>NC_091628.1:66207500-68607500 GCF_027580195.1 Bos mutus
AACTCAAAGGCAATTCTTTCCTGAAGAGTTTCCCAACTTAAAAAAAAAAGTCCCACTTTTGTCAATTAAATACTATATTTTATTTTATCACTGTAGTTGCACATTGCTGTCTCCTTTGCTAGATTTTAAGAGTTTTGAGATTAGAGACTTTGTTTTAGTCGTCTTTTTATTTAGCAACTATTTGTATTATTTGACATTTTGCTCAATGCATCACACATAGGAGATACTCAATAACATTGAATGAAAGAGTGTGGAATTGATGGAATAGGCTAGCTAAAAGCTTCCCTGTTGGCTCAGAGGTTAAAGCGTCTGCCTGCAATGTGGGAGACCTGGGTTCGATCCCTGGGTTGGGAAGATCCCCTGGAGAAGGAAATGGCAACCCACTCCAGTACTCTTGCCTGGAGAATCCCATGGATGGAGGAGCCTGGAGGGCTATAGTCCATGGGGTCGCAAAGAGTCAGACATGACTGAGCGACTTCACTTTCAAACCAGATTAGGGAAGGTGCCACTGTCAGAGTCCACTGTGGGTTATAAACCCTGGGAACACTGTAATAAGGACTTCAGGATATAATGGGGCTTGCACTGGGTCAGAACAGCCTTTCATTAAACACTCCGAGAATAAAACAGACTAACAGATTACACAAACAGAATGTGGGACTACAAGCAAAACTGCCCTTGTTTGTTCTTCTCTCTTGAGATTAATGACATTTGACCATGTGATTTCATACTTACAGTGTATTATATAGTCAAACCATCCTGTACACTTCCTTTGGAGGAAATGTATCTAACGTGATAACTTCTAATGCTAGTCACATAATGATTTACATATTCTTATTTTATGATTTTAGAAAGCATATTTAGATGCGATAAGTATTGACCAGTATTCAAGTATCCATTTTAAATACTTGGAATATGTTTGTGAATTAAGAGTAACTATTCTATTGGTTAGAAAAATTTCTGCTGGTAATAGCCTATTTGAGTCCAGAGAAATCTGCTTCATTTTTAATTCTCTGGTAGCATACTCTCTTTTATAAGTTCTTTCATCCTATAAGTGTAGATAAATCCCTAAGAACCAGAAAAATGTGATCATAATATTTTGAACTGATTAGTATCTACTACTTTTTGAACTGTAAAATATATATATATTTTATTTTTAAAGACATGTGAAAGCTACCCTCTGCAGATGCTAATCCATACAGAACAATCCATAGATGAATTCAGAAGGAGCCTGGAGGGAAGAGCTTTCTCACACAGACAGATGAATTAGGATACTTAGCTGACAGGGTCATCACTACATTTCTTATCAGAAAAATGGATTTCTACTGCAGGGATGGAAAATATTAAAAAATTCTCAAGTAGGCTGTAGCATTCAATGAATCATGTCATAAATTGAATGGGAAGAGACTCTGAGCATGTCTTGCAGAATATGGAGTGAGAAAGGGCTAGATAAAGAAAAATACCTATGCCAGCCAAGAGAGCTTTGGGGCTTAAGGTAGAAAATTGAATAGTTACATTAAAGTGTATGCTTCAGTAGCATTTTACATAAAAAATTCATCTGTTTTTCAAAGTAATATACTGTGCTAAATGTCTTGTATGTCACCTGAATTACTTTGCCCCACTTAAAGATTATGGATAGAAATGCTCTCATTGTAGAAGCAGTCACTTTTAAGAAGATGGCCAATGCATAATACTAATGGTATTTACCTTTTGCAGAAATAACCTGAAAGGCATTGAATTTATACTGGTAATTTAGAACAACTTAGAAAGCCTAAGGAAGGGAAGCAAGAAGGTAGGAGGGAAAGTTAATGAACTTTCTTAAGTAGAATAAGCATAAGTAGAACTGACAAACTACATCAATGAATTTTAGAGCCTATCTGCAGACTGAGGTTCTATTTAATTTGTCCAGATACATGATCTTTGGGGGATATTATACTGTCAGCTGGATTTAGTGATTCATACCAAGTTTGAATCTTAGTATGAACATAAGAACATAAAAATTCTTATGAACATGAAAATTCTCTCCTAAGAACATAAAAGTTTGCTTGTGCTAAGAAAGATCAACCATTCTGAAGGAGTGTTTGAATTCTGATTCTCCTCTCTATTCCATGTACACTTAACCTTGTTTTGTGTAAGAATTTTGACACTTTGATTTTTGTACATACCATGCATCTCTAAGCCTTAAAAATATCAGATTGCATTCCAAGACTCAAAAGGGTTTCTTTTCTACTTTAGACATATTTAGGTTTAGAGCAAAGGAATGTTAACCTATTTAGAAATAAAGAATTCAGTTAACATTTATCTAGTTGTTGGTATCAACCACATATCTGAACTCATTGATGTTTCTCCTGGTGAAGAAGAGCCAAAAAGCCTCTTGATGAAAGTGAAAGGGGAAAGTGAAAAACCTGGCTGAAAACTCAGCATTCAAAAAACTAAGATCATGTTGTCCGGTCCATCACTTCATGGCAAGTAGAAGCGGAAAAAGTAGAAGCAATGGCAGATTTTTCTTTCCTTGGGCTTCAAAATCACTGCAGATTGTTACTGCTGTGATGAAATTAAAAGATGTTTGCTCCTTGGAAGGAAAACTATGACAAACCTAGACAGCATATTAAAAAGCAGACACATCACTTTGCCAACAAAGATCTGTATAGTCAAAGCAATGGTTTTTCTGGTAGTCATGTGTGAATGTGATAGTTGGACCATATAGAAGGCTGAGAGCTGAAGAAATCATGCTTTCAAATTGTGGTGCTGGAGAAGACTCCTGAGAGTTCCTTGGACTGCAAAGAGGTCAAACCAGTCAATCCTAAAGCAATCAACCCTGAATATTCGTTGAGAGGACTGATGCTGAAGCTGAAGCTCCAATACTTTGGCCACCTGTTGCAAAGGGCTGACTCATTGTAAAAGACCCTGATGCTGGGAAAGAGGAGGTCTTTCTGTCAAAAGGAGAAGGCAGCAGAGGATTAGATGGCTAGATGGCATCACTGACTCAATAGACATGAATTTGAGCAAACTCCTGAAGATAGTGAAGGACAGGGGAGCCTGGTATGCTGCAGTGCATGGGTTCTCAAAGAGTGGTACACAACTTAGTGACTGAACAAAAACAATGATAATTGATGGTATAAAAGGAAATAAAGTGGAAGTGAAGAGTAGAAGAATAAAAACATTTTATTTCAAAAGTTCATCATTTAAAAATATTTTCTTAAGTGTATAAAATTTCTGTGATTTGAATTATAATGCTGTCAATAGAGAATGCTGATGTTTTTTTAAAAGAAAACTCTTGAGCTATTTTTGACTCATAAAAATGGTATTTATTTTATATTTTCAGGGCTTCCCTGATGGCCTAGATGTCTGATAAAGAATCCACCTGCAATGTGGGAGACCTGGGTTCAATCCCTGGGTTGGGAAGATCCCCTCGAGGAGGGTATGGCAACCCACTCCAGTATTCTCGCCTGGAGAATCCCCATGGACAGTAGAGCCTGGTGGGCTACAGTCCATGGCATCTCAAAGAGTCAGATATGGTTGAGCGACTAAGCACATATTCTCAGTGACAGCCTGTATTTTAATTTGATGAGTATTGCTCAAGATTTTGAAAATCTGAGTTGAGGCTAGTATTAAAAGCGTTGAGATATGAGCTTTAAAATTGGAATTATCTTTAATGGACTCCTCTAAACCCCTGAACATGTAAAGAGATTGATATAACACGAATTTCACAATCTTGTGTCAACTATGCTTTTCTATTGATAGCCATGTTAATTTGCCTGACAGTATTTCAGTGACTTTTATTTTGGACGTTTATTATCCTGTTTTTCTTTTTATATTTTTAAGATTTCTTTGAATAGGAAACATAAATCTGCTAAAGTCATGATTGCTGATTGATTGTGTAGTTCATAATTTTAGAATTGAGTTCCAACATTTATTGTGCAACTATTTTATGTAAAGCCCTGTGCTACCACCCAGGATAAACATAAAAAATGATGATTAATGATTCTCATGTTTCCAAGTATTTACAGTTAGCTTTCTAGGAAGAATAAATACATACACAAATAGGCCAGCATGTCCAGCCTTAATAATGAACATATAAAAATGTGTTCATATACATTTTGGGATTCAGGAGGGAGGGAGGCAGAATGAACTGGTTGAAATACTGAATAAAAGGTAAACCACTGGAATTTAGCCATATAGGGAGCTACATGAGCTAGTGTGTGAAGAGGCAGGGGCATTACAGGAAGAGAGAGAGAGATGACCATAGCCACTGAAACGTGCAGATATGTGAAGTGTTTTTGGTATGGCAAATAGACTGGTACTGATAGACCGTGGGATTTCTGAGGGAAGTTGGCAGAAAATGGGACAAAGAGATAATTTAAAATTTCATATAAAAATGTGGAGATCTGCAAAATTCTTAAATAAAAAGTGATAGAATCAACACAATTTTAGAAAAACAACGGTAGTGTCTGTATGAAGCATATGTGGCTGGCCCAGCATATTGAGGGAAGGGAGACACATTTAGATGTAGCTGAAATAATTTTTGGTGGAAGATAAACTTTCCAGATGCAATATTTACAAAGAAGAAAACAACTGAAAAAAAATATACAGTTCCTAATGCCATGACTGGGTGACTGATGATATGAGAGGAAAAGAAGAAGATAAAAAATTAAAGATGAATGAAGTCAAGATTTCAAGCTTTGGTGGCTTCAGGGAGGGCGATGACTTCCATAGGTAAGGGACAGAGAAAGGTGATCCATTTTAGGGGGAGAATACTCTTTTAGGCATGGGAAATCACATTTAGAGGTTGTGTGTGTGTATGTGTGTGTGTGTGTGTGCTCAGTCGCTTAGTCGTGTCCGACTCGTTGGACTGAAGCCTGCCAGGCTTTTCTGTCCATGGAATTTTCCACATAAGAGTACTGGAGTGCATTGCCATTTCCTACTCTAGGGGATGTTCCCAACCCAGGGATCTAACCGGTGTCTCCTGAGTCACTTGCATTGGCAGGCGCATTCTTTACCACTGAGCCACCTGGGAAGACCACTTAGAGAGTTTTACATTTATCTTGAAGTTACATTTATATTGAAGCCCCATGGTAGATTTTATCAGGATTAAGATGTAAAGTATAAGAGAATGAGACATAGGGTCTAATAAAACACAGGGAGAAAGAATGAAAGGAACTCACTGAAAGCCATGAATAAATCTTATTTTAAGTATTTTGGAAAAAATAGAATTTCAAGAAGGGCAGTGGCAATCAACAATTTTGAAAGTTACATAGAGTCTTAGAAGGATGGAGATTGAGAAGAGGATCTGGATTTGAGAGGCAGATTACCTGTGATCTTTGTTTAAGACCAGGTTCCCTGGAAGTTGAGATTCTAGTGTGTGTAATTTATTGAGAGAATGCTCTCTGAGGAAACTTCTGAAGTTATCAGAGAATCAGGATAGGGAAAGGAGTAAGGATAAGGAAAAATGTGCATGGAATCTAGCTTCAGCTTAATTCCGGGGAGAGCTCTAGAGAATGGATGGCACTAGAGTCTTGAGACAATGCCCCGGGCCTTTTTAGCCCTACATCAATCAGCCACTGGTACAGTCCAATCCTGGAGAGGCCAGTGTTTACAAGCAGGAGGGTTCTTTCAACCAAGGGCGCTCTTCCAGAAAAGTGTGTCTTCATGACGCCGCAGCAGCTGCAGCAGAACCCTGACCTGGGATGGTGCACAATGCACACAATATCTTCCACAATCTTAAAGGGAGCAGTCTCATTTGAGCTGTGGATACAGCCTCTAGACTGCAGTAATTTGAGAAATGAAACCAAGGGGGCACAATAACTAAAAGGGAAAATACATCTGTTTGTGTTTTTAAGATCTAAGAAGACTTGGTTATTTTTGAGAGACCAAGAGTAAACTAGGGAGAAAGGACTATGGTTCCTCTCAGGGCAAATATAAATTGTAATCAAAATTGCCATGAACTTGGACAACTCAACTTGGAAAGTTGAGTTTCTTTTAATTGACCACTAGCTGCTTGTCAACAGAGTAACTGGTAATAGGGTGACATGAAAATTTTGTTGTTGTAGTTATTTTTTGTTTCGTTTTCTTTTTATTTTAATAGATAGGATAGGTTTAGAACTGTGGTAAATTTTTAACTGTGTCTCTGGAGAGAATTAAAAAGCCCTGATTTGTAGCATTTGTCAATTTCTGTAGTATAAAGGTGTAAATACTCTTACTATGGCCAATTTTAAGCTACTAATGTGACCTCAAGTGGATTACAAAAGTCCTGAAAATGTAGCAATCACTTCTGCTTCAGAATAACCTTTGATTACTGTGTTAACTTTCAAATTAACCTTATTGAGAAAAAAGTTAAGGATTCTTTTATTGAAACTCTTGCCTTTAATTTTGAAAAACGTTGCAATAGTTCATCTCTGAGAAAAATGGAGAACATAGGATTTATTCATAAAGCCAAACATGAGATAAAACTGTTATTTTCTGGTGACTCTGACAATTAGTATACAATGATCTTCCACACAAAAGAACGCTAGTAATAAACTCATGGATTCTATTTCTGTGATGCTATAATTGATGTCTTTAATGTTTGACCTTTGAGAATTTTTTTGTGTGTTTCTTTGTTTTAAATCAGGGAAGCTTATTTGTTGGTTTCTAATATCACATCTCAGCACAGAATTTTTAGGTATTTTTAAACTGTGAAAATTATTAAGATTTTTTTTTAAGTCATTTAATCTTAATGAGTAAATTCAATTTTTCCTCAAACAAGAAGGCACAGATAAAAGTCCTTTGCTCTTCTTCTGAAAGTCTATACTACCTGCAAGGTTTTAATAAGAAAGGAACTATTCCATCAGCAGACTACAAAGTATTAATAAAAATAATAAACATTATTAACGTGTTTGAGTGCTTTTCCTATATTTTCTAACTTGATGTTATAACAGTCCTGTAAGGAGATATTGTAATTATTCTCCTTTAAGGAATAAAACTTGGTTAAAATTCAAGATTTTTCATTTGTAAGATGAACAATTTTAAGAGAATATTTAAATTCTGTAAGTTTCTGTTTTTTTTAATCATTAAAATGGAGACAATAGTGCATACCCCACAGCAGTTTGTTAGATGGTAGCTAAATTACATCATGTTTAATAAGACTTTAACTGGAGCATTCATCACCATCATTACATCAGTCTGCATTATCTGCCCCTGTTGACTGAGTGAGGCATGGTGGACAGTTAAATCTATGTACGATTAAATGAGCATGTAGAAAACTGTCTTCCTTCTACACAGAAGGATTTGTGGGGCTCCCTGTACATTCCATGGAAAGTACACATGTGGTTGTGTGTATTAATACTTCAACATTACATAATTCCCAGTCTTTCCCTGACATGCACATGCAATTAATTAAATCATATAAACAAACCAAATTCTAATATCATTAGATTTATTTCATAACCTCTCAAGTTATAGCCACATGTTCCATGTTTTATTTTGATGACTAAAACATCATCTATTGAACCATATTTGTAATGCACTGAATACTAAGGTCTGGGCTTTCCAGGTGATTAGTGCTCAGATGCACAGTCCTTTCCAACTCTTTGCAACCTCATGGACCATAGTTCACCAGGCTTCTCTGCCCAGAGCGAATTTCCAAACCGTCCTCCAAGGGATCTTCCCAACCGGGGATCGAAGTCACATCTCTTATGTTTCCAGCGTTGGCAGGCGGATGCTTTACCACTAGCACCCACATTCAGTCCATATTGGGAAGACCCCCTGGAGGAGGAAATGGCACCACGTTTCAGTATTCTTGCTTGGAGAATCCCACAGACAGAAGAGTCTTGTGGGGCTACGCTCCATAGGGTCGCACAGAGTTGAACACTGAGCAACTGAGTCTGCACAAATGCCAAGTTCACCTAAAGCAACAATTTCAAGTTGTTGGGCTTTATTGAAAGTTTCACTCTCATTAGTCATGTGTTTAGTAAATTAGTTTTTAGTCACTTAGTTGTGTCTGACTCTTTGCAACCCCGTGGACCGTAGTCCGCCAGCTCCTCTGTCCCTGAGGATTTACCAGGCAAGAACACTGGAGTGGGTTGCCATGCTCTTCTCCAGGGTATCTTCCCAACCCAGGGACTGAACTCACATCTGCATTGGCAGGTGGGTTCTTTACCACTGAGCCACCAGGGAAGCCCTTAGTAAATTAGTACTTAGATGTACACTTGTAAAAACACTGAGTGTGATGTTCAAGTAATAACTTTTGGAATAAGTAAAACAGCTTTTGGACCCTTGTATCTTTTATGAAGTGTAAGTTCACAGAATGAAGTACCTGGATGTTTACGTTTCCGCATTCATTGACTTTTGAATGGCTCTTTACTGAGGACAAAATGGAGAGCCAAACATAATTTCTAAGCCCTTGAACACTTCTGCAAGTGTGGTCAACTGTTTTTTTCTCCTCTAAAATTAAAAAAAAAAAAAAAAACAATGACTATGGGAATCGAAGAGGTTTTTGAGAAAATGGAGAATATTAATGGAAAAATGTATTTGTTGTTGTTCAGTCACTAAGTTGTGTCCAACTGTCTGTGACCCTGTGGATTATAGCCTGCCAGGCTCCTCTGTCCGTGGGATTCTTGGCCAAGGATAGTGTAGTGGGTTGCTATGTCCTCCTCCAGGGGATCTTCCCAACCCAGGGATCTAACTCACCTCTCTTACATCTTTTGCATTGGCTAGACTTTCCTGGGCTTCCCTGATGTCTTAGAGGGTAAAGCTTCTGCCCACAATGTGGGAAACCTGGGTCCAATCCCTGGGTTGGGAAGATCCCCTGGAGAAGCAAATGGCAACCTACTCCGGTACTCTTGCCTGGAAAATCCCATGGATGGAGAAGCCTGATAGGCTACAGTTCATAGGGTCACAAAGAGTCGGACACTACTAAGTGACTTCACTTTCACTTTCTTTCAGGCTTCCCTAAATTAGAGAAAATGTTAAAGAGTTGACTGAGTTCAGTTCAATGAAAGGATATATGCTTTATTATAATTTTGTGCGGTTGAAATTGGTATGAACGTATGATTGATAATTAGCAATATAATTACTATAAGTATTAATAGCAACTCTTTAAAAACATTTCTGGTGGCAGTTAAATAGGTTTCTGCATGACATTTTTATGTGCATGCATATACATAAACACTTAGAATAGATTATTGCCTTTACGGTAAGGAAGTCATAGATTAATGGAGAAAAATGCTCTATTCAAGGAGAAACTATATACCATTTGACAGGGTCTCTGTGCTTTGACTGTTGCGAACTCGTAAGTTGGTACAAACATAATTGCAGTTTTGGACTGTGAATTTTAGATCAATATAACCAGGTTCAAACACATCTTTATTAATAGGAAGCATTACAGTTTAAAAAATTACAATTTTGCCAATGAGAAATAAATTTGTTTATTCCTGTAGTGTAAAAATCCATGCCTTGGGATTCGATGAACTATTGGAAAGCATTTTCTCCTTCTTGATGGTTGTGGAAGCAGTTTCTCTGCAAAATGTTGTTGAGATGCTTGAAGAAGTGGTTGTCAGTTGGTGAGAGGTCAGGTGAATATGGTGGATGAGGCAAAACTTCATAGCCCAATTTGCTAAACTTTTGAAGAGGCAGTTGTGTGATGTGCTGTAGGGTATTATCAAGAAGAATTGAGCCCTTTCTGTTGACCAATGCTGGCTGCAGGTGTTGCAGTTTTGGGTGCATCTCATTGATTTGCTGAGCAGACTTAGATGTAATGGTTTCTCTGGGGTTCAAAAAGCTGTAGTGGATCTGACCGGCAGGAGACCACCAGTGACCACGACCTTTCTTTTGGTGCAAGTTTGGCTTTGGGAAGTGCTTTAGAGCTTCTTCTAGGTCCAACCACTGAGCTGATCATCTGCAGTTGTTGTATAAAACCCACTTTTTTGTTGTACATCACAATCCAATCGAGAAATGCTTTATTGTTTTTGGGTAGAATAAGAGAAGATATCACTTCAAAATCACATTTTTTAAAATTTTTGGTCAGCTCACAAGGCACCCACTTATTGAGCTTTTTCACCTTTCCAATTTGTTTCAAATGCTGAACGACTATAGGATGGTTAATGTCGAGTTCTTTGGCAACTTCTCATGTATTTATAAGAAGATCAGCTTCAGTTACTTTCCTCAATTGGTCATTGTCAAATTTTGATGTCTGGCCACTGCGCTACTCATCTTCAAATCTCTCATCTCCTTTGCAAAACTTCTTGAACCAGCTCTACACTCTACATTCATTAGCAGTTCCTGGGCTAAAGTGTTGATGTTGCAAGTTGTCCCCACAGCTTTACAACCCATTTTCAGCTTGAATAAGAAAATTGCTTGAATTTGCTTTTGGTCTAACATCAGTTCCAATGTCTGAAATTCATAAAAAAATATACAATGAGTAGTAAGCCATTAGCCAAAAAAAACCTAAAAATAAAGTGAGAAATGTGCATTATAATGATATATAACATAACCACATTTCTTTAAGAATGAATTCCAAAATCAATTCACAGAGTTCAACAATGCAAAACTGCAATTACTTTTGCACCAACCTAATATGTTCCTAGTTTACTATTCAGAAGGGGAAAATATTCTTTTCCATAAGACTTGATGCAATACTTCTGCTTTGGTTTCAAATTTCAAACTGAAAAAAAAGTTGGTAACATCAAAGGAATAATGGAAAATATTTTCCTTGGTTAAAACAAATTTTGTAAATATAAAAGGAGGAAGATAAGGGAATATTTAGAACTAGTGTTACAATTTTAAAAATTCTCATAATCTTGTTGGTAATATAATTGGAAATTACATATTTTGGCTTAATTTGCTCTGAGATTTTTCTTTTAAAATAAAGACATGTTGGCAGTAAATTTTATCTCATTTTCAAAATAAATGCCCTTTACTGATCATAGGACTGATTGTTTAATAAAATGTTTATTCTTTATAAACTTGTAGTAGAAAATATAGTTTTGGAGGCTATACTCTTCCTATCAGTTTTGAGAACATTATTCTAGTTGAGTAAAACACTTTTTGTATTCAGGTATAGAAGTAGCATTCTAAAGTATTCCTACAGTCAGAGTTACCAGTGTTTTTCTGTCTAACTTTCCAATCCCTCTATAGAGATACCATCTTCTTTGATAAGACTGCTTTGGAAAGGAGAGTGAGTAAAATTTGCAATTCATTGTCAGTGTACAACACTACAGATTATTAATTTGTAGGATTAATAATCCTACAGACACTTGCAAAATTGTGTATGTGTTTGTGTGTATGCATATATATATGTATATTTATATATAGATACAAAGCCTTCCAGTGTTTTTCATATCTAGCCATGTCCTATGTTCAAACAATTATTTTGTTGAACCTTAATAGATAAAATCATGAATTCTTCTGTATTCTGTTTGAATTATTGGAGGAGGTCTGGAGCATTACCTGTTTATCTGCCCTCTAACATATAGCTCTGAGTATCTATAAAGCATAGTTTGAAAATTATTGCCTTAAATCAAAGAAACAAAATGCCAGTTTCTAATAGTAGAATTTCAGGCATTTTCAATTAATATCTTTTAATAAAGGAAAAACTCCAAAAATCACAGAGTCTATAACATTTTTTATGTTTAATATCAGCTCTGATGCATGTATCGAGAAGGGGTGGTTGTTTTTATTTAATTGCTTCTCAAATATACATGAATTGGTATCATATAGTTATGGAATATTAGAGCTGAAAGTGATTAGAACATCAAGTCATTCATGCCTTCAATTTAAAGATGAGGAAAATGAGGGACAAAATTTAAAGAGATTTGCTCAAAGTCTAATGAGGTAGGGACAAAGATGAGTTAGGAATTTAGATTTGTTTGTTCTCTCTTCCAATATGCCAAGCTGGACATTTAATTATGTATTGTTATTGCTTTCCATCTTACAACAGAGGTGTTTCAGCTCAGTATTTGAAATATACAATACAAATAACCTGTAGGGATAACATATTCAAACATTAGCAATGCAATATAAATATCATATTGACTACAAATCCGTCACTTTCTCTATGCTTTTAGTTTTGCTGCTGCTGCTGCTAAGTCGCTTCAGTCGTGTCCGACTCTATGCGACCCTATAGACGGCAGCCCACCAGGCTCCCCCGTCCCTGGGATTCTCCAGGCAAGAATACTGGAGTGGGTTGCTATTTCCTTCTCCAATGCAGGAAAGTGAAAAGTGAAAGTGAAGTCGCTCAGTCGTGTCCGACTCCCAGCGACCCCATGGACTGCAGCCCACCAGGCCCCTCCATCCATGGGACTCTCCAGGCAGGAGTACTGGAGTGGGGTGCCATTGCCTTCTCCGATGCTTTTAGTTTTAAATCTACCTTAATACGGGGCTTCCTAGGTGGCGCTAGTGGTAAGGAACCTGACTGCCAATTCAGGAGACGCAGGAGGCCCAGGTTCAATCCCTGGGTCAGGAAAATCACAAGGAGGGGGAAATGGCAACCCCCTCCTCTTGCCTGGGAAATCCCACGAACTGAGAAACCTGGTGGGCTACAGTTCATGGGTCACAGAGTCAGATACGCCTTAGCAACTGAGCATGAACACAAGCCTTTATTCTGTAGAACAATCGTGGGCAATTTTACCCCTCAGGTGTCAGTCTTCAATATCTGGAGCCATTTTTGTTTGTCATAACAAAGAATTTTCCAGTTCAAAATGTCAAGTGTGCCAAGGTTGGTAAGCTTACTGTAGGGGATTTAATGTCGCCCTCTGCAACATCTAAATGTAATGAATGACATGTTTCCTGTATTAGTTAAAAACAAGCCTGATCTTCCCTATCATACTGCATTTCAAACTTTAAGGTTGTCCCTGCCTTACAGTATTTCATGTTTTGGTGAAGAGTTTAAAATGTTCTCATCTTTATTTTATAGAATTTGATCCTCTTTCCTTTTGTTCTAAGTTTTTTTGTTTGTCTGTGTAAGTCTAACTTAAGAATGCCAATGCTTTTCCTTTTTGACTTTTCAAGTTCCATTTGTTTGATATATCTCCAGATAATAGAAAAATCTGACTGTTGTATTTTAGCTGTAGTTCCACTGTAGGTCTGCACTAAAGTTGTATTTTCTGTTTTTGTGTCTTCCTGTATTTATTTATTTGCCTTTTAGTTTCTATACTTATTAATGTTTGCACAATTGAAAAAATTATTGAGTCCAGGGAATATAAGCTAAATACCCACCTGCCGTTTTGGGGCTTAGTCTTGTGGAGAATATACATAAATAAGCTTATACATAAAATGTGATATGATGACAAAGAATGCATGAATTCCATGAATGCTATGAATGCATGTAATAGTGACATATAACCCAGGCTTCAGCCATCAGGAAAATGACATTTGAGCTGAGACCTGATGAATGAAGTGGGGAAAAGTACTGTTTCTGGCAAAGGAAACAATATGTTCCAGATAATGCCCCATCGGATTTAAAATGCATTTATGAAATAATGTAGAGCTTGGAGAACTCATTTCATATGTATTCACTCATTAACAAACATTTATGGAATGCCTACTCCAGGACTGACACTGTTCTCAGCATCAGGAGAATAGCACTGAACAAAGCGACTAAAGGATCTGCCCTCGTGTAGCTGACATTCTAGTGTGGTGGCTTATTAGTAGTTTTTTTTTTATATATAGGTTACATTTCATTAACGTGGTTCTCCCTTGAATGCTGTATAAATCTGTAGGCTGAGCAATGGTAAGTTAATGGAATATACTTTAAAAATCATGAAAATAATGCTAAGTTGTTAATTTGAGAAACACTATATATTTATTCAAGAAAGTTCAATATCCAGTTTCTAATTCCTCAAGCTGTCCTTTGGTATTTCTTTTTCTCTTGGAATACAAGAGTTGTTGTAGATGAGATTTTCCCTTCTGGAGAGGCTTTATTCTTTTTTTCAGTTAAAGTATTGTAATTGATTTGGCAGATATATTGATCAAAAATACTTACAGAAGGAACATTTTATAAAGAAGCATAGAATTTAAAGTACCGTTTAGAAAAGTGATTCCCTGCTCTTATACTATGGGCTTCCCCAGTGGCTCAGCGGTAAAGAATCCACCTGCAATGCAGGAATTGCAGGAGATGCAAGTTCGATTCCTGGGTCGGAAAGATCTCACAGAAGAGGACATCAGAACCCACTCCAGTGTTGTTGCCTGGGGAATCCCATGGGCAGAGGAGCAGGCTACAGCTGATAGGGTCACAAAGAGTTGGACAGGACTGAAGCAACTCAGCATGCACGCACACTCTTATACTAAGACCTACTGAAAGACTACACAGGCATTGCATTATGAAGAGACTAACAGTGACTTCCACTGGGCTCAATATGGCTAAAGAATTAACAGAGAATAAGTAAGTCGTATCCTGTAACCAACTGCATTCATAGAAAATTTAAGGAATTTCTATAGATATAATCAAGTATTTGTATTATTTTTTACCACACCTCTATATGGTGAATATTTTCCAACAACAACATTCATGAAGTCAACTTTTAAATATAAAAAGATTTTATAATTCTTTGAAACCATATTACAAGTGTCCTCATTTCAGCTTAGTCATGTTAGAATAAAAATGAAGTCGTTCAAGAAAGCTTAGACTAGAGATAGCTGTTTCGAGGTCATAACGTTTTATTGGATACAATCAGAAAATGTGGTGTGGTTGGCAAACCCTACATTGGATTTTGAAATTACTGTGCTACCAGTGTGTTCCAATCAATGAGAACCTTTCAGCCATGAACTTTTATTGATTTGTATTCCTCAGAGTAACATAAATAGCTTTCCTTAAGTCTTCCAATTTCACTATCGTCATTTTTTTTCCTGAAATCTCTGCTGTTAGAAGGTTTATTTATGCACTTACTTTTTGCTTTCCAATTCCTCCACTGCTTGAGCCAAGAATGGGTGTCAGTGTTCTATATCAAGTAGGAAAAATAGTTACAGGGTAACTAATTAAATTTTTCCATGAACTAATAATTATACTATTAATAGTTTAACAGGAAGAATACATTTAGCTTTTAAACTAGAAATAAAGAGTTCCAAAGAATAGCAAGAAGAGATAAGAAAGCCTTCTTCAGTGATCAATGCAAAGAAACAGAGGAAAACAACAGAATGGGAAAGACTAGAGATCTCCTCAAGAAAATCAGAGATACCAAAGGAACATTTCATGCAAAGATGGGCTCGATAAAGGACAGAAATGGTATGGACCTAACAGAAGCAGAAGATATTAAAAAGAGGTGGCAAGAATACACAGAAGAACTGTACAAAAAAGAGCTTCACGACCCAGATAATCAAGATGGTGTGATCACTGACCTAGAGCCAGACATCCTGGAATGTGAAGTCAAGTGGGCCTTAGAAAGCATCGCTACGAACAAAGCTAGTGGAGGTGATAGAATTCCAGTTGAGCTATTCCAAATCCTGAAAGATGATGCTGTGAAAGTGCTGCACTCAATATGCCAGCAAGTTTGGAAAACTCAGCAGTGGCCACAGGACTGGAAAAGGTCAGTTTTCATTCCAATCCCAAAGAAAGGCAATGCCAAAGAATGCTCACACTACCATGCAATTGCACTCATCTCACACGCTAGTAAAGTAATGCTCAAAATTCTCCAAGCCAGGCTTCAGCAATATGTGAACCATGAACTTCCTGATGTGCAAGCTGGTTTTAGAAAAGGCAGAGGAACCAGAGATCAAATTGCCAACATCTGCTGGATCATCGAAAAAGCAAGAGAGTTCCAGAAAAACATCTATTTCTGCTTTATTGACTATGCCAAAGCCTTTGACTGTGTGGATCACAATAAACTGTGGAAAATTCTGAAAGAGATGGGAGTACCAGACCACCTGACCTGCCTCTTGAGAAATTTGTATGCACGTCAGGAAGCAACAGTTAGAACTGGACATGGAACAACAGACTGGTTCCAAATAGGAAAAGGAGTTCGTCAAGGCTGTATATTGTCACCCTGTTTATTTAACTTATATGCAGAGTACATCATGAGAAACGCTGGACTGGAAGAAACACAAGCTGGAATCAAGATTGCCGGGAGAAATATCAACAACCTCAGATATGCAGATGACACCACCCTTATGGCAGAAAGTGAAGAGGAACTAAAGGGCCTCTTGATGAAAGTGAAAGTGGAGAGTGAAAAAGTTGGCTTAAAGCTCAACATTCAGAAAACGAAGATCATGGCATCCGGTCCCATCACTTCATGGGAAATAGTTGGGGAAACAGTGGAAACAGTGTCAGACTTTATTTTTCTGGGCTCCAAAATCACTGCAGATGGTGACTGCAGCCATGAAATTAAAAGACGCTTACTCCTTGGAAGGAAGGTTATGACCAACCTAGATAGCATATTCAAAAGCAGAGACATTACTTTGCCAACAAAGGTTCGTCTAGTCAAGGCTATGGTTTTTCCAGTGGTCATGTATGGATGTGAGAGTTGGACTGTGAAGAAGGCTGAGCGCTGAAGAATTGATGCTTTTGAACTGTGGTGTTGGAGAAGACTCTTGAGAGTCCCTTGGACTGCAAGGAGATCCAACCAGTCCATTCTGAAGGAGATCAGCCCTGGGATTTCTTTGGAAGGAATGATGCTAAAGCTGCAACTCCAGTACTTTGGCCACCTCATGGGAAGAGTTGACTCATTTGGAAAAGACTCTGATGCTGGGAGGGATTGGGGGCAAGAGGAGAAGGGGACGACAGAGGATGAGATGGCTGGATGGCATCACCGACTCGATGGACGTGAGTCTGAGTGAACTCCGGGAGTTGGTGATGGACAGGGAGGCCTGGTGTGCTGCGATTCATGGGGTTGCAAAGAGTCGGACACGACTGAGTGACTGATCTGATCTGATCTGATCTGAAAGTTTACTGAAAATTTCAAACAAGTGCAACAACAGCAAGTATTCTCCATTCAACGTATTCTGAGTTAAATTCATTTTAATAAAGAACTGGAATATTTTAACTACTTCATTTCACTTGTAAAAATATGTGTAAAATTCTAGCCTCAGAATACTATTGATACTATTGATAGACATATTTTCAAACTTCATTGAAAAAAAATGGGAATTTAGTTTCTAGACATACCATTTAATGATAAAAATAAGAATTCAGCACATGTCAAGGCACACTTGATTTTTCTTTACTCTCTAAAAAAGTTATGTCCAACCCTATGCGACCCCATGATCTGTAGCCTACCATAATCCTCTGTCCATGGAGTTCTCCAGCCAAGAATATTGGAGAGGGTTGCCATTCCCATAACATCTCTGCTGCTGCTGCTGCTGCTAAGTCGCTTCAGTCGTGCCCAACTCTGTGCGACCCCATAGACTGCAGCCCACCAGGCTCCACAGTCCCTGGGATTCTCCAGGCAAGAACACTGGAGTGGGTTGCCATTTACTTCTCTAAGAAGTTAATATTGTACATTACCTAGAAATATGAATATATTAAAGAGCAATCACATTGCATAGTGAAAGCATAATTTCATTGAAATTCCATGCTGCTGTTTTTTTAAAAAAAAACATACATTTGAATTCTTTTTATCCTGTTTTCAAAATTTAGTCTAAATTTCAAAAAATATGATAAAATCGACAAGGTAGATAATAAAAGCTGACAGATTTTATCTTCTGTAAGGTGAGTTTTAACATGCTTTTCTAACTAGTTTCAAGTAACTATGGAAGAAAGCAAAAAAATATATGTAGCTTCAAACTTCATTGACTTTTCAGCTTTTAACATTATAGTCATATCTAAGCAGTGAAGTCTTGTTTAATCTTCCTTTAAAATATCTGTAAAATGTGTACTTTGCCACTAGCCATTACAGCCATGACAGTCTACATTCACATATGCATATAAAATCATTCACTCTTTCCTGATATGATAGAGTTATGCAAAATTAGTGCTGATGGTGTAAAGACTACTCACTTTATACTAATCGTGGTACTTTCCACTGTGAAGTAATAGCAACATTCTCAGTTGGACATATGATTAAGAGTCAAAATTGGCAATAATCTCTAATAACTTTAACATACAGAATCAAATCCTTGATTAATGCAGCCAAAGCAGTTATTACTAGGACATGAAAAAAGGAAAACATGATTGTTTTTCTTCATGTAAACCTCAGATTTTGTGGTATTCTAAAGTGCCTTAACTCTGAAGACATAAAATAAATTTTGTTTATGGTATGGGGAGGGAGGAAGGAGGAGGGTTCAGGATGGGGAACACATGTATACCTGTGGCGGATTCATTTTGATATTTGGCAAAACTAATACAATTTGTAAAGTTTAAAAATACAATAAAATTTAAAAAAATAAAATAAATTTTGTTGCTTCTATCCCTAATACACTTGAACTACGTTTTTAGATATTATACTTTCTTTAATGATTCATTTTAGCTTCTGAATTTTCAATCTTAGCTTTTTATTATTTTTTAACATTATTCTTTTTTAAACATTATCTTACTAAGAAAACTTTGATTGAAAAGCATAGATTTAATGTTAAATGTTCAAATCAATGAGCTTTAGGTAATATATGTACCCTTGTCTGTTCGTGCTAAGTTGCTTCAGCCGTGTCTGACTCTTTGCGACCCGTGTATAGTGGAGCCTGCTAGGCTCCTCTGTCCATGGTATTCTCCAGGCAAGAATACTGGAGTTGTTTGCCATGCCCTCTTGCAGGGTCCTTCTTGACTCAGGGATGGAACCTGCATACAAGTTCTGCGTTGACAGGTGGGCTCTTTACCACAGATGTTACGTGGGAAGCCCGCACACACTTGTAGCCAAATCTGAATCAAAATACAGAATAGTTCTACACCCAAGAAATTTCCCTTTGGCCCTTTTAACTCCCAGAGGGAAAAAGTCTGTCTTCAAGGATTAGTTATTATGTTCTTATACTTAATGTAATCTAATTCCACACATTCTTGATATCCATTCATGTTGTATAAACTGGTAGTTTATTATTTTTATTAATGAGTAGTATTCCATAACATGGATATACTGGAAGATTTTTTTTTTTAAATCAATTTTATCCATATTCCTGTGGCTGGACATTAGTTTTTTCCAACAAGTCAGTTACTTTTTAGTAATGTTGCAAAAAATTCTTTTGAGAACATACTTGCATTTCTTTTGTGTAAATGCCTAGGAGTAGAATTGCTGAATGATATATTTGTATATATAACTTTATTAAAAATTGTGAACAGTTTTCAAGAATTTATACATTATTTTAATCTTCCATCAGCAAATTAAAAGAGCTTGAATTACTTCATATATTCATCAATACTTAGTGTTGTCATTTTTTTCCATTTCAAGGCAGGAGATAGTATTTCATTGTGGTGTCAATTTGCAATTTCCACCTGATGTAAGATGCTGAGCACATTTTCATATGTATCTTGGTCATTTGTATATCTTCTCTTTTGAAGTATCTAATAAATTTGGTTGTCTTTTTATTATTGATGTGTAGAATTTCTTTACCTATATAGAATACAAGCTCTTTGTCAGGTATGTACTGAATATGACCATGACTTGTCCTTTTAACAGTCTTTTAGCAGAACTTTTTTTTAAAGAAATTCTGTTGTGAATCGTTCTTCTTTTACACTTATTGCTATATATATATTTATCCTTAAAAATAAATAAAAACCTTTCCTTTCCTAAGATGAGGGAGATAGCCTCTCAAGCTTTACAGCTTTATTCTAGAATCTCTATAGCTTTAGACTTCACACTCAAATCTCTTAGACACCTGAAAGTTAAGTTGCGATTGAGCACACAGCACATACATCGTGTGATATAGAATTTAAGCTTTTTTATTTTTTCCTCTGTGTTTATACACTTCTTTTATTCCCTTTTGTTGGAAAGATTTATCCTTTCCAATTTGAATTGTCTTGATGTCTTTGCTTTTAAAAGTGAAAGTGTTAGTCATTCAGTTGTATCTGACTTATTGCGACCCCATGGGCTGCAGTCCACCAGGCTCCTCTGTCCATGGGATTCTCCAGGCAAGAATCCTGGAGTGAGTCGACTTCTTCTTCTGCAGATTTTCCTGATCCAGGGATCAAACCTGGTTCTCCTGCATTGCGTCAATAGAGCCTACTGAGTCTCAATAGAGTCTTTAATCTTTTAATTCATGAATATGGAGTTAGATCTTATTTAATTTCTCACAGCAATGGTTAATGGTTTTTAGAGAACTTTTTATGTATGTTTGGTTAAATTATCTTTTGATGCTAGTAAATAGAAGTGCATGTTGAAATACCACTTTTTTTACATATGGATTGTGTGTCCTCTATTATAAATTTCTTATGGGTTTCTGTGTATATGATCATCTCTGTTAATAAAACATTTCTTTGGCTTGTTTTCCAAATTTTTTACTTTATTCATTTTTCTTGCTTATTGTGCTGGTTCAGACTTCCAGCACAATGTTAAGTAGAAGTTGCAAAGAGAAACATGCTTGCCTCATTTCCAATATTAGGGAGAGTTCATTCAATATATAATCATTAAGTATAATCAGTAGTATTATGTAGCAGACCCTGTATAAGACTCAGAAAGTTTCCTTCTACATTTAATATGCTCTGAGAGCTTATGATGAATGAATACTTATTTTTCAAAAGTGTTTCTCCATCTATTGAGATCATATGGGTGTGTCTTTTTTTTTTTTTTTTTCTGTTAGTAAGTTCAAGTACATTGATTTATTTTTTGGGATGTTAAAATGTCCTTTGATTAATACAGTAAGTTTCACCTACTCACAATACATTCATTGTCTTTCTTATTTGCTGAATTTGATTTTCTAATATTTTAAAAGAATTTTGCTTGTAATATCTCTGCCATATTTTGGTATAAGGGTGGTGCTGAGATTGTAAACCAAGTTAGTATATTTAGTATATAGTAGTTTGTCTACTTTCTGAAAGGAGTTATATACAATTGCCATTATTTCTTCCTTAAATGTTCTCTAGAATTCATTAATCTTTGACTAAAGTTTTCAAACTATGAATTTAATTTATTTATAGATGTAGAACAATTCAAGTTATCTTGTTTTTCTTAATAAGCTTTGGCAATTTGAAGAACATTATCTAATCTGTCAAATTTATGAGCATGAAGTTGTTTATAATATTCAATTATTATCATCTGAGTACCTGCAGGATCTTAAATAATATTTCATCTTTATCCCCTTTCTAAAATTAGTCTTGCTAAGGTTTAAAAATTTTGTGAATCTTTTCCAAAAAGCAATGCTTCACTTTGCAAATATTTCCTAGTATTTTTCAATTGCATTTATTTCTTCCATTGTCTGTATTTATTTTTCCATCTTCTTATTGCTTAATTTGTTTATAATCCTTCGTCTTACTCTTCAGTTGATTTTTAAACATATGTTTTTCCATCATAAACATCTTATATGATACACTATCCTCTCAAAACACATTTATTTCACCCCATAAATGATATTATTTTGTGATATTTCATCATTGTCTATTATTTTCTAAATTCCCTTTTGATATCTTTTATGAACTATGAGAGACTTAAAAAGTATTTTCTTTAATTTACAAATATTGGGGAGCTTCTAAGTGTCTTTTATGGTATTGATTTCATATTAAATGCTACTCTGATCAGAGAATATGTTATGTAAGATCCAACGCCTGCAATTTATTTGGCACTTAATATTTGGCTCAGCAGATATTTGGCTCAGCAGATGGCCTATGATGATGAACATTATTGTTGTTTCTTTCTGTGATAGAAGGCATGTAACATAAAACTTATTCATCTTATCCATTTTTAAATATGTAGTTCAGCAGAATTTAGCATATTTATATTGCTGCGCAACCATTACCTTTGTCCATCTTTAAACTCTTTTCATGTTAAATAACTGAAACTCTGTACCCATTAGGCAATAACTTCGTATGACTCCTTCGCCCCAGGCTCTGGCAATCATCAGTCTATTTTCCTTTATTTCAATTTAATCTAAAGCCCCACATTCTGGTAGCCACTGTTTCACTTTTTGTTACTATGAATTTAGCTTTAATTTTTTAAAATTCACATATAAATGAAATCAAGCAGTATTTTTATCATTTGCTTATTTCACTTAGCACAAAGTGCTCCATGTTCACCTGTGTTGTCACAAAGAATAGAATTTCCTTATTTTTTAAGGCTGAATGATATTCCACTGTTGTATATATGTTACTTTTAAATTTTTTTTTATCCACTGACAGATATTTAGTTTGTTACTATTTCTTGACTAATGTGAATAATGCTGCAGTGAATATGGTGTGTGTATGGGTTCAGTCGCTAACTCATCTCCAACTCCTTGCAACCCCGTGGCCTGCAGCCTACCACGCTCCTCTGTCCATGGGATTTCCCACGCAAGAATACTGGAGTGGGTTGCCATTCCTCCTCCAAGTGTACCTGGTACTGCACATGTTTCTTTAAGATACTGATCTCACTTCCTTTGGGTACATATTCATAAGTAAGATGGTTGGACCATTTGATAGTTGTATTTTTAATTTTTGAGAAATTTTCATTCCATTTTCCAGAATGGCTGTCACAATTTACATTCCTGCCAGTAGTGCTCAAGGTTCCTTTTTTCCACATTTTTTTCACACTTTTTAAACTAATACCTATCCTAATAGATGTGAAGTGATATCTACTATGGTTTTAATTTGACTTTGTCTGATGATTAGTAGTATTGAGTACCTTTTCATATACCTTTTGGCCATTTATGTCTTCTTTGGAAAAATGTCTGGTGAGATCCTTTGCCCATTTTTTTACTTCATTTTTTAAAAATTAGTTTTTATTGTAGTATATTTATAGTTTATTTTATTTATAGTTTATATTTATAGTATATAGTATAGTTTATTCACTGCTTTACAATGTTGTGTTAGTTTCTACTGTACAGAAAAATGAATCAGCTATGTATATACGTATATCTCCTGGTTTTTGGATTTCCTTTCTCTTTAGGTCACCATAGAGCATTGAGTAGAGTTCCCTGAGCTATACAGTAGGCTTTCATTAATTATCTATTTTATATATGGTATCAATTGTGTATATATGTCAATTCCAATCTCCTAGTTCACCCCACCCCTTCCGCCCTTGGTGTCTTACCCATTTTTTAATTGCGCTATTTACTTTTATGCTTTTGAGTTGTGTTACTTATATATTCTTATATATATTGGATATCTTACTTCCTTATTTGATATATGGTTTTCATATAATTCCTCCCATTTCATGAGTTGCTTTTTCATTTTGTTCATGGCTCCCTTTGCTGTGCAGAAGCTTTTCAGTTTGACACAGATCAACATCTTTATTTTTGTCTTTGTTGCTAGTGCTTTGGTTTTCACATCCTGAAAGATCATTACCAAGACCAGTGTCAAGAAGCTTTGTTTTTTCCCTAGGAGTTTCACAGTTTCAGGTTTTATGTTTATGTCTGTAATCCATTTTGAAGTGAATCTGGTGTATGATATAAGATAAGCATCCAATTTCGTCCTTTTGTATTTGGATATCCAGTTTTTCCCCATGATGAATATTTTAATTACACAAAAATACATTGTGCATTTTGCACATGTTTGATGTGGTTTATAAATGTCAATAAACTCAAGGATCTGTAACCATACTTATTTTTTCTCAGTAAGTCAAATAATTATCGAATCACATATGAACAAAGAAGTTTTATAATGTTCAAGTGTGATTGCCAATTTACTTATTTTCCCTTTATTTTTGTTTAGTGTATTTTGAAGCTCTATTATTAGGTAGGTGCACATTTTGGAATTTTATTGCTTTTTGTGAATAGTCTAACTTTGTCCACATGTTTACTTTCAACTTATCTATCTTTATATCAAAATATAAATCTCTTGTATACACCATTAAGTTGGGTCTTGAATTTTTATTAAGTATGACAATCGTTTCCTTTTAATCAAATAATTTATTTTATTTGTATTTAATATATATTATATGTTAAATACATATATGTTAAATTTACATATATTATATATCTTTACATTATATCTATTTATATTTCTACACCTATATATTTGATTTGAATGAAACATATTCCTATTTTTTTCTACTTGTTCAATCTGTTTTTTATTTGTTTATTTTTAAATTTCTTCTTAATTTTCCTCATTTTTGTTTTATTGAATTTAGTATTCATTTTTAATTCATTTGTTATATAGTTAGTTGCAAGTCTTTGTATTATTTAATATTAACTTGTTTTTATTGATTAGAATAACTTTCAATTTATCCTTAACTAATTTGGAAAACTCAGCAGTGCCAACCGGACTGGAAAACGTCAGTTTTCATTCCAGTCCCAAAGAAAGGCAATGCCAAAGAATGCTCAAACTACCACACAATTCCACTCATCTCACATGCTAGTCAAGTAATGCACAAAATTCTCCAAGCCAGGCTTCAGCAATACGTGAACCATGAACTTCCAGATGTTCAAGCTGGTTTTAGAAAAGGCAGAGGAACCAGAGATCAAATTGCCAACATCCACTGGATCATCGAAAAAGCAAGAGAGTTCCAGAAATAACATCTAATTCTGTTTCACTGACTATGCCAAAGCCTTTGACTGTGTGGATCACAATAAACTGTGGAAAATTCTGAAAGAGATGGGAATACCAGACCACCTGACCTGCCTCTTGAGAAATCTGTATGCAGGTCAGGAAGCAACAGTTAGAACTGGACATGGAACAACAGACTGGTTCCAAATAGGAAAAGGAGTACATCAAGGCTGTATATTGTGACCCTGCTTCTTTAACTTATATGCAGAGTACATCATGAGAAACACTGGGCTGGATGAAGCACAAGCTGGAATCAAGACTGCCAGGAGGAATATCAATAACTTCAGATATGCAGATGACACCACCCTTATGGCAGAAAGGGAAGAAGAACTAAAGAGCCTCTCGATGAAAGTGAAAGAGGAGAGTGAAAAAGTTGGCTTAAAGCTCAACATTCAGACAACTAAGATCATGGCATCCGGTCCCACAAATTCATGGGAAATAGATGGGGAAACAGTGGAACCAGTGTCAGACTTCATTTTTTTGGGGCTCCAAAATCACTGCAGATGGTGATTGCAGCCATGAAATTACAAGACGGTTACTCCTTGGAAGGAAAGTTATGACCAACTTAGACAGCATAGTAAAAGGCAGAGACATTACTTTGCCAACAAAGGTCCATCTAGTCAAGGCTATGGTTTTTCCAGTGGTCATGTATGGATGTGAGAGTTGGACTATAAAGAAAGCTGAGCGCTGAAGAATTGATGCTTTTAAACTGTGGTGTTGGAGAAGACTCTTCAGAGTCCCTTGGACTGCAAGGAGATCCAACCAGTCCATCCTAAAGGAGATCAGTCCTGAGTGTTCATTGGAAGGATTGATGTTGAAGCTGAAACTCCAGTACTTTGGCCACCTCATGCGAAGAGGTGACTCATTTGAAAAGACTTTGATGCTGGGAAAGATCAATGGCAGGAGGAGAAGGGAACAACAGAGGATGAAATGGTTTTATGGCATCACTGATTCAATGGACATGAGTTTGGGTAATCTCTGGGAGTTGGTGATGGACAGGGAGGCCTGGCGTTCTGCAGTCCATGGGGTCACAAAGAGTTGCACATGACTGAGCAACTGAACTGAACTGAATCTAAATTATTTTTTTTAATTTATTTTATATTGTATATAGTTGAAGCATTTTATTTTATATTAGAATATGTTTTATTTTATATTGGAGTAAAATTGTTTGTTTCAGGTGTATAGCAAAATGATTCAGTTATGAATGCACATGTATCTATTCTTTTTAATATTCTTGTCCCAATTAGGTTGTTACAGAATCTTGAGCAGAGTTCCCTGTACTGTGCAGTAGATCCTTGTTGGTTATCTATTTTAAATATACCACTATGTACATGTCACTAAACTCTATGTAGCAGTAATTTACTACCTCAAACACAATGTAGAAAATTGACAAAAGTATTTTTCGTTTATTTCTTCTCTGTCCTTTGTGATATATTTTGTAATATAATTTTATGTATATAATCATAAACCCCATCAAGAAATGTTATCTTTTCTTTTAAAGAGAAAATAGTCTGTTTCATATACAAAGTCTAGTCTTGTATATTTGCCCTCGTACTTATCACTTCTGTGTTCTTCATTTGTTCTTCTAGCTTAGAATTTTAATTTGATGTCTTTTCTCTTCAGCTTGAAAAACTTTGGTTAGCATTTCTTGTATTGCAAGTTGGCTGATAACAAATTAAACGTTTTTTCTGAAAATGTCCTAATTGTAGTTTCCTCTTTGAGGGTTAGTTTTATGATAGAAATCTTTTTTATACTTTTTCTTTCATAATTTCTTTA
This sequence comes from Bos mutus, assembly GCF_027580195.1. Taxonomy (NCBI): domain Eukaryota; kingdom Metazoa; phylum Chordata; class Mammalia; order Artiodactyla; family Bovidae; genus Bos; species Bos mutus. The sequence continues at coordinate 66,233,776 of NC_091628.1, forward strand.
TTTTCTAGGTTCATTTATTTTATAAGAAAAAAGCCATCATCTGTATCATTGCTTCCATGTATATATTTTTTATTTCTTATGTTTCTGTTAAAATTTATCTGTATGTTAGTTTTTTACCGTATTGAGGGTACTGTTTATAAATTGTTGTCTCTCTGTACTTTTTTCTCCTTAAACTTTTATGAGATTCCTTTTTTCCTGAACCGTTGAATATTAAGCTGCCAACGTGATGACCCATTATCCCCAAATACTTCAGTAGCAATTCTTAACCCAAGGGCAATTTTGCCCTCTACGAAAATTTAATAATATCTGAAAACATTTTTGGTTGTTAACTTAGAGCAGGAGGTGGGGGAGAAGGGGAAAGGTGCTACTGGCATTTGATGAGAGGCTAGGCATATTGCTCAATACCCTACAATTCACAGGAAGTCCCCACAACAGAGTTCAGTTCAGTTCAGTTCAGTTGCTCAGTTGTGTCCGACTCTTTGCAACCCCATGAACCGCAGCACCCCAGGCCTCCCTGTCCATCACCAACTTCCAGAGTCCACCCAAATTCATGTCCATTGAGTCGGGGATGCCATCCAACTATCTCATCCTCTGTCATCCCCTTCTCCTCCTGCCTTCAATCTTTCCCAGCATCAGGGCCTTTTAAAATGAGCCAGTTCTTCACATCAGGTGGCCAAAGTTTTGGAGTTTCAGCTTCAACATCAGTCCTTCCAATCAACACTCAGGACTGATCTCCTTTAGGATGGACTGGTTGGAACTCCTTGCAGTCCAAGGGACTCTCAAGACTCTTCTCCAACACCACAGTTCAAAAGCATCAATTCTTCGGCGCTCAGCTTTCTTTATATTTCAACTCTCACATCCATACATGACTAATGGAAAAACCATAGCCTTGACTAGATGGAGCTTTGTTGGCAAAGTAATGTCTCTGCTTTTCAATATGCTATCTAGGTTGGTCATAACTTTCCTTCCAAGGAGTAAGTGTCTTTTAACTTCATGGCTGCAGTCACCATCTGCAGTGATTTTGGAGCCCCCCAAAATAAAGTCAGCCACTGTTTCTACTGTTTCCTCATCCATTTGCCATGAAGTGATGGGTTAACTGGTCCCAATGTCAATACTATTAATGCCATGGTTGAAAAATCCTGCTTTACTGTATATTTCCCACATATGTACACACAAATACACATATACAAAAAAGGTTATACATCATGCACATGCATTTATGCACAATATATGTGAAATACAACATCAACCCCATGAAATTAACATGAAGACATTTGTTCCATCTAACCTCAGACCTCCATTAAAGTTTCAACAATAGTTCTGATAACAGCAAAAAGATCAAGTTCAAAATTGTGCATAGTTTTTAAGAGTCAAGTGTTTTTCATGTCTTTTATCAGGAAGAAATCTTCAAATTTTCCTTAACTTGACCATGGTATTTGAAAATTGAAATTTGAAAATTTCTAGCCAGTATTTTCTTTTCGTTTTTTCCTCCCTTCCCATCCCACTTTCCTTCTTTCCTTTCTTCCTTTTTACATTTTTTTTTCCTTTTTGGTGTACTTCAGTTTAGGTTTTCTAATGTTTCCTTGTGATTGAAAGTGAAGTCGCTCAGTCATGTCTAACTCTTTGAGACCCCATGGACTATAGCCCACCACACTCCTCCGTCCATGGGATTTTCCAGGCAAGAGTACTGGAGTGGGTTGCCATTTCCTTCTCCAGAGGATCTTCCTGACCCAGGGATTGAACCCAGGTCTCCCACATTGTAAGCAAGACGCTTTACTGTCTGAGCCACCAGGGAAGTCCTTGTGATTAGCTTAAGTTAAATTACATTTTGACAAGAATATCACAGAATTGATGCTGAAATTTTTCATTGCAACCTATCATGTAGTGTATGATTTCAGTTTGTGTCCTTCCCGATGATGCTTCTTTTGACAGGTTGTTCAAGGTGCTATCTACCAGTTTTTCCCGCTGTTAGCCTCTATCATTCTACTTTCTTCGTTTATCTTTTGTATCTCTTTCTTTCCTGTTTGTCTACTATGTCAAGCAGATGGTTTTTATCCCTTACTGTACTTACAGAACACGGTGCAACCCTAAAACGGGTTTGCTACCTGCAAGTGAGTCTGTACTTCTAACACTGAGTTGTCTTCTGATAATGTTTTTCTCTGTAGTGATACCACCAACTACCTAGTTTTTCAAGCTGAAACTTCCCACTGAAACAGACTAAGGTCTTTGCATACCCTCTTATTATCTATAGCCTATTAAATTAGCAAAATAGAGATATAGCAAGAGGTTAACTAGGCCTTCTGGTTAAAATATGAGAGAAAAATGATTACTGAACCAAATCTGATGGTCCGCTTTCCTGCCACATATCAAAGCCAATCTCCTGACACTGGATTGTGGTGAAGGAGAGTTCAGCAGTTATTGTAAGGCCAATCAAGGTGTAGGGGCAACTAAGGCTAAAAAGAGTCAAAATCCCTGTTGACTTTAAGAGAAGGAAATGTTTTTAAAGACAACATTAGGGTGAGGGTTTCAGGGTTTGTGATCAGCTTGTGTACTTTTTTCTCATTGGTTCGTGTTGAAACGGTAATATAATAGAAATCTTAATCATCAACCTTCTGATTCTATCTAGTCTAGGGTCTATATGCTTTTGGTCAGCATGTAGTCACCATCCTCCATCTGGGTGAGGAGGGTCTCAGTTTCTGTAGAATAACTCAAAGAGAAATGTCAGATGTTATATATCCCCTTTGAGGAGGAACTAGGGTTGTTTAATGGCTGAGCTATTGTTTAAGCTATCATTATTTTTCTTGCTTGACTGCTTTTCCTTTGCTTCTAAATTCCCTCACCTCACTAATTAGTAATTGCTTGTGTCTGTTCCTTGGAACTCAGAGAAGGGCTAGGAGACTAAAGCTTTTTCCTGCAGATAAGAAATGGAGGGCACCAAGGGATGTTTGTACCTAGGAGGTCCCTGCAGGGTCTTGCTGGATGTCAGAATCATACAGCAAGGAGATGAACAGTGAGGGATCAAGGTGGAAACCTGTTGTTGTTGTTTTTTCTGAAACAGACCCAGCCTAGATTCATCTCTCCTCTTTTAATTATAAATGAGTGGAAGAATTCCATCTTTGACTAGAGTTAGAGGGCAATGGCAACCCACTCCAGTACTCTTGCCTGGAAAATGCCATGGACAGAGGAGCCTGGTAGGCTGCAGTTCATGGGGTCGCTAAAGAGTCGGACATGACTGAGCGACTTCACTTTCACTTTTTACTTTCATGCATTGGAGAAGGAAATGGCAACCCGCTCCAGTGTTCTTGCCTGGAGAATCCCAGGGACGGTGGAGCCTGGTGGGCTGCCATCTCTGGGGTCGCACAGAGTTGGACACGACTGAAGCGACTTAGCAGTAGCAGCAGCAGCAGATTCTATTACATAATAAAGGAAAATGCTTATAGCTCACAAATTACAGAAGAGAAAACACCGTGTTTTATACAGATAACTGCAGGAAGCAGAAATGAAGTGCAGAAGATATTGACTTTGTGCTATCATTCTTTTATTTTTAAAGAAATATCAGAAACAAAGATGGAATGAAAATATTACAGTGTAAGATGTTCTCAAAAAAAAAGCACAGTGAGCAAGGAACATTGAGAAGACAAATGAATGGCAGAATTTTCAGATATGAAAAGCCCTGGATAGTAAACCATTTTTGTTACCATTCCTGAAAGATTTATGTAAAGTCATTTTTTCGCCAATTAAACACATGAATCAAAAACTAAACTTTGGAGAAATAAGAATATAAATGTTCTGTCAAAACGGCACAGTAATAAATGTAAATCAAGATTCAATTCTAATTTTTTTAAATTGTACACTCTAAATGTGAATCAGAATGTGATTGCCGTAAGAGAAGATGTATGACCTAAAAGGAATAACTTAACAATTACAATCTGAATTTAAAATATAGGAGGATTTGGCAAGAAGATTTGGTAAGATGAGAGAAATTATTATTTTTTTAAATGTCCCTTCTTATATATAGTATTTAAGATAATGAAAGTGAAATTTGCTCAGTCGTGTCTGACTCCTTGCAACCCCATGGACTATAGAGTCCATGGAATTCTCCAGGCCAGAATCCTAGAGTGGGTATCCTTTCCCTTCTCCAGGGGTTCTTCCCAACCCAGGGATTAAACCCAGGTCTCCCGCATTGCAGGCTGATTCTTTACCATCTGAGCCACAAGGGAAGCCCATATAAAATAGATTTGGTGTTATTCATTAGATTATTAGGAAAATATACATTTGAATATCCCTGGTGGCTCAGATGGTAAAGAACCCATCTACAGTGAAGAGACCTGAGTTTGATCCCTGGGAAGATCCTCTGGAGAAGGAAATGGCAACCCACTCCAATATTCTTGCCTGGAGCATCCCCATGCACAGAGGAGCCTTGTGGGCTACAGTCTGTGGGGTCACAAAGAGATGGACATGACTGAGTGAGTAAGCACACAAAGCTTCTAAGGCGTTTAAGAAAGGATATGCACAGTTTAGATTACACAAGAAATGACATAGAATTTGATCAGCAAAATATGGCAAATATATAAGAGCAAAATATGAAAAAATAAGATGACAAAAGTAAAGCTAAATATATCATTTGGGAGAACAATTTTGATAGATAATTGATCTCTCATTTGAGTAAAAAAAAAATTGATCTCTCATTTGAGTCAAAAATAATAATAAAAGCTGAGCAGAAGCCTGTGGGGCCCTCTCAGATACAAATACTGTCTTTAAATGGACACCCCCCATTTCTTGTTTGTAGGAAATAAGATTTATTCAAACTCTTTGACTTTCTCTGACGGCAGATAAAAACAATTACTAATCAGGGAAGGAAGGGGATGCAGAAAAAGAGGTCAGGCAAGAAACAGTAGTGCAGCCTTAGAGCAGGGTCCTGATTCTTCCCCAAGGAATATACATAGTATCTTTGAGTTCTTCTGCAAGAACCAAGGCCCGCATCCAGGTGGAGGTTGGCAACTTCAGGCTGAGCAGAGGATTCCTGGAACACTGCCCTGTTGCTTCACCATCCACCAATTAGAAGAAAATCAAACACCCTGGAGCCCTCACACCAAATTTTGCCTATGAAAACTTCTCCTCCAAAATTACTGGGGAGTTTAAGGTTTTTGAGCATGAGCCACCTGTTCTCCTTGCTTGGCCCTGCAGTGAACCTCTCTCTGCTCTAAACCCTGACATTTCATTTTGTTTGGTCTTGCCATGCATCGGGCACATGAACTTGTCTTTGGTTAAAAAAACTTAAAAAACAAACATCTTCTATGTCAGGGAGGACTTCTAAGTTCTTCTGGCTACTCTAAAAATTAAATTGACATGTGACTTATTACCAGGAGAAAATCAAACAGAAGTTGAGTAACATGTATGCACGATAGAGATCTATAAAAATTAAATATTTCACCAAAATGGCCAAAATTCATACTATATTCAGCTAAAGATGAAAGAGAATGTTAGGCTGGAGGGCAAACTGGTTTGGGATTTCAAAGGGGAGGAAGCCAATTCACTTGGAGAAGCAAATATTGGGTAAACAAATGTTTGCAGGGACACACAGAGACATGAGACTATGAGGAGACTGTGACCTCTAGCCTGTCCAAGTTTTCCCCACCACACCTGCCCATATTCTTTGTTGATATCTCTGGTAATAGATCTTTTCCGGGAATGTTACTAAAAGGGGAATCCCTTCCAGGGCCTGAGAATGGGCTCTTTTCTTTTTTTTTTATTGAGAGTGGGCTCTTACCTAACATTTGGAAATTAATTTTCCTAGGAGACACATGTACTGACAAAGTATAAGGCTTTGTTGGGAAGGGCTGCCCAGGTGAACAGTGGTGGGATAAGTGAACCTAGGAGAACTCTTCTGCCATGTGGCTCACAGTCTCAGGTTTTATGGTAACAGGGTTGGTTTCTGAGTTGTCTCTGGACAATCATCCTGCTGATGCCCATACTTGGTCTGACTCAGGGTCTCTCTTGGTGGTGCACACATCTGTCAGCCAAGATGTATTCCAGCAAGAAGGATTCTGGGAGGTTGGTAGTACTTAACAGGGCTTGAAATCTCCTCCTCCCTTTTGGCTCCTCTGGAATTCTTCTGGTTGGTGGTAGCTTGTTAGTTCCCTGTTCCTTATTGGGACCTCTTGTGAAATAATCCATGCAAGCAGTCATTATCATGACTGGCAAGGACGGTGGTTTCAGTCAATGATTCCCTAACAGGACCAGGTTTTTTACACAAGTTCTTATAGGCAGGTAAGAGGAGGTAATAAGGAAGATGTTGAGTTATGTATTTCTTAAAAATGTTCAGTCTAAATTAATCCTTGTATCAAAGGGATGTATTTTGGGGTAGCAAATCTTGCTCCCCTACAATTGTTAGTACAAGAAAAATCCAAATTAAAGGGATTTAGAGAATATAAAGAAAGAAGATGGAAAAATAGATACACTAAGTAAGTGTAAGATAAATTAAAACAGTGATCAGAATACTAAAAAAGCAGTATAATGGTTAATTTTTAAAAGCACTAAGAATGAATCACTTTATTGCTGGAGCATACACCTGGCAACAAAATCATGACAACATTCAAGCACTTTTATGTGCTGAATAATGTGATATTTAAAGGTCATGCATCATTTAATAAAACTGCTTGCAGACAATATATAGGAGCATAAGATTCAAATAGTAATAGGAGCTGTGAATGCACTGCTCAGTTTTACCCCTAAAATATATAATTGGATATGGAGAAGCTGAACAATATAACAATTAGGGTTGATTAAACAAATAGTGAACTCAATATCCTCCAAACATATATAATAACTAGGAATGTCCCCTGGACATATATAAAAATACCTGCATATTAAGCATCTGCACAAATATTTGTAGGAATTATAGAAGGCATGACTATAGTCACACTCAAATATAAAATAAGTTTATAATAGTGCATGATTTAACTTCTCAAGGAAAACTCAGAGACAATAACAAAGCTTTTGATATATGACTATTAACCACTGCCTTATTTATAATAGCAAAATAGTTACCAAAATGATTGATTAAAATCCTTCCAATTTTATTACTATTTATCTTTTAGAAGTTGTCAAATATTATTTGTGTATGCACTGAAGATTATGTGTGAGCAAAAACTTTTGCCAAAGAATATACTAATTTCATTCTTATTAAATTTTATTTTAATCTTTATAAGGTTATTGGTTATTAGAATGAATGATAATAGAAATTTTGTCTCTTATTTATTTGTGTAGTTATACCTATATGCCAGAATACTGGAGCGGGTAAACATTCTCTTCTCCAGGGTATCTTCCCAACCCAGGGAATGAACCCAGGTCTCCCACATTGCGAGTGGATTCTTTACTAGCTTAGCCACCAGGGAAGCCCAAGGATAATGGAGTGGGTAGCCTATTCCTTCCCCAGCGATTCTTCCCAATCCAGGAATTGAACTGGCGTCTCCTGCATTGCAGGTGGATTCTTTACCAGCTGAGCTACCATGTATAGATGTAAGAGTTGGACCATAAAGAAAGCTGAGCACTAAAGAATTGATGTTTTGGTATTGGAGAAGACTCTTGAGAGGCCGCTTGGACTGCAAGGAGATCAAGCCAGTCCATCCTAAAGGAAATCAGTCCTGAATATTCATTGGAAGGATTGATGCTGAAGCTGAAGCTCTGATACTTTGACCACTTGATATGAAGAACTGACTCCTTGGAAATGACCCTGATGCTGGGAAAGACTGAAGGCAGGAGGAGAAGGGGATGACAGAGGATGAGATGGTTGGATGGCATCACTGACTAGATAGACATGAGTTTGAGCAAGCTCTGGGAGTTGGTGATGGACAGGGAAGCCTGGAATGCTTGCAGTCTTTAGGATTGCAAACAGTCAGACACGACTGAGTGACTGAACTGACCTGTATTCCAAAATTTTGGAAATTGAGGAAAGGGTTGTATTTAAATATTTTATTTGCGACCTGAATAGTTGAATTTAAGATGTTACCTTTCTTAGTAAGATTTGGATAATTTCACAATGACTTCTACTTTTGTTCTTGTTGTTCAGTATCGTTATCCTTTAAAATAAACTTTCCCTTTGTGAGTGTTTGCAAGTTTGCAGAATTCAATTTTCAGCACCATGAACAAGAACTTGGTTTCCCGTTTCAATGCTACTATTTATACATAATAGTAGTATATGAGATCTTTAGCAAAATAAATGTAGGTGCTATGAAATATAGTTGAAAGTGAGTAAAATTTTGTTTAAAGTTTACTTTTAAGTAACACTAAGTGCCATTACAATCTTAAAAGATCATGTGTTAAAATTAAGCACTTACAAAATGCTGATTAAACAATAAAATATTAAAATTTTCATTTTCAAGTCAAACATGCATATTGGGGAAGGATACTTGGAACCACTGTTCTGTATGTTTGATTCTGGGATTCTGATATTGAAGCTATCAACACAAATTACATCAGACTACTGGAGTGGGTAGCCGTTCCCTTTCCAAGGGATCTTCCCAACCCAGGGATCTAAGCCACGTCTTGCGCATTGTAGGCAGATTCTTTACCTTCTGAGCCACGAGGTAAGCCCAAACACATCTCTACAGTTCATTTTTATCTTAATTTTCAAATAAAATGTCAATGACTTTTTTGGATATTACTTTGCAAAATACAGAAACTATACAAAAAATTTTTTTTAAGTTTTTTTTCTGCTCAGTTTTGTTTTCTAATTTCTTAATGAACATATAGCCCTTGGACAAGTATTACTATGAATTTAAACAATTAAATGAAAGTCTTAGGTGAGCATCAATTACACAGACATTCATTTAGCTAATTCTCTAGCTGTTGGGTATAAATACCTGCAATAAGGGAGGCAATTGGAGAGAAGATAATAGAAAAACAAATAAAGACAAAAGCAGGACCTTTAAGAAGGTGCTTTTAGAATCACTGCTAGTTACTCTTTGAAATTGTTACTTCATTTCACTAAAACCACAGTTTCTTTAAAACTTTTGGATTTCCTAAAAGTTCAATTATTTTAGGACCCCATGGCATAAAAAATAAAAATATATCAGATGACACCTGTTATTCATTCAGATATTTTTGCTTTTTCTTGATTTTTCATCTTTTATTTCCCCATTCCATCTTCTACCCTCCCCTACCCTCATTTTTTTCTCTTCTATTTTTCTTTCCCCAGAGACTTTCTTTCTCTTCATTCCATTCCTACTCCACATATCATATAATTTTAATTCACCTCAAATTCATGCTAAAACTCTTAAGTTCACAAATAAGAATCATTTAAATAATTAAGATATTTAAATATCAACAATAATCAGTTGGTTAAAGGACAAAATGAATGCATTTCTCAAAAATGTAAGGAACTAAACATAGATTCAGATGTTAAATTTCTGTCAATTTTGACAATATACACCTTTCAAATTAAAATATAATTTCTAAATTCACTTGTTATTTGATGTTGCTTTCCACATTTCCTCTGAAAAATCATTCTATAGCTGACTTTAAATGTGCTTGAAGCATTTGTATTTTAGCTGTATTTTCAGAAACTGCCAGTTTTCACTATTGAGTAAAGGTGTCAGCATTGAAACACTCCTGCTGAGGTAGATGATTCTCTTCTAGATCTACTCAGCCCCAGGGGAAAGAGGGCATCTTCTCACCTTACAACCCTAGTTTGCATGAACTTTAATCTCCCCAGGCTTGTTACAGAAAAGACAAAGGAAGTGGCTGTTCAGGGTAGATTACCAAGTGTAGGAATGATGTCTGTTCAGCATTTCCCTCTGTATCACAATAGAAAAAGTAAAAGAAAAGAGTGAAATTAAAACAAAAAAGATGGAGGGTGGAGTTAAACACAATTATTTTAGTTATAATAAAGATTTAAGGACACAAGATTTCTCATATGTTATCAAGAGTGTCATTTTCAGTGGCCTTGCTTATATCACAAAAAGGAATGATTTTAGTTTCATTATGATTTAATCAAATTTAAATCTCAGTTCAGTTGCTCAGTCGTGCCTGACTCTGCAACCCCATGGAGAGCATGCCAGGCTTCCCTGTCCCATCACCAACTCTGGAGCTTGCTCAGTGATTCAACAATGTAAATTCCCATGTGTTGTGGAAGACTTAGAAGTTCAAGTAAATCATTTAAGTGAGGAAAAATCATTCAAAACTTAGTTAAAAAAATTCAGGTAGTTTAGATCACTGTGAAAGTGAAAGTCGCTCAGTCGTGTCTGACTCTGTGACCCCATGGACTATACAGTCCATGGAATTCTCCAGACCAGAATACTGGAGTGGGTAGCCTTTCCCTTAATTTTACTATAAAAAATGAAAAATGTATAGCATTGTAATAAATGGTTTTTCCCATTAGAAATGCAGTTTAATAAATATTATCCATGTATCTGTAATATTCAGAGTAAAGTCATAGTTTTCAAAAAGGCAAACAACTAAGTTTCTAAATGTCACTGTTGGTGAATCTTATACTCTTAAACACACAGTCATTAAGGCACTTTTTATAGAAGTATAGATACAGGAAATGGCATATTTAAGTTATTATATTGAAATCAGGGTGATATTTTTCAAGGAATTTCTGGTTTTTTAGCTCATGTAGAAGAGCAATCTGCAAAGGAGACTGAAAAAGAGCAGTCACTGAAAAAGGAGGACAGAAAAGTATGCTGTGTCACAGGAGACAAATTAGAAAGGATAGATGACTAGAGAGGTGAGGCCAGAAAGTGACCATGGGATTTGACAACATGAAGATCATTAGAAACTCTGGAAAGTATCCATTCTGGAGGATTTGTGTCATAGAAATTTAATAAGGGAATTGAAAGTATTAATATGAGATTAAAAATTGGAGACAGGAAATTTGGCTGGATGGGACCCAAAGAGGTTGGAGAAGATGGAGGATATCTGTGTTTGTTTATTTTTTTATTAGTTTATGTGGAAGATACTGATGTTGGTTTCTATGGTCAGTGAGCAGGAGATGGACAACACAGAACAGAGAGTCTCTAAGGTAAGAAGCAAGTACCTTCATAAGACCAGAAGGATTGGCCTCAGAGAGGCAGAAAGGCATCTTCTTTACTGAAAAATGAGGAAAGGAAAAGATCAGTGTGGCTACAGGTATATATGTGAAGTTGTCCATGGACAGTGTTTCTCTCTACTGTAGAATCCCTTTATTTGGAAATTATAAATAATTTTCTTCGGCAAAGCCAGTAATGTTAATTACCTTTAACATGTTAGGTTTTAATTTTTTTATTTGTATTCAATATATGAGCCTTTCTTTGTCATTGTTGATATTCTGATAATTTGCACATTTTCTCCTATATTGCCATTCAGATTTTAAGCTTAGTACCTCTAATACCTTTCTCAAAACTGAAGCCCATGTATTGATTTAATTTTCATAATATTAGTATATCATGATTTACTAAGAGAATATTCATTTTATACCTTTTTAGATGCTCCATTGATAAAGACTATATATTACAAGTTATATGGCCTAAAACACTACATCAGATACTCACATTTACTGGAGTAGATTGAATATCTGTTTTCTGTTTTTCATTCTATTACTATTCATACTTTCCTGAAGATAAAGAATTCCCTTATGCACTATACAGTCTGAAATGCTTCAAGAACAAGATGATGGTTCATTAGCAAAGGAGTAGATAAAACTACTTAAACAATGATGGCAATTCCTATCCTGATCCTTAATTTATCACTCCTGAGAGTTTTCTACAGGAGTGAAAGATGATGGAATAGTATTTAAAATATTGCAAAGTAAGGAGAGAAATTCAACCATCCTAAGCCCTTATGAAATTATCATAGTGCTTAATTTCATGGGCTAGCCTTTATCTTTATGATTATAATTATGATGAAGTGTATGTATTACTGAAAAGCATAAGACATGACATGTATGCTGCTGCTGCTGCTAAGTCGCTTCAGTCGTGTCTGACTCTGTGTGATCCCATAGACACTAGCCCACCAGGCTCCCCCGTCCCTGGGATTCTCCAGGCAAGAACACTGGAGTGGGTTGCCATTTCCTTCTCCAATGCGTGAAAGTGAAAAGTGAAAGGGAAGTCGCTCAGTCGTGTCTGACTCTAGCGACCCCATGGACTGCAGCCTACCAGGCTCCTCCGTCCATGGGATTTTCCAGGCAAGAGTACTGGAGTAGGGTGCCATTGCCTTCTCTGCATGACATGTATAGTACAGTTAATTTTACCAATACTATTAGTGTTTTCATGAATGAAAACTCTTTAGGACACAGTGAATAAGGTTCATCATCACTCGGAGTCTTCATACTAGAGATACATATTCTGGAAAACATATTACATGTATGTATCTTGCATGCATACAAGATATTAATTGTATATAATAATTATGACCACATGGATTATAGCCCACCAATCTCCTCTGTACATGGAATTTTACAGGCATGAATACTAGGGTGGGTTGCCATTTCCTACTCCATGGGATCTTCCTGATCCATGGACTGAACCCATGTCTTTTGTGTTTCCTGCATTGGCAAGTGGATTCTTTGCCACCACACCATCTTGGAAGCCCATAATATTAATATATTTGAATGAATTTTCTTTTGGCTTTTTGCTTAACCAGTTATGTTTGAAGAACACAGTCTTGATGAATTTATTTAAATTGGCCAAAGTACCAATTTAGAAAGAGATATAAATTTACCTAAGTTAGGATTTATAGTAATAGATATGATGCTGTCCTTTAAGCTTAAAGACATATGATGAATGTACAGCTTCTAACTTATTTTTTGGTTCAGTCACAAACGGTAAGATTGTAAATGTTCTGAAATCTGTATAGTTTTAATATATTAATTACATAGATTTTTGTGCAGTCTCATATCTTCAACTCATTGTTTTTCTTCAGTCATTTTCATTTAGATTATACATGTGTAAGATGATTTGTTTTTGAAAATATGTCCTCTCCCTTTTACACGGTAACGGGATGAAGCAGTAGTAGATGTATTACCATGATTCTGTCAAGTTAGTACAGGGTCAAACACTTTTTTGTTGCCAATAATAGGAGACTTGCTTAAGGTGCTTGCTGGAAAGAATAAAAAAGGTAAAGAAGGAATGAATGTAAAGTCCTAGTGTTATAGGTAAGAAGAAGAAACAGATCACAGAAGGTAAGATAATGGCAGAAAAAAGAAATGAGAATTGCTTGTTGCGACCATCTACCTGTAAAATGTAAGCACTATGAAAGTACCACAGCAGAGAGGTTGCCAAGACGTGGATGGCATCACTTCAGCTCTCCAGGAACCATTTTCCTTTTCAGTGCAAACGGAAGAGTTAAACAAGATGCTGGTTAGGTGCCTCCCTCCTAGCTCTCAACTTCTGTGGTTGGAGTTGGTACCTTTCTATGGTTCCACATGTAGCTGGTTAAGAATGAAATGGCAAAGTATATGTGAGCTACCTCGAGTTATATAGAGACAAAAGGCCTGGCAAATCATATTATTGGAATAAATACTAGTAAGGATTTCCACAACCAGGATTAATTAATAAAGCTCAAGAAATCAAACATACCTTATGAGAGGCTTGAAACATTTAGGACAATGTTCACATTAAACAATAAATGAGAAGTAAGCACTCTTTTTTTGCTAGTTTTCTTTTTTAATTAGCATGAAATGAAAACATTTATGTATTCTTATTTTTGGCATAGACCCTGCACAATTTTGTTCAAAATATAAGAATATGAGAATGTTAATGTGTGTATATATATCAATCAACACATATGTAAGCATGTATGTATTGATAATATGACATATATATATGAGTCAATGAGCAGTACCTTGTTAAAGTTGATTTATTTCTCACAATAACCATATAACATATATAGTACAGCTTGTCTAATAATGTCCATCCAGATTAACATTGAGAGTAGAATGGTGAGTTGCAAGGAATAGGAGAGAAGAAAATATATCAGTGATGGTCAAAGGGTGCAAAGTTTTATTTATGCAATATAAATAAGTTCTGGAAATCTACAATATAGTACCTATAGCTAACAATACTATCAGTTCAGTTCAGTTGCTCAGTCGTGTCCGACTCTTTGTGACCCCATGGACTACAGCACGCCAAGTCTCCCTGTCCATCACCAACTCCCAGAGTCTATTCAAACTCATGTCCACTGAGTCGGGGATGCCATCCAACCATCTCATCCTCTGTCGTCCCTTCTCCTGCCTTCAATCTTTCCCAGCATCAGGGTCTTTTCAAATGAGTCAGTTCTTTGCATCGGGTGGCCAAAGTATTGGCGTTTCAGCTTCACCATCAATCCTTCCAATGAATATTCAGGACTGATTTCCTTCAGGATGGACTGGTTTGATCTCCTTGCAGTCCAAGGGATTCTCAATAGTCTTCTCTAACACCACCATTCAAAAGCATCAATTCTTTGGTGCTCAACTCTCTTTATAGTCCAACTCTCACATCCATACATGACTACTGGAAAAACCATTGCCTTGACTAGATAGACCTTAGTTGGCAAATTAACGTCTCTGCTTTTTAATATGCTGTTTAGGTTGGTCATAACTTTTCTTCCAAGGAGCAAGCGTCTTTTAATTTCATGGCTGCAGTCACCATCTGTAGTGATTTTGGAGCCCCCCAAAATAAAGTCTGACACTGTTTCCACTGTTTCCCCATCTATTTGCCATGAAGTGATGGGACCAGATGCCATGATCTTAGTTTTTTGAATGTCAACTTTTAAGCCAACTTTTTCACTGTCCTCTTTCATTTTCATCAAGAGACTCTTTAGTTCTTTTTCGCTTTCTGCCATAAGGGTGGTGTCATCTGCATATCTGATATTGTTGGTATTTCTCCCGGCAATCTTGATACAATACCATATTGTACACTTAAAAGTTTCTAAGATAGCAGGTCTTATGTTTTGTTCTTACCACATACACACAAGTAAGGAGCAGGAGATCATTGTGAGGTCATGAATATGTATATAACTTGATGGTGGTGATAGTTTCAAGGGTGTATACTTATCACCAAACTTACTGAGTTGTATACATTAAATATGGTTTTTCCAGTAGTCATCTATGGATGTGAGAGTTGGACTATAAAGAAAGCTGAGGACCAAAGAATTGATGCTTTTGAACTGGGTGCTGGAGAAGACTCTTGAGAGTCCCTTGGACTGCAAGGAGATCAAACCAGTCAATCCTAAAAGAAATCAGTTATGAATACTCATTGAAAGGACTGATGCTGAAGCTGAAACTCCAATACTTTGACCACCCAATGGGAAGAACTGACTCATTGGAAAAGACCCTGATGCTGGGAAAAATCAAAGGCAGGTAGAAAAGGAGACGACAGAGGATGAGATGGTTGGATGGCGTCACCAACTTGATGGACATGAGTTTAAGCAAGTTCTGACAGTTGGTGCTGGACAGGGAAGCCTGCTGTGCTGCAGTGCCTGGGGTTGCAAAGAGCAGGCATGATTCAGAGACTGAACTGAACATTAAATATACACTATGTTTACATATATCATGCCTCAATAAAGTTGTTTATAAGAATTGATTGGAAATTCCACCCCCCCCCCCAAAAAAAAAAGAGCTATGGAATGCTGAGAAATTCATTTTTGTTTCAGGGTGTTTTTTTTTTCTTTCTTTTTGTGAGAAACCATTCCTAGCTTTGATATTCTTATTAATTCCAGAGAAAGCACTCATTTGTAAAGGGGACAAAAAAGGAAACTAAGTGATCATTGTACTTGTAAAATCAGTAAATAATCAAAAAAATAAAATGATAAGTTTTCAAGATGTTGGTTTGTTAATCTATAATCACTGTTATTCTGTAATTTATTTTATACCAAAAGGGGGGGCAAATAGATGCAGTATTTTCTTTTATATTAATAAATTATGGATTCATTTAAAATGTCTTTCTTTTTGGAAATTATATGCAATTGGCATAGACAATCTAGAAAAATTAGAGTCATTTGAGAAAGCATTACTATTTCTCCAAATCCAGTCTTCACTGTCAGTGGTTTGATGTATTTCCTTCCTGTGTTTCTAGGAACACTTTTGCACACTGATTAAAAGCATGGACTCTTTAGCCAGGCTGGCATTAAATTCAAAATCACCAAATTTGGGGCAAGTTATTAAATGCCTCTATGCCTCAGTGTCTTCACCTATAAAATATGAATGTTAATGTTATCCACATCCGTGTGTTCTCTTGTTGATTAATTGAGTTTAAATATGCAAACTACTTGAAGAACTGCCTGGAACATACTAAAGAAACAAAGTTGGTGACACCTGTACCGTCTCTAGGAGATTCCCAATTTAGACTTCTAGTCTTAAACTATTTATTAGCGGCCCCCTTTTCCCTGTTAGTAATAGCCTGAATGGACAATAAATATGGTCACCTTGCACTTGAAAATGATTTATTAAGTTTTCTAGGCATAGTTTTCATATAGCTGAAATAATATTGCTTGTGTCACCTAATATAGTAGAGTCATAGTTTTCCCAAGATATTTTTTACAAATAATTAAAAAAATAATTTTTAATGTTTGTATATTATTGCCTAGAATTAATATGCCATAATTTGCTGATGTTTGCTCAATTTTTTAAGAATTTTGCTCAGCAACATAATGCCATGATGCATTTCTTTGTCCCACTGTTTGGACTACTCATCTGTGGACTACTTACCATGGTAAGATTTAAATTATTGAGTCAAAAATAACAAGCATTTGTCAGGATTTTGATAATGGTATATATCTGCAGTCATAGAGAATTTCAAAAAATAGCTTAAGTAAGAAAAAAGGCAACCAAACTCTGTTTGCCCAAACTTTTGCTGAAACTGCATTTCAGGGTTGACATCACATAGAAACTTAGGCTGATTCTTTCATTTGACCTTTATTTGCTGACTGCCTTCCTTATCTTGTGTTGGCAGTTATATTTAAGTTTCTCATCTGCTTGGTATTCCTACACTGTATCATGGCTGTCATTTTGTGCTAATTTTCCATAAATTATCTAGCAAAAACAAACCACTCAATAACAAAGAATGAATTGAGAGTATGCCCCTTTGACTTATGATTTCTGGAACTGGAGATCTCCTGTGACTGAAGGAAAATATTCAACATGTCAGTGTTATGTCAAACATCAGTTCTGAAATTATCAGGTAATCTCAAATCTCTGAGGGTGTTGCTGTGGGTTCCAGGAGATTTGCAGTGTTGTTTTAAAGGAAATAGAAAATGTCAGACTTGTGTCTCCAAGGTTTGGTCTCCTGAGTAATGGATGCTGTGTGTCCTTTATTGGATGCCCTTTTGTCTGCATAGAGTGGAAATATTCAGTCTGTGTCTGGAATCTTTGCTCTCCCAGTTGATTCTAATTAGCCTTGACAATTTCATGCCTTCCCTTGGTCTGCATTTTCCAAGAATAGTAACCTTGTTTTTGTAGCTCCCCTTAGCACACAATAAGGCACTTTTTCATGGTAATTAATATTTTATTATACCATTAAATACCTATGTTAAAAGGGTTACCTTATTTTCAAAAAGAACTGAGATTTTGGAAAACTTCAGATGTAATGGATTAGTAGTATTAATAGATGATGCCAAAGGAATAAAGGAGAGGCCACAGATTATGGAGACATGTTTCTGGGCCATTGTAAGGACTTTGAATTTCCCTCTGATGAAAATGGTATCTACTGAAAAGTTTTAAGCAGAGAAGTGGCACAATCTGAAATTATGCTTAATATGATCTCTCTGATTCTTGTGATGAGAAAAGGTAAAGGGGATCAATGGCTTAAGCTGGGGTCCAGGTAGGAGTCTTTTGTCCTGATCAGATAAGGGAAAAAGAATGATACAGACTAGAATGATCATGTTGGAAATGGGCCCTCAGGTCTGAATCTGGATACTTTCAGTAGAACCTATAGGAGTTTTTAATGCTATCTTGAGTTCACTCAATATTTGATAAGGGATGTAGGATGTTTTTCCTTCTTTTTGCCACTAACAATTCTCAGTATCTAGTGTTATGACTTGGAATGTGATATATAATTGCATTTATTAAATATTTATTTTCTCTTGAAATTTTACTTTAATGATATTATTGTGGTAATCAATTATAAAACATATGAAATGAATTTTATAATTAATTGGATCAATTATTTCCTTTCCAAACTTAGGATTTGTAACTTCCTAATGCTTTTTTTTTTAAGCTCATGAAATTTTTATTTTTTTAAAAAATCATTAGTTTAACATGGTAAATCATTTCCCAAGAAATCAGAATAGATTCTACTTTTTTTTTTTAATAGAGTAGCGTGGAAACTTACATTACCATATGTAAAACGGATAACCAATGGGAATTTGCTGTGTGACTCAGGGAACTCAAATAGGAGCTCTGTAACAACCTAGAGGGGTGGGATGAGGAGAGAGATGGGAGGGAGGTTCAAGCGGAAGGGGATATAGGTCTACCTACGACTGATTCATGTTGATATTTGGCAGAAAACAACAAAATTCTGTAAAGCAATTATCCTTCAATTAAAAGATAAATTAATTTTTAAAATTCTAATTCTTGAAAGTTTAATTTTAATTACTTTTCCCCAGTATGTACCCACATATCCTTGAGTAAATTATTATTGGTAGGACAAATCAGTGGAATATACAGAGTTGTCATCCCTTCTCATTTAACTTTGATACAGAATCTGATAGATAAGATGTTTTTGGTCATAGTCTTATTATAAAAGCTCAATGTCTTCTAACATATTAACACAGCAGAAGAAAGCTCTAAAGTAAGCCTCATATAGTTCACTTTTAAATAACTTTTCTTCTCTTTATATATTAATAAGATATTTTCTTTATTCTTGAGGTTTTGGAATTTTAGCTAGTTTTTCTGTCTAGATATAGGTCTTTACTGGTTTCTTACTACTACCACTAGAATCTGGCTAGTTCTTTTCTTCTTCATAGTTAAGTTACAGCTTTGATTATTGTTTCAGATCAAGGTACTCTGTTTCTTTATCAGGTTCACAAATTATTCTTAAGTCAGAACTCTTATCTCTGGCGTTTCATCAACCGTCTTTTCTGTCATTATTTTATCTCTTTCTTCTCCGCCCTAGGCCCTGATTCAGTTGCTGCTTGAGCTTTTCAGGGTATCAATTTTGTTCTCCATGGAAACCATGTGGAAAATTTTGCTATTGCAAAATTAGTTTTCATGTAAACCTCGTAATCTCACCCATCTCCTATTTTGCCATTTGGGCCCATTTTGTCGTTATAACTTTCAGCTCCTTTTTCATAAATGACCTGCCTTTGTCATACTCTTCATAGTTTCAGTAGTTTAAAGCAATTTTCTAAATCTTTCTTCTTGTTCAAAGTAAAATAATTTTTAGGGATATTCTTTCCTCAAGTCTTCAAAATGATATTATCTTTCTTGTTTTTGCAGGGTAGTTTTTAGTTGTGTGTGTTTTCTGTTATATTTTCCCCATCTCTTTACCTAGAAGGTAGTGACATTTATTCAAAACCAAGTTATTTAATAAAAAATAAATAGCCACTTTTCCAACAGTTTGTTTACCTTTGAAATGGTGGCTGAGCTTCTTTTAACCAAAACTGGAGTAGAATAAGTTGACATGCATATTCTCTCAGTAACCAGCAAGCATTTATTGGAATAGCTCAGCTAAGCTAGGGTGCATGCCTGTTGTATGCTGTCTGGTCCAAGGTATGAGACATATTACAGTGCTCAGCCTGCACATGTAGTGGGTGGCCAGACTTGATGGCAAAAATGAGTACTTTTTGTAAATGATATATTTTACAGATTTTGACTGGAGATTCTAAAGGAAGGCTGTATTTTATTCTGAAATTAATTTAAAATTGTCTGTTGGTTCGGTGCAAGTCACTTGTTATCCTTGTTCCCTAAATTTCATTGAAATCTTTGTGTAATAAATAGCAAAGATATAATGTGGGAAAAGAAAGGGAAGATAGGAAAAAGAGGCTGAGTTCTTGCTGGGAAGAGAGGGGTGGGGATCAGGAAGGCAGCAGCAGCAAAGGGCACAAAGATGCTGGGGAGACTGTGTGATTAAGATCTGCGTTACTCAGGTTATAGTCGCTTCTGGCACCTAGGCTCCTCTATTGCTTCACTCAACAAGACTTTTCTTGAGGGACTGTCTAGGACCTGGCAGGATCTTTCTGCATCTTGCTCTTTTATTGGAGCTTGTCTCTCAAGGTGTCTTTACTGTGTATGTTTTCCATTGTTCAGTTGTGTCTGACTCTTTGTGACCCCACGGACTGTCACCCACCAGGCTCCTCTGTCCATGGGATTCTCCAGGCAAAAATACTGGAGCTGGTTGCCAATCCCTATTTCAGGGGATCTTCCTGACTCAGAGATCAAACCCACATCTCTTGTCTCCTGCATTGAAGGTGGATTCTTTACCACTAGCGCCACCGGGGAAGCCCTGGTGTCTATATTAGGCCCCTCAAAAAACAGGACTGGGGCTGTAGAAGAACATGTGCTCCTTCTCAGGGCTTCTGCAGGGGGAACTCAGTGACAGCTAGGGAGAGCCAACTGTCATGGTTCCTGATTGTTCTATGAAGGAAATTTCTCTCCTGTGAAGTAACATGGATGGGAAGGTTTAACTTAATTGTTTTTACAGTTGATCTACATATTGAGAGTCAGTTTTAGGATTTAGTGTTTATGTTGTTTGCTCTGTTTTACTCATTTCTTCCTTTTTGTTTCTAATGAGAAACGTAGATGAGATTCCATCTCAAACTACCATTCAGAAACTATTTAATACTGGACTGAAACAGCATTAAGACGAAATTATACATTCATGGGATTTGTAACCAACTTCAGAAATGTTGAGAGATGTCATAAGAACCCGCTCTGGAAAAGGAAATATATGTCCTGAAAGTTATTTTTTTGTTTGTTTACTTTTGTGTCAGTCATACATTCACTCAGATAACAAATCTATTTTGAGCTTTCATATTCCAGGCATTTTGCTAAGGCCTGAAACTAGAGGATGATTTAGACAGAAACAGTACTTGATCTCAAGAATTTATAGTTTAGAAGGGAGTTAGAGGCACTAAACAAATCATTGTACAGTTAATTACTTAACTACAATAATGATACATGTATCCCAGAAACTAAAGTGTTAGCAAGCAATAGTTAACAAGAGCATATAACCTAAGAGAGACACCCTAGTTGGCAAATAGTTTAGTTTCTTAGTTGGCAAATTTGTTTCCTGTGGCTACTGTAGAAATTACCAGTGAGTGACTTACAACCACAAAAATGTGATAGCTATCAGTTTGGAGGTCAGAAGTGTTAAATCCGTATTGGGACAAAATCAAATTTCAGTAAGGCCATGGTTCTAGGGAAGAATTCATTCCTTGGCTCTTTAAGCTTCCAGCGTCCATAGGTTTGTGGTAACATTACTCCAATCCCTGCTTGGTGGAACTTTTGCCTTCTGTTTAAAAAAAAAAAAAAAGTCTCCCTCCATCTTTCTCTTAAAGGGATACCTGCTGTTCTGTTTAGGGCCCACACAGATAAACTAGGGTAATCTATCTCAGAATCTCAAACTGAGTCACATTAGCAAAGCTTCTTTTAAAGCTTAGCTTTAGCTTTAGTGACTGGGGAAAGGAATAGAAGTTGCTAGGCAGGGGTAACAAAATGTAAATCCTGATGGACTTTTCATTTAAGCAGACATCATATGAGTGACGGAGAAGGCAATGGCATCCCACTCCAGTACTCTTGCCTGGAAAATCCCATGGACAGAGGAACCTGGTAGGCTACAGTCCATGGGGTAGCTGAGGGTTGGACATGACTGAGCAACTTCACTTTCACTTTTCACTTTCATGCATTGGAGAAGGAAATGGCAACCCACTCCAGTGTTCTTGCCTGGAGAATCCCAGGGATGGGGGAGCCTGGTGGGCTGCCATCTATGGGGTTGCACAGAGTCGGCACGACTGAAGCGACTTAGCAGCAGCAGCAGCAGCAGCATGTAAGTGACTGAAGGAAAGCATATAGAGTGAGGGAGAGATTGGCCAAATTTGCCTCAAGGTACAGAATCAGCAGGTCGTCTGACCCAGGAACACCCATTCTATCTGGATTCTGCAGGCTGTTAAGAAGCCTCCTGCTTTCTGTGTATGCATATATTTTTCACATACCCAGTTGGCCAAGTGTGTTCCCAGAGTAACCACAAGTATAGGAATCTTAGCGTCCTAGGCATGTATAATTCTATGGAACTAGGTCCAGCTGTTTTCTGCATAGCACAACTGGGCTTGCCAAGAAAGAGCTGGAGAAGCAATTTTCTCATATATGCAAGTGGACACAAATTAGAGTCCATCACACAAGTTGATTGTTTTCTCAGGACTATTTGACACCAGGAATTTGGCTATGGTGGAGTTAAGATGAGGCAGGGACAGAAAGCTCAATTATTTCCCAACTCCTCCTTCCTCTTCATAATAACTATGACTTGAAACCTATCAATTTTTATTTTGAGATTCAACAGACCAAAAAATGGAATGGCTGAACAGAATTTTAAATTGGGATTGGAAACAGGGTTGAAACTGGATTTTCAAACTAATGTGTTATACTCAAATTCGAATTGTTTTCTATATACTAATTACTCCCCAGTTACTTTCCTTAAGAAAAATTATTTACAAATCTTTTAACGTGTCATATCTCTTTTATGGGCCCAGGAAGTCCACCTTTTTTGCTATTGAAAATGAAGGTAAGGAAAATGAATATGGAAACAGTAGTGTAAGTGTGTGTATATTTTTGTTGTTCAGTCACTCAGTCATGTCTGACTATTTGCGATCCCATAAACAGCAGCATGACAGGCTTCCCTGTCCTTCACCATCTCCAAGAGCTTGCTGAAACTCATGTCCATTCAGTTGGTGATGCCATCCAACCATCTCATTCTCTGTCGCCCCCTTCTCCTACTGCCTACAATCTTGCCCAGCACCGGGGTCTTTCCCAATGAGTCAGTTCTTTGCATCAGGTGGCCAAAGTTTTGGAGTTTCAGCTTCAGCATCAGTCCTTCCAATGAATATTCAGGATTGATTTCCTTTAGGATTGACAGGTTGGATCTCTTTGCAGTCCAAGGGATTCTCAAGAGTCTTCTCCAACACCACAGTTCAAAAGCATTAATTCTTCGGCGTTCAGCTTTCTTTATGGTCCAACACTCACATTCAAATATGACTTCTGGAAAAACCATAGCTTTGACTAGACAGACCTTTGTCAGTAAAGTAATGTCTCTGCTTTTTAGTATACTGTCTAGGTTTGTCATAGCTTTTCTTCCAAGGATCAAGGATCTTTTAATTTCTTGGCGGCAGTCACCATCTGCAGTGATTTTGGAGCCTAAGAAAATAAAGTCTCTCACTGTTTCCTCATCTATTTGCCATGAAATGATGGGACTGGATGCCATGGTATTCCTTTTTGAATATTGAGTTTTAAGCCAGTTTTTGCACTCTCTTCTTTCATTTTCATCAAGAGGCTCTTCAGTTTATCTTCACTTTCTGCCATAAGGATGGTGTCATCTGCATATCTGAAGTTATTGATATTATTCCTGGCAATCTTGATTCCAGCTAGTGTTTCATCCATTCCAACATTTTCCATGTTTTACTCTGCATATAATGAGCGAGGTGACAATATACAGCCTTGATATACTCCGTTCCCAATGGAACCAGTCCATTGCCCCATGTCCAATTCTAACTGTTGCTTCTTGATCTGCATAGAGATTTCTCAGGAGGCAGGTAAGGTGGTCTGGTGTTCCCATCTCTTTAAGAATTTTGCACTGTTTGTTGTGATTCACAAGTCAAAGGCTTTGGCATAGTCAAATAAAGCAGAAGTAGTTTAGCAGCAGCAGTAGTGTAGTCAATAAAGCCAAAGTAGATGTTTTTCTGGGACTCTTTTGGTTTTCCTATGATCCAGTGGATGATGGTAATTTGACTTCTGGTTCCTCTGCCTTTTCTAAATCCAGCTTGAACACCTGGAAGTTCTCAGTTCACATACTGTTGAAACCTGGCTTGGAGAATTTTGAGCATTACTTGGCTAGCATGTAAGATGAGTGCAATTATGCAGTAGTTTGAACATAGTTTGGCATTGCCTTTCTTTGGGATTGGAATGAAAACTGACCTTTTTCCAGTCCTGTGGCCACTGCTGAGTTTTCCAACTTTGCTGGCATGTTGAGTGCAGCACTTTTACTGTGTAGGATTGTAGAAAACAGCACAGTTCTTCAGAAGAGATTCTTTAATTTCAAGTCACTTTGACCTTGAGATTCTACCACAGTAGTTCAACCCGTTACCCAGAGAATATATGCTCTTTCAGTGGAGAAATAAATAATAATTAACAATAAAAAAATAAATTGAGTAACATTATCCATCTGCTCTTCTAATTTCTCCAAGGCTATATTTTTCTCCAAGTCAGATAACCAGGTCACAGTTGAAATGCCTACTCAGAACTATAATATCACTCAGGCAGTTTTAAACAAAGATTCATATAACAAAATGCCATGTGTACTTATATCCTTGAAAACTTTGCAGTTGCTATTGATGTTAGCTTTTGTTCAGTTCAGTTAAGTTGTCCAGTCATGTCAAAATCTTTGTGACCCCATGGACTGCAGCACGCCAGGCTTCCCTGTCCATCACCAACTCCCAGAGTTTGCTCAAACTCATGTGCTTCAAGTCAGTGACGGCATCCAACCATCTTATCCTCTGTCATCCCCTTCTTCTCCTGCCTTCAATCTTTCCCAGCACCAGGGTCTTTTCAAATGATTCAGTTCTTCGCATCAGGTGGCCAAAGTATTGGAGCTTCAGTATCAGTCCTTCCAATGAATATTCAGGCCTGATATCTTTTAGGATTGCCTGGTTTGATCTCCCTGCAGTCCAAGGGACTCTCAAGAGTCTTCTCCAGCACCACAGTTCAAAAGCATCAATTCTTCAATGTTCAGCTTTCTTTATGGTCCAACTCTCACATCCATACATGACTATTGGAAAAACCAGAGCTTTGACTAGATGGACTTTTGTCGGCTTTTGTTGTATTGCTCATTGTCTCTTGCTTAAAGACTTATACATTCTGCTTGAAAGTTTACAGATAACCTTAAAAAATGCCTGCTAACACATGTAGATACAACTGTCACTAAGTAGTAAGACCTAGTATTTGAATTTCACTTTTCCTCTGATAAAGAGTCTTATGGCTAAGTTTTAGACGGAAATGTAGTTTCCTTCCTATGTCTCCTAATATAATTTTTACCTGTTTCCCTTCATTATTCTGTCATTTTGCCCTTGTTTTACAGTGTCTGTGCCTTTTATTGTAGGTCATCTCAAAGACTTTTTTTTTTTTTAAATATACAGTGCATAAGTATGAAATGATGAAATAAACCTACTACTTCTTCATTGGCTTTAAAAGATACTTGGTTGGACTAGATGACCTCTGAGGTCCTTTCCAGCTCTAAATTTATGTTACTGTCAACAAAGACATACACAAAATCTATTAACTTATATGCCAGGAGATGAATGCAAAGTACTATATTCTTGACATAGGTATATTTCTTCTTGAAAACAGAGCACTAGATTCAGCAACCTGCTAAGGGCCCTCACCTTTATGGTGATAAAACAGGTGAACCAAATGCTCAAAAAAACAAAAAAAAAACAAAACTCAGTTTAAATATCTCTGCACTTCTGAACAGCAACAAAAAAAATTAGAAACAGAAAAAAAGAAGAGCTTGATTATTTCTTTTGAGGCATTTTATAAATTTGAATAACTAAGCTTAGCTTGATGAGTGTAGCTAATTTAATGAAATTAGTCACATTTGAATATTGTCACAATCTTGCTGCAACATTAGCATTAAGTGTGATTAAAATTTATTTTGTGTGCCTTTATGGGTCCTAAAGCATCAGCTGTCAACACTTTCATAATAAACTAGCCTTTCAAAGATTTCAGGAAACTTTTACATTCAGAGCAGGAGGTTGGGCCCTTGCCTCAGAGCTGAACACATCATTTTCAAGATATATTTTCTGTTTGTATGAATTTAGAACATAAGACATTATCAATATCATTGTTTCTTTTGCTAGTAAGAGAAAAGCCATTGAAAATATAGGAAATTCTAGGTACTGTGTCCTGAAAATTTCCAAAAAGCTGATTAAAATATTTCCTTAAGGCCACCTGAATTATAACAGAAAAATAAATGAGAAAACCCAAGGTAGAATTTAAGAGATGTGTTTGTAAAATATAAATATTATAATAAATAAAATTTTCCCTGAAGAAAAATAGAATATGACATCAATGAGAGAGGTCTGAATGTGAAGAGTATTGATCAACTGAATTTCAAGGGAAAATTTGTTTTCATTTAAGCAGCGTCCAGTTTATTTACAAAGCTCTGTGCAGTGGTGTAATAGTGTGTAAAAGTTGCTTCAGTCGTGTTCATCTCTTTGCAACCCCGTAGACTATAGCCCGCCAGCCTGCTCTGTCTATAGGATTCTCCAGGCAAGAATACTGCAGTGAGTTGCCATGCTCTTCTCCAGGAGATCTTCCCAACCCAGGGATCAACACGTGTCTTATGTCTCCTGCATTGACAGATGGGTTCTTTACCACTATTGCCATCTGGGAAACCCTGGTGTAAAAGTGTATCCCCCAAATTCATCTTGGCTGGAACCTCAGGAGGTAGCCCTGTTTGGAAATATGTCTTTGCAGATACAAGTAAAGTAAGAATCTAATGGGGTCACCCTAGCATGGACCCTAAATCCAATGTGACAGAAAAGGACAGACAGACACATAGAGAAGAAGGTGATCTAAAAATGTAGGCAGAAATTGGATTAATGCAGCTACAAGCCAAAGAATTACATGGACTGTTGGGAGTCTCCAGAAGCTGGGAAGAGGTAGGAGAGAATTCTCTAGGGGCTTCAAAGGGAGTATAGTCTTTCAACACCTTGATTTCAGAAGGCTAGCCCCCAGATCAACTATGGTAGTTTGCTACTGTGATCCTAGGAAACTACTACACTCTGATATTCAAAGTTTCTTTCTCTCTGATTTTATTATGTTGGTGCTATTATGATTATAATTATAATTATAGTTATAATTATATATAAATATTATAACTATAATATATAGTTATATATTACTATATATACTATATTATATAACAATTATATATATATATACTATATTATATAATATATAATATAACTATATACATAATATATAGTTATATATTACTATATATATACTATATTATATAGTATATATTATATACTATATACTATATTACTATATATATTATAATATAATGTATTATATATAGTATATAATATAGTATATACTATAATATATTAGTATATACTCTATATTATATGATAATTACTATATATACACTATATTATATAATATATAACTATATACATAATATATATTTAGATTATATATTCCTATATATATACTATATACTATAGTATATAGTTATTATATATTATATAATATTATTATAGTTATAATTATATTATTACTATAATTATAATTATATTTATAATTCAGGTGGCCTTAAGGAAATATTTTAATCAGCTTTTTGGAAAATTTCAGTACACAGTACCTAAAATTTCCTATTTTTTCAATGGCTTTTCTCTTACTAGCAAAAGAAACAATGATATTGATAATGTGTTATATTCTCAGTCATATCTGACTCTGTGACCCTATGGACTGTAGCCCACCAGGCTCCTCTGTCTGTGGGATTTTTCAGGCAAGAATACTTGAATGGGTTGCCATTTCTTCCTCCAGGGGATCTTCCCCACCCAGAGATTGAACCCATGTCTCCTGCATTGGCAGGAGGGTTCTTTATCACTAAGCCACAAAATACACTCTGATTTTATTCTGTTATGTAAGAAATTTGAGTTTGTTTATGCATGGTATGTTTGTAATCTTAAAATTATATTGTATAACTAATTTTACAGTATTTTTTAAATAGCTTATAATTTTATTTCTGGTTTAGTTGATGCTGATGTCAATTACATTTCTAAAATTATCTAAAAAAGGTATACAAGATTGTAGGAACTTGTAGGATTTTGGTATGTCCCTAATAAAGTTTACTTAAATGAAATTTATACCCTAAATCATTTTGGCTGAGTTTTTGGCTCAAAATAGTATTTAACTCATTTTTCTTAGATAATAGTTATCTGCTAAATAACATTTTACTTCCACATATTTATATCAAACAGTGAAGTGAGACAAAAATCAGTGCAAAGTGGTGATTATCAATCATCACAAATGCATGAAAGACAGCATATATCTTACTGAGAAGAGTTTAATTTTGAAATGTGTGACTTGGAAAATGGAAGTTAGTATAGCATTTCATAACTAATATAACAGTATGCACAGCTGATTGTATTAGAACTGATCTTTTAAATTTAAAGTTACTTTGAATCAAATGAGGATAATTATAAGATAAGGCAAATATTTATTACACATTTGCTTTGAATTTTTAATTCAAAAATTTATGACTGTAAAACAGAGCTTTGCTATAGCTATTTATCCTTTCTTAGTAAGATTGGGAACAGGCTTAGGAGAAGGCTAAAGGTAGAACTATTTTTTACATAGGGGAAGGTTCACTTTTAATAATTTTTTTTAATTTTATTTAATTTTTAAACTTTACATAATTGTATTAGTTTTGCCAAATATCAAAATGAATCCGACACAGGTATAAAGGTGTTCCCCATCCTGAACCCTCCTCCTTCCTCCCTCCCCATACCATCCCTCTGGGTTGTCCCAGTGCACTAGCCCCAAGCATCCAGTATCGTACATCGAACCTGGACTGGCATCTCGTTTCATACATGATATTTTACATGTTTCAATGCCCTTCTCCCAAATCTTCCCACCCTCTCCCTCTCCCATAGAGTCCATAAAACTGTTCTATACATCAGTGTCTCTTTTGCTGTCTCGTATACAGGGTTATTGTTACCATCTTTCTAAATTCCATATATATGCGTTATTATACTGTATTGGTGTTTTTCCTTCTGGCTTACTTCACTCTGTATAATAGGCTCCAGTTTCATCCACCTCATTAGAACTGATTCAAATGTATTCTTTTTAATGGCTGAGTAATACTCCATTGTGTATATGTACCACAGCTTTCTTATCCATTCATCTGCTGATGGGCATCTAGGTTGCTTCCATGTCTTGGCTATTATAAACAGTGCTGCGATGAACATTGGGGTACATGTGTCTCTTTCCCTTCTGGTTTCCTCAGTGTGTATGCCCAGCAGTGGGATTGCTGGATCATAAGGCAGTTCTATTTCCAGTTTTTTAAGGAATCTCCACACTGTTCTCCATAGTGGCTGTACTAGTTTGCATTCCCACCAACAGTGTAAGAGGGTTCCCTTTTCTCCACACCCTCTCCAGCATTTATTATCTGTAGACTTTTGGATCTCAGCCATTCTGACTGGTGTGAAATGGTACCTCATAGTGGTTTTGATTTGCATTTCTCTGATAATGAGTGATGTTGAGCATCTTTTCATGTGTTTGTTAGCCCTCTGTATGTCTTCTTTGGAGAAATGTCTATTTAGATCTTTGGCCCATTTTTTGATTGGGTCATCTATTTTTCTGGAGTTGAGCTGTAGGAGTTGCTTGTATATTTTTGAGATTAGTTGTTTGTCGGTTGCTTCATTTGCTATTATTTTCTCCCATTCTGAAGGCTGTCTTTTCACCTTGCTGATAGTTTCCTTTGTTGTGCAGAAGCTTTTAAGGTTAATTAGGTCCCATTTGTTTATTTTTGCTTTTATTTCCAATATTCTGGGAGGTGGGTCATAGAGGATCCTGCTGTGATTTATGTCAGAGAGTGTTTTGCCTATGTTCTCCTCTAGGAGTTTTATAGTTCCTGGTCTTAGGTTTAGATCTTTAATCCATTTTGAGTTTATTTTTGTGTATGGTGTTAGAAAGTGGTCTAGTTTCATTCTTTTACAAGTGGTTGACCAGATTTCCCAGCACCACTTGTTAAAGAGATTGTCTTTAATCCATTGTATATTCTTGCCTCCTTTGTCAAAGATAAGGTGTCCATATGTGTGTGGATTTATCTCTGGGCTTTCTATTTTGTTCCATTGATCTATATTTCTGTCTTTGTGCCAGTACCATACTGTCTTGATAACTGTGGCTTTGTAGTAGAGCCTGAAGTCAGGTAGGTTGATTCCTCCAGTTCCATTCTTCTTTCTCAAGATCACTTTGGCTATTCGAGGTTTTTTGTATTTCCATACAAATTGTGAAATTATTTGTTCTAGCTCTATGAAGAATACTGTTGGTAGCTTGATAGGGATTGCATTGAATCTATAAATTGCTTTGGGTAGTATACTCATTTTCACTATATTGATTCTTCCAATCCATGAACATGGTATATTTCTCCATCTATTAGTGTCCCCTTTGATTTCTTTCACCAGTGTTTTATTTTTTATTAAAAAATTAAAGTTAGCACTTGCTGAAATGATTACTTCTTAGATGCTACTGATTTGACTTGTACAGTCTCTAGGCTTTGATGTGGAAGTATTATTTTCCGGTTCACATAGATGCTTATCTCACATCATGAAAGAGCTTATCTGTGATTTACCTGGCTAAACAGACAAGCACAAATACATGCGTTGCCAATTGAATTGTTAGAGTGAAGACTGATAAATATTCATTTTAAAATGAATTCTTGTTTTCTGTTTCTAAACATGTTCTTATTGTTTTGTCTTGCAACTAATTTTATAGTGCATTTTGATGCAGTCGTTAGTTTCATTTCTGAAGTATAACTAGTGTTGATGTCAGTTATATTTCAAAAAAATACAATAAAGCTGTATAAGATTTTAGGGACTTCTAAAATTTGGTAATGTCTCCACCAAAAGATTGGTGAATGAAATTTATATAAAGTTATATGTAGTGATCTGCTAAAAATTCCTTGGTTGCTATACAAAGCATGACATTACCTTATTAGAATAATGTTAATCAGTGTTTTCCATAAGATATCACAAATGATGATATTCTCAGTAGGGACTTAGTTATAAATAATCATAAAGGCCATAATGATGTCTCTATCACTCAATTTATTTCAACTTCGTTATTTGAGGTCAGAAACAGATTTCAAATTTAGACATTATTTATAATTATGAAGCCAAATAAATGGTAGAGATTAACCTAAAAATAGTTTGTGGCTCAACAATTGAAGTGAGACAGTGGAATCACAAAAGGTTAAATTATTTGGAATTGATTCTACAGATGTCTCCATTCTCTAAATCCCCTGTAAGCCTCTTACCTATCATGAAAGGTTATTCTCTTAAACCTGGCACGTAAAATCAATCATATGACTCCTATCTGCTCTGAGAGTTCAAAGATTAAGACAAGACCTTCACTGTCAAGGAGAAGGGCTGTATAGAAACTGCATGTGCACACAACGACATTCAGTACCAGCATCCAGTGTCACCCAGGTATTTGAGGAAAAGTTGCAAAAAACAGATCACTAGTACTTATTTCACATTTGCTATCAGTACCAAGAAGGGAGGCCCAGAAGTATTCTAAAAAAAAAAAAAAAAAACTGATTCTTGAAGAAGAGATTCACTGAAGAATACCTACAATGTGCTTCCTGGCCCTTTAAACCAGAAATAGCAGTGAATCTACCAGAGTCAAAGATAACTCCTAAAATCAAATCTCTGGAAATGGAATGAATTTTAATATATAATTACCTCTAAGATATTTGAATGCAGAGTTCCAAAGAATAGCAAGGAGAGATAAGAAAGCCTTCCTCAGTGATCAATGCAAAGAAATAGAGGAAAACAATAGAATGGGAAAGACTAGAGATATCTTCAAGAAAATTAGAGACCAAGGGAACATTTCATGCAAAGATGGGATCAATAAAGGACAGAAATGGTATGGACATAACAGAAGCAGAAGATATTAAGAAGAGGTGGCAAGAATACACAGAAGAACTGTACAAAAAAGATCTTCACAACCCAGATAATCATGATGGTGTGATCACTCACCTAGAGCCAGAGATCCTGGAATGTGAAGTCAAGTGGGCCATAGGAAGCATCACTACGAACAAAGCTAGTGGAGGTGATGGAATTCCAGTTGAGCTATTTCAAATCCTGGAATATGATGCTGTGAAAGTGCTGCACTCAATATGCCAGCAAATTTGGAAAACTCAGCACTGGCCACAGGACTGGAAAAGGTCAGTTTTCATTCCAATCCCAAAGAAAGGCAATGCCAAAGATTGCTCAAACTACCGCACAATTGCATTCAACTCACACGCTAGTAAAGTAATGCTCAAAATTCTCCAAGCCAGGCTTCAGCAATATATGAACCATGAACTTCCAGATGTTCAAGCTGGTTTTAGAAAAGGCAGAGGAACCAGAGACCAAATTGCCAACATCCGCTGGATCATGGAAAAAGCAAAAGAGTTCCAGAAAAGCATCTATTTCTGCTTTATTGACTATGCCAAAGCCTTTGACTGTGTGGATCACAATAAACTGTGGAAAATTCTGAAAGAGATGGGAATACCAGACCACCTGACCTGCCTCTTGAGAAACCTGTATGCAGATCAGGAAGCAACAGTTAGAACTGGACATGGAACAACAGACTGGTTCCAAATAGGAAAAGGAGTACATCTAGGCTGTATATTGTCACCCTGCTTATTTAACTTATATGCAGAGAACACCATGAGAAATGCTGGGCTGGAAGAAGCACAAGATTGCCGGGAGAAATATCAATAACCTCAGATATCCAGATGACACCACCCTTATGTCAGAAAGGGAAGAAGAACTAAAGAGCCTCTTGATGAAAGTGAAAGAGGAGAGTGAAAAAGTTGGCTTAAAGCTCAACACTCAGAAAACTGAGATCATGGTATGCAGTCCAATAACTTCATGGGAAATAGATGGGGAAACAGTGGAAACAGTGTCAGACTTTATTTTGGGGGGCTCCAAAATCACTGCAGATGTTGATTGCAGCCATGAAATTAAAAGACGCTTACTCCTTGGAAGGAAAGTTATGACCAACCTAGACAGCATATTCAAAAGCAGAGATATTACTTTGCCAACAAATTTCTGTCTAGTCACGGCTATGGTTTTTCCTGTGGTCATGTATGGATGTGAGAGTTGGACTGTGAAGAAAGCTGAGCGCCAAAGAATTGATGCTTTTGAGCTGTGGTGTTGGAAAAGACTGTTGAGAGTCCCTTGGACTGCAAGGAGATCCAACCAGTCCATCCTAAAGGAGATCAGTCCTGAGTATTGACTGGAAGGACTGATGTTGAAGCTGAAACTCCAATACTTTGGCCACCTGATGCGAAGAGCTGACTCATGTGAAAGACCCTGATGCTGGGAAAGATTGAAGGCAGGAAGAGGGATGACAGAGAATGAGATGGCTGGATGGCACCACTGACTCAATGGACATGGGTTTGGGTGGACTCCAGGAGTTGATGGACAGGGATGCATGGCGTGCTGAGGTCCATGGGGTCTCAAAGAGTCAGACATGACTGAGCGACTGAACTGAACTGAACTCAAGTGAACCAAGACAGACACAAAAGCAATAAACAAAGCATCTATTAATACTACTGCTACTGTTACTGCCTACCACCACCACCAAAAACACAGTTCCCATTCTTGGTCTTAAACCTCTAATAAAGATGGCAATAATGGTAAAAAGAGAAACCCCCTGATCAGGTGTTTTCCTCATCTCTTGTCAGTGATTGTTTTCTTGTACCTTGTCCCAGTGAAGTTAGAAAACGATTCTATGTTCGACCACTGTAGTTTGCAAAGAATTACAAGGTCAGATTTTATATATTTTCCACCTGAAATGGTGTAAGTACACATGAAAAGTACCATACTTTTTATGTGAATCTGAAACAAATTATATTGCACTCTCAATAAAATGAAATTAATGTCATAGGGCATGTCATGTTTCAAGTAAGAAATGTTAGTAAAGTGAGGACAAATGACTTCCTAATGATGCACTGTGTGGAGATGTATCTGTTGTTGTTCACTGGCTAAGTCAAGTCCGACTCTTTGTGACCCCGTGGACTGCAGCATGCCCGGCTTCACTGTCCTGGATGTAGGTGCATTAGCACTTCTTTTTAATATTTCATCTGTTGAATAGAAATAGAACTGGAATCTTGTTCATCAACATTTTAAAACATTTTTATAGAATGTAAATGTATCTGTACTTGCCTTTTTTCCATGTTAGTGAGAAACCAGTCCTTCCTGTGAAGTGAGTATTCTTATTAAACTGCTGTCATACATTCCCAGACCTGCTCAGAAGAAATAGGCACAAATGGTGGGTCTGTTACTTCCTTCACAAAATACTTGCCTCATTTTTGTGTGTATTTTTTTCTCTCCTTCTCACTAAAATGTGAGTAATTTTTCAAGTCAAGAAGCCTCTGTAGGGAGCCTTGAAATGTTTTATCCATTACTTGTAAAATTAGGAGGAAAAAAGAGTGATTAATGATTTGTTAAAAACTCAAGAAGTCTTTGTTGGAAGAACTTTGATTTAATTTAGTAACTGTATTTTTTGCATGCAAATTAAAGTTTGCAGGGAGTTTTTATGTTGAACTAGCAGCCTAAATTAGTCATTTAGTGATGACAAAACCATTTAGCCCATGTGAAGAAATGCCTATGTTGATCTTTTCTTTATACCTTGTTCAATGCAAATTTGTCTGTTGTATACACATTAGGAAAAAGAGCACAAGAAGTTTTCAGCGTAAATGTTTTGTTTAGGTTGAAAATACATGCATAAAGTGTAGCCAGCGTAACCAAATAATAGTTGTGTCCAACTCTTTGCAACCTCATGGACTGTAGCCTGACATGATCCTCTGTCCGTGGTCCATGGGATTTCCCAGGCAGGACTACTGGAGTGGGTTGTGGTGCCCTCCTCCACAGGATATACCTGGCACAGGGATTTGAACCCATCTCCTGTGTCTCTTGCATTGGTAGGTGGGTTCTTTACCACCAGTGCCATCTGAGAAGCCCTGTGCATTTCATGTCTTTTTTTTCTCTTTTTAATGTACAAAATGAGCTCTCTTGTTTAATTAGGATCCAAATCAAGAAACACATTGCTATAACCCCAGTAACCCCTTCAACCTGTTGTGCACTATCTCTTAGAGTAGCACTTATGGTGATTTGGAATATCATTGATTAATTTTTAA
Organism: Bos mutus; assembly: GCF_027580195.1. NCBI lineage: Eukaryota > Metazoa > Chordata > Mammalia > Artiodactyla > Bovidae > Bos > Bos mutus. The sequence goes on from NC_091628.1 coordinate 66,268,857, forward strand.
ACTTTTAATGAATAGAATCATACAGTATATTCCATATATTGCTTCTTTCATTTCATATTTAGCTTATAAAATTTGGAGTATAGTTATAACTCATTCTCACTGCTATATATCAATAGTATGCTATTATATAAATATTCAACCATTTATTTGCTCATGCAATGTTTATGAATATTTGGGCACTGTCTAATTGGGGGCTATTCTGCATAGTACTTCTCTGAACATTCTTATGCCTTTCTGGTTAAGTATATACCCAGATACATGTCAGATAGTGGTTTATATCAGTTTAAGTTCCCATCCTCAAAGAGAGAGGGTTCTAATTGCCCTCCATCCATGCCAATGCTTAGTGTCATCTCTTTTCATGTAAATCATTCTGGTGTGTACATATCACTATTGCATTGTTGTTCTTCTTAGCCTTAATAAATATAAAAGAATGCCTAATTTTATTCATGCATGCTTAACTTGAAGTATATTAAATGTCCTTCTTTTCAGTACTTTTGTCTTGTTTAAATAATATATGATAATAGTGATCCCGAACTATTCAATAATATACTAGCTTGAAAAAAGATTCTCGATTAATTGTAATTCTGATAAGTTTAATCTAGGTTATTAACTATGAAAATTTAAAATAAAAATAATAAAGTCTTTACACTAATGTGAAACCTCATATTTAATGTTAAAAGAAAGTTTCATGGTTTATAAATAAAGCAAGATGTGAATCAAAGAAGTGTTTATTTAAAATTAAGAGAGAAGTCTCAATTTCCATTATGACAATATGTCTGTATTTCAAGAGAAACATAGAACTATCTTAAGGCAACCTTGTAGTATATTAGTTTGTTCTCACCCTGACAGCAACTGTTACTTCAACTCTTTACAGTAATAGGCTGCTGTTCTTTGAAGAGACTTTTGAAGAAAATAATATTTTCTCTTTTAATTATAACAGTTAAGCCTTTGAAAGGCTGTAGTTAACAGTAAAAAATCAAAATTAAAAAAAAAAATACTTTGCACCAAGCTGATTGTATCTCTAATTTGCATTAGTTGGCTTCAGGAATTTACATTCATAATTATTGAGTGATTGTATTTAGAGATCACATCCTTGGGTTCATATCCTTGCTGTATACTTAACCAACAATGCTGTTTTGGGAAAGTTGCTTAACCTATTCCTATCTTAGATTCCCCAATCTATAGCATGGGGATAATTATAGTACAAATATTATATGGTGTATTGGTCTAGGTCCTCCAAGAAGCAGATACCAAAGGAGGACTAAACACAAGAGGGATTTTGTTAGGGAAATGCCTATGAGAGAAATTGGAGAGGAATCTGAGTAAGGCTGAAAGAGCTGTTGGCCATGAAGCAAGTGTGACCTAGAGTGAAAGAGAGACAAAAGGAAGGTTGAGTGGAAGCTTTCTGGCATGATGTGAAGGCTAAGAAATGGTCAGCAAGGGCTCAGGGAATCCTGAGCCAACACAGGCCATCAAGGGAATCCCGTGTCTTCCAGCAATGGGTTTGTATTAGTACCTCTGCTGCACTCAGTCATTGGTTGGAGAAGAGAAAAAATAGATTTCAGAGCAAAGTAGCATTGACTAGTAGCCTAGTCAGTGATACTTCCTATACTTTGAGGTTTATGAGGCACGATCTCATGGCTACAATAAATGCTTCTCATGGAGATAAACTGACAGACTCCAAAGGAAGTCATTAAGACAATGCCTAGAATCATAGATGTGCATTTATTTAGTTATTTATTCATATTATTCAACATGATTATTAATAAATGAAACACTAATGAAAGACCCACATGCACCATCAGTTTGAAATATTTGAAAGGAATATATAACAGTGCTACCAAGACATTAAGGTGGCCGAGACAGTAAAGCATCTGCCCACAATGCAGGAGACCTGGTTTCGATCCCTGGGTCGGGAAGATCCCCTGGAGAAGGAAATGGCAACCCACTCCAGTACTCTTGCCTGGAAAATTCCATGGACTGAGGAGCCTGATAGGCTACAGTCCATGGGGGTCTCAAAGAATCAGACACGACTGAGTGACTTCACTTTCACTTTATGGTTTACTTGATTCTTTCTAACTGAAGAGCATTAGTATTAGTAGATGTTAATAACATATGCATAATTGTTTTCCCTCTACTATTTGTTATTGGATATTGCCAAGTTCCTAATTTATACTGGATTACCTAACTATAAACCTATTTCTGCATAAAGAAATGGATTCAAGTTTGTTTTAAAAATAAAAAGATTTATTAATATTTTTATTCTTGTCATATCCAATTGATGTTATCCTTATCAAAGAATTCCATCATTTATTATCATAGGAAGGACCAGATTTGTAATTATTTTTGAAAATTGATCATTGAGTTTGCATTATCTTGCAAATAACTGAGTATTCTTTGAAACTCCTTTTATTTGGCCATATTCTCAACAGCGGAACCTGCTCTTATCTGTTCAAAGACTTTCCTTTGCTGTAGAAAATTCAGAGGGTGCACATGGATAATTGTGACACTCTATTCAAATATAGAGAAAGCACATTACATTACAAATATGTGAAAATGCTTCCTGAAGTCTCTGAGGCCACTTTATATGATACTTTAATGTAAGCAGACATATTACTCAGAGGAGAGTCTTAAGCAAAAAGGGGATGGACTCTTCAGGGCATGTCCCCCGCCTCATACTGTCTCCCATTTGTTCTCTCCCTTTGTAAATGAAAGCCTAGATATTCTTCTCTTTCCATTTCCCCTGCTGGAAGGTCATTTTTTTGCCCTGGAGTTCACATGAACTACATCATCTGAGACCTATCTTTTTCCCTAATACTCCAAGGACTAACTCAAGACATAATTTCTCCTTTAGTTTTTCCCTGAGTGTCTTGGTCTAAATGTCCTTCTCCATACGTTCAATGTTTTTTACTTGTGTTATCCTTACCTCTCACCAGGCATGTGCTTTTCCTTCTAACTAATTCTATGACATACTGAGCATCTCTTTCATTCTTAGTGCTGTGCTTTAGCTATTTACTTGTCTTTATGCTATACCACACTGTCAGGAAAATGAGGATAAGTCATATTATTGGAATTTGAATTAAAACTTTTAAAAATAATAAAATGTAATGAATGAATGCATGAATGAACAAGTTAATTAATACATTGTATTCCCAGGTATATAAAGAATAGTGTGAGAAGACAAATTGAGTCTTGTACCTTTTTATAATCCCAGTCACGTAGCAAAGGACTGGAATATAGGAAGGGATACTTAGTACATCTTTGTGACTGGTGAATCTAAATATTTGCATGAATAATAAGTTGACATTATATTTCAACTATAACACACAAATATACACATATATATGCTGAAGCTGAAGCACCAATATTTTGGCCATTTGATGCAAAGAGCCAATCCACAGGAAAGTACCCTAATGCTGGGAAAGATTGAGGGCAGAAGAAGGGAGCGACAGAGGATGAGATGGTTGGATGGCATCACTGACTCAATGGACATGAGTTTGAGCAAACTCCGGGAGACAGTGACGGACAGGGAAGCCTGGAGTGCTGCAGTCCATGGAGTTGCAAAGAGTCAGACATTACTTAGCAACTGAGCAACAACAATGTATATGTGTGTGTGTGTGTGTGTGTGTGCATGCATGTGTGTGTGTGTGCACGCTAGGTCGCTTTAGTCATGTTGATTCTGTGCGACCCTACGGACTGTACCCTTCTAGGCTCCTCTGTCCATGGGATTCTCCAGGCCAGAATACTGGAGTGGGTTGCCATGCCCTCCTCCAGGGGATTTCCTGACCCTCCAGGGGATCAAATCCATGTCTCTTATGTCTCCTGCATTGGCATGAGGGTTTTTTACCACTAACACCACCTGGGAAGCCCATGTGTATGTATGTAGGTATATACATGTGTATATATGTGTGTGTGTGTGTATATATATATATATCTCCACTCTCTCACACACACACACACATATATATTTTCTTTTGTAGTCCAATATGTAAAATAATTTGAGATTCATCTAAATGCTGTATAAAACGAAATAAAGTGCTCAGATAATATGGATTCAGAATATGTATAATTCAGCAAGAAATTGTAAAATATTAGGATGTCTATTAACTTTTTCCAGCATATTGGTAAGTAGCATTAAAAACCCAATTTTTGGTTGGGTCTTTTGAGAGGATAACAATAAAATAGTCTCTATTTGCATGCTAAGTTTTTTACCGGGAAAATAAATATTGCAGCTGTGCCAGGTTTAATTCCAAGAAAAAATACATTATTATATATTCTTAAAGGAGTAAAAGTCTGAACTCAAATCTGTTCAAAAATTTTGGCAGAGAATACTGTGACCAGATTATTAAGTCACGTGTCTTTCACTTTTCACTTTGTTAGCTATACTCAGCGTGTTGTTGGAAATGGAATCAAAGCCCAATCTGGAAATCCTGAAGTTAAAGTCAAAGGAACCGATCCTGTGATAAATCAGATTATTGATAAACTGAGGCATGTTATTCAGGTAAGTGCTGATGTTCTATGTATTTTTATACTGAATGATACAGAATGAGTGATGGATGTGATCAATTTGTAAATCCTATCTGAAAATCCTATCTGAAGTTCAATATTGGAAGAAATTATTTGTATCTAGAGTTTTGTAAATACTTGGCTGAGTGATTTTCATATGTAGTGTGCAGCAGTATTTTAACAGATAGTTAAGTATCTATAGAAAGAGAACTTAGCTTTAGGATTTCAATAAATAATGAGACTCTCAGGATAAGCTTCATCCCTAACAAATATGGTAGAAAAAAGATGGGAAATCCTGTTATAGGTGATAAGAAATGGAGCTGCTGTGCAAAAATGAGTACACAGATTAAAGAAGACATATTCACAAAGGAATAAATAGATTCTCAAAATATAGGGTTTATTAAAAGTTCTTCACAGGAGGGTTTACTGATATGTGGCCCATTTGGCATAACATTTGCCCCTTCTTGCTTCATAACTTTCAAAACCATGTCGTTTTCAAAGTGGCAGCAGGAAATAATCCCACTTTTTTTTTTTTAGCACTCAAGTTAAATTGAGTCCCATTCTTTCATCTTTATATTAGTATGCAGATCTCCAATTATTCATGCTTAAGTTTCCTTCTAGAGTTATAAAAGATATCAAATAAAATGCCACCTTTGAAATCTGTCTTTTTAAAGTCTACTAGGATGATATGATTGAAGTTTAGATTTTTACAGAAGATAGCATAAAGTAATATTTTGTACAGGTTTTGCTACAATAGCCACCTTTAATGTCTTAGAACATGTTCCCTCCTGAAAAGATCAGGAGAAATTTTGTTTTTGCCGGACTTCTGACTACTGGTAATATGTGAGTGTCCTGGCAGGGGGAGTTGTAATATCCGGTGCAGTTAACAGGATCCACGACAGGATCAGGTTTGAAAAGGTTTGGAAAGTCATCTTCTGGAAGTGAGAATTTATTAATTTGGGACAAAGTATGGAACAAGGGAGGGAGTAGAAATAGGAACATATTTCAGAATTTAATCTGTAGATTTAGGTGATCACTTATTTATGCTTGGTAGTTCATTTTTTAAAAATCATTACAGATATTAAATGCATTTATTGACAGTACTATAAAAATGCCTTCTCTCATCATAGGGATAAACAATCATTCCTCTTGTCCTTTTTTGCATATCTAAGTATATATTTAGCAAAATATTTCTTAATAGCCCTCAAACACCTTTCTTCTTGGTCTGTCATTGAACACACCTCATTTTCCACACTGTAATCTTTGCACTTAGAGTCATTAAACAAGTAGGTAGGGATTTTCCTGTGAAAAAACCACTTTGTAAATGTCTTAATCATTAATTTATGTCAAGTATTTAATGAATATTTACTGAGTTCCCACTGTAGACCTGGTTCTACACAAGGCATTGAGGTTACATGAGTGAACAAAGCAGACACAACCCTGCCCTTGTCAGGTTTATATTCTGAGAAAAGAAGAAAATGCGATGCCTATAACTAAAAATAGAGACAAATCAAGAAAATAGAGCAGGATGAGGTCAGAAAGGCACTTGAGAGAGTGCTAGTGGAGGCCTCTTTGGGGGAGGGGAGGATACTGCTGGGTTGAAACTGAGTGGCAAGGAGTCACTGGAAAGGAAGAAATCATAGGAAAATCTGGGAGAACTGTGTTTGAGACAGAGGAACTAATGCATTCAGGCACTTGTGGCAGGAGTAGGTTAATTGTATTCAGAGACAAACAGAGAACCATGTCACTGAAGCAAAACAAGTGCAGGGGAAAAAAGAACATGAATTAAATTAAGGGGAATCTGATAGGCTCTGGTAGGGCGTTTCAGATTTCTCCTAAGTAGGAAAGGAAACCATTTAAAGGCTTTAGGCAGAAGATGGTGCAATTTAATTTATGTTTTATAAAGATAATTTTGCCTTTACAATGGAAAATTTGACCCTGAGGAGCATGAATAGAAAAAGAAAGGAACATAGGCAGTAAATCATGGTGATTGGGACTAGAATAAAAAGAGTGAATAATATGAGAAGTGGATGGATTTGGATGAATTTACGGTGAGTGGAGTTATCAGGAATTGTTGATGAAGTGGAAATTGGAGCAACGGAAAGAGAGTATAAGGATGATAAATAGGTTTGGTGAGGTGATAGTATCATTACGTGAAAGAAAGGAATTCTTGAAGTGGAGGAGGTCTGGGGTTTGGTTGTTGGGTTTGGTTGGCCGTGAATGGTTCTCTTAAATTTGAGATGCCTGTTAGACTTCCCAGAGGTGTACCCAGGGTTCTTTGATGGTCCCAGGACTGGAAGTCCACATTTGGGAACATCACTCTACAGATACTATTTAAGTCATGAGACTGTATGTGGTTGCTATTTTCCTGTTAGAATTTACACCAAAACCATTAGAGGAGAATATAAAACAGCAGAATGCTATGAAAAATGTATACTGTGAAAATCTTCAAATGGAAAAATCATTTATTTAAATGTATGTGGTGCCTTGTAGATACTTAGAGAGTTGATCTTAGACAGACAAAGTATCTAGAAATATTAACTTTTTGTGGCTCAGCTGGTAAAGAATCTGCCTGCAATCTTGCCCATAGTAGTAGATATAATGGTCATCTGAGTTAAATTCACCTATTCCAGAGACTCCTAATATTCCAAAGACTCCTAATAATAGGAATATCTGCTAGATATAAATCTTTTCACAACTTTTTTCTCTTGCCATTAATTTCTGTGTATTGTAACCAAGAGTCCTTTCATTAATAATTTTAGGTACTTTGATAAATCTTGCTAAATTTTTCTCCTTGAAAATTATAGGAATTTATATGTGAAGCAAAGTGTATGTGTCAGCTTCCCCTACATATTGAGGGTATATGTGAGATCCTGGCAGTGACTGCACATCGGTGTTAGGAAATAGTATGGTGCTCTAGGGAGCAAAGTAGCAGCATTTTAGGAATGTTACCCTTAGTTCATCACCTGAGAGTACTCTAAGAAAGGCCAAAATGAATATTTTTATTAGAAAACAGTTTATAAAAATTTTCAAGTTTTCCTAGAGAAAGGTCATAGCAAAAACAGCCTTAATATTATTTAATTGATTAGAATAAGCCCTATGTTTAATCCCTGCCAAAAAAAAAAATTGAAAGAAAATTCAATATAAATGAAACTCTGGGTTATAGCTTGGTCCTCAGGGACTATCTCAAGCACTTCAAAGTCCACTCAGTGCCTCTGCAGATTCTTCTGAATTGAAAACAAGACCTTGGAGACAAGAAGGTAGCCAATCCCGGTTTTCCTTCATCTGTGATTCTGGCGTCTTTCACTAGACAAGCCACCATACAAACCCTCAGAGGTAATATCTACTGTTTCCTACATTCCACAGTCACTGTGTAAAGCGGGCATTCACTTTTGAAAACTATCTGTAATAAATATAATTTAGCCATTAACCTTCCAGTGAGGAATTGTCTAAAGGTAGGAATTTTAAAAGATTAACATAAACTTTCTTCAGATGCTTGCAGCAGCTTAAACTGCCTTTTGATAATAGTTTGGAAGGGCTTCCTTCCCAGGTGGCCCTAGTGGTAAAGAATCCTCCTCCAAATGCCTGAGACATAGAGATGCAGTTTTGATGCCTGGGTTGGGAAGATCCCCTGGAGAAGGGAATGGCAACTGACTCCAGTATTCTTGCCTGGGAAAATCCCATGGACAGAGGAGCCTGGCGGGCTACAGTCCATGGGGTCGCAAAGAGTCGGGCACGACCGAGCACATGAACACAATAGATTGGAAATAGCACTTGATTCCTCTTAGAACATCTGAGAGAATAAATATATGAAAGTTTTAATTCAGATTTTTTCTTCTAGTAAATTTATTCTGAAACTTCTTGTTCATATTGACTATGTTTAGGCAATGTTGTCAGCAAAAAAGTCATAGTTATGCAGCAATTTATCTAGAAGCATTAAATAACATCTATTATTTTTCAAAGAAAATGATGTCAGTGGTTAAAATCCTAACTGCTAAGCACTGTTAGCTGTGAACAATAATGACCCATTGCTTAGAAGCTACTTTACCTGCTTTCAATATGAAACATAAAAAGTAATATCATAGTAATTTTCTATAAATCTTTTATTGCAAAACCAATGTTACAGTGTTGCTAAAAGTAGTAGATTTAAGTAATATTTTATTTCTTTGAACAATTCCAATGCATATAAGTTACTATTGGTTTCTATTAAATATTCATTTTTATAGAGAGACTATAACTTCTTTAGAAAAATGTCTTCCTGTACAAAATAAATTTGATTTTTAAATGTGAGAAAAGCAATGATCATAACCATTTGTTTAAAGTTACAAAATATGTAGATATTTTATAATATATATTTCATAATCACAACCTGCTGGGTTCAAGCAGAGATGAGAGACTTTTATGTGGGAAAAAACAATGCTAAATTGCCTTTTTGCTTTTATTTCAAATGTTTTCCTAAGATACCAGTATGATACATAGTAACTTTATAGCTATGATAGGCTATGATGAAATTCTAATTGAGATCTCAATGGCTAAGGTTAGCATTTATAAATATAAAATATAATGACACAGGATTTTAAAAATACATTAGCATCTCAAAATTTCTGAATTCTGAAACTATCTAAACTTTTTTCATTAAATCACCTACTATAAAATGCTTTTAGGAAACCTTTTCCTGTTAACAACTTTTCACTGCTACAAAGAGCCAGTTGGTCAATTCCTAATTAGAAACTGTTTGACCACAAAGTGTCAGCTGACTGTGAACTTCTTCCACTTGTACCAACTTCCTTCCTTGTTCAGAAAATCACTACAGCACCCTGACTCCTTCCTCCTGATCTCTGCTACACACCAATGTCATGTCCCCAGGCTCACTGTATTAATATTCCAGAAGGATAGTCACTTCTTGATTTTGTATTAGCAATGCAGTAGTGACCAAAGCCCATTTAATTTTTGGTTCAGCAGAAAATATTTGAAATGCACTGAATAATTTTGAACGGTTATCTAATTTAGCAATTTGTTTGGTCTGAGTAAAGTCAATGGAAGGTTGCTTTCTGAAGTGTTTAGTATAATGCACTCACTTCACTATTGGCCATTTCATTAAAAAAATCAATTGTCAGCATAAAACCCACCGTTTCAATTAGTGTAAAATCAACTAGAAATGCAAGTTTAAAATCTCTTTTTGAAAGTAATGGGATTTGGATTGGCCATTTGTAATTTATATATTATCATTTAAAGAGTATGTAGCTGTTTTGTGTTGGGTAAAATTTTGACTCTGTATTTACTCTGATGCTGGTACATCATCATTACCTAGTAAGATTTAAGCCATTTATTTGCCAGGTTTTGTTTATCAAACATTGAAAAAATTTTGGACAGACTTTTATACTTTTTATTTAGGTGATTAGAACAAACAACAGCCATTTAAGGATTAAAATATTTAATCTTTCTGTTTAAAATGCAATGTGAAGTATGGCTTGTTTCACAAAATGAGATTCCAAATGATAGCCATCTCTCACTGAAATCAGATTTCTATAGCTTTATATTGTAAATAGTTCTCATTTATAAGTAAGAAAAGTGATATTTGACAATTAGTAGATGTAACTACCCATTCAGTAACTTTAAAAAACTAAAAATAAATTTTCTTTTAGTTCAATAAAATTCACTTGCCACAGTATAGCTAGGCGCTAAAGGCCATGCCTTTTGAGTTATCACAAGGCAAATGACCAAATTCCAGCTCTTGTAGGCACTGGGTGTGTGCTGAGAGCCACTTTATTGGTATCTTTGTCTCAAAATAATTTTGATTTATATCAAAAAGACAAATAGCAAATATAGGATGTAAAGAAAGTGGAGCCCTCAAACATTGTTGTTGGAATGTAAAATTTTACAACTACTTTGAAAAATAGGTAGTTCTCCCAAAGATTAAACATAGACTTACTATATGCTCAGAAATCCCACTGCTATGTACACATCCAAGAGAGAAGAAAGCCTATGTTTACACAAAATTTTGTACACAGATGTTGATAGCATTATTCAAAAAGTAGAAATAACTCCTTTTTCCCCCTTGCAGTCTGGAAGTGTATTTTCTGGGGAAAAACTCTAATAGGATGATTCTTGGCTTATAACTGCTGCCAGGATACAGAGCAGAGTGAATCACAAGACATGAAACAGAGGGGCTAAGTGAAAAGTCACAAACTGACCAGCTTATTTGCAGAATGCCAGCATGTAAGTGGAGAAGGCAATGGCACCCCACTCCAGTACTCTTGCCTGGAAAATCCCATGGACAGAGGAGCCTGGTGGGCTGTAGTCCATGAGGTCGCTAAGAGTCGGGCACGACTGAGCGACTTCACTTTCACTTTTCACTTTCATGCATTGGAGAAGGAAATGGCAACCCACTCCAGTATTCTTGCCTGGAGAATCGCAGGGACAGAGGAGCCTGGTGGGCTGCCGTCTATGGGTTTGCACAGAGTCGGACATGACTGAAGCAACTTAGCAGCAGCAGCATGCAATTACAAACCACTCATGTAGAAAATTAGATAACTCTTATTTGAAGAAACTGATCAATTCTAGGGCAAATAATTCCATATACCAATTGGGTTTACACCCATTGCTGGTGAAATCCTCTATTATACCTTATACATATACAATAATTTCCAGGTAGTTTCTAATGCCCAGTATCAGTAGACAATTAAGGATCACTGGTGCACTGAAGAAAAGTATGAAAAAACATGATAAAGCATAATACTAACAAAAAAGAAATGAGAAAATACAGACAAAATAGGAAGAAGCAAATACACAAAAGCTACATGGGTGTATGTGTGCTCAGTCATGTCTGACTCTTTGTAACCCTGTGGACTGTAGCCCACCAGTCTTCTCTGTCTATGGGGTTTTACAGGCAAGAATACTGGAGTGGGTTGCCATTTCCTTCTCCAAGGGATCTTCCCAACCCTGGGATCAAACCCATGTTTTCTGCATCTCCTGGAGATGTTGGAGGGCAGATTCTTTACCACTAGTGCCACTTGGGAAGTCCAAAAAGCTATATGAATACCCTCCAAAAAATTCATAAATAAATTGTGTCCTTAAAACAATAATATGTTGCTTCTAAAAAATTAATTAAAGAATAAGAAAAAGCTTCTGGAAATTAAGAATATGTAAAAATTTACAATTCAATATATGGGTTTTAAAGATAAAGTCGAAGAAATATTCTGTAAAATAATGACACAAAAAAGAAAGAAGGAAATGGAGAAGTAAAATGATGATATGTTAAAATTTTATTCTAGGAGATCCTTATAATAAGAATTTCTTAGAAAAGAACCAAACTAATACAAAGAAGGAATTTATCATTTAAATAATAAATCATTTTTTCCAAAAATGAAAAGTTATGATTCCAGATTGAATCCACCAAGCAACCATTACAATAAATGAACACATATACACATACAAAAATAATTATGAAATTTTTGAATATTGAAAAGAAGATACTAAAATCTTCCAGTGGAAGAAAACGACTGAACAAAATACATACAAATACATGCAAAGAAAGGTGATTAGATCTGTAATTTCTTATTGGTAGGAATACTAGAAGCAAATGGAAAGGCAATACCTTCAAATTATGGGACAAATGATTTCTGACCTGAAATTCTATACGTAGTTGAAATAGCAATCAAGTATAAGGGTATATTAAAAAGTTTTACTGATAAGTAAAAATACACAAATTTATATATTGTATACCTTCTGTGTAAAGCTTTGGCAAACAGTAATTAAGAAATGAGAAGATATAGGGTCCAGGAAACATGACATTGAATACATCAGATTAGGGAAAAGGATGACTATGGGAGGGAATTTTGCAAGCCAGAAAGAAAAAAAAAAGAATCACTAACTTGAAGCAATGTGTTGGAATTTATGGGGTGGGGGGGGGAAGTATTTGGCAGATTTGCTAGAGCATTTGAGAAAAAATTAGATAGATACAAGGCAAAGTCTGCAAATTGATAGATCCTATGGCAATTATAGGGTCTTCCAGGTGGTGCCTGCCAATGCAGGAGACATAAGTGACTCAGGTTCGATCCCTGGGTTGGGAAGATCCCTTGAAGTAAGAAATGGCCACCCACTCAAGTATTCTTGCCTGGAGAATCCCTTGGACAGAGGAGCCAAGTTGTTTGTGGTCCGTGGGGTCTCAAAGGGTCGGACATGACTGAAGCAACTGAGCATGCAAGCAAATAGCAATTGTAGATTATAGGAAAGCCAAAACCTTTTCATGAAAAGATATATAATCATAGTACACTATTTTCCTAAACTGAATAAGATATTTGTAGATACAACTATTACTGTAATCACAACTTTGCTAAAATTAATAAATTATTGGATGGGGAAAAGGAAAGTGGAATATATTGGTATAACAGAAAATCAATAATTATTGCTAAGATGATAGTAAGAATCAGAAAAGCTACCTATTGAATAAAGACATGTAAGGTTAATGCTAGAACAATCAGTTGGGTTGATTATTATTACCCACAGGAGCAGAAAACATGGTCTATAAAGTGCTTTGGCTGTAGGAATATTTTTTTTTTAATTTTAATAGACATTTGGTACTACTCATTTTTAAATAAATATATTTATTATCCTGACCATTATAATTAAAAAAACAAAAGACAAACTCTGCATCATGTTTTATGTGGAACTGCATCATTTGGTCTTTTATATCTCAAACCTGCTCCTCCTCTTTTTACACTATTCTTATATCTACTCTCCCTATACTCCTCATTATTTCAATTCTTTCAATATCCCTTCTTCTTAGTCTTCCATTCTCTCTCTCTCTTTCATTTTTTTTTTCTAATTTTATTTTATTTTTAAACTTTACATAATAAGAAAAACACTTTTACTTGGGAAAAACTGCATCTCTTTTTTCTGTATCTCATAGTCACTCATGATGTCTCAGTTTCCCCAGTGAAGAGCATATGTATTCCTATGTTCTTTTTGGCACTCTGTAACTGACTTACAAGAGCACTTTAGAGAAGAGAAATAAAAAAAAAAAAAAAAATCAACAACCAGGGTATTGATCATATCCACAGTGACCTCTTTTTCTCTGTACCCATTTTCTGTACCCAAAATATCTTGGTTAGTCCACTAATTATTTCTGATCTTAAAATTTGTCTTCCTATTCACTGATTTTAGTGTTTTGAAACATATCTACCAAACTTGACTAATTTTTAAGTTTGAAATTCGCCAGTATATTTGCTCCGATTAAGTATTGCTGAGAAACTTCTCCTCTAGCTTTTTTCTGGATATTAATTCAGGTTCATAGTTTTACCACTCATTGAATTTTGGTTACCTGGGGTTATAGTCATTCATAAAGCTTCCCAATCAAACACCCCAGCTTTGCTCTTCTTGTTATTCACAGTTTTCTGGGTCATGTGCTGTCCTTTCCTGGCAAATGTCACAACTTGACTCCCAATACCCCCAAAATCTGGTATGCAAAATGAACCCACCTAATGATCATGGCATCTGGTCCCATCACTTCATGGGAAATAAATGGGGAAACAGAGGAAACAGTGTCAGACTTTATTTTTGGGGGCTCCAAAATCACTGCAGATGGTGATGGCAGCCATGAAATTAAAAGACGCTTACTCCTTGGAAGGAAAGTTATGACCAACCTAGATAGCATATTCAAAAGCAGAGACATTACTTTGCCAACAAAGATCCATCTAGTCAAGACTGTGGTTTTACCAGTGGTCATGTATGGATGTGAGAGTTGGACTGTGAAGAAGGCTGAGCGCCGAAGAATTGATGCTTTTGAACTGTGGTGTTGGAGAAGACTCTTGAGAGTCCCTTGGACTGCAAGGAGTTCCAACCAGGCCATTCTAAAGGAGACCAGTCCTGGGTGTTCATTGGAAGGACTGATGCTAAAGCTGAAACTCTAATACTTTGGCCACCTCATGCGAAGAGTTGACTCATTGGAAATGAGTCTGATGCTGGGAGGGATTGGGGGCAGGAGGAGAAGGGCACGACAGAGGATGAGATGGCTGGATGGCATCACCGACTCGATGGACATCAGTTTGAGTGAACTCTGGGAGTTGGTGATGGACAGGGAGGCCTGGCATGCTGCGATTCATGGGGTCGCAAAGAGTCAGACAGGACTGAGTGACTGAACTGAACTGAACTGAATGATCTTTGGTAGCACTCCTTTGCGATTTGGCTCATGCATAGTTCAGCTTTCAGCGTGCATCTTATGGGCCATAATGCTTTGCAGACTCAATAAATATACTCTATAATCACTTGAATGTCATTTTATGAATGTATTTTGAAGATGTAATTTGGCAGAGCAGAATGTATCTGTATATATCTTGCAGGTAAGTGGTCCTTAACCAGAAAGTGAAAGTGAAGTCGCTCAGTCGTGTCTGACTCTATGAGACCCCATGGACGACTGTAGCTTACCAGGCTCCTCTGTCCATGGGATTCTCCAGGCAAGAATACTGGAGTGGGTTGCCATTTCCTTCTCCCGGGGATCTTCCTGACCCAGGGATTGAACCCGGGTCTCCCACACTGCAGGCAGACGCTTTACCGTCTGAGCCATCAGGGAGGCTCCTTAACCAGCTGGCCCCCGATAGTTTTGAAGCAGTGAATGCACCTTGAAAATAGGCTGACTTATGAGAGGAAAAGGGTCACGGGGAATCAATGGGAAAGTTTCTTAGGCACAGGAATATTGAAGAAGTGAAATAAATACTGTATAAAGATTCATTAAAAACTATGCTAAGTAAAAGTCCTATGATAAAATGATAAAATTATAATATGAATTATAATAACCTTAAGAAATGTGATAAGTCCTATGAATGTAAATTCTGCCTCTGTTGTGTGTTTAGCATTGATGTGGTAGAAACTTAATTGGTTTCATTAGAAATAAAACAAATCAGGAGTTTTATAGTAACAAGTTTGAAGAGGCACTTATATACCTTTATATAAGGCAGATCATTTACTATTTCTGAAAATGATCATTTTGAAATTTTATGTCTGGAAATATATTATCAAGCCAACCCTGAAACTCATTAAACAGATGGTAAAATCTAATTTAACTTCCTTTAATGCTCCTTTTCTTTTTATCTTATAAAGCAATTGAGCTTGTCAGCTTTTAATTACAAAAGAGTAATTTGAATTTTTTAGATATGTATAACAAACCAAGATAGTTGCTAAATTTACTATATCCTAGTGACTTCCTATTGTGCACATTGATTTTAATTTAAAGAAAATCCTCTTAAGATTTTTGTGAAAAAAATCACATTATCAGAAGAGTAGTTAAAATTTCTACAAAATAAATGTTCTTGAGGCACGTAATAGATCTTGAAATGAGACCTAATTCTTAAAGATTTTAAAATATTTGATTTGCACCCATTAAAATTTAGGAGAAGGCAATGGCAACCCACTCCAGTGTTCTTGCCTGGAGAATCCCAGGGACGGGGGAACCTGGTGGGCTGCCGTCTATGGGGTCTCACAGAATCGGACACGACTGAAGTGACTTGGCAGCATTAAAATTCATACGAAGTTTATATTTTATATTTTCCCATTTTTTAAAAAGTGTGAAACATACCTCAATAATATCAAAGTGAGTTGCTTACACGTTTTAATTGTGAAGTATCTATGTTTTGACTGTGTACTGTGTTCTTTCATTGATAAAAATTGAGTAGCAAAATTATTATGTCATCCAAGGACACAATAACCTTATTATAAAACTTATTTTCAATGTCTATTTTACAAACATTCTCACGATTAGAAAACTTTTCATGTTTCTGTGCTAATTCATTATAGCATCATCTTTTAACCCAATCTTAAAAATACCTCTTTTTCTGATATTTTAAAATATATTGCATCTCAATATGTAACTTCATTTCTTGAGTTTGTAATAAGGGAAAATATTCAAAGTATTATCCATTTAAAACAAACCTTTATGTATAATGCCGCTTGTGATACCTTTTGATTACCATCTCCATTATATTATGGGCCAGACTTGTATTTACTCATTGTGTCTAGAAGAGAGCATGCAAACATAAGAATTTCAATATCTGTTGAATGAATGAGTGAAGTTCATAGTTAAATTGATCACTACATGTAAAATTTAAATGGAACAGAAAAGTGAATGTTCCCAATGATCAAATACTAACTTTTTAATATCGTTTTAATTACAAATAAGATACTTCCAGTCTTGGATGACAATTTCAAAATGTCTGTACTGTTTTACTCATTTGTTGACTCATTTATCACTGAACAAAGTGGTTTAGTAGCCCCTAGGAGCCAGGTACAGTAATAGATACAGGGAGTACACAAAATGATTTAAATGAGAATGTTGATGAGAATGTGTATCGCACTTAAGAACTAGTCTGCTGCTGATGAAGTAAGGGAAGGGAGTCTGACCATATTTCTTTACTTCATTCAACAAATATTGTTGAGGCTGTACTATGGATCAGGAGATTTCCTAAGTAGTGGATATACAAAATTGAATAAGACTGTATCTACTTGTAGCAAAACATTGCTATAATAAAAAAGATAAAGAAATTCATTTTGTGAGATTTCTGATCTAGCTTCAGAGAATTTATCCCAGTTCCAGGAATGTAGAAGGCATTCAATTGAGGTTGAATATGAAATGAAGGAGAAGATATTTCATAAAGTACTGTGGTGCCACTTCAGTTAGAATATAGTTATAACTTATTTTTAAAATATGATGTGCACATAAAAGATGTGATGATTGAGTAACAGAAATGTTGGACAATGATGCCTTTGAAGCAGTCAAACTATTCTCTACATGGTTTAAAAACCATGTAAAACGTAGAGAAATATATTAGTAAGCATTTTTCTTGTTCACGCATCTGCGGTTAGCTGCGATTCAGCCGATCTACATCGGATTGAGCTGGAATGTGCTTGAAGTCCAGATCTGTTGCACATGTTAGTCATCCTCCTGTGATCAGAGAACTGAAAGCATGTTAATACTATGACAGGACTTCAAACCCATCTATGCAAAAGCATACTAGGCTTCGGCTGCAGTAGATTCTCTAAGATAAACCTTTGGCCAAAGCAAAGTTGCACAGCAAAGACCAAAGTGAGAGCTATAACCCTCTCCACCAGCAACCTCTCTACCAGGGATGGAGCTGGGAGTGAGAGTGAACAATTGGCCCCAAATGATCTAATTACTTGTTTGAATAGGCTTTGCCTAGATATAATACAATACAAAGCTCCTATTTGAACTCTTCCTTCATACTCATGGTGCTACCTATTTTCCCCTTTGATTGTATTCTTATGAACTTTCTTCCTGTACAAACCTGAAAACTGTATACTTAAATGTATTAGATCAGGAAAGGCATAACTTAAATCATCACATGAGAAATATTTCTCAATATTTTTAGTGTTTTGTGTGATTGTTGGTAATATTATGAGAGCAAATTACTTGTGATAATAGAATTTAGGTCTAAGTCAGATATTGATTTATTTTAACAAACTACACAAATCAGAGTAAATTACAAGTAAATAAATTATGTTTGAACTACTTATTTGAACTGAAAATGAGATTGGGTTTTCATGTTAAACATTTGGACTTTAATTATTTTGTTAGGATTGGTTTATTAAGACATAATTAGTAAAATTATCAGTAGAAAAACATGTTGTTCTATAATTAAATCATTTAAATAATCACTTCTTGATGTCTTAATAGGCTAGATTTCTTAATTCATTAAAGCTGATAAGAGGTCTCTGTAAATACAATTTATTATCAGTAAGTTTGCTTTTCTAGAAATGATAGAAAATTTAGAACTCTGCAATAACATTTAATAACAATATGCTATTCTGATATTGACGCATGACGTTTATCTACAAAACATGCAAGAAGGCAGAAATATAGGTAATTAGAATGATTGCAACCTGTTCGCCTTGGCAATTACCAACAGTAGTAGAATTTTTGTATCTTTAGAAAAACAGATAATTTTAGAGTTGGACTCAGTTCCATTTTCAATCTAGAAAGTACGACTTATATACTGAGGTTATGTTAATAGAGTACCAGTGTTTCCAAACATAATGCATTATTTTCTGTTTCTTCTATTCCATACTGAAAATTTGTTTAACAAAACAAGATACTCAATCTTATAGTATAGAGAAACTAGTATAGACATCTTAGACTATTCCTCCTAACCCATGAAATTTATCACTGCGATGCAAAGATGGAAGTGAAGTCTTTGGGAAAGTGCATACTTTACTAATAATTATTTCTTTTCCTTTAAGAAAATACCTTAATGGACAGGAGTATGGAAATGTCCAAGAGATGTTCTTGAAGTATCTGGAGCAATATTCCTCCTAGCACATATTCCTAGCAAACTCAACAAATAGATCCATTTAAGTGAAATGAACTCTGTGCAACTGATTTTGTATGTGAGATTGTGTGTTCATATGTATCTACACACATATCTGTGTATTCTCATCTGTCTGTTAGGGAATTGTCAAGTTGAATTGACTGATAACTCCACTGTGTTTAAGAAACATAACCTGATAAACAGACAGTCTTAACAAGAAAAAGAACAACAAAATACCTTGGTTGTTCCCAATACTTCTCACTGCATGTCAGCCACTTTCTCCCGACTCTATCTCTGGCAAAACTAGTCTCTAAACACCTGTTTCACTCAGAGACACTAGTTGTTGTAATTGACTTTAATAAACATTTTACTCTACCTACTTTTTATCCTATTGTAATTTTATATGATATCCCCCAGGGGATCAAGCAGAAGGGCTTGTATGGAGTATTTCATGTGACTTCATGAAGTAAAGAAAGAAAAGTTGTTTTTATAATGTGATCAGATTGATAGACTGTCCTTCTATTAAGCAAGTAACCATGCATTAAGTTTTAGTATGGTAGATCAGAGTGAAGAATTCTCAAAGTTTATTTGTTGTGGCAGCCAACTGTTGGTCACACTGCACATTTCAAAGTTACAAAGGAGCCTCATGGTAGTACAAATGCAGGTCAGGAGAATTTTAAGTGAAGCCAGAGCAAGAGTTTCAGAAGTTGACAATATCAGCAAAGCAACCTCTGGAAGGAAGCAGGCACCCAGGGGACTCTAGAAATCATTTTTCAAATCCTATATGCCTGGGATTTCTGACATTGTTACCCCATTCTCTTTTACTAAGATGTAACTTAGGGTTACAATATCAAAAATTAATTAAAAAATAAAAACAGAGGAGGTAGTGGGAGGGAGGCTCCAGAGGGAGGAGATAATATATATACTTATAGCTGATTCACGTTTTTGTAAGGAGAAACCAACACAACATTGTAAAGTAATTATCCTCCAATTAAAAATGTAAAAAACTTATTAATAATAGATAATACAAAAAACAAAAAAAAATAAACAAGTTCATAGATCTAGAGAACAGATTGGTGGTCAGGGGTTGTGGATTGAGAGAAGTTGGTAAATGAAAAACTAAAGGTAAAAAGATGAAAGGAAGTTTTAATTGTAAAAGCCTTTTTGAAACTACAGCTTTTTGGCTGATCTTGATGGGTATAAAATAACATTATTGCTTGTATGAAATAACATTAGAGAGAAAAATGGAGTTTAAAATAGTAATTTTAAGACAAAGTGATTGATTTTAATGATGAAGAATGTTTATTGTACATTAGTAAAGATAGATTATTTTGAATCAAATACATGGTTTAATATGTATTTTTTTGGTGAATTTAAGTTTGGAAGGAAATTAGAATGGAAGAATACATTGAAGAAAGATTCAATACAACTTAAGTAAAACCAGTTCTCAGCAAGTTACCTTCCCATTTTCGTTGTTCAGTCACTAAGTTGTATCCGACTCTGTGACCACACGGACTGTAGCATGCCAGGCTTCCCTGTCTTCACTATCTCCAAGAGTTTGCTCAAACTCATATCCATTGAGTCAGTGATGCCATGTAACCACCTCATCCTCCATACCCCACTTCTCCTTCTGCCCTCAATCTTTCCCAGCATCAGGGTCTTTTCCAATGAGTCAGGTCTTCACATTAGGTGACCAAAGTATTGGAACTTCAACTTCAGCATCAGTCCTTCAAATAAATTTTCAGGGTTGATTTGTTTTAGGATTGACTGGTTTGATCTTCTTGCAGTCCAAGGGATTCTTAAGAGTCTTCTCCAACACCACAATTTGAAAACATCAGTTCTTCAGCACTCAGCCTCCTTTATGGTCTGACTCTCATATCTGTACATGACTACTGGAAAAACCATAACTTTGACTGTACATACCTTTGTTGGCAAAGTAATGCCTCTGTTTTTAATACACTATCTAAGTTTGTCATAGCTTTTCTTCCAAGAGGCAAGTGTCTTAATTTCATGGATGTAGTCACTGTCCACAGTGATTTTGGAGCCCAAGAAAATAAAATCTGCCACTGTTTCCACTTTTTCCCATCTATTTATCATAAGTGATGGGACCAGGTGCCATAATCTTAGTTTTTTGAATGTTGAGTTTTAAGCCAACTTTTTCACTCTCCTCTTTCACCGTCATCAAGAGGCTCTTTAGTTCCTCTTCACTTTCTGCCGTTAGAATGGTATCCTCTGCATATCTGAGATATTTTGTTATCTATCAACAGAAATACTGTTGATATTTCTCCCTGCAATCTTGATACCAGCTTCTGTTTCATCCAGCTCACCCTTTTGCAAGATATACTCTGCATATAAGTTAAATAAGCAGGATGATAATATACCTTCCCATTCTAGTCCATAAAAAGTTCCCTTAGAAATCTCTGATGCTCTCAGGGTCAAATGCTCACAATTCAGTGGCCGTCACATCTAAATTCTTTGGGAGCCATCCAAGTCACATGCTTCACCTCACCTTTATTTTTGTTACTTTTCACTCTGCTCAGATAAGAAGCTTTGTTTTTGTTGTTTTTCTCTCTGTTCAGATAAGAAGCTGCAATTTGTATGAACACTAAAAGTGTAGCCTTACTGGAAAAAAATGAAAAAGTAAACAAAAGATAGATCAAGGGACTTTATAGCCACAACATGTCTGAAGTTTGAGGAGCAAAACATGAAGAGAGAGAAAATAGTGAAAGCTAGCAGGATATTAAAGGGGCATATACTAATTTCTTCAATTTTGACTTCAAAAAAATAACAATAATTCACAGACTGTCTTTTAAATACCAGCGTCATAAATGTAAATATTTTTGAAATTTTCCTTTCTTAATCCCTTTCCTTGACAGTGAAGCCCAGAGGAGAATACCTGGATTCAATTTCCATCGCAACTACCCTCCAAGTCCTATTCTGAAGGATTCAGAAATCTCTCTTGAGTGGAGTAAACTTCGGCAGTTTCTATTTAGGTCTAGCCCCTTCCAGCCTTAATACATCATAATCACTTGAGCTTTTTTTTAGTGGACTGCTTGTGCTATTATTTTAATAATCATGATATGGTAGATAACTTGATATTTTATTATTAATTTACTGTGAATTTTACTTGTTGACATTTCTGAAGCATTCACCAAAATTGAAGAATTCCAAGTCAAATTGTCACTAAAGTAGGAAAAAATAATATGCATATGCCTTTCAAAAATGGGGCTTCCCCAGGGGCTCAGCGGTAAAGAATCCCCTTGCCAGTGCAAGAAATGCAGGAGACATGAGTTTGATCCCTGGGTTTTGAAGATCCCTGGAGGAGGGAATGGTAACCCATTCCAGTATTCTTGCCTGGAGAATTCCATGGACAGAGGAGCATGGTGGGCTACAGTCCATGGCGTCTCAAAGAGTTGGACACCACTGAAGTGACTGAGCACTTTCAAAAAACAGAAACATACCATTTGCTTTTAAAATGAATGTACTTTTTTTTGTTTCCTGAAGTTTTTGCTGGATTGTTTAACTGCCGAGAATCTTATCAAGCACAATCTTAGTTTTCTCCTTTTTGAGGATTTCAAAATTAAAATTGGCATTGAACCACCAGTTCATTCTTTTCTCCTTATTGGATGAGTGCGCATAGATTGCTTTACCTATATCTTAATTTTCAGCATAAACTTTTGGCGGAGTCTTTCATGTTTCATCACCATGTAAGCAGATGTGATTTTTATTCTTTTTCCTTTTCATTGAACAGTTACCTCATTTGAAAATTTTTCACTTGATTTCGTTTAGCTTTTTTTGACGCTAGCTACATCTGTTGCTACCTGTCTGGTTTTCATTTTAATGGGTTGCCTAGAAGCTGGGACCACGATAGTGGTGTATTTTCCTGCTGTTCATTTATTCTTTGTTTCAAGAATGCCGATTTTTAAGAAATGGAATTGGTATATTGTCATAGATTTATTTTTTGCCTCTTCAAAGCGTTCTTCCATTATTATTTCTATTTATACCTTTGGAAACATTTTATGGTTACTTGATACATATAACACCAAAGCTCCTTTAGAAAATTTTTCAGTTTCCCAAATGCACATTGACATACATTATTTAATAGTTACTACAATATGATCTTTGGAGCAATGTTTTTTGTTATATAAGGACAATTCTCAATTGTAACTTAAAAGTGATAAACTGGCTTTTGATAAACTAGAATTAATGTACATGTATAAGGTTGATCTTCATCTTCATGAAGATGACTATGTATTTAGGATGGGTTACATCATTTGCAAGGTCCAGTGAAAAATTAAAACGTATTCTCCCCTGTTCAAAAGTTTCTAAGAACTTCAAAACGATCACAGTAACACATGCACAGGGCCTTAGTCAGCAGGTTGTATGATTATAAAGACAGTCCTCTGTGTATTTTGAGAAAACTAACATCTTTACCAGAATGTTTTAAAAATTATAGAATATTACATTAGTAGAAATAAAAGATATAAAGAAAGATCACATAGTCAATCTCAAAATCAAAACATGAAATTCTAACATGAATTCTCTGAGAGAACTTACCTTTAGAACCTGATATTTCACCCCTGTATTTCTATTTTTGAATAAATCTCTATATAGTTTCTTATTTTTGCCTAAAATCTAACTTTTATAAGTTCTGTTATCCCAAATTGTGCCCTAATAAATAATTCGAGATAACTGTATTTCCTAATGTAATATGTGGGACCATGTGACGTTGTCAATATTCAGCCTTTTTTGACTTACATAAAGGGCAGTTTTATGTGTTCCCACCTAAGACATAGCAGCTCATTAAATATGTGAAGTCAGGAACCATACAAACTCCGCCCCCTATCATGAAACACATTCATGTTGTGCTGTGCTTAGTCGCTTCAGTCGTGTCCGACTCATTGTGACCCCCATGGACTGTAGCCCACCAGGCTCCTCTGTCCATGGGATTCTCCAGGCAAGAATACTGGAGTGGGTTGCCATGCCTTCCTCCAGGGGATCCTCCCAACCCAGGGATCGAAGCCAGGTCTCCTGCATTGTGGGCAGATTCTTTACCGTCTGAGCCACCAGGGAAGACCAACACATCATGTATCCTTTTCAAAAAATGCAGTCAATCTTTTCACACCCAAATTAATTCTTATTTGAATCTTCACCATATGAGAAGATTTTCAGATTCTTAAACATGTTGGTTGAGTGACTCTAACAACTAACTTTATTAATTTTCTTTTTATAGTTTGACATTCTTGTTGAAAAGAATGATCCAATGTTTACTAATAGAACCCATAGTGAAACATGTTTACCAGTCTAATGACCTAAAGAAGTCTAAACCCTAACCC
The DNA here is from genome assembly GCF_027580195.1 of Bos mutus. NCBI lineage: Eukaryota > Metazoa > Chordata > Mammalia > Artiodactyla > Bovidae > Bos > Bos mutus. The sequence goes on from NC_091628.1 coordinate 66,293,014, forward strand.
CCAATTTTTTTATCAATGTCTAAGCAATATGTCTACTAGTATAAACTTGTGCAATTCTATGTGAAACCTGAAAAACTTTAATTATATACATTTTTTATTTTATTTTATTTTATTTTATTTGCCAACAAAGAATCCCATTGATAATGTCCCATCTTCCATTTTCTATCATTTTCCCCCCAATATTTTTCTGTTAAAAATGTAACTGTTTCTGTGGAGAAACCTGGTTCTTCCCAATTCTGAGATCTGGGAGGCATACTTATGATAGGATCTCATAAATTCTGTCTGACATGATAAACAATAAAATCAACAATATTCATATCGTATATAGAATTATGAGCTCCATAAGGTTCATGTATAACATTAAAAAGCAAATCAGTAAAAATAATTATCTTATAGACTATTGCCTAATTGTGTAATTTTCTGATGAATTCCACTGACATTGTGTTTAAGAAACATGTTAACCTGATAAATTTATTTATTATTATCCAAAAATAACATTAAGGGAATGGAAACCCACTCCAGTATTCTTGCCTGGAAAATCCCAAGGATGGTGGAGCTTGGAGGGCTACAGTCCATGGGGTCACAAAGAGTCCCACACTACTGAGCGATTTCACTTTCACTTTCTAAAATAACATTGATACATTGCAGAGCACTGGATCTCTAAAGTTTTCATCTGCTGAGCATTTTTCACCAGCAAATTTTATACAGAAGTCCAATAGGAGAAAACCCTAACTCAATGGAACTTTTTTCTCCACTTGGGCTCTGTATTAATTCCACTGTGTAGCCCACTCTCAAAAAATCCAAAACTGAAACAAAGCACATAGTAAACCTGAATTCTCCGTGGTTTAACCAAATTAAAACATACCTGTTACTCGCATAAAGTCCAAACTCAAGTCAGGCTACTAACCTCCACATTTAAGCTATAGCACTCACTACATGCAGCCTTGGGGGATACCCAAGACAGATGAAGAGAACTTAAAATAAGGCAGGAGTATTTTCCTGCCTCAACCCCAAAGGGAAGTCCCATGTTATTTCAACTTGTCTATTAGATATTTTCATAACTGAAGTATCAACCTAACTGAAAGTCTCTGTAATATCCAGAAGTATGTGGAAATTTACTGAGTGTGAACTACCATAGATTCTTTTGCTTATATGCCCCTGACTTTTCTCTGGTAACTCCTATTTACTCCCAAGTCTTCAAGAAATTCTCCATGAAATACTGTTCTCTTATACCAAACATGCCATGAAAAGTGGGCTGCAAAGAGTTCAGTGTTTTATATGATGAAACAGATGGGAAGACCCAAATTTTGTGTAGCAACAAAAGGATGAAGCTGTGTACTTTGACAGGCTGCATGGTATGGGGTAGGGATGATGGCCTTTTTTTGAAAGTTGGCTCTCTCCAGGACATCTGATGGGATAAGCAGACTTCAGGGCACATCTGAGATATTCCAGTTTTCTGTCTGAAAGCTTTCTGGGTCTGCTCTAGTGCCAGGGTGAGTCCAGAAAATTTAAGACCCCAGAAGTCGAGACATGTCTTATTCATCTTTTGGCCCTGCACAATTAGTCCTGAACCTGGCACCTGCTGGGTTTTAAATTACTTTTGGTTGACATGAAATGAAATCCTCAGCTGCTTGCTAGACAGTTCCAAATCAGGCCCTGAAGCTCAGCACTTCCAGAATCACTCCTTTTATTTCAAATCTTGGTTTCCCTTTAGAGTTTCCAATTTTGATTACAAATACTTTCTGTCATACAGTCTTCTGAGCTTGACATTTAGTCTCAAATGGGTCTTGCCCATTTTTTATTCTTTATATAGTCAATCATATGCTAAGGATTGTTGCCTCTGCTTCGTGCCTTTCTTTCAATTTTATTTCTCCAATCTAAGCCATTCACATATTAGCTTGCAAGTGAACTACTCCTAGCATCTGAAATCTCCTCTTGCAACTGAGAGTTCTGCCAGAATTGTCTCCTTAAAGCAGAATGTAAACCACGTTTTTCTAAGAAGGTTCCAGTGACAGCGTGCTAAGTCGCTTCAGTATGTCCGACTCTTAGTGATCCTATGGACTGTAGCCACCAGGTTCCTCTCTCCATGGGATTCTCCAGGCAAGAATACTAGAGTGGGTTGCCATTCCCTTCTTCAGGGGATCTTTCTGATCTAGGGATCGAACTTGGATCTTTTATGTCTCCTGCGCTGGCAGGCATGTTCTTTACCACTAGCAATCACCTGGGAAACCTCAGTGACAATAAGGGTCTTTAATAGGTGCTACATTCAGGGAAACAGAAATGAAAGAGTTTGTTAAGTAAGTAAGCTTATAAAATCTGTCTTAAAGTTGAGTAGAATTTACTTTTTGTTGTTGCTGTATTAGTGTATATTAGAGATTTCTAAACAGGCTTTGTGCATACAGAATTTTTCTAATATATTTAACAAAAGAATCTGTTTTTTTAGAGGTATTCTTTCAGAAATGCCATAGACTAAACTTTCAAGGATTTCTCATTATCAACAGAATCACATCCAGATGGTTTAGTATTCTATTCAAGGCTTTCCACAACAGGCTTACTTAAAGAACGTTTCCTTTCTTCTCATGTGTTTTTTGCTCAGACCAGTTTGTACTATTCAACTCTTCTACTCTATATGTTTGTTCTTACTGCTGTTTCTGTGTGGAATTTCTTGCAAGATAATCAGTTTCTCTTTGAAACACTGAACTCATCGTTTAAAAATCCCCCTCCTTGTCTATGGAGATCTCCTTGTCTTTGCGTATATTACAGTAATTTCGGCACGGATGGAAGAGTTCTATTTTAAAGGAATAGTAACTGCATATCCAACAGAGTACTAGGCATTTGTATGTGCTGTTTTGGTTAATCATCTCATCAATCCAACGAAGAAATATTAACCTACTGTGCTAAAACACACACGATTAATGCCATGTATGTAGGTCTTCTCAGTTATGTGCTAGGGAAGTTGTGATTTAAAGAAGCTATAACTATCTTCAAAAATTCTCTGAGTTGCTTACACTATATTCCCCATCACTTTTGTTTTTATTTGTTTTTTTAATACTTAATGTATTCTACCACATTTTTTGTAATTTGTAGCTACAAGTCATTCTCATTAGAATGTAAGTTCTTTGAAAACAGAGGTTATATCTTATTAGGCACATCTTGCAATTCCATGTTATAGGGCAGAATATTAATTTTTACTTGACCAATTTTTTGGCTTCCCCACTTGCTCAGATGGTAAAGAATCTGCCTGCAATGTGGGAGACTTGGGTTCAATCCCTGGGTTGAGAAGATCCCATGGACGAGGTCATGGCAACCCACTCCAGTATTCTTGCCTGAAGAATCCCCATAGACAGAGACCGGCAGGCTACAATCCATGGGATCGCAGAGTCAGACCCTTTCGCATGACTAAGCACAATTTTGTAATATTATTAGACAGCTGCCCTTGTGATATTTTTTCCTGTATGCTGCATCACACTTTTTTCATTCGAATTGGAATTATAATATCTCTGGGAACAAGATCATATTGTGTTGTTTATACTGTATTTCCTCCAAATGTCTGTGCCGTGCTTCCCAGAAATTCTTTTTGACACCCTTGCACAGGGATAAGCTTTAGGATTTCAAGCTTATGATGGAATTTATTTTAAAAAGTGACAATAATGCATCCTAGCATATGTGAATATACAGAAAAGGAAGAGGTTTTCTAGGACTGTACCAATGTGGACAAAATCAAAGAAAGGCTAAGAGAGATCAGTTGTAATCTGAAGGTAGAACTGTTAAAATAGTTACTTGAAAACACTTTTACTTGTGCCTTGCTCTGTGAGCAGAAGTGAAGTACTGTGGAGAATGGGTTAAGTATCAAGAAATGCTCAAGATACTTTTCTTTTGTAGGTCCACACCTGACCCTAACAATTACGCATTGCAGACTGCTCTCTAAGTTATCACCTTGAGAGTAATATTTGCTTTTAAATACATATTTCAATGTGTTCTGTGACTTCTGTTGGCTGCCTGATCATCACTGAGACTCACAATGCTTCATTTTTATTTGAAAAGGCTTGGTTATCTTCCCAGCTCAAACTTGGGATTCAAGTCTTATTTCAAAACAGATTAGATGGCAGCTGAAGAATTTACATTGATTCCTGGACAAGCCCCACCCAATTTTTGGTGCATAAACACTAAAGGTGTCTCAGATATGACTTAGCTTATTGAATGATATGTTTGATTCTATTCACTTACTTGGTAAAATAAAGATATTTAGGAATTCGCTTATTTTTCCTAGGGGCAAATAAACCCCAGATATTCTCAACTCCTTTAAGTTTCAGGGGTCATGTCTCAATTCCAGCTAAGGAAGCAGTATCTCCAGCCCCACTGGTGTTGACCACAAGAGATCCATTCTTCTACCAGGTTCTTGTCTCCAGACATTTATAGAAAATCTTGAGAAATACAACAGTAGACTAAAAACTGTTATTACTGCATCTGACCTGTCCTGGTGACTGTGCAGTAGGAGAACGCCTCATTCAAAAGCTGTAGATCAGCTTTTGCCCTCTCAAATCAGACTTTTCCATAGTGACACTGCTATAAGTTTCTTCCATTGTCCTGGGTAACAACACAGATCTTTCACTTAATTCCTCAAAAAATATTTCATTCCATGTTCTTATATTGTCATTATGTTTCCTGTGGTTTAACTGCAGCTGGGGAAATGCATTAGATAATGTCTTCCAGTTCCTATTCCAAAATAAAAGTATTTTCTACCACTCCTTCCAAAATCATCCTCTTGTATAACTGTATAGTGGATTATAGCAGCAGTTTATACAAGTGCTAAAGGATTAAGACAATGGAAAAAAGGAAAAGAAAAAATGTAAAAGCCACGGAAGAGGTACACTTGTCTGAATTGATCATTTGGCTCTGAAAAGGGTGGGGCAGCATGATATCTGGAAAAGCTTCCACCCAACTAGATTGATGGTGTTGAGGTTTCCCAAAATAGAAATCCAAGGAATAAAACTAATATATAAGAAGGAACATTAGTTTACTCTTAGATGTGTGACATTTGGAAAGTTTTTAAAAATTGAAATAATGTAGAAAATTGTCTTTCTTGTTGTAAACTTCAAAGGATAAATCTAAATTTGAGATCTAACAGAGATAATAGATTCCATGGGTGTGGATAAGATTTTCTAGGAAATAACATAAAGTGATTAGATAACTGGGTGGAGAAATTCTCTGAGCACTGAGGAAGAAACTCAGCATGTAATAGGGCCAGTTAGAGGAGGGCGAGCCTCTGCAAAAAAGCTGTAAGGTCAGCAAAAAATTCTGGTGAATTTAGATTTTCATGTCCAGGAAGAAACTAAACAATTCCCACCCCCACCCCCTTTCCAAAAAAACACCAACAAAATAAACAAACAAAAAAAACTGTTTCATTTCTCTGTCTTCTTATCAATATTTCTAAATACTTATATCGTGGTTACAGTGTTCCTAGCAGTGTTCCTGTTCTTTACTATTTTAATTTTGAAATAACATCCTCATTTCCTGCTCCTATCTCTACTTCCCTATACCAACAGATTTTAGTCATCAAGGTATAAATATTGTAGCTGCTACTGCTGCTAAGTCGCTTTAGTCGTGTCCGATTCTGTGTGACCCCATAGATGGCAGCCCACCAGGCTCCCGGTCCCTGGGATTCTCCAGGCAAGAACACTGGAGTGGGTTGCCTTTTCCTTCTCCAATGCATGAAAGTGAAAAGTCAAAGTGAAGTCGTGCAGTCGTGCCCGATTCTTAGTGACCTCATGGACTGCAGCCTACCAGGCTCCTCCATCCATGGGATTTTCCAGGCAAGAGTACTGGAGTGGAGTGCCATTGCCTTCTCCGTAAATATTGTAGATGTAATAGCAATTGTATTAATTGGGATGAGTAAAAGTACTCTAATAAGCAATATTCAGAATTCTGTGGCTAATCATAGTAAGTTTATGTCTCACTATAATAGGCAGTGAAGGTAGGTCATAGGAGTTTGCCTTGACCAGTGATGCAGGAACCCAGGCTTCTTCCATCATGTGCTTCTTCCCTTCTCCAAGTTCATGGAGTTCCCACCATCCATGCTGTTAAGGGAATGGAGGAGCTTAATCACACAGGAGGTTTTAATGGGATCTGCTGGGGAGTAACCTATAAAAAAGCAACAACAAGATCACTTGCCTGCAAAGGAGACTGGCTTAAGTGGTCCTACTATGTGTCCAGGAGGAAAAGGAATTAGGTTGAGATGCCCACAAAGCATTATTTTTACCACAGAAATCTAGTCAAAGAAACTTGTAACAAAAGTATGTTTGTTTGTTTCTATTGTTCTTAAACCATGCAGTCTTATTACAGAATTCAATCCGCCCGTAAGAATTTAATCCGCCCGTAAGGAGATGAACCCAGCATGTCCCGCTGTCTAGTGAAAATAGAAAACAAATATTCATCTCATTACTCTAGGAGTTTCTTTGCTTCAGGGTCTCAAATAGTACCCTAGTATCTCTTGCATAATTGGCTCAAGTTTCTTAGGAAATAGATGGGAGGGAACGAATGTAAATCATGGAAATTGATTTACTTGAGAGTTTGCAAGCTCTCCTTAAGGAGCCTTGAGAGTAACCGCCTAGCAGCCCAGGGATGAATTCCACTGCAGCTTTTACATTTTCATGACAATAGTCCATTCTTCCCTGTCTACCAGGAGGGTTCCCAAAACTATGCAAATTTAACTGCTACATGGTAGACCACTGCGGATAACTTATCTTTTAAACACAGTGGTGGAGAACTGCACCACATAGGGTTGTTTAAGCAGATGTGAATGCATTCTGGCTTATTCGTTGCTCAAGTTTTTATCCAGATATATCCACATCTTATCTTCCCTAACAGAAGAAAAATAGTTCATCTTATCTTCCCTAAATTAATTACAAACTTTTGATTATCACCACTTTTCCATGATTATGACCCTTAACAAATACAGACAGTCAACAGTCCTGTGACAATCACATCATGTAAAGGTATTTCATTGGTTGAGGAGTCCCTCATCTGTTATTTTCATTCAGATATCTTCACTTTGATTAATATAAATGTTTTGTTTGATGAGATAGAAAAAGTAGTGCAACTCATATTTTTTTCAAAATGTTGAAAATATTTTGTAAAATAAAGATCTATTTTTATGTGAAATATATGACTAGATTTAGTGCTGTTTCTACAGAACAGCAAGTTCAGAAAGGGGAAAACAACTTAAAATCTATGGCACAGTGTTGAAAACCTCACAGGTAAATGCCTTAATATTGATTTTTCATATGGGTTTGAAGATCTGTCATGAAGATCTATTGACTTATGTGGCTTGTGGTGAAGCTTACAGATTCTTCTTCAGATTGTATTTCTCTCCATAAGGTTTTACAAAAATATTGCTGGATTCATTTTGAAAGATACATTAGGAGGAAGAAAGTGTATTTTCTAAGACTTGATATACAGAAACACTAGGTTCAATTTCTGACTTTATGTCTGAATTGTATATAAGTTTATTTAGACTGAACAAGAGAAGCAAATGTAAATGGAAGCTAGGAAGATAAATACGGGAGAAACAGCCATCACTTGTGTTGTCTGGGGCATTGTGTTGTCCAGGAAATCCCAGAGTCTAAGCACCTGATGCTCCCCTATAGTATGAGAGAGTGAGAACAGGGTGGCAGTTAGCCATAACCCAACTCCTTTACATTGGCCAGATAGGTAATGTCTATTTGGGGAATATTTTATGAACTGAGTATCCTTGAGAGCACTGTGAAACACAGTGAGGATCTTTGGGGGCTTCTGGAACAAGCTCAGTCAGGATTTGCAGCAGCTCAGAGCTCAGGTATCTGTATTAATTCATTTCAGCTGAAAGTCTAGTAGGCCTTGTTTACAGAACACTGTGCGTGTGTGTTGGTCAAACAGTCATGTCTGACTCTGTGACCCTATCAACTGTAGCCCGCCAGGCTCCTCTGAACATGGAATTCTCCAGACAAGAATACTAGAGGGAGTTGCCATTTTCTTCTCCAGGGGATCTTCCCGACCCAGGGATCATATCCGGGTCTCTTGCCTTACAGGCGGTTTCTTTACCCTCTGAACCATACTGCATGCTGGTCCCTATTAGAATAGCATCCTGTAACCAGAAATTTGGGGGATAGAATGTAATGATGTAAGCATCTCATTTAATTTTTTAAGAGAGGCCCTTAATTCTTCCGTGATATGTCTTATCTATTCGTGTACTACTTGTCTCTTAATTACTCGTTTTCTATAAACATTGACTAATATAAACTCGTATGCTATGCTGTGCTAAGTCACTTCAGTCGTGTCCGACTCTGTGCCACCCCATAGACGGCAGCCCACCAGGCTCCGCCGTCCCCGGGATTCTCCAGGCAAGAACACTGGAGTGGGTTGCCATTTCCTTCTCCAATGCATGAAAGTGAAAAGTGAAAGTGAAGTCGCTCAGTCCTGTCCGACTCTTAGCGACCCCATGGATTGCAGCCTAACAGGCTCCTCCATCCATGGGATTTTCCAAGCAAGAGTACTGGAGTGGGGTGCCATTGCCTTCTCCGATAAACATGTAAAAAATGTTCAAATAAAATTTAATAATTTAGCATTGCTGAACATTGATCAAAAAATCAAAGATCTCAAACATTATGTAAAATATCCTATCCTTGTGATGAACATTGTCACTGTTCAAAATAAAGTGAAAAAGAATATCTTTGTACTCAGTTTTCTATTTACTTATGTATACCCAAAAATATATTACCAGTAAAAGCTGAACTTTTTGAATTTTTTAATTATTGTCATTAATTAGACGTTATTACATCTTAGGAGGTAGCTAAAAATAAAGCTATCAGAAAAACAGCTGCTTTTTTCTTGGCTTTCTAATGACACCTATCAATAAATATTTGTCATTATTCATTGAATGATAGAAAAAAATATGTTACAGCAGGACTTAGTGACTTGTTTCCGACAGTAAAAATGGAAAATGGTAAATTACAGTATAAAAACTTGGTAAATTCTACTTTAATTAAGTGATCAAGGTAAATGTCACCAGCGATAGTCTTGATATTATGCACCCCCTGATATGAAACAATCAGAAAGGCACTTCACCTCTGTATTATTCTTTACCCAAGCCCGTAATTCCGATCTAAGCATGAAATGACTCACACAAACTCAAACGGAAAGAAATTCTACAAAACATCTAACTGTTATTCATCAAAACTGTCCAGATCATAACAAAAACAAAAAACAAAAACAAGGAAAGACCGAGAAATTGTCAAGGATTATTTGCTGTTGTTTAGTTGCTAGGTCATGTCACTCTTTTGTGACCCCATGGACTGTAGCCCGCCAGTCCTTTGTCCGTGGGATTTCTGAGGCAAGAATACTGGAGTGGATTGCCATTTCCTACTCCAGGGGTTCTTCTTGACCCAGGGATAGAGCACATGTCTCCTGAATCTCCTGCATTGGCAGTTGAATTCTTTACCGCTGAGCCACCAGGAAAGCCTGCTAAGGATTATAGGAGGTCCCAAAATATGCAAAGACTAAATAAAGTGTACTATCCTAGATTTAGAATGGAGATTCCCTGGAGACACAGCTGGTAAAGGATCTGCCCACAATACAGGAGACCTGGGTTCGTTCCCTGGGTTGGGAAGATCCCCTGGAGAAGGGAACAGCTATCCACTCCAGTATTCTGGCCTGGAGAATTCCATGGACTATACAGTCCACGGGGGTCGCAAAGCGTCAAACAAGACTGAGTGACTTTCACTTCCATCCTAAATTTGGATTAAGTCCTAGATGGATAAAGGACTTTAGAGAAACAAATGGTGAAATTTGAGTAAAATCTATAGTTTAGTCAATAGTATTATACTAATGATAAATTCTTAGTTTGGGCAAATGAACTACAGTTATATAAAGTGTTAACTTCAAGGGAAGCTGGTACATATAAGAATTCTCTGTATATCACTGCAATTTTTTTATAAATACAATATTTCAATATAAAAAGTTTAAAAATTCTATTAAGGAATACTGTCTTATACAAAATAAATTTCTCCATGTTCATCTTTTATGCAGACTTAACTAGCTATGGGATTTTATCTACACATAACTGATAGCAAATTAAGAAATCACTGCATTTACAAACTGGAAGCTAACTTTGAAAAAATTTAACTCTCTAAATATGAAGATACCAAGATTTTTTTTTTTTACTTTATCTGAGACTTTAAGACATAGCCAAGACTAGTACATCACCAAGGCTAGAACTCAGAACATAGTCAAGCCTAGAATACAGCCAAGACTAGAACTCAGATGTCTGAATTCTCTATCACACATAATACTGAGCGAATCTTTGTGCGTGACATTACTACCCATCTTACCAATACTAACTCTAAATCCTCTAAGCAGTCCTTAGTTATTTTTCATTGTGCCTGATGTAGAGGAGCTGTGGATTTAATCAGGCAGATGACCTCCTTAGGTTCATACCTTAGAAAGTTTGCTATGGGATTTTTAAGGATCTCTTGGCTTGAGGGGAAGTGGGATTATAGACAAAAGTTCTTTCAGAAACTCCAGCAGAAGAGACCACTGGTGTATGAGAGAACTGAGGGCATCCACCAAGCTTTGCCACTAGAGCTAAAAAAAGGGGTTAATGAAAGTGGGACTGATGGGAATGAGTGATTTATGGGACCACATGAGATAAAGAAGCTAGAAATACTCTACCTCTGAAATCAGGAATTCAAAACCTCTCTTTCCTTTCTACATCTGTTTTACCTTATTGGTTCTGCTACATTGATTTCTGGCCCTACTTAAACCTCTCCTTCATTAATGCTTGTGTGGCCTGTGTTATGTTTATCTCTCCAACCCTGAAGCCTCAGCTTGTCATTCAGGAACTCTTGGAAAAATAGTCAATTCTGCTCTTCTGTTTGTTCCTACAAGACAAACTCTCTCTGAGATCTGAATACTAAACGAGCCACTCCTCTTCTCTGAGGCCAATTTATCCACCTCCACATAGACTTGGTCTTTCATATTAACAGTTATTTTTGGGCGGGGGGCAGTGGTCATCAACACTTTCCAATACTGGGCTCTTCTGTGTGTGGGCTTAAGGTCTCTTTAAGCCCTGTGTGCAATCTTCCCTCGGGTCAGTTACACCCTGCCGCTGTCTTCTTCCCAGATAAGCTGTTGGGTCATCTTGCTTTTGTTAGCTTCCCCCAGGGTTTGGCATTTCTGAACAACAGTCTCCTCCCTGTGGCTTCCTGGGTGGACTGAGAGCCGTAAGCCTCTATGTTGGTGCTTCAGAAGCTGGTGTGAAGCTACCGTGGGATTCAAACATTGGCTCAGATTTTAGTGGGTGGGGAGGGATCATGTTTTATCCAGGTTTCTGCCTAGTATCCGGTGCCTGGCTCTGAGTAGGAACTTGATATCTCTTTCCTGGATCACTTGAATAAAGAAAATAAATTTCAGTGTTAAAGCCAGAGAGTGGTACTCATTTGTAATTTGATTCATTACAGATGTGATTTGCTTGCATATTTTCTAGAACATCTCTGGTGCATCATGAGAAAGTTAAATTCTTAATGTTGTTTAGGAATGTTTTGACTTATTCTTTCCTATGAGGATTGATTCAAGTGTGTACCTGACTTTTAAAAAAAAATCACTGTTTCTACTCAGAATGCTATCACTATTCTAAAGTTTGGTCTCTAACTTTAATTTCAAAATAGACTTAATTCTGATATATCCTGACTTGCTGCTTTTCTCATCCTAGTCATTTTATCATTTAAACTGGTGCAAACAGTCCATCAGGTCTATAACAAGAGAACAATGACACAAAAAATGGAAATCTATACCAGGAACAGGTCCTATATCAACCCTTTTTGATTAATTCTCCCTTTCTTCTCAACGTCTAACTCATCCTGACTGAATCAATCAAAAAGCTATTACTTTCATACTTGGAAGTGTTGCTTTCAAAATCAATAAGAACACAGTTCATTTTTAATATGCAATATATTATAAAAATGAAAATTCCCATTTACTTGAGGTAGAAATTTTTGAAAAAATGCATGGTTGTTGGAAAACTTGCTGACTGCATATATATATATATATACACACACACATATACATTTATATATATATACATGTATCTGCATATATTATAATTATTCATTACAAGCTTTATATTTTATTTTATTAGCTTTTTAATTAAAAAAAGGCTCCCTGTTGGCTCAAAGGGTAAAGAGTCTGCCTGCAGTGTGAGAGACTTGAGACTTTGATCTCTGGGTCAGGAAGATCCCTGGAGAAGGAAATGGCAACTCAATTCAGTATTCTTGCCTGGAAAATCCCATGGATGGAGGAGCCTGGCAGGAGTCCATAGGGTCACAAAGAGTCGGACACGACTGAGAGACTTCACTTTATATACATATATGCATGACATATATTTTAAGAGAAAACAATGGATTGCTTCATAATGAATTTTTGCTCAAGTCTTTTGCATCTGAGTTATAGGCACTGAATGAATCAGCTTCTTCTACAAAGCGCCAGCTACAATGAATAGTTCTACATTAAAAAAAAGGCATCTCTAGCAAAAATTTTAAGATCTTAATGAGGATATTAAAAGCAGGTAGCTGCATAACTAATTATCCTATTATTTATTAGTAGGGAATATAGAGAAGCTCTGGCTTATATTTGAGATAATTATATGGATTGTACATCTGTATTCAGGAATGTGTTTTCTGATATGCTTCAATCACCATTCATCTATACACCTATTAAATTAGGTAGTGGTTTAGTAGCTCAATCATGTCCGACTCTGCAGTCCCATGGACTGTACTCGCAAGAATCCTGGAGTCGGTTGCCATTTCCTTCCCCAATAATAATTATGCATGCTTGTAATATTGAACTAGGGACCATGATTATAGTCAATGTCTGTGTAAGATTCTTTTATTCTCTTTGATTTATTTCATTTCAAAGTATGCAATCTGGTATGAGATTATATAATCATGTATAAAACAAGGAACTTGTTTACCAGAATATCTTAATATCAGATTATGTTGGTAAAATGAGTATTAGGTAATGAAAGTTATTATTTTGATATATATTACTTTTATTATTGTATCACTACAGCTTTTTTACTGACCGTCCCTGAACTTTCTGTATTCTTTCTTTAGATGTAATCAAATGGTCATGGAAGAAAAGTTCCTAGATCATCAGAAGTTGACAGTTTTCAATGTGGTGTGTGTGCTTAGTCTTAGAGAGAATTGAGTTTGGTGCAGGAGTGATGGATGAAGTTTTACTGAGTGATGGATAACTGCTCATTCTGTTAATGGCATATCATCTATCAACTAGTTTTGATATGGTTGATCACAAGATGTTGCTGACTCAAATTTTGTGGATTAACTGAGGTGAAAGTGATACCTGTTTGAAGTTTCACTAATGCAAAATTTTTCCCCTCTTGGAAGTAGGATGGATTAAATTATCTGTCGAAATGCTTTTCCATATAAGTTCTTTACTGTCAAATTTCTTGTTCTCTCAACCATATCTCTTCTGTATTAGCTGAAATAGAGCCTTATATTATTAGATGATTTTTCTGTGTCATGGAAACTTTTTGTCTCCAAATCTACATTCCTTTCTACAAGGTTTTTATTTTTAAGAAAATGAGGTGGATTTCTGGTCCTCCGTGCCAGGGTAAGCTCTCTGTAGCCCATCCTTTACATTGATTGCAACTGACAACTTGAAAAACTACAATAAACAACTAATTCAGGTCTCTGAAGAGTAAACAAAGGGAAAGGATTATGAAACATGGTCAAAATTTAGAGAGGCAACCTTCACTGATACAAGTGTCCTGTTGTTTTTCTCTCAATCAAAATAAAAGAGAATAAAATTGACAAGAAGACAGTCCAGGAAAATAAACATTATGAGACAAACAGGGGGAAAAAAAAAGAAGCAGAGTTAGAACCAGGAAGTTAGAATTATCTGAAAAAGAATATTAAATTTAAGAATATTAAAGAAGAGACTTTTAAATATGTGAACCAATTTTTAAAATGGAATAAAAATATAAGCAAGGAAAAATGGTGTAAAATAGACTGATAATTCATTTGTTTCCATTTACCTTGTTTGTATTGATCAACTCTTTTCAAAGACACTCTTGATCTCTTTTTTAAAGGAATATTTCTTGTATATATCATAATATTGAGTATTGTTTTCTAATAAATACTATTAGAATTTCAAAAAATAAATGATCATTTACTTTTGTTGACAGGGTAGATATATTTTTCTAGTCATTATTTTTATAATTTTGCCTGTACTTAAATTCCTTCTCATTTCTTTAGATAATATCTAATGGTTCCATACTGAGTGGCAATAAAATTAGAATAGGTGCTATTTCTAATTTATCTGCTCCTTTTGTGCTATTCAGTTTTTGTAATTGGGCATTTATTAATATTTGCTTGTACTGTTTAATATGTGTATATTAATATGGGTGAATTGTGAGCCTTAAAAATATTCTGTTACTCTCAGCTGTAACATATGAGACTATCAGGGAGATAATTCTGCTTTTTACATCTTTTACTCACTCCCTCCTCTTAACTTTTATGGTTGGATCATTTGTACACTGTCAGAACTGTCCATAAAATGTGTTTTTCACATTTTCTACACAATTTTCCCCTTGAGTCTACAGACAAATGCATTTGATGCTCACTACTAGTCTTAATGGGGGCTTCCCTGGTGGTTCAGACAATGGAGTCTGCCTGCAATGCAGGAGACTGAGTTAATGATAGTAGTCCTGATCAGCAACACATTGACTGAAGTTTTCCCTCCAGTAAAAAGATTTTACTTCCTTGAAATTATAGATGTTCCTAACTGTAGACTTTACAGCTGATGGATATTTTGGGAGGATAAAGATAAAGCTATTAGCTTCTTTCTCGTCTTGATTAACTTGTACATATCGCCTCCTATATTCTTGGTGTCAACTTGTTGCTGTGAAAAACTGACGTCCCATTGTTTTTCCTTTCTTATATATGTCTTGACCTTTGCACTTAACCTTCCAAATAATGCCTTCTTAATCATTAAAGTTCAATTATTATACAATGATTTGTCTTGGAATTGAACCTTCTGATATCATAAATATATATATATATACATATATATATAAAAACTATATAGGTATACATATTATATCTATACCTATATGGTTTACCTTGGCCTAAGATAACTTTTTCTAATTCTGTTTTATTTTCTATATTTCTGTTTCTTTGGAAAGAGAAGGTTAATTTTGTTTTCTTCTCTCACGTCTCTTTATGATTCTTACTTTCTTTGAGACAGGTCTTTCTTGTTTTGTTTGTGTTAATCTTTTCTAAAATGATTTCTACTTTTAATCCCATTTCTTTCATGAATCCTGCTACTTTCAATTTCACTCTCTGGCCATCTCTTCTTGAGACCTCGTGTTTCATCTCCTGGTCTCTATATATTTTAAGTTGTTTAAATTTACATTGGCATGTACAAATGTTCATTACATTTTTCTTGTTTCATAACAACATATTTCTGATGATTAAAAGAGTTGATGTTTTCCTTTTCATCTTTGTTCTTATGGTATCTTTCCTGGATGCTAAGCAAGTTCCTTTAGTGTTTCTCATATCTGAGTATTCCATTTTCTTGACTAGCTAACAGCAGGAGTTTCTTGTAGGAAATGGGAAAGAAGTTATAGCTTTGTGCAGGCACCACAGCTCCAGGGCTGTCTCATCATTTTCTGTAATGATAAACTACCTCCTCCTGGTTTGAGATATTATAGATCTACTGCTGTTTTGATTCCCAGAACCCAAACTAGCTCGGGACACCTTCCATCTGCACGCTTATCCTTTCCTGTTTCCCACTGCCCTGCCGCAAGTGAAACAGCCCTTGCGGTCCAGATTGATTCATTCAGTGTTAGAAATTATACTTTGTAGTTTGTTTTCTGAGGTTTTCCACCTCTGAGAATTTTTCTCTCCACTTCCCTGAGGACTCTATCCTGTTAGCTTTTAACTGTGCTCCAGCATTTCTGACTCTGGCTGGGGCTTCTCCTCTGGATTCATACACTTGTTTGTGGATTTCTAGTAATCTGCCACCATCAGCTGCCCCCACCATTTCAGTTTATTTCTTCTCCCGAATCCTGACTTGCCTTGAGTACTTCTTAACTCAGTTCAGTAGGGTTTGTGACAACTTGTAAGATTTGGAGTTAGAGGGTCTGTCTTTATTTCATGCACTTGCTGAAAATAAAGTTTATAGTTTTTATTTTTGTTTTTCCCTTCTTGTTTCTCAGAGAAGTGATATGACTAAGCTGCTACTGTGGAAATGTACAAATCTTTGCACATGTTTCAGTGACAGAAATGAAATACTTAAACTTACTGTTACTTCATATGCTTTTACATCTACCAATTTTCATAAAATTTAGATTATATAAATTAATTTAGTTTTAAGTTTTTTAAGCATAATTTTATTTAGGCTTTTTTTTTTTTTTTTTTTTGAAATGTTCGATGCAGGATACAGGAAGCTTGGGGCTGGTGCACTGGGATGATCCAGAGGGATGGTATGGGGAGGAAGATGGGAGGGGGGTTCAGGATTGGGAACTTGTGTACACCTGTGGCGGATGCATGTTGATGTATGGCAAAACCAATACAATATTGTAAAGTAAAAAAAAAAAAAGAAAAGAAAAGAAAAAGAAAATATAAAAGAAAAAAAAACTCCCCCAAATTTAGAACAATTTCAAAAAATAATTAAAAATAACGTATTCTTTTGTGAGGAAGGACTGAAAACTGGTATCTTTTGAAGATTCTTTTTTTTGGCCATAACTTCCGAGTACTTCCTTGTATCATAAATTTTCCTTTATTACCTGCATAAGCACATAATTATCCCCGCTCCTCAGATTGCCTATTACGTGGCAGCCTTGGTAAATCTAGTGAATGGACACCAGATGTCACTGTTGGATGAAATGAGCGATTCTGCTAATCCCACTGTCTCTCATCTGAAAGTGCCTTTCCAGGGTCCAAATCCTGGGGTTTACTGATAAAGAGAGAAAAAAATAATAAAATTAAACTCAGAACCCTGAGTCAGTTTCATAACTTGGCCTGGCACCTTGGGGCATGGGACATAAGCCAGCTTTGCAATTAACTGAACTTTTTTATTTTAAATGAAGCATACTTTTTCAGTTTACTCTGCATGGTGGAAAATGACTTGCGATATTAGAATTCTAAATTCTTGCATCTTACTTTGTGCAATTGTTTCCCGTTTTTTTTTCAACACATACCTGTAGGTTTGACTCTAGCAGCATTCCATCTGTTCACATGGTGCTTTTAAAACGTATGTGACATTGGGAATCATGGCTCACAGCAGAGGCATTTAGAATCAAAATGCAGAATTGAGCACAGTCAGAATGCTTTATTTTAGTATATCCATCTCTTAAAATTCATCTCCTAGTGTCTTTTACTATGCATTGTTATATTTTGCAGGTGCCCATGTTTCAAATTTGGGTACTTTTATTTTTCAGATGGTTTTTATTCTTTGTGAGAATAGAGAAAATAACAGTGTTTCCCAAATGTTTCTAAGATATTTAGGTTCTTACTTGTGTCTGTTATCTTACTTTGTCTACCCGCTGACTTTCTGAGTGATTTCTCACTTAGCAGGTCAGAAATTCTTCTGAGTTACACCTTATGTCCAACTGGTATATTGTTTATTACTAATTAATTAAGTTCAAGTTAGTTTTTAATTTTAAACTTCATAACTTATTCCTACTCTACTATTTTAATTTTGTTTCACAATCCTTTTATAGAAGAAACACCAATCAAAGTAGCATAACATTTTAATTTTCATTTTATCAGCTCCTAATTGGCAAGTATATATAATTCTTGCTGTCTAATGTGTGGGTATAGTGGTTGAGAGAGTGACTATTTCTGACTTTTTTCAGAAAAAGTGACCCAGAAGGCACAGTCTGTCTTTGGGGCACACTGAAGTTAAAATTATTGAATGGATTTCTGTCATTATTTGTTTTGATCCCACTTCTGCATTTAAATTTTGCTACTTCGGAATGAGATGGGAAGGATAAAGGCTTTTTCACCCCAGCACTGAGCACAATACTACTTTGCCAAGGGTAGAAACCCACTAGTTGGTGGACTGATGGAAGAATGATTGAGGCTACATTAAATACTTGTCATGCTTCTTCCTGACATTACTATTTTGAGGCGAATAATATGAAGCACACATAAATAGAAGAAGAAAATGATATTGATTAATTAAGATAGTAGGATGGGAATTTATACACTCATTTGTTAGATAATTTTTATTGAGCACCTACTATGTTCTAGGTGTTAGGGTTCCTCTCTTGTGAAACTCACAATCTAATTTGGCAAAGGAGCTGGTGAGTATTTTTGTGATTTTGTTTTGTTTTGGAAAATAAAAAAGCAATCAGATAAAGCATTTTCCCAAAAAAGATCACTTTAAAATATTTAAAATACTCCAGAAAATTCATGAAATGTGTTTTAGGAGACAAATCCATATGATTTAACAATATAATCATTTATTCTACTTCACAATTTCTCTGGTGGTTAGGTTTTGGCAGACGTGAAGTGGTAGGTGTTAAATTCATATTGTAACAGATTGGGTTACAATGGAGTTCGAACGTTCATTCAAACACCAACAACTGAAATGCTGTAAAGTCAAAGTGAATTCTCCATGCAATGGCGCAATTGCAATTTTAGCATGCCTTGTTAGTATACATGTCAGTTATGTTTTGTTTTTTTCCTTTCTCTACAGTTATTACCATCTAAGAGAGACATATGGTATGTCAATGGTACAGCTTATTAAGGTGTTTGAGGAAGAAATATTAAGAATGTGTACCAGATGGTATTTAGCTCCATAAGAGCACAGATGATTACCAGGTAGTTGCTTCTGTTTTTTCTCCTTGATATTCATATATAACTCATAGCACTTGTAGAAACACTTTAAAAAATACCAATGTATTATCTTTGAGGATCTCCCTGCATGTTTTGGCACAATAGTTTGGTGTTAACTGACTACATTATTTCCAACTGTAAAACAACCCATTTAAGGTAGAAGGAAAAGACACCCATCTCCATGGTGTTCCCAGAATTCTAATTAAAAAAAAAAAAACCTGATGTGTATGTGCACCAAATCAAGCTTTGAATATTACAAATATTTCACTGTTACCATAAGGATGGTTTTCATAATTACATCAATCAGTAGTAAAGAAGTAAAAAGCGAAATGCAAAAATCTAAAATACAAAATCTACTTCAAAATGTGACTTAGAGGAAAGCAAGATAAATGAGTTGTAAAAAGAAATATGGTCTATGCTGCATGGCAGGGGTCCTCAGCCTCTGGGATCTAATGCCTGATACTCTGAGGTGGAGCTGATGTAATAATAATAGAAATAAAGTTCATAATAGCAGTAGTATGTTTGAATCATCCCAAAACCATCTCCTTGCACCCCCGATCGATGGAAAAATTGTCTTCTATGAAACCTGTCCCTGGTGCCAAAATGGTTGGGGACCACTGTATATGGTTTAGGAGGTAGCTTCATATAAGGCAAGCAACCTGAAAAGACCAGGAGTGGTAGCCTGCCATAGCATGTGGAAGAGGAAATTAACATGGAAAAAATTAGTAATATCTCCATTATGTGATGGTAGCCAGCCAAAAAATAATAGCAAGCAAGAAAACGTTTGGAATAAGCACTGAAGTTACTAAATTAGATTTGTGAAAATGGGAAAGCCAAATGCCTTAAGGCAAACTGCAGGTATGAGACCAACAAATCAGAGGTCAATCTAATGATGTGTTTAATGTTAAATGAATATAACTACAATGTAAGCAGCATATATGCTTTTCTTTGTGTTTTTTTTCCTATCATTCTATGATAAACATGTGCATTCTTTGCATACTAGATTCTCATTTCATTGTCAGTCATACAGTTTGCCTTCGGATAACAGGAGCCCTTTGGTTCACCCTTTGGAGAAACTGATGTCTTGCAATGTGGACTGAGCTAGGGGACCAGCCTTTGTTTAAAATCACCAGCTGAGGCAGAGTCACCTCCACTGAAAATATACACCTGCTTAATCTTTAAGCATCAGTGGGAACAGCCTACTTGGAGAGAAACTAAAACTTGGCCTTAGCAGGCTCAGGGCTGCTGCTGCTTAATTGCACTGAATTTGGGATACTGGAACGTTCACGGAAAGTTTCAATTTGCCACAACTTTCGTACTCCAAGCCTTATTTCCTGTCACACAAACACAGAACTGTTCTCTCATTACTAAAGCTGCCAGTTTTTTTTTTTTTTTTTTTTTCCCCTCATGGATTAATGTCCCTACCCTGCTACTCCTCCAAGCACAAATAAAATTCCTAGTTTTATGTACTCCAGCTAATGTATACTTGAGTTTCCATTTCCAAATGACCCACCTCCAAAAAGTAGTTTGCAAATTCCCAGGAAAACATATGTTGCTCCGTTGTCTGTGCTTTCAAAGCACTTGGTTCAAAATGTGAGTATCTGGATTCCACTTCTTCAAATCACTTCATTGTGTGACCTTGAACAAGTCACTAATATCTTTGGGCCTCATTTTCTCTTCTATAAAATTAGAATAAGAATGTGAAACTCACAGGACTTTACAAGGGTAAAATGAGATGATGTTTATTAAGTACTCAGTGTAATATCTGCATCCAGAAGATGCCGTGACTCTGTGTTTTATGGTACTGATGCTAATGAATAGTCTTGGTACTTGCTGTACATCCAACATTCCTCTAAGTGAACTTTATGTGTGATAATTCATTTAATGGTCACTAATTGTTATCCCTATTTCAGAAATGTACACTGAAGCAGAAAGACTTTAAAACTTGCCCAAGGTCACATGTTAGAAAACAGTGGAGAGAATTTGACTCAAACGATGTGGCTCCAAGGCCACACTCCCATTTCTATCTACTGCTACTCCTACTATTATGACAACTCCCACTCTGCTTCAGTGCTTATCACATTGCTTTATATTTTATTAATTTATGTGCATTGCCCTACAACTAGTTTAAGAGCTTCTTGAGGGTGATTTATTTATATTTTCTGCCCATCTAGCATGCCTGGCCCATACTAAAAACTCATTAAAAATTTACTGGGAAATGAATTAACAAAGACCAATAAACATGAAAAGAAATTTAAGAATTATAAATGACTTAGAAGCTCTTTTTTTTTTTTTCACAACTGTGTACTGATCTCCACTACTGTATAGATGTGTGTTTATATTGTGAATATGTATCAATACATTTCAAGAATTACTATTGACAAACTGTGTGTGCATATATATGTAAAGGTATGTATATATATATATAGAGAGAGAAAGATACAGAAAAAGCCTTGTTCTTTTTGATGGAAAATTCTCAATAGAAAATACCAACAGCTAATCTTCACTGTGAAAATATGTTGGTCAGAAAAAAAAAATATGTTGGTCATTTTACTTGATTTTAGCATGTCTGAAAGTTATGTCAGGAGAAACAAGTTTTCTGAATACCTAAATCAGATTTTAGTGACATTTTTAAAGCATTAATGACAGAAAAGCAGAGGATTCTTTCAGGTATTAGTTTCTGCCATTTTAGTCACATGTTTACCAATATTTTGGCTACTTTTTATATAAAGACCAAATGGTTGACTACAGTAGACTTAAGGGGTAAAATTAAGAGATGAATTTTAGGCTTCTTCTCTTAAAGTTTTCAAGTGCCTTAATGAGAATTGCACTAACCCAATAAAGAAATGGGGATGTTTCTAGTTTCTGTGGCATTCTTTAGCATATCCTCAAAGTAAAGGAAAATATAAAAAAAGTAGTTGTAATAGTGAAACAATTAATTTGGGTCTAAACATATATTTTGCTCAATAATTTGGGCCATGTCTCAACAACTCAGCATTTTATTTATCTAGTTAGAAGTCTGTGTATCATGTTTGCTGCTTCTACCAAGGAAGATTTCTATGTAAAAAGCTTTCCTTTGTGAAACTGAGTGCTAGAAGACGAATGAGGAAAAGTTGCTTGTTTTCATTAAAAATTAGGACTAAATGAATCATCTATTTTAAATAATTTTAGATATAATGTAGGCAATTACATAATTGAAAATAATACTTTTGAATGTCTGTTGCATCTGTCTACTAGTATTACCAATATGGAAATTAATATTATTGTTATTTTTAATATTATCATTTCACTATCATCATATCCACAAAGTAGAATATGAAAATAAATTATTGAATATTTATAATCATATTCACAAGTATTATACAACAATGAGAAAAAATGGCTATTGCTTTACACAGTATAGATGGATCTCACTAATACAATTTTGAGCCAAAGAAACCAGACACAAAGAAGCCTTATTTGTGGTTCTGCTGCTACTGCTGCTGCTAAGGCGCCTCAGTCGTGTCTGACTCTGTGCGACCCCATAGACAGCAGCCCACCAGACTCCCCCATCCCTGGGATTCTCCAGGCAAGAACACTGGAGTGGGTTGCCATTTCCTTCTCCAATGCATGAAAGTGAAAAGTGAAAGTGAAGTCGCTCAGTCGTGTCCGACTCTTAGCGACCCCATGGACTGCAGCCTACCTGGCTCCTCCATCCATGGGATTTTCCAGGCAAGAGAACTGGAGTGGGGTGCCATTGCCTTCTCCGATTTGTGGTTCTACAAAAGTTCAAAGTGGATAAAAATAAGAGAAGAATTGTAGAGGAAGGGAGTTAGTGTTGAGAAAGGAGGCATGAAGCGGGCTTCTGATTTGCTGGTGATGTTCTATTTTTGATATGGTTGGAAGTGACTCAGGTGTGTTCACTTTGTGGAAATTCATTTAGCTGTAATTTTCTATATACAAGTCAATCAACTTTTAACATCAAAGACAAAGTAAAAGTAGTAAGTGAATCAGAAAAGAGATGACCTTGTGGAGAATGTAATTAATATGGTCAAATTCAGTTTTAAATTAAGTCTGTGCTCAGTTGTGTCTGACTTTTTGAGACCCTATGAGATTTTCCTGGCAAGAATACTGCAGTGGGTTGCCATTTCCTCCTCCAGAAGGTCTTTCCAACACAGGGATCAAACTCACATCTCCTGCATTGCAGGTGTATTTCTATGGCTGAACCACGAAGGAAGTCAGAATTAAGTTTAAATGAGCATTAATAAGCAGTTGAGAAATTTCTTAATTAGAAGGTCATTGGTGACTTTTATCAGAACACTTTCTCTCCAGTAGTGAGGGGTTGAAATCAGAAGACAATGTGGTGAAGAACAGATGGGTGAGTTTGCGTATTAGGGAATGCTTTATTCTTTCTGAAACTCTTATGACTTTTTGCAAGGCATAAACAATTGTATTGAAGAGACCCCAGATGGTTGTTTTGTTTTTAATATCTTGCTGTTTTCTTATACAAGCATTTTATTTAAATCATTAGAGAAATGTACAACTTTTTTCTGATTTAAATCCAATCACAATGATTTTTTTCTTGCTATATATTAATACAATAGCTGTGTGAGCTCTAGAGTAGATCGGTCATTAAAAAATAGAATGCTTTCATATGTTTTTTTGCCATTTATCTAATAGTTTTAATTACGAACAGTTGAGGGAGGATTTTTGTATGTCTTAGTAGCAGTTTAATGTACTTATCTGTTCACACGCATGACTTCAAACATATATTTGAAAATTTTCATTATGACTCAGCCAGTACAAGTTAAATGTGCTCTCAGTAGCTGTAGCTATAGCCAATGCTTAGTTGACATTCCTCATTGTGCAGAAAGTAAAGTGAATTCTTGAATCACAATGGGAGCTGTCTATTAAAACCATTGGCTGTAGCTACTGAAAGCAGATTTAGGAGTGATTCTACCTATCCCAAAAGCATAATATAGAGATTATATAATGATGGACTTTGAATCACTTCAGCCCACATAAGAATTTCATTTGCCATATTCTTTAGTTACTGTGTTTGTCATTGAAAGCGAAAAGTGAAAGTGAAGTCGCTCAGTCGTGTCCAACTCTTTGGGAACTCATGGACTGTACCCTACCAGCTTCCTCCGTCCATGGGATTTTCCAGGCAAGAATACTGGAGTGGGTTGCCATTTCCTTCTCCAGGGGATCTTCCCAACCCAGGGATCAAACCCTGGGTTTGTTTTTTCATTATTACTTTTAAATGCCACATTGCCATAAGGCAGTACCTGTGCTCTCTAGATTGCCACAATTTTGGTGCTTTACTATTTCTGCCTTTGAGGATAGAAGTATAATATAGTTAATGAAACCATGGGCTCTGGAGCCAGCGTACCTGGTTTCTGAATCCCATTTTCATCATGAGCTTGAGCCATTACTGAATATTTCTGTATCTCTAGTTTCTCATCTTCAAGCTAGGAATAGTAAAATTTTGTGCTTATTAAGTATAGGGACAAAGTTATAGAGCTAGATTGTGCTTAGAATTGGAGTGATGTGATGATATAGGGCCCCTAATCCTTGCTGGTAGGATCAGTTGAGTCAGTGCAGCCAATCTAGAAAGCATAGTGGCAGAATTTAATCTTAATATACATGTACATGCTTTGACCTCAAATTTATGCTTCTGTGTATACTTATTTGAAAGAAATTTTAACATAAGTACATAAGGAAACATGCATCAGTGCATTTATTGGAACATTTGGAATAAAGGGAACAAATTGTGCAAGAATTATAACATTTGTGTGACAGCAGTAGGAGGCACCCTGAATATCTATTGCAGGGGGAGTGGACAGTAAAATGTAGCAGATACACATCACGGAGTACTTACAGCAGTTAGACACAGAAAATTAAATGCATGAATAGTAAAGTGGATGTAGTTCAAAGGTCTAAGGCTGACTAATAAAAGTTAGAAACAGTGAATTCTAGAGCATAACATTATCTACATGAATGAAAAATACATGTACCAAATACACATGTTGCAAATCACCCATCCAAAAAGATACAGATTAAACACAGACACATTAGAATCTTAACTCTAAGTGGGGGAGGCAGAAAGTAATGGCAGTGGAAGTATAAGAAAAAAGAGGAATAAATAAATAAGACACAGAGAATTATATTGATATGCCACGGTCTGAGGATTCTGAGTTCATACCTCTGCACCTGAGACCCAACAAAGAAATTAAGATAATTAAGTGGGAGTACGAATCGCATAGTGTTTTTCTCATAAAAGATGCGGTGAGGACTGAATGAGTTATCACTTAAAACAGTTTTACTATTACCTGGCTTATATATACTCAGTAATGTTTGGTATTCACTCGTGTGTGTAACTTGCTAAGATCAAGAAGGCATTTTAGTTGTGAAGCCAGGTATAAGAGTGCTCATTGGGAAACTATTTTAACCTTGTTTATTTATTTTACCATGATGACAATAAAAAGTTAATGATTAGATACCTATAAAACTACTATTTCTTCTTAACTAGTTCTTCTCTCCCTTACAGTTATAGGAATTTCAGATACATGAATTGCAAGTGAAAGTCGCTCAGTTGTGTCCCTCTCTTTGCGACCCCATGGACTACACAGTCCATGGAATTCTCCAGGCCAGAATACCGGAGTGGGTAGCCTATCCCTTCTCCAGTGGATCTTCCTGACTCAGGAATCCAACTGGGGTCTCTTGCATTGCAGGCGGATTCTTTAGCAACTGAGTTATCAGGGAAGATCATATCAGGTGCATTGCAAAAAGAAAAAGACACATTTGCTTAGAGCATAAGGGATTTTAGCCAATGTAAATGAATCAGAGAGTTTTAATTCACAAGGGTTCAAATTCATTTAGGCCTGTCATATCCCACAAAAGAAAATCATCAGCCAGAAAGGGGCAGTCAGGCATGATATTAAACAGCTGAACGTGGCAGAATAATCACTGTGTCGTTATGGAGTCCCATTCAGTACATCTGAGCTTGAGCTGTTGCCATTGTGTGAGATTTTCTCCCTTCATAAATTTGTCCTTTTTTCCCCCTAATATAATTATCCTGAAGTTTTCTCTGGAATGCCAATTACAACTGAGTAAGTTCACTGAGTTATAATTTTTGAAATATTTGATTAAAATGTTCAATAATTTTAAGTTGTAAAGTGTTTCCATATGAGAGGAATGCTTTTTTGTTGTTGTTTATTATGAAGTAAAAGGTAGGATGTATTTCCTAGAGAAGAAGAGCATCCTTCCTAACTGCCTGAACATCTAAATAGAAATAATTGCACAACTGCAAGATCCATTCCTCACAAAAAAGTGAAAGCCAGTGGTTTTTTTAAGCTCAGTGGTATATTTCTAGAAAGGTTCATTTTCAGGTCATTCAGTAGCTTGACAACAGTGAAGTAAAAAATTCACTGAATTATTAATAAAGAACAACTTACTTTAACGTTTCCCTTTAGAGTTAGTGAGCAAAGGCAGAGAAAAAAGTAACAAACATGTGTTATGTAATCTAAAACATATGTTTGAGTAGTATATGATGAGAAAAGAGATTCATTGTCAGTTTTCACAGGACATCATTTTTATCAAGAGACTCAGAAATATTTGTTTTATTTCAGAAAAGTAAGAGGAAGACAACCTAACCAATTGCTTCTTAGGGAACTCTTTTAGTCTGAATACCAAACAGAAGATTTGTAGGCAGTCCGGGAGATAGGTATATGTATATTCACTTTTGAATCATCTTTATTTGTATGATATATGTGATCCAAAATATCTCCTGGCAACCAGATATGCTTATTCTTTGCTGTTTATTGCTTTTTTTTTTTTTAATTTAAAAAATGTTTATTAAATTTACAAGGTTGTGTTGATTTCAGGTATATAGCAAAGTAAATCAGTTATGCATATACATACATCCATTCTTTTTTAGATTCTTTTCCCATATGGGCCATTACAGAGTACTGAGTAGAGTTCCCTGTGCTATGCAGGGGGTCATTATTAGTTATCTATTTTATATATAATAATGTGATATATATCTCTCAACCTTTTGGTTTATCTCTCCCCACTTACCCCTGCTAGGTTGTTTTCTACATCTGTAACTATGTTCCTGTCTTGTAGATAGGTTCATTCGCACCTTTTTAAATAAGATTCCACATTTAAAAACAATATCATATGATATCTGTCCTTTTCTGTCTGACTTCATTCAATATGATAATCTCTAGGTACATCCATGTTGTAGCAAATGGTGTTATTTTATCTCTTTCAGTTCAGTTCAGTTTAGTCACTCAGTCGTGTCTGACTCTGCGACCTTATAGAATGCAGTATGCCAGGCTTACCTGTCCATCACCAACTCCCGGAGCTTACTAAACACATGTCCATTGTGTCAGTGATGCCATCCAACCATCTCACCCTCTGTCATCCCCTTCTCTTCGTGCCTTCAATCTTTCCCAGCATCAGGGTCTTTTCTAGTGAGTCAGTTGTTTGCATCAAGTGGCCAAAGTATTGGAGTTTCAGCTTCAGCAGCAGTCCTTCCAATGAATATTCAGGACTGATTTCTTTTAGGTTGGACTAGTTGGATCTCCTTGCAAACCAAGGGACTCTCAAGAGGCTTCTCCAACAGCACAGTTCAAAAGCATCAGTTCTTCCATGCTCAGCTTTCTTTATAGTCCAACTCTCACATCCATACATGACTACTGGAAAAAACATAGCTTTGACTAGACGGACCTTTGTTGGTAAAGTAATGTCTCTGCTTTATAATATGCTGTCTGGGTTGATCATAGCTTTTCTTCAAAGGAGCAAGCATCTTTTAATTTCATGGATGCAGTTAGCATCTGCAGTGATTTTGGAGTCCCCCAAAATAAAGATGGTTGGATGGCATCACCAACTAAATGGACATGAGTTTGAGTAAACTCCGGGAGTTGGAGATGGAAAGGGAGGCCTGGCGTGTTGCAGTTCATGAGGTCCCAAAGAGTCAGACACGACTGAGCAACTGAACTGAACTGAAAATAAAGTCTCTCACTGTTTCCATTGTTTCTGCATTTATGTTCCATAAAGTGATTGGACCGGATGCCATGATCTTACTTTTCTGAATGTTGAGCTTTTAGCCACCATTTTCACTCTCTTCTTTCACTTTCATCAAGAGGCTCTTTAGTTCTTTTTCACTTTCTTCCATGAGGATGATGTCATCTGCATATCTGAGGTTATTGATATTTTTCCCGGCAATCTTGATTCCAGCTTGTACTTCATCTAGCCCAGCATTTCGCATGATATACTCTGCATAGAAGATAAATAAGCAGGGTAACAATATACAGCTGTGAGGTACTCTTTTCCTGATTTGGAACCAGTCTGTTGTTCCATGTCCAGTTCTAACTGTTACTTCTTGACCTGCATACAGGTTTCTCAAGAGGCAGGTCAGGTGGTCTGGTATTCCCATCTCTTTCAGATTTTTCCAGTTTGTTGTGATCCACACAGTCAAAGGCTTTGGCATAGTCAATAAAGCAGAAGTAGATGTTTTTCTGGAACTCTTGCTTTTTTGATGATCCAACAGATGTTGGCAATTTGATCTCTGGTTCCTCTGACTTTTCTCTTTTTTTTTTGTATTTGTATTTTTTTAATATAAATTAATTACTTTAATTGGAAGCTAATTACTTTACAATATTGTATTGGTTTTGCCATACGTCAACATGAATCTGCCATGGGTGTACATGTGTTCCCCATCCTGAAACCCCCTCCCACATCCCTCCCCGTACCATCCCTCCGGGTCATCCCAGTGCACCAGCCCCAAGCATCCTGTATCATGCATCAGACCTGGACTGGCAATTCGTTTCATATATGATAATCCGGCTTGAACATTTGGAAGTTCTTGGTTCACATACTGTTGAAGCTGGTTGTAGAATTCTGAGGGGTGCTTTGCTAGCATTTGAGATAAGTGCAATTATGTGGTAGCTTGAATGTTCTTTGGCATTGCCTTTCTTTGGGATTGGAATGAAAACTGACCTTTTCCAGTCCTGTGGCCACTGCTGAGTATTCCAAATTTGCTGGTATACTGAGTGTAGCACTTTCACAAAATCATCTTTTAGGATTTGAAATAGCTCAACTGGAATTCCATCATCTCTACTAGCTTTGTTCATAGTAATGTTTCCTAAGGCCCACTTTACTTTGCATTCCAGGATGACTGGCTCTTGGTGAGTGGTTACACTATCGTGGTTATCTAGGTCATGAAGATCTCTTTTGCATAGTTCTTCTGTGTATTCTTGCCACCTCTACTTAATTTCTTCTGCTTCTGTTAGGTCCTTATAGTTTCTGCCCTTTATCAAGCCCATCTTTGCATAAAATCTTCCCTTGGTATCTCTAATTTTCATGAAGAGATCTCTAGTCTTTCCCATTCTATTGTTTTCCTCTATTTCTTTGCATTGTACACTTGGAAATTTTTTTCTAATTCCAAAATTAAATAGACTCACTTGTATGGTTTTTCCCCTTACTCTAAATGTTTCTATCTTTTACATTTAATCCTTTAATTTTTCTAGATATAGTTATATGTATTATGAGATAAAATATCTATGGTTTCCCTTTCAAATATGTATTATACTGTGTGAGTATTATTCTTTTACCCACTGATGTCAATTTCAATGTAAATATATATGAATTTTAATGAATATATGTTCTTTTTAGACTATATTTTTAAATAATCATCCTAAATATTTTTGACAATAATTTTGTCAAAAATTTTTTGATAATAATATTGTGTTGTTGGAGTGTACTTTAATATATTGTTGAGCCAACTCCTGTCATCAACCCTACTTATTTTTATTTTTTTTTACTTTCTTCTGTTGTCCTTTTCCCCCATCCTCTTTCTTCCTGTTCTACCTTCTTCCTTTCCTCATTCTCTTTCTCCTTCTCTTCTCATTTCCCTTTATGTTCTCCTTCTCATTCTATATTTTAAGGACTTACCTTCTGTTTGACAGTCTTTAATGTGCAAAGTAGATTTCATATCTGACAGTATCTACTTTAGAAACTGTGCAAATAAATATGCTATGTTTCTCAGATGATGAAAAATATGAGATTTCTTTATTAATAGAATATCCCCATATATGATACTATTTTCCTAAGTCATCACTTCATGCACATGTAAGGACATGTGAGTAGAAATCAATGTTTCCTAATGAACACTAGACTCCATAGTAAAGATATTTTTCAATTTGAAAGGAAGGATGAAAACAGTATATTATAATTAAACATTTGAGAAAATGACCTTTGCAGACAAATACTCCTTTTTTCCAGCTCAATCTCTGTTTTACAGCTGCACAACAGTTACAACAAAAGCCCATCTTGAATAGCAGTGCACAGCATGCTCTGATAATTTCTGTTTTTTCCAGGTCGCATGACCAGATATCAACTGCGCTCTGAACTTTCATTTGATTAGTCATTTATTCACTTGTTGTACATATATTTAGTGAAAGCCTCATATGCACCTAGGGTATAGGCCCCACTTTCATTGGTTGATGTATGAGCAGAGGTTGGATGGGGTGGGGATAGACTGGTCATATGTAACATATGTGAAATCAATACCAGTTGTAGTGAGCATAGTAATAAAAATAACAAAGGCAAGTAAGTGAGAAAGAGAGTTCTTGGGTGAGCTACTTTAGGTGAGGTGCTGGAGAACACCTTGCTGGTCTGCATTTGACTTGTGACCATGTGACTCGTACAGAGACATCATATTTCCTCCAAGTAGAGGTAAAGAGTAGGGAACTAGAGGCTGTTCCACCAAGCTTGTGGGCTATGGAAGGGAGTTTGGTTTTACTCTGGATCCATTACACAGTCATTGCAGGATTTCAAGAAAAAAAAAAGACATTATTTAAGTTTGAAAAAATTCTTCTGTATAGCTTTGTGGAAATTGAATGATAGATGGAGGAGCATGATAATAGATTCAATGATATAGTAGTCCGGGTGAGACATTATGGTGGCTTGGAATGAGATTATATCAGTGGAAATGAAGAGGTCTTTGAAAATTTAAGATCTATTTTGAAGAAAGTATTGACTTAACTGGTTGATAAAATGAAAGCAGAGTATGAAACAAATAGGAAAATTGGCATCTTAAGTATTAATATTTTGCTTGGTGTGGATGGTGTTGTCATTTACAGAGAAGGAGTAGGCTGAGAGAGACAGATTTGGATCAAAGAGATTAACTGTAGTGTTTTTAGTTATAAATACTTATATAGCCATGCAAGCAAAGCTGCTTGTCAAATAGTTGGGTATTATCTTAACTCAAAGAATGTTAGAGCCAGAGGTTTTAAAAAAGCGCATAAACAGTAATGATTTTTTAAAGAAATGCTTTATCATTATCATCATTAAGGAGGTATTTAAAGCTATATTTCAAGATAGGTCCCTTAATGGTAGCATGTAGGTGAGCAATAGGGACTAGAATCAAATCCCAATATGTTGCGCTGCATTTCATTACAATAGCTCAGGATTTTCAACTAATGTAAAATACTTTTTCAGCTTTATTGAGATAAAATTGACATATATCATTGTGTGAGTTTAATTATGTATAAGTTTATCATTAAACATAAATTTAATGAAACATATATATGTAAGTTTAATCACACACAATGATTTGTTACATGTTTTTACTGCAAAATTATTGTTGTAATGATAATTTTAGTTAACACATCCATCAAATTTATTTGGCAACTTTCAAATATACAATAGACTAGACTATTCGCTCAGTCGTGTCCGACTCTTTGCAACCCCGTGGACTGTGGCCCACTAGGCTCCTCCGTCCATGGGATTCTCCAGGCAAGAATACTGGAGTGGGTTGCCATTTCCTTCTCCAGGGGATCTTCCCGACCCAGGGATAGAACCCAGGTCTCCCACATTGCAGGCAGATGCTTTAACCTCTGAGCCACCAGGGAATCCCTATTAATACACAATAGAACATTGTTAACTGTCATCTCCATGCTGTCCATTACATCCTCAGAATTTTCTCCTCTTATAACTGGAAGTTTGTATCCTTTGACCACCTTCACCCATTTTCTCCACTCCTCCCATCCTCTGTCCCAAGCAACAGTAATCTGTTCTTTTTTGAGTTGTTTTTTTTCTTTTTAATTCCTTGTTCAACTTATATTTCAGGCTTATTTTAGAGCATTTTTCCCCCATTTCCCAAATGCCCAGCTGGTAATCTATCTTAT
Source organism: Bos mutus (assembly GCF_027580195.1). NCBI lineage: Eukaryota > Metazoa > Chordata > Mammalia > Artiodactyla > Bovidae > Bos > Bos mutus. The sequence goes on from NC_091628.1 coordinate 66,325,082, forward strand.
ATATATCAACTGCTTTGAAATTATGTTTTTCCCCTTCTATATACATAACATGTTAACAGATACTATGCTGCAGTATCTGACCTGTTCAATATTTGATTCAGTTCAACAGATTTTGATGGACTCATATCTAAAGCACTATGTTTGTCGTGTTTTCTTGTTTTGGGTATTGCATGATAAACCTCTTCAAACTTTATGAGGAGCTCATGTTTCTCAGCCATTGAGAAATTAAGCATGATCATAATCCTATAGCCCTTTAATAGGAACTTGGTTAAAATATGTATCAGTCCACAGACACTGCATTCAAGGTTCTCTTTCATTGTAAAGCTGTCCTTTATGTTTATAGACATTCCTATAGGCACAAATGTAATATGATTGCACATGTTTTATCTCTAGAATGAACAGAGCCTGGATACTTGCTCTTTGTGATCAAAAACATTTTTACATAAAGGAATTGGTAGATATAATTATGTTGTTGTTAGTTGCTCAGTCGTGTCTGACTCTTTGCGACCCCTTAGACTGTAGCCTGCCCGTCTCCTCTATCCATAGAATTCTTCAGGCAAGAATATTGGAGTAGTTGCCATTACCTTCTCCAGGGGATCTTCCCAATCCAGGGATTGAACCTGGCTCTCCCTCACTGCAGACAGATTCTTTACTGTCTGAGCCACCACGGAAGCCCATAATTATGTTAAGCAATGACAAATCACTTATGCAAAACTTTCCACTTTCAGGACACATCCCTAGTGTTTCTTTTAACCTTCACAATAAAGCAGTCAGATATGAGGCACAGATTTTATAGATGAGAAAACAAGCTAAATGAGAATAATGTAGGTACTGGGATCCCATGTTTATTAACCAGTCGAGTTATGCTTGTAAAAAAAAAAAGTTGCCAAATTTATTCCAAATCTTATTCAGAAATACAACACTGTGAAAGAAAAAGTAAAATGCACTTATTTAAAAGCATAGCATATTTATTAGAAAGAATTCTAGAATAAAAATTAGTATATATGATATCTAGGCTTTGACTTGCCTCATAAATTAGGAAGCTATATGTCACTGGAAAAGATACTTTGCATCTAGAAACCTTGAATTATTTCATCTGTAAATGAAGAAGAAAGAACTACATTCTATCACTTATTTATTCAACTGCCTCTTGATTTTATGTTAGGTACAGTCCTAATAGCTATAAAACTAGTATAGGAGAAAGATTGACTAAAAGGAAATGTTATCAGGATCTTGAAAGAGATGGGCATCAAGATAATGAAATAATTTGTAGGTGGGCATTTAATCTTGGCTCACTGACTCATTCATACATAAATGTTTTGGGCTGCTTTTTATGTTCTAAAAATTACCCCAGATGCTGAAAATGAAAATGTAAATGTTGAAGGATTGTAAAGTATAAGAACTTGCTCAATGAAAAGAGAGTGATAAGAGACAGGAACAGGACATGTTGGGCAGGAAAAGAAGCAGGTACAAAAGCAAGCTGACAGGAAGTGGGATGGAAAAGAATTTGGGAGTCTACTCAAGAACTACCCTTTCTAGCTTTGCACAGCAGTAGACATTTAAGCCTAAATTTAGAGAACTGGAGAGGTAGTTATAAAAATGGGTAGACCTCCATCTTAAAAGGATCACACTGGCAGCACTGTGATTATTGGATTAGAGGAGCCAGAATTGAGGCAACGGGGTCATTTGTAAGGCTGCTATAGGCACTACGCACTTGTTTCTTTGATTCATTTCTTTGATAATATGGCAATAGCCATAGAGATTAAAAATACTTATTCTCTTAAGCGAATTAATTTCATTTCCAGGTTTCCCATAGATATGTTCAAGTCTGTTGGGAGTTCAGTACTCTTTGAAATAACAAAACATAAACTATAGAAAATATAAACAAGTATTTTCAGTACTACACCAAAGGCTAATTAAATAATAAAACATCCATAATATATAGGAATGAAAAATAATATTGCACTCTACTTTGCCAACAAAGGTCTGTCTAGTCAAGGCTATGGTTTTTTCCAGTAGTCATGTATGGATGTGAGAGTTGGACTGTAAAGAAAGCTGAGCACCGAAAACTTAATGCTTTTGAACTGTGGTGTTAGAAAAGTCTCTTGAGAGTCCCTTGGACTGCAAGGAGATCCAACCCACCTCTCCTAAAGGAGATCAATCCTGGGTGTTCACTGGAAGGACTGATGTTAAGCTGAAACTCCAATATTTTGGCCACCCGATGTGAAGAGCTGACTCATTTGAAAAGACTCTAATGCTGGGAAAGATTGAAGGCAGGAAGAGAAGGGGACGACAGAGGATGAGATGGTTGGATGGCATCACTGACTCAATGGACATGAGTTTGGGTAAACTCTGGGAGCTGGTGATGGACAGGGAGGCCTGGTGTGCTGCAGTCCATGGTATCACAAAGAGTCAAACATGACCGAGTGACTGAACTGAGCTTAACTGATATAACTGTAATAATATTTCATATTTATATATATTTAAAAGATGCTTGCTCCTTGGGAAAAACGCTATGACAAACTTAGACAGTTATTAAAAAGTAAAGATGCCACTTGCTGATAAAGGTCTATATAATCAAAGCTCTGGGTTTTTTCCAGTAGCCATGTAAGGATGTGAGAGTTGGACCATAAAGAAGGCTGAGAGCTGCAGAATTGATGCTTTCATAGAGACCATGTTCTCTATGATTTTAATAATCTATGTTTTAAAATTTGCTTTATTGTCCAGAATATGGTCTATTTTAGTAAATATTCAAATGTGCACTTAAAAATGTGTATTATACATTCATTTCCACAGTTATAAATGTGGCAAATTAAACCAAGTTGGCACATTGTGCACTTATAAGTTGTCTCTATCGTTACTGATTTTTTTGTCTTCTTTTTTTTACTTAAGGTGTGTTAAAATCTACAGGAATTTTTTCTATATTTGTCAATTCTTTAATTTGCTCATCAATTTTTGCTTTCTATATTTTGAAGTCATGTTATTGGGTATATACACCTTAGCAATTGCTTTCTTTCTGTTGAATTGTCCCTTTTATCATCAAAAAGGAGCTGATTTATTTATTGCAATATTCCTTTTTTTAAAGCTACTCTAACTGGTATTGATAGAGCAACTTTCTTTTGCTTATTGTATGCCTAGTGCATTTTTTCATAGTTTATTTTCTTTTTTTGTATTCTTACATATGATATGTGTCTATTATAACATAAAGATCATATTTTAATCAGTGCGATAATTTTTGTTTTTTTTTTTTTTTTTTTTTTATTCTTCCAATTTTATTTTATTTTTTTGCCAAATATCAAAATGAATCTGCCACAGGTATACATGTGTTCCCCATCCCGAACCCTCCTCCCTCCTCCCTCCCCATACCATCCCTCTGGGCCGTCCCAGTGCACCAGCCCCAAGCATCCAGCATCATGCATCGAACCTGGACTGGCAACTCGTTTCCTACATGATATTTTACATGTTTCATTGCCATTCTCCCAAATCTTCCCACCCTCTCCCTCTCCCACAGAGTCCATAAGACTGTTCTATACATCAGTGTCTCTTTTGCTGTCTCGCATAATCGGGTTATTGTTACCATCTTTCTAAATTCCATATATGTGCGTTAGTATACTGTATTTATGTTTTTCCTTCTGGCTTACTTCACTCTGTATAATAGGCTCCAGTTTCATCCACCTCATTAGAACTGATTCAAATGTATTCTTTTTAATGGCTGAGTAATACTCCATTGTGTATATGTACCACAGCTTTCTTATCCATTCATCTGCTGATGGACATCTAGGTTGCTTCCATGTCTTGGCTATTATAAACAGTGCTGCGATGAACATTGGGGTACACGTGTCTCTTTCCCTTCTGGTTTCCTCAGTGTGTATGCCCAGCAGTGGGGTTGCTGGATCATAAGGCAGTTCTATTTCCAGTTTTTAAGGAATCTCCACACTGATTTATGTATTTAGTTCACTTATGTTAAAAAAATATTGCTAGGCTTGGTTTTAAGTCTATCATCTTGTTATTTGGTTTTTAGTTGTTCCATCTCTTCTTTCATCCTTTATTCATCATTTCTTGACTTCCGTTGAACTGAGTTATTTTAGAATTGATTTTGTTCTTCTCAATTGACTTTTTAGTTACTGATTTTTTTGATTATTTTTATAGTTAAGCTTGATATCAACATATATTTTTGATTTATGTAAAGTATATTTTAAAATTGTTTTTACTGCTTCCCAAACACTTCGAGAAACTTTCTACTATTTGGCTTTATTTCTCTATCCATCTTGCCTGTTGTGCTATTTTAGCATGTATTTTATTTCTACATATGCTTTAAACCCTACAGGGGAAGCACAGCTTGTAATCACTAAAAAAAGCACATCATATTTTTCCTTAAAAATAAATTAGTAAAGTTGCATTCTGAAAATTCTTTGGAATCACAGCCAAAAGGATGAAAAAATATACAGTGTCACTTTTCAATATAGTCACAGGCATATAGAACACATCCTGGCAATTGTAAAGCTAAAATTTATTACCCTAGTCGTCAAGAGTTTTACAGATATATTCTTCTAATTTATTCTTAGCCTAAGATCCAATTTATTTCCCACTTTTTTTGCCTTTAAACATTTTAGGGAAGCTCAACGGTAATTATTCCTTGAGATGCATTGCACTTGTCTGCTTTTCCTTTGTTTTTACTGTTTCCTCTTCCCAGCCTTTTATTTTCATATGTTTGAACCATATGTTTACTTCAAGTCCTGAATCTCGTTCTCTTCCCTCCAGCATGACTTACCTGATTCCTCCTCCAGGCATCTCTCTCCTTCTTGTCTAAAGTTTGAGAGTAACTCTTTTCCATTTTTTTTCAGTCATTACTTGGTATAATAGTTATTTATGCATGTGTATAATCTTCCTCACTAGACATTAGTTCCTTAAGGTAAGATCCCAAATATGGTTTCTTTATGTAGTATCAATATTATCTATGGCAATGCCTCACATAGAGTGAAAACATAGTAAAAAATAATCAATTGTAATGGCATTGCCTGCATGGTGTGTATTCATAAAAATGGTGGTGTGGCTGCAGCATTTTTAAACTAAAGCTCATTTTCAAGACTGCTTTGTCAATTGATTCTCATACAGATACAAGGTGACTGAAGCTGAATGCTACAAGAAGCAATGAAGGTTGCATGCTAGGGGCGATATATTGGGGATTAATTATCAGTTGGTAAATAAATTAGATAACAATCAAGGTTACAGAAAAATTACACTGTCTGAAGAATAAATGTTAGCTAGGAAGATATAAATGAACTGATAATCAGGTGGGAAGACATTATGGCAAAGGAATGGCTTTCCTTAAACAACAGAATTTTAATAAGATATTACCCCCAGTCAATAAAAACCTACTGAAAAATAATGAAATTTGCAAGGGTGATGGCTGCAATACCGCAGTCACCCACAGAGGCTCAGCAGGCGGTTCTCACAGGCTCCTTACCTGCCTCTCCCACTATTTACAAACATAATTAGAATGAAAATGAATAAGCTGCTTGACTGCTACTGTAACAAGAACTGTGAGAAGAATGTTGTTTTAGTTTGTCAGGGTGACCTTTATGAATTTCACTGTTGCTAGAAGACTCAGGCAGGTTGGACAATAGTCTCATTTCTCTAAGGGAGATTTTAAAGTGCTTAACATGGGCTACTTTTCAAATTACTTTTTGGAAAAGTTGTTTTTTTAATTTGCTTTTAGTTTGCCTTGTTTTATTTTTATTATAACCTATGACTAATTCATATTTATGACAAATGAAGATAAATAAAGGGAGATTGAACATAATTTCCTAGCAACTGTTGACTAAAATATTTGGGAAGTGCTGGTCCATTTTATTGCTAGGCATTGTTTTGTGACCAGCAGGAATCATTCACTTTCAAGTTTTTCTTCACAATGCTATGAACCAGGTCAAGAAAGCTTTGAGATATCTATTTTCAATCCTATCATTATGCTAGCATTTGAAGGAGAGGCAGAGGCCTTCACATTTCAACCCAAACTCAAATTTTATTCTGGTTTGGAATAGCCTTTTCCTATGATGCCTATAAATGGAAGTCAGGATGCCTTTCATGAAATCTTTCTTTTGACTTTTCAGAAAGACCTTCAGATACTAACTTGAAACCTATTGACCATACAAGATTTTAATCTGATTTCTCAAACAGAAGCTGAGTAGAACTAGCTAACTGGGAAAAGAGTGCTTCCAGAGGCAGGCTTGCCAGTAGCAGATCATCTTTCTGATGTCATGACATCAAGAAAGACAAATCAAAAGCTCCTATGCTCTGGGCTAGCATAATTTCTGATTACTCTTTTGATTTTAGTTATTATGGAAAAACTAACACATGTTCCACATGCCAGAAAAATTAAAAATTTAGACCCATAAACAGTAATTCATTTTAGAGACACATTTCTATCAAAGCATTTAGCTCTGTTATCTGGAAAATCCATTTATGTGGAATGCTCTAATAATGCTGAAATGATGGTTTCCTTCTTTACTGAATTAGTACTTGGTTGAAGACTCAGTGCTGGAGTTCTTACAAGATTTGAAAATTTGACCTCACATGCGTTATATCATTTGATATCTGTAATAATCCTAGGAGGCAGACAAGGCAAGTTAATTACACTCATTATGTATATAAGACAGTTGAAATTCACAATAGTCAGAGACTTTCTTCATGTCACAGAACAGTAAGAGGAAAATCAAGTAGGAAATCAAGTGTCCTCTTTAATAATCATGCCTCTACATTCTGCTGCCTTACCACCTCCATTAGGGTGCTTGTTACACTGGACCCTCAAAAGCCACACCCCTTCCTCCCCCTGCAGTTTTAGGAAATAGTGTTATAAGTAGGTTCTTTCAGCATTATCATAAGATTTGTTAAAGAAATGTTAAATGCAGTAATTTAAGTATAGCCTCTGTATTCTGTAGACTTGGTTTTCCACATCCTGTGTCTGATTCTGTTGCATAAGATGGACATGATTGCTTTTGTTATATAAAGCGATGTTGTAATCAAAAGAAGAAATTGAATTGATACTACCTGTATAAGGGAAATATCAACTTTTGTATAAAATATTTTCATGGTAATTTTTAGCTGTATAATCACAAGCTAAAATATTGAGGTGTGTTTTAATGGGTTTCTAATAAATGTATGGTCATTGCTTTGGTGGAAATTCTTGGATTCAATGGTTATTTACAAATTGAATGCCTTTCTGTGCCTATTATAAGCTAGGTACTGGTACTATGATGTTAAATATAAAAGGCATGCCAACTACTCTTTTAGAGCTTTAAAGCATAGTAAGTATATTGGTTTTATAAGAAAATGCTATTAACAATTACCATTAATATATAATAACATGCAATTATCACCTTGTAAGAATATCAGTAATTATAACCAGTATACAGTAATAACTATAAATGCTATGTAGATGGGGTCTTATTAATACTCAATTAGTATTAACATTATTAAATGCACAATTAATATATTGAATTGAGTTAACAATGGATGCCAAAGAAAATGCAAAGATACAGGGAAAAACTCAACTTACTTTGCTTTCTTTGTGTGACAGATCAAGTTATAACCTTTGCAATTCATATATACGTAACATCAGTCATTAAAAAATAGCTCAGATGTAAACCGCATCTCTTTTCTCAAAGTGATGGGAAGATAGTATCAGAGTTTTCATCTAACAATTTCAGTGATTTCCAGTAGTCATGTTGGGATGTGACAGTTGGACTATAAAGAAGTATAGTGTCAGAGAATTGATAATTTTCAACTGTGGTGTTGGAGAAGACTCTTGAGAGTCTCTTGGACTGCAAGGAGATCCAACCAGTCCATCCTGAAGGAAATCAGTCCTGAATATTCATTGGAAGGACTGATGCTGAAGCTGAAACTCCAATACTTTGGCCACCTGATGCGAAGAACTGACTCCTTTGAAAAGACCCTGATGCTGGGAAAGACTGAAGGCAGGAAGAGAAGGGGACTACAGAGGATGAGATGGCATCACCAACTCAATGGATATGAGTTTGAAGAAACTCTGGAAGTTGGTGATGGACAGGGAGGCCTGGCATACTACAGCCCACGGGTCACAAAGAGTCGGACACGACTGAGCAACTGAACTGAACTGAATGTAGATTTGAAACTCAAGGCCCGTATTTCCAGGCCATGTGACAAATAGACCTCAGTTTTCTCATTGGTGAAATGAGTGGCCTTGAGAATCAGGAGTGGTAAAGTAATTAATGCATTGCAGAGCCTGGCACACAGTGGGCACTTAATAAATGGCAACAGCATGACAAAGGCAGATAAAGGTTTATATTACCTAGAGGTATATTTTTGTAGCTAACTTTTATAATGTTTAACACGTTTAAAAGTATTTTTTCTTCTTATACTGAGCCTCAGAAAACAATTGTCCTCTAATAGCCTCTGTGCACAAGGCATGGTTCCGGGCACCTAGATGAAGAGTAATGGGCAGTGCTTCCCCACACTTACAGAGCTCTCAGGGCCAGGCGTCTCACTGACTCATCAGCAACTCACATGTTTCCACAAGGGTCAATTGTTTCAACAAAATGAAAAGATAGAAATATAGATCTACTGCAAATGAATGCATAATTTAAATTTCAAATTTTCCACTTCCAGAGTTGTACTGGTGAGTTAACAAGCTATTTCCCAGTGTAGCTTACTAATAAGAATTGTGTCTGCCAGAATTACGCTGTCCTCTTTCACTATCGCTATCGTTATTAAAAATGGTGGGAGAAAGTGTGGTTTTGTGAATGATAGTTTCACACCTAAATTGTGTTACCATTCATAGTGTTAATAACAGCCCTGGAGCCAGTCTGACACGTTAGTCAGTCAATGAAAAGGCAGGCTAATGAGTACACATTGTGACCCTCATAAACAATGCTTTTAGCTGCCACTTGACTCTTAAAACACTGTGTTTATAAATTCCTCCTCATCTTTTACAGCCTTTCTGGTGACTATATTTTTGCAATTTCCTTATCTCTAAAGTAAAACAGCTAAAAAAGATAGTTTCCAAAGTTTCCATTTTTATTGCCTGAAAGATTTCAGTGTCCTTGTTTCAGAGACACAAGCTGTTTTGTTCACCTTTGCACATTTCATAATGCTCAGTAGTGATAAGTTAATGGCATTTAAACTGTATCTGATTGTCCCTCTTAATAATATTTTTACTTAATACATACTAGTACTCACGTAGGATTATTTGAATGAGTGGCTGATATTTTGGATATTTTCATAAAATTTACTTTTATGCATTCTAAGTGCAAAAATAAAAGATAAAAGGAAGACTTTCTTTTTTACTCTCTCACTCTATCCTATTTTTTTCCTAAGCTTGTGCTACTGGTGGATATGTGTGTGTGCCATGTATGTTTTGAATTCCTAGAAGAATTATTTAGTGAACATTTTTTTTTAATAGAAAAAAAGAACTGCAAGAAAAATATTAGTGAACTTGATATAATGTTCTGTTTTGGTTAGAATTGGATCATGAATTTTATTTTTGTCTTCCATGTTCTGTGAATGGTAACACAAGATGATTAACTCTCTGTATCTTAGATTTGCTACAAAAGCATACTAAAATTCTGTCAATGTTGCTGTGTGGTTGAGGATTGTGTTTTGTTTTTTTTTTTCCTTCTTTCTACTTTCTGATAGAACTGTAACACTGTTTTATATTCACATGTGCAGTTACTGTGTTATAATACATATATATGTAAGTTTATGTTACAAGCTAGGATACTTTGGGGGCTTCCCTGGTGGCTCAGATAGTAAAGAATCTGCCTACAATGCAGAAGACTTGGGTTTGATCCCTGGGTTGGGAAGATGCCCTGGAGGATGAAATGGCAACACACTACATTAGTCTTGCCTGGAAAATTCCAAAGACAGAGGAGCCTGGTGGGCTGCAGTCCATGGGTTGCGAAGAGCTGGATACAACTGAACGACTAAGCATGCACACAGGATACTATTATGGTTATGTTTATCATTCTACCGGTAGCCAGTGAAAATCATTACTGCCCTTCTTTTAAAAGATTTTAAGTTAGTTATATTGTTATAGAAAAAGTGGTTTAAGAAATTGGACCTTTAAGCATTTTAATGGAGTTATTTTCCTTTTAATAAAGTTCAAAGCAATTACACATGTGTAAACCTTAATAATCAATGGTTGTTCAATCTTGTTAATTATTAATTACAATTATTTGTGAAATAGTAGACTTCTGACTATAATCAGAGATGTATTCATGGCCATCTAAAGAGGGAAAGTTGTCTATGCTTGCAGAAGTAATGCAATAGCTGGGACATGGAGTAAAAAGCTGACCAATGTTTATCTAGTTTTAAAGCAAGTAAATCATGATGTAATCTTGGTTTTAGTGCCAACTTGGGGAACATGTTAGGCTCAGAAGTAAAATATGGTTTCTGGTGAAAGTTTAAACCATTGGAAATATATTGTTTGAGACTCTTAATGGTCCTTCCACTTTAGGAAGTTTAAAAAATTTCCATAAAATAACTTGTGCTGATTGCTTGCACTCTGTTTGAGACAAACACATATCGTTCATGTAATTTTGCTTTTTGTAATTTTCCCAAACATTCATTTGAAGTGAACAGTTTCTGCTGAAGTCCACAGCTCTGCTGGGTGCCTTCATTCTTCTGTTCTGAATTCTCCTGAATCTACATAGCTCAGCCTTTTCCTGCTGCAGATCTTTCTTTTAGGTTCATTTCAAACCATCTTACTACTATTCTATATCTTAAATATGTCACCTCTTATGTGTGTTAGAGTAATTTTTTTGCTGCATAAAATCAAGCATATACTGTGGCCCCTTCTGATTTTGTCTCATTGATGAGGCACTGATGATTTCAACAGAACATGTAATAGCCAAGAATTTTCAAAATTCTTGTGCTCAAAACTATTGGGAATAGAAATTTCATTCAAATTTATCAAAGTATCAATAAAAATCCAAGTTTTCTCTTCACTCTTCATATCACTTTGGTAAATACTAGGTTGGACTTGTCTGTGTGTGAGAGTTTGTGTATATGTGTGTGTGTGTGTATCCTTATACTGCTGCATGATTTATCCCCATATCCACATGGAATATTCCTTTCATGAAAGTGAAATACCCATATTTATAGATAAAAGCCTAGTTTTGTTCTAGGCTTGGTTTCAAAATATATGCTTAATAATAATTTGCTTGATTTCAAAATACCTTATATACTTAATAAATAGTACCCATCTCACTTCAAAGTGTCAGTAGTAGAGCGGATCCTCAACAATCAAGTCACCTTAGTTCTCAACTAAGAAATAAGAAAGTGACCAGAATGTCTGTAATAATAATACATCAAGTGACAGTTGATACAGTGAAAAGTCCAAGAGCAGTCAGGAATGTGCAGAGAAAGTAAGCCAATTTAATAAAAGGGGACAAGGAAATGCAATGACATAAATCCCAGAAGCAATTTTGTAGTCACTATGGTGTTTACACAGAAACCAGGGAAATGCCTACAAGTTGAGAATGTTTCACTGAATCTCTCAACAGTATATGTCACTTTGGATCTATTGCCAAGATGTTGCCCATGAATTAGTGGTACATCCAGAGGAATAAAAAACACCAGTTATGAAAGGCCAGTAGATTCTGATTTGCAAACTGAAAGTAAATGTGCATTTATAGCTATTGAACACTAGTCTTTGTAAAGGCAAGTTTTTACTGCAGCATCTAAGACATCCACTTACCCCTCCCTACTTCATTTATTCATAAAGGTGTCTGACATATTACTAATTCATTGGCTACAAATAAATATGTCATTCAGGGCATCACAAAAACTTGTGTTAGGCCATCTTAGATTTGTATACATTTATTAAAAATCCAGCAAATATTTACTGAATGCCTGTCATGTACTGAGATAAAACAGAGAAGGCAATATAACACCTTTAATTGAGAATTATTAATTGTTAATGATTCTTTATTAAACACTCAACATAGTCTATCAGTCATATAAATCCACCTAATACTTTGTCAGCAAACCCACACTGTCTCATCTCTCATAAAGCAAGTAGTCCAAGGCATTGCCTTGTTCAAGTTCTAATGTAGAGGGCTGTGCCTGTAGGACTTCACCGGACTTCACGGAGATTACTGCATCAGCATGACAGAGCACGTACTATACTAGAGCTCACCAGTTACATTTTTAATTACAGGCAACAGATATTGCATTTTTCACAGACTGAAGCTTCATGCCTCTGTGTCACATGTTGGAAGTTATCACAATATGTCTAATTTTTTCATTATTAATATATTTGCTATGATGACCTGTGAGCAGTGATATTTGATGCTACTGTTGCAAAAAGACAATGACTCACTGAAGTTTCAGATGATGGTTAACTTTTTTCTTTTTTAACCAATAAAGCATTTTTAAATTAAGCTATCTACATTGTCTTTTAGACATAATATGATTGCACACTTAACAGACTACAGTATAGTGCAAACATAACTTTTCTATGCAGCGAGGAACCAACAGTTGTATGACTCACTTTGTTGCAGTATTCACTTTCTTACAGCATCTGGAACCAATCCCACAGTATCTCCAAGGTATATCTGTACATATAACAAAAGGCACCTGTTTAACAATCTGTTCTAGAATTTTGTCTGAATCAGCCTTGATTTCCATTTCAGCAACCGTCTCTCCTATACTTAAAAAAACCTGAAGCTAGATCTTTTGGAATTTCTTTTATTCTCTTTTAGAGCTTCGAATTTATTCATTTGTTTGTTTGTTTGCTTGCTCTTTAGTTGACAGTGTTTTGATCTAGAAACTTGGCCTCCTATAAATGAGTTTGGTAATGCTTTGCAGTCTCCATACTGGTTTTGGACTTCATTTCTTCTTGTTCTTCTCTGCCTCTTCTTCTTCCTCTTTCCCCTTCTCTTATTTTATAAATATTGACTGGCTATTTTTTGAAGTCTGAGTATGATTATTCTAGGTCCAAAAATCTTGAAAAGAGAGTAAGAGTTAAGTTTGGGATCATTCAGTATATATTGAAAGGAAAAGGAAAGGAAAGTGAAATTGCTCAGTCATGTCCGACTCTTTGCGACCCCATGGACTGTAGCCTATCAGGTTCCTCCATCCATGGGATTTTCCAGGCAAGAATGCTGGAGTGGATTGCCATTTCCTTCTTCAGGGGATCTTCCTGACCCAGGAATCGAACCCGGGTCTCCCGCATTGCGGGCAGATGCTTTACCGTCTGAGCCACCAGGGGAGCAGTATATATTGAAACATATCCCTAATTCTTATTTTTTAATTTTTACTTTACACTGGACTATAGCAGATTTGCTATGTTGTGTCAGCTTCAGGTGTCCAATAAAGTGATTCAGTTATACGTATACATATAGCTATTCTCTTTCATGTTCTTTTCCCATTTAGGTTATTACAGAATATGGAGCAGGTTTTCCTATACTATACATGGGTCCTTGGTTATCTATTTTAAATATAGTAGTGTGTATATGTCAATTTCAAACTGCCAATTTATTTATCCTTCTCCCCTACCTTTACCCTTTGGTAAACATGTTTGTTTTTTAAGTCTCTGAGTCTGTTTCTGTTTTGTAAATTAAATCGTTTGTATCATCTTTTATAGATTCCACATATAAGCGATATGATATGCATTTGCCTTTTTCTGACTTACTTCACTTAGTATGATAATCTCTAGGTCCATCAATATTGTACACATGGCAATATTTCATTCGTTTTAGTGACTATACTACCCGAGGCAATCTACAGATTTAATGCAACTTCCATCAAATTACCAATGGCATTTTTCACAGAACTATAACAAACAACTTTAAAATCTGTAGAAAGACACTTGGTTTAGTTGCTAAGTCATGTCCAACTCTTGCAACCCCATGAATGAAGACACAAAAGATCTCAAATAGCCAAAGCAATCTTCAGAAAGAAAAACAGAGCTGGAGGAATAAGGTTACCTGACTTCAGACTTTACTACAAAGCTATAGTAATCAAAAGTATAGCAGTGGCACAAAAGCAGAAATATAGATCTGGAAAGGATAAAACTCAAAAATAAACCCATGCACCTGTGGCCAATTAATCTGTGACAAAGATGGTAAGATTCATATAGGGCTGAATCTACTTCTAGACCCACTATTCCATTCTGTTTTTCTGATTTTCTATCCCTACACAAATTCTATTCTGTATTAAATGTCATAAATATAGAATGACTCTTGATATCTGATAAAATTCCTTTCACATTGCTGTGAAATATTATCTTGGACCATGCATTCCCATATGTAACTTTTAGAAAACAACCCAATCTCCCCTCCCACTTAAAACACATACCCTGTTGGCAACATGATGGGGATTACACTAAATTTATGGATTAACATCAGGAAAATACAAAAACACCTTTTGTATCTTGAAACTTTCAACTTAGAAAGGTTATATACTGTTGTATTTATTCAGACTTTAATTTCTTAAAGCCACCACAGCCATATAGTTGTATTTTTTTACTACACAACCACATGCTCTTATAGGTTCCGGAAAATGTTAAACACACTATCAGTAATAAAAATGGGACCTGATGTATCTGCAAAGATACTATTACCAAATAAAACTTGAGTCCACTTGCTTGCACATAGTAAAACCAATCTGCTGACACCAGTGTGTGGTGAATGAAAATGCAGCACTAATTGTAAGGCTCCAAGTTAGGAGTCCAAGGGCTGTTGTGCTCGAAACACCCAGACTCCCAGATGGGTTTTTAGAGGCATTTTTAAAGGCAGTGTGAGGATTGGGCATCCCAAGGTATGTATGTGATCAGCTCATGTGCAATTCTGTGATTGGTTAAGAAACAGGGTGCTGTCATAGGAATTAACATTTTTAATCTATATGTCAGTAGATCTGGAAGGCTATGTGCTCATGGTCATCTAGTAATTTCTTCCATTTGGTGGGGGTTTTAGCATCTGTAAAACACCTCAGGAAATGTGCATCAAATACTGTTATTTAAGTACTTCAGAGAGGAACTAAAGCAGGGAATATGGAGGAAGGGATCTGTCCCCAGAAGGCCCCATAGGGTTATGTGAAACTCACTCAGTCGTGTCCAGCTCTTTGCGACCCCATGAATTATACAGCCCATGGAATTGTCTAGGCCAGAATACTGAAGTGGGTAGCGTTTCCCTTCTCCAGAGGATCTTCCCAACCCAGGGATCGAACCCAGGTCCCATAGAGTTATACCTTGTTACAATACTAGGGATGGGAAAACTGAAAAGGTAAGGAGTACTTACCTCCTTAGTTCAAGAGCATGTTTTTCTCTGTGCTAAGTTGCTTTAGTTGTGTGACTCTTTGTGACACCATGGGCTATTGTAGCCCACCAGACTCCTCTGTCCATGAAATTTTCCCAGGCAAGAATACTGGAGTGGATTGCCATTTCCTTCTCCAGAGAATCTTACTCACCCAGGAATCAAACCTGCATCTCTTGCGTCTCCTGCATTGTCAGGCAGGTTCTTTACCACTCATACCACCTGGGAAGCCCATTTTTCTCTATGGTATGATGCAGTTTCATACACGGTGCTTTGGGGAGAGTGTGGGGGTGATGAGTCAGTCTGTTTTCTGATTGTTTGACATCTTGTTTTATAAGAGTTTGAATTTGGCTGCTTGTTTCTTTCTTTCCTTTCACTACCAAAATCCCAGGGGACAGTTTTCCCTTCTAAATAGCTTTTCTCTCCCAGAAGTTAATGCTTTGCTGAGGCAACCATCAGTGGTCCTGCCCACTTGCTAAGCATCTTCTGTGTATTCTCAGTGTTTTCCCCAATTTATATTGGCAATGACCCTGGCTGATATTATCTGTATCTTTTACCAAGAGGGCCTTGCTGCACTCTCTTCCATTCATGTATTACTCCTGGCTCTATTTTGGTGTAATCTTTGGAGCTACTGCTGTTTTCAGATGTTTGCTTCTCTACTTGTGTGGGAATTGAAATTTGTTACATTTTTTGTTTGCTTTCTAGTTTCCAGTAGGCATAGAAATTTATTTTACTTGATTTGATTTTCTTTGCTATTCTTATTGATCTGCATTCATTTTAAATAACGAGTAATGTGATTTGGATTTTGGTGGTGTAATGGTTAATTTTATGTGCCAACTTGATTGGGTCAAGCTATGCTCAGAAAACTAGTAAAATACCGTTTCTGACTGTCTACTGAGGGTGTTTTCAGAAGCCATTAGTAAGCTGAGTAGAGACTCACTGTCACCGATGCATGTGGGCAGCATTCAATCACTTGAGCGCATGGATAGAACAAAACGGCAGAAGATAGGAATTTGCTTTCTCTGCTTGAGCTGAGATATTCATCCTCTTCTTCTGCCCTGTTCATTGGTACCCATGTATCTCCAGTTTGAACTCAGACTAGGACTTACACCATTGACTCCCTGGTTCTCAGACCCTTACATTCAGACTGAAATACATCACCAACTTTCCTGGTTTTCCAGCTTGCAGTGCAGATCATGGGGCTTCTCAGGCTTCATAACGACATGAGTCAATTTCTAAAATAATTTTCCTGTTATAAATATCTGTATCTCCTATTGACTCTGCTTCTCTGAATACCCTAGCTAATACAAGTGACCACCACTACCCCATATTCCCCATGTATTCTTTAAAGATATTTTTCAGTAGGTATAGAAATCTAGGTTAATGGTAACTTTCAACCCTTTGAAAATATTTTACTGTCCGTTGGCTTCCACTGTTTCCATTGAGATATTATCTATAGACTGTTTCCACTTTGAAGATGATTGGTATTTTATTATTTTTCTCTTTGTCATTAGATTTCAGCAGTTATAGAAAGTAAGATTTCTTTTTATAACCTACATGGAGTTTTTGGAATTTTAAAAATCTGTGACTTTATGTCTAAGTAGTTTTGAAAATTTTAAACCTTTATCTCATCCAGATTTTCTTCTCATTTTTTTTTTTTTTTCCTCTAAGGGCCTTAAGTACATGTATATTGGACTTTCTCTTGCCTTTCCTCTGTCCCCCTGCCCCCCCTCCAGGCTCTTTCCTTCCACACTTATTATGGATACTTTAATCTTACAGTTTTCTATTCTTTGCCGACTTTGCCTTCTTTATTTAATCTTTTTTTAGTATCAATCACAGTTATTTAATCTATGTTCAATAACTTAATGTTATTGTTCCCCTCTGACTTTTCTTCCATTGTATGTTTTTTTCTGTTCATTTTAATCTCCTGTTTTTTGGACCTGATACATTGTTTTGCAAGTTATTTATTGAGAATATTTTTGAAGTTGGTTTGAGGCCAGTAGTAAATGTTTTCATCCTCTAGAGAGGATATGTAGTATTCACTTGTGGAAGGCACCTAGGGATATACACAATCCAGGTTCTCCTTAATGTACTATGAAGCAATTAGCTAATTAAAGATGTCCTTCAATAACTGCAAGGTCTGTGTAGTTATACGTGAGCCCAAACCAAGGGTTAACTTAGTTTGTCCAATTCCTCATTGGCTTTGTACTCCAATTTTTATCCCCTATTCCTAAGAATCTGCCAGAAATTCTACTTCTCAGTACCTTTAAGGAACTCAGAAAAAGACCATAGGAGAAAAGTGGTCAAAAGACCAAATTCACATATTCGAGTTTCTTTCTTGGTCTAAGACTGTTTGTTGTTCACTGCATTAACACTTGGGCACCTTATAAAAGGTTAAAAAAATTAAGCTTTTATATTGTTTTTCTCAGCAAAAAGTTGGTCTAAATTAGCTACTTCACCATTACTGGAAACAGTAGTCCCAGAAATGAGGTTTTACATGTAATTATGTGACATCAGCAACATATAAATGAAAAAAGGCTCAAATTGGATTCTGTGATGTATGTAGCTTATATAAATCCTCTTACTATTGGTTTCATAATTTTTGAAAATGTTCATCAGGTATCTCAGTGTTTATATGTGTGTGTGTGTGTGTGCAGACAGAGAGAGGAAGACTGACTTCTAGGGAGGATAATGCTTGTATATTTGACATAAAACAGCAATATAATATATTGATAATAACTGAGATTATATTCTTTAATGAGAGCATATTATTTTTTCTGGTCCTGTTGTGAGAAAATCTAAGACTACTCAATACCACAGAGTTGAGTATATGCCTGGGCTGTCCATTCAAAGTGCCCATCAATCTAAGCACAGCCTAAGTGATTGTCTGAAGGGCAGCCATCTGACCCAAGTAGAGTCAAATAGAGTCTCCCCTGAAACTTTTTTTTTCACCGAGGTAGTCTTCAATAAAAGGCATATTTTAGTCCTATATGCTCTGCAAATTCTAATTTTGGTTATATTTAATTGTTCCCCTTCAACTTAGACTTTGTATATATATGGTGGTTGGCAATTGCATTTTCTCTATGAGATCAGTTATCTTCATCAATCAGAGACACATCTAATCCAATTTCATGAAGAATCTAATTTTTCTCAAGTGTATCAAAATGATATTTTATTTGTAATGCTATTAAACATCCAACTAGTCAAGCTTAATTCAGGAAATTACTGTTTAATTTCATAGTGCCTAATATCACATGACCTCTAAACATATTCAAACATAGAAGATATAAAGGTAAAAATATCTCTTCAAAAGATATTTTAAAGTTAATTAAATTAATGTGAATACAATTACATTATCAATTTCAAGCTCAAGGAGACAGAAGTGGGATAATTGTTTTGATTTCTTTAAAAAGTTACTTCACAATTATATTCGTCTTAGTTGGTGTGTTCATACCTTCCCCTTTCCCCTGGGATCAGAGTTGTTATTTACTTGGAGTTCTGTTTTGTTTTTCTATTTCAAATAGATTAGATATAGACAGAAACTTTCACAAGAAGCAAAATGAATACCTAGATACAGAATCAGTAAGTAATATGCTCTCTCTTTATCCATTTGCTGTGAAAATCCATCCCAGCCTGCTTATTCAGATATCCGTAAGAGTAGTCCCTAAATTACCGTCTCATCATGTTTGCCAGAATTCACTTCTTTCATTTTAGTTGTATGTTATAATTATGTATAAGTGAAATGACATGATCATAGCACCAAAACGTGTAGATTACATCCCAGCTCTTTATTCTATTGGGGCAACTTTGGACAAATGATAATTTGTTTGTTTTTTCCCTAAATCCTACTTTCCGCATTTATTATTTATTTTAACTGTGTACTTTGTTTTGGAGTAGAGCCAATTAACAATGTTGTGATAGTTTCAGGTGTACAGCAAAGGGACTCAGCCATACATATACATGGATCCACTGTTTCCCCAACACGTCTCCCATCCAGGCTGCCACACAACATTGAGGAGAGTTCCATGTGCTATACAGTAGGTCCCTGTTAGTTATCCACTATTTTCTGAATTTGAATAAGAGAAAAATTCAGGGAATTATTTTGAAAATTAAATGATACGACCTATGAATATTCATCCAACTGTAAGTTATTTTTACTGGCCAGTGAACTTTGTAAAACAGACTTAGTTCTCAAGGAGCTTATATTCTTGAAGATGAAATCAGACCTAACATTTTCAAGAATGTAATCCATGAATAAAAAGTTTTAAAGACAATAATAACAACCATCTGTTCCAATCTGGTGGGAACATGCTTAGGTATGCTGTTACTATTCCTGTGTAGTCATTTTCATTTCTTTTACTCTCAAAATAAAATTCCCCAAAGCATGTGCTTAGATAAAGGTGTGGTTTTCCCAAGGCACTGAGTGCAATCACTGATGAGCACATGCTTGTCTTTAAAATCTACTACTATATCTGGACAGAAAAAACAGGCACTACAAGACATGACTACTAGCTTTATATTTTTGAGATTCAACTATTTTTCAAAGAGAAATATTTAATCCTTTAAGCCTTTACATAAGACTCACATATTTTGGAGTTTTATCCAAATTACTACATTGTTCAAATATCTTTTTTGCTTAATTTACCTAAAAATGTAGTCACTGCTTAAAAGATTATAAGAATTTGCAGTATTATTGGTGGCATTGTGCTTAGTTAGTTCTAGAACAGCTTCAAATACATGTTAGTTCCCTAATGGAATGTGCTATAATTCGTTTCCTTTGTAACACAAACAGAGAAGTGCTGTTGGCCAGAATCTTTGGGGGATATGTTGATTATAGCCAAAGGGAGATGTTTAGCACATTTTCAGACACTGGTAGGTAGCAAGAATATTAAGAGGCAGGATTTCCTGATGTTTAACATACCTCTGAAACTTAGAGGAATCACAAATTTCATAGGTTTTGGACTTCAGCAATAAAGAACAATGTACCTAATGCTAGGCAATGTTGCACTATACCATTTCCTGGTGTTCTCAGGTTACCACATGGTCAGCCATAGAACTGAGAATGGTGTACCCTGGGAATGGATGACAACTACACAGTATTGAGGCAAAATAAGTGGAGAGTCTACTGTAACTCTGTAAGCATTCACCACAGCCAGAACAGCACCTCCACATACTGTGCTTTTAGTACACGTATCTTCCTTGATGACCAAAACACAACTTCTGTTTGATCATGTTCAGCTTTATAATTCCAGAATTAAAGGCATATCATGGCTTGTCTATTTTAAGCAAAGACATTCAAAGTGAAGTTGTCAGTACTATTATATGATTTATATTCACCCTCCTTGAAAGAATTTCTTGACTATACATAAGTGAGTTACTCTGAAAACAGTAGTCTTGGGAAAATGAATTCCTTACATGCTTGTATTACTGAGGGAGAGGTTTTGTTTTATCCTGTAAAGTTTATTATGCATTTTGGCTTTGTGCTAAAGAGTATCTATGCCAATAAATATTTGAAAGCCGATAGTGAAAATTCAATATGTGATTGCAAATAATATGTCAGAATTCTAATACTATTTTTAAATATTATTATTCTTAGATTTTTTTCCAAATTCCTGTGTTGCCTATATTTTGAAAGAGATATCATAATCCAGTAGGACATAAAAATAAAATAAATATGTTGATATTATTGAAATGCTGAGAGATCAATTTACAGTAAATTTTTAGAAAAAAATTGGCCATTGTGGTAATTGAAAGGAAAAGTGCTTAATATTTGATATAAAGAAAAATGAATTTAAATTTAAAAGGTATTATAAAAATTCAATTAATTTAGATTTGATAGTATTTTATACCCATAATAAAAACTTTTAAATGAAAGTATATGACCTTTTAAAACAATCAGTTTTACTTATTGCAATAATGAATAGTTGAAAGTGAAATTAATTTATAGGGACATTTAGGGATTGAATTCTAATTACACATACTTTTCTATCAAAGGCATTGTATCAAAGTTGCTCACCATTCAGATTAGATAATGATGATCTTGAATTCACATGGTTGGCCTGATATCAAAATATGAAAGAAAAGAAAATATAACTATTCAAATTATGTGTGTGTATATATATATATATACACATACATATCTGTGTATATATATCCATTCTATGGAAATATTTCCAGTATTTAATCAACTTAATTTGAATTATCTTTGTCTTCTTACTTTTGACATATATTTTATACTTTTGTATAAAATGAGCATAGGTTTTAAATTTGTGCATAGCTGATGACATGACATAACAATTCCGAAATTAGTTGGGACAAAAAAGAATATACCTTTTTGTGTCCTTTGTTTTCTTCCCTAAAATTTTGGTACTGATATGAGAGGTGGTAATTTTTCTTTTCTTTTTTTTTTTTTTCCTTTTTTCTTTTTCTTCCTTTCTCTTGCTATGATTGCTTTCTGAAAACTCTGGAGTAGCTGACAGAATACTGACTCTGTTGTTGGGAGGAGCTCCCAAATAGAGGATACCTGTGTATTTTCTAAGATCACAGGCAAGGTGGGGTTAAAACGTAACTCTTCTGCACAGCAAGGATCCAGTGGTCTGTGGGATGGCATAGTACTGTCATTATCCTGTGATCCTGCTGCAGAGCAGGAAATATATTTTCACCTTGACTCCCAACGAGAAATTTAATTCTTGTCATCAAAGGAATTAAAGTACCCTCTTTTTAATGAGAACTCATACCAGAACAAAAAATTCCCAGAAAAGAGCAGGAGTCAGTAAACCATAGTGTTGTATGAAGAGAAAGAGATACTATTTATACTATGGGATAATACCCAAACAGACACCACTGACATTTTCTTGGGTATATTGGAGGTGAAAATAAGTCTTCATCAGAACATGTAATAAAGACTAGAAACAGATATTTCAAATTAAGTACATGAAGAGAGCACAAGCCTATTTAAAAAAATAATAAAAGTACCAATCCAAACAAGCAATATTGGATTTAAGTTAAACAAGAAAAGAACTAGGAATGGAACACAGAAAAGATAATCCAAAAATTAAAAAAAATTTCACTGGCTGATGCTTCTCTCAATTTCTATAAAAGCAAAGATGGAGCCTTTCTTTACATGGTTTCTAGGAGCTGAGGGCGCCTTCTTGTACCTGTTCACTAAGTCATCCAGAAGCAGAACCTACCTGGTGCATAAGGGGAGATCTATATACCATGGTTATCTGCTTTGTTGTTACTTAGTAACAAAGAGTAAAGTATCAATGGGATACTTTAGGTGTTTAACACACTAAATGAGGCAGAAAAAAAATTGCTGAGTCAGACATTATACGGAAGTACCTAGTTTTTGCTCTAGTTCATGGAACATCAGAAACTTGCAATGTGATCCAGATTTTTTTCAGGGTAAGGATATTTGTTTTCTCTGTGCTGTGCTTAGTTGCTCAGTCATGTCCAACTCTTTGGGACCCCATGAACTATAGCCTGCCAGGCTCCTACGTACATGGGATTCTCCAGGCAAGAATACTGGAGTGGGTTTCCTTGTCCTCCTCCAGATCTTCCCAACCCAAGGATTGAACCCAGGTCTCCTTCATTACAGGCGATTTTCTTTACCATCTGAGATACCAGGGAAGGTTAAGAATACCAGAGTGGGTAGCCTATCCCTTCTGCAGGGGATCTTCCTGACCCAGGGATCAAACCTGCATTGGCAGGCAGGTTCTTTACCTCTAGCGCCACCTGAGAAGCCTATCACTTACATGTGGAGTCTAAAAAAATACAACAAACTAGTGAATAAGACAAAAAAGGAGAGGACTCACAGATATAGAGGACAAACTAGTGGTTACCAGTAGGGAGAGGGAAGGGGAAGGGGCAAGAAAGAGGTAGTGGATTAAGAGGTAAAATTATTACGTATAATATAAACTACAAAGGTATATTGCACAGCATGGGGAATGTAGCCAATATTTTATAATCACTATAAATGGAATATAACTTTTAAATTTGAACCCCAATGTTCATTGCAGCACTGTTTATAATAGCCAGGACATGGAAGCAACCTAGATGCCCATCAGCAGATGAATGGATAAGAAAGCTGTGGTACATATACACAATGGAGTATTACTCAGCCATTAAAAAGAATAGATTTGAATCAGTTCTAATGAGGTGGATGAAACTGGAGCCTATTATACAGAGTGAAGTAAGCCAGAAAGAACAACACCAATACAGTATACTAACGCATATATATAGAATTTAGAAAGATGGTAACGACAACCCTGTATCCGAGACAGCAAAAGAGACACAGATGTATAGTACAGTCTTTTGGACTCTGTGGGAGAGGGAGTGGGGGGGAATTATTTGGGAGAATGGCATTAAAACATGTATAATATCATACAAGAAATGAATCACCAGTCTAGGTTCGATGCAGGATACAGGAAGCTTGGGGCTGGTGCACTGGGATGACCCAGAGGTATGGTATGGGGAGGGAGGTTGGAGGGGGGTTCAGGATGGGGAACACATGTACATCCGTGGCGGATGCATGTTGATGTATGGCAAAACCAATACAATATTGTAAAGTAAAAAAAATAATAATAATTAATTTTTTAAAAACTAGTCACTATGTTGCATACTTATAACTTATATAATATTGTACTACAACTATACTTCAATAGAAAAATTAGAGAGTGAAATTCTATATAGAGAAATTTGTCTCCAAACATGGCATTTGATGAATTACAGGGTATCATTATCTCAAATCCAGCAAGGCTAAATTGTACATTAAATAGATGTATTAAAAAGTTTGTTTCAATCGGTTAGGTATTTAATTTTGAATTCAATAGTGCACATCAAATCTGTATTTTGTTACTTTTTTACTATAATTCAATTCCCTCCTTTCCTTGGTTATTAGACATGTAGGGGAAAAAGAGAGAGAAACAACAGCTATCTTTCACATTTACTGTGAACAGTAAAGCAATAAGTCATGAGCAGTCTTGATCCATATTGATGAAATGTTACACCTCAGAATTCATGTAATACGACCACAGAAGGAGAGAAAATTAAAATCACCAAATCTGATTTGTGAGAAGATTAAAAACAAGCCTCTCATAATCTCTTACTGGTACCAGAAGTGGATTATAAAATTAAAACACTCTTCTGCCAACTCACTAGGAGTTTCTTGAGGTATATAACATTAACATCTTTAAAATATTGAACAACAAATTGATAATTTAGCTGATCCTTTTTTTTTGAACACATGCCTCTGAGGATTGCCTTAATATAAACATAGTTTTGACTTCATTTTCTCAAATGTTTGATATATCTTACTCCCTTAAAAATAACAGTACAGCTGGCCATGTAAATATGACTGCTTACCTAAAAATGTATATATGTTTGTACACAGTCAAGGGGTCATGGTTTAAAAGTTGCTATTCAAAAGAACCGTGTCACAAATTTAGCAGAAGCAGGGCAAAGGCTAATAGAGTTTTGCCAAGAGAAAGCACTGGTCATAGTAAACACCCTCTTCCAACAGCACAAGAGACAGCTCTACACATGGACATCACAAGATGGTTAACAACAAAATCAGATTGGTTATATTCTTTGCAGCCAAAGATGGAGAAGCTCTACACAGCAAAAATGAGACCAGGAGCTGACTATGGCTCCGATCATGAACTCCTTCTTGCCAAATTCAGACTTAAATTGAAGAAAGTAGGGAAAACCACTAGACCATTCAGGTATGACCTAAATCAAATCCCTTACGATTATACAGTGGAAGTGACAAATAGATTCAAGGGATTAGATCTGATAGACAGAGTGTCTGAATGCCTGAAGAACTATGGACAGAGGTTCATGACATTGTACAGGAGACAGTGATCAAGACCATCCACACACAAAAAAAGAAATGCAAAAATGCAAAACGGTTGTCTGAGGAGGCCTTACAAATAGCTGAGAAAATAAGAGAAGCTAAAGGCAAAAGGAGAAAAGGAAAGACATATCCATTTGAATGCAGAGTTACAAATAGCAAGGAGAGAAAAGAAAGCCTTCCTCAGGGATCAGTGCAAAGAAATTGAGAAAAACAATAGAATGGGAAAGACTAGAGATCTCTACAAGAAAATTAGAGATACCAAGCCAACGTCTGCTGAATCATCGAAAAAGCAAGGGAGTTCCAGAAAAACATCTACTTCTGCTTTATTGACTATGCCAAAGCCTTTGACCGTGTGGATCACAATAAACTGTGGAAAATTCTGAAAGAGATGGGAATACCAGACCACCTGACCTGCCTCTTGAGAAACCTATATGTAGGTCAGGAAGCAACAGTTAGAACTAGATGTGGATCAACAGACTGGTTCCAAATAGGAAAAGGAGTACGTCAAGGCTGTATATTGTCACCCTGGTTATTTAACTTATATGTAGAGTACATCATGAGAAATGCTGGGCTGGATGAAGCACAAGCTGGAATCAAGATTGCTGGGAGAAATATCAGTCACCTCAGATATGCAGATGACACCACTCCTATGGCAGAAAGTGAAGAGGAACTCAAAAGCCTCTTGATGAAAGTGAAAGTGGAGAGTGACAAAGTTGGCTTAAAGCTCAATATTCAAAAAACCAAGATCATGGCATCCAGTCCCATCACTTCATGGCAAATAGATGGGGAAAGAATGGAAACAATGACAGCCTTTACTTTGGGGGCTCCAAAATCACTGAAGATGGTGACTATAGCCATGAAATTAAAAGATGCTTGCTCCTTGAAAGAAAATTATGACCGACCTTGATAGCATATTAAAATGCAGAGACATTACTTTGCTGACAAAGATCCATATAGTCAAAGCTATGGTTTTTCCAGTAGTAACGTATGGATGTGAGAGTTGGACCATAAAGGAAGGTGAGTGCCAAAGAATTGATGCTTTTGAACTGTGGTGTTGAAGAACACTCTTGAGAGTCCCTTGGACTGCAAGGCGATCAAGCCAGTCCTAAAGGAAATCAATCGTACCTGCATATTCATTGGAGTGACTGATGCTGAACCTGAAGCTCCAATACTTTGGCTACCTGAGGGAAACTGACTCATTAAAAAAGACGCTGATGCTGGGAAAGATTGAAGGCAGAAGGAGAAGGGGACGACAGAAGATGAGGTGGTTGAATGGCATCACCGACTCAATGGACATGAGTTTGAGCAAGCTCCGGGAGTTGGTGATGGACAGGGTTGCCTGACATGGGCAGTCCGTGGGGTCTGCCAAAGAGTCAGACAGAACTGAGTGACTGAACTGACTGACTGATGGAAAATGTGCAAACACTTTTGAATGACATTCTCTCTTCTTTGTATTCAAAATAATGGCATATTCTATAGTAATCATCAGAACCAAAATTGGAAAGAATGTCAAAATAATTTAAGTGGGCAAATGATAACTAAATATATAGAATTGTTGCAAGTATACATTTGTGCTAGTTTTTGCCTTCTAAATTGATTTCTGTGAAATGTAACAATGTTTCCTAAGGAAACCCTAGTTGGTTCATTTGGAAAAGTTGTCCTGTGATAAGCAATTAGCACTCTCTAAGGTTAAGAAATTGGGTGTTTTTTTAAAAGTAAAAAGATATTGATTTCCATTTGACTTGAAGAGTTCTTGAAACTCTATTTGTCTAGCACAAGAGTGTGTTGCTGCTTATTTTTGTCTTCCACCAGACTATGATTTCTCCCCTACTGCAGATTCATAGCCAAGTAAGCTCTTGATTTTGTGCCAGATGTAGTGAGAAGCATGTTCCTCTAGTTACTTATAAAGAGAGCTTCCTTGATCTAGAGTTATTACTATCAAAGATTCCTGCATTTCCAGCGGGCTTTATACCACTTCAGATTGTAAAAACTAAGAGACTGACACACACAGAGACACATTCTCACACACATACACACACACTCACAAAGGTAGTAGACAACCTCCTTTAATTAATTCATGAGTGTAATATAGGCTGTCAAATGATTACTTTGACTTACTTTGCATGATCTGCTCATTTGTTAACTGACTGGTTTCATCACAAAGGGCTTCCATGATAGCTCAATTGGTAAAGAATCTGCTTGCAATGCAGGAGGCACCAGTTTGATTCCTGGGTTGGGAAGATCTGTTGTAAAAGGGATAGGCTACACACTCCAATATTCTGGCCTGGAGAATTCCATGAACTGTTTAGTCCATGGGGTCGCAAACAGTCATACACGACTGAGTGACTTTCACTTTCACTTCATCACACAAAACATTAAAAAAATATATTTATTTATTTATGACTGTGCTGGGTCCTCATCACTGTGTGGTCTTTTCTCTAGTTTGTGGAGAGCAGGGGCCACTTCCCAGTTGTGGCGCATGCAATGTCCTCTGTCCCTGTGGAGCATGGACTCTAGGGTATGCAAGCTTCAGTAGCTGTGGCATGTGGGCTTGGCAGTTGTGTCTTCAGGGCTTCAGAGCACAGCCCAACTGTTCTGGCTTAGTTGTTCAGTGACATATGGGATCTTCCCGGATCTGGCAGGATTGATTGCTTTGACAGGCAGATTCTTCACCACTGAGGCACCAGGAAAGCCCTCACACAGAACATTTGTATGTTATCATAGCATGCAGAGTTTGAGATATTATGAATTGTATTTCAATAAAATGCATTTAAACATAGTGTTTAATCAAGTATTAATACTTGAATTTGTCTTGATTTCTTTTGACATATTTAATGTGATAAAAAAAATTTGTTTTTATGCTGACATGCAATTTTATGCCATGTATGGACTATTAAGCCATAAATGTTCATCACTACAACATGTAGTGTTTCATGCCAGAGAAACTGTGAAAGTGAAAGTGAAGTCACTCAGTCCTGTCCGACTCTTAGCGACCCCGTGGACTGTAGCCCGCT
This sequence comes from Bos mutus, assembly GCF_027580195.1. Lineage (NCBI taxonomy): Eukaryota > Metazoa > Chordata > Mammalia > Artiodactyla > Bovidae > Bos > Bos mutus. The sequence goes on from NC_091628.1 coordinate 66,353,239, forward strand.
AGGCTCCTCCGTCCATGGGATTCTCCACGCAAGAATACTGGAGTGGGTTTCCATTTCCTTCTCCAGGGGATCTTCCTGACCCAGGGATAAACCCACATCTCCCACATTGCAGGCAGATGCTTTAACCTAGTCTACTCTGGATATCCATATACTCAGAGTAGACGGTTTTTTTTTGGGTCATGCCTAAGGATCTTCGTTGCCTGACCAGTGATCTAGCCCATGCCCCTCTGCATTGGATGGGCAGAATCTTAACCACTGGACTACCAGGGAAGTCCCTATGATAGGTTTTTATTTATTTATGTACTTTATAATTTGCAGATTAACATACCTATTTTAAAGAGAAAAGGAAATATTCACTGACACTATACTTTTTCACCATGTCATCACTTGCTTTCTAACTGGTAAAGATAAAATACTTAAATTTTCTGTAATAAGGGGGAGTAATTTTTTAATGGTTATTTTCACTGTTCTTTTAAACTAATATATATATATGGTTTAAAATTCAAATGATACTAACATGCTTATAAAATAGTATTCTTATTTTTCAACAATATTGTCTCTTTTTCATGTATATGCTTCAACAATGTAAAGCTGTTTTTCATACAGATAGCTATGTTTCATATATTGTAGTTCTTCAGTTGCTAAATTGTGTTCAACTCTGCAAACTCATGAACAGTAGCACACAAGCTCCTCTGTCCCCCTCTAGCTCCTGGAATTTGCTCAAATTCGTGTCTGTAGAGTCAGTGGTGCAATCTACACATCTAATCCTCTTCCACCTCGTTCTCCTTTTACCTTCAGTCTTTCCCAGCATCACAGTCTTTTCCAATGAGTTGGCTCTTTGCATCAGGTGGCCAAAGTGTTGGAACTTTACCTTTAGCATCAGTTCTTCCAGTGCATATTCAAGGCTGATTTCCTTTAGGATTGATTGGTTTAGTCTCCTTGCAGTCCAAGGGACTCTCAAGAGTCTTTCTCCAACACCACAGTTCAAAAGCATCAATTCTTCAGCACTCAGCCTTCTTTCTGATCCAGTTTTCACATCCATACATGACTATGAAAAATAGTCAAAGTATATACTAACTTTTATAAACTTTCTCTTATTTACTTATTTTTGAAAATATCGACTGACTTTCTACTGGGGCAGTGAAGAATTAGCTCTTTGGTATTCTACTTTTCTCCTCTTTAATAAAATAATTTAATGCTGTTAATTTCCTTCTTGGTGTGACTTTGGCTTCATTCTACACATTTTGATGTCTTTTTGTATTATTTTCAATTTGTGTGTGTGTTTTCCTTATAATTCTTTATTTTTTTTTTTTAGAAATAGTTTGTTTTCAAATATTGGAGATGTTCTAGTAATCTCTCTGCAATTAATTTTAAATTTCTTATAGTCATGCAACATATTCTATATGATATCAATCCTTTAAGTTGAGCAGATAACCCTGCATCTGATCCATCTTGATGACTGTTGTACTTGTTCCTGCAAATTACATGTATTCTGCTGTCCTCAGGAGGAATGTTCTATAAATATCTATGAGGCCAAGTTTTTTTATATCTTCTTAAACAATTTTCTATGTTTTCTATCAATGAATGAGAAAAGAAATGTTGAAGTCTCCAATTATAGTTGTGGTGTTGTCCTTTTTCCCCCCAGTCATTAGCTTTTGTTTTGTGCATTTTGAAGTTCAATAATTAGTTTATACTCACTTAGGATTGGTATGTGTTCTTGATGAATTTACCCTTTCATCATCATGAAGAGACTTTCCTTATCCCTTCTCATGGTCTGAAGAGCTGCCTCAGCTTTCTTTCGATTACATTTTCACTGATGTTTCACTATTGTTTATACTGGATTTAACTCTGTCTCTATAATAGATTTTGTATATTTTAAGCACTATATGGTTTGCCCTTTTTAAAATACATTTTGCCAATCTCTGCTTTTGAAGTAGCATTTTTTAACCATTAATTTTAATGTAATTATTGATATAGTTGAATTTTAAATTTTAAAAAAAATTGTTAGGAATAGGATTCTATTTGATTACATACTTCAGTTTTCTTCTGGCTTAAATTGTTTTCTAAGAAAGAAATCTTCATTAGTTCTTGTCTTTGTTTTTTATCATATAAACTGTTTTTTTTCTTCTGGTTGTTTACAAAACTCTTATTTTCTAACCAATTTTCAATAATTTGATTGTGATGTTCCTTAGTAAGGTGTTTTCACATTTATTTTGCTTGGAGGCCTGCTGAGTTTCTTGGATCTCTGAGTTTATAGTTTCCATCAAATTTGGACAGTTTATTGACATCACTTCTTCAAATATTTTTTATCCCCACCCTACTTCTCCCTCTGAAACTGCAATTTCCACACCTTGTACAGTTTTATATTGTCTCGGAGATCAATGTTCTTTTTATTTTATTTTTTTCTTTTTTGTCTCTGTGATTCCATTTGGATAGTTTCTCTTGCTATGCCTTCAAATCCACAGATATTTTCTTCTGTATCTAATATGGTTTTAATCTAGTGAATTATTTATATCAGATACTATTTTTATCTGTGGAAGTTTCATCTGATTACTTTTTTGTATATTCCATTTCTTGCCTAATTTTGTTCATGTTTTCCTTTAACTACTTGAATGATTCTATAGCAGCTATTTTGTTTCCTGTCTGTTGATAATATTATGTCTGTTGTTTGTGGTTTTGATTATACTGAATGATTTTCTCTTTATCAAAAGTCATACTTTCTTGCATCTTGGCATGTTTAGTAATTTTTATTTGATGCAGGTAATTGTATTTGATGCAATTGAGTGCTGAGTTGTCTTGTGCTTTTTTTATGGTTAGATTTTGTTTGGGAAGCAGTTCACTGCTTGATTTTCTTTACGCTTGTTTTTAAGCTTTGCTCTTTTGGGTCCTAAATAGCCTTTACCCTCAGGGCAATTTAGTTCAGCCACTAAGGTGACATTTCCAGGAACTCTACCATCATTCAATGAGAACACTCCTCTATGCAGGCCAGAATGTGAAGATTGCTCAGTTGACACTCCCCCAGCTATTCTTGCCCAGGTGGGTGAATTTCATCCTGTAAACATGCGCTTAGGATTCAGCAACTGAGTCAAGGGGATCCCTATATAGGTTTGTAGGGGTATTTCTCCTTGGAGTGCTCAACTTTCTGACCCCTCTCTACAAATTTCAGAAACCTCTACCTTCCCAAACTATCACCTCTGTCTCTTCAACTCATTAAGGTTATCATACTTCACTTGGGAAGTGCATTCCTGAACGACTTTCTCTAAGGTTCTTTCAGACAGATAGCCAAGCCAATCACAGGGTTAGTTTTCAGTTTGCCTTTTCTTAGAGATCAGAGTTCTGTATTGTATATTTTCAAAGTTTCAAATAATCATTTCATAGATGTTTTATTTATGTCAGGGGATAATTCCAGATCAACTTATTTATGGTCAGAAATTGAAATTCCCTTATATAATTTTATAAACATAGAGTACTTTATAGATGTCAGCCAATGTAACAGACAATGTATAGACATACCTACATAGATATAGAGGGGCTTCCCTGGTGGCTCAAATGGTAAAGAATCTGCCTGCAGTGCAGGAGACCCAGGTTCGATCCCTGGGTCGGGAAGATGCCCTGGAGAAGGAATGGCTACCATTCTCCACTATTCTTACCTGGAGAATTCCATGGACAGAGGAGCCTGACAGTCTAAAGTCCACGACATCACAAAGAGTCGGACATGACTGAGTGACTAACATATATAGATATAGATAGGTCTATATGTATGTATTTAAAAGCATAGAATATTTACTCACCGTTTTCAGATATTTATCAAATACCACATTCTTGGTGAGGACTCACATAGACCTATTTGAGATTTCATCCTGTTTATTCTCTATCCTAACTGGCTGCTTTTAAAAATATCTCCATATTATTTATCACAATTTAACATACTGTGTATTATGCATATTTATTTTCTTTGTTTTCTACCTCTCTCCTCAAGTAATGTTAACCCACACAAATGTATAGCTTTTTGCTTAAATACTGTTATTTTCTCATATCACATGGAATAGTAAGTTATATATAGATTTTGAATAACTATTAGTTGATTAAATAAATAATGAACATCAAGATAAATCTTTCATCTAATGAGAAAAGAAGAAGTATGATTGGAGAACAATTAATTGCATTTTGCAACTGTATGAATTGTTTGTTGTGACTTGAGTTTTGTTATGAATTGAATTTTTCTCCCCTCCCTCGTTCATATGTTTAAGTCCCCAGTACTTCAGAATGAGACTATATTTGAATACAGAGCCTTCAAAAGAGGTAAATAAAGTAAAACAAAGTCATATGATAAGCCCTAATCCAGTATGACTAGCGTCCTTACAAAGAGGAGAGTAGGACAAAGATATATGCAGACAGAGAGGAGAGATCACAGGAGGGCACAGTGAGGAGGTGGCCGTCTATGAACTAAGGAGAGAGGCCTTGGAAGAAACCAAATTTCCTTATACCTTGATCTGAGGCAACTAACCTCCAGAACTCTGAGAAAATAAATTTCTTGTTGTTGAATGTACTCAGCCCGTGGTGTTGTGTCATGGATGCCTGAGCACATTAATGCAGCTTTGTAATACTTTATTTTTTTAAAGATATTAGAAACAAATATGCCAAAATGTTATTATTGATTTTCTGAAAAGATATCCATAGCTCTTTATTATATTTCCCTTAAACAGTTTTTTTATTTGCAATATATAGGTAAACTTTTGTCACCATAAAAATACATTTCAAAGCATACTGTTCTCTTCCCTGGTGGCTCAGATGGTAAAGCGTCTGCCTGCAATGTGGGAGACCTGGGTTCGATCCCTGTGTTGGGAAGATCTCCTGGAGAAGGAAATAGCAACCCACTCTAGTATTCTTGCCTGGAGAATGCCACAGATGGAGGAGCCTGGTAGGCTACAGTCCATGGGGTCGCAAAGAGTTGGAAACGACTGAGCAACTTCACTTTCACCTTCACTTTCATATATAAATGCATTTATATATATGCATTTATATATGCAAATATATATATGTATTTATATATATATATATGACAAATTCTAAGCAAAGATCTGAGCGACTAAACTGAACTGAAACAAAGATCTCCAATCATTAGAAGGCAGAATATGTGCAAAACATTGCCTTGTATCAGGATGTGATCCAGTAACTAGAAATTCCTTGCTTCTTTTCCCCTTGTCTACCTCTATTCAGTAGATGGATTGGTCAATGAGTATAAATACATTAGTGTGTGATCAAAAATTTATAGCCATTAACATGTAAAAAAATAATTATGCAAAGTAAAACATATACCATTCCATATCTGTAATGTCTTAAACTTTCCTGAATGGAAAAGTAATGTCAAGAATTGCCCCTTCCAAATAGATATAACAGAACATAAATCTACCATCATGTTTCTCATTTGAACTTTGTGAAATATTGAATTTTGATTTACATGTCTGAGCTTGTTATTTCTTAGTAGCTACTTTTGTTCCAAATCTGCCTGTGGGAAATAATGGTGCTCCCAGTCAGGGAGCAGTAGGAGATGATATAGTAACAGGACTTCCTGTTATGAGGTGTTTATCTTAGTTGTTACAATTGTGCTATTCTCCTATTGTGCATTTATTCTTCCCTCCATTCAGCCCAATCACTGAGGTTTTAATATCAGTTACTGTATTATTGCAGCCATGAAATTAAAAGACACTTACTCCTTGGAAGAAAAGTTGTGACCAACCTAGATAACATATTCAAAAGCAGAGACATTACTTTGCCAACAAAGGTCCATCTAGTCAAGGCTATGGTTTTTCCAGTGGTTATGTATGGATGTGAGAGTTGGACTGTGAAGAAGGCTGAGTGCCAAAGAATTGATGCCTTTGAACTGTGGTGTTGGAGAAGACTCTTGAGAGTCCTTTGGACTGCAAGGAGATCCAACCAGTCCATTCTAAAGGAGATCAGTCCTGGGTGTTCTTTGGAAGGACTGATGTTGAAGCTGAAACTCCAATACTATGACCACCTCATGAGAAGAGTTGACTCATTGGAAAAGACCCTGATGCTGGGAGGGATTGGGGGCAGGAGGAGAAGGGGACGACAGAGGTTGAGATGGCTGGATGGCATCACCCACTCGATGGACATGAGTCTGAGTGAACTCCAGGAATTGGTGATGGACAGGGAGGCCTGGCGTGCTGCAATTCATGGGGTCGCAAAGAGTTGGACACGACTGAGTGACTGAACTGAACTGAACTGTATTATGCCATTCTAAAATATCATTTTGGCTCTTCCTTATAGATTCTCTTTATTCTCTGAGATTTTCTCTCTTTACAGATATCTTCATAATTGTTTATTGAAACCGACTTATTATGGCTGCTTTAAAATTCTTGTCAGGACACTCAAAGCCCGGTGCACTGGGACAACCCAAAGGGTTGGGATGGGGAAGGAGGTGGGAGAGGAGTTCGAGATAGAGGACACATGTACACCTGTGGCTGATTCATATCAATGTATGGCAAAAACCACCACAATATTGTAAAGTAATTAGCCTCCAATTAAAATAAATATATTAATTTAAAAAGTTCTTGCTAGATAATTCTGTCATTTGTGTCATTACTGTATAGGAATCTGTTGATTATTTTTTCCAATCACTTTGAGACTGTTCTAGATTTTGATACTGCAATAGAAACCTGGACTTTGGGACTTTTATACTATGTATATCTTACTTAAATGATCTTTCTAAAGTATGTCCCCTTTGAACTTTGTCAAGAGTAGTAAGTGCCTCTTCATTAAGGGAAGGTGCTGGTGGAAATACAGTTTTCCCTTTCAGCCTCCACTGTCTTCTGAGGGGTGATAGTGTTATAGAATGAATGTTTGTGTCCCCTCAGATTCCTATATTGAAGCCCTAACCTCCAATATGATGGCATTTGGAGGTAGTTTAGAACATTATTACCTTGAGATAAGGTAATGAGAGTGGTGTCTTCATGGTGGGATGACTGTCCTCATAAGAAGACACAGGAACAGCTTTCTCTCAGTCATGTGAGGACATCATGAAGAGGTTTCCATTTGCAAGACAGAAGAGTGGCCTTACTGTAAACATAAATAAATCTGCCCACACCTTGGTCTTAGACATTCCAGTTTCAGGACTGTGAGAAAAGCCATCCAGTCTTAGCAGATGGAGACAAAGGGGCTCCTTCTTACTTCAGTGTTAGGGATGGGAGTTCTGGATCTCACGAAGTTGCCAGTAATATCACCCTGGCTGAGATGGGAAGCCATGCCTTGCCTCTCTCTATGGCCTCCATAGTCATCAAGGGGGCCGGGTGGCTTCATTACTTCTGGACAGTAGTCAAAGTCCTGATTCTCCTAGACCTTTCCTAAATGACCCTGGAGCAAGGAGCTGGCATGTTAGTGCTAGGTCACTCACATCACACGGATACAGCTTTCTGCAGAAGGAATTTATTACTTCAGGCTTTCATGGCTTTTTCTATAACACTGATGGCATCTTCAATGGTATAGACTTCCAGACTTTCATGATCTTTTTGTTAGGTTTCTCTTCTGTAGTGTTGACAGTCCTTTCCATGGAACACCATGTGTAATAAACCTTAAAGGTCTTTTGGACCCTATGATCTAGAGACTGAATTAGAGACATTGTATAAAGGGGAAATAGACCACTTTGAGGGCTTCCCAGATGGCACTAGTGGTAAAGAACCTGCCTGCTAATGCAGGAGATGTAAGAGGTGCAAGTTCAATCCCTGGGTCGGGAAAACCCCTGGAGGAGGGCATGGCAACTCACTCCAGTATTCTTGCCTGGAGAATCCCATGGACAGAGGAGCCTGGCAGACTACATACAGTCCATAGGGTCTCAAAGAGTCGGACACGACTGAAGCGACTTAGCATGCATGCATGCAGCTCACTTTGATGCTGCCAATGTTGAACACATGGGGTTCTGGGCATTGCATATCAAAGCTGGGCATATCAAAAGAGCATTTTCACAAAAGAGTAGAGTTAGCCTATTCCTTCCTGCCTTAAATCCTGAACCACCCTTCTCTCCCTTACTGATAAGCAACCTTTGTAGCATTTTTTCCAGAATAGGGAATTGTGTCTGCTTAAAGTCTATTCAGGCAGATAACCTTTCTCCTCAATGATTTTCATAATGGTGTGTGGGAACTCACCTGCTGCTTTGTGGTCAGCAGAAGCTGCTTTTCCTGTTATCTTGACATTTTTTTAAAAAGCCAAACCTCTTTCTAAAATTATCAAACCATCTAATGCTGAAATTAAGTTCTCTGGCTTTAGATCCTTCAGCTTCTTATACTTTAAGTTGTCATGTAATAACTTCACTTTTTCTTAAATGATATTAGTCTATAGGTATTCCATTCTTCTAGCAATCCTGCACTCACATAAAAGATGCATTTTCAATATGATATAAAAAAGTATTTCATGAAATGGGCAAGGTTTTCACCCTTGCTTGTGTAGCTGCCATAGTAACTTCATGAATTTCCTTTCCTTTCCTCATAAATGAAGGAAACAGCACAATGTTTTTTATGCTGTAGTCATTTATCTTGAAACTGTGGGCAGCTGCAGTCTACATTACATATCAAGCAAATCAACTTTTTCTTGTAACGTTATGCCTTTTCTCTGCTTCTTGGGAGCATTTCCCACATAGCAGTGGCACTTTGTACAGGTCCCAGGGTGTTAGTCAAGGTTTATGGTATTGCCCTAAACATGATGAAAGATACTTGAGAACTACAGAAGATCACCTTTTACTGTGATATGCAATTTACTGGAGAGATGAACTGCATACATGGAGATGATGAATCTACATGGTGTGTTAAGTGGATCCTCACAACACTTGAGCTCAGCACCAGGGCAGTAAGAAGTTGCTGTAAAATTATGACATTAGTACAGTGTGTACTATAGTTGATTTCATGTAGTTAAGATTTAATACTACATCCTTATACTTGCTTATATTTCTCCAGACTGACTGATGCCATGTACAACCTGTTATGTTCATGTAAGTTTTAATAATTTTTTACTTTTTCTGATAGGTTTGCATATATTATATGGTAGTAAAAGATAAAACAGACTAGGGGTCACTAAGAGTCAGATACGACTGAGCAACTTCACTTTCACATTTCACTTTCATGCATTGGAGAAGGAAATGGCAACCCACTCCAGTGTTCTTGCCTGGAGAATCCCAGGGATGGGGGAGCCTGGTGGGCTGCCGTCTCTGGGGTCGCACAGAGTCGGACACAACTGAAGCGACTTAGCAGCAGCAGCAGCAGAATCCACATATATTTTATGCATTCATGACATATCTTTTTTCTTAAAAATTTCAACATTTCTAGATTATGTGGCTCAAGTACAAGTTTTTTTTCAAGTTGTTGAAAATCTCCAAAATTTTTTTCAGATATATTCTTGAAAAAAATCCACATATAATTGGACCTGCACAGTTCAAACCTATGTTGTTCAAGAGCCAATGGTGGATAATTTAACATGTATATTTATCAAAGGATGGGGTGTCACCTAAGAGCTTCCCTGGTGGTGCAGTGATAAAGAATCTGCCTGCAGTGCAGGAGCTGAAGGAGCCGCAGGAGATGCAGGTTCAATTCCTGGGTTGGGAAGATCCCCTGGAGGAGGGCATGGCAACCCACTCCAGATTCTTGCCTAGAGAATCCCATGGACAGAGGAGCCTGGCAGGTTACAGTCCATAGGGTTGCAGAGTCGTTCATGACTTAAGTAACTTAGCATGAACGTAGGTTCACCTAAAATTTTATTTCAACAACTTTATGTGGATATGAACAGAACTTCTTGGAAGTTTGACTTTATGAGAGAGAGAGGAAAATGAGAGAATCTGTTATCACTCTCCTTAGGACAGAACCAAAACTTTAAGTATGAACTGATCGTAATTTGAGGTCTGATTGTTGTATTGAGAGCAAATAGTATGTATTTATATTCAACATGCTCTCTATATTTATGCTTAAATTATTTTAAAAAAGAAAAGTGGAAAAATCAAACCCATACATTTTATGTTTTGATTATCCATAAGCTCTGAGGAAGGGACACCACTATACATTATATATTGGGCTTCCCGGGTGGCGCTAGTGGTAAAGAACATACCTGCCAATGCAGGAGACGTAAGAGACATGGGTTCGATCCCTGGATCTAGAAGATCTCCAGGAGGAGGACACGGCAATCCACTCCAGTAACCTCACCTGAAGAATCCCATGGACAGAGGAGCCTGGCATGCTGTAGTCCATGGGGTTGCACAGTCAGACATGACTGAAGCGACTTAGCACACACACACGTGCACATTGTATATTCTGGAGAAGATGAAGAGAAAAGCTTGAATTCTGAAGGATTCAAAACATGTCATTAAAAACATATAGCTAAAAACTAAGATTTTTGAATTCCTCAACATCTTTAATATGTACTTTATGCAATAAGTGTTTTAATGATTAATTATAATCATAAATAAGAATTGTTTATTCTTTTACAGTAGCATATGCCAATGAAAATAAAAATTTCTTTTTGTAGCAAAATCATTTTTACAAAAAGTACTTCTTCTTTGAGCCATGATACAAAACTCTAAGGAAGTAGAGCAACTATTGATGCTTAACAGGATTGCTTTGGTTGAAGGCACACTAATGATTTCACCAGTGTTTTTCAAAACATCGTTAGATTCCTTGGTTCTTAACCAATAGTGAAATATTGGTTATATGTTAAGTATTGATGTATATTTGATTTTGTTTCCATTGGAAGAAAGAATTAAGAAAAATGCTATCTTGGGTAGCCATTACATTTATTAAATTATAGACAGAATCAAATGGTTTTTTAGGAGTTCTTTAATTTTAGTAATCTTTTACTATTAATATTTTCCTTAAGTTATAAAATATTTCAATAGTAGCTTAAATGCTTTGATCTTATCTTTGTTTAGTGAACTAATCTAGAAATATTGGCCTTTAACCTTTAACTACAGTTTATATCCTTGGAGGAGGGCATGAAACCCACTCCAGTACCCTTGCCTGGAGAAACCCATGGACAGAGGAGCCTGGCTCATTGCTGTCCATAGGGTCGCAAAAAGTCGGACACAACTGAAGAGACTTAGGACGCACACATGCACAGCTTATATATTTGATTTTACCTTCTTGGGTATAGTATAGGTACACATGAATATGTTTGCATGTATACAATCTAAGGGGAAATTTTTTTCAATCCTCCTTTTTCTTTTTTGCTAAACTTTATGTGACTATAACATCTGAACCTCTTATTAGGAGCACATATTCAGATAGATTATAACATGAAGATTGTTGCTTTGTGTTCTCAGTGGCTAATTGATTATGATCAGATTGGTTGTAAATGTCCATTAGAGGTTTTTCAGTCATAAAATGGAGTGATTACTGCGATACCTGTTTATGACCAATAGAATAGGTTTATCTGAAATCAATAATAGCCAAAGGAAAATCATGTAGATAAAAAGATAACAGTTTTGGACATTCTCTGGACTTTAAAGAAAATTAAAGAATAGAACTAGATTTTTTTCCCCTCTTTCTCTTCTTTGACTAGACCTCACATGAAAGTGAAAATTGTGTCCGATTCTGTGACCCCATGGACTATACAGTCTTTGGAATTCTCCAGGTCATAAGTATACCTATTTCCCAAAATACTGGACTGGGTAGTCTTTCCCTTCTCCAGAGGATCTTCCCAACCCAGAGATGGAACCCAGGTTTCCTGCATTGCAGATGGATTCTTTACCAGCTGAGCTGAGCCACAAGAGGAGCCCAAGAATACTGGAGTGGGTAGCTTATCCCTACTCCAGGGCATCTCCCCAACCCAGGAATCAAACTGGCGTCTCCTGCATGGCAGGCAGATTCTTTACCAACTGAGCTATCAGGGAAGCCCTAGACCTCACTTCTCCAGGGACAATTTACCAGTTTGAATTGTGTGCATTTTCTACTTGCTGCTGTAACAATTTGCCACAAACTTGGTGGCTTAAGACAAAAACTATATTATCTTACAGTTCTGTAGATCAGGAAGTTCAACATGAGCACTACTGAGTTAAAATCGAGGTGTTGACAAGGCTATGTTTCTTTCTGGAAGCTCTATGAGAGAATTCATGTCTTGCATTTTCCAGATTCTCCGGGCCACCCATGTTCCTTTTCTCTTGGTTTTCTTTCTCCATCTCCACCACCAGTGATTTTGCAACTCTAAAATTTAGGTCATTCCATGACTGTTGTTCTTTTATTTAATTTCTTTTTCTTTTTTTTAAATTTTTAATTGGAGGATAATTGCTTTACAATGTTGTGTTGGTTTCTGCCTTACAACAATGTGAATCAGACATTTGTATACCTATTTGCAGGGCAGAAATAGAGATGCAGAGAACAGACTTGTAGACAGTGGGGGAAGGAGAGGGTAGGAAGCGTTGAGAGAGTAGCACTGAAACATATACATTACCATATGTGAAATAGGTAGCAAGAGGCAAGTTGCTATATGACACAGGGAGCTCAACCCGGTGCTCTGTGACCACCTAAAGGGATGGGATGGGGTGGGGGTGAGAGGGAGATTTAAGAGAGAGGGGACATATGTATGCATGCATGCTAATTTGCCTCAGTGGTATCCAACTCTTGAACCTATGGACTGGAGCCTGCCAGGCTCCTCTGTCCATGGGATTCTCCAGGCAAGAATACTAGAGTGGGTTGCCATGCCCTCCTCCAAGGGATCTTTCACACCCTGGGACTGAACCCGCATCTCTTATGTCTCCTGCATTGGCATGTGGGTTCTTTACGAGTAGCAACATCTGGGAAGCCCCTAGTTTGAGGTTGCTGCTGCTGCTAAGTCACTTCAGTTGTGTCCGACTCTGTGTGACCCCATAGACAGCAGCCCACCAGGCTCCCCCGTCCCTGGGATTCTCCAGGCAAGAACACTGGAATGGGTTGCCATTTCCTTCTCCAATGCATGAAAGGGAAAAGTGAAAGTGAAGTCACTCAGTTGTGTCTGACTCTCAGCGACCCCATGGACTTCAGCCCACCAGGCTTCTCTGTCCATGGGATTTTCCAGGCAAGAGTACAGGAGTGGGGTGCCATTGCCTTCTCAGGGTTTGAGGTTAAACCTATCTAAATATGTTCTTGCTTTCTTTGCTTGTAAGTACCTCAGAGACAGAAACTATCTTATTCACTTGTCTAGCCATAGGCTTGCAAGCATATCGTGGATTCTAATAATTATGTGTTTAATAAGTGAAAGCAACTTTTAAAATATTTGAAGAAATGTTTTGATATCAACAACTAAATAATAGAGTATTCCAGCCTGTAATTTTTCTAAAAAATAAAGCAGCAGTTAATTTGTATCTTTTAATTTCCACCACTTTTTAAAATACAACTACTAGAATGTTCAAAATCAGAAAGCTCCAAATATGAAATAATAAATTTAAGAGGCCCATGAATTCCTGTGGGTGTAGGATAATCATTTAATTATTAGCTTTTGTCCATTTATAGAATGTTGTAAAATATGCCCTTTATATAAATAGGGCAAATGAGGTCTTAAAAAATAAATATATGACAATAGTGAGTAATCAGATAGCACTCATTGTTTGTTGCATTACAGAATAAATTAAGAAAGAGAAATGCTCTTGTATTTGTTTCAATTAATTTTTAATTTAGTGCCTATTTTTTTCAGAGAGTAGCAATATACTTTCATAAGATACTATTCTGCGAACTCATAGAATGTTAATATTATACTCAATGAAATATTTAACTTATGTTTCACTTAACTTAGATTCTCCTAGCAGTGTCCATATTATTTGGCAACCAATAGCATCTCAGAATTGTACTTGAGTAAACAAAGGGAGAAGGCAATGGCACCCCACTCCAGTACTCTTGCCTGGAAAATCCCATGGACGGAGAAGTCTGGTGGGCTGCAGTCCACGGGGTCGCTAAGAGTTGCACACAACTGAGCGACTTCCCTTTCACTTTTCACTTTCATGCATTGGAGAAGGAAATGGCAACCCACTCCAGTGTTCTTGCCTGGAGAATCCCAGGGACGGCAGAGCCTGATGGGCTGCTGTCTCTGGGGTCGCACAGAGTCAGACACGACTGAAGCGACTTAGCAGCAGCCGCACCAAACAAAGGGATGACAGTGTTTCGAAGTGTTTGTACCTTGGGAGGAAAAATTATATATCCACGTTCCTTTTTCAATTTCTTCTATTTGCTCAGATACTTCTAGGATGGATCTGAGGTCTCTTTTTGATGCCACCTCAAATAAAATTACATCCTAAATGACCAGAAGAAACCATAAAACAAAATAGAAGATAAGATTAAGCATCCTAAGAATATTTTCCAAATAAAAATTTTATTCATTTTATATATAATTTTCTTCATCTGTCAACGAAAAACAATGCTATACATATAAAATTGTTTTAAGGAAAAGCAGTGGCAAATATGTGTTCACTAGGAGTGCATGAAATACTTAATGTGAGTGTATTATACAAACTTGAACATTTTATACCAGAAAGTTGCCTCGTTTTTAATCCCCAGCAGTTGAGAACTGTGTATGTTTTAATATGATTTGGGGGTTATTTAGCCATTATTGGGGTTTCATGCTTGCTATGTCTATGACATCTTGATTGAATCATAGATCTCTTTGTCCTAACAATGTGCCTTTTTGGAGAATACACGCAGAGCAAATTGCAAGTTTATTTAGTGAAGGAGAGAAGGACACACACTTCACAGAAGCATGTTGGTCGTAGAGAGTAGAAGAGTCAGCATCTTTGTCAGCCTTTGTGGTACCCAGACCATTTAGCAAAGAGGTGAAAGGTGACAGCTGGTGATGCACGTGAAAACCGGGGTCTTGACAGATGTGGAAGAGCTCATTTTGTGCGTGCCACATTCCTTTTCACCTTGGCCTTTTGGTACTGTTAGGAATAATTTATGCATACAATCTCCGTGCTTAATGCCTTTATTTAAGAGAAGGATTAAATACTGGACACTCCTGGGTTTGAAACCAGAATTAGCATTGCTGAGATTCCATCTGCATCTGGGCAAAAATGAGTAAAAATGCTCTACTTGACCTTCATACTGTAGATCTGTCTCTGGATTGCCAAAGTACTAGAACAGCCATTTTCAGGCTGTAGCTATTTGGGGCCCATTATTCTGATGAAATTGAAATGAGTAAGCTGGTCTGCTTTGTGACCTGGACACTTAGAACTGTCTCCAGGGCCCCTCGGTTCTGTGCTGGTGAATTTAGGCATCAAAAGCCTTCCCTTCAGCCTGCCACCAACAAAGGAACAAACGCTTTCAACTTTACACAAGAAAGGCATAGATTTTGCGTAAAAGTATCCTTAATAAAACCATTGAGTAGGTTATAAGTTAAGAGTAAATGCCTACATTTCTATATTAAAACCAGAAAAATACACAGGATACAGCCCTTAGCAGAATCATCAGTCCCTAATGAATGCTTTCAGTCTTCTCATGTCCAACCCTTCGTTCCACTTAGTCTGTTACTTAGCACAATTTATAGCTTATTCTGAAGTTGTCAGGTATTGACCAGTGATGGCAGAACTGGTTTACTGCTCCCTACTTCAAAACCTGCTATGTATCTCATCTCCTCAAATCATTTTCGTCAATCTTGGGCTTATAGCCTTCACTTTACATGAACTCTTTGATGAGTTTTCCAAGACACATATATAATATTCACTTAGAAAACAGAGTTGAATCACTTACTGACAAGAATGGTCAGGCACTTTGTAAAGTGTTTTTAAAATTGATTTAATTCCCACATTCATCCTGTGAAGTGACATAATTATACCCATCTTACAGGTGAAAAAAATGGCTTAATAAAGTGAAATGATTACCCAAGATCATATAATGGCAGAGCCAGAATTTAAGTCTATATATGTCTGACTCCAAAGCCCATACTCATAAGCATCGAGTTATAGCGCCTAAAAATTAATGAATCACTATTTTTAGCTTCAAAGAGAGTTTCTTTCCTTCTTTGATTGTTTTCTTCTCTTTGATTTTGTGGCACACTCCTGTGAACCCATCTGTTTACATTCATATTAACCCTTAGACATCTTATAGATAAACTCATATTAATTTAATGTATTTTCTTTTTTTTGGTTTTTAAACACCAGTTTCAGTGCTGTTTCATCTGGGTTCATAGATAAGCCTTGATGATTTCTAATTCTCTGTCCTGTGGCCATTTATTTCTAATCAGAATATGGTTTCCAATCACAGCAACTGTTGCTCCATCATCCAGCTCTCTCTCGCTTCATCTCACAAGACACTTGCCCCCATTAAGGTTTTAAACTGTAAAATTAACTGACTAGTGTACTTCCCCCTTTTTGATCTAACATAAATTTCCTTAAAATGTAAAGTTATTTTCATTCTTAATATTATTTGAAACTTCAGTGGCATACAATATTGTCATGACTCCCACCCCCACCCTGCTTTTTAGGGCAGAATTTATTAAAATTCTTGCTTAGGGTAAAACATTTATTTTATTATCATCCCCAAATAGGTATTTATCTATGTGTGTACTTCCCAGATAAAAACCATGTAGGAATATTTCAAATGGCCAAATGCTTACTTATCAGTGTTTTTTTTTTCTTGCTCCTCTTAACTCAGATGATTTAATCTGCTATAACCTACATAAATCATACATCTATTACATTTGAAAAGAACTTAATAACTTTACATATTTTATGGCTATGGGTATAAAAATTATAATTATGAGCATTAACATTTCATTTTCATAAAGCAGCTGCCAGTTGATGATCCCTTAGGATTTTATTAAATTTGTGAATAGAGTTGAAAGTCATCATGCTTACTCAGATCTATTCCCTGTCATCATACATCAGAACCCACTCTTTCTAAAATGAAACCATTAGTGGCAAATGTATTTGGGAACAAATCTCCAGCCTGTCCTATGGTACTGTCCTCACTTATCATAACTTTGCCTCCTTTTAAGTTCTTAAGTTCAGTAGCTCAGTCGCGTCCAACTCTTTGCGACCCCATGAATCGCAGCACGCCAGGCCTCCCTGTCCATCACCAACTCCTAGAGTTTACTCAGACTCACGTCCATCGAGTCAGTGATGCCATCCAGCCATCTGATCCTCTGTCATCTCCTTCTCCTCCTGCCTCCAATCCCTTCCAGCATCAGAGTCTTTTCCAATGAGTCAACTCTTCGCATGAGGTGGCCAAAGTACTAGAGTTTCAGCTTTAGCATCATTCCTTCCAAAGAAATCCCAGGGCTGATCTCCTTCAGACTGGACTGGTTGGATCTCCTTGCAGTCCAAGGGACTCTCAAGAGTCTTCTCCAACACTGGTTCCTTTTATTCCAGAAGCCCCCGTGTGGCCAGAATATGGCCATTCTTCACTCTGTTATTTATTGTATGTGCTTTGTGTTATGTTTGATTTTTAAATTAATGCTAATTAAGATTCATAACAGTTTATTCTTTTCATATTTTCCCCAAGATGACATTGGGGCCAAGAACAAAATCCAGGATAAAAGGGCTTCTAAAAGTGATTTTTTCTCTCATTCTCCACTGTCAATGCTTCATCCCCCACCCAAACATTACTGTTGACATAGAGAAAAATGACAAAGTTCAAAAGGGGAAAATTAGCCACCTAAAAGTTTTGTTGTTATCTTTCCTTTCCTTGCCTGCAGGTCAGGTAGTCTAACTTAGATGGAAATCAGGAGCTTCAATTATTGGACCCGTTGTATCAATACATGCTGATCGTGTATGCAGAGAGAGAGGGTCTCTTATACCCCTTCTTCTGTCTGTGGGGCCCTTCCATCTTCTTCTGTGTAACATATATGTGCCTATTATATTGTTTGATTTTTATTTATTATTATAGATAATTATCTATTTTTATAAAACCAAAGTTCCATAAGATGTTTGGTATTTCAGCTAATGTGTAGCTAAGCCAGCCTTTGTTAAAACCTTAGGCAGTATATATGTTCATGTTTACCTGTCTAGTTATCTACATATGTATATTTGCATACACACAACAAGCATGTTGTCTGTATGTGCATATATACATTTGTACATGCAGCATTGAAAGAGCTACACCCAGTCAGTTTCTGTGAATTTCTTTGGTGGGGGCTGATGGAATCAAAATTGGTGCCCCCCATTTTTTTTTAACAATGCAATAAAAATCTTAGTTCCCAGGTAGATTTGAATGATTCCAAATTGTAAACAATATTCTCACAGCACTTCTGAGCAGGAGGTGGGTGGAATCATAACAAAAATGGTTGCTTTTAGAGAAAGGCAAGAGGCACAAGGAAGAGAAATTTTCCCCATGTATCTGTTTTTCACTCTTAAAGAATTCTGAATCCTTGGTTTTCTCAAAAAGTACATGTTATTGTGGAAACATTTTTATTCACATATTTTACTCATGTTTGTGCGAATATACAGTAATAATGCAGTTTCCATTTTTATATATATATATATTTTTTTTTTATGTGTTTGCACATTGTGACAATATATGTATTAGATAGTTAAAACCTAAGTCCAGAACCAGACTGATTGGCTTTTTAAAAAATGTAAACTCTTTGAGCAAAGTAAAGTTCTTAATATTTTCTCTGAGGTAAACAGAAATACCATCTTAGAGGTATCTTGTGAAATAATGATTTTCTTCCTTCCTTTTTTCTTTAATTTAGCCAAGCATCAAGCCAAGTGGAAACTTAATTGATTAAATAATCATAGAAGCTACAGGTTTTGAATGCTATAGTGCAATGCAGCTAATGAGGTCCAACTATCTTACAAAATATTATTCTATCTTATAATTGAATTATACTAATACTTCACTTTCTATAAGCATTCCTGCTCTGCTGCTGCTGCTGCTAAGTCATTTCAGTCGTGTCTGACTCTGTGCAATCCCATAGACGGCAGCCCACCAGGCTCCCCGTCCCTGGGATTCTCCAGGCAAGAACACTGGAGTGGGTTGCCATTTCCTTCTCCAATGTATGAAAGTGAAAAGTGAAAGTGAAGTCGCTCAGTCGTGTCCGACTCTAGCGACCCCATGGACTGCAGCCTACCATGCTCCTCCATCCATGGGATTTTCCAGGCAAGAGTACTAGAGTGGGTTGCCATTGCCCGCTCCGATTCCTGCTCTAAGGGTAACCAAAGCCAAACTTAATATCTAATGAGAATATATTGTCTTAAAAATGCTTACTTTGATCAGGACTAATGAAAAATTATTTTGGTGAAAGCTAATATAAATAGCATACATTACATGGATGGTTAGATTTATGGATTACAGTACTTTTGGAGCTGAAGTAGTAAAACTATCTCCATGACCCTAACCAATATTTCTTCTATTGAAATATTTCATAAATAAGTGACTAAATATTTCAATACCTAGGGGTTAAGTGATTTGTTTTGATTCTATGCGTATGTAGTAATTCTGACAGGCTATTCTCAGTATTTTAAATCTTTTAAGTATTTATTTCTCTAACCATATAGTCTTCACAGCTGGTTCTAAGCATTTCAACAACTTGAGCGAATTGCCATGATTTTGCAATCATGAAGTGAATTAAATTGCAGAATAGGTCTTCACTGAAATCATGAAGTTTTTATGTGAAGATAATTGAGAATCATCTCTGGTATTTTATTTCTGATGTTAATAAACATAATTTCCTTTTAGGAAAAAAGTGAAATAAAGTAGTCATAAAATTACAATCAAGAGAGAAAACTTTTTGGTAGTTTTACTATGTATGCTATTTTTCACATAGAGGCTCAGTTGCATGATATTCCTTCAGAAATTGGTCACAGCATATTAATGCCACACATTATCCAGTGCTTCCAATGTTCAGAGTGAGCTCATAATCATATTATTATTGAAATGTCTCTGTAAGATTGGTGGCTGTGGGTTATTTTAGTTATTTAACACTTTTCTCATTACATGTAACATGTCACATGTCTATGTAGACTCTCCTGAAGGAATATCCACAGTTTCTTGCAACATATAAACTAAATCCTCCCATTCATCTGACAACCCAATGAATGCATAAGCGCAATGAATGGACTTGCCAGACATCACCAGTAAGGGGCAGGTGGAAGTTCCATCACCATACATAAGGGCAACTACTTTGAGAAAGGTGACTTTCCTTCCACTTTAAAATGCCAATATCCTTTATGCCTTCTCACCTGAAGAACCCATATACAAAAGTTTTGTCATCAATATGGACACATCTTAGAATAAATGATAGCTTAGTTGAACACATTCTTCAAATTGCTTTTGAAATGTAGATGTTGATTAAAAAAATAATTAACATCAATAATAGTAGGTGTCGACATGAAAGGAGAACATCCAGGTACTACGGGCAGGTTCCTAATAGTCACCAGAGACACTTAGCTGACTTTCTGTTATGAGCCATGTTTCAAAACCAAACAAACACTTCATGATGATAAACACTTTTGAAATGTTTTATACCTGTGTGTATTTGGGGGGGATATCTCATTCGAGAAAAAATCAACTTTTATGACTCATTCAATCAGTAGCACTACTATAAATCATAAACCTGTTATAAGGAAATAGTTTAATACAGAAGCAGAAGGTCCAGCTGTTTAAGTATCATATGGCATATGGGGCTCAGTAATTTGACTTGAATGCTATCTGGGTAAATCATTTATTCTTATGTTGGAGTGCTATATTTCTATGAAACGAAAGTGAAAGTGTTAGTCGCTCAATTGTGTCCAACTCTTTGTGACCCCATGGACTGCAGTCCAACAGGCTCCTCTTTCCATGGAATTTTCCAGGCAAGAATACCGGAGTGGGTTGCCATTCCCTTCTCCATGGGATCTTTCTGACCCAAGGATCGAACCTGGGTCTCCCGCTTTGTGGGCAGATTCTTTACTGTCTGAACCACAGGGATGGGAAAGGACAAAGTGGTTCTTGAATTGCTGCTGAACTGAATAATATTCTATTTCAGGTGAATATCCCCCCAATTAATATATACTTGTTGAATCCAGTGAGTTTCCTTTGAAGTAGAACCTAGCATATACTTATTCTAGCTTATTTCACCATACCAATTATTATGTACTTTCCTTGGCTTTGAATTTTAACAATTGCTTTACATTTTTTGTTTGTGCTATGGTTTTTAGTACCTAGGGTGTTTACCTTTGGAGAAGGCAGTGGCACCCTACTCCAGTACGCTTGCCTGGAAAATCCCATGGATGGAGGAGCCTGGTAGGCTGTGGTCTCTAGGGTCGCTAGGAGTCAGACACGAAAATGACTTCACTTTCACTTTTCACTTTCATGCATTGGAGAAGGAAATGGCAACCCACTCCAGTGTTCTTGCCTGGAGAATCCCAGGGACAGGGGAGCCTGGTGGGATGCCATCTATGGGGTCACACAGAGTCGGACACAACTGAAGCGACTGAGCAGCAGTGTTTACCTTAAAACGATTTTCACTTAAGACATAGTCAAGCAAAATGATTTAGTTTTCAAGTAGCTGTAATAAAAAAGCTGGTCCCTATAAGAAGAGCTGAAGTTTTGTGTTCCAATATTTCAGATGTGTGAAATGTACTAACAGAGCCAGAAAGAAGTCTGGAATCACATTGAATAATGTTGATGCTGTGTCATTCATATATGGTAGAATATGCCCTGGTATGATTATATTTGTTTCCTGCACATGGATTCACTAAAATAACTCTATCAGAATTATGTACCTGTTGTCCTTTTATTTAAAATCAGACTGCTGAGCATCACTCCAAACTTCCTGATGTGATCCAGAAATCTATATGTTTATTTACTCAACGAATTCTTACTTAGCCATATCAGTGTCAACATTTGGAAATCATTGCTCTGGTGGTTGGGGGTTAGAGGGGGGAAAAAAAGAAGGAAAATACCTTAGTTTGAGCTTCTGTACTAAGAGGGACATATGTTAGGGAGGATCTAGTCCTCAAAAGTGATATTTTGACCTATGATGTCAAATTCATTCATGACCTTCTGCCTTCCTCTGTGCCGGAGAGTGGAAGGGGAAGAGTCCTCTGCAGGCTTCATAACCCAGGTTTCTGTGAAAAGAGGAGGGGAGGAGCCCGCTACATCTGAATCACGGCCAGGGCTCCAGCTTCTTCTGGGCAGGCCCAGTGTTTGCAGCTCTTGATAGGTGGTCCCAGCTCCTAAGGCCTGGTAATTCTGCCTCCTCTGGGAATTTCTCTAGTTTAGGGGAGAGCGTGGTTTCTCATGCTACTAACTTGTAAGTTTCTCCAGTTTTCTTTACCTGTGTAACCAATTCCCTGGACTCAATTCCATTCTGTTTTCCTGGATGGATCCTGACTGATACAACCTCAAAAATCAGCAAGAGGTTTCCACAAGGAAATATTAAAACCAATGAGGTATGCCAGACTCCCTCACATTAGATATCAAATGTGACAGCTTCAGACACCCTAATACATCTATAGAAAATTAACTGTGTATCCATTGCTTACTGAAAGAAATTGAAAGGAAAAGTCCTAAGAAAATTGCCTAGGACCATAGAGATTACAGACCATATCAGAGCACAAAATATATACCAGACCTCTTGAGAAACTTCACTAAATCTAGGCATGCATCCAATTTAAACACTGTGTGGCAAGCATACAGTATCATTTTGCTGATTAAACAGGAAAACAACAGCAAACATATTGAAAAGAAAGTAAATGAGAGTCTTAATTGAAGATATTTTGCAAGACTTTACTAGAATAAAAAGTAGTTTTACTATAAGATCGGAGGACAATGAAGCTGTCTGTTGAGGATACCATCCATTTTCTATTATAAATAGCCACCTATTAAATTCTCCACCATGTCTCCTTTGCTTCTGTAGTGTTAATTGAGGTGAGAAGTGAAAAGTGAAAGTGTTAGTCACTCAGTCATGTCCTACTCTTTGTGACTCCGTGAGCTGGAGCCTGTCAGGTTCCTCTGTCCATGAAATTATCCATGCAAAAACACTGGAGTGGGTAGCTGTTCCCCTCTCCAGCAGATCTTCCCGACCCAGGGATGGAACCTGGGTCTCCCACCTTGCAGGCAAATTCTTTACCTTCTGCACTTTCTGAGCTCCATCTCTCTACTTGTTTTAGATCCTACCTCTTTCTTGGCAACCTTAAGCTTTTTCCAAATTACAAACAGATATTCCCCTCCTTTGGCTCCCTAGACCTGGCCCATCCAGGTTCAGTTACAGCATCACCTTCATCCCCAAAGTTTCTGAAAGTGTCATCTCTAAGTACTCCTTCCTCTTGCCTCCTCCTCCCACTGACTCCACATCCTCTGCAGTCATTCCACCAAAACCATCCTCAGTGAGGTCACCTGTGAATCTAATAGATATTCTCAGAATTCAATTCTCATGGCCTCTCAGCAGATTTTGACCTTTTTGTTGACTTTTGACACATTTTCTTCCCTTGGTTTCTATGTCACCATGGTCTACTGCTTTCCTTCTTACCCATTCCCACTGCAGGTTCATATACTTTACTTAGCCCTTACATAATGTGCTTTCTCAAGGCTTAGCTTTCAAACTTCTTTCTTTTTTACCTGGGTGTTCTCTTCCTGAGGTCTCATAGGCTTTACTACAATATTCATTGCAATCGTAAACTGCATGTCCTTGATTTCCAAGTATCTAACTCCGACTTTGTGCTTTGAGCTCCAGACTGGAGGTCAGTCACAATGGCATAAGATATCCAGCATTCTGCCTTCTGTCTGCTCTGGGTTAAGTCCCTCTCTGTGTTCTCCAACCCAGTGAGTGGTGTCTCCTCATGCCCAGCTTCTCCTGACATAACCTCTAGCTCTCCCTGATCTCACACAATAGATCCATCATTTGGATGTGTTGATTTTATTTCTTATTTCTTTACTCCTTTTTTGAGGCTTCTCTTTGATAAGCCCTATACTGCAAATAAAACATATTGGTGTGTCATCTGTCCACTTTAACAATGTGATGACTTCTGTTTCCTTTTCCGAGACAGCAATTTCCAAGCACTAAAATAGACAACTTGGCCAAGGAGGCCCACATTGTCCTGTTCCCTCAAGCTTAATGATTTATGATTTCCTCCTCATTCTCTGCCCACCTCTCTTCTCACACTTAATTCTGTGATCAAGCCACACCCCCTTTATCCATGCTCGTCTTTGTCTCTGGTCTGGTACTGACCACTTGCCTGTGTTAACTCATGATTTACTCTACCTCCAGTATTACCTCTTTGGGGAAGCAGTTATTTTCCTTTTGGCCAGTTGAGCTGTTTTCTCTTTTTTGTCTCTCTCATTAAATTTTATTAGTTTCCTTCAGGCCACTTATCAGTGATTGTATATTCCTTAGTGGGATTATTTATTTAATATATCTCTACTCCAAATACCTGTAAGTTTCATAGGAGCCAATTGCTTATATTTGTTTTGTTCAACATCATATCCCAATATTTTCCAGAGCATCTGGCATAGAGTCTCAATAAATATGTATAGAATATGTGATGAACACTGACTTAGAAGAAATCTTAGAGGCATATAATACACCTCCATATTCAAAGCCTGAATCTCAGTGTCAGTCCCATGAGGTTTAGCACATACAGAGTATCTGGTAATTTTGACAAAATTCTTTTATAGGCTATGTTCTGCCAAGGAAATTTGCTGTATCTTTTTCTGAACAATCAAATGATGCATTGCACTCATTCCCATTGAACAACTGCTGCTGCTGCTGCTGCTAAGTAGCTTCAGTCATGTCCGACTCTGTGCGACCCCATAGACGGCAGCCCAACAGGCTCTGCCGTCCCTGGGATTCTCCAGGCAAGAACACTAGAGTGGGTTGCCATTTCCTTCTCCAATGCATGAAGGTGAAAAGTGAAAATGAAGTCGCTCAGTCATGTCCAACTTTGAACAACTGAGGAGGGCAAAAATTCAACAGCTGTTGAATTATTTTCTTAGCTGGAGCTTAAAAACGTATCCATGTGATATACATGAAACAAGGGAGTTTTACCTCAGTGGGACACTAATCATTGTGATCTCTGTCCTTAATTTCTTCATTTGAAAAATAAGTTGATTTATAATAAATTTAAAAATAAGTGAATTTGCTTTATAATAACCAAAAAGTCAAAATGACCCAGATATCCATTGACAAATTATCATATGTTCATAAAATAGAATGTTATATAGCACAGAAGATGAAGGAATTATACTTGGCTTAAAAAAACCTAGCATGCGTAATTCTAGTATTTATAATGATAAGCTAACAAAACAAGGAACAAAATTAAATATACAATATAACTTCATTTATAAAATTTTATAATTTTTTATAACAAAGCTAAACTTATCTTATTAATAAAGTATTAATAAAAATTAATACTTATGGGGCAAAATAAAAAATGAAGTCAATGAAATTTTACAAAATCATGATAATGTTAAGAGAGTTGTTTCTACTATTGTAAGAAAAGAAGTTGTAATGGGGAATGGATAAATTGGAGACTTCTGGGGACAGAAGTACTCTATTTCTTGGGCTGAGAGATTTTTACCTACACTCACTTTATATTTATGTTAAATTATATACTTTGTATTATGTGCCTTCCTGTTCTCAAATTTTATTTATGACAAAATGTTCATTTTTTTGAAGAAAAATGCTTTTTAAAGAAAAGAATTATAAAATACTAGAGCTTCAATGGATCTTAGATAAAATTTAAGACCCATTGAAGATCAAACACTACATGTATCTATAAATTGGTAATTATTTGTTGATCCAAACAAATAATTACCAATTTATAGGTACATGTAGTGTTTGATCTTCATAGCAGATTGTATAATACAAGCAAAAACCTGTCTGACACGACTGAGCGACTGAACTGAACTGAACTCTCTCTGTAGACTAATACATATAATAGTGTCTTCTGTCATGGTAAATTTTACCCCTTACATCTGTTTGTTTGTTTGTTTTTAAGAGGCCCACTCAACTGAGTTCAGGCAAGAATCATAGTCAGTTTGAATTTATGGCCAACATTCAAAGAATTGGGAAGTTTTGCATAAAAAAATCCAGATGACTTTGTGTCAAACATTTTTTCGAGATGAACCAAAACTGTAATCCTCTTCCCAGATGATAAAAATCTGTTCCTTTTCAATAGAGCCTGGATCTTTCAGCTCTCTTCAGCCCTGAATCTCCTGGTACTCCCTGTCACTTAAAATGTCAGTTTCCATTCAACATTGTCATGGAGTTGTTGGTAGAGATCCTATTTTTTTTTTTTTTAACATACAAGGTATTTGATCATTTATTATTTTGTTCTAATAGGCATTTTTATTGTGATCACTACCCCAAACATTCTTTTGTGCCAGTTCTGCCACTTGTATTAATCATGAGTCTTATTGTTCTGCCTTTGGAGAAAACCATCTATTTGTACATTTTGGATAAATCATCTCATCCAGGAAATGAGATTAGTGATTTGGAACCGAAAAATAATCCATTTATTTAGCAGTCTGTCTTTTCAATGTGCTGTAGAGAATAAGAGTATTAAAAAGTTTAAGCCTTCTTCAAAAATTTTCTGAAAATATATCCTTATTATGGCAGATGTTTCTTTCTAAAGAAACATTAAAACAGTGTTCTCCAAAGTTACCTGATTTAGTGAGAAGCTTTTGGCTTTTCTGCAGAGAGCTGAGCTCAAGTGTTCTATTCAGTTCTTAATCTTACAGCATGTATTCTTTCAAGACTTTCCAATTTGCCAATTCATTGGATTTTGTTTATCACCTTTTCCACAAAAGACCATTTGTTCATTGACAGTTGCATTCTATGTTGAATCCAAAGTAGAGCTGATTAATGAATATTCAGACTGGCCCCAAGTGTTCTTGTTAGCTTGATAGTTCTATCACATCAACCGTATGTAAAATCTATCTTCAGGTTAAATGTGGCTGCTTTTACTTTGTCAGAGATTATTTATGACTCTGTCCTCTATTAGTCTTGATTAACAGGAGATTTTTGATCAAGCAGGGCCTTCTCATCTCTGATTGCTTATACGTCAAGCATTCTCTTTCCGTGGACCTGACATATGAATGGTTTTATAGCATTGATATTTATTTGCTTCATGTTCCTTATATAGTTTGGTGGAAAATAAATGAAATTGAGCTGGACAAGGATCTAATTTTATAGGATAGTTTTACAAAAGAACAATTCTGCATTTACAAAAGGTACTTTAAATGTCTAGTTATTGGGCCAAGATAAACAGCATGCTCTTGTTCATATTATATTGAATATCATAAAATTAACAATTCTTAAAAGACATTTTGGTTCCCTCCTCTGTCCATTGTAAAGGTCATCCATTATAAAAACAGAAGTTGATTTCATGCTATTTAAATTAAGGCATGAGAAGAAAATTAAGGTAAACTTTAGTCTTACTGTGCAATAGAGTTTGCTTTCAACATCATTTTGTTCTTAACACAGTATTTACTAACCTTCCCATTGAGCGTCTCTCTACCCATCTCTCAACTTGGATGTCAAAGTACAAATTCAACTCAATGTGTCTCAAACACAACTCTTGAGTTTCCTCTAAACTTGCTTCTACACCGGTCTTAAAATTCTCTATAAATTGCATGCATATTTACAGTTTGCTCCAACCAAAAATATATTAGACAAAGAACTTTTAGACTCATTTCTTTTTATTAGTTCATCAAAAAGTACTTTCAGTGTTTATTGAATATTTAACAATTCTCTCCAACATTACTGTTTTACAGTATGTGCACCTCCCTCCCAAATTCATGTGTTGAAGCTCTTCATGTGATGATATTTAGAGGTGAGACTTTTAGGGGATAATTAGGGTTAGATTGGGTCATAAAACAGGGCTTCTTGATGGGATTAGTGGCTTTATAAGGAGAAGAAGAGAGAGATCTGTCTCCCCACAACATGAAGACATGGTTAAAACAATCAGTCCACTTGCAAGCCAGGAAGAGAGCTCTCATTAGAACTCAACTATACTGGCTCCCTGGGCTTCCCTCATAGCTCAGATGGTAAAGAATCTGCCAGCAGTGCAGGAGACCCAGGTTTGACCCCTGGGTGGGGAAAATCCCCTGCAGAAGGGAATGGCTACCCACTCCATTATTCTGGCCTGGAGAATTCCATGGACTGTCTAAGCCATTGGGTTGCAAAGAGTTGGACACTACTGAGCAACTTTCAGTTTCACTTTCCAGTGTTCTTCTATGGGGTGTTCCATGGACAGCGGAGCCTGGTGGACTATAGTCCATGCAATCATAAAAAGTCAAACACAACAGAGTGATTAACACTTTCACACTGGCCCATTAAACCAGATTTCTAGTCAGTGAATTTGAGGAAATACATTTCTGTTGTTTAATCAAATGCAGTCTATGATATTTTGTTACAGCAACTTGAGCAGACTAAGGAATCTTCCCATAATACTCTAGTCTAATTCTCTACCATCTCTCACTTAGACCATTGCACATGCATGCTCAGTCACTCTGTCCTGTCCATGGACTCTTTGCAACCCCATGGACTGTACCCCACCAGGCTCCTCTGTCCATGGGATTCTCCAAGCAAGAATATTCAAGTGGATTGCCATGCCCTCTTCCAGCGGATCTTCCCAACCCAGGGATCGAACCTATGTGTCCTGCATTGGCAGGGGAGTTCTGCAGTGGTATCTGAATTACTTTCCTTCTTCCTTTTCAGCTTTTTGCTGTCAATATTTCAAGGATCAGTCAGATATTTTTTTTAAATGTAAGTCAGTTCATGCTGTTTCTCTGGTCAGTTGTTCCAGTGACTTCCCATTATGCTCAGCATAGAACCAAACTCTCTTTTCTGTAAGGACTTTTAGGTTCTGACTGTTGTCTACCTCCAACCTCATCTTGTACTTCTTTTAAGGTGCATGTGTGAACACGCATTCTCAAGCACACATATTTAGGAACAAGACTTGATTACTTATTTATAGTCTCCTGGCTGTCTTGCTGTTCCTCCAAATTATAGAGTATATTTTACTTTTGCACTTGCTGTTCCCTCTGCTTGTAAGACTATTTTCTGGGCTACTCATGGGTTTTGGTCTCTCACTTTATTCAGATACCTACTTGAAAATTGCCTCTCTAGGAGATCTTCCCTGACTAATTAAAATCACCCCTTGAAGACCCAACCCCCATATTTCCATACATTAACCCTGATATATTTCCTTCACAGCATGCATTATTTCTCAACTTTGTAGTAGATATTTATTTTTTTACTTTATGTCTTCCGCATTTTAATGCAAGTTCTATAAGGTATGAGACCTAGATTTTTTTATTTTTACAGATTTGCTAGGGCCTAGAACAGTGCCCACTGGCAAGTTCAGAGTCTTTAATTAATATTTATTTGATAAGAGGTTACATAAATATCAACAATCTATAAGCTAATTATTTAAAAGCACATAGTATGAACGATCTCCACTTCCTGGTGGCTTAGACAGTAAAGAATCTGCCTGCAGTGTGTGAAACCCAAGTTTGATCCTTGATTTAAGAAGATACCTTGGAGAAGGTAATGGCAACCCACTCCAATATTCTTGCCTGGAGAATTCCATGGACAGAGGAGCCTGGTGGGCTACAGTCCAAGGGGACTCACAGGGTCAACACAAGTGAGCAACTAACAGTATGAACAATACTTTCATAAAAATTTGATTGAAAATCTAAGTTTCTCCTGCCATAGTGGACTTAAAACCCTCATTTGCTAATATATAGGATATGAACCCTGGAGGAGGAAATGGCAACGCACTCCAGTATTCTTGCCTGGAAAATCCCATGGACAGAGGAGCCTATGGGGTTGCAAAGAGTCAGTCATGACTGAGCACTTGCAGGAGGATATGGAACCTCTAGTCTTTCATCCCTAGAATGTGCAATCTGAAATTTTGTTTTTTAAGGGAGAAATTGATTTTCAAATCAAGCATTTTTTAATATATTGATGGTTGCAGGAATAATAATTGTTAACACATATTGAAGAATTAACATTTTCTATTAGTATTGTAAATATGTTATATACATTTATGTATTAAGTTGGACTATTGTGAATACTTACCTGTATGTGCTGGTGCTTAGTTGCTCAGTCGTGTCCGACTCTTTGCAACCCTATGGACTGTAGCCCTCCAGGCTCCTCTGTCCATGGAATTCTCCAGGCAAGAATACTGGAGTGAGTTGCCATTTCATCCTCCAGGGGATCTTCTCAGAGCAGAGATCGAACCTGGGTTTCCTGCATTGCAGGTGGATTCTTTACCATCTGAGCCACTAGGGAAGTCCTAAATCTCATCCAATCCTGAAAACTCTAATGTAGGTACTATGCTTATCATCAAATTTTTGCAAAGAAATTGAGGTGAGCATGTGTTAAATTATTTAACCTCTGACATGGTCTGTGATAAAACAAGAACTAAATATATGCAGTCTGATTCCAGCAACCATAAAGCGAAACACTACTTCCTCTGTATCCAAAATAATCTAAGTATTAATCAACTAGAATAATTTACCCAGAGCACTTTAAGACCTACATTCTCATTATCTTTTACTGGCTATTTACTACTAGGTTTTTTTTATTAGCCTCATAACTACCATCCTTCTATTCTTAGGCAAAATCAGATGAAAATATTTCTATAATCTATATTCACTAATTTTGGTTATTATTTTAATGAAATAACAGGGTTTACAGAGTCAAAAGCAATATAATTACAAATCTTTTCCCCAATTAATAATATAATGAATTCCTGGATTGTTAAACAATATAATTAGAAAAGGAAGACACATACAGAGAAAATGTTTGACATTCATCCAACAGACATGCCTTTAAACACCCACCATGTCTCAGCCTCTGGAGACACAATGGTAGATACAGTCTCTTCTGTGAATGGACTTACCCTTTCATAAAGATAACAGCCACATAAGTAATTATAATAACTTTAGTATAACTACAAACCTCATAAAGACTCAGATTATGGAGAAACCTATATATTATGTGAAAGACAAAGTTTGGATTTTATTCTAGAAGACAGTTGGGGAATGTGACTAGCACCAGATGGTTAAGGTGATCTAGTAGAGTGTGAAAAGGAAGTGTTACAATGATTTCTGACATTTATTTTGACAGTATGTAGTCTCTGTTTTCAGTTCTCTCACCATAATCATATAAACGGAGTACTTACAATCCATGTTGGGATCTAGGAAGAAAACATAAAAGTGTCATTCATTTTAATTTCTAGAATTTTAAAAAATTTCTATTTTTGATACCTATTGTAAAGAATTATATTTAATTATAATATATTGGTGGTACTTATTTTTAAAATTTAGTGCTATAGATGCACATTTAAAAATGTAACTACTGCTCTTTACCATGGAGAAGCAAAACGATTTTAAGCATTAGAACTCAAGAGTAATATTGGAGTTTTCGATAAGTTACCCTAGAGTGAACTTGATATCAAGGGCACTGGAAGAAGCTATTGCAGTGTTTCATCAGAGAGGTGTTGAGAACCTTTGCCAGGAATGTAGTAGGAAAAGGGTTTGACAACTATAGCATATTTAAGTTGGCAAGATTTGTGACTGATTAAATACAATAATAATGAAGAGAAAGGATGCAAGAATGATTTCCAGATTTTAAATTTAGGAAGTTAGGGAGAAAGTAGAAATACTAAACAAATAAGAAACACAAAGAAGAAAAACCTGAAGTAGGGATCTTCTAAGTTCATTTTAGACAGGATGATTTTGAGCATGCTTCGGAGTATTTTGCTTTAGGATGTCTGAAATTTAAGGACAAGTCTATGTTGCAAATACATGTTTGGCCCCATTTGGCAGATGGAGAGTAGATGGAATCACCAAGGTGGATCACATATAGTGTAAAAAACAGTGGTTCAAGAGAGATTTCTTAGCCACACTGATATTTAAAGGACAGAGGAAGAAGGGACACCCTTGGAGAAAGTCAGAGAACAAGGAATCAAAGAGCATGAGGAGAACCAATGTCCCTGGGACAATCCTCAGAGCAGGGAGCCCTCCCCAAGTCCTCTGAGAGGTTGGGGTCTGGTCTCAGGTTCTGGTCTCAGGCTGACCCTATAATGGGCTCTGTTTTCCATTAAACTTTCATCATACAAATCCATGTTGCTCACTTTTATCTACAGAGAAAAGCTCAGATTACCTCTGGTGATAGGAGTTTATAGTTCATAGCAAAATAGAGAAGACCAGGAAACCATTTCGGCATCTTTCAGAACATATTAAAGATGGCTCACTAACACCTGCATGTGTCCAAATATTACTCATTTGTTGTTGTTGTTGTTGTTCGGTCACTCAGTTGTATTTGATTCTTTGTGATCCCATGAGCTGCAACACACCAGACTTCCCTATCCTTCAGTATCTCCCTAAGTTTGCTCAGACTCACGTCCATTGAGTCAGTGATGCTATCCAACCATCTGATCCTCTGTCGCCGCCTTCTTCTATTGCCCTCAATCTCTCCCAGCATTAAGGTCTTTTCCAAAAAGTCAGCTCTTCCCATCAGGTGACCGAAGTGTTGGAGCTTCAGCTTCACCATTAGTCCCTCCAATGAACACTCAGGACTGTTCTCCTTTAGGATGGACTGGTTTGATCTCCTTGCAGTCCAAGGGACCCTAAGGAGTCTTCTCCAACACCACAGTTCAAAAGCATTAATACTTGAGTGCTCAGTCTTCTTTATGGTCCAACTCTCACATCCATATGTAACTCCTGGGAAAGCCGTAGCTTTAACTATACAGACCTTTGTTGGCAAAGTGATATCTGCTTTCTAATACACTGTTAATATTACTCACGCAAATCCCAAAATCATTTTTGAAAAATTATATATCCTCTTCTCTCATTTGAAATTAATACCTCAGAACTTATTATGAATTTAAATATATGCAAAGTCTATATTTTCTGCATATTCTTACTGTATGCCTGATTTACATTTGAAATATTAGACTGGCAGTTTAACTCTTTCAGTCTATGAATAGTATCATGGGAAAACAATGCTGTTTATCAATTCAATAGCAAATTGGATGAGCTTATGTAAGGAAAAGTTCAACTGCATTTTTTGTCTCAAATAAATATTTGTATTAATTACGTGTGTTAACCTACCAGGTGTTATGAATTCTAATTCTAAGCTATGTAGTTCAAAACATTGCTAGATGAGATATAAATGCTTCCATGATGTTTTGCTCCCATGGCCCTCACTCTTGGGAACTTTACACTCCAGGGCAATGAACTATAGAAGGTGGCGAGGGATGTGCATTGCTTTAGCAAAGAGGGGAAAATAAGAATTTAAAAGGGGAGTTGAGAAAAGGAGAACTCTGAAAGCACAGATACATTTTTAGCCAAATTAATTTTTGGAAAGTGTACATATGGAGAAATGGAAGATCTGGAAACCGATTGCCTTAAATTTATTCATGCCTATATAGCATCTGTTCAGTCTTGTTTCCCCACAGGGTACCTTGCTCTGGGGGACTCAGCTATAATCATCCAAGAGACCAGTAGCTAGCAGTCTGCTTTGTTTCTCCATCTCCACTTCTCTCTGCCTGCTATTTCCTCCTCTGCTATTGCCTGACTTACCCCTTCCTTGAGATCATCTTGAATTGAGTCATTATGATAGGGTCGAATGATGAGGTAGGCTATTGCTGTATTTTGTTTCCCTCAAATTAATTAGTTGAAGACCTAACCTCCAATGTGACTGCTTTTGGAGAAAGGGCCTGTGAGGAGGTGATGACGGTTGAATGAGGTCGGAGGGTGAGACCCAAATCTGATAGGGGTGGTGCTCTTATCAAAGAAGAGGCACCAGAACTGTATCCCTGTGATGTGAAGACACAGCATGCAAGTAGCCATCTGAGAGCCAGGAAGCACTCTCCCCAGATCCTGACCATGCTAACCACTCAGACTCCTAGTCTTGGGGTACATAAGAACAGAGATAACTGTCTGTGGTTTAAGCCATCCAGTTCATGGAACTATGTTATGGCAGCCTGAACAGACAAATCCAGGCATGTGATGTGCAGGCCAGGTGCACGGACATTATCTGAGATGTCTCTTTAAGCCTAATATACTCATTGCCTTTTTCTCAGGAGTAATTTTTTTTTTTTTAACTGACTATTGGTATAAGTGTGTGGCTTTATTAGCTTGGTCACAGCTAACTGGATGAGGTATTACCCTACCAGGAAGTGTCTTGACTAAAGATAGCTGCCTTGCTAAGGACCCTTCTCAAGGTAGCCCCCATCTAATGACTGGTTTACTTGGTGGTATAGGGTCCAGCATGCTTGCTCCATTTCATGACAATTCTTCCGAACTCCCCAGTGGTCATCTGAGACCTGTGTTGAGGTGACATTGCATTGTGACTTCTCCCTCAGCTTCCCCACCTGCCCCTCCAGCTGATGACACCAGAGCATGCCCTAAAGAAGTCTGTTTCATGCTCTTCTTCATCTCACAGCTTGCATTCAAAGTTCAACTCACTGGCACCAAATGTTGTTTTTCTAGATTTTCTTGTGTATGTGTGTGTGGTTGGAGGAACCCAAACTGAGAAAATACTATATTTTATTGTAAATTTTCTATTTATACCCCTCTTCTCTGTTTTACAATGAGACTATAGAGGGCAGGGAGTGTACACTGCATCTACCCATAGCATTTATGACTTTATCATCAAGAGTAGTTCTCGACAAATGTTTTCTGAATAAGCTGTACAGTTGATTAATCATTTCTCCAGAGGCTAGATTAACATTAAAATAAAAATTAATATAAACATTTGCATAGTTAACTAAGGGCTTCAAGTTGTATACACTTCACTTAAAGTCCCTGAGTGAAATTTTATTTTTAATCTTTAGTTAAAAAAATTCTAAAAATACGAACATGAATTACACTGAACACAATGATATATTTGTGAACTTGAGAGGGCATCTTAGCCCTTGAATAGCCCATACTTAAGGCAAGTGAAATTTTGAATACATACATATTTAAAGTAGTATTAATAGTTGTATAATATAAATGAATTATTTGCTATATGTATCATAATTATACAAATTAAAGCCATATAAATTAAGATATAGAAATTAGTATTTACTTTAGTGTTTTTCTATAATGAAAAACTTGAAAAGTATTTGTTGCTTGGTCCAATATGGACTTCTATAATTCCTGGAGTTTAACTTTCTGTTTATGTAAGAATGAAAAATCCACCCATCTATGAAGTCAAGACCTATAGTCATACTGTTTGCTAAAAGTGTAAACAAGTGAGCTTTGTTTGGGGCTCCTCTTGTTTATGAAGTGAGATTAAATGCTGTCTAATCACTTTTCTACTTAAAAATTCTATCTTGTTATCTCAAATGAAAGTTCTAATCTCACACATTTGTTGAAGTAAAGCAACAAAGATAAATTATAATAAAGACAGAATTGTGTCTATTTTTCTGATGGAACTTCATTATTTTTTTCCAAATAGATGCTGAACTTAGGTTATCCTCATTTATACCCAGCTTCCTAGGCTTCCCTGGTGGCTCAGACAGTAAAGGATCTGCCTGCAGTGCGGGAGACCTGAGTTCAATCCCTGGGTCAGGAAGAGCCCCTAGAGAAGGGATGACTACCCACTCCAATACTCTTTTCTGGAGAATTCTATGGACAGAGGAGCCTGGTGGGCTACAGTCCATGCAGTTGTAACGAGTCAGACACAACTGAGTGATTAACACTTCCCAGTCCTATACTTTAATTATGTTCTCTTCATTTATTCAATATGTATTGATTTAAAATCTACATTTTATCAAGCACCATAAGTGTTTGGAGGTACATCAGTGAAGAAAAAAAGATCTCTGCTATCATGGAGATCACATTCTTTGGTGATACAGTGAACATAACAAAGATATAAACTATATTTTAGGAGACAAAGACTCAATATAAAATATGTGAAGCAAAAAAGGTTATATTAAGTGTGTCAGTGGTAGAAATTTTGGCAGGTTGCAGTATTAAATAGGGTGATCAGAGTAGTCTTAGTTGAGAAGCTGAAATTTGCACTCTATTTAAATAAAGGAGGGAATTAGCCACTCTGACACTTGAGGCAGAGAACCCCAAGCAGAAGTAACATCGAGAGCAAAGGGGCAAAGGCTGGGATGTGTCTTGAATGTTTAAGGAAGTATAAGAATATGGTGCAGCTGAAAAAGAGTGAGTAAGGAGAGGAGGCAGAAATCAAAGGTGGGATTGGTGGTGAAGACAGAGAGCCTCTACAGCACCTTGGGCCTTTGAAGGACTATGGAGTTGACTAAGTGAAAGGGGCAGACTGTGGAAGATTTTGAACAGATTTTAGGAGTGCAACATAGTCTTCCTTACCTTTCAAATTATAAAATTCTGACTTTGATAAGAATAGCCTAAGAAGTGGGAGTGTCAAGAGTTGAAGCAGAGAGCCCTTTAGAAAGTTATTAATGATATGCAGGTGACAGGTGGTGGCAGGTGGCATTACACATTAACAAGGAACGTGGTGAGAGGCAACTGGCTTTGGGGTATACTGAAAAGATAATGGCCAAAGGAATGCCAATGAGTATATTGAAAGAAATAGTGGCAAAGTAATTTTTACTGGAATTGCTATTGAAATCTATTGGCTATGGGATATGAGAGAAAAAGAAGAACTAAGGATTAATTCATATTTTTGGTTTGAACAACAGAAATGATGGTGCTGGCACCAAATAAGATGGGAATGCTGTGGTGGAATAGGTTTTGGATTGGCAGAGATCAGTACATGACAAAATGCAGGTGTTTAGTGTGTATCTAAAGAGAGTACTGTGTAGGTGGTGTATAAGACTGGAGTTCATGAGTATGATCTATGGAGATAAATAGACAGACTTGGCATGTGACACAAAAACATATTTGACATGCGTTATTCAAAACCTTGAAAAAGAATAGGTTACCAAGGGAGTGAATATAAATGGAGAAGTGAAGTGAAAAGCAGAGAACAGGACAGCAGGGAGCTCTAGCATTATAAGGAAGGTGAAAATTGGAGAAGTAAGCAAACAGGCTTGAGAAGGAACCACTCATGAACCAGGAGGAAGACCAAGTGAGTGCGTTTCCCTTGAAATCAAAGGAAGAAAGAGTGTCAAAGGAAAGAGTGATTAGCTGCCTGAAAGTCTTGCCAATAATTAATTCACTTAAAACAAGGTCTGAAATTGATTATTTCATTTAACAACCAGGAAATATTTGGTGACTTGATCAGATAAGTTTAGGAGCTATGGTGGGAATGGAGCTGAATTGCAGTGTTTTTAGGGCAAAAAGAGAAGAAGGGAATCAGAGACTATGAGTCTGGTCAATTTTCCTGAGGATTTTTGCCCAAAAAGGAGTAAGAAACTGGATGGAGTCTGATAGAGGAAATGGATCATAAAACGGTTTTGTTATTGTAGTAGTTGTTGTTTTCAGCCTTTTGTTTTGCTATGTTTTTTTAAGATGGGGAGAATAACAGCATGTTTATGTGCTGGTGAGAATTATCAGTAGAGAATGAGAAATGGAAGATGGGAGAGAGAGAGAGCAGAGGAGGTGAGAGGCCTTCTGGATCGTGCAGTGAGGGTTTACCAGCTCCTCTCTTCAGTATAACAACAATGCCACTGTTGAAATTTATAAAACAATAATAAAAGAATAATCAATCATGTAAAATTTCCATAAAGTTTAACAAGGCCATAAACAAGTAGAGAAATATTCAAAAAATTCTGAATTCCAGTAGGCGTGGCCAGTATTGATGCCTGCATTGGTTTGCTAGAGATGCCATAGCAAAATCCCACAGACTGGGTGGCTTAAATGACAGACATTTATTTTCTCACAGATATGAAGGCTAGAAGTTGAAGACCGAGATGGTGGCAGATTTGATTTCTTCTTTGATCTGTCTCCTTGGTTTGCAAATGGCCACCTTCTTTCTGTGTCTTCACATGGTCATTCTTCTGTGAATTCTCATGCCTACATCCTAATCTCATCTTAAGCACCGAAGAATTGATGCTTTTGAACTGTGGTGTTGGAGGAGACTCTTGAGAGTCCCTTGGACTGCAAGGAGATCGAACCAGCCCATCCTAAAGGAAATCAGTCCTGAATATTCATTGGAAGGACTGATATTGAATCTGAAACTCCAATACTTTGGCCACCTGATGCAAAGAGCTGACTCATTTGAAAAGACCCTGATGCTGGGAAAGATTGAGGGCAGGAGGAGAAGGGGATGACAGAGGATGAGATGGTTGGATAACATCACTGACTCAATGGACATGAGTTTGAGTAAACTCTGGGAGTTGCTGATGGGCAGGGAGGCCTGGCGTGCTGCAGTCCATGGAGTTGCAAAGAGTTGGACGCAACTAAGCAACTGAACTGAACTGAAGGGCACCAGTTATATTGGAACAGCACCCCCTGGTATGGCCTTATTTCATCTTAATCACCTGTTTAATGGCCCTCTCTCCAAATACAGTCACATTCTCAGGTACTGAGGACTTCTTCATATGAATTGGTGGGGGGACACAGTTCAGATCATAATAGTGATGTTTAGGCCTCAGTCTTCCCCCCAGCTCTATCTTAGGGGACTGATTTTATTTGGAACATAGTATGGAGAATTCCTTATCTAAGGGTGTTGTTGGAAACAACAATGGAGATGTTGGTAGTGAGCAACTAATGTGAGACCTTTAGCTCTAGTAGTACAAACAAAATGGAAGACAATCAGAGGAAGATTCTTCTTGGGATTACAGTTAACTTGGGGGGTCAAGAGGGCTGCGAGCATGCAGTGAACTGTGCTAACCCAGGAGGAATGAGAACAGGGTGTGAGGCAGAGAAAGTATTTCCCAAGTCTCATGCAGACCCATCAACAAAGGGCAGAAGCCACATTGGCATATGGGGCTTAAATATAACCCCTGTCAAAATATTGAGTGAACAATAAACAACTCTGACCCAGGGTTCCTAAGAAAACAAGCTTAAAAATAAAACTACATTCATTCTGGCAAACTCTAAGAAATTGTGTTCATGCCTAAAGCTGTATCCACTCGAAAGTGAAGTCATGAGCTGAGCTGCCAGGTGTGGGAATTGTTGGTTAGGACAAGTCAAGATGAAAGTAATGATGTTGGTTAGGACAAGTCAAGATGAAAGTAATTTATTCACTTGTTGCAATAATATAAGCAAGAGACTAGGTAGAAACTGCATCTTCTGGAATGTTCTGTTTTTTCTACATGGATTGGCACTGGACAAGAGATAGATATATTCTGTTCAGTCGCTCAGTCATACCTGACTCTTTGTGACTCCATGAACTGCAGCATGCCATGCTTCCCTGTCCATCAACAACTCCCAGAGCTTGCTCAAACTCATGTCCATTGAGTCAGTGATGCCATTCAACCATCTCATCCTCTGTCATCCCCTTCTCCTTCTGCCTTCCATCTTTCCCAGCATCAGGGTCTTTTCCAAGGACTCAGTTCTTCACATCAGGTGGCCAAAGTATTAGAGTTTCAGCTTCAACATCAGTCCTTCCAATGAATATTCAGGAGTGATTTCATTTAGGATTGATAGATGTATTTGGTTGATAAAAAAGTTTGTTCAGATTTTTCCATAGGATGTTATGGAACAAAACTGAATGAACTTTTTGGCCAACCCAATGTCAGCAATAATGCGGGGAAATCATCTTATTGCTGAAGAAGCTTCAACTAAAAGCTCCTGCCATTTTATGAATCTGGGGCTGGAGGGCAGCAAGAGTGGGCTGAGTAGGAGTGGAAGGGTGCTGAGAGCTGAATCAGAGTGGAGCAAAGTGTCTAAAGTCCTTCCCCCTACTTTTTTTCTGATAAAGAGAACTGGGCAGAGGCCGCAGGGAAGGGTAACCCATGAGGGGTCCTCCAAAAGGAGCATTTAGTCTTGGAGTGCAGAGAACCAGAAGAATATGATGGCCAGGGGTCCTGAGGCCTTGACAGTAACTCTCCCTCAAGACCATCCTGCAGTGGCTGTGCAACATGTCTGGGGCAGGGAGGGCAGCGTTCCTCCACAAGGCTTGTCAGACAGAGCCTTTTCATGGCCTTAAAGGTGATCAAGAAAGGGACTTATCAACCTATTAGCCCTTTACTGAAAGAAGGAATAAAAAATGTAAGTGCTCAGAACTGTGAGTGGGCTCAGTTGCTCAGTCATGTCCTACTCCTTGTGGCCCCATGGAATGTACAGGCTCCTCTGTCCATGGAATTCTCCAGGCAATAATACCGGAGTGGGTGGCCATGCCATCCTCCATGGGATCCTCCTGCCCCAGGGATCGATCCTGTGTCTTCTGGGTTGGCAGGTGGATTCTTACCACTAAGCCACATGGGAACTGTGAAAGCAGCCTCCAAGACATCCATCCATCCAAGACTACTGCTACCGCTGCTAAGTCGCTTCAGTCGTGGTCCTGACTTTGTGCGACCCCATAGACGGCAACCCACCAGGCTCCCCCGTCCCTGGGATTCTCCAGGCAAGAACACTGGAGTGGGTTGCCATTTCCTTCTCCAATGCATGAAAGTGAAAAGTGAAAGTGAAGTCGCTCAGTCATGTCTGACTCTTCGAGACCCCATGGACTGCAGCCTACCAGGCTCCTCTGCCCATGGGATTTTCCAGGCAAGAGTACTGGAGTGGGGTGCCATTGCCTTCTCCCCATCCAAGACTAAAGGGTATTTAAGCCCAACCAATGGCAACCCACTCCAGTGTTCTTGCCTGGAGAATCCCAGGGACGGGGGAGCCTGGTGGGCTGCCGTCTCTGGGGTCACACAGAGTCGGACATGACTGAAGTCACTCAGCAGCAGCAGCAGCATGATAACTCAGGCATGACCCCTAAATAGCTGGCAAAAAGCTACAAAAAAATGGAAAAATGTATGAGCAGGAACACATCTTAAGATGCTACATACTGCTGGGAAAATAGGCTTTGCAAAATTAGCTCAGTCAAACCATTAATCAAACAAATGACCAAGCAGACAACAACAAGAAACCCAAGGGTGAGGAGGAAGAGTAAACATGTGTGCTACAATTTATTATTTAAAATATCTAATTAAAAACTATATATATGTGTATATGTGACATGAAAAGAAACAGCAATATATATGACCAATACATAAGAATTAAAGCTGATGATATAAGGTGTCTCTTAAAGGGCCTGCTTGGTGGGCTTAGCTGACAAAGATATCAAAGGGGTTATTATAAATACATTCAAAATATGTTCAGAGAACTAAAAGAACCATGCTTAAAGAATTAAATGAATGTATTATAACAATGTTTCTTCGAAGACAGAATATTAGTACAAAATCAAAAATTATTGAAAAAAACAGTGGAGCAAGTCCCTGTCAAAACACCAATGGTCTTCTTTACAGAACTAGAACAGTTATTCTAAAGTTTGTATGGAAATATAAAAGACTGGAGTCAAAGACTCCAGTCAAAGACTGAAGTAGCCAAAACAACTTTGAGAAAGAACAATATAACCCTCTGATATACTAAAAAACTATGACATCAAAACAGTAAGATACTGGCACAAAAAGAGACACATAGGTCAATGGAAGAGAATAGAGAACCCAGAAATGGACTCATATGGGCATTTAATCTACAACAAAGGAGGCAAGAATATACAATGGGAGAAAGACAGCTTCTTTAATAAATGGTCTTGTGGGAAAACTGGACAGCTACATGCAAAAGAATCAAACTGGAATACTTTCTCACACCATACAAATAAATAAATTCAAAATAAAGACATAAATCTAAGATATGAAACCATAACACTTTTAGGAAAAAACACAGAAATTAAGCTCTCTGATATTGGTCTTGGCAGCATTTTACTATATCTCTCATCAGGCAAGGGAAACAGAAGCAAAAATAAAATGGGACTACGT
This sequence comes from Bos mutus, assembly GCF_027580195.1. Lineage (NCBI taxonomy): Eukaryota > Metazoa > Chordata > Mammalia > Artiodactyla > Bovidae > Bos > Bos mutus. The sequence goes on from NC_091628.1 coordinate 66,394,958, forward strand.
CAAATTAAAACCTTTTGCATAGTGAGAAATCAACAAATTGAAGACAGCACTTACAGAATGGGAGATTTTTGAAAATGATATATATGATAAGGAGTTAAGTAAAAACTCATACAATTCAATGTTTTTTTAAAAAATCTATTTAAAAATGAGCAGTTCAGTTCAGTTCAGTCGTTCAGGCATGTCCGACTCTTTGTGACCCCATGAATCACAGCATGCCAGGCCTCCCTGTCCATCACCAACTCCCGGAGTTCACCCAAACTCATGTCCATTGAATTGGTGATGCCATCCAGCCATCTCATCCTCTGTCATCCCCTTCTCCTCCCGCCCCCAATCCCTCCCAGCATCAGTCTTTTCCAATGAGTCAACTCTTTGCATGAGGTGGCCAAAGTACTGGAGTTTCAGCTTTAGCATCCTTCCTTCCAAAGAAATCCCAGGGCTGATCTCCTTTAGGATGGACTGGTTGGATCTCCTTGCAGTCCAAGGGACTCTCAAGAGTCTTCTCCAACACCATGGTTTAAAAGCATTGATTCTTCAGCGTTCAGCTTTCTTCATAGTCCAACTTTCCCATCCATACATGACCACTGGAAAAACCTAGCCTTGACTAGATTGACCTTTGTTGGCAAAGTAATGTCTCTGCTTTTGAATATGCTGTCTAGGTTGGTCATAACTTTCCTTCCAAGGAGTAAGCGTCTTTTAATTTCCTGGCTGCAATCACCATCTGCAATGATTTTGGAGCCCCCAAAAATAAAGTTTGACACTGCTTCCACTGTTTTCCCATCTATTTCCCATGAAGTGATGGGAGCAGATGCCATGATCTTCGTTTTCTGAATCTTGAGCTTTAAGCCAACTTTTTCACTCTTCTCTTTCACTTTCATCAAGAGGCTTTTTAGTTCCTCTTCACTTTCTGCCATAAGGGTGGTGTCATCTACATATCTGAGGTTATTGATATTTCTCCCAGCAATCTTGATTGCAGCTGTGTTTCTTCCAGTCCAGTGTTTCTCATGATGTACTCTGCATATAAGTTAAATAAGCAGGGTGACAATATACAGCCTTGACGTACTCCTTTCCCTATTTGGAACCAGTCTGTTGTTCCATGTCCAGTTCTAACTGTTGCTTCCTGACCTGCATACAAATTTCTCAAGAGGCAGGTCAGGTGGTCTGGTATTCCCATCTCTTTCAGAATTTTCCACAGTTTATTATGATCCACACAGTCAAAGGCTTTATGGGAATTTAATTGGTGCACCCAATGGGGAAAACAGTATGAAGATTCCTCAAAAACTTTAAAAATATTTCAGTTCTATAGAATAGTTCTATAAAAATAGAATATGACCCAGCAACTCCTTTCCTGGGTATTTATTTGGAGAAAATGAAAACATGAATTAGAAATGATACATGCACTCCCATGTTCATTGAACCATTATTTGCAATAGCCAATATATGGAAGCAACCTAAATATGTGACTGTCATTATGAATGGATCAATATGATATGATATACATATGATGGGATATTCCTCAGCCATGACAATGAACAAAATCTTGCCATTTGTAACAACATGGATGGACCTAGAGGGTATTCTGCTAGGTGAAGTAAGTCATAGAGAAGAAGACAAATACTCTGTGATTTCACTTATTTTGTGGAATCTGAAAACAAAAACAAATGAACAAAGAAAACAGAGTTATAGATATAGAGAACAAACAGTTGGTTAGGAAAGGTCATGTGCTTAACATTTGACTTCAGCTATAATGGTAATCCTTGGTACATAAAATAGTGTATCCCCTTTGGCTTGAACCTTGGAGAGTTGGCAGCTGTGTTTAGTTTAATTCTTTTTAACTTCATCTTCCCCATGTCTCTGGGTGTGTTTTTCTTAGTTCTGCCCATACAATATTTCCTGGAGAAGCTTAATTTATATTTTATAATTCATTCTTTATCTGAAATTATCATCTTCATCCTGACGAGTTTTACCTGTGTATTAACCAGGGTTCTTAACTACATACAGAATAGCCTGGTTTTTTTTTTTGTTGTTGTTGTTGTTGTTGTTTTCTTTAAGGAATAAATACTGTATCAGAGATTAATTAGTGGGATTATGAAAACAAGACACTGAGCTTCCGGGAGTAGCCTCCCACTGGATAGAACGATTCTGCTGTAGGAATACCTGCTTTGCATGATGGACAAATGACAGAATCAGAAGCTGCCTTGACAGCTGATATCTCAAAACCTGGATATACTATGCATGCTAAGTCACTTCAGTCGTGTTCGACTCTTTGTGACCCTATGGATTGCAGCACACAGCCTCCTCTGTCCATCGGGAAATAGCCTCATCTGGATGCTGGTTAGCTGTTCCTGACAAGCAAAAGAGTGTCTTTGCTTTGTCACATGATTCAGTTCTGAATGGAGATCTTTCACAAGAATACCTGATTGGTGAAACCTAAATTATATCCAAATCGCTAGCAGCAAGGGATTCTTGGAAGTATACTGTTTGCTTTTCAGCCCCTGCAAGCTAGAAAGTTGTTAGGATGAAGTTGAGAGTATTAACTCCAGGTTATGATTTTGGCCTTTAATGTCACTTCAAGTATTGTAAGATGCACTAACAAAATCTGATCATGACAAAGACTTTATCTATATAATTCACCAAAATCTTCCTGTGTTAATTTCTAGCATCTTCCTGAGAGAGCTTTTTAAAGGAAATCTTCTTTGAAGATGTCCGCTTCTGACAGAAAATTAAAACTCTGTACTTGCCTAGCTTGAAAGAGCTAGTGAGAATAATTTTATCATGATCAGTATCATCACTCACAGTATTTTATTCGGTTAATTAACCACCCAATTTCATTCCCTCATGATTCTGAACCTGTTTGGGAATATATAACAGGGGTTCAATGAGAAGAAATCATTTGCTTTACTATAAGTGAAAAACTGGATTAGAAAATACAGCTTGGACTTCAAACACAATCTGTTTCTCTTTTCTTTCCATAGAATTTGTACCAAAAAATCACTAACAGAGCATATGAATAACTGAAAACTCTACAAGGCATAGCCTATTATCTTTGGTTTCATGGATGGAAAATGCAAAATTAGAGGGAAGAAAGTATCATGTGCACAGGCCAGCAATTTCTAAAACCGATTCAAGTGTGGCAGATAGAGGGACAAAAATGAGCATGCAAGTTTGGACATCAACCTTCCCAACTGAAGAACATAGTGAATATTAATAGATATCAGACTCTTACTATTTCATCAATCAGATCCCTTCTTCCAAAAGGTAAAAGCTAGGGAGCAGTAAAGAGAAGGGAGTAACTTCTTTGCTAAAATTGACCTGAGGCATTTTATAGGCATGAGAGAAGCTGGAGGAGAGGATGACTCACACTGCCATCATCACCATCATGGCAATGACTATGACCATCCCTATTGTCACCATGAACCACCAACATCACCGTTTCAAACAGCTGTGGAGTATCTATGACTTATGGATAATTTAAGAATGAAAAATGAAGAGGATTTATAATTAATGTAGAGAAGATGTGTTGTTGAGAGGAACAGAGTTTGGAGTGGGGAAGAGCATTGAGGTGTCTGGGATAACTAAAGGAAGCTTCATAGAGATAGGTCATATTTGTGTCTTAGAAGAAATATTAAGATAAGGATTCAAAGTATAGTCCTACTGTGGTGATAGAGAAGGCTGAACTCAAAAAAATTGATACTTTTGAACTGTGTTGTCGGAGAAGACTCTTGAAAGTCCCTTGGACTGCAAGCAGATCAAACTAGTAAATCCTAAAGGAAATCAATCCTGAATATTGATTGGAAGGATTGATGCTGAAGCTGAAGCTCCAATACTTTGGCTACCTGATGTGAAGAGCTGATTCACTAGAAAAACCCTGATGCTGGGAAAAATTGAAGGCAGGAGGAGAAGGGAATGACAGAGGATGAGATGATTGGATGACATCACCAACTCAAAGGACATGAGTTTGAGAAGGCTCTGGGAGATGGTGAAGGACAGGGAGGCCTGGCGTGCTGCAGTCCATGGGGTCACAAAGAGTCAGAACCAACTTAATGACTAAACAAAAACAACAACTGCAGGGATAAGGGGTACTCAAGAGGAAAAGCATGATTTGCCTCATTATAAAGGCTATGAATGTTCAGCTCAAATTTTACCAATCTCTTAGGAAATGGGAGTCATCTTTCAAAACAATATTTCATAATTGCTTATTTATGTATATAACTCTAAATGACTAATCTTCCTGAAGTTTTCTTAGAATCTAGTCTTTTTTATACCATTGTGCTCTTCCAAAAAAGATGTCCTCACTCTATTTACTGCAAGCTCAAGAATGAACTTTTGTTGAAAACAAACAAGGTATCCTATTTTGTATTTGCCAAGTCAGCCCTGCCATTCAAAGTCTTTATACTGAATGCTTATTTTCTTCCCTGTGTTAGCTTTTGGGAACTAAGATGGATGCGGGGAGTTTAAATTGGATACTGTATGGTGTCCTCCAATTCTGGGCACTCTTGAGGGCGAAGCTGAGATTATCTGAACAAAGGAACAAGTGATCTCACATTTCTAGTCAGTTCATCTTTCAAATAAATATTGATTTCCTTACTGGAGACTCATTCTAAATTTATCTCACCCCCAAAAAAGTCATCTTAATTTTACTTAAATAAAAAGAGTGTTTCGGATTTATTCTGCTGATAAGTCACACAGTTTTGCATTTTATTAGAAAACTCTTCAAATATAAACTGTTTTTATGTTCCTCATTTATTTGTTAATAAACCACAGAGTTAATGGAAATAGAAAGAAGCTCATATCACTGGAAAGAAAAAAAATATATACGTTTGTCTTTTCTCTGAGTGGCAAATAACAGGAAGAAGACTGCTGTCGTTTTAATAAGCATGTGTTTGTATTTTTTCATGGATTTTCTTAAATGACCTTATGATGCCCATTTAATGCTTTTTAAAACCACTGATGATTTTGTGAAACAAAGAGGAATAGTTTTTAAAGACACTTTCAGGTCTATTCTCATCTCCTTAAATGCAATGAAGTTAAATGATTTTACACTTACCTCTCTAGAACAAAGGAAATTCCATTTTTAAATGAGAACCCTCAGTGATACCTTGCTGCTGCTGCTAAGTCGCTTCAGTCGTGTCCGACTCTGTGCAACCCCATAGACGGCAACCCACCAGGCTCCCCCGTCCCTGGGATTCTCCAGGCAAGAACACTGGAGTGGGTTGCCATTTCCTTCTCCAATGCATGAAAGTGAAAAGTGAAAGTGAAGTCGCTTAGTCATGTCCAACTCTTAGCGACCCCATAGACTGCAGCCCACCAGGCTCCTCCATCTGGGCAAAACTTTCTTTTTCCTTTTCTTTCTTCCAATTAGGGACCCTGGTTGGCTATAAACCCATGCTAACAACTATTTAGTTTCAGCAAAATTAATTTATATAATCCCTAATCATTTTCTTCTTTTATCATAGAACAGAATATATCGCAAACGCAGCACTAATTAAATCACCTCAGACTTGAATTCTCAATAGGATAGCATGAAAGCGCAGACCATCACAATACTTTATGACCTTTTCAGTGTTGTCTTTTTAAAATTTTTATTTTACAATTTCCTGAATAAATGATTAAAATTTCAAAATGCATTTAATTGAATGTTTTTCCTATATAGTATCAAACAGCTTATAACAATTTTTTCCTCCATTTCATTATTAAAACTGACCAACAGTTTGGTCATAATAATGACAAAAATGCATGACCAAATCCACCATGTATTTCTGGGTCTTTAAATTTTTTTTCAAAAAACCAAACACTGTTACAATGGTTAGTATAGTTAAGACTTATTAAATGAAACTGTTCATTTGGAATAGATTTCTTTATATGTGACTAAAATGAATTTCTTTTTTCTCTACCTCTTATCATGTAAAGTTAAAATAACTATGCAGATTGTCAGCAAATTTAGAGGAAAGTTTTGGTATTGTCTGAAAAATATGGGTCACAGAAAATTCATGGCGAAGTGCCTCATCAATAATCATTTCAGGAACATCTAAAACAGAGCATTAATTTTCACGTGAATTGACTGATTCTAATTGGGATAATCTGCTAAAAACTGTATACCTAGTATATAGTTGATTAAAAATGCATACACTCATATATATTATTTTTTCTATCAGTCTTCATGGTCTTCTTGCTCCCCTACCAAAATCATTTTCTGTTTACTTAAGTGGCTTTGTTTTTCCCCTCAACACTTAACACTTCCTGAACTTATATGTTTATTTCTCTAACTTTGCTTGAGTCCCCAAAGTCTGGAACAAAACATTTGATACTCATTAAGTTAGCATTTATTGAATAAATAAAGATGTGGAGAGAGCAAACAAGCATCACTTTAAAATCTGAGTGCCAAATAAAAAGCCACAAGGGAAGTAGGAATTACAGGTGTTTATGTACCATTGAGCTTCTTTGCATAGTCTCAATTCTGCTTAATTGTTTTCTTGGAGAAATAACCATAGTGATCGTTAATGATCCCTTTTTGAAATGCTGGGTGGGGGAAACTGTTCAAAATCAATCAAAATATTATGTAAATGACATTTTATAATGTTTTAGCTATTAATTGACTCAGACTATTTAAGATCACAGATTAATTACAATTTTAGGTACTAGATGAAACTAGATTGAAATCTTAACTGAGTTTGTTTTGTTATGATAAAAAATGTGTAAAAACACACAGTCTGGCTTTTTAAAACATTCATTTCTTTATTTTTGGTTGTTCTGGGTCTTCGTTGCTGCACAGCTTTCTCTAGTTGCAGGAGAACAGGGCCTGCTCTCTAGCTGTGGTGTGCGGGCTTCCCACTGGTGGCTTTCGTTGTTGCAGAACATTCGCTCTAGGGTATACAGGCTTCAGTAGTCGCAGCTCCCAGGCTCTAGAGCCCAGGCTCAATAGTTGTGGCACACAGGTTTAGTTGCTCTGTGGCATATGGAGTCTTCCCAGATCGGGGATCAAACCTGTCTTCTACGTTGGCAGGTTGATTCTTTGCCACTGAGCCACCAGGGAAGCCCCAAGCTTTATTTTTTATGATAAATAAAGAGACTGAAAATGACATTTTTTAGCCAGAAAATTTTACACCTAGAAGAATTTGAAAACAAGCTCAGTGGTAGATTTCATTTTTTCTACAAATTACCCATGATAAAGTCTATGTGGCAAGGAGAGAAAGCTGGCTATAAAACTCTTCATGATTATAGAACTTGCCTTCCTAGGCCATGCACAATTATAGAAAATATTTTAAAAGCCTATAAATAGTGAAGTAACTGAGAAAGAAGCGTGGAGCCCATGATAAAACTATGATTATAACAGGAAATGAGGACTAATGTATTAATGTGTCCATATTTCTAAGATTTCTTAGTTCATGGCCCTTCTTAATTCTGGCTATCTATATTAATGTGTGTATATTTATAGAGATTGTTTTGCTGCTACTGCTAAGTCACTTCAGTCGTGTCCGACTCTATTCGACCCCATAGTAGGCAGCCCACCAGGCTCCCCTGTCCCTGGGATTCTCCAAGCAAGAACACTGGAGTGGGTTGCCATTTCCTTCTCCAATGCATGAAAGGGAAAAGTGAAAGTGAAGTCGCTTCAGTCGTGTCCGACTCTTCGTGACCCCATGGACTACAGCCCACCAGGCTCCTCCGTCCGTGGGGTTTTCCAGGCAAGAGTACTGGAGTGGGGTGCCATTGCCTTCTCCAAAAGATTGTTTTAGGTATAACATATTTGAATTGTAAACAAATGTAATTCTTTTGCATTGGGGTAAGGCATAGATCTTCTCTATCTGGGCTTCCCTTGCGGCTCAGCTGGTAAAGCATCTGCCTGCAATGCAGGAGACCTGGGTTTGATCCCTGGATTGGGAAGATCCCCTGGAGAAGGGAAAGGCTACCCACTCCAGTATTCTGGCCTGGAGAATTCCATGGATTCTACAGTCCGTGGGGTTGCAGAGTTGGATGTGACTGAGTGACTTTCACTTTCACTTCTCTATTTAGAAATAAAAAAGCAAAAGGGAATAAGATGTTCAGGCAACTTTGCTGCTGCTAAGTCACTTCAGTCGTGACCGGCTCTGTGCGACCCCACAGACAGCAGCCCACCAGGCTCCCCGTCCCTGGGATTCTCCAGGCAAGAACACTGGAGTGGGTTGCCATTTCCTTCTCCAATGCATGAAAGTGAAAAGTGAAAGTGAAGTCGCTCAGTTGTGTCCGACCCTAAGCGACCCCATGGACTGCAGCCTACCAGGCTCCTCCATCCATGGGATTTTCCAGGCAAGAGTCCTGGAGTGGGGTGCCATTGCCTTCTCCGTCAGGCAACTTTAGATATTACTTATCAGAGAATGGCTTTAACAAATTGTTTATATGGTGTTATCACTATTTTAGGAGGAATATAATGAAAACTCTTATTTTGATAGGGGCAAGAGGAGGGAGAAATCTTGAGTCTGAACATAACACATGTGTGGAGATTCAGTTGAGATTGAATGCCTCTTCCCTGACTCCAGCAGGCAGAATGAGTGAAATAGGCCTGGAGATTGCAGTGGGACGACAGAAGCAAGCATCATCTATTTTCCACTTTAATATTCAGAGGCCTAGGTATTTCAGAGTAATAATTTTTCCCAAGTTTAATTTTAAACCTCAAACAGACATTTTTCCTGATGTATTAAAAAGAGTTTATGAAATATAATTTGACCATTTCTTCATAAGTTAGGGCACCATTTTCCAAACTCTGTTATACAAACTCCAGTGTTCTAAGAAATGTTAATTTATCACCCAAAGAAAACATGCTTCATGGTCAAATAGCTTGGAGAAATACTGTATATGCCATTTTTTCTCTTGGAGTATAACAGTTCTCAGTTGGACTCCAAGTAGTCCCACAGAATGGAAATTTGTTTAACTCTATTAAACTTCATATTTTGAAAGTGCATTTGGTTATACAATTCATTTGGATGGAAACCATTTTGGAAGATAATTTTTTAAGGAGCAGGAGTCCAGTTTGGGAATTAAAAGAATCGTTAATAATCCTCTATAGTAGTGCTTCTCCAACTTTAACATGGGTATTGTCTCCTAGGGAACTTGCTAGAATTCAGGTCCGGTTGAGCATTTGTTGGGGATGTGGATGAGAATCTGCATTTCTACCTAGGTCCCAGGTGATGCCTAGGCTGCTGATCTGGAACCCACATTTCAGACAGCTTAACTCTGCTGCATTGTGGTTCCACAGAGATTACAGAGACGTGGATAGATGTGTACTCCTCCCTTAGTGGCTTCAGCACTTTGGGTCAAGAAGTTCCTGAATCACAGGCACTTCAGGAGAGATGAATCCTGTAGGAAACCTCAGGTGTCCTGAGAAGGGTAATATGCCATCCCCCCATACTTGTTGTCTAGGTTTATAATAAAAGTAGGATCAAATGGAAAATCAAATTTAACAATAAGTTACATATGTTTGCTTTATTATTAGTGTCTTGGACTGGACTTCTTGGTTTCTGAATTTAAATTTAAACTGTACTTAAATTTAAATGGGTACCCAAATAACTATAGGAGGCTCTATTAAGAATAAGCAGGAAAACCATGGTCATCTCAAAGAGTCCATCCAGGAGCATTTGAAAATGAGGCTCATTGAATGAAGTTTTAATTCAGGGATTGTGGAAGATGCAATTAAGGGGTGTGTGTGTGAGAGAGAGAACTCACTTTTTAAAAAAATTTAATTAGTCAATGTCTCTGCCACTCACCTCTAATTTATTGCTTCTAATCAGTAATTAGCTCAGAATGCAAATGATCTGGCCCATCATGGTGCTGGAGCTGAGTGAAGGCAAGATGAGTAAATTCTTACTCATCTTTGGAGTAAGAATTTCAACTAAAACAATTTACCTTTGTGCCCAAAATTTGTCTTACCTTCCCTTCCATGTTCTTTCCTTTCTTTCCCTCCCTTACTCCCTCCCTCCCTTCCTTCTTTCTTTCTCTCTCTGTCTCTTTGTTCTTTCTCTCTTCTTTCTTATCTGGTTACCTTATTGATCTCTTTTTCTTTCTGTTTTCTGAGATATTAATCAAATTGTTGTCATCTTATTTGTAAAAAAAGCTTTTTACAAAAATATCTAGAAATATGTACAAAATGTGCTGTTGTACTTTATATCAATAAATAATTTGTATATTACTTTGATTTTTTTTGTTGTTTCAGGGAATTTTCTTTAAGCTTTCAGTTCAGTTCAGTTCAGTCGCTCAGTCGTGTCCAACTCTTTGCGACCCCATGAATTGCAGCACGCCAGGCCTCCCTGTCCATCACCAACTCCCGGAGTTCACTCAGACTCATGCTCATTGAGTCGGTGATGCCATCCAGCCATCTCATCCTCTGTCGTCCCCTTCTCCTCCTGCCCCCAATCCCTCCCAGCATCACAGTCATTTCCAATGAGTCAACTCTTCGCATGAGGTGGCCAAAGTATTAAAGTTTCAGCTTTAGCATCAGTCCTTCCAATGAACACCCAGGACTGGTCTCCTTTAGAATGGCCTGGTTGGAACTCCTTGCAGTCCAAGGGACTCTTCAAAAGTCTTCTCCAACACCACGGTTCAAAAGCATCAATTCTTCGGCACTCAGCTTTCTTCACAGTCCAACTGTCACATCCATACGTGACCACTGGAAAATCCATAGCCTTGACTAGACAGACCTTTGTTGACAAAGTAATGTCTCTGCTTTTGAATATGCTATCTAGGTTGGTCATAACTTTCCTTCCAAGGAGTAAGTGTCTTTTAATTTCCTGGCTGCAATCACCATCTGCAGTGATTTTGGAGCCCAAAAAACAAAGTCGGACACTGCTTCCACTGTTTCCCCATCTATTTCCTATGATAAGCTTTAGACTTCATTTATTGAGGGAGAGATGAAGACAGCATGATAGATATTAAAAGCAATAATTTACTTTGGGTTTCTTTTGGTGTCCTCTCATTCAAGTGCTGAATAAATCCTGACTTTGTGCACTACGAGCACAAAAAATAAACAGAGACATAAGACATGAGACCATAAAGACTTTTGGTTCTTTTAGCAAAGTTATACACTTGCTTTTCTTTGCTCTGACAAATGACAAAGTGAGTTTTCGTCTCTGGAACATTCATCTCTTTATGAGATGTAATTACATCCAGTCTGAATGATTGCCCTGTATCTTGATAACCTTTTATTGAGCATTTACTGTGAATCAGAAATCATTCTGAGTATCTTATATATATATGAATGTTTTATATATATATATATATGAATGTTTATATATATATATATATGAATGTTTATATATATATGAATGTTTATATATATATATACACACATGGAGATATATATGTATCTCCATGTATTCATATATATATGAATGTATATATATATATATTAATTTATTTCATCCCTATACCTTCACAATTTCTGAAGCAGACATTTTTATCCCTTCAGATAGGAGTAAAAATGAGGCTACTGTATGTTAGCAAGGCTACCTCATAGCCTAGGTTATACAGAATAGTAAAACCAGACTTTGAATAAGTGAACTATAACAAGGCTTGAACTTGTAGCCACTATGACAAAGACGAGTATAAACATTTGATATCTGCCAGAAGTTTACTTTGTCCCACAAGTAAAAGATACATTTTGTGAGGATTTGTTCTCTATTTACAAGGCTATTGGAAAGATTACACCATAGTTCTTCCTTTGCCAGTTATTTATAATAACTGAAATTTAATATCATCTTGAGAGGTAACATTAAACTATGTAAAATCCTTAAGATTAAAAAAATATGCTTCGATTTTATTTCTAATTCTTTTGAGGGAATGAGATTTGAACTATACTGAGTTTTATAGGTATCCTATATATGTTCATGTACATAAAGTTAATTTCATATCTCAAGGGTAGCACAGACATAAAAAGGCCAATTATAATTTTATGAATAGGAAATATAAGATCTGGGGCTTCGATTTTCTCTATTGTTGCACTGTAAATAATAACACTATTTCTAGGGAATACTTACATCCGTTCTAACACAGAACAAGTAGGAACTTTCATTAGAGAAAAATCAAAGCAGATGTAATGTGTATCCCTGTATATTGCAAGTAATTTTAAAATAGATTCCAAACTGATGTCTTGTTTTGATGAACACTCAAAAGACATTTTGGAAATTGTTTGTCAGACTCTAGAGACCAAGGCACAGATGGAGTTCTGAATTAAGTGACTTTGTATTTTGAGGTTTGAAATGAGATCTAGTCTCAGACGTATATTTCCATGATTGTGGACTAATTGAATGTGCTAATTGATTATTAAAGGGTTTATATTCTTAAAATTGTAAGGTTCATAAATAGTAATGTAAACATTTATGATAAAATTCAAGATGCAAATTTTATCTTCAGATTAATAGAAGTAGACAGAATTGCATAAGCCATATTTCAGTTTTATTGACACCAAAATGTTCTGGATTGGTGTATTTTCCATAACATCAAAGAAAATTCCTTGAGATATCAAAAGTTCTTAACTGAATGTATTTATACTTCTGTGGTTGATCCAAACATGTCATGAATGCTATTTCATTAAACAAATATTCATTTAATGAATACATAATATGCCTACAGTGTGCTAGGGTCTGTTCTTGATATTGGTGGCACAAAACACATCTCTACCTTTGCACATTGCAAATATTTTAAATATTTATTCTAAGTTCTCAGAAATGCCTTCCTAAGTGGTTCAAGTTTATTGGATCTGGGATGTACTCACGTTTCATGCCAATATCCTCTAAACACCTTACCAAAGAGGCTTAGGCAGAAATGGATGAGGTGGGCCAGGCTAGAAGAGGTAGAGGAAATTTCAGAACATGATTCCAGGCTGTGTTTTTCACCCTTAACCAAAGAATTTGGAGAACTGTAAACTCAAAATTAAGGTAAGGCAGGAAGGAACTTATAAAGACTAATTAGTGAACTTTATTTTATTCTGTAAAATGTAGAGAACTACTAAAGGCTTTCAGGAACGGAGTGATCTTTTTCATTACCATAAATTGAAAATACGTAATATTAGAGCTCCAGTACCATTAAGGTGGAAAATAGAACAGTGTCAAGCCACTGACATTGGGCAGACTAGACATTCAATTTTATCATATATAGAAATAGACCCAATGATGGTCAATTAGTATAATAGAAACAGATTAGATTTCACATTTCTGGGATATACGTATTTATCTGTTCTTTCTTCCTTTCACTGTAATGTTGAAATGTTTTCAGATTTCTCATAAGTGAAGATAATAAATTATGGCATATTCAATTCATATGCTGTTTCTAATGGTAAATAATTCTGTATATCTGGGCTTCCCTTGTGGCTTGGTGGTAAAGAACCCGCCTGCAATACAAGAGATATGAATTTGATCCTTGGATCAGGAAGATTCCCTGGAGAAGGAAATGACAAGCCACTCCAATATTCTTGCCTTGGAAATCTCATGGACAGAAGAGCCTGGTGGGCTACAGTCCATGCCATGGGGTCCCAAAGAGTTGGGCATGACTTAGTGACTGAACACAATTGTGTATGTCTATGGAGAAATGCTTATTGTCCCCCCTCTCCCAGATGCTCTTGTGTATTCCATTTAAGTTACATAGAGGAAGAGAGGGAGTACACATACACACAATTCACAAACTAGAAGGTGACAACTAAATGAAGTGGATATTGCATATTTCAATTTCCATAAATTCTATTATATTCCATTGTATATATATAACTTAATAAGGGGCTATAACTCTGAAATCATAAAATTAAAATTTTCTTCTATGTCTTAATGCACAGGTTATAATAGAATAAAATATTTTATCTAGATTTTATTTTTATAAAATATATTTACTTATATGTAGGTTGTTGCTGCTGCTGCTCCTAAGTCACTTCAGTTAAAAGACTATAATTAACTTATCCTCAGTTGTTTGTGTGTGTTTCCAAAATCTTAAAGTTGATTTGGTAACATATGAGAAAAAGGAATTATATATATTTGACACATCTTTTTTGAAGCATATGTTACATCATTTCAGCCAATTTTATTACTTAAAAATCACAGTTTCTGAATCCCAGATGTCATAGTAGGATAACTATGAATATAGCTGACTACAATTAGTTTAATTTTTTTCTAAATAGTTTATTGGTTGTTAGCTGTCATTTAAGAGAAGTAATTATAAATTCCATTTTAAAATTCTGGTAGTTTTTATTAGTTTCCTATTGCTGCTGTAGCGAATTCCTATAAATTTAGTGACTTAATGTATGGTGTTACAGTTGTGGGAACCAGAAGTCTGAAATGGGTCTTGTGGGGCTGATAATGAAGGTGATGATGCTTCTGTAGGCTCTAGGGAGAGACTGCCTTTTCTAGCCTCTAGAGGCTGCCTGTATTCCTTGGTTCCTAACCACATCATTCCAGACTCATTACCACTCTTCTTGGGTACTCATATACTCTTACTTTTCTTTTCCACTGATCAAGACCCATGAGATTACACTGGACTCAGCTAGATAATTCAAGCTAATATTCTAATCTCAGAATCTCTAATTGCAGTCAAGTCTGCAAAGTTCCATGTGGAAGGAACATACTCACATACTCACAAGGAACATACTCACAGGTTTAGAGGAATAGTGTGTAGAATTCTATGGAGGAAAGTGAAAGTCACTCAGTCGTGTCCGACTCTTTGCAACCGCATGGACTATAAAGTCCATGGAATTCTCCAGGGCAGAATACTGGAGTAGGTAGCCTTTCCCTTCTCCAGGGGATCTTCCCAACCCAGGAATTGAACCCAGATCTCCCCCATTTGCAGGCAGATTCTTTACCAGCTAAGCAACAAGAAGGGTGACCTTTATTCTGTTATTACAGTAGTGTTTTTTTTTCTTCTATTTTTAGCACTATACTACCAGACTTTATTTGTAAGTTGGGAAAAAATATTCTTCACCAGATATAATGGAATGGTTTTTCCTCCAATATATTTTTTCTATAACTATATGATAATAGTTTTAATTGATAAAAATCAGTAGTCCCATGCCATGAAAATTAAATTTGAATGACCAATGCATGAATTTGGGGCTGCCGTTTTTGCTTCAGTTCAGTTCAGTCATTCAGTCATGTCTGACTCTTTGCAACCCCAGGAACTGCAGCATGCCAGGCTTTGCAGTCTGTCACCAACTCCTGGAGCTTGCTCAAACTCATGTCCATCAAGACGTTGATGCCATCCAATCATCTCATCCTCTGTCATCCCCTTCTCCTCTTGCCTTCAATCTTTCCCAGCATCAGGATCTTTTCTAATGAGTCAGTTCTTCACATCAGGTGACCAAAATATTGGAGCTTCAACCTCAGCATCAGTCCTTGCAATGAATATTCAGCACTGATTTCTTTTAGGATTGACTGGTTTGATCTCCTTGTAGTCCAAGGAACTCTCAAAAGTCTTCTGCAACACCACAGTTTAAAATTATCAGTTCTTTGGTGCTCAGTTTTCTTTATGGTCCAACTCTCACATCCATACATGAGTACTGCAAAAATCATAGATTTGACTAGATGGACCTTTGTCGGCAAATTAATGTCTCTGCTTTTTAATATGCTGTCTAGGTTTGTCATAGTTTTTCTTCCAAGGAGCAGCCTTGCATCTTTTAATTTCATATCTGCAGTCTTTTTTGCTTGGTTGTCTCTTAATTCCATTACCATAATTTATGTAACTTTTAGGATATAAAATATAGCAATATAATGCATGTTACTTTATTTTTCTAAGATAATGAGTTCATAACCTTATCTCAGATGAAGAGGTAATATATCAGTTTAAATCTAATAAAGCAGTCCATAATTAATCTTAATTATCTAATATAAATTTATGCTTTTGCCATGTGCCCTGTTGAGATTCCTGCCTATGACTGACTAAAATTTGACCATCAATTCTTTCCCATTCCTTTCTCTGAGGGTCAGTTCCCTTTCCTCCTTCACTGAGCCTGAGCTAGCTCTGCGACTGGCTTTTTCAAACAGAATGGAGCAGAAATGCTGTCTGGTGTCAAGAGACTCAAGGCTTCTACTTTACCCCTCTTGGATTCCTCACTACATAAAAGAAATACAACCCCAGTTAGAGAGGTGTTTCAAATTACCCAAATTGAAAGAGGCCATATGAAATGACAACAATGTGAAGAAAAAGTTCTTAAAACTTCTAGCCCAAAATAAGCACCATCATATGCAACCAGATGAATGATTCCCTCTGCTGGAATCAGAACATGGAAACAGAACACCAAACTCATCTGTCATGCCTGGATTCCTAAGCTGCAAAATCATGAGCAAATGAAATGGTGGTTGTTTAAGCCTCTGAATTTGGGGGCAGCTTGTTACTTAGCAACAGATAAGTGATTACATCCCCTTTTTTTGTAAATGGCATTTAGTAATTTACTCCAAGCCTTTTGCTTTTCTGTGATGCATTGAGTGTGTTCCTGTGTGCACAGTCATCCCTGACTCTTTTGTGACTCCATGGGCTGTAGCCTGCCAGGCTCCACTGTCCATGAGATTATACAGGCAAGAATACTGGAGTGGGTTGCCATTTCCTTCTCCAGGGGATCTTTCCAATTAAAGGATTGAACCCATGTCTCCTGCATCTCTTGCATTGGATTCTTTACCACTGAGCCACCTGGGAATACTTGATGCATTGAGTAGTAGATTTCAAATGTTTCTCATCTATTTTGAAATATCTATATGATGCAGCCTCTCCCAATGGCATAATGGCTTTTTCTGTCTTTGGATATGTATCTCATCATTGTCTACTGAAAGCTATAATTTAATTTGTCTCCTATTGATTCAGAATAATGGTACAATGATTTGCATTTTACTGCTTATTTGGAGTATAAGAGCACACTTAAACAGATTTGAAATGTGGCTAGCAAGACTTACAGCTCTGAACAAACTTTGTAGTCTTAAACCTATCAGATTTTGTGCTCTTCACATCTAGCCTCTGAAATAGTGTTTTATTGGGATACAGAAAAAAGAAAAATTGCATAGCATAGCTGTCACATTCCTTGCCTACATGTCCGAAACAGCAGGCTAGTCTCGTATGAAGGGCTGAAGGTTCAGAGATTCTACTGGAGAGAACGATTGAACATAATCTCATTGACTCCACCCCAGGCTTCTGAGTGTCCATTCTGGTGAGGCATTAAGAACTGAATCTTGGTTAGGGTCCTCTGGGATGGTCAGAGGACATCAACTACAATTGGTCCAGCAGCTAACTTGGTTGAGGGTCTTTATAGTTTTGTTATTAATAAACGTTATTTTTAGGGCAGATTCACAATAAACTTGAGCAGAAAGTACAGCAAGTTGCCATATCTCCTGTCCCCACACATTCAATATCTCCCTCACCATCAACATCAGACATCAGAGGAGTACACTAGTTGAAACTGATGAAACTTCATTGAAAACACTATCTATTCTCTCCCTTCACTACAGAGATAGGAGTAAATGTTCAGGCTTTCTATCATCTCAATTCTAAAACCCTTGACTTTTCAATTTTGTGTACTCCTTACGTTTTTCTAATTATCTTACCTCTCTTCATTTTTGCTCATCAGGTACCTTTGAATTTCCTTGCTCCCCTCTCAAAAAACTGTACATTTTATGTAAGAACGTTTTACCTTTGGCACCTATGTTGGTTACAGAACTGCATTATACTCCTTCCCTATCTGGATTTAAGCAGGAATCATGCAAGGATCACTTGTTTGTTTGGTGATAACTTTTCAGAATATGTTCATATTTATATCATCTTAAAATGCGTCAGTGAGAAGACCACAAATAGACTCAATAATGAGGCACATCTGAAGGGTAAATTAGAATTTAAAGTCATAGCAGAAAGATCAGCAATGCTATTACTACTTTGCTATAAGAAAGAAAAAAATACCAGTACAAATCCAGTTGTCCAAAAGCACTCATCATGTATGAGTTAAAGACACTTGTATAGACATCTCTCTCTGAACACATATTTTCTAGTATTGTTTTACATAAAAGGGCATATACTATATATGTTTTTGCTCGTAACCTCCTTTGTTCACTCAAAAGTATATGATTGAGGCTCTTTCATGTCAAAGCATAATAGCATGTATAATGACTGTAATTTAATTTATAAAGGTGCACCTTCATTTATTTAGCCATGATTGATATATAAGATGTTTAAGTAATAATATTTAGATAGAAGTCTTCTTAACTATAAATTTGTTTTCTACTGCTGCTGCTTGCTGCTGCTGCTAAGTCACTTCAGTCGTGTCCGACTCTGTACCACCCCATAGACAGCAGCCCACCAGGCTTCCCCGTCCCTGGGATTCTCCAGGCAAGAACACTGGAGTGGGTTGCCATTTCCTTCTCCAATGCATGAAAGTGAAAAGTCAAAGTGAAGTCGCTCAGTCGTGTCTGACTCTTAGCGACCCCATGACTGCAGCCCACCAGGCTCCTCTGTCCCTGGGATTTTCCAGGCAAGAGTCCTGGAGTGGGGTGCCATTGCCTTCTCCATGTTTACTACTGAAACATATAAATTACATTCCCTTAGTGGTAAGACTCACTTTCACATAAAGTAATAAAGATTTATTTAAATAAAGTTCATATAAGTTGCCCACTTTATACATGCGAATTTTTAATATTTATCTTGAACTTTATTATTATTGTAAAATAGATATTTAATATTGATATAGGTAGATAAAAAGAGAGAGAAAGAAGTAATTTCATGTGATTTTTCAGATCTAAATTATATTCCCCAGTTTTTTCATGTATTGCCCTTTAGAAGAATCAAAGCCTTTCTCAAAGATGCCTGCAATAGTAAAGGAAGAGAGAATGAATATATTTTATGTAAATGTAAATACATGAATTTTTTATTCAAATATAGTTATTGTGAAAGGAGTAAATGCCTTTTATGTTGAATCTAATTCATTCTATCTTTGAAATTTAAAATAAATGCTATAATATTTTTATTTATCCTAAAATTATTCCCTTTATCCTCATATACAGTATAAGGAATGATGATTTTTTTCTTAATTTGATTCTTCCACTGTTTTGCTTTTTGCCACTTGATGATCTAAAAGAAAACTCAGAGGAAAAAATATGTCAGCATTCTTCTAAAACCTCTTTGAATATAAATTAATTTGGTTTCTTATCAAGAGGAGAAAAGATGTATTTAATAGAATTCCCAAAGTCTCTTTGTTACTTGATAACACACAAAAAGAAATATATGTATCCAAATAGTTTGCTCACGTGGCTAGGAAGGAGTTGTCTAGGATGGCAGATTTATACAGATCTAGTGTGAATCATGGAGAAGGCAATGGCACCCCACTCCAGTACTCTTGCCTGGAGAATCCCATGGACGGAGGAGCCTGGTGGGCTGCAATCCATGGGGTCGCGGGGAGTCAGACATGACTGAGTGACTTCACTTTCACTTTTCACTTTTCACTTTCATGCATTGGAGAAGGAAATGGCAACCCACTCCAGTGTTCTTGCCTGGAGAATCCCAGGGCGGTGGAGCCTAGTGGGCTGCCGTCTGTGGGGTCGCACAGAGTCGGACTCAACTGAAGCAACTTAGCAGCAGTAGCAGCAGCAGTGTGAATCATGGAGAAGACAATGGCACCCCACTCCAGTACTTTTGCCTGGAAAATCCCATGGACAGAGGAGCCTGGTAGGCTGCAGTCCATGGGGTCGCATAGAGTTGGACATGACTGAAGTGACTTAGCAGCAGTGTGAATCAACAGAAGGCACAGCACATCAGCTCATAAAAAGCAATGAGTAATTACATACAATGCATGTCAATTTGCCACTGTCAATTTTTAAAAATGAATTACATTTGAGAACAGAAATTATTAAAGAAAGCAGAAAAACTATTATATCGTTGTCTCCATAGAGTCTAAATTATCACCAACCCTACTTAATTATTCAGTATGTTTTAAAAATCTTTAAAAGGAAGTCAATCATGTTTAGCTCATTCACTGTAATTATTTGTAAGCAGTAGAAACAAAGCACAGACTCTCAGTTAATTCTGTTTAAATTCTAAGACATTGTTCAGACCTACTGCAAAGCATAAAAGACATATCAGTTTCTCAGGGCTTGGACTAGGGTGAAATTGTATAGGTCCCTCTCTGTAACCACGCTACTCTTCAGATAATGCATAGTGCTTTCATCAATAGAAAATGGCAGACCCATGGCTTTGGGAATGTGATTTCTCTTGGAAATGGATGATAAATCACAATTATATAAACTAAGGAAAGACATAACCTACCTATAGCCTTCATAATAATGATCATGGCAAGAGGAACCTATTGCATTTTCAAGATTGGAACTAACAGGTTTTACAAAGAGTGCAATAAATCAATTTTGAAAATGCCAAGTCAAATCAGGTGTGCTAAGCTATTAACTAGTATTTGGCTTACAACAAAACCAGAAATTGAGTTACAGAATTTGTCTTAGACACTTCATTTGCAAAGTAAATAAATGCTAAAAGGTATGGCACATTTACACATGCGTCTTCTACAATCCTAGGAAAGAGAAGTTCAAACCACAGTGTAAAATATTTTAAGAGCACTAAATCAATTCATATAAGTTAAGTTTTAAAAGTTAATAATGAATCCTGTAAGTGATGGTGATTTTGATACAATCTAGAAATGTTAGATAAAGCGTATACAATTAAAGGTGGAGAAGGCAATGGCACCCCCCTCCAGTACTCTTGCCTGGAAAATCCCATGGACAGAGGAGCCTGGTGGGCTGCTGTCTATGGGGTCACACAGAATTGGACACGACTGAAGCAACTTAGCAGCAGCAGCAGCAGCATACAATTAAAGGATAGCAATGCAAAATGCTCTGCTATAAAAACTAACTCTGACCAAGGGACAGACATACCTTCTTGGGAAACAGGACATTTTTCCTGTGTCAGTGAAAAACTTTTTTTTTTTCCTCCCGAAGTCCCTATTTCCCATAGCTGCCCCTGAGGATTCATTACTTAAAATGCAAGAATAAGCCAACAAATCAGGCTATGGACACCATCCATTTTTACTGCTTTTATTTTCATGCTTGATATGTTACATCATATTTTATTGCAGAGAAAAGTTCTTCCAAACCAGCAAAAAAATAATACTGTAGACCACAAGATCTTTTCTATTCTTAATATTCATTCTATTTTGCCAAGAATGGCAGGAATTTATCAACCTATTTAGCACGTTTTCAAGTTTGATATTTGTGAAACCATGCTTCCTTTTTCATGTTGAGTATTTTTTCTTCTTTCCATAGTTTCTTATCTCTAAAAGATAATGTAATGATGTCATGAGCTTCTATGGGAAACATGGATTCAATCCCTGGGTTGAGAAGATCATCTGGAGAGAGAAATGGCAAGCCACTTCAGTACTTTTGCCTGGGAAATCCCAGAGACAGAGGAGTCTGGTGGGCTACAGTCCATAAAGTCACAAAGAATCAAACATGACTTAGCGACTAAAAATCAACATGATGTTGTACAAAGATGAATGTTAAGATGATTCAGAAAGGAACACTTTTGCATATTTTTTGTTAGTTGATTGGGGTTTATACCCCTGCCATTCTTTATGGTTTTTTTTTTTTTTTTGCCATATCTGTTAACATCTGTTAACTAGATAACTGTTGATAAAGTGGTAGATTTTCACTTGTTAGATGTATTTATATAGCACTAGATGAAAAATGATGTCTCTGCTCATCTGCACTGGTTTATTCCATATCCAGTTTTTATATTTTGTTTCTTACAAATAAATTGTAAAAGTAAATCAGAGTGTTTCATTTATACACTATTGACTATTAAGAGATGCTGTCATTTTTTGTGGTGATAGTGGTTTAGTTGCTAAGTTGTATCAGGCTGCCAGCTTTTTTGCTCTCTTCTTTCACCTTCATCAGGAGGCTCTTTAGTTCTTCACTTTCTGCCATAAGGGTGGTGTCATCTGCATATCTCAGGTTATTGATATTTCTCCTGGTAATAATGATTCCAGTTTGTGCTTCATCCAGTCTGGCATTTCACAAGATGTACTCTGCATATATGTTAAATAAGCAGGGTGACAATATACAGCCTTGACATACTCCTTTCCCAATTTGGAACCAGTCCATCGTTCCATGTCTGGTTCTGACTTTTGCTTCTTGACTGGCATACAGGTTTCTCAGGAGTCAGGTAAGGTGGTCTGGTATTCCCATCTCTTTAAGAATTTTCCATAGTTTGTTGTGATCCATCCACACAGTCAAAGGCTTTAGCATAGTCAATGAAGCAGAAGTAGATATTTTTCTGAAATTCTCTTGCCTTTTTATGACCCAATGTATGCTAGAAATTTGATCTCTGGTTCCTCTGCCTTTTCTAAAACCAGCTTGAACATCTGGAATTTCTTGGTTCATGTAATACTGAAGCCTAGCTTGGAGAATTTTGAGCATTACTTTGCTAGTGTGTGAGATGAGTGCAATTGTGCTATAGTTTGAACATTCTTTGGCATTGCCTTACTTTGGAATTGGAATGAAAGTTGACCTTTTCCAGTCCTTTGGCCACTGCTGGGTTTTCCAAATTTGCTGGCATATTGAGTACAGCACTTTCACAGCATCATTTTTTAGGATTTGAAATAGTTCATCTGGAATACCGTAGTGATGCTTCAATTGGATGAGTTTTTGCAAATGCTCAAACTATTACCCCACTTCCCTCATCATTCATTTATCAAACTGAGCACCAAGTGTGAACCCATAATCGCTAAAATACAGTTATTAATTAAATCAAATCACCACCCTAGAGGTATGGAGAGAAAGGCAAAAGAAAGTGATTTGTCATGAAGTGGTAAAAAATCTTTAAACATTCACAGGAAGGAGAAATAGCAAGAGGGTGATCAGTTCCTAAAGACTGACTATAGGAGAAAATAATTTTGCCCTGACTCTACCTTAACACTTTATGGATTGTCATGAGAAGTGAGGTTCATTTAAAAAGGAAACACCAAATTTGCATTGCAACTCAGGCTCTAGCAACCAAGTTTTAAATATTCTAGTTTGATTTGTGAATGAATGTCATAAAATCAAGTCCATATCAGGAGATTCACTGTCATCCCCAAAGCAGTTGGGTTTACATAGTCTTTAATAATCACCTTCTCTTAAATTATATTCCATGTAATGTTCATTTGCTCAGTCGTGTCCAACTCTTTGTGACCTCATGTACTACAGCCTGCCAGGTTCCTCTGTCCCTGGAATTCTCCAGGCAAGAAAACTGAATTGGGTTGCCATTTCCTACTTTAAGGGATCTTCATGACCCAGGGATTAAACCTGAGTCTCTTATGTCTCCTGCATTGGCAGGGGTGTTCTTTACCACTAGGTCTACCTAGGAAGCCCCCAAATTATATTCCATAGTAACTTAAATTGTCATGTTAAAGGTTTTTTTTTTTTTTTTTTTAATTAAAATCTCAAAGTTTGCTAAGTTCCATTCAGTTCAGTTCAGTTGTTTGGTCGTGTCTGACTCTTTGCAACCCCATGGACTGTAGCACGCCAGGCTTCCCTGTCCATCACCAACTCCCCGAGCTTACTCAAACTCGTGTTCTTCACATCAGTGATGCCATCCAACCATCTCATCTTCTGTCATCCCCTTCTCCTGCCTTCAATCTTTCCCAGCATCAGGGTCTTTTCCAATGAGTCAGTTGTTCGCATCAGGTGGGTAAAGTATTGGAGTTTCAGCTTCATCATTAGTCCTTCCAATGAATATTCAGGACTGATTTCCTTTATGGTAATAGATAAAAATGAGAGCAAAGTTTCTGAGAAAAGATATCCTTATTATTGGTGGATGAAAGATGTCTTATTACTCCTAACATGTTTGGGTCTGAGACATACTGAAAAATAAACAGAGAGTTCTGAAAATTTACTCTGCAGCAAAAAAAATTAATTTTCAAATAAATAAGTTTGAAGTGCTTGCAGTTGAAATTTAAAGGTGGGCTCAAGATAGAAAGATTGTTCTCTTTTGTTGTATTAGAATGAGACATTAAAAGGAGTTTTCCTGACAAATAGTTAAAAATCTTACATAAAGGAGATATTACATAAAGGAGTTTTAGTTACCATAAAGATTAGCAGAAAGAGATGAATGGAAAAGAGTTCATGTAAATTACTAATGAGAAGTAATGTTCTCAGGAATTTTCTATATTAATAAATGGCTCTAAATAAATGACCTCTATAGCTTATTATTTACCTGAAAGTTATTAAAATATTAATTATTTAAGAGTGACACTCTTTCAAAATTGTGATTATTTTTTTAGATGTATAATTAAATGGCCAAACTTTATTGAGAGCTGCCATTTTTAAATCTGAAGGAGCATGCTCCAGCTTTGGAGTAAATTTAGCAAAGATTATTGGAACTTGATGCCTCAAACTTCAAATTATAGGCGGGGATAGAAGCTTAACAAAAATACATCAAAGTTGGAACAAAATAAACAGTGCTCTTTTGTAACTATGCATGTTCACTGATGCCATTTTGCACTTGTGATATGTTACGCTATTAGTAGGAAAGTTGTAGGAGAGCCTGAGGTCATTTCTCACTCTAAATAGTGTTTTTCAACCATGACTGCACATTGGAACCACCTGGGAGTTTTAAAAATTACTGATGTCAAGGTTCTACCCCTAGAGTTTTTCATGTAATTGGTCTGAGGTGCAGGCTGGACTTCAGGACTGTGCAGTCAAGGTTAAACTAACTGTTCTAAAGAAACTTGAAATATGAGAAGCTTGAAGATTTTAAAGGAGACCCCAGAGACAACTGTGTTGCAGAAATTATGGCAAAATAAGTATTGTACATTAATCCAAGATGAACACAGAAGTGTCAAGTAGGGAAGATACCCAGAGAAGGGTTGCTTCAATTATGTAGAAGTGTTTATCATAGATTGAAAACAGTATATTCAGAAAACATCTTATGAGAACAACCAGCAACACAATTCTCAATAAAACCAATTGTGTAAATAATAATTTGGTTCACAAAATTTTGAAGATGAAGGGAATATAGGGCTTCTGAAATCAGTGATGTTTTAAAATATCAGAACAACATTCTGAGAACACCTGAAAGTTCAGTTAAATTACAACAATTAATTTCTGATATGTGGTGGGGTCAGTGGTTTGCTTTTGCCTTATTTTTTAAAAATATATTAATCAAATAGTTATGCCTAAATTATCTTAGAAATAGTCTCTAATCTCCACAAAAGTAAATGAGACCACTAAATAAGTTATCACCATTTTTGTGGAGCCCATAAAAAATTGCTTTCAAGGGACTTAGTGAGATTATTTCCTTGAAGGCAGGAGCTGGGTGTTCATGAAGATGTGTCCTTTGTGAGTAAGGAGAAGAGTATAAGTGGATATAAAAATAGTAAAGAAATAATTAGCTTTAAAAAAGCTAAATTCCATGTTTAGCAAAGTTAATGAGCCCCTAAATTCCTAAAGCTGAATGTTGGTGTGTAAATGAGTATTCCAAACCAAGAGAGACTAACCTTAATATTCGTGGATGTTAAATAAAAACTTAATTTTTCCCTACCATCTATATCTCCTAGGTTTAAATCAAACAGATGTTTTGGCTCTTAAAATTCCCCAATAAGTTCTGCTTTTCTGATAATATCATTTATTGGTGGATTACTTTTTGAAAATCATTTATCAGGAAAAATTTGAATTTACATTTTCAAAATTGTATATTGGATTAATTCAGCTGTTTTTTTTTTTTTTTTTTTTTAATTTGGCTTATGTTTCCAGTTAACTAGTTTGACTACTGATACATAAACATTGTAAAATATTTGTTCAAAGTACAAATTTTATCAACTGACTTTTGAGGGTACTAGTGTAAATTCAGTTACTTTTTAAGATCTTTGCATATTCACACTATTCTGTGAATTATTTGAAGGACTATAACTATATGATGGTTTCAGATAATGGTAACTGAATTTGCAAGTGTTGAAAAGATAAGATTTTTTTAATATGGGCTATTATTTTAATTTATTTTATTTTTTATTTTAATTTATTTTAATTTAAGTACTAGGGGATAAATTTAAAAAACACTGGAAAATTAAATTTTTCCTTTTGGTGGGAAATTTTTATGGAACATATACAAATTGAAAAAGAAGCAGAAGCTTAGGGAGGAAACTTGTCTAGGTAAACTTCGATAGTTTTAGATCTAGGAGAGACAGGATATTCATGGACTTGAAAATAGGAAACTACTCTGTAATGTTAGAGGCCAAGGGCTACCATATGCTAACTGAATTCTATGCTATGCTAATCACTCTATCTCTGATTAGATCTTATAAAATGATTTGTAAATATTTACATGAATGTTAGATGATGGAATCAGCATGACATGTGACTGAATGTGAGAATAGTGAAAAAGAGGAAATGGGAAACAAGGTTGATGATGGACCCAGACTAGCATAACAATAGGTTTTGATAGGGGAGAAGGCAATGGCACCCCACTCCAGTACTCTTGCCTGGAAAATCCCATGGGTGGAGGAGCCTGGTGGGCTGCAGTCCATGGGGTCGAGAAGAGTTGGATATGACTGAGCGACTTCACTTTCACTTTTCACTTTCATGCATTGGAGAAGGAAATGGCAACCCACTCCAGTGTTCTTGCCTGGAGAATCCCAGGGACAGGGGAGCCTGGTGGGCTGCCGTCTATGGGTTCGCACAGAGTCAGACACGACTGAATTGACGCAGCAGCAGCAGCAGCAGGTTTTGATAGAACAAGTCTGGGGAGAGAAACAAAAGAGGAAGAAGGGATCAAGGGAACACAGAGAAGTCCAAAGCTCCCTACACAAGTGCTTCTCACCCAGGATATCCGCTGGCGTCCTAGCCCAGCATAAGAGCAGCTCATCCAGAGTAGACTGGAGTTTTCCAGAGTGAGGGGTGCCAGCTCTTCATGCTCCATTTCCCTAATTCCTGGTCTGAAGGCATGAGAGGAAAATGAGCTCCTCTACTGAGAGAAGGCAGGCCAACGCTAAGCAAATGTTAATATTATCTTTCAAATTTCTCATTTTCACAAATGTTGACTAATCAAGTTGAGAAAATAAAATGAAAACAAGCAGACTTGGTTTGACTGGCATGTGATATAATCTCTTTCAAGGACAGGCTGCTTTAGCAGGCAAATGAATCCTGGTAGACATGGAAGAACTTGCTCCTAGTCCAAAATAAACAAGATGTGTTTTACTGGAAAATGGCAAATGTATCAAAAGGATAACTTGACAGCAAGTGTACAGAATACTGTAAAAATGTTTCCTTCTTACTTTACATGCATGTGTAATTCCTGCTTGAATGCAAGAAGACTAAATACCAGCTTTATTTAATATATTTTGTGTCAACTTCTGTATAATTTTTTTTTTTTTTTTGAGGTGAGAGGAATGGAAAGAGGAGAACATTAATTCCAGATGGCTTTAAGCAAATGTTAGAAAGGTGAACATTCATAGGCTTCCAAATATCTGTTGGCTAGTTGACATTTACAAACACTATATAGGTAAGCTTTCTCCTTAAGCTGTATTAAGGTTCTGGCAGTGAGTAAAGGATGTGTGAAATGAAATATGCCATTCAAATATAGCAAAGAAAGAGAAAATCTGTAACCTCTATTGGGAGGAAATCACGAAAACCAAATCTCTATGTTATTTAATATGTTCTACTAAGGTACTGCAGAAAGTTTAACTATACTCAGCTATTCAAAATATTTCCAACTGTTACTTCCATTTTTTTGAGAGGCAAGTTGTCTGTTTAAATGAGGAAGCACTATGTTTTAAATTCCTGAGCATACTTAATAAGACCAGAAGACAGTATTAATAAGAAGGATAGTATTTATAAGGATTGCTTAAAGATGCAAGCTGGTCAGCTACTAACTGTAATTCTTTAATTCTGGTATGTTTGCACCATCCAGCTGAATGAAAACAAAATGTATATTTCCAACCTGTATGTTTAAGGAACAGAAGAAATCCAGCATAGCAAATGTGAAATTCCCAAATAGTATGCAAAAATATGTCAATCATTGCTTTAATCTAATATGGGAGCTGGTGGTAACAACTCCAGGCAGCATATATAGATGATTGTGAATGTTTATCTATACGCAGATATCATAAGAGATATGTGAAAACATGCAAATAACTTTAGGGTTTCTGAATACTGTTTATTAAGTTCTATTATCTAAATTAAAAAATAATATCCAAAATATCATGCATACTATAATTGACATCTATTTCTAACTCACTTATGGATATATATCATTATCATTAATAAAATGACTTGAAAATTGTTGAAATTTTCCAGAACATATTAAAAAAAAAGCTTTCAAATTAATTTAATGAAGTTGACAAAATGTTGATCATAAACAATAACAAAATATATGTATTTTAAAATTTCATTTTCTAATTGGTTATTTCTGGTATAAGGAAATAAAAGCTTTTCATATGTTGATATTCTATTGAATAATCTTACTGGCTACATTTACTTACTAGTTCTAATATTTAAAATTTTCTACATATACAGTAATACCATTTGCAAACATGACCAGTGTATTTCTTTTTTCCAATACTTGGGCACTTTTTATTCCTCTTATTGAACTGGCTGGAGTGTTCTTATTAATTAATTTTCTGTAGGTTTTTATGGCTCCCCATAATCAGATTTTAAAATTGTGTTATAGTCTTTGTTTGGACATCTTAAAACTCATATAATTTTCTGCATCCTTTGATATAATGAGAATTTTTCTTTCAAATAGTTCTTGTAATGAATTACATCAGTTGACTTTATGATAGTAGAACAATTCTGCAGTATTGGAATAAACCTAAGTTGTTTTTCATTTTTAATAGTTTTTATAGAGCTGTAATTCATATACCATAAAGTTCACCCTTTAAAAGTGTACAATTCAGTAATTAGTATATTCAAAAAGTTGTGTAATAATCACCAAACAAATTTTCACTCCTCTCCCCAACTCTTGACAATGATTAATTTACTTTCTATCCTTATTTGCTATTTCTGGATATTTCATAAAAGTAGAATCATATAAAGCCTTTGGTGTTTGGCGTTATTCACGTCATAATGTGCCGGTATTTCACTCTTTTTATGACTGATAAAAAGTAAACATACAACTTTTTGTTTATCCATTCGCCAACTGGTGGACATTTGTATTGTTTCCTTTCTGGCTATAGAAGGCAATGGCACCCCACTCCAGTACTCTTTCCTGGAAAATCCCATGGATGGAGGAGCCTGGTGGGCTGCAGTCCATGGGGTCGCAAAGAGTTGGACACGACTGAGTGGCTTCACTTTGACTTTTCACTTTTATGCAATGGAGAAGGAAATGGCAACCCACTCCAGTGTTCTTGCCTGGAGAATACCAGGGACGGGGGAGCCTGGTGGGCTGCCGTCTAAGGGGTCGCACAGAGTTGGACACGACTGAAGCGACTTAGCAGCAGCAGCAGTATGATGGTACTATCATTTACGCAACTTAGGTTTTTCTGCTCTCCACTTGAAAGCCAATATTTGAGAGACAAATGTTGGTAGGAAAGGAAAGATTCCTTTACTCAAGAGTAAGAACCAACTCTTAACTGTTAAGTGGGGGAGCAAGAGCTTTTTGAAGGGGAGTTTCAGGGGTGCACAAGTGGTAGGTGGGGCTATGTATAGAATAGCATAATTAGTTCCCACTATCATTTTGAAGTTAGTCACATGGTCTGATCGCCAACATCTTGATTGTTTTAAGTCAGTTAATCTTCAGTTCCAGAGTCAGTTTGTTCCCCTTTCCTTGAAGCCAAGATAGAGCAGCTTATGCACGGCTACAGTCTGGTCATCAATGTAGTCAACTTTTTCTACCAATGGGGGTTTCAGAATCTGCAAATTGGTTTAAAAGATATGGCTCAGAATACAATTTATGGATAAATTATTATTATTTTGGTTTCCTTGAATGTTTTTCTTTCTTTTTGCATTTTTCACTTCTCTGATTAAACTTACTTGGTTAAATTTTTTCTACAAAAAAGAAGCAGGCAGAGGGCATAGGCTAGGGAAGATGAGGTTTTCTGTGCTGGGAAGGCCTTGTAGGGTCCTTCTTAGTTATACTATAAATATTTCTGGACAGGTTTCGGGAATCATATGGCTTCAGTTCTCTTGGATATATGCTTAAGAGATAAAATTGCTAGAAAGTGAAGTCACTCAGTTGTGTCCAACTCTTTGTGACCCCGTGGGCTGTAGCCTACCTGGCTCCTCCATCCATAGGATTTTCCAGGCAAGAATACTAGAGTGGGTTGCCATTTCCAGCTCCAGGAGATCTTCCTGACCCAGGGATTGAACCTGGGTCTCTTGCATAGTAAGCAGATGCTTTACCATTTGAGCCACCAGGGAAGATTGCTAGGGCACTTGATAATTCTGGGTTTAAATTTGGTGTAGAAATGGAACACTGTTTCCCCAAGTGGCTGTACCATTTTCCACTGTTTCCCCAAGTGGCTGTACCATTTTCTACTTGCTACAGTCATCTTTGAGGGATTGTTTCCACATGCTCACTCTTGCTTGTTATTTTCCATCATTTGATCATAGTCATCCTCCCGAGTGTAAAATCGTTTCTCATTGTAGTTTTGATTTGCATTTCACTTCCCTGGTGGCTCAGAGGTTAAAGTGTCTGCCTGCAATGCGGGAGACCTAGGTTCGATCCCTGGGTTGGGAAGATCCCCTGGAGAACGAAATGGCAACCCACTCCAGTACTCTTGCCTGGAGAATCCCATGGAGGGAGGAGCCTGGTAGGCTACAGTCCATGGGGTCGCTAAGATTCGGACACGACTGAGCGCCTTCACTCTACACTATACTATACTATAGTGACCAATAATGTTAAGCATCCATTCATGTGCTTCTTGCCCATCTTTGTATCTTTTTTGAGAAGTAACTGTACACATTTTGCATTTATAATTGTTGGGTTGTAAGTTATGTACGTATTCTGAATGTAAGTCCTTTATGAGATGTATGATTTGTAAAAATCACTTCCCATTCTATAGATTTATTTTCGTCTTGCTGTTTCAGTTCAGTTCAGTCACTCAGTCATGTCTGACTCTTGGCAACCCCATAGACTGCAGCACGCCAGGCCTCCCTGTCCATCACCAACTCCCGGAGTTTCCTCAAACTCATGTCCATTGAGTTGGTGATACCATCCAACCATCTCATCCTCTGTCGTCCCTTTTTCCTCCTATCTTCACTCTTTCCCAGCATCAGGGCCTTTTCAAATGAGTCAGTTCTTTGCATCAGGTGGCCAAAGTTTTGGAGTTTCAGCTTCAGTGTCAGACCTTCCAATGAATATTCAGGACTGATTTCCTTTAGGATGGACTGGATGGATCTCCTTGCAGTCCAAGGGACTCTCAAGAGTCTTCTCCAACACCACAGATTGAAACCATCAATTCTTTGGTGCTTAGCTCTCTTTATAGTCCAACTCTCACATCCATACATGACTACTGGAAAAACCATAGCTTTGACTAGACATACTTTCATTGGCAAAGCAATGTCTCTGCTTTTCCATATGCTATCTAAGTTGGTCATAGCTTTTCTTCCAAGGAGCAAGTATCTTTTAATTTCATGGCTGCAGTACCATCTGCAGTGACCTTGGAGCCCCCCAAAATAAAGTCTGTCACTGTTTCCACTGTTTCCCCATCTATTTCTCGTGAAGTGATGGGACCAGATGCCATGATCTTCATTTTCTTAATGTTGAGTTTTAAGCCAACTTTTTCACTCTCCTCTTTCACTTTCATCAAGAAGCTCTTTAGTTCTTCTTCACTTTATGCCATAAGGTTGGTGTCATCTGCATATCTGAGGTTATTGTTATTTCTTCCAGCAATTTTGATACCAGCTTGTGCTTCATCCAGCCCAGCATTTCGCATAATGTACTCTGCATATAAGTTAAATAAGCAGGGTGACATTATTCAGCCTTGATGTACTCCTTTCTTGGTTTGGAACCAGTCTGTTGTTCCATGTCCAGTTCTAACTATTGCTTCCTGACCTGAATACAGAGTTCTCAAGAGGCAGGTCAGGTGGCCTGGTATTCCCATCTCTTTCAGAATTTTCCACAGTTCATTGTGATCCAGAGTCAAAGGCTTTGGCATAGTCATTAAAGCAAAATCAAATGTTTTTCTGGAGCTCTCTTGCTTTTTCAATGCCTCAACAGATGTTGGCAATTTGATCTCTGGCTCCTCTGCCTTTTCTAAAACCAGCTTGAACACCTGAAGTTCATGGTTCATATACTGTTGAAGCCTGGCTTGGAAAATTTTGAGCATTAATTTACTAGCTTGTGAGATGAGTGCAATTGTGTGGTAGTTTGAGCATTCTTTGCCATTGCCTTTCTTTGGGATTGGAATGAAAACTGACCTTTTCCAGTCCTGTGGTCACTGCTGAGTTTTCCAAATTTGCTGGCATATTGAGGCAGCACTTTCACAGCATCATCTTTTACGATTTGAAAGAGCTCAACTGGAATCGCATCACCTCCACTAGCTTTGTTCATAGTGATGCGTCCTATGGCCCACCTGACTTCACATTCCAGGATGTCTGGTTCTAGTTTGGGGATGACAACATCATGATTATGAAGTTATGAAGATCTTTTTTATATAGTTCTTCTGTGTATTCTTGCCACCTCTTCTTAACATTTTCTACTTCTGTTAGGTCCATACCATTTCCGTCCTTAATGATGCCCATCTTTGCATGAAACATTCTGTTGGTATCTCTAATTTTCTTGAAGAGATCTCTAGACTTTCCCATTCTTTTGTTTTCCTCTATTTCTTTGCATTGGTTGCTGAGGAAGGCTTTCTTATCTCTTCTTGCTATTCTTTGGAACTCTGCATTCAAATGGGTATATCTTTCCTTTTCTCCTTTCTTTTCACCTCTCTTCTATTCACAGCTATTTGTAAGGGCTCCTTAGACAACAGTTTTGCCTTTTAGCATTTCTTTTTCTTAGGAATGGTCTTAATCACTGCCTCCTGTACAATGTCATGAACCTCTGTTCATAGTTCTTCAGGCACTCTATCAGATCTAATCCCTTAAGTCTATTTGTCACTTTCCATTGTGTAATCTTAAGGGATTTGATTTAGGTCATACCTGAATGGTCTAGTGGTTTTCTCTACTTTCTTCAATTTAAGTCTGAATTTGGCAATAAAGAGTTCATGGTCTGTGCCACAGTCACTACAGGTCTTGTTTTTGCTGACTTTAAAGAACTTCATCTTTGGCTGCAAAGAATATAGTCAATCTGATTTCAGTATTAACCATCTGGTGATGTCCATGTGTGGAGTCTTCTCTTGTGTTGTTGGAAGAGGGTGTTTGCTATGACCAGTGCGTTCTCTTGACAAAACGCTATTAGCCTTTGCCTGCTTCATTCTGTACTGCAAGGCCAAATTTGTCTGTTACTCCAGGTTTTTCTTGACTTTCTACTTTTGCATTCCAGTCCCCTATAATGAAAAGGACATCTTTTTTGGGTGTTAGTTCTAGAAGGTCTTGTGGTTTATTTCAAACCCAAAACAATTTAATTCTGATTAAGTAGAATGTGTCTGTTTCTTTTGCTGCTTTAAATTTTATGGCTCATATAGAAACCAATTGTCTAATCCAAGGTCATGAATATTTTTACTTATATTTTCTTCTAAGAGTTTTTCACCTTTAGTTATTACATTAGGTTTTTGATCCACTTTGAGTTATTTTTTGTACATGAAGCAATGTCAGAATCTAATGTAATTTTTTTGCACATGTATTAATTGTCCCAGTACTATTTGTTGAAAATTATTTCCCTGTTGAATTGTCTTGGTTCCCTTATCAAGAATCAATTGACCATAAGTGTATAATTTATTTCTGGATTCTCAATTTTATTCCAGTGATCTATGTATCTATCATGAAGCCAATACCACATTGATTTAATCACTCTGGCTTTATAGAAAGTGTTGTAACCAGGAAGAATGAATCCTACAACTCTGTTCTTCTTCTTCAAGGTTGTTTATGCTGTCATTGACCTTTGTTGTATTAGTTTTCTATTGGTGAGGTAACAACTTAGCCAAAATTTACTATCTTACAGTTCTGGAAATGATATCCTAAAATTAAGGTGTCAGCAAGTCTACATTCCTGCTGGAGTCTCTAGGCAAGAATTTGTTTACTCACTTTTTCTATCTTTTGGAGGCCTTCTGCCTTCTTTAGCTTCTGGCTCTTCCCTGAATCACTCTGGCATCTTATTTTATCATGGTATCTATCTTTCAGGCTCTACTGCTTAACCTTCCTTTTTCTTTTATGAGGATTACATTGGGACCAACCCAGATAAGCCATGAAAATTAACCCAACTCAAATCCCTTAACTTTATCATATCTACAAAGTACCTTTTGTCATTTAAAATAAAATATTCCCAGGTTTTGGAACTAGATATCTTTGGTAGCCATTATTGTTACTACAGTTGCATTTCCATATGAAAATGTTGCACTTCCATAGGAACAGCTTGTCAACTTCTGCAAAACAATCAGCTGGAATTTTGAAAAGGATTGCTGTGAATCTGAAGAACAAGTCTGTGGTCATCTTAAAAATATTAAGATTTCAGATGCATGAACATGGCATATTTATCCATTTAATTTCTTTCAGTGATTCTTTGTCTTTTTAATTGTACAGATTTTATGCTTCTTCTGTTAAATGTATTCTTTTATTTTTTTAAATGCTTTATATATAATCTTCATATGTTCTGTATTAGATTTGATAGTATTTTGTTGTGGATTTTTTTGTCTATATTCAAAATACAGTTATCTCGACTTAATAGGTTAGCTGGGATGTGTTCTCTCCCAGTATAATTTTTGGAGGATTTTTTTAAGAATTGATGATAAATTTTCATTGAATATTTGATTGAATTTATCAGTGAAGCCATCTGGGTTTTGGGGTTTTTTTTTGCAATAGGTATATTGATTACTAATTCACTTCTTTTATTTGTTAGAAATTCAGTTCACTTCAGTCGCTCAGTCATGTCTGACTCTATGAGACCCCATGAACCGCAGCATGCCAGGCCTCCCTGTCCATCACCAACTCCCAGAGTTTACCCAAACTCATGTCCGTTGAGTCAGTGATGCCATCTAACAATCTTATCCTCTGTTGTCCCCTTCTCCTCCTGCCCCCAATCCCTCCCAGCATCAGAGTCTTTTCAAATGAGTCAGCTCTTTGTATCAGGTGGCCAAAATACTGGAGTTTCAGCTTCAACATCAGTCCTTCCAATGAACACCCAGGACTGATCTCCTTTAGGATGGACTGGTTGGATCTCCTTGTAGTCCAAGGGATTCTCAAGAGGCTTCTCCAACACCACACTTCAAAAGCATCAATTCTTCTGTGCTCAGCTTTCTTTATAGTCCAACTCTCACATCCATACATGACCACAGGAAAAACCATAGCCTTGACTAGATGGACCTTTGTTGGCAAAGTAATATCTCTGCTTTTGAATATGCTATCTAGGTTGGTCATAACTTTCCTTGCAAGGAGTAAGCGTCTTTTAATTTCATGCCTGCAATCACCATCTGCAGTGATTTTGGAGCCCCAAAAAATTAAGTCTGACACTATTTCTACTGTTTCCCCATCTATTTCCCATGAAGTGATGGGACCAGATTCCATGATCTTCGTTTTCTGAATCTTGAGCTTTAAGCCAGCTTTTTCACTCTCCTCTTTCACTTTCATCAGGAAGCTTTTTAGTTCCCCTTCACTTTCTGCCGTAAGGGTGGTGTCATCTGCATATCTGAGGTTATTGATATTTCTCCCGGCAATCTTGATTCCAGCTTGTGTTTCTTCCGGTCCAGCGTTTCTCATGATGTGCTCTGCATATAAGTTAAATAAGCCGGGTGACAATATACAGCCTTGACGTACTCCTTTTCCTATTTAGAACCAGTCTGTTGTTCCATGTTCAATCAGATCTTTATATTACTTATTGGCTCAGTTTTGATAGTTCATATCTAAGAATGAGTTCATCTTAATTATCTAATCTGTTGGCATGTAAAGCTTCACAGTATTCTCATAAATTCTTTTTTGTTCTTGTAAAATCAGATGTTATGGCAACTTTCATTCTTTAGTTTTGTCATTTGAGTCTTCTGTCTCTTATTCTTGATCAACATA
The DNA here is from genome assembly GCF_027580195.1 of Bos mutus. NCBI lineage: Eukaryota > Metazoa > Chordata > Mammalia > Artiodactyla > Bovidae > Bos > Bos mutus. Next base: position 66,431,002 of record NC_091628.1, read on the forward strand.
GCTGACCACAATTTTTGTTGTTGTTGTTGTTTGGCTTGGTATTTCTTGTTTGTTTGTTTCAAATAAACAAATTTGGTTTCTTTGGTTTTTTTTTCTGTTGTTTTCCTATCCTCTGTTATCTGTTTCCATTAAAATCATGATTATTTCCTTTTCTTTCCTGGCTTTGGATTTAGTTTGCTCATCTTTTTAATTTTTTAAAATGAAAATTTAGGCTATTTATATCATTTTTCCCATTGTTTTTATATTCTTCTTCAAAATGGATAATCTTGATTGCAAAGTTTTCTGATTATTTCTTCTGTCAGGTGAAATCAATTATTAAGCCCATCTTATGAATTTTTCCAATTTTTTACCTAGTAAACAAAATATCTGGACCTCCTCAGGGATCGTTATATTAGCTGTTTATTTCTGTGTGCATAGAACACTGCTTTCTTGTTTTGTTTTGTTTTTTGCATGTGCCATAACATTTTATTGGAATGTGAACACGTTAGAGTAGATGATGTGATAATTCAAAATCAGATTGGCACCTCCCCAGGGTTTTTTTTTTTTTGGCTTTACTTTTCCTGTCAGTCTTTGCTGTAGTTGTTTGTGTTGCTGCTTATTTACTTAATGACTGTCCTGAATTCTATAAAATCTGTATTCATTGTCACGAGTGGCCACTAATTTCTATTCAGTTGAATTAGTCTCAACTTATTATTTTTTAGAGATTTTCTTAAATGCCCTGAATCAGGAGACTGTTTTTTGCCGAGGGGCTCTGTGTGTGCTGGGGCACACCCCCTGTAACTCCTGCAGGCAGCTTACAGCTTCGCCTTAGGCACCAATTCTTGCTTGTGCAGTGCCTCAGGTTCATCTAGAAGCGAGAGACTAGGGCCTTCTCAGGTCTTCTTGTGCATAAGTATGTTTTTGTGATGAGCATGGCTTTTCAGGTTCCAGGATATAGCAGAATCATAATATAGCAGAGTGAGCAAAAGTTCACTATACTTATGAGATTACGTTGTTTTTCTTCCTTCCTTTTTTTTTTTTTTTCCTAATACAGTAAGATCTTATTTATTGGAATAGTCTGGGGAAAGCTATGAAGATTACCTTACAGTTGTGTTTAAAATTTAAAAAAATAATAATCTGTAATTTTTAGAGCAGTTTAGGTTTACAGCCTCATTGGAGGAAGTGCAGAGTTTTCCCATACATCCCTTGCCCCAACACACGCATTGCTTCCACAATGTCAAATTTCCCCATCAGAGTAGTACATCTGTTACAGCTGATGAACCTGCATTGAACATCATTATCATCCAGAGTCCATAGTTTCCATTAGAGTTCACTCTTGAATTGTACATTTTATGGGCTTGGAGAAATTTATAACATGTGTCATCATTATTAGAACCATAGTTTCACTGCTCTGAGAATCCTCAGGTCTCACAAGCCTTTGGTTCATTCCCAAGGGTTTGGAATTTTAATTTGGCAACTATTGCTATGCTCTCATTACTTTGATGAGGGAGGCTATACTCACAAGTCTTTATTCCATCATATCTGCTAATGTCACCTCAACTGAGTATAATTTTGATATGCCACAGGAGTCACTTTTCTAATATTCTGTCCAGGGTTTTAGCATCTACGTTTATGATGAAGATCCATTATTACTTCCTTTTCATGCAACATCTTAACAGGTTTTCCATACAGAGATTATGTTAGCCTCAGGCCAAGGTGAGAATTATTCTCTCCCTTTTTTGGTAATTCTTCATACAGTATTTGTATAAATTTAGTGTGGCATAATCCTTGAGAAGACGTATGGACTAGGAATTTTGTTAATAGGATTTTTCACTAGGATTTGATTTTGTTAACATATATCAGACTATACAAACTTTATCTTTCTCTTATATTTGTTTCATTTGAGTTAATTATGTTCTATTTCAAAATACATTGTTGTTATTGTTATTTATATTTTCTTAACCATTCTTTGTATCTGTGGGATCTGTAATTATATATAATTTGAGTTCTCCTTCATTTCTTACTTTCAATATTTGTGCTAAAAACAGATCTCTGTATATATTTGTATTATTATTTTCCAGGTAGAGTCTCATGTTGAGTCCACCTATTTGAATAAAAATGACTCAGAATATTTTTTAATGTTTTAAAAAAGACTGTTAAGTCACTAAGTCTTGTCTGACTCTGCAACTTCATGAACTGCAGAATACCAGGCTCCTCTGTCCTCCACTATCTCCTGGAGTTTGCTAAAATTCATGTCCATTGCATTGGTGATATTATCTCAGTTCAGTCAGTTCAGTTCAGTTGCTCAGTCATGTCCAACTCTTTGCAACCCCATGAATCGCAGCACGCCAGGCCTCCCTGTCCATCACCAACACCCAGAGTTCACTAGGACTCATGTCCATCGAGTCACTAATGCCATCCAGCCATCTCATCCTCTGGCGTCCCCTTCTCCTCCTGCCCCCAATCCTCTCAGCATCAGAGTGTTTTCCAATGAGTCAACTCTTCACATGAGGTGGCCAAAGTACTGGAGTTTCAGCTTTAGCATCATTCCTTCCAAAGAAATCCCAGGGCTGATCTCTTTCAGAATGGACTGGTTGGATCTCCTTGCAGTCCAAGGGACTCTCAAGAGTCTTCTCCAACACCACAGTTCAAAAGCATCAATTCTTCAGCGCTCAGCTTTCTTCACAGTCCAACTCTCATATCCGTACATGACTACAGGAAAAACCATAGCCTTGGCTAGACGGACCTTTGTTGGCAAAGTAATATCTCTGCTTTTGAATATGCTATCTAGGTTGGTCATAACTTTTCTCCAAGGAGTAAGCGTCTTTTAATTTCATGGCTGCAATCACCATCTGCAGTGATTTTGGAGCCCCCAAAAATAAAGTCTGACACAGTTTCCACTGTTTCCGCATCTATTTCCCATGAAGTGATGGGACCAGATGCCATGATCTTCATTTTCTGAATGTTGAGCTTTAAGCCAACTTTTTCACTCTCCTCTTTCCCTTTCATCAAGAGGCTTTTTTGTTCCTCTTCACTTTCTGCCATAAGGGTGGTGTCATCTGCATATCTGAGATTATTGATATTTCTCCTAGCAATCTTGATTGCAGCTTGTGCTTCTTCCAGCCCAGCGTTTCTCATGATGTACTCTGCATATAAGTTAAATAAGCAGGGTGACAATATATAGCCTTGACGTACTCCTTTTCCTATTTGGAACCAGTCTGTTGTTCCATGTCCAGTTCTAACTGTTGCTTCCTGACCTGCATACAAATTTCTCAAGAGGCAGATCAGGTGGTCTGGTATTCCCATCTCTTTCAGAATTTTCCACAGTTTATTGTGATCCACACAGTCAAAGGCTTTGGCATAGTCAATAAAGCAGAAATAGACGTTTTCTAGAACTCTCTTCCTTTTTCCATGATCCAGCAGATGTTGGCAATTTGATCTCTGGTTCCTCTGCCTTTTCTAAAACCAGCTTGAACATCTGGAAGTTCACAGTTTACATATTGCTGAAGCCTGGCTTGGAGAATTTTGAGCATTACTTTACTAGTGTGTGAGATGAGTGCAATTGTGCAGTAGTTTGAGCATTCTTTGGCATTGCCTTTCTTTGGGATTGGAGTGAAAACTGACCTTTTCCAGTCCTGTGGCCACTGCTGAGTTTTCCAAATTTGCTGGCGTATTGAGTGCAACATTTTCACAGCATCATCTTTCAGGATTTGAAATAGCTCAACTGGAATGCCAGCACCTCCACTAGCTTTGTTCATAGTGATGCTTTAAGGTCCACTTGACTTCACATTCCAGGATGTCTGGCTCTAGGTGAGTGATCACACCATCATGATTATCTTGGTCATGAAGATCTTTTTTGTACAGTTCTTCTGTGTATACCTGCCACCTCTTCTTAATATCTTCTGCTTCTGTTAGGTCCATACCATTTCTGTCCTTTAACGAGCCCATCTTTGCATGATATGTTCCCTTCGTAACTCTAATATTCTTGAAGAGATCTCTAGTCTTTCCCATTCTGTTGTTTTCCTCTAATTCTTTGCATTAATTGCTGAAGAAGGCTTTCTTATCTCTTCTTGCTATTCTTTGGAACTCTGCATTCAGATGCTTATATCTTTCTTTTTCTCCTTTGCTTTTCACTTCTCTTCTTTTCACAGCTATTTGTAAGGCCTCCTCAGACAGCCATTTTGCTTTTTTGCTTTTCTTTTCCATGAGGATGGTCTTGATCCCTGTCTCCTGTACAATGTCACGAACCTCTGTCCATAGTTCGTCAGGCACTCTATCTATCAGGTCTAGTCCCTTAAATCTATTTCTCACTTCCACTGTATAATCATAAGGGATTTCATTTAGGTCATACCTGAATGGTCTAGTGGTTTTCCCTACTTTCTTCAATTTAAGTCTGAATTTAGCAATAAGGAGTTCATGATCTGTGCCACAGTCAGCTCCCTGTCTTGTTTTTGTTGACTGTATAGAGCTTCTCCATCTTTGGCTGCAAAGAATATAATCAGTCTGATTTTGATGTTGACCATCTGGTGATGTCCATGTGTAGAGTCTTCTCTTGTGTTGTTGGAAGAGGGTGTTTGCTATGACCAGTGCATTTTCTTGGCAAAACTCTATTAGTCTTTGCCCTGCTTCATTCCGTATTCCAAAGCCAAATTTGCCTGTTACTCCAGGTGTTTCTTGACTTCCTACTTTTGCATTCCAGTCCCCTATAATGAAAAGGATATCTTTTTTTGGCTGTTAGTTCTAAAAGGTCTTCTAGGTCTTCATAGAACCGTTCAACTTCAGCTTCTTCAGCGTTACTGGTTGGGGCATAGACTTGGATTACTGTGGAAACAAACAGAGATCATTCTGTCGTTTTTGAGATTGCATCCAAATACTGCATTTCGGACTCTTTTGTTGACCATGATGGCTACTCCATTTCTTCTAAGGAATTCCTGCCCACAGTAGTAGATATAATGGTCATCTGAGTTAAATTGACCCATTCCAGTCCATTTTAGTTCGCTGATTCCTAGAATGTCAACATTCACTCTTGCCATCTCCTGTTTGACCACTTTCAACTTGCCTTGATTCATGGACCTGACATTCCAGGTTCCTACGCAATATTGCTCTTTACAGCATCAGACCTTGCTTCTATCCCAAGTCACATCCACAACTGGGTATTTTCTTGCTTTGGCTCCAACCCTTCATTCTTTCTGGAGTTATTTCTCCACTGATCTCCAGTAGGCATATTGGGCATCTACTGACCTGGGCAGTTCCTCTTTCAGTATCCTATCATTTTGCCTTTTCATACTGTTCATGGGGTTCTCAAGGCAAGAATACTGAAGTGGTTTGCCCTTCCCTTCTCCAGTGGACCACATTCTGTCAGACCTGTCCACGATGACTGACCCATCTTGGGTGGCCCCACGGGCATGGCTTAGTTTCATTGAGTTAGACAAGGCTGTGGTCCTAGTGTGATTAGATTGACTAGTTTTCTGTGAGTATGGTTTCAGTGTGTCTGCCTTCTGATGCCCTCTTGCAACACCTACCGTCTTACTTGGGTTTCTCTTACCTTGGGCGTGAGGTATCTCTTCACAGCTGTTCCAGCAAAGCGCAGCTGCTGCTCCTTACCTTGGACGAGGGGTATCTCCTCACCGCCACCCCTCCTGACCTTGACATGGAATAGCTCCTCTAGGTCCTCCTGCGCCCGCACAGCCACTGCTCCTTGGACTTGGGGTTGCTCCTCCTGGCCGCCACCCCTGGTCTTGGGCATGGGGTAGCTCCTCCTGGCCGCTGCCCCTGACCTCAGACGTGGGATAGCTCCTCTCGGCTGCTCCTGCGCTGTTGCAGCCTGTTACTCTCAGCCTCTGCCCCTGACCTCAGACAGACAATTCATAATTGATAAAACTTGGACACAATCAACATGTCCTTCAGTAGGTGAATGGATAAGCAAACTGTGTTAAAATGAATATTTAGTCAGTTCAGTCACTTAGTAGTGTCTGACTCTTTACAACCCCATGGACCGCAGCACACCAGATTTCCCTGTCCATCACCAACTCCCGGAGCTTACTCAAACTCATGTCCATCAAGTTGATGATGCCATCCAGTCATCTCATCCTTTCTGTCCCCTTCTCCTGCTTTCAATCTTTCCCAGCATCAGGGTCTTTTCAAATGATTCAGTTCTTCGCCTCAGGTGGCCAAGGTATTGGAGTTTCAGCTTCAGCATCAGTCCTTCCAATGAATATTCAGGACTGATTTCCTTTAGGATTCACTGGTTGGATCTCCTTGCAGTCCAAGAGACTCTCAAGAGTCTTCTCCAACACCACAGTTCAGAAGCATCAATTCTTTCATATTCAGCTTTCTTTATGGTCCAAATCTAACATCTGTACCTGACTACTGGAAAAACCATAGCTTTGACTAGATGGAGTTTTGTTGGCAAAGTAACGTCTCTGCTTTTAATATGCTGTATAGATTGGTCATAGCTTTTCTTCCAAGGAGTAAGTGTCTTTTAATTTCATGGCTGCAGTCACCATCTGCAGTGATTTTGGAGCCCCCCAAAATAAAGTCTGTCACTGTTTCCATTGGTTCCCCATTTACTTGCTGTGAAGTGATGAGACCGGGTGCCGTGATCTTAGTTTTCTGAATGTTGAGCTTTAAGCCAGCTTTTTCACTCTCTTCTTTCACCTTCATCAAGAGGCTCTTTAGTACTTCTTCACTTTCTGCCGTAAGGGTGGTGTCATCTGCATTTCTGAGGTTATTGATATTTCTCCCGGCAATCTTGATTCCAGCTTGTGCTTCATCCAGCCCAGCATTTCACCTGATGTACTCTGCATATAAGTTAAATAAGCAGGGTGACAATATTCAGCCCTGATATTCTCTTTTCCCATTTGGGAGCCAGTCTGTTGTTCCATGTCCATTTCTAACTGTTGCTTTTTGACCTGCATACAGATTTATCAGGAGGCAGGTAAAATGGTCTGGTATGCCCATCTCTTTAAGAATTTTCTGAAGCTTGTTGTGATCCACACAGTCAAAGGCTTTGGAGAAGTCAATAAAGCAGGAGTAGATGTTTTTCTGGAACTCTCTTGCTTTTTCTATAATCCAACGGATGTCAGCAATTTGATCAAATTACCAAATCAAATCTCTGGTTCCTCTGCCTTTTCTACATCCAGCTTGAACATCAGGAAGTTCCTGGTTCGTGTACTATTCAAGCCTGGCTTCAGAATTTTGAGCGTTACTTTGCTAGCGTGTGAGATGAGTGCAATTGTGCAGTAGTTTGAACATATTCAGCACTAAAACTAAATGAGCTATTAAGCCATGAAAAGACATGATGAATCCTTAAATTCATACAACTAATGAAAGAAAACAGCCTGAAAAGACTATATATGCTAGGATTCCAACTATATGACATTCTAGAAAAGGCAAAACTATGGAGACAATTAAAAAATCAGTGGTTTTCAGGGGTTAGTAGTTATTAATAGGCAGAGCATGGAGGACTTTTAAGGCAGAGAAAAAACTCTGTACGACACTACAATGATAGATACATACCATTATACATTTATCTAAACCTTCAGAATATACAACACTAAGATTGAACACTAATGAAAACCATGGGATTTTAATCAATGTAGGTTTAATCGTGCGCTTCCCTGGTGGCTCAATGGTAAAGAATCTGCCAGCCAGTGCAGAGTTGGGTGTTCAATCCCTGGCTACGGAATATCCCCTGGAGAAGGAAATGGCAATCCACTCCAGTGTTCTTGCCTGGTAAATCCCAGGGACTGAGGAGCCTGGTGGGCTACAGCCCATAGGGTTCCAAGAGTTAGACATGACTTAGTGGCTAAACAACAAAAACAAGGTTCAATTGTGTGATAAAAATTGCACCACTCTGGTGGGGATATTGATAATGGAGAAGGCTATGTATGTATGAAATCTCATCTCTGGATCTTACTCTTAATTTTGCTATGAACCTAAAACTACCCTAAAAAATCATCTTTGGGAAAGAAAAATGCTAGGCATAATCCATTTTTTAGAAATCAAGTAAAACATCAACATATAGGAATGCTGTCAGTAGAGCATTTTTAAAAAAATACAATTAGTGAGGCATTTTCTCCCTGATGGATTCAAAAAAGAATATAGGTGGGTATTCTCTGTAATCAGATATACATGTATTTTTTGTTCAGATGTCTGAATGGATTAAATTAAAATAATATTAAAATGTGTGTGTATAAATTTCAGCACCCACAACTCTACAGAAAGTGGGTATAATGGAAACTTCAATTCAGTTCAGTTCAGTCACTCAGTTGTGTCCAACTCTTTGCGACCCCATGAATCACAGCATGCCAGGCCTCCCTGTCCATCACCAACTCCCGGAGTTCACCCAAACGCATGTGCATCGGGTCAGTGATGCCATCCAGCCATCTCATCCTCTGTCGTCCCCTTCTCCTCCCGCCCTCAATCCCTCCCAGCATCAGGGTCTTTTCAAATGACTCAGCTCTTTGCATCAGGTGGGCAAAGTATTGGGGTTTCAGCTTTAGCATCAGTCCTTCCAATGAACACCCAGGACTAGTCTCCTTTAGGATGGACTGGTTGGATCTCCTTGCAGTCCAAGGGACTCCCAAGAGTCTTCTCCAGTACCACAGTTCAAAAGCATCAATTCTTCTGTGCTCAGCTTTCTTTATAGTCCAACTCTCACATCCATACATGACCACTGGAAAAACCATATCCTTGACTAGACAGACCTTTGTTGGCAAAGCAATATCTCTGCTTTTGAATATGCTATCTAGGTTGGCCATAACTTTCCTTCCAAGAAGTAAGCGTCTTTTAATTTCCTGGCTGCAATCACCATCTGCAGTGATTTTGGAGCCCAAACAAGTAAAGTCTGACACTGTTTCCACTGTTTCCCCATCTATTTCCCATGAAGTGATGGGACCAGATGCCATGATCTTCGTTTTCTGAATCTTGACCTTTAAGCCAACTTTTTCACTCTCTTCTTTCACTTTCATCAAGAGGCTTTTTTGTTCCTCTTCACTTTCTGCCCTAAGGGTGGTGTCATCTGCATATCTGAGGTTATTGATATTTCTCCGGGAAATCTTGATTCCAGCTTGTGTTTCTTCCAGCCCAGCATTTCTCATGATGGACTCTAACATACTCCTTTTCCTATTTGGAACCAGTCTGTTGTTCCATGTCGAGTTCTAACTGTTTCTTTCTGACCTACATATAGATTTCTCAAGAGGCAGGTCAGAGGAAACTTACCTCAACATAATGAATATCATATTTGACAAACCTACAGCAAACATTATCCTCAATGGTGAAAAACTGAAAGCATTTCCTGTAAGCCCAGGAACAAGACAGGGATGCATATTCTTGCCACTTTTATAAGCATAGTTTTGGAATTCCTTGCCATAGAAGAGAAGAAAAAGAAATAAATGGAACACAAATTGGAAACAAATAATGAAATTGTCACTGTTTGTAGGTGGCATGATACTGTCACCTACAGAAAATCCTAAATATGCTATTAGAAAACTACTAGAGTTCATAAGTAAATGTGGTAAATTTACAGGATACGAAAGTAATATACAGAAATCCATTGCATTTCTATGCACTCATAACAAACCTTCAGAAATATAAATTAAGGAAATGATCCCATTTACCATCACATCAAAAAGAATAAAATGCCAAAGAATAAACCTACCTAAGGAGACAAAAAAACTGTAAAAATTGTAAACAACTGTAAAAAAAACAAACCTATAAAAACTGTTGAAAAATTATATGACAAATATAAGACTTATATAAATGAAAGAAATTGAAGATGACATAAACAGATGGAAAGATATACTGTGTTCTTGGATTGGAAGAATTAATATTATTAAAATGACGATACTATATGCATGTATAGTTTCAATGCTATCCCTATCAAAATACCAATGGCATTTTTCACAGGAATAAAACAAAAAAAAATTAAAATTTTTATGGAAACACAAAAGATTCCAAATAGCCAAAACAATCTTGACAAAGAAGAACAGAGCTGGAAGAATCATGCTTCCTGACTTCCACACATACACACCCATAATGGAATACTATTCAGCTATAAAAAATAATAAAATGTTTCCATTTTCAGCAAAATGATCAAACAAGTTTTGATTTGGAGGGATTTAGATTTGGAGGACACTGCTCAGTCACTAAGTTGTGTCTGACTCTACAATTCCCTGGACTGTGTACGTGAGGATCCCCTGTCCTTTGCTATCTCCTGGAGATAAATTCATGTCCATTGAGTTGGGAATTCTATCTACCCATCTTATCCTTTGTTGCCCCTTATACTTTTGCCTTCAGTCTTTCCCAGCATCAGAGTCTTTTCCAATGAGTTGGCTCTTCCTATCAGGCCAAAGTATTGGAGCTTCAGCTTCAGCATCAGTCCTTGCAATGAATATTCAGGGTTGATTTCCTTTAGTATTGATTAGTTTGATCATCTTGCAGTCCAAGGGATTCTCAAAAATCTTCTCTAGTGCCATAATTCAAAAGCATCAACTCTTCAGTGCTCAGCCTTCTTTATTGTCCAGTTCTCACATCCATACATAACTACTGAAAAAAACATTATGCTAAGTGAAAGAAATCAGACAGAAAGATAAATATTGTATGATATCACTTATATGTAGAATCTAAAAAATACAACAAAACTAGTGAATATAGCAAAAAAGGAAACTCTGATATAGAGGAGAAAGTGGTGGTGATGGTGGTTTATTTGCTAAGTTGTGTCTGACTCTTGCGACCCCATGGTCTGGAGCCTGCCAGACTCCTCTATCCATGGGATTCTCCAGGCAGGAATACTGGAGTGGGTTGCCATTTCCTTCTCCAAGAGTAGAAAGTAGTGGTTACCAACTGGGAGAGGGAAGAAGAAAGGGGCAGGAGTAGAAGATTAAGAGGTATAGACTATTAGTTGTAAGCTATGAGGCTATATTGGACAATACAGGAAATATAGTCAGTATTTTTTATAACTACAAATGGAGTACAACTTTTAAAAATTGTGAATCACTATACTGTACACCTGGAATTTATATAATATTATACAGCAACTGTACTACAATTTTAAAAGGGTATATTTGTGCCTATGTGTATGTGTATACTGATAAGCTTTTCTTATCCCACTGACCTGAAATCCCAAAGTATGTCATGTAAAAAATTTACCGATTTGTCTATTCTTATACTTGTGCAGCACTAAATTATTGTCATTACAAAGCAAGCTCATCTTTCTACAAAATTTTTGAACTGTTTTCAGTATTGATCCTTCCAGATGAAATTTAACATTTTAATCAAAAGCTGAAAAATGCCCCATTAAATTTGTACATTTCTTTGGTCAGGATTGGCAAATGATAAATATTTATTTATTTAGTCTCTTAAATCTCCAATGAAAATAAAATATTTTTCTTATTCTATAATGTATACATTTATTTTTTAATTAATTTTAGATTTGTTTTTTTTAATTTTGGCATTAATATCACAAATAAAGAGACAAAAATAATCAAACATAAAAAAAAACAAGTTCTACTCAAAAGCATAGTAGAATTCAAGGCAAAATTTTGCTTTATTTTCGATTTTGTCTATCCTTGTGTTCTAGTCTTATTTGAGCCTACTCTCTTTTCATGCCTGCCTTCCTCAAAGCCACTTTCCTCTCTATGGCATGTTGTTCCACTCTCTTTAAAAGTCATGACTCTATATCTTTCTGTGTATAAAAATATGATTTTTTTCCTGATTTTCTTCTGTTTTGTGTGTTAAATCCTCATTATAAATTTGTAATTTTTGATTGGTATTATGATGTTTTGCAATTGTGAGACAATAGCTTGCTCATTCATAACTAGAGAGACATCTAGGTTTAAGCCATACTGCTTCCAATAGGAATACAGATGACCCACAGCCCCTCTGAGTTTCTACCTGGGCTCAATGAGTTTTTTCTTTCTCAATTGTATTCCTGAAGGGAAATTTTACACAGAGATCCTTAATCCACTCTGCAGGCTGCCCCCATGGTGCTAGTGGTAAAAGACCCACCTGCCAATACAGGAAATGCAGGCTTGGGTTCATTCCCTAGGTCAGGAAGATCCCTTGGAGTAGGAAATAGCACCCACTCCAGTATTCTTGCCTGAGAAATCCCACGGACAGAGGAGTCTGGCAGTCTACAGTCCATGGGGCTACAAAGAGTTGGACACGATTGAGTGACCAAATACACAATCCAATCTACAGTTTGCACAGCTTTAATCAAGCATAGCTTTACTGAACGAATGTGGGTGCATCTGTGTTTTCACTCTGGACTCTGTGTTCTAACATAGAGTCGATGCCTTTTTTCTCATTCTTATTTGTACGTATTCACTCTACCTGGCTTAGATATGATTCCCTGCTGCAGGGTGATGATTTTCCTCAGTGAAGCTTCCTTGATTTTGGTGTTAAAGGAAGATGTTAAAGTTATAGATGTGTCAATTTTTTTTTTTTTTTTAATCTTGAGGCCTCTCCGTACTGTTTTGGTTCAGATAATTTGCAGTAATCTATTGTAAACCCATTTGCAATAAAGCCAAGAGAACTCTCTTCATTATACTGTTTATAACAATATATCATAACTACTTGTTTAACTTATGACTCCTCTATTATTGGGCCCTGAGCATATTGGAGTAAGGGTATCTTATTTGTGTTTTTATCTTTAGGTTTTTGTTCTAGTTCTAATCAAAAATTGCTCAATGAATCTTAAGTGCTCAGGTATTTAATGCTTTTTTTCTTTTCTTTATCAATTGAATTTTAATTTCAAAAGAATATTAAATACATATTTTCTTTATTTTCTACTAGTTTTATTTAAATATACTAGTATATTGTATACTACAAGGTCTACTACTGTGCTATATATTGCTATGTTTTGCTTAGTAAACACTGAACAAATCAAAGAAGCTTCTGGAGAATTAATGCAGGCATTTGACCTTTATTTAGGACACCGTCATTATAGCTAGCCAAGTTGTACTGTATTGTAGAGCAAGGTATTTCTGAAAAATTCTTGTAACATGTTCCAATCCCTGCATTGATAGAGGTCACTGTGCTGAGGTGTAGAGAAGGTCAGAATTTCCACCAGACTCTCTAGAGCTTCTAACATAAAAAAAGAATGCTGCTCTGCAGACAGATTCAAAATTTAAAAAATAATAATAACCTCCACTCCCAAAGAGATTATAAAACTCAACACCCTTTTATATAAGACTACAAAGATTGCAATTGCCAGAAATGCTTTCCAACCCCAGCTTTCTACAGTTGCTCCGTTTCTTTGTTTCCTCGTCTCGTCCAGGCTAATTCAATTCACCACATATTGTGTGAACAGCTGGTGAGTGTTCAGCTCAAGGTGAGAACATCACAAGTGGAGACCTTGAGGAGAGAAATTGTGTGAACAGTGGAAGCAAAGGCCAGATTGATGTAGACAGAGGAGACAGCAACAGTGGAAGGCTTTCAGGGAGTTGAACTCTGAAGACATGAGAGCAAGAAAGCAGAGGGTGAAGGAAAAGAAAGTGGCAGGGATGCACCGTAGACTTGGGTGAGGGTAAATATAGGGGAAAAAGGTAAGATTGGACAAATAATATCTATTTAGAGGCATAGGAGAGATTTGAGATCTTTGAAGAGTATGAAAATTGACAGGTATGATGGGGAACGTGTATTCCAAGGACAAGCTGTAGCATGTACTCGAAAAATAAAAGCAAAACACAGAAGACATGAAAGTGGGGAAGATATGAATATGCTCACATTGATTAGCTCTCATAATAGGCCGGTAAGGAAGATCACAAGATAAAACACAGATGCTCACAGACAGTTTTCAAAGCTGTAGAGGGCTTGGGGCAGAGTTTAAATCCCGGGGAAGGCGCTTGGTGGCACCACTTACTGGTGAAGTGTCTGCTGCTGCTCCTGCTGCTGCTGCTAAGTCACTTCAGTCATGTATGAGCCTGTGTGACCCCAGCCGCCCACCAGGCTCCCCCGTCTCTGGGATTCTCCAGGCAAGAACACTGGAGTGGGTTGCCATTTCCTTCTTCAATCCATGAAAGTGAAAAGTGAAAGCGAAGTCACTCTTTCCTGTCCAACTCTTAACGACCCCATGGACTTCAGCCTACCAGGCTCCTCGGTCCATGGGATTTTCCAGGCAAGAGTACTAGAGCGGGTTGTCATTGCCTTCTCCGGCTGAAGTGTCTGCTGCCTCTTTAACATCTATGATAAAGAATGTGCCTCTTTGGCGGGAGACCGGGTTTGATTTCTGGGTTGGGGTGATACCCTGGAGGAGGGCATGGCAACCCACTCCAGTATTCTTGCCGAAAGAACCCCATGGACAGAGGAGCCTGGCGGGCTACAATCCACGCGTTGGGAAGAGTCAGACATTACTGAGCGACTAAAATACACACAATGCAAAACTAATAATGCTGTTTTCCTTTTTTGCCTTTTTTGTAAAAGAAAAATTCTTCTTCTGATTTCTTTTTGTTAGTGAAAGCAGGTATAATGTGAAAGCAGGTATAATATTTTATGAAAGCAAAGTGGCGTAAAGCAAACTTTTAAAAAGAGGTATCCCTCTATTTTAAAAAATAGAGGGGATACCTCTATTTTCATTCCTTTATATTTTATATACCTTCCTTCATATCATGTATCTTCCTACCCAAACAGAAAGCTGCCTCTCACCTTTGAGAGTGCCCATTTGTAATACCCAGGAAGATTATCCTCTAGCTTCAATTTAACACAGTTTTTGTCATTCTAGTTTTTTTTTTTTTTTCATCTTTCCATCCCATTAATCCATACTAATTTAGTTTCCTTGCATTCAGGATAACTCCATGAAGGTATACCATCATCAAGCTCTTCTTAATTTGGCCTCATAGTCACTCTTCAATATTCATCAAAGACTTGGTCATCAGGTTCACAATCTTTATAGATACACAAATACCTGTCACAAAACACTGGGTCTTCCAAGCTATGGTTTCTCAATTCCCACTCACAACCTATTGCTCTCTCTTCCAAAGTCTTTATTTTTAGCACGTTACTGGCCGGCATTTCTTTTTTTTTCTAATTGAAGTATATAGTTGACTTACAGTATTATACTAGTTTCTGGTGCATGGCATAGTGATTCAATACTTGTACATATTATGAAATGATCACCACTACAAGTCTAGTTACCGTCTGTTACCAAACAAAATTATTATAGTATTTCGATTATATTCCATGTGCTGCACATTACATTCCTGTGACTTATTTGTTAACTGAAAGTCTGTACCTCTTCATTCCTTTTACTTCTTTCACCCCCCCTTCACCATCTCTGTACCTGAGTCTTATGTTTGTTCACTGCCCTTTTTTAATATAAGTTCAATAGTTTGGAATGTGGCTTGCAATATTTGTGCGTACATCTACTATCATCTGGTGACTTACGTTACCTCACAGAGATGATTCATCCCAGCATTTATTATGCTTAATTCAACATCACCTCCTCCTAAATCTTAATCTATATTCACAACTGTAGTATCTTGACTCATATAAGCCCTCTCTGGTAACCTACCCTTACTAATACTTTGACAGAAGTCAAAGAATAGAATGTTGCCACTAGAGACCTTTATGAAATGAGAAGTCCTTCCATAAGGAAAAGCTGGCTTCCTACAGCATGAGTAGCTTATATGGACGGACTCAAGACTAGCTAATTGGTTTCCTTAAGCAACTAAGCAACTACCCTTACTGTTTTCCACCTTAGTTCTTTTCAAGCATAGGCACCTCAGTGTATAACATTTAACTAAGTCTCTTGCCTTTAACCTCTTTGTAATAGCAATTGTTTTTACATTCCCACAAATAACCCCGAATATAGAGCATTCCAACATTCCTTGTCTGCCTTCCTTCCTACCTTATCAGAAAGTTCCTCTTATCTATTCTTCAAAGATGTCAATCAAAATCTTTAAATGGTCTACAAAATTTTCCCATTCTCCTCTATACCTAAATGATCTTGTCATAAGCTTCCTTCCCTAACATATTAACAAACTGAAAATTCTTCATCACTTGACACCATCAACTCTGCATGAAAATTTTCCAACACTTGACACCGTCACCTCTACATTACCTTTAGATCATTGTGCCATGTCTTTTTTACAATGAATTACCTTGAAGAGCTGGTTAGTCTTTGCTGTATCCATTTCATATTATACTCATCTGCTTCAATCCTTTCACTTCTACGAATCCTCTATCATTGTGTTTACTAAGCCACCAATGACCATTGGGTTTTTTTAATCCATTTGGTATTTTCCATTTTAAATTAAGCTGATTTGCTTGCAGAATTTGACAGTATAAATCAAAACTCAAACAAACAAACAAGCTTTTCTAACTCTTAGTTTTTCCCTAACTTTCTTCCTACTTCTCTTTGTTACTAGGCAAAGGCTGGCTGCCTAATACATAGAACCTGAACTGCAGCATTAGCTTTTGCAAAAGGAGACTTTGTAGTGAGATCAACTGGCAAGGAGACAGGACAGTAGGCAATG
The DNA here is from genome assembly GCF_027580195.1 of Bos mutus. Taxonomy (NCBI): domain Eukaryota; kingdom Metazoa; phylum Chordata; class Mammalia; order Artiodactyla; family Bovidae; genus Bos; species Bos mutus. The sequence continues at coordinate 66,447,456 of NC_091628.1, forward strand.
TTTTCATATATGTTCTTCTAACCCAGGGTTGGAAAAGGCAATGGCACCCCACTCCAGTACTCTTGCCTGGAAAATCCCATGGACGGAGGAGCCTGGTAGGCTGAAGTCCATGGGGTCGCTAAGAGTCGGACATGACTAAGCAACTTCACTTTCACTTTTCACTTTAATGCATTGGAGAAGGATGGCAACCCGCTCCAGTGTTCTTGCCTGGAGAATCCCAGGGACAGGGGAGCCTGGTAGGGGTCACACAGAATCAGACATGACTGAAGTGACTTAGCATAGCATAGCAAAGGTCTCCAGAGGCAACACTTCTATTCTTTGACTTCTGTAGACTGAAGATTCTTTGTTCAGGGGTCCCTGAGACCTGAGTTTCCATCCTGAACATGCAGCAATGCTGTCTCTGTAAAATAGCTCCCGATTTGATTAATCAACAACCTGTTTTACTTATTTCTAAAAAAAAATATGAATCTGGCTGTACTCTAAACATCCAAGATGAGGATGAACTTTCTAATGTTTTCTGTCTGTACTTCTATATTCTCAGGTATAGGAAATGGGGATTAAAAATTAAACATTCCTCAGTGGCCTTAGATAAGATACTGCTATTTTATGTTGTTAATTTTGTATCTTATACCAAAGCATAAACAAAGTGTAATTCAGTATGAAGTATATAGGAAAAGTATATGAAATTTGCATTCATTCATATATATGTTTGCTGACTAAAGTAAACAATTCTAACAAAAATAGTTTTGTGCCTAGACAAGGCTTTAATGTTTCATGAATTATATAATGTCTGTATTGTTTTATAAAACATAAGAGACTGCAGCATAAATATACAGCATAAAAAAGTAAATGAAATTAGGTATAAAACACTAATACAGGAAAGTTATAAATATATAGAAAATCAAGGCTAAGATAAAGATAAATGTAAGTATTCACTCCAAAAGAAACTGGATAGTAATTATTGTCTCAGTTTTAGTTTCCTAGTAGTGATGTTAAAATGAAGATACTGTCATTTTCTCACCTTAATTAAAGGAGAAGCTTGTCTCTGAAGGAGAAAAACTTTTCCCAGTACTGAACTGAGATATAATGCCTTTTCTTGGATGTTATATACAAGCTGCTGAGTGATAATATTCTTCAATAATATGTTTTTCTTGTAACAAAATAGATTTCATATGATTCCTATAGTGTTTTTTCATAAAAAACTTGGGACATGACTTCAACACTTAATTCAATGGAGGCAATTCTGTTAAAAATGAAAGCAATATAGTTCAGTTTTGTAGGCCTGTGTTAATCTGATTTGACCAAGATTAAAATTTATAAAACCTCGTAGAGTGACCACCTTCAGGTGATTTTCTATCACTGTATAGCAGGGTGTTTATTAAATGTCCACTTCTGTTTGGTGATACTTTAAGATGTTTTAGTTAAAGACACAATTTTTTTTTTTAAATCACAGGTATAAAAGCTGGTTCTTTGAAAAGATAAACAAAATTAAGAAATGTTTAGCCAGATTCATCAAGAAAAGTAGGGAAGAGTGCACAACTCAATAAAATCAGAATGAAAAAGAAATTACATTCAATGCCACAGAATTACAAAGGATCATAAGATTATACTAGGAAAAACTACATACCAATACAATGGACAATGTAGAAGAAACCGAAAAATTCTTAAAAAGGAGCAATCTCCGAAGGACTGAACCGGGAAGCAGAAAATGTGAAGAGACCAATTACCAGTACTGAAATTGAATCAGTAGTTAAAAACTCCTAACAAACAAATGTCCAGGACCAGATAACTTCATAGGTGAAATTATCTGAACTTCAGATAACTTCTGAAGTTGATAGAACTTCATATTCTATCAACAGGCAGAGAAAGAGTTAATACCTATCCTCCTAAAACGATTCCAAAAAATTGCAGAGCAAAGAACACTTTTGAAATCGTTCTATGAGGTCAACATCATCCTGATACCAAAAGCAGATGATGGTTGGCTGTTTAGTGTTGCCACATCGGTGCAACTATAAGAGGGAGTCAGGGCTAGAAAGGCAGAAGGGAAGGAGGGATACAGGCTGAGAGATGCATTTGGTTTAGGTCTGGGGGAGATTTTTGTAGCAGGGAAATGATGTATGTAGTTTGTGGGTGGTTATGAAGTTCCTTAGAGGGATTTAAGAAGATAAAGGATGAAAGAAGATGAATGTAAAGATTGTTCTTTGTATTATATATCTCTTTCCGATATTACTAAAATACAAGTAGAGCCTTGAGCTCTTTTAAAATTACTTTTCACCTTCTTTTTAACCAGGGTTCTGTATTGGGTCAAATGTTTATTTGTATATGTATTCTAAGATGGAAATAAAGAAAAAGTTTAAACTGCTTGGACTGGAGGTAATGTGGAAGAGTTATAGGGAAGTATGAGTCTTGGCTGGGAGTCAAGTCTTGGTTTTGGTCCTAAATAACTATACATCTGTGGATATATTTTATTTGGAGAGAGAGAAGAGGGATATAGCAAAGGGTAAAATGTGTAAGCACCAAGCCACTGATGTTTTAAAAATACATTCAGAAAAAAAAAAAAAAATATATGGCAGGGGGGAGGAAATTTTAGAGCATTGAAGAAAATAAAATAAAACATGAATTATGAAAGTTTTCCAAAAATTCAGGTTTATTGAAAGCATATTTAATGGTTTGCATTGTCTGAAGCATTTTAGTTCTTATGGACCAGGAGAGGAAGAATAAACCCTTGAAGTAGCAAAGAGAAATAACTGATATCCAACAAGTCTTTTGAATGAATAGATTATTTTCTGTTCTAACATCTGGAATATAAAAGGTAAATAGCCTGTCAGGATTTCACACTGTGTCACTTTCTCTAAGGAAAGTGCATGAAAGGAATCATCTAAATTATCTGAAGCTCTGTGTACATGTGCCAGATGTGACTAGCATTCACCTCCCTCTGCATGGCTACATGCGAATCAATAACTTCACCACCTCTGTGAGATTCATGTCAGAAGGCTCTATGTTTCTCTGTTTTTCAAAAACTGCTTACTTTCCAGAAAGTCACATCTATAATTTAAAGAAAACTCTGACTAGAGGCTATCAGGTGGTCCCCCAGCCCCTCCCGCACCCCAAACCCCATCCCTCCCCACCACTCAGCGCTCACTGTTGGCAAATTTAATGCTTTTGTGAAAAATACATTCAACAGCTGGAAGCTATACATTCCAGTTTATTGATCTCCTTATCTTCAGTAACATGCATTCCCATTCTAATTTAGCCACCCACACTTACTGCCCTAGGCTTCCCTGATATCTCAGATGGTAAAGAGCTCCTGCAGTGCCGGAGACCTGAGTTCAATCCCTGGGTTGGGAAGATCCCCTGAGAAGGGAATAGCAACCCCCTCCAGGACTCTTGCCTGGAGAATCCCCTGGACAGACCATGGGGTTGCAAAGAGTCAGATGCAGCTGAGAGATTAACACTTTCACTTACTGTTCTGCCCTAGCAGGAATCCTAAAATCTTCTGGGGCTAGCTCACACCAGATTTTTTTTTTTTTTTTTAAATTCTGGTATTCTTCTCACCTTTGACTTCGATTCCTTACTTTTCCTTACCAAAATTTCTGAAAATTTTGCCTTCTCTACACTTGTTATTTGACCTCATGAAATTAAATGTTAGTCATTCAGTCCTGTCTGACTCTTTGTGACCACATAGAAGGTAGCCCACAAGACTCCTCTGTTCATGGGGTTCTCCAGGCACAAATACTGGAGTGGGTTGCCATTTTCTTCTCCAGGGGATTTTCCCAACCCAGGGATTGAACCCAGGTCTCTGTATTGCAGGCAGATTCTTTACTGTCTGAGCCACCAGGGAAGTCCCTATTTGACCTCATACACAGCAATATTTTCTTGTATCGTTGCATTTTAAACCTCACAGCTCCTTTTTGGCCTAAGTTATTTTCCACTTATCTCTTAGGCATCTTAAACTTTTTGCAACATGGATGCCCAGAATCCAATTGGAAGTACACCTATTTCAACCCGAATCCATCCCTGATGGATTCTACACACCTACAACAATGAAAACCACAGTCACGTAAATGCAGCCGTTTGAGTGCAGGCTGTCAAATAACGCTTCTTCCTCAGTGCTAAATGCCATCCTGATATTTGTTAATTGGATCAAGAGATACAAGGAGATTTAGAGAGGGTGATGCTTTTAGTTGCCCTAAAACCTGAGTGAGATATACCAGTCAGTTACAAGTCAGGAAGAGAGCAATCACTAGGAATTGAGTGTGTGGGCACCTTGACCTTAGACTTCCTAGCCTCCAGAACTGTGAGAATAAAGCTACTAGTCTATAGTGTTTTGTTATGGTAGTGTTTGTTATGTTTTGTTAAGCTAAGACTCATGACAATATAAGAATAAGAGCAAACTAAAACCTTTGTAATATTCAAATGATAATTTTCTCATTGTTTATACAACCAGCTACTTTTCAGCACAAAGTTTTTAAAAGATGACTTCCATTCCAACATACTGTTTTTTAATTTCTCCTCAAAATCCCATAATTTTGAAGGGAGAGTTCTCTCTATGCATCTTGTACATCAAGACATTGTGTGCATTCATCTGAATAGGCATAAAGCTCCTCTTCATCAATTTTTTTATTTTCTTTGAGTCATTCAAGGATCATCACATTTATTTTATAAATTAAAATACATAATTGTATTATACCATTTTAATTCACACTGCCAAGTAGTTAACTATCCATTTAAATATGTGTATAAGAATGTCTGAAATGCTGTTATCTAATGTTTAGCAATTCTCATTATTTTCAAGTAGTAGAATTTAGAGTGATTTTATAACATTTGATTCTGTAACGTGATGTATTACTTGATGTTATCATAAGGTCCATATTTATTTCAGCATCAGAGATATTCTAATAATACTTATTCACATTTTTATGTGTTGTTAGAATGAGATAATATTCAAAAGAGAAAAAATAATTCCATTTATTAAATGTTTCTCAATACATATTTTACACCTATGTTTTTTATATTTAGTAATGAAATTTAAAAATTTTAATTGTATGTGATAAAACGATATACAAACATCTATTTTAAATTTTATCCCCATAAATGTTTATAACTGGAAAATCAAATAAGCATTAAAATACGAAATAAAATACTAATTTTCAGATCTAAATATTTCTTGGAAAATCTACTTTTCCTTTAAGCAGTATCTGAATTTTTATTAGTTTACCAGAGTGTAGCTGAAATATCTGACAGTATACTTTTAAATTAAAACTATAAAAATTATATACAAAATTTTGTAGTGCGTATTGAAAGTGTAAAGCATTTTGCCTATTACATTCCTCATGTTGATAGTAACAGTGGTGAGAGTTTGTAGGTACTTAGTTACACTGGCTTTTATAGCCACTTAAATGAAATACAATGTACTGTCCCTGTTGACTCTAAACTAGTTGGAGTTTTAAGAAGTCCAACAGGAGTGGAATAACACAGTTCAGGAAATGGCAACCCACTGCAATATTCTTGCCTGGAGAATCCCATGGACAGAGGAGCCTGCTGGGCCACAGTCCAGAGGGTCACAAAGAGTCGGACACGATTGAAGTGACTTAGCACGCATGCACAGCAGACAGGCAAAATGATAGATGTACCTTGAATAACACATCTTTTCTGTAATGTCACAAAATCTGTCATGCTGTATTTTGTCGATTTCCTTAGTTCCCTCAAGTTTTCAGCTCATGAATCACTCAAGTATCCCACCGTCCTCAGAAAATAGAAACATTGTAAAGGCAATCAGCTTCTAGTCACTGGAAACCACAATTCCACTCTGTCCAAGGGAATAGATTTACATTCTTCTCACTTGAAATATATGCAGAAGGATGTGCTTTATCATTCATTTTTACTTAGTTTGCTTTTTCACTTTCATTGAGACTTAATGATTAAGTGGATCTAAACAAAAGCATGTGAGGTAGATGTCTACATCTATAAGAGAAAACAGTGAAAGTGTTAGTTGCTCAACTGGGTCTGACTCTTTGCGACCCTATGGACTGTAGCTTGCCAGGCTCTTCTGTCCATGGGATTCTCCAGGCACGAATACTGGAGTGGGTAGCCATTTCCTTCTCCAGGGGATCTTCCCAGCTCAGGTATCAAACCAGAGTCTCCTGTCTTGCAGGCAGATTCTTTACTGTCTGAGCCACCAAGGAAGTCCCTAAGTCTATGTGTCTATATGTAGAAATAAATATATGTCTATGAGGTTAACTCTCTTTTATGAGAATGTGTCAATATCATTGTTGTTTGTCTCTTAAATGGCATCAATTGACTGTGTTTCTTACCTAAAATACATCCATGAAGCAGACAATGAAAGGATGTAATATAGCCTCTGCCTACTTTGAGTACTTGGGCTCACATATAGATGATTCTGATTATACAATGGTATCCTCCTGAAAATGAATGAATCATGACTTATTTCTAGAAAATTTAGTACGACATTTTATTTATTTTCAAATTAAAACCATGCCACCAGGTATCTATACTTTGACATATACAGCTTCTTATGCTCTATAAGGGTAAAGATAAGATGTAGGAACTGAACTGCTACCTGGTAAAATCATTTAACTCCATGGTGCTATTGAATCATACTGACCTGGAGATTTAAATAAGTGAAAATAATCAAGTAGTTGAAATCACTGATAAAATAATGTTTGAGATCTTAGATCATCCAAAGATTAATGTATAAAATGTACTTAAAATGTCATGGTTATGGGAGTGAGAACTGTTAAACATAAGATTAAACATTTCACATAAAAGTGATTTTTTTCCCTAGAAATGACCTTGAGAAACTAGATATCTAGGAAATCGATATCACTACGAACAAAGCTAGTGGAGGTGATGGAATTCCAGTTGAGCTATTCCAAATCCTGAAAGATGATGCTGTGAAAGTGCAGCACTCAATATGCCAGCAAATTTGGAAAACTCAGCAGTGGCCACAGGACTGCAAAAGGTCAGTTTTCATTCCAATCCCAAAGAAAGGCAATGCCAAAGAATGCTCAAACTACCACACAGTTGCACTCATCTCACACGCTAGTAAATTAATGCTCAAAATTCTCCAAGCCAGGCTTCAGCAATATGTGAACCCTGAACTTCCTGATATACAAGCTGGTTTTAGAAAAGGCAGAGGAACCAGAGATTAAATTGCCAACATCTGCTGGATCATGGAAAAAGCAAGAAAGTTCCAGAAAAACATCTATTTCTGCTTTATTGACTATGCCAAAGCCTTTGACTGTGTGGATCACAAGAAACTGTGGAAAATTCTGAAAGAGATGGGAATACCAGACCACCTGATCTGCCTCTTGAGAAATTTGTATACAGGTCAGGAAGCAACAGTTAGAACTGGACATGGAACAACAGACTGGTTCCAAATAGGAAAAGGAGTACATAAAGGCTGTATATTGTCACCCTCCTTATTTAACTTATATGCAGAGCACATCATGAGAAACACTGGACTGGAAGAAATACAAGCTGGAATCAAGATTGCTGGGAGAAATATCAATAACCTCAGATATGCAGATGACACTACCCTTATGGCAGAAAGTGAAGAGGAACTCAAAAGCCTCTTGATGAAAGTGAAAGTGGAGAGTGAAAAAGTTGGCTTAAAGCTCAACATTCAGAAAACGAAGATCATGGCATCCAGTCCCATCACTTCACGGGGAATAGATGGGGAAGCAGTGGAAACAGTGTCAGACTTTATTTTTTGGGGCTCCAAAATCACTGCAGATGGTGACTGCAGCCATGAAATTAAAAGACGCTTACTCCTTGGAAGGAAAGTTATGACCAACCTAGATAGCATATTCAAAAGCAGAGACATTACTTTGCCAACAAAGGTTCATCTAGTCAAGGCTATGGTTTTTCCAGTGGTCATGTATGGATGTGAGAGTTGGACTGTGAAGAAGGCTGAGCGCTGAAGAATTGATGCTTTTGAACTGTGGTGTTGGAGAAGACTCTTGAGAGTCCCTTGGACTGCAAGGAGATCCAACCAGTCCATTCTGAAGGAGATCAGCCCTGGGATTTCTTTATAAGGAAAGATGCTAAAGCTGAAACTCCAGTACTTTGGCCACCTCATGTGAAGAGTTGACTCATTGGAAAAGACCCTGATGCTGGGAGGGATTGGGGGCGGGAAGAGAAGGGGACGACAGAGGATGAGATGGCTGGATGGCATCACTGACTCGATGGATGTGAGTCTGAGTGAACTCCGGGAGTTGGTGATGGACAGGGAGGCCTGGCGTGCTGCGATTCATGGGGTTACAAAGAGTCGGACACGACTGAGCGACTGATCTGATCTTATCTGATCTAACCTAGTTTGTCTTAAGACTATGTCAATCCAATATCAAAGGATACTTTAGAAATCAATTCTTATACAAATATATAATGAGCGTGTTAATAATTTTAACTCCTTAATTAATATTAATGAGAACCAGCAAGATATTTCAACTTGTTCAAAGGAAAATCCAAAGAGTAAACACATATAGGCAGTCAAGAATGCTGAAGTGTGTTTACTTAATAGGTGCAAAATTGTCAGTATCCCTAGGGTCAAAGTCAAATGCACTCCATTGGATAATTTTCATTTCTATGGAGAGAATTTACAGAGTTGTGAAACAGTTAACAATGAAAGACACAGACTCATAGAATTGGAAAAAGCAACAATGTTGGTTTTCCAATAGAAAGTATTCAGTAATCTTCTTGGTTCATTTCAACAATCTCAAATATTCTCTATGTAAAAAAAGTTAATGATTTGTTTCTAGTGAATATTCAAAGAATTTTCCCTTGTTGAATTAGTATGAAAATTCATGAAAGGATATATGACACAAAGCAATTCCAAAGCTTATTAGTTAAGTAGGAAATATTTTTAAAACCTATTGAGAAGTAATTTTTATTGATCATGTTATACCTTTCCAAGAGAAATATAAGGAGTCAATGTTGATAATCTTGCTATTTTAATTTTGTAATGTAACCTTGCTATTACATAGATATGTATTATGTATATATGTGTGAATATATATTTGTATATATGTATGTATGCACAACCTCCACCGTTATCCATTTTGGAGAATTACTTATTATTCTGCTTTTTATTATGAAGCCATTTTATCTTGAAGTTATTCTTAATTTTTTCATGTAATAAAACAAATCTAAAACTCTCTATTATAAGATATTTATACTTTTATAAAGATGTATAATATATATATTTGGGCTATTAATTAATTAATTTAGGCTATTAATAAGTATTTTCTTTTCAAGATGTAATGAATGACATAAAATCCTATCAAAATAATTCTACTTTATTAATTAAATTTACTTAAACACAAATCTTTAAGACCCACTGTGTGACAACAGCTATGGAAGTATACAAAGATAGATAAAAGCTGGGCTTCAGCTATGAGCTAACAAAAATGAATCTCTGAACGTAAAAATTACTAAAAATAAGTGAATAGCAAAACATGGTTTGAAATTAATTTCAGGAATTGACTATCAATGGCATATAAAGAGTAGTAAAAGGGAGATAAAAATGAATCAGTCTTTCCCCCTTAATCGTGGTCAACATGTATTAAGAAAGGGATTCAAAGTGTGTTAAAGTTGATTGTCTTAAAATGGTTGAAACATATATCATAGAAATTAATCTTGGCTAGTATTGCTAACCCATCACTTAATGGGAAATAGATGGGGAAACAGTGTCAGGCTTTATTTTTGGGGCTCCAAAATCACTGCAGATGGTGATTGCAGCCAAAAAATTAAAAAATGCTTACTCCTTGGAAGGAAAGTTATGACCAACCTAGATAGCATATTTAAAAGCAGAGAGATATTACTTTACCAACAAAGGTCCATCTAGTCAAGGCTATGGTTTTTCCAGTGGTCATGTATGGATGTGCGAGTTGGACTGTGACGAAAGCTGAGCACCAAAGAATTGATGCTTTTGAACTGTGGTGTTGGAGAAGACTTTTGAGAGTCCCTTGGACTGCAAGGAGATCCAACCAGTCCATTCTAAAGGAGATCAGTCCTGGGTGTTCATTGGAAGGACTGATGCTGAGGCTGAAACTCCAATACTTTGGCCACCTCATGCGAAGAGTTGACTCATTGGGAAAGACTCTGAGTCAAAGACACTCATTGGGTGGTGGGGGCAGGAAGAGAAGGGGACGACAGAGGATGAGATGGCTGGATGGCATCACTGACTCGATGGACGTGAGTCTGAGTGAACTCCGGGAGTTGGTGATGGACAGGGAGGCCTGGCGTGCTGTGATTCATGGGGTCGCAAAGAGTCAGACACAACTGAGCGACTGCACTGAACTAAACTGAAATATTGCTACTATGTGAATTCTGATTAATATTGTGGCCAATAAATTGCTGAAATTTATTAGGCACTTTTTTAGTGAGTGAGTTCCATAAAAACCATTTATTTTGTTTTATGGGGCTTCTGGGGTTTCCCAGGTGGCCCTGGTGGTAAAGAATCCTCCTACCAGTTCAGGAGACATAAGAGACACAGGTTTGATCCCTGGGTTGGGACGATCCCCTGGAGGAGGGCATGGTAGCCCACTCCAGTATTCTTGCGTGGATAACCCCATGGACAGGGGAGCCTGGTGGGATACAGTCCACAGGGTCACAGAGTCAGACACAACTGAAGAGACTTAGCATACACTCATGGTGGGGGCTTCTATTTAATGTTTGATAGCTCTCTGAATTTTAGGCAAACTTAAAAACATATATAATCTGACGTTGTTTATCATAAAATTATCAGTATTTAGGGAACTTTTACACCAAAGAAAAGTTGTGTGTGTGTGTCAGTCGCTCAGTCGTGTCCAACTCTGTGACCCCATGGACTGTAGTCCAAGAGGCTCCTCTGTCCAAGGGATTCTCCAGGCAAGAGTACTGGAGTGGGTTGCCATTTCCTTCTCCAAAACAATACTTACACTGAATTATATTATTTTAATAAAGGAAAATTTAAATTGCTCTTAGTTCAATAAATGGCCCCAGCACACAGAGAGCAAGGAGAGACCAGAAAAGAAGCTGACCACTGTAAATTAAAAGGTGGCAGTTATAATAATCAGGGCAACTTACTTAGGAAGCTTATCTTGGGCAGCTATGAGAACAGCACACCTTCATGCCCGCCTGCCAGAATCGTAAACTTTATACAGAGGCCTTCACAGGATTCATCCCCATATTCTTCCCAGCTGGTCGCAATCACACCTCAGTCCCTCAAGTCTATGTCCTCTCAGCATGGAAACAATGAGCAGAATGTACAATCCAAGGACGAAGAGGGAGTAAAGAGCCTCGGGTGGTCTGGGTCCGGTTCACCGGTGAACCAGAGGTTATATCCTCTCAAGGACCAACTCCAACATTTGCTCCTTCAAAGAAACAGTTGGTAATTATACTGTAACAAATTTTATCCTTTCCTTGCCCTCCACATGTGTCTCAAAGTGACCTTTTCTTTTAATATATATGCTGTAATATTATTACCACTAGTCCAAATTTTCTTTAGTATGTTTTCAGCAGATTGGACTGTTTCAAAATCTGTTACTTTACCATGGTTCATTTGTTTATATACCCTTTTTTGGCTAGAGTTTTTCACATTTGAAAAAAAAATAGCTTATTGTATACAGCAATATTTGCTTGTATCTATCTCTCTATTAATGTTTTATTTTGTTTCACAACCTTTAGCTCATCCTCTGTATTCCATATTCCCACTTGGAGATGTAGTTCTCAAGATGCTTTTCCTGTTTACACAAAAGCAAGACTTTTGAACCAAGATATTCTAAATGCAATGAAAATGAGATTTTTCTGAGTTGGGAATCAGAACCATCTATTGCCTGATGAAATTTGAGAACACAATTTGTTAAACCCTTTGTGCATTAATAGTGGAAAGAAGAAATGGGATAAAATAGAAGTGAATAATACACATTCACAGAGCAAGAAGACACATCCAGGGTCTGACATGAACAGGGTTTATTAAACTTACCAAGTTTTGGTACCAAACCTCCAGAGTTCTTACCTTCAATTTTTTTACTCTAAAATAGTATCCCCAGATCTTTATTTTGTAAATCCATACAGCAACTGTTGTTCACAGATCAGATTAGATCAGATCAGTCGCTCAGTCGTGTCCGACTCTTTGCGAGCCCATGAATCGAAGCACACCAGGCCTCCCTGTCCATCACCAACTCCCGGAGGTCACCCAGACTCACGTCCATCGAGTCAGTGATGCCATCCAGCCATCTCATCCTCTGTCGTCCCCTTCTCCTCTTGCCTCCAATCCCTCCCAGCATCAGAGTCTTTTCCAATGAGTCAACTCTTCACATGAGGTGGCCGTACTGGAGTTTCAGCTTTAGCGTCATTCCTTCCAAAGAAATCCCAGGGCTGATCTCCTTCAGAATGGACTGGTTGGATCTCCTTGCAGTCCAAGGGACTCTCAAGAGTCTTCTCCAACACCACAATTCAAAAGCATCAATTCTTCAGCGCTCAGACTTCTTCACAGTCCAACTCTCACATCCATACATGATCACAGGAAAAACCATAGCCTTGACTAGATGAACCTTTGTTGGCAAAGTAATGTCTCTGCTTTTGGATATGCTATCTAGGTTGGTCATAACTTTCCTTCCAAGGAGTAAGCATCTTTTAATTTCATGGCTGCAGTCACCATCTGCAGTGATTTTGGAGCCAAGAGAAATAAAGTCTGACACTGTTTCCACTGTTTCCTCATCTATTTCCCATGAAGTGATGGGACTGGATGTCATGAACTTCGTTTTCTGAATGTTGAGCTTTAAGCCAACTTTTTCACTCTCCACTTTCACTTTCATCAAGAGGCTTTTGAGTTCCTCTTCACTTTCTGCCATAAGGATGGTGTTATCTGCATATCTGAGGTTATTGATATTTCTCCCGGCAATCTTGATTCCAGCTTGTGTTTATTCCAGTCCAGCATTTCTCATGATGTGCTCTGCATATAAGTTAAATAAATAGGGTGACAATATACAGCCTTGACGAACTCCTTTTCCTATTTGGAACCAGTCTGTTGTTCCATGTCCAGTTCTAACTGTTGCTTCCTGACCTGCATACAAATTTCTCAAGAGGCAGATCAGGTGGTCTGGTATTCCCATCTCTTTCAGAATTTTCCACAGTTTATTGTGATCCACACAGTCAAAGGCTTTGGCATAGTCAATAAAGCAGAAATAGATGTTTTTTTCTGGAACTCTCTTGCTTTTTCCATGATCCAGCAGATGTTGGCAATTTGATCTCTGGTTCCTCTGCCTCTTCTAAAACCAGCTTGAACATCAGGAAGTTCAGGGTTCACATATTGCTGAAGCCTGGCTTGGAGAATTTTGAGCATTACTTTACATCTCCCAAATCCTATATGTAGTTTGATTCTTATAACTCTATATGCCAAGAACAGACCTGTCATTGATATGAAATATGATGTTACTGAGAGATACAGTGACTTTACCAAGGTCACAAGGCTTGTAGTTTTCAGTATCACAAAAGAATACAGCAGCACAGATTTTTTCCCCAATTTCCTGTTTCTCAATACCACAAGTCCTCTGAAGCCCTTCAGCTCAGTTGCTGTATGTCAGACAGACAATTTTTTTTTAAATCAAAGCAGTAGTTTCTTATCTATTAACATTTTTTTAAATCTATGTCATACAGATTTGAAGTGCTTGATTATTTTTTTCCCTTTTGGTAGCCCAAGGTCCTGACTGTACAGTAAACATTCTCATCAGGGTCACCTTGTTACCATCTTTACTATTTTATCATACATATCCAACCTCCAGTAATAGAATCAAACTGTTTCACTTAGTATCATCCAAAAAAAGTGAAAAGTGTTAGTCGCTCAGTCATGTCTGAATCTCTGTGACCCCTTGGACAGTAGCCTCCCAGGCTCCTCTGTCCATGAAATTCTGCAGGCAAGAATATTCGAGTGGGTAGCTGTACTCTTCTTCAGGGGATCTTCCTGACCCAGGGCTCAAACTTGGGGCTCTTGCATTGCAAGCACTACATCAATTGGAACCATCTGGAATGTCTGCTAAATACATATTCTTGGACCTTACCTTCTTCAAAATGAATGTCTTGCAGTGGACCTTGAAAGTTGCATTTTAAATAAGTTCTCTGAAAACCACTGCTTGAAAGACATTAAAATCCATATATTATGCATGTCTTCTTGCCAAATATTCAGACTTGTTTATTCAGCTGCCACCTGGACTTAGCCATTTGGAGGTCTGGATGCAACTCTTACTCAATCTGTCCTAAACTGAACTCATCAACTTTCTCCCAAGCTATTTATGGTAGGCAGAATAATGCTCCCAGCTCTCAAGATGTCTACATATTAATCTCTGGAACATGTGAATATGTTAGCTTACATGGCAAAGGAGAATTAACATTGCAGTTAGAATCTGAATTGTTAATCAATTAACCTTCAAGTAGGAAGATTAACCTAAATTACCCAAGTTGACTCAATTTAATCACACATTTTTAAAAATGGGAGAGGCGGCAGAAGCAGAGAGTCCAAGAGAGATGGTGTTACATAAGAATGGTCAGGATCCAGTTAGTAACTGAAGATATCTGAAGAGGATCTTGAGCAAAGAATGTGCATGTCTTCTCTAGCTCAGAACAGCAAGGAAACTGATACTGCCCTAGACGCCCCAGAAAGAATAGAATCCTTGCTGACAACTTGGTTCTAACCCAGCATTCCCTGTGTTGGACTTCTGACCTACAGATATGTTAAGTAATGATTGTGTCATTTTAGGCCACCGAGTTTATTTATATCAGGTCAGCTAGAAAACTAATACAGAGTCTGATAACAAGAAGTAGGGCCTTGCTGTATAAAATTACCTAAAAATGTGAAAGATGCTTTGGAATTGGGTGATGTCCAGAGGGTAGAAAGGTTTCTCAAGTGGCACAGTGGTAAAAAACCTGCCTGCCAAGCGTAAGGTATAGGTTTGATGCCTGGGTCAGGAAGATCCTCTGGAGAAGGAAATGGGAACCACTTCAGTATTCTTGCCTGGGAAATCTCATGGACAGAGGAGCCTGGAGGTCACAAAGAGTTGGACACGACCTAGCAACTAAACCACCACTACCACAGAGGATAGAAACATGTTGAGAAGCTTAACAGAATAAGCTTAGATTGTCTAGAATATTAGTAGAAATATTGATATTTACAAATGTGTTAGTACTAAGAAGGAATTGGGAAGGAGGGTAGAGAAAATCTGTGTCCTATTAGAGGATAGCACAGTTGTGAACAGATGGACAGAAGAGCAAGAAGGATTTGGAAGCGAGGGCTCAGAAGGAAATAAGGAAAGTGCTGTTGGAACCTGAAGGAGAGAAGGGCCTCGCTTTATAGTGGCAGAGGCTTAGCAGAATTGTTTCCTGCAGTTATGTGGGAAGGAGAACTTATAAAAGGGACATTTACCTGACAAGATTACCCAGCAAAGTTCTGAAGAGTCAACCTGGTTTCTTCTTGCTGTTTCTAGTAAAATATAAGAGAAAAGAGATAAACTGGGGGAAGAATTATTAAACAAAGGGGAACCAGGGCATGATGATTTGGAAAATTCTCATCCATTTTTCAAGACATCAACATTTAGGAGACTTGCTTTCAGGAAAATGTAGTCTAAAAGAGTTAGCACTGTCTTTTGCTAAGTCCTCAGGAAGATGAACAGCCTAGTATTCCACAATACAAAAGGCTATTTGAAGAGATTGAATGACTCATACAGTACCTCTGTTATATCAGTCGAAGCTGAAAATAGAGATAGGATGATCTAAGAAATACCTGTGGACAAGCTTATTGTCTATTGAAGTGGGCTCCATCATATATAGAGGAGACACAAAGTTGTTGAGAATTTGTATCAACAGACACTGCCAGCTTGGACTAAAAAAAGCAGAGTGCACACTGAAGGAAGGTTGTCAGAATTCTGAATTTTACAGAGAGGAAAGAGATTGATTTAATTACTCAATTATAAATATATGATATGTGTGTGTGTGTGCTAAGTCACTCAGTCATGTCCAACTCTTTGCAGCCCCATGGATTGCAGCCCGCCCGGCTCCTCTGTCTATGGGGATTCTCCAGGCAAGAATACTGGAGTGGATTGCTATTTCCTGCTCCAGGGGATCTTCCTGATCCAGGGATCAAACCTATGTCTCTTGTGTCCCCTGCATTGGCAGGTAGATTCTTTACCACTGAGCCACCTGGGAAGCCAAATATATGCTATATTTAAGGAAATATTAATAGAAAGGGTGATTCAGAATCAGAACCTTGGGCCCTGAGGGCATACCCTCAAGAGTATGGAGCAATGGAGCCAAAAACACAGAGGATTATTCTCAGGTCTTGAAACCTACTGGAATTTGTCTCTCTGGATTGTGAAGTTGCTTGACACCTCACACTCCTTTTTTTCCTTTACATTTTCACTTCTTTTGAACAAGAATGTCTATAAGCATTATCTCATACCTGTCCTGATATTGTATTTGGGGAGAAATTTGGGACTTATGAGCTGATGGGATTTAGATGGAACTTTGTACTTTGAATCAATGCTGTAATGTGATGAGAGATTTTTTTAGGAAACTGGAATGCAGTTAAAATATGTCATATGTGGGTTTGAGGGGCATTGCTGGAGGTCTGAGCATCCATGGTGAGAGGAAGAATAATGTCCCCCAAAGATATCCATGTCCTAACCCCTAGACACTATGAGTATGCTGAGTTGTATAACAAAGGAAAGCTAAGATTACAGAGGAATTAAGGTTGCTGAACAGCTGACCTTTGTGTAGGAAGAGTATCCTGAATTAGCCAGTTGGATTCAGTGTAATCACAGAGTCTTTTAAAAGTAACAAAGGGAAAGCTATGTCATTCTTCCCTTGGGCCTCCAAAAGTAATACAGTCCTTTTTCACATTTGACTTTAGCCCCATGAGACAGATGTTGGACTTCAAACCTTCAGAAGTATAATGTAGTTCATTTACATTCAGCAATGATTTTGTGGTACTTTGTTACAGCAGTAGTAGAAAACTAATTATTCTTGCCTCTTGTGTTAGTTTTCCATGTCCTGGTTCTTCTATACCCTTACCTAAAATTCTGAAGATCATTCTTGTTTCTCCTTTCTTTGCTTGTCACTGCATCCAATCAGTTACTCAATATTGTGGCTTAAGCTCCTACATTCTCTCAAAGTAAGTCTTCATGTCTCCCTATCCATCATCATTTCCCTAGGTAAATTATTAACCAGAGTTATTAATACATTTAAAACTGCTCCCACCTCACCACCAAAAGTTCTTTTTTTTTTTTTTTTTAATATGCTTCAAATATCTCTCATTACCTGTCCTAGAGAATAGCCTCTAAGTTCCTTGACAATCACATGCAAAGCTTCTCATGCCTGGCTCCTGCTAATCACATGGGCATCACCCACTTTGAGGTAACTAAGGCAACTTTGAGCATCTCTTGGTGCCCCTGACATGCCTTGGTTTTTGTGTCTTTCTGCCAGTGCTCTTGCTGTCCTTTTCCTGTGATGTTCGTTTTATTTTCCTCTTTACTCATGTGAACCATTTCTACATGCCTAATGTCCCCTCTTCTCCAAGAATCTGTTCCTAAATTGCTAGATGAAACTCTCTGCTTGCTTTGTGGTCTCTTATTTTTCTAAACATATCTTAACTGGATATTTATAAAATAAAGTATCTATTTTTGGGTTAGTAAAAGTCAGTGTTCCTGCTGCATGTTTAGTGATCAGTAACTGATTCCTAATTAAACTGAGTTAAACCACTCCACCATTGTATTGGGCTCAGCCTAAAGAGAATTCTCCCAGGTTTCCCCCATTTTAGGTAGGTTATTTACTACTGAGCCACCCACTTTTAAATATGAAATGTGCTTAAATATTTCCTTTCCTCAAATGCCCCTGAAAGTCATTGCTAAAGTTATTTTTGGGAAAACCATGATGTGTCCAGAAAGTTCTGAAAATTTCAAATAATTATAAAGCAAGCTATAAGATTACATGCTGAGGAAGACAACTGAGTATAGTTCTAATGTAAAATATTTTGAGAATCAATACTGACACTTACAAACTACATGGGACTAAATACAGATTCCATTTGCTGGGAAAAAAAAAAAAAAAACAGAGACTCAGGGAGGATTGTGCGGTTCTTCAAATCTAGCCTAAAGGAAGACAAACAGTTTTTGATAAATTTATTAAATGTAATCAATTTTTATTATAGGGAGATTATAAAAGCTAACTAACTAAGACTTCAGTGAGTGAAAGCAATAGGGCTGCCTCAATCCCCATTAAAGTCATTTGGTCAGGCCTCCATAATAAAATAACATAGAATGAGCAGTGTAAATAGGATAAATACATCTTCTCTCAGTTCTGGAGGCTGGGTGGGGGGCTAAAATCAGGTGCTTGTAGACCTATTACCTAAAGCTCCTCAAAAACAATAGAAAACAATTATAAAGATAACACTACACAACATAACTTGGAGACAGAGAATGGCTACACTTCAAAATAACTCTAAATAAAAAAGAGGAAAGAACATGAAATCCCAGCCAGAGATGTTTCACACTCCTGCCTCAACCCTCCTAATGCCAGGCTCTATGGCAAGCAAAAGCAGAAAAAGCAGATGATTATAACTATAGGGAAGAGGGAAGGAAGACACCAGCAAGGTCTAAGGTTTCTGTAAGACCCACACCACAAAAGCAAAGTCATTTACAAGTCTGAAAATATACTCTTGAGCATGTAGTCCCAAGTAGGGACTTAGAAGTTTGAATCATGTGAAGAGCAGTCTTCAAATGCGTATCTCCTGGGAAAATGGGGTGGACATAAATTTAAGATGTGCCTTTTACAATTGCTTGACTAAAGGGAAAAGAAGAAGAAAATATATGGCTGTGAAACATAAAGGAAAACCAAAGAATTAGGAGACACACAGCCCAGAGTAATTTCAACTAAACTGGGTTATAAAATTTAAATGTCAAGGGACTAAGGGCATTTTAAAAAGGTTTAAGTATACAGGTAAAAACACTACAACTGCAATATCAAAAAACAAATCATGCTTTAAACAGCATACATATGTGTACATATATATTAATATATATTTAAAATTACATGTGAAAGATTAATAAGTATGAGTCTCATAGATTAAAATATATCACAATATAGATAATCATAAAAAAATGACAGAGTTGAGACCAAACATAATGGTTATAGATAAAATGTGAATGCACCTAAAGGAAAGAAGAGGTTTATTTTAAATCAAAGTAAAAGATTCATCTATATGCTTTATACGATGGACAAGCCAATAACTGTGTAATTCAGAATGGAGTGGCAGTAGAAAGGATAAACAAAAATATACAGGCAAGTAAATCAAAAAGGACACTAATAGATGGAGAAATATACCATGTTCATGGATCAGAAGAATCAATATAGTGAAAATGAGTATACTACCCTAAGCAATCCATAGACTCAATGCAATCCCTATCAAGCAACTAATGGTATTTTTCACAGAGCTAGAACAAATAATTTCACAATTTGTATGGAAATACAAAAAAACCTCGAATAGCCAAAGCAATCTTGAGAAAGAAGAATGGAACTGGATGAATCAACCTGCCTGACTTCAGGCTCTACTACAAAGCCAGTCATCAAGACAGTATGGTACCGGCACAAAGACAGAAATATAGATCAGTGGAACAAAATAGAAAGCCCAGAGATAAATCCATGCACCTATGGACACCTTATCTTTGAGAAAGGAGGCAAGAATATATAGTGGAGAAAAGACAATCTCTTTAACAAGTGGTGCTAGGAAAACTGGTCAACCACTTGTAAAAGAATGAAACTAGAACACTTTCTAATACCATACACAAAAATAAACTCAAAATGGATTAAAGATCTAAACGTAAGACCAGAAACTATAAAACTCCTAGAGGAAAACATAGGCAAAACACTCTCCGACATACATCGCAGCAGGATCCTCTATGACCCACCTCCCAGAATATTGGAAATAAAAGCAAAAATAAACAAATGGGACCTAATTAAAACTAAAAGCTTATGCACAACAAAGGAAACTATCAGCAAGGTGAAAAGACAGCCTTCAGAATGGGAGAATATAATAGCAAATGAAGCAACTGACAAACAACTAATCTCAAAAATATACAAGCAACTCCTGCAGCTCAATTCCAGAAAAATAAACCACCCAATCAAAAAATGGGCCAAAGAACTAAATAGACATTTCTCCAAAGAAGACATACAGACAGCTAACAAACACATGAAAAGATGCTCAACATCACTCATTATCAGAGAAATGCAAATCAAAACCACTATGAGGTACCATTTCACACTGGTCAGAATGGCTGAGATCCAAAAGTCTACAAGCAATAAATGCTGGAGAGGGTGTGGAGAAAAGAGAACTCTCTTACACTGTTCATGGGAATGCAAACTAGTATAGCCACTATGGAGAACAATGTGGAAATTCCTTAAAAAACTGGAAATAGAACTGCCTTATGATCCAGCAATCCCACTGCTGGGCATACACACCAAAGAAACCAGGACTGAAAGAGACACGTGTACCCCAATGTTCAGCTCAGCACTGTTTGTAATAGCCAGGACATGGAAGCAACCTACATGTCCATCAGCAGATGAATGGATAAGAAAGCTGTGGTATATATACACAATGCAGTAATACTCAGCCATTAAAAAGAATACATTTGAATCAGTTCTAATGAGGTGGATGAAACTGGAGCCTATTATACAGAGTGAAGTAAGCCAGAAAGAAAAACACCAATACAGTATACTAACACATATATATGGAATTTAGAAAGATGGTAATGATAACCCTGTATACGAGACAGCAAAAGAGACACAGATGTATAGAACAGTCTTTTGGACTCTGTGGGAGAGGGAGAGGGTGGGAAGATTTGGGAGAATGGCATTGAAACATGTATAATTTCATATAAGAAACGAATCACCAGTCCAGGTTCGATGCAGGATACAGGAAGCTTGGGGCTGGTGCACTGGGACGACCCAGAGGGATGGTACGGGGAGGGAGGTGGGAGGGGAGTTCAGGATGGGGAACACATGTACACCCATGGTGGATTCATGTTGATGTATGGCAAACCAATACAATATTGTAATTAGCCTCCAATTAAAATCAATAAATTTAAATTTAAAAAATATATATATACAGGCAAGTGGGGAAAAACTTTAAAAAAACACAATAAAGCAGGGATAACAATTCTGATAACAGATAAAGTAGAACTGAAAAGCAAAAGCATTCAACATAATAAAGCAGGGCACCTTTTAATGGCACATGTCTCAATTCACAATGAAAACATAACATGTATGAGTATTTATAGCTCATTTAACACAATAGTCACCTTATGAAGCAGAGCCTATCAACAAATGAAAGGAGATACCAGTAAAATCACAGTAGTGCTAGGAGACATTGACATAGCACTGTTTGTACAAGACATATCAAGTGGACTAAATCTAAGTAAGGAAATAGAGACTTACAAAATTCACCAATAAGGTAGATATTATGGATGGATGTTGAAATTTATATTCTGATGATAGACAGCATACCTTCTTCTCAAGCACCAATGTAACCTTCACAGAAAGACAAATGATCATATATTAGATTCACAGAAAATCTCAGTAAGGTCCGTAGGATACAAGTATTACAAGTAGCACTTTTATGATTACACTAAAAAGACATGTGCAGCATTAACAGCTGCATTGCTTTACCAGAGCTGCCGAGCTAATTGCTAAAAACTGAGTGCTGGGAAAGATTGAGGGCAGGAGGAGAAGGGGATGACAGAGGATGAGATGGTTGGATGGCATCACTGACTTGATGGATATGGATTTGGGTGAACTCCGGGAGTTGGTGATGGACAGGGAGGCCTGGCATGCTGCAGTTCATGGGGTCGCAGAGAGTCAGACATGACTGAGTGACTGAACTGACTGACTGACTGAGTGACTTAAAACAGTAGAAATCTATACCCTCACAGTTCAGACTATGTAGTTCTTTCTTGAGGCAAATTTCTAATAAGATCTTTATGTTAATATTATTGTATCAATATTATCTCCAATACTTTGGCCATCTGATGTGAACATCCAACTCATTGGAAAAGACCCTGATACTGGGAAAGATTGAAGGCAGAAGTAGAAGAGGGTGACAGAGGATGAGATGATTGGATTCATTATCAGTTCAATGGATATAAACTTGGTCAGAGAGATAGTGAGGGACAAGGAGGCCTGGTGTGCTGCAGTATATGGGATTGCAAAGAGTTGGACACTACTGAACAACAACAAATCAATGTTATTTTTTTACTTGAATATCTATATCTATAGAAAGTACTATTAATATTTAGTTATAAGTAATAATTCCCCAGTGGCTCAGCTGGTAAAAATCCTGTATGACAGTGCAGGAGATGCAAGAGATGTGGGTTTGATCCCTAGGTCAGGAAGATCCCCTGGAGAAGGAAATGGCAACCTGCTCCAGTATTCTTGCCTGGAAAATTCCATAGACAGAGGAGCCTGGTTGGCTACAGTACATGGGGTTGCAAAGAGTTGGACATGACTGAGCATGCACACACACATGCACACACATAAATATGTTATATAATACAATTGTATCACTTATTATTAAAATGAAGTAGAAAATATTTCAAATTTTTAGACATATTTTATAGGCACCATGTTTAAATGGAGGTCATTATATAAAATGTTCAAAAATTCTACTTTAACACCATTTTCTTTGTTTTTACTTTGCTATCAGCCTTCTTGTTGTATTAAAATGGCAATAGGACAACATAGGGAATTCTGTTTTGATACTTATAGGATTGCCTTGTTTTGATATTTAAAGTTAAATACATTAATTAACTATTTGGAAAAAAACTCACAATTCAGTTTTAGCAAGTACAAGGAGTTTTTTGTTGATATGTGTTTACTGTTCAATTGCATGTAATTTTCTGTGAATTGACTACTTATATCCTCAGGTCCAAGATGAGATATATTTTTGGATCACATTGACTACTATTTAATCTGGCATTTTATATTTGAAATACGAAGATAGTTGCAATCCATGATTATTATATATTTTGAAGAATGCTGATTGAGAAGACTAGAAAGGTCAAACCCCAGGAGCTTGAAACTCTAATTGAAAGTCAGGTTGAAATATACCATTAAAGTGAATTTTCCAAAAAACATGGTCAGGGTGCATCTACCCCTAGGGCATCTTTCTTACTATGTATGACATGGCCAACTTTAGAAATATAAATAATGAGTAACCTTTGGCCACAGTCACATTTGTCATATCCAGCTATCAAAAATCTAAAGTAGAATTTAGATAGGATACAGCAAAATAATACAATCTCTTTATGTATATATTTACCCCTTAGTTACAGCTTATACAAAAATATTTATTGTAGTTGTTTGAGAATTAAAAACTTCTATGGACATTAATAACAATAGCTGTATATTATCCTTATAGCACTTAGCAGTATATAGTACATCCTTATTCAGGCAAGGGACGGCAATTGACCATCTCTTTAAGACATTAAGTGAGAAACATGTGAAATGTTATTTAATGAATTCTTAAAGGTGAAATCATTTAAATATTCCTTACCACTTAAGAAATTTTTATATTTAAAAATGTTTGACTTGATGGAGTTAAAATTATTTTGTTGCTTGATATGAAAATGTATCAACAAGCTGCTTACCTTCAAACAGATATTTTGTTTTATTTTTCGATGAAAGGTTACTGATCCAGGGCTTAGCAGCCCCATTCCTTGGGGATATAATTAGCTAGTTTGTTTACACATACCCTGTTGAGCTTGAAAGTGTCTGTACACAGATTATGTTGGTTACCATGGACTGGCCGCATCCATATTGGATTCCCAATGTATTTTTATGCATATATTCACTATTTCCAGAGTTCTCCCTGGCTATCATTTAATTAGGATGTAAGCAAACTGCAGGAAATGAATTTAAATTCAAATTTCTCTGCAATTAGGATGAAAGAGTTTAAACATTGGTGTCTTACAGTTTATCACATCAAATTAATTTATGCATACTACCTCAAGTCATTTCTAGCAGGAATATTTAAAATCAATAATTACAGCCTCAGATTATGTCCTTACTCCCAGGGAATAAAATGATCTGTTCTGGAAAGTCAGCCTGTGGTTTAATAGTTTTTATTTCAGAGTTTAATAACAAGTACACACCTAAGAGTCAATTCTGGATGCTTTAGTCGTACCTCTGGCATATAATGAAAAAGTTAAGAGTATATGGTTTTAGATGGAAAACTAAGCCTTGAAAAACTTATAAAATATTCAAGGGAATATTCCAATGCCAAACTGAAATTCAGATGAGTTCTCCAAATATTGTCAACAGTCAGTCATTTTGTGGCACGCATGAGACATCCAGAAGGTACAATTTAGAAGCTGAAGAAAAGGGTCTAGAGAAAGGTCTGGATAGCGTTTATAGATTTCGCACTCATAAACACATATTCAGTGATTGGCATTTTTTAAATAGATGAGATTTCCATAAGAAAGCAAACAGTATAAAAGAAGAAGGACATGGATGAAACCCAGAGAACTGCCAATTTTTAAGAACTGGCAAGGGGGTAGGGGGACCCTAGAAGCACAACGGATAGGAAAAAAAAAAAAATGGAAAAGGCAGGAGGAACTATTGTTAAGGGGAAAAACGGCTCAGAATTTTGAGGAGGGTCCAGGAAACCACGGCAAATACTACAGGGCTGTCAATGATCAAATCTGAACAATGATCCTAGCCCTGAACGATGAGCAAGTCTTTGTTAACCATTTTGGAGCCATGAAGGATGGCCAAAGTCGGTTCAGATACCAGAGGACAAAGAAGGAAATTGGAGAGGAAGTAAATAACTCCTAGGGAATTAAACGGTCTCTTCCGAAAGGTCAGCTTGTTGTTTAATAGATTTTCTTGTGGAATTAACAGTTATACGCATGAGAGTAAATTCTGGATAGCTTTTACCCCCCACCCCCAAGATCATGTCTATGAAGACAGACGAGGACAATATCTAAAATAGAACTCAGAATTTAAAAGAACGTTTTCCATAAGATGTGAGCAATTTGAGCCTGTTTATGGAGAAGGCAATGGCACCCCACTCCAGTACTCTTGCCTGGAAAATCCCATGGACGGAGGAGCCTGGAAGGCTGCAGTCCATGGGGTCTCTGAAGGTCAGACACGACTGAGCGACTTCACTTTCACTTTCACTTTCATGCATTGGAGAAGGAAATGGCAACCCACTCCAGTGTTCTTGCCTGGAGAATCCCAGGGACAGGGGAGCCTGGTGGGCTGCCATCTATGGGTTCGCACAGAGTCGGACACGACTGAAGCGACTTAGCAGCAGCAGCATAGGATGAAAGGAAGCAACACTGAAAAATGATTGTTGAAAAAACAGGAGCAGGCTCTCACCTTCAGAGACTGTATTCTGCCTACGGAATGTGTCTCTCTAAATAAACTGCTTTCACTTTAAAAAGAAAAAAGTACAGGGGAGAGGGTGCGATTGATGGTTCAAAGATCCTATGCAGTGTGGTAAGGATGTTACATAACACAGTGAGAGGCATTGATTTAGGATAGTACAAGGGACACATTTTCCTCTAAAAGTACCTATAAGGAAAAAAGAACTGTATTATAGACAGATGTCAGGATAGGATTGGGTCAGAAACCTTAAATAGTATATACCTTAAATAGTATATACCTTCTTTTTCTGTAGAAGTTAAAGCTGATTCATCTGCCTGGATTGAAATATAAATTCTTCTATGGTTAATTTGAGGGGAAGGGAGTTTGTTTTTATAAAAAGGAAGTTTGACAGTATAAAATGAGAAATTGCATGAAATAGATTGTTGGGGATTGCTTAGAAATTAATTGAGGCTGGAAACAATTTTTATTGACCCTGTGGAAGGTGTTACTTAGCATATTAACAAATCATGCTCTTGGACAGACAGGATTGTTGACTTTCTTTGTTTCACTTTTCTTTTGTAATCCCTGACAAGCAAATATACATGGCATTCTATAGCTATCTTACTTAAAAGAAAGAGATAAGTGTTTAAAACATGGCTTCCTATCTCAAAAATACTACCTTTCCTAAAGCACCAATGTTCCATCATGTGCTTTGTTATTTTCTTTCCTTCAGTTTTATGTAGTCCTGCTATAGCAGCTAATCTTTGGAGAACCCAAAAAGCAGGGTGTTGTTCCTGGTACACCAGAAATATATTGAATATTATTGTAAAATTTTAAAAAATTGTATTTATCTATTGACTGAGGATAATTGCTTTATAGAATTGTGTTGGTTTCTGCCAGACATCAACATGAATCAGCCATAGGTATACATATGTCCCCTCCTTCCTGAACCTCCCTCCCACCTTCCTCTCCATCCCACTCCTCTAGACTGTTACAAAGCACCAGTTTGAGTTCCATGAGTCATACAGCATATTCCCAGTGGCTATCTGTTTTACATATGGTAATGTAAGTTTCCAAATCTAAAAATGTGTGTGTGTTTACTTCCTTGAATGTCTTGCACCAGTAACTTTCCCAGTATTTTCCAACCTTCCTTGTGTTTGGTGGGGGCACACTTACAGTATTTCTAGGGCACCTTACAACACCACCTTAGCCTTCAATCCTTGCTTTCACAGATCTGCAGAGCCAGCCAGCTGTAGGACCGTAGGGCCTTCTGAGGTTCCCCTGGGAATCTACCTTGTACTGCACATGTGCATCTTCTTCTAGATTCCCAGGCACAGGTCGGGGCTTTTCAAAGCCCCAAGTGATCATCTCATTCCTCATTCCCCAACATTCCTTTTATGATTTTTGGTCAGTTTCTTGTTTGTACCAACCATTAATATTACCACCTCAGAGAGCTGAAATGTGAAACCATTATTCCTGATTATTTTTGACAAATACCCGCTGGAAAAAGGATAACTGTACAGAGAAAGCTATGAGGTAAGTAAAATAAAGACAAGATAATGGTGTTGTGGCTCAGTCGGTAAAGAATCTGCCTGCAGTGCAGAAGACCCGGGTTTGATCCCTGGGTTGGGAAGATCCTCTGGAGAAGGAAATGGCAACCCACTCCAATATCTTTGGCTGGAAAATCTCATGGACAGAGGAGCCTGGTGGGCTTCAGTCCACGGGGTCACAAAGAGTCAGGCACGACTGAGCGACTAACACTAACGTTCAATGGTGGCATAGACCAGAGCAGTACAGATAATGTAAAGCATTTAAATTCTGAAAATACTTTAAATGTAGAATGGATATAATCTGTTAATGATTGGGGGTGTGAAAAAAGAGCCCTTTAATTCCTATTAGTCTTTTTTTGTTATAACAGGAAAAAACTGAGTTAGCCAGAACTTTAGCAGCTTGTGCCAAGGTACACAACTATTCAAAAGAAAGCATCTATTTGACAGGCTACCCTGTTGGCTAAGCTGTAAAGAATCTGCCTGCAATGCAGGAGACCTGGGTTCGATCCCTGGGTTGGGAAGATCCCCTGGAGAAGGAAATGGCAACCCACTCCAGTATTATTGCCTGGGAAATCCCATGGACAGAGGAGCTGGGCAGGCTGCAATCCATGGGGTCTCAAAAGAGTCAGACACGACTTAGCAACTAAACAACAGCAATCTGACAGATGGTAGGCAATTATTAATAATGAGTTTAACTCCCTTTGTGGCAAAGATATCTAGGCTTCTAATGAAGCTGTTTTCAGGATCCTATTGTATCACTTCTATGAGTTATATATCTGTTTGTTAATATCTGCCAATAATCAATCAACTCACTGGCTAAAAAATTAACCGAGAGAATTTATAGGCATTCACTGGTTCCAGCTTTGTGGAAAGAAAAGAAATAATACTAGTTATAACAACATCAACAAAAATAAACATTTATTGAGTGGCTGGCTTCTGTTAGCTAACTTTTCATACATTATCTCATTTAATCCTTAAAAAAACCTAATGGGGATGACTACTATTATCTCCATTTTATACTCCCATGAGTAGAGGTTTTGAAAAAATTGCCAGGTCAAATAATGATACTACTCTGAGCTTGGGACTCTTGGGAGCTCCAAACCCATTCTGCTCCATCCACTGAGCCCCACCAGTGAATTCTTATTTTCAGTATAATTTTGAGGCTATTCATTTTTAAGTCTACCACAGAATTGGGAAAAGAGCGATATGAATAGGACAAATTAAAATGTCATGAGGCTCACTGAAATGCAACTTTTTTTCTTAAAGAGACATACCTTAACTTGTTGCAGCTTAATTTCCAGAGTTCTGAGGAAGCTGACTTTTTGGGGCAACTTTTTCCAGTGTTTTCATCACTTTTATGGGGAAGTAGATTTTCTGTGGTCTTTCCCATTCTGGAAGTCAGAATGACCTTATATATATATTTTTTATGCAAATTGCAATTTATTAAAAGATTTTACTGATTATATTGTAATATTACCAATGATTACAGTGAGGTTTTTTTTTTTCATTTCATATATGATATTATACATATTTCAATGCCATTCTCCCAAATCTTCCCACCCTCTCCCTCCCCCACAGAGTCCAAAAGACTGTTCTATACATCAGTGTCTCTTTTGCTGTCTCATATACACAGTTATTGTTACCATCTTTCTAAATTCCATATATATGCATTAGTATACTGTATTGGTGTTTTTCTTTCTGGCTTACTTCACTCTGTATAATAGGCTCCAGTTTCATCCACCTCATTAGAACTGATTCAAATGTATTCTTTTTAATGGCTGAGTAATACTCCATTGTGTATATGTACCACAGCTTTCTTATCCATTCATCTGCTGATGGACATGTAGGTTGCTTCCATGTCCTGGCTATTATAAACAGTGCTGAGCTGAACATTGGGGTACACATGTCTCTTTCAGTTCTGGTTTCTTTGGTGTGTATGCCCTGCAGTGGGATTGCTGGGTCATAAGGCAGTTCTATTTCCAGTTTTTTAAGGAATCTCCACATTGTTCTCCACAGTGGCTGTACTAGTTTGCATTCCCACCAACATTGTAAGAGGGTTCCCTTTTCTCCACACCCTATCCAGCATTTATTGCTTGTAGACTTTTGGATCGCAGCCATTCTGACTGGTGTGAAATGGTACCTCATAGTGGTTTTGATTTGCATTTCTCTGATAATGAGTGATGTTGAGCATCTTTTCATGTGTTTGTTAGCCATCTGTATGTCTTCTTTGGAGAAATGTCTATTTAGTTCTTTGGCCCATTTTTTGATTGGGTGGTTTATTTTTCTGGAATTGAGCTGCAGGAGTTGCTTGTATATTTTTGAGATTGGTTATTTGTCAATTGCTTCATTTGCTATTATTTTCTCCCATTCTGAAGGCTGTCTTTTCACCTTGTTTATAGTTTCCTTTGTTGTGCAGAAGCTTTTAATTTTAATTAGGTCCCATTTGTTTATTTTTGCTTATATTTCCAATATTTGGGAGGTGGTCATAGAGGACCCTGTTGTGATTTATGTCAGAGAGTGTTTTGCCTATGTTTTCCTCTAGAAGTTTTATAGTTTCTGGTCTTACGTTTATATCTTTAATCCATTTTGAGTTTATTTTTGTGTATGGTGTTAGAAAGTGTTCTAGTTTCATTCTTTTACAAGTGGTTGACCAGTTTTCCCAGCACCACTTGTTAAAGAGATTGTCTTTAATCCATTGTATATTCTTGCCTCCTTTGTCAAAGATAAGGTGTCCATATGTGCGTGGATTTATCTCTGGGCTTTCTATTTTGTTCCATTGATCTATATGACCTTATATGTGTTTTTAAATTATATTCTTACAGGCACTCAGCTTAAATGCCTCTGAGAATGTAATTCCCCTTTTATTAGAGAAGAATCCTAGAGGTCATAGATGAAAGGCATTTTATGGTCAATATCAACTGAGAATCTGGCACCATAGTTCCAGCCTTTCTTTTGCTGAGAGTGTTGCATAACATGCTAAAAGAAGATGGTGAAAGTTGATATTGTATCTGAAGAGAAGACAAGGAACTGATTAGGAACTTGTAGATGGAGCTGTATGCCTCATGAAGGTTTTGGCAGAAAATTTCAATCCAAATGGTTTGGTAAATTTAGGGCAACAGGGATAAAATGGAGTGAAGTTTGAAGTATTTTGGACCCTATCAAATCCTTTGCAATGACATTATAGATGACAACCCCACCATTTGGTAAAAATATGTAACTTGTCTGAAAATATTGAATTATTTCATTGATTTATCTGACCCTAGCTTTTGTGTTCATATTTTTATAGAAATTGTGAGGGTGAGGTATAAAGAAGCATTTGACAAAAGTTTTGTTTTAATTGCAAGGGGGTTAGGATATTGTTGGCTTTTTATTCGACTTTTCCTGTGCAGGCAATGATCATTAAAATAACTCACTATGATGTGAGATAGAGTTTCTTGTCTTAGGGACACTGATGAGGTGAATTCACAATTATGGATAATTTTAACTGAATTATATCCTTAGAGCTTTACTTTTGAGCTTTGAATCCATAATCTGTAATTTGCAAGTAATCAATGATTTTTATTTAAATACTCTTGGGTAAAGATAACGTGAATACAGAGCCCTGGTTATTTCTACATAAAATTGTTTGTTAAGCAAAATAATAGAGCATTGCAAATTAACTGTTAAAGGTAAATGTAATCTTGCTTTATGTAATTTTAACACTTTCATTTGATATTTACTGATATCTTTAGAATTACCTTATGTAATTTAGTTTAACTATGGTTAAAATGTGAAAGTAACTTTGAAAGCAAGCATTCTTGCATTTTATGATATTTACCCAGAATCAGACTTTTCATCTGTCATGGAAAATGTTTTTTGTTTGTTTGTTTTTTTTGTAATTTAGAATTAATATCTTTACCTACTTTATATGGAGTAGGAAATGGCAACCCACTCCAGTATTCTTGCCTGGAGAATGCTAAAGACAGAGGACCCTGGAGGGCTACAGTCCATGGGGCTGCAAAGAGTGGAACATGACTAAGTATGCATGCATCTACTCCATGGTTAATCAAAGAAATGCCTAAATTAGGAAACTTTCCAAATTACTCTGTAGAAGTGCATATGATAGTTTACTGATACTGGCAAAAGTAAAAAAAAAATTATATTACAGCATATCTTACATGTAGTTATCTTAAGAGTTCACCATGATAAATTTACAAATATACATTTGTAAGACTTCGGCAAACTTTTAGAATTTTGAAAGAACCTCTTTTTCCCCTCTCAGTCTATGCTGCCCAAAAGTAGCCACTATTTTCATGTCTAATAGACTAATATTTCCTATTTTGGTCTTCATATAAATGGAAACATATGTGTGTGCTGACTCTTTGTGATCCCATGGACCGTGGCCCACCAGGTTCCTCTGTCCCTGGAATTCTCCAGGCAAGATTACTGGAGTGGGAAGCCATTCCTTTCTCCACAGGATCTTCTTGACCCAGGGATCGAACTCAGATCTCCCACATTGCAGATCAATTCTTTACCTTCTGAACCACCAGGGAAGCCCCCAAAGATAATGTTACCACTAAACATGTTTGATTCTAATATTGAGTACCTACATAAAATTTCCCAATGCCTTCCAAAAATGAGTTGCTTGCACCCTTTTTTGAGTAATCACCATGCACTATCAGGTGTTATCTTCCTCCACTGAGACTACAATTAACCCTGTTTATGTTAAATTATAGAATTGTTATTTTCTCTCAAAGTGTTATTACCTATATTAATTATTTCCATTGTTCACTTGGTAAATGTTTCCATCTTTGAAATTTCTTTGGACATGTTGAACACATAATAACTTTTCCCCCTTTTATGATTAAAATATTTTTTTTCATTTAATTGTTTTTCTTATCACCGGTTTAAGAAATGAACTAAAGTTACGTGAAGAATTGGTAAACTTGAACAGTGGAATGCCCATTCTTATCTACTTGGCTTATTTAGTTTACTCCATTTTATTGCACTTTGCTTTATTATGCTTTAATGATAGTGCTTTTTTTTTTTTCCACCAATTGAAGGTTTGTGCCAATCTCGTGTCAAGCAAGTCTACTGGCAATGTAGACTTTTTTTTTTTTTTTTAGACAATTGTTAGACAATGTTTTTCTAACATTGTCTAACAATTTCTAACATTTTCTCACATCATGTCTCTGTATCACATTTTGGTAATTCTCACAATATTTCAGAATGTCTCATTATTATTACAGTTGACTCTTGAGTAACAAGGAGCTTAAAATTGCTGTCCCCCATGCAGTCAAAAAATCTGTGTTTAACTTTACAGTCAACCCTGCATATCTGAGGTTCTATGCCTGCAGATTAAGTCAACCATGGGTCAGTACATACCTTTTAGAAAAAGTCTTCATATAAGTCGACCCATGCAGTTCAAAACCCTGTCAACTGTATATGTATTATGATGCTCTGTGATCAGTGACCTTTGAAGTTACTATTGCAAAAGAATTACAACCCTCTGAAGGCTCAGATGATGCATCATAATTAGCATTTTATTTTATCTTATCAATAAACTGTGTACATTTTTTAAACATAATGTTATTTCACATTTAATAGGCTATAGAAGTGTGAATATAACTTTTATATGTACTAGGAAACCCCAAAACTTGTGTGACTCATTTTATTGTGATATTTACTTTATTAAGGTGGTCTGAAAGCAAACTCACAGTGTCTCCCAGTGCCTGTATTGTTTATTTCCCAAGCTCAACTAGAGACTCTTCCCCTTTTCAGGAAAGCTGATTCCTAGACATATTTAAATGTAAAGTGTATCCCCTCTTTTATCATTTCTACCAAAGCTTTGTTGCTGTTCAGTTGCTCAGTAGGGTCCAACTCTTTTGCGACCTCGTGGATTCTACCCCAGCAGGCTCCTCTGTCCATGGGATATCCCAGTCAAGAATACTGGAATGGGTTGCCATTTCCTTCTCCAGAAGATTTTCCAGACCCATGAATCAAATTCACATCTCCTGCATTGCAGGAAGATTCTTTACCACTGAGCCATCAGCGAAGCTGCATCTACTAGTTTAAGAGTTGAATTTATGTTGCTGTTTTTTTTTCACTCAAATTCACTCGTCAGGTTTCAATCAATTTTGTAAAATACAAGAGACAAGTTATTCCTGTGGTCATTAATAATTTCTTGTGATATGCCTAGTTTTATGATATTAAAAAAGTCAAATTTTCCTATTATCAGGACACTTGAAAAAATTTGTAATAATCCTGTAGCCTTCAGTTCACTTGAGTTCAGTCACTCAGTCGTGACTGACTCTTTGCAATCTCATGGACTGCAGCACGCCAGGGTTCCCTGTCCACCAACTCCTGGAGCTTACTCAAACTCATGTCCATTGAGTCGGTGAGGCCATCCAACCATCTCATCCTTCTCCTCCAACCTTCGATCATTCCCAAATCAGGGTCTTTTCAAATGATTAGTACTTCGCATCAGGTGGCCAAAGTATTGGATTTTCAGCTTCAGCATCAGTCCTTCCAATGAATATTCAGGACTAATTTCCTTTAGGATGGACTGGTTGGATCTCCTTGCTGTCCAAGGAACTCTCAAAAGTCTTCTCCAACACCACAGTTCAAAAGCATCCATTGTTTGTCACTCAGGTTTCTTTATAGTCCAACTGTCACATCCATACACAACCACTGGAAAAACCATACCCTTGACTAGACGGACCTTTGTTGGCAAAGTAATGTCTCTGCTTTTTAATATGCAGTCTAGGTTGGTCATAACTTTTCTTCCAAGGAGCAAAAAGCGTCTTTTACTTTCATGGCTGCAGTTACCACCTGCAGTGATTTTGGAGTCCAAGAAAGTAAAAGCCTGTCACTGTTTCCATTGTTTCCTCATCTATTTGCCATGAAGTGATGGGACTGGATGCCATGATCTTTGTTTTCTGAATGTTGAGCTTTAAGCCAACTTTTTCACTCTTCTCTTTCACTTTCATTAAGAGGCTCTTTAGTTCTTCTTCACTTTCTGCCATAAGGGTGGTGTCATCTGCATATCTGAGGTAACTGGTATTTCTTCCGGCAATCTTGATTCTAGCTTGTGCTTCATCCAGTCCAGCATTTCTCGTGATGTACTTTGCATATAAGTTAAATGAGCAGGGTGACAATATACAGCCTTGACATACTCCTTTCCCGATTTGAAGCAGTCTATTGTTCCATGTCCAATTCTAACTGTTGCTTTTTGACCTGCATACAGATTTCTCAGAAGACAGGGAAGGTGGTCTGGTGTTCCCATCTCTTTAAGAATTTTCCACAGTTTGTTGTGATCCACAGAGTCAGAGGCTTTGGCATAGTCAATAAAGGAGAAGTAGATGTTTTCCTGGAACTCTCTTGCTTTTTCAGTGATCCAATGGATGTTGACAGTTTGATCTCTGGTTCCTCTGCCTTTTCTCAATCCAGCTTGAACATCCGCACGTTTATGGTTCACGTACTGTTTAAGCCTGGCTTGGAGAAATTTGAATATTAATTTGCTAGCTTGTGAGATGAGTGCAATTGTGTCATAGTTTGAGCATTCTTTGGCATTGCCTTTCTTTGGGATTGGAATAAAAACTGACCTTTTCCAGTCTGGTGGCCACTGCTGAGTTTTGCAAATTTGCTGACACATTGAGTGCAACACTTTCACAGCATCATCTTTTAGGATTTGAAATAGCTCAAATGGAATTCATCACCTCCACTAGCTTTGTTGGTAGTGATGCTTCCCAAGGTCCACTTGACCTGTATTCCAGGATGTCTGGCTCTAGGTGAGTGATCACATCATCATGGTTATATGGGTCATGAAGATCTTTTTTATGTAGTTCTTCTATGTATCCTTGCCACCTCTTCTTAATATCTCCTGCTTCTGTTAAGTCCCTCCCATTTCTGTCCTTTATTGAGCCCATCTTTGCATGAAATATTCCCTTGATATCTCTAATTTTCTTGAGGAGTAGTCTTTCCCATTCTATTGTTTTCCTCTATTTCTTTGCATTGATCACTGAGGAAGGCTTTCTTATCTGTCCTTGTTATTCTTTAGAACTCTACATTCAAATGGGTATATCTTTCCTTTTCTCCTTTGCCTTTTGCTTCTCTTCTTTTAATAGCTATTTGTAAGGCCTCCTCAGGCAACTATTTTCCTTTTTGCATTTCTTTTTCTAGAGGTGGTCTTGATCACTGCCTCCTGTATAGTGTCACGAACCCTTGTCCATAATTCTTCAAGCACTTGTCTATCAGATCTACTCCCTTATATCTATTTGTCGCTTCCACTGTATAATCATTAGGGATTTGATTTAGGTCGTACCTGAATGGTCTAGTGGTTTCCTTACTTTCTTCGATTTAAATCTGAATTTTGCAATAAGGAGTTCATGAGCTGAGCAACAGTCAGCTCCCCAGTCTTGTTTTCACTGACTATATAGAGCTTCTCCATCTTTGGCTGCAAAGAATATTATCAATCTGATTTCAGTATTGACCATCTGGTGAAGTCCATGTGTAGAGTCCTCTTGTGTTGTTGGAAGAGGGTGTTTGCTCTGACCAGTGTGTTCTCTTGGCAAAACTCTATTAGCCTTTGCCCTGCTTCATTCTGTACTCCAAGGCGAAATTTGCCTGTTACTCCAGGTGTTTCTCGACTTCCTACTTTTGCATTCCAGTCCCCTATAATGAAAAGGACATCTTTTTTTGATTACTGTGATATTGAATGGTTTGCCTTGGAAACAAATAGAGATTTTTGATGTTGCATCCAAGTACTGCATTTCAAACTCTTTTGTTGAGTATTATGGCTACTGATTTCTTCTAAGGTATTCTTGCCCACAGTAGTAGATACAATGGTCATCTAAGTTAAATTAACCCATTCCAGTCCATTTTAGTTCACTGATTCCTAAAATGTCAATGTTAATTCTTGCCCTCTCCTTGACCACTTCCAATTTGCCTTGATTTATGGACCTAACATTCCAGGTTCCTACGCAATATTGCTCTTACAGCATCGGACCTTACTTCTATCACCAGTCAGATTCACAACTGGGTATTGTTTTTGCTTTGGCTCCTTCTCTTCATTCTTTCTCGAGTTATTTCTCCACTGATCTCCAGTAGCATATTGAGCACCTACCGACTGGGGAGTTCATCTTTCAGTGTCCCATCTTTTTGCCTTTTCATACTGTTCATGGGGTTCTCAAGGCAAGAATACTGAAGTGGTTTGCCATTCCCTTCTCCAGTGGACCATGTTTTGTCAGAACTCTCCACCATGACTCATCCATCTTGGGTGACCGTACATGACATGTCTCATAGTTTCATTGATTTAGACAAGGCTGTGGTCCATGTGATCAGATTGGTTAGTTTTCTGTGATTGTGGTTTTCATTCTGTCTGTCCTCTGATGGAGAAGGATAAGAGACTTATAGAAGCTTCCTGATGGGAGAGACTAACTGAGGGGGAAAGTGGGTCTTGTTCTGATGGGCAGGGCCAGGCCCAGTAAATCTTTAATTCAATTTTCTGTTGATGGGCAGGGCTGTGTTCCCTCCTTGTTGTTTGACCTGGGGCCAAACTATGGTGGATGTAATGAAGATAATGGTAACCTCCTTCAAAAGCCCTCATGCATACACTGCAGAGCTCAGTGCCCCTGACCCTGCAGTAGGCCACCACGGACTCACGCCTCCGCCGGAGACTCCTGGACACTCACGGGCAAGTCTGGGTCAGTCTCTTATGGGATCACTGCTCCTTTCTCCTGGGTCCTGGTTCACACAAGGTTGTTTATGCCCTCCAAGAGTCTGTTTCCCCAGTCCTGTGTAGGTTTTGGCAACAGGGAGGCCTGGCGTGTTGCGATTCATGGGGTCGCAAAGAGTCGGACACGACTGAGCGACTGATCTGATCTGATCTGATCTGATGGTGGGGTTAATGGCGACCTCCTCCAAGACAGCTTATGCCATTCCCAGGTCTGCTGCACCCAGATCCCCTGCCCCTGCAGCAGACCCGTACCTCCACAGCAGACACTGAAGTCTTATTTCCAGAATAATTAGGGAAATATTTTTTACTATACTTTGAAAAGTTACTAAACCATCCTTTGAGTTTCTTTAGTCTTATAGTTGATGATTTTGTCAAGAACTGAAGACAAATATTCCAGAAAAAATATATATGTATAAAGTTTCTGTAACCCTTTATAGATCTCTATAGACAGTATTTCAGGCCCTACACTGTACATTTGCAAATGGAAGTTTTCCAAATTGAAAACAATATATAGAGTAAAAGAGAACACCATGACCAAATATTGGAATTTTCTCCATGGGTGAATATGTATCTCATTCTTCAGCCTTTTATTCAAAACCATTTTCTCTCTTTTCAAAGCATGTGTAAGCTAAGGCTCACTCCACATTATGCTTGAGCAGATTTGTTATCTAAAATGACTCGATTCATCCAACACTAATTCTTCCACATTGCTTTTTTCCCTCCATACATATTTTCAGTCTTTAACCTGTTCTGTCCTCATCCCTCCCAGTTCAGCTTCAGAATCAGATACCACCCTCCTCTTTCCAAGACTAACTCCCATATCGTACCTGTTTATTGCAGCCTAGAACTTTGCTCCATTAGCTATCCCGCTCCCCCACCCCCTTTTTTTTTTTTCTAAATTTTATTTCTGTCTTACACGGAAGAGGGAGGACTGGAAGGTCTACATTCAGAACTGCTATGAAGATTCCTTGGCCATCAGGTTTTTTTGTTTGTTTCAGGGACCAAAATCCTGCACCCCCTGCAGTGTAAGCACAGAGTCCCAACCACTGGACTACCAAGAAAATCCCTAGTTATCACTGTCTGTATTACAGCTGTCACTTCTTATATTCTGTTGGCTCCAACCTCACATTTGAAATTGTTTCATTTTAGACTTTCTGTCAGCACCAACAATAATCATACACAAGAATAAAGAATACCACTATTTACTATAGCTGCCATATGTTGGGGACCATGCTAATAATTACAAAACAGTCATGATAATAACAAATCCTTATTTTGATTTTCCAGATATTTCCCTTTTCTTTACATATATCAACAGATGTTTAATCCTGGAAAAAATGCAAGGAAAGCATTACTATATTCCTTATTGGGCAATAAATTAATGATTGGCAAAATTGAGTTTCAGTCCCCCACAGAGAAGACTACAGTGCTGGGAGCTGACCCAGACCTTTGGACTCTAAAGCCCTTCACTTTTATTTTATTTTTGCTCTGTCATCACATGAATCTTCTTCATAAACTACCACAATATGGTATTAATTTCCAGCATTCTAATGAAATTTGTTTCTTGCATATGATCATAGGCCCTCCCATTCACAGTATTCTAGATACATTTTTTTTGTAGGATTAGATATTTAACACATCTATTCATAGAATCATCTTTCTCCTTTGTGTCTCCTGTCTGACTTTCTGGGTGTCCTTGTTCCCCCTCGACTTTCTTGTCTCATTCCTCTGCTCTCATGTCTATTCCTATTGTCCTTTAATGTCACTGTAACCAGAGTCTCTATCCTCAGATCACATATTTTCTAGAGATGCAAAAAATTCATTGATAAACTTGAATTTTCAAAAGTTTAATGGCCATATTTGTGCAGGTCACCTCTGGTATACATATCCAGTAATAAAAAAAAAAAAAATCTCTTCTTATTCCATTATTTCTATCAGTTGCTTGAAGAGAACCTGGAATTCCATTCATCAAGTCCTCTTTAGCTTGCCTCCTCACTATTTTTCCTCACTCTTCTTTCTATTACCCTGAACTTTTCCATCACCTGATCTTCATAAGCTCTCACCAGAACCATTGTAGGCATGTGATGCCTAGTCTTCACCTACCCAAGGTCTTGCCTTCAACTGGCCCTCCGTCTAAAATCACTGATAATGATTCCTCCCTTCGTACCTTTGTTCACTCTTCTATAATTTATTTTTTGAGAGCGAATCCTGAGACCCAAAACATGAGGGAGTTGAGTGATGCTTGAATTAAAGAAATGCATATTCTAAAATGTTAAATAGAAATTATAAAGGACCCAGTAAGTGTATTTGCTGAGGCATGAAAACTTTGTTATGGCTAGGCCTTGAATAAAAGATTGGCAAGAACTGAGAATGAGCAGGAAAGAGTGGCCTAACTTTGCAAGTACTGTGAACAATTGTTTAAACTTTACAGAGAGATGGAGAACTGTTTAAAGCTCTTAGGATAGCAGTGATATTATGATATTTGCTGTATGTGTAGGCCACACTGACAGCAGTGTGGAAACTGAATTGACAAAACTGATTTAGTTGGTGATTTTGGATTTGTGTTTGGTCATGGGATGGGGAATACCAACCAAGATTCTATTTAGAAAGTCTTTTTGGGAAATCAAGGTTCCTGAAAGAGAGCATCTGTTGTGAACTGAAAAGACATAGAGGTATTCTGAAATTTATTTAGGAGATGAAATCCCTATAGCAAGCTGATCAGCAAAAACAAAACAAAACAAAAAAGAAGGTATACTGGTTCTATGGAACAGAAAAGCCATAGACAAATGGCTTTTGATAGTTTCAGGTGTGAGATTTGAAGAAAAGAGAAAAATGTTGATCTGAGTATCAAATACATGCAAAGAGAGATACAAACTAAACATCAAGTAATAGAAGGGAAAAGAATATAAAGAAAAAATTTTCCTTTTATTTTTAGTCTTAAGGAGCTCTGCTTACCTATGCTGAGACTTGAGTTTGAATGCAAGACCTTATTAACTGCTAGACAAGAAAAATCTACTCCAAAATAAAGTTGACCACGTTTTGCTGAAATTCTGAAGTGGTCCTTCTGCAATTTCCATAGATTGTTTTATCAGAGTGTTTTGAAGTATTCAGACATTGACAGTTGGGCTGGCATGGATTTTCCACTAGAAATGAATAAGATAAACTTCTGGAGGAAAAAAAAAAAAAAGAGTCCCAGAGAATGTAAAGAGAAAAATTGGTGCTTGCTATTTAATAGTTTGTAATTTAAATGACAAGGGTCAACAATTTAGCTGTGTTAATTGAAACTGAGCAGTAATAGTCTTAGGCTAATTTTTATGACTAAAGGATAATTGAAGGATAAGAAAACTGCAGACTTGACCTCAATGTTCTAACTAATAATTCATCACTCTTGTATTTGTGAATGTATTTTACCCAAAGAAGGGGATGGGAATTCTGAGGCTGTGGATTACTTTTGGCTGTCTTTGCATGCTAAGTCACTTCATGTCCAATTCTGTGCAACCCTATGGACTATAGCCCACGAGGCTCCTCTGTCCATGGAGTTCTCCAGGCAAGAATACTGTAGTGGATTGCCATGCCCTTCTCCAGGGGATCTTCCAGACCATTTTGCCTATTTTATATTCAAATTTGAGCATTTTCCTTCAGTACTCTAATTTTAGGAAACAGAGCTTTTCTTAAGAGTTTTTTTGGTGATGTTTATTCCTTTATTCAACTGGTCAGAATTTTGTATGTACCATATATTATATGTGATTGGACTAGTCACTGATATATAGCACTGAATAGAATAGGCTCCTTGCCTTAAAAGGGCTTCCTTTCCAGGTGGAAGAAAATTTCACTTCACATTTTATTTGTCTACAATCAGGAACAGAAACCCACCTTTGGCAGCTTTAATAATAGGTTCATGTTGACAACCCAATCAATCAATAGTATAGTAACTTCGTGATAACATTACAGAGGAGCACTCGTTTCCACTCTGCCATCCTTCACGTGTGTCTGTCTTCTGATAGCCACAGAATGGCTCCTTCAGCAACCCACATTGTTTCTGTGAGCCTGTGAGTATGGGGTATGTCAGAGGACACATGGCATGTGATAGCTGAGATTTCTCTTTCCCCATGATCATTCCCAGAAGGCTTTTATTCATATCTCATGGTCACTGGTCTATCAGATCACATGACCCTCTTTAGGTACCAGAAAGCCTGGGAAATCAGTATCTTTAGGCAGGCACCTTGCTGACTCAAATGCAACAAGGTTCTATAAATTAGAAAATAAGAAGAGAATGAGTATCTGTTGGCAACCAGCTGTTTCCACCATGATTGATAGATTCATCCTTCCCCAAAACAGTAACCATAGCACTGTGAAATAAGTAATATTGAGAGATGGTGTACAAATTCTGAAAATACACAGAGAAATACAGATGGTAGTCACTTCAAATAATTTTTCTCAAAAGAGGTGATTCTTATGATGAGTTTTATTAGTTAGCAATTTTTTCAGGTGGACAACAATAGGGAATATCAATACAGGAAAAAGGATCAATATAAACAAATGCATCAAAGTAAAAATGAACCTTGCCAAGTCGATAAAACTGAAGCATACTGGTGCGATGAAAAGTTCATTGAAGGGATGATGATAGGAAGCAAGTTTCTATGTATGCAGTGCTAAGTGCTTTGAAATTATTTGTAAAGACAGTGAGAAATACTTAAGAGTCTTATCCCAAAATTTCATAATTAGATGGATTAAAGAGAATGAGATTCAGGACCATAGCATTAATCCAAGAAGAGACATCACAAGGGCAGTGTCAGAGATCTGAAGAAGATATTTCTAAGGAAAACAATCAACTGTATGTTACTGGAATTTGAATGTAGGGTGGCCATTATGTTTTAAAGAAACAGAGTTGGTATTGTCTGGTGAATACCCAGGGTATCAACTTATTCATCAAAATGAAATGCTTGTGGATAAGATCACTCAGAACAAATCATGAGAAAATAGAAAAGCACAAGCCAGAGTAGTGAAGATAATATCAAAGAGATGGGTGGTGAATAATATACTGTAGGAAAAGGATTAAGAAGTGATGGTCAAAGAAACTTTAGGAGAAAACTTGGGAACAGTCTCCTAAATATTAATAGAAAAGATGGTTCTTGGAGAACAAAAAAGGAGGGTTCAAGAGTACCAAATACAAATGTAAGACCAGGATTGAAACTGTTCATTGAGTTTGAATATTACATAGTTACTTATCATCATAGGGAAACTAATTTAGTAAAGCTAAGAAAGAAGATGGAGAAGGAAATGGCAACCCACTCCAGTGTTCTTGCCTGGAGAATCCCAGGGACTGGGGAGCCTAGTGGGCTACCGTCTATGGGGTCGCACAGAGTCGGACACGACTGAAGCAACTTAGCAAGAAATAAGATGCAGATGGCAGTTCATTATGAATAAGGAACAGATAAGAAAGCTTATGAATAAGGAACAGATACTACCCACTGAAAACTTAGAGTGATTGGGAGAAAGAGAACAGATGATAAGGAGGAGTCAATGGTTGGATGACAAAAGGGTTATCCGTGTGAGTGTGGGTGCACATGCATACATATATACATGTATGAAAGTGAAAGTCACTCAGTTGTGTCTGATTCTTTGCGACCCCATGGACTGTATAGTCCTTGAAATTCTCCAGGCCAGAATACTGGAGTTGGTAGCTGTTCCCTTCTCCAGGGAATCTTCCCAACCCAGGAATTGAACCGGGGTCTCCTTCATTGCAGGCAGATTCTTTACCAGCTGAGCTGCCATATATGTATATATATATATATATATATATATATATATATATATATGTATATATGTATATTTGGATCTTGAGAAATTTGAGAATATTATATGTTTAAGAGACTGTCAATAGAGAAAATGTTGTTTATTCAGGTAGAGCAGGTATAATTGACAGAAGATTATCCCTGTAAGAAGTTGAGAGGTATTTTTCTGTAAAAGTATGCATGTCTATTTTCATGATGAGTGTGGCAAAACTGATCTTTATAATGATTATGAATTTGCTCGCTTCAGCTGCCCATCATAATCAGAATATTTGTTTCATAGCCACCATTTCATGTGTCTGTAACTAAATGAGCAAAGCACTTGTGGATAAGTACATCATGAGCAAAATTTTATCACTATGAAATGGCAACATGGAAGCTTTTTAATTACCATTTCAAATGATTTCATTTCATTTTCTCTATGGATATCTTCACTCTTTCCAGGAAATAATAATAAATACATGAAGGAAAAGAAGAATTTATAATTGATTTGAATAAAGATAGTCATTTAAGTGTCAATGGGTTATTTTATGGTACTGTTTTGTTTTTTGACATGAATACCATTTGTAGTCCTAAAATTTTGTTTGATTTCAATCATCAATGTTTGCTCAATCTTTGATGTGTATCTCTGCTTGAAGTTGTATTCAAAGGGGAAATAAGTGTCTACCTATATTCCTTGTAACAATTATAATAGTATTACCTAAAATATGTCTATTTGTTATTGAATATTTTTATAAGTATCACTAAAATTTGTTTCAGACATGAGTTTACTTATCAACCAATTGATATGACTTCTCTTCTGTATATCTAAGCCCAGCCATTTGTCTTCATTCAGTTCAGTTAAGTCGCTCAGTCATGTCCGACTCTTTGCGACCCCATGAACTGCAGCACACCAGGCCTCCCTGTCCATCACCAATTCCCTGAGTTTACCCAAACTCATCTCCATTGAGTTGGTGATACCATCCAACCATCTCATCCTCTATCATGCCCTTCTCCTCCCACCTTCAATCTTTCCCAGCATCAGGGTCTTTTCCAGTGAATCAGTTCTTCGCATCAGGTGACCAAAGTATTGGAGTTTCAGCTTCAACATCAGTCCTTCTAATGAACACTCAGAACTGATCTCCTTTAGGATGGACTGGTTGGATCTCCTTGCAGTCCAAGGGACTCTCAAAAGTCTTCTTCAACACCACAGTTCAAAAGCATCAATTCTTCTGTGCTCAGCTTTCTTTATAGTCCAACTCTCACATCCACACATGACTACCAGAAAAACCATAGCTTTGACTAGATGAACATTTGTTGGCAAAGTTATATCTCTGCTTTTTAATATGCTGTCTAGGTTGGTCATAGCTTTCCTTCCAAGGAGTAAGTGTCTTTTAATTTCATGGCAGCAGTCACCATCTGCAGTGATTTTGGAGGCCCCCAAAGTAAAGTCTGCTACTGTTTCCACTGTTTCCCCATCTATTTGCCATGAAGTGATGGGACAGGATACCATGATCTTAGTTTTCTGAATGTTAAGTTTTAAGCCAACTTTTTCACTCTCCTCTTTCACTTTCATCAAGAGGCTCTTTAGTTCTTCTTCACTTTCTGCCATAAGGGTGGTATCATCTGCATATCTGAGGTAATTGATATTTCTCCCAGCAATCTTGATTCCAGCTTGTGCTTCATCCAGCCCAGCATTTCTCGTGATGATTTGTCTTCATACAACAGGTATAATGTAATACAGATAAATGGATTTAAGGGTAGAGTGAAGAAATTTCTGCAAGAGTGCTAAACCCTTAAAATATAGAAGTTAGACATGTGGTTATATTCATTACTACTTTTGACCAGGTTGTTGTTGTTCAATCGCTAAGTCATGTCCAACTATTGGCAACCCCATGAACTGCAGCATTCCAGGCTTCCCTGTCCTTCACTGTCTCCTGGAGTTTGCTCAAACTCATGTCCATTGAGTCAGTGAAGCTTTTATAACCATCTCATTCTTTGTTGCCACCTTCTCCTCCTGCCTTCAATCTTCCGTAGCATCAGGGTTTTTTTCAATGAGTCAGCTCCTC
The DNA here is from genome assembly GCF_027580195.1 of Bos mutus. Taxonomy (NCBI): domain Eukaryota; kingdom Metazoa; phylum Chordata; class Mammalia; order Artiodactyla; family Bovidae; genus Bos; species Bos mutus. Next base: position 66,491,968 of record NC_091628.1, read on the forward strand.
GCATAAGGTGGCCAAAGTATCAGAGCTTCAGCTTTAGCATCATATTTTGCTAGATAAATAGAAGTTATTCTTGAGGAAATCAATGCAATAAAGATACTTAAAAAAAAAAGATCAGTATAAGGAAGTCTTTAAAAAATTATTGTTTAAAGAAGTTTGATATGATCAAGAGAGCAAGATAAGGATTACCTATAAGAAAACATTTGGTATAATAATTGTCTCATTTCTTTCTAAGGAGTAAATAAATACTAAAGTTACTGTGAAACACAGTTCTTCTCTCAAAGTTTCAGTATTTGACTCTGGGATTGTTGTTTATGATTATATTAATGGTCAATCATATGGGAAAGCTGTACACATGTTTTTAAAAGTATGTTTATATTTAAAAACATATTATATAGATCACTGTTTTCTTTCTTTCCCTCAAATAACCACTTAGAAAATAAGTGGCTAGAATAAACAGATTTAGTAATTATTTCCTAATAAAAAATGAATGTCCGTGGAAATGGAGCATTCTCACCTCCTACTCCATCTCCTATTCTGACATAAACACATAGGGAAGAACCCCCATGGAATGTCATCACTTCCCACCCAACAAAGGATTCACCAGAGCCAGCACGTGAGACATTGAACACACATGCATTCGCATTCAGGACCTCACTTCAGATCTTCACTAGGCATGCTTTTTCCTTCCCCAGGCTTGAATTCCACATAAATTCTATGCACAAAAGCACTTTATGCACAAAAAATATGTTATAATGTTGACCTAATTTTATGTCACATTCTGTATCATTTTCTTTCTACATAATAATGCATGTTTATAAGTGTGTACATCTATTTATCTCTATAATATTTTTAAAATTATATTTTCAAAGTGATTTTACTAAGCAAAAGAACATTTTAATTGGGACTTAAAGATTTGAAATTTGACCTAATTGATCTCAGAACCTTTCCCTTGTGATCTCCAGCTTCTGAGTACATGATAACAATGCCTTTGCCTTATCCAAAATTATATAAATATCAACTTGTATTTTAATGCATTTGTATTTCTATTTTTTTTTAACATTTGACTTTTCAATTCATTGGGAAATTACTGTGGTAAAGTTAACTATAGCCTACCCGCTTGTTGTTGTTCAGTAGCTCAGTCAAGTCTGACTCTCTGTGACCCCATAGACTGCAGCACGCCAGGCTTCCCTGTCCTTTACCATTTCCCAGAGCTTACTCAAACCGTCATACCATCTCTGCTAACTTTAAAAATCCCAACAGTAACCATTTTCTGGAAACTCCAACCAGCTCTTCTACAGAGCATGTTTTCTGAATTTTTGCTATCCAAGAGGAGGATATAGATTCTGCAGCATCTCTCCTCAACTATATAAGGCCAAGGAAAGATTACATTTCTTTTAAAAAATATAGACCTAATCTCCTCCTTTTCCTATGTTCGAATAATTTTCTATTATAACATCAAAGGTCTTCCCTTGTGGCTCAGCTGATAAAGAATCCACCTGCAATGCGAGACACCTGGGTTCAATCCCTGGGTTGGGAAGATCCCCTGGAGAAGGGAAAGGCTACCCACTCCAGTATTCTGGCCTGGAGAATTCCATGAACTGTATAGTCTATGGTCTGCAAAGAGTTGGACATGACTGAATGACTTTCACTATAACATCAGTACCACTTGAAGAATATTATTTGTAGTGGATTTGATGATCCCACTCACAATTTCCTAGGAGTTGTTCATGAGTCTATGGGTGGTGGTGGGATGGGGAAGCAGCTAGGTAGAACTCTGACGTGGATCTACATCTCTCCTCACTGATATCCATGACCCTGATTCCTTTCTGCTCTTTGTGGAGAAGTCACTCAAGTGGTCAGCAAATTGGTCTCTCAAGTCAAACTTTTCCTGAGTCCTGTACAAAGCGAACTGTTAGTTTAAGTGTATTTTTGTGTTCTTTTCCTGTGCCTGAAGATCATAGTTGAAAAAAGGGATTGGAACAAACATCCAGAAAGTTGACCCACATAGCTGTTGCCATAGGTAACTCTTTAATCCTCTTGGTTTCTGCTCTTCTTCCCAGTTCTTCTCATCCACAGGGGTGTTTTGTTGAAAACTGACTGCCTGTAACCTGGTCATGTGTAGTGAGAGCTGTTGGTCCCTTCCCTCAAGCTAAGCCATCAGGGTGATCCTCCTCCTCCAACTTCCAGAAAGTCATCATAGCTTCAATGGCTCAGCTTCTTTTTTCCCATTCATTACATATTTACATTGCACTTTTAGTAGGGTTGGGCTTCCCTGGTGGCTCAGATGGTAAAGAATCTGCCTGCAGCACAGGAGACCCTGGTTCAATCCCTGGCTTGGGAAGATCCACTGGAGACAGAATGACAACCCACTGCAGTATTCTTCATTGGAGAATACCTTGGACAGAGGAGCATGGCTACTCTTTATAAAGCCTACAAAAGGAGTCCCCTCTGAAAAGTTTGCTGAGATGTGAGGAAAACACCAAAATTACTTGCTTATAGAAGCAAAAATATATGTGTGTGTGTGTGTGTGTGTGTATATATATATCAGTTCAGTTCAGTCACTCAGTCATGTCCGACTCTTTGCGACACCATGAATCGCAGCACGCCAGGCCTCCTTGTCCATCACCAACTCCCTGAGTTCACGCAAACTCATGTCCATCTAGTCAGAGATGCCATCCAGCCATCTCATCCTCTGTTGTCCCCTTCTCCTCCTGCCCCCAATCCCTCCCAGCATCAGAGTCTTTTCCAATGAGTCAACCCTTAACATGAGGTGGCCAAAGTACTGGAGTTTCAGCTTTAGCATCATTCCTTCCAAAGAAATCCCAGGGCTGATCTCCTTCAGAATGGACTGGTTGGATCTCCTTGCAGTCCAAGGGACTCTCAAGAGTCTTCTCCAACACCACAGTTCAAAAGCATCAATTCTTCGGTGCTCAGCCTTCTTCACAGTCCAACTCTCACATCCATACATGACCACAGGAAAAACCATAGCCTTGACTAGACGGACCTTTGTTGGCAAAGTAATGTTTCTGCTTTTGAATATTCTATCTAGGTTGGTCATAACTTTCCTTCCAAGGAGTAAGTGTCTTTTAATTTCATGGCTACAATCAGTTTTCATTCCAATCCCAAAGAAAGGCAATGCCAAAGAATGCTCAAACTACTTCACAATTGCACTCATCTCACACGCTAGTAAAGTAATGCTCAAAATTCTCCAAGCCAGGCTTCAGCAATATGTGAACTGTGAACTTCCAGATGTTCAAGCTGGTCTTAGAAAAGGCAGAGGAACCAGAGATCAAATGGTCAACATCCGCTGGGTCATGGAAAAAGCAAGAGAGTTCCAGAAAAAACATCTATTTCTGCTTTATTGACTATGCCAAAGCCTTTGACTGTGTGGGTCACAATAAACTGTGGAAAATTCTGAAAGAGATGGGCATGCCAGACCACCTGACCTGCCTCTTGAGAAACCTGTATGCAGGTCAGGAGGCAACAGTTAGAACTGGACATGGAACAACAGAGTGGTTCCAAATAGGAAAAGGAGTATGTCAAGGCTGTATATTGTCACCCTGCTTATTTAACTTATATGCAGAGTACATCATGAGAAATGCTGGGCTGGAAGAAACACAAGCTGGAATCAAGATTGCTGGGAGAAATATCAGTAACCTCAGATATGCAAATGACACCACCCTTATGGCAGAAAGTGAAGAGGAACTAAAAAGCCTCTTGATGAAAGTGAAAAAGGAAAGTGAAAAAGTTGGCTTAAAGCTCAACATTCAGAAAACGAAGATCATGGCATTCGGTCCCATCACTTCATGGCAAATAGATGGGGGGAAAAATATATATATATAAATATATATATATATATATATATAAATACAGTGGGAATTAAGGTTATTTCATCGAGTTCCCTTGTTCAACATTCATCAAGGCCACAGAAGAAACAAACTCTATTTCACCATTTGTTAGAGCAACTTTCAACAGATCTCACAGCGAGAGCTTGTGACATCAATCTAGCTTGGCAGCAATATTCCATCACAGGATTTACAGCCTTGTAACTATTAAACTAGTTTCACAGATGCAGGTGAAGCAGTAATTACTGATTCTTGCACACTGTTTTTAAAAGGGAGTTGTATTTGGAGAAACAAGAGACTTAGGCATGTGGAAGCGCCCTTTGCCTTTAAGGTGGCAGTCTACCTGGAACTGGCAGTGGAGGTTCCTGGGTTTGAAAAACAGTGCTGTTATTTGATCAAGGGCTAGCTTTTTTGTTTTCAGTGGCCACAGGCTTTGGGGACTCTGAGGGGCCAGAAGCCTGAATCTTCAGGGAAGACACTGCCTTGAGTCTCTTTTCTGTACCATTGAAGTGTGAAAGCCCAGTTCCAAATCTGCTTCCTCTCGTTTCTGCCTGTGGGCGCTTAATTAGGTGCTTATCCTAACACCTTACAACATGCTTTCTGTATCAGATTTAATTCCCAAGCCATCATATTTGCCTTTTTTCATAGTTTTTCCAACTTCTCAAAACTTTGCTATAAATGAGGACATGCTGGCAGCACTCTCTCTATAACCTCACCTTCCATTCATTCCAGAAACAGTATCCATTGCTTCTGCTGTGGGATGATAGCTTTAATGATACTGGCAGACTTTTCTTCCAGCCTTCTCCTAATCTATAGGAGAGTCTAATTTTTCTATTTTTAGTCATTTAATTTTATTCCCTACATACATTCCTAAAAAGGCCAGACCCTCCCACCCTCCCTGTTCCTCTTCAGAATGGTTAAAATATATTGGCAATCAGGCAAACACTTTTTGAAAAATGTTTTATAACACAAATTATTTCTTTATTCTGCTTTGTACACTGAAAATACAAAATACATGGAATACATGCTCTAATCAAGTTGACTGTGCAGAGAAGAAATATTGACCTTCAATACTGGTCTCTTTTGAATCACACGTTGAGATACTTTATGATACTTTATGAAACTAAAATGCTGTCTTAAATTATCCTTATAAAAAAATAACTGATAAAATGGATAGTTGCCATAAGGAAACACACAAATTGTTCCAAAGTAAGTATATGTGCTAATTTGAAAATCTAAGGAAGTCCTTAATTTAAAATTTGCAGCCTGGAAAATATTTGAAAGGTTGTTATACTTTATTACATCCATAATACTGTTGACTTCATGTCATTTCTGTACCTAGCTTACTAGGCTTTTGCAGACTAACTTTAAATTATGAAAATAAAAAAGAAAAAGCCAGGGAGCTAGACTTTCTTCTCATATTTATTACAAGATTTACCAGGAGCCTGAGTCTCATTTATGTCACCATGGATTTATTTTACAAGTTTAGACTTGCACAAATGTGCCAAAATTTCAATGCCTTACACATTTTTTGAAAAGCAACTGTTTTATGCAATGTACTGACCTTTAAGTGTCTATTTTGATTGGTTAATGGTTACACCTTTACAGCCCAATCATATTGTAAATAAGGGGGGAAAACTGAATATATAAAGGTCAGGAAAGTTTAGTGACAAAACTTATAAAACTCTATACTTTCCTCTGACTGTTGCTGTTGCTGTTAAGTCGCTTCAGTCGTGTCCGACTCTGTGCGACCCCTTAGACAGCAGCCCACCAGGCTCCCCTGTCCCTGGGATTTTCCAGGCAAGAACAGTGGAGTGGCTTGCCATTTCCTTCTCCAATGCATGAAAGTGAAAAGTGAAAGTGAAGTCGCTCAGTCGTGTCCGACTCTTCGTGTCCCCATGGACTGCAGCCTACCAGGCTCCTCCGTCCATGGGATTTTCCAGGCAAGAGTACTGGAGTGGGGTGCCATTGCCTTCTCCGTTCCTCTGACTAAAAATGATTAAAATTTATAAATCTGCCTTCTAAACACATTTAAGGAATAAAGGCCCTTAAAATGAATTCAAAACATAAATCTCTGAATCAGATCAGATCAGTCACTCAGTCATGTCCGACTCTTTGCGACCCCATGAATTGCAGCACGCCAGGCCTCCCTGTCCATCACCAACTTCCGGAGTTCACCGAGACTCACGTCCATCGAGTCAGCGATGCCATCCAGCCATCTCGTCCTCTGCCGTCCCCTTCTCCTCCTGCCCCCAATCCCTCCCAGCATCAGAGTCTTTTCCAATGAGTCAACTCTTCTCATGAGGTGGCCAAAGTACTGGAGTTTCAGCTTTAGCATCATTCCTTCCAAAGAAATCCCAGGGCTGATCTCCCTCAGAATGGACTGGTTGGATCTTCTTGCAGTCCAAGGGACTCTCAAGAGTCTTCTCCAACACCACAGTTCAAAAGCATCAATTCTTCGGTGCTCAGCCTTCTTCACAGTCCAACTCTCACATGTTTGTATCTTTTCCAAAAAATTCAGTTGAACATCTTTCAAACTATTATTTAAAGATGCATGACACTCAGAATGGCTGCGATCCAAAAGTCTACAAATAATAAATGTTGGAGAGGGTGTGGAGGAAAGGGAACCCTCTTACACTGTTGGTGGGAATGCAAACTAGTACAGCTACTATGGAGAACAGTGTGGAGGTTCCTTAAAAAACTGGAAATAGAACTGCCTTATGATCCAGCAATCCCACTGCTGGGCATACACACTGAGGAAACCAGAAGGGAAAGAGACACGTGTACCCCAATGTTCATCACAGCACTGTTTATAATAGCCAGGACATGGAAGCAACCTAGATGTCCATCAGCAGATGAATGGATAAGAAAGCTTTGGTACATATATACAATGGAGTATTACTCAGCCATTAAAAAGAATACATTTGAATCAGTTCTAATGAGGTGGATGAAACTGGAGCCTATTATACAGAGTGAAGTAAGCCAGAAGGAAAAACACCAATACAGTATACTAAAGCATATATATGGAATTTAGAAAGATGATAACAATAACCCTGTGTACGAGACAGCAAAAGAGACACTGATGTATAGAACAGTCTTATGGACTCTGTGGGAGAGAGAGAGGGTGGGAAGATTTGGGAGAATGGCATTGAAACGTGTAAAATATCATGTATGAAACGAGATGCCAGTCCAGGTTCAATGCACGATACTGGATGCTTGGGGCTAGTGCACTGGGACGACCCAGAGGGATGGTATGGGGAGGGAGGAGGGAGGAGGGTTCAGGATGGGGAGCACATGTATACCTGTGATGGATTCATTTTGATATTTGGCAAAACTAATACAATTATGTAAAGTTTAAAAATAAAATAAAATTTAAAAAAAATAAAAATGAACCAATCATATCACTTAAAGAATCTAGATAAGTGAAAAAAAATAAGAAAATGCTAAAAAAAAAAAAAAAAAAGATGCATGACACTGTGTTCACATGGAGTTACAATGATGACACTGGAAATTCTCAGGGTTTAGGTTTATTGTTATTTAACTTTATCTAGTTCCCAGAACATGGTGGCTCAACAAATAAAAACTCTTCATTTATCAAAATTGAAATCTCAAAGGAAAATAACAGCAATATAAATAAACATCCAAAGAATGATAGAAGCTGTTCATGCAATAAAATGTCAGTAATTCTTAGAACAGTCTTTCATAATTATCAGCACTTCCACTTCATTCTGTACATAATGGAAAAGAAAGTTCTCTTTGGCATCGAATCATTCTTAAACTGAGCTAAGAAAAATGCCAAGTGAAAAAAAAACTGGGAATTGCAACCATATGAGCAGTCAAGTCAAGCACAAGTCAGGAGCACTTGTTGGTAGAAAATGTTTAGAAGAAGCCCCTTTTACTTGCATTGCATAGGAACAGAGAAAATAACATCCAAAGAGGAGAAAAAAGAAAGATGAGGGAGGGGTTTTGTTTTTCCAGGGGGCTTCCCTCATAGCTTAGCTGTAAAGAATCCGCCTGTACGATGCTCAACATCACTCATTATCAGAGAAATGCAAATCAAGACCACTATGAGGTACCATTTCACACCAGTCAGAATGGCTGCGATCCAAAAGTCTACAAATAATAAATGTTGGAGAGGGTGTGGAGAAAAGGGAACCCTCTTACACTGTTGGTGGGAATGCAAACTAGTACAGCTACTATGGAGAACAGTGTGGAGGTTCCTTAAAAAAACTGGAAATAGAACTGCCTTATGATCCAGCAATCCCACTGCTGGGCATACACACTGAGGAAACCAGAAGGGAAAGAGACATGTGTACCCCAATGTTCATCGTGAGCACTGTTTATAATAGCCAGGACATGGAAGCAACCTAGATGTCCATCAGCAGATGAATGGATAAGAAAGCTGTGGTACATATACACAATGGAGTATTACTCAGCCATTAAAAAGAATTCATTTGAATCAGTTCTAATGAGGTGGATGAAACTGGAGCCTATTATACAGAGTGAAGTAAGCCAGAAGGAAAAACACCAATACAGTATACTAACGCATATATATGGAATTTAGAAAGATGATAACAATAACCCTGTGTACGAGACAGCAAAAGAGACACTGATGTATGGAACAGTCTTATGGACTCTGTGGGAGAGGGAGAGGGTGGGAAGATTTGGGAGAATGGCATTGAAACATGTAAAATATCATGTATGAAACGAGATCCCAGTCCAGGTTCAATGCACGATACTGGATGCTTGGGGCTGGTGTACTGGGATGACCCAGAGGGATGGTATGGGGAGGGAGGAGGGAGGAGGGTTCAGGATGGGGAGCACATGTATACCTGTGATGGATTCATTTTGATATTTGGCAAAACTAATACAATTATGTAAAGTTTAAAAATAAAATAAAATAAAAAAAAAGAATCTGCCTGTAATGCAGGAGACCCTAGTTCAGTCCTTGGGTTGGGAAGATCCCCTGGAGGAGGGCATGGCAACCCACTCCAGTATTCTTGCATGGAGAATCCCCTTGGACAGAGGGACCTGGTGGGTTACAGTTCATGGGGTTGCAAACAGTCAGACATGACTGAGCAGCTAAGCACAGCACAGAGCGTGTTGTTCCAGAAGCCCAGGTGAGGATGAGAACTAGAGATTAGTTGTAGAAAGCAATTAACATTCTTAAGAGTGAGAATGGGAAAAGTGGAAAATTAATCAGTTCTCTAGAATGAGTAAGAATAGTCACATGTGTGTCAGTGTTATACAAAATCTGGAGGATCTGGCTTCGGCAAACACAGAATGTCTCCACTATATGCATGAATTGTTTGCATGTCTGGTGTCAAGGAAGAGAAACAAATCACTGTATTTCCCAGTGTAACTCCGGGGATGAAGGGTGGTATGAGAAAATTGTAGAGAGACCATTGCTCTAAGTGATAGAGTTTCATTTAAGTATTTTAAGAAGAAAAATAGCATCATAGTGGGAGAGGAAAGTGGTAATTACCTGGAATGACATCGTGGTTTTTAATGTAGTTCCCAGTGATCTTAACCACCTAGAAATCATGCCCTGGGTGATTTCTCTCCTTGAATGGGGGCTGGACCTAATGCTTTGCTTCTAATGCACAAACTATAGCCATAGTAATTAGATTTTACCTCTATGATTAGGTTACAAAAAATCCATGACTTGCATCTTGCCCTATCAGTCTTCCTCTCTTGCTGGCACTCTCTCCTGCCCTCTTGCTTCCTGGGGATTGTAAAAGGAACTGCCTTGAGAGATGCTTTATTGAGAGGCTCACATTCCAAGGAACCAAGCTAGTCTTCAGTCCAACAATTCACAAAGAACTAAATCTGCCAACAACCATGTGAGTGAACCTGGAAATGAAACCTTTCCCTGTCAGGCCTTGAGATGACTGTCTGTAAACAGCTGCCATCACACACAAACAAACACACATGCACACACACTTACATGCACACTCACAAATAATCATACACACACACACACACACACTCCACCTTTCCATTCCCTTTGTTGGTATCCTGCTGGTTCAGAGCTGAACTGACAATATAGAAGGGAACTCAGTGCTGAGAATGGCTCTGATTTGGCAATCTCCTTCCTCTCTATTTCTTTTATTATGGTTCCAGTTCTTTTTTTCTTTTTTAATTGGGTAGTTACTTATTATTTAATTTTTATTTTACATTGGAGTATAATTGATTAACAATGTTTTATTAGTTTCAGGTGTACAACAAAGTGATCCAGTTATACATCAAAGTGATCCAGTTATACATGTACATGTATCTATTCTTTTTCAAATTCTTTTCAAATTTAAGTTATTACAGAGTCTTGAGCACAGTTCCCTGTGCTATAGAGTAGGTCCTTGTTGATTATCTGTTTTAAATGCATCAGTGTGTACATGTATATTTCAGTGCATTTTGAAGGGTTAAGTAGTCTTTCCACCCAACCCTTCAGTAAAGTGGTTTAATTAGGTGATCATATTCTTTCCCCTAATGCTTAGATAGAATCTGTTGCATAGATGGAATAGCAATGTCATTTGAGAAATAGTTATGATTGAGGGAAGGGGAGATTGCATACTTCTAGGAAATCCTGAGTGAACAGCTAAGCATTGATATGACACTGAATACATGGAAAAGAAAGCAAGTCTCAGGAGATGAGACAGCATCAAAGGGAAGATGTCTGCATGAAAAATATAGTCCTCATGCTGCCTGTAGTGTGTATATCAAAGGATACTAATACTTATTTTTTAAATTAAAATATTAGCTTTTATTTTGAAATTAAGTTACATGAGGTAAAAAAAAATGAGTTTTTTAAGTTGCCAGGGTCTTTTTGTTGTTTAAATTGTCTCCTAATAGAACTGCTAAATAGAATTCAAAAACCAGAAACATACCTCATGGTGCTCAGGGTTCAGCAGGCTAAAGCTTCAGACTCTTGATTCAGCAGAGCAGAACTAAGCATCTGAGTACCAAGCATGGATCTGGAATAACAGGTCCATTTAAGGAGGTTTCAGTGGCCCTCATCTGGTACAGGGTTGTGGCAAAATGCCAAGGAAACGCTGTGATAAAAGCACTGTGATGGGTGTTCAGAATTTAAAAGCATAAAGTTGTTATTGAAGTGCAGTTTTTCTGTATGGCCTAAAATTTTATGAGAATGAATTATTTATACAGTTTAAAAAGTTATTTTTGTCATTTTAACATGGGAAAAACATAAATAACCCCAAAGAGCACTGTGAAACTATATCTTTGACAGTATCCAGCAGGCCAGGATATTACTGGGCTAGTTTGAGGCTCCAGCAAAATATTCACTCTGTGAAGGAACAAAACTGAGTGCTTCAGTACTAAGGTCTTCATGTGTGCATGCCCTGTTTGATAGCTTCTTCACTGCTCTATGAAAAAGGATATTCTTGAGATGAGTCTTCTTCTTCTCTTATAGTTATCTTATTTAAAAATCTACTGAACACTGACTCACTCTGTTCCACCCTAGTCCTCTCTCTTTCCTTTGGGTCTTTTGATGATAGATGCTAGTATACCTATCTGCCATTCCCTCCAATATGGTTCTTAAAGTTTATTAGTTTGTTTTCCCCTCCTTTAACCTGAGTCTCACAAGCCGAAGGAAACTACTGACTCAGTATCTCTTAGAGAGGGTGGTCAACAGTAACATTTCTGATCATTTCTCCAGTACCTCTTATGTCACTACAGAGCTCTCTCCAGCTACTTGAGTTGCATTAGGCCAAATGACCTAAAATCAAGGTACATTATCATATTTTAAGCTGCTTCTTCAGCACAGGTTTGTTGAAATCTACTGCCCCTCCATTGCTCTGGATGTATTTCTATATATTGGGTAGGCCAAAAATTTGTTGAGATTTTCTATAACATCTTATGGAAAAATCCAAATGAACTATTTGGCCAGCCCAGTACCTATAGGTCAGGTTTGTAAGATGATGCAGTAAGAATCCAAATAATATATACCCAAATAGTCATTGTAATAACAAGACATTTCTCTTTTTATATTTTTATCAGGATTCAGAGTCCAATTAACAAGACCTCTTCCTCTGTAGCAGCCATTTAACATTTTTATTGACAAATTTTTAAGAAGGAGTGTAGGATAGTCCTTTGGTTCCCAAGATAAACATATAAACACAGATAACATGACTTGGAATTCTGTGTTTTATTTTTGGAGTATTTATTCAGTTCTGTAAAAATTGACTGAAATGTATAACTTTCCAACTATTAAGATGCTTTGGGGGAAAAAAATTAAAGACTACATGTTTGAAAATAAAGTACTGAAAAAAAAAAAAAAGTTGAGTGGCAACTATGTTGTATATGTTAGAGTTGACCAAAAGAACTATTGTAATTAGAAGCCAGATAAATTATGAAATTATGACTTTAACAATAGAATGCTAGTATAAAAAAAAGAAGAAAAGAAAAACTAGAATCTATGGGTTGCAGAAACCTCCCAACATGGGCTGAGTGTGAGCAATGTTTACTTCTGAGTGATTTTCTGATGTGGCTGGACGTTTAGGATTGGGCCTGGCCCAGTCTACCTGGGGGTAAAGTAAGCAATAGAACACCTGACTTATCTTCCCAAAGGCATATTTGGTGAGTTCTTGTGCTGTATGCAAGACTGAAGGACTGTGCCAGAAGATTCAGAAAGGCAGAGTGAAATCTTCCAGGTTCTCATAGTGATTGAGAGAGAAAACAATTAAAAGGGCATAAATCAAACATATGGTTAGTCCCCATCCTGACCATGTGTTTTTCAGATTTTAAAGTTTAATGGAGTAAGATGCTAAATAGCTAAGCTTAATATTTTTGAAATTTAGAACTTAATATCCAACAGAATTTTAAGGCTTAGGAAAAACAGATTCATCGAACTCTAAATCGGAATATCAAGTGGGTCTGATTTGAAAATCAGGGATTAACTTGAGGTGACAATGACTTAACAAAACTATAACCTAGTCCTAATCTCTAATTATATTGATATGCTTACTGTTTATCCAATCCAAATAACAGAGGAAAGTAGGAGTATATTCTGTTGAACCTAGCATCATCAGAGTACTTCATGATTCTTTATTACACAATGTCCAGCATGAAACCAAAAAGATGTCAAGATATGTGAACTGGCAAATTAATACATATACACATCAAACAGTAGGTACAGACCCATAAATAACATATTTCAGAATATAAGTGACAAAAATTCAGAAATACTATTGCTAATATGATAATAAAAGTAAGTGAACAATATGAAGAATATTTTAGCAAAGAATTTTAGAAAAAAGTTAAAACTCATATAGACATTATAAGCTGAAAATCATAATTGAACTTAAACAGCTGAGTAGTTTAAACCAGAGTACAGTAAAACACAGGAAAGTGAGCATAAGAAAGATTCACACAAACAATCTAAACTGAAGCATAAATATTGGATCAGTCAGTCAGTTCAGTCACTCAGTTGTGTCTGACTCTTTGCCACCCCACGGACTGCAGCACACCAGGCTTCCCTGTCCATCACCAACTCCCAAAGCTTTCTCAAACTCATGTCCATCAAGTTTCAGCTTCAGCATCAGTCCTTCCAATGAATATTCAGCACTGATTTCCTTTAGGATTAATTGGTTTGATTTCCTTGCAGTCCAAGGGACTCTGAAGAGTCTTCTCCAACACCACAGTTCAAAAGCATCAATTCAGGGGGGCTAAATCACATTTAGAATCAAACCCCACACTGCCAGAGATGCTCGGAGGGCTCAAACAAAACCTTGTGTGCACAAGGACCCAGAGACCCCACAGAGACTGAGCCAGAACTGTGTTTGAGTGTCTCCTGTGTTTGAGGTCAGGAGTGGCCTGCTGCAGGGGCGGGGTCTCTGGGTGCAAGAGATCTGGTCACACAGCCTGTGGCATAAGCCCTCTTGGAGGAGGTCACCATTAACCCCACCATAGGGACGCTGAGCAGACAAACTACAAACTGCAGAACAATTATACCAAAGAAATTCTCACACTGTTAAGAAAGTTCTAGGACCCACAACAGATTTCCAAACCTGGGATCTGGCAAATAAACTGAGAACACCCCAAGGAATTTGACTTTGGAGGCCAGTGGGATTTGGTTACAGAACTTATACAGGACTGGATAAACAGAATCTTGGAGGGCACAAACAAAACCTTGTGCACACCAGTATCCAGGAGAAAGGAGCAGTGACCCCACAAGATACCAAGACACCGACCCAGACTTGCCCATGAGTGTCAAGAAGTCTCCCACTGAAAGGGAGGCATGGGTGCGCAGGGGCCTGCTGCAGGGCTGGGGGCACTGAGTGCAGCAGTGCATGGATGGGACCTTTTGAAGGAGGTCACTATTACCTTCATTACCTCCACCATAGTTTGGCCTCAGGTCAAACAACAGGAAGGGAACACAGCCCCATCCATTAACAGAAAATTGAATTAAAGATTTACTGAGTATGGCCCTGCCCATCAGAACAAGATCCAGTTTCCCCCACAGTCAATCTTTCCCAACAGGAAGCCTCCATAAGCCTCTTATCCTTCTCCATCAGAGAGCTGAAAGAATGAAAACCACAATCACAAAAAACTAATCAAACTGATCACATGGACCATAGCCTTGTCTAACTCAATGAAATTATGAGCCATGCCGTGTAGGGCCACCCAAGATGGATGGGTCATGGTGGAGAGTTCTGACAAAACCTGATCCACTGAAGAAGGGAATGGCAAACCACTTCAGTATTCTTGCCTTGAGAACCCCATGAAGAGTATGAAAAGGGAAAGATTGCATAAAGCAGAACAAAGCATAAAAAAACATGGGTCACAGTGTATATACTTGATATGAAGTGACAACTCATTGGAAAAGACCCTGATGCTGGGAAAGATTGACAGCAGGAGGAAAAGGGGGTGACAGAGGATGAGATGATTGGATAGCATCACTAACTCAATGGACAAGAATTTGAGCAAACTCTGGGAGATAGTGAAGGACAGGGAAGCTTGGGTTGTTGCAGTCCAGAGAGTCAGACACGACTAATTGACTGAACAACATATACCCATAATATACCTAATATACCTATAGTTAGAGACCAACAAAGACAGCTGAGGGAAAGGTAGAAAGGAGCAATATTTGAAGAGCAATTGGTTAAGATTTTTGTAAAGCAATAAAGGATATTAACCCACGTTTAAGAAGATCAATATAATGTAAGCAACATAATACAAACAAAGCCATACCTTGGCAGATCATAGTCAAACTATTGGACTGAGACAAATGGAAAGTCTTAAAAGCAAGTATAACAACAAAAACTAAGATTTTCAACAAAACTACAGAAACTAAAGACAATGGAATGGCATCTTTAGCATTCTAAGGGTAAAATTATGCCCATCTAAAATTCTGGAACCTGTGAAAATATACATAAAATTGAGGCATAATAAAATATCTTTAAACAAATAAATATTGAATGGTTAACTAGCAAACCTGAAGTTTAACAAATTCTTTAGTTCCTCAGACTACAAAAAATTATCCCATACAGGAGCATGAAACTATAGGAAGCAATGAAGCTCACTGAAAAAAAAAAAAAAAAAACCTAAAAACATTGGCACAAAAAGAAAGCAAGAATCTGAATGAGCTCTGAATCTATTATAGAAACTATATCTATAATTAATACATTTCTCACACACAAAAAAGAATCCCAGGACAGATGGATTATCTGGCAAATTCTTCGAAAAACTTAAGGAGTAAATAAGACTAATTTTACACAAGCACTTTCAGAGAATATATGTAAAAATCAGACCACTTCCCAATCTGTGGCCAGAAGGTACCAAATGTTGACACCAAAATCTGACAAAAATATTAAAGCAAAAGGAACTGATAGGGAATATTTATCACAAAAGAGACATGAAAAGTAGGGGTAAATATAACTGTCTTTTGGCATTTATAATATATGCTGAAATAAAATGTATGATAAAGAATGTGAGTGACTAAATAATGTTTAACTATTTTAAGTTTTATTTGTTGTTGGGTAAGTGGTAAAAATACTGTTTAAGGTGTAATAAGTCTATGGTACCTGGAGAAGGGAATGACAGCCCACTCCAGTATTCTTACCTGGAGAATTCCGTAGACAGAAGAGCCTGGCAAACTATAGACCATGGGTCACAAAGAGTCGGACATGACTGAAGTGACTGAGCATGCACACATGCCAGTCTATAATATTATATTATAAATAAATAAATATAATTATAGCCCCTCAGGTATTCAGAAAGGTATAATGAATATTCTAATGAATTAATAAATAATTTAATACATAAATAAAAATAAATCTGAAAGTTAAAATAAATGCTTTATCTAAAAATGGAAAGGGATAATAAAAATAATACAATAGTGCAATATAAAAACAAAAGTCATATCCAAAATCTGTTAAGAATTCTTAGAAATCATATAGAAAAGTACAGATAATCTATGTTTTCCTATGGCCAAATGACTTGAAAAGTCACCTTATATTAGAAGATAACATAAAAGAAACCCCAAATTATATGAATATCATTAGTCATTGGTAAAATTAAAGTTAAAATGACAGCAAAATACCACTGTACTCCTATAAAATACCTAAAAATTAAAGTGACCCATAATACCTAGTTTTGCAAAAGCTGTGGAATAACTAATACATTATTGGTAGAAATGTAAATCTGAATAACTATATTGAAAAGCTGTTTGGCAATATCTGTGTGCTGTGCTTAGTCATTCAGTCATGTCTGACTCTTTGTAACCCCATGGACTGTAGCCTGCCAGGCTCCTCTGTCCATGGGGATTCTCCAGACAAGAATAATGGAGTGGATTGCCATGCCCTCTTCCAGGGATCTTCCCAATTCAGAGATTGAACCCAGGTTTCCCACATTGCAGGCGGATTCTTTACCATCTCAGCCATCAGGGAAGCCCCCCTATCTACTAAAGCTTAGAATTTATATACTCTTTGTCCCAACTACTTTACTCCTGGATACTCCATATCAATAAATCAGTTCAGTTCAGTTCAGTTCAGTTACTCAGTCGTGTCTGACTCTCTGCAACCTCATGGACTGCAGTACGCCAAGCTTCCCTGTCCATCACCAACTCCCGGAGCCTATTCGAACTCATGACCATGGTGTCAGTGATGCCATTCAACCATCTCATCCTCTGTCAATCACTTCTCCTCCTACCTTCAATCTTTCCCAGCATCAGGGTCTTTTCCAATGAGTCATTTCTTCTCATCAGGTGGCCAAAGTATTGGAGTTTCAGCATCAGTCTTTCAAATGAATATTCAGAACTGATTTCCTTTAGGATGGACTGGTTGGATCTCCTGGCAGTCCAAGGGACTTTGTTGGAGAGTCTTCTCCAACACAACAGTTCAAAAGCATCACATAGTCCAACTCTCACATCCACAAGGAAATATGATTCTCATTATTTATCATAGCCCCAAATTGGAAACAGATGAATTGGCCAATAACACTGACATAAATCAATAAATTGCTACTGATTCGTAAAATTTAGCATCTATACTGCACTGGCAGGATTCATAATATACTACCCAAACTGTGGCATCCTGGCATAAAGAAATTTGAAAAATGGCAGGTACAGGAAGGATTTTCTGATCTTCCCTTGAAATAGATCATAAAGCCTTCATGTGAGAGGTACCCTTCTTATTCCACAGGAAAGGAGCATCCTTATCTCCAAAGAGGAGCAAGAGATGCCAAGGGGAATCTGAATAACGAAGTCTTGCATTTTCCCCAGTTTATCACACTTATCCATTTCCTTTTTTGTCCTATCACATTTTTCAGTAGTTTTCACTCTTTATGAAACCCAGTATAAAAATCCTCGGCTTTAACCAGTTATTTCTAATGAAGCCTCCTGTGTCATGTAAAGCTTATATTAAAAAAAAATTTTGTATGCTTTTCTGTTGTTAATCTTTTGTTACAGGGGATCCAGCTGAGAACTTAGAAGGGAATATTTTTCCTCCTCTATACAATAATAAAGAATGAGTTATTGATACATACAAGAATATGATGAATGTTAAAAACATAATGTTGCATAAAAATAGCCTTATGCAAGAGGTTATATACTGCATGATACTACTTCTATGAAGATCATTAACGGGCAAAATGAATTTGGGTGAATTGAGGTCAGAACAGGAGTTATCTTTTTATTGCAGTTATTGACTGCGATAACAATGAGATTTCTGGGATGCTTGTGACATATTTTTAATTTCAGTTGTTTTTTTTGGTGTGGACCTATGGGAGAACTCGGCACCCCACTCCAGTACTCTTGCCTGGAAAATCCCATGGATGGAGGAGCCTGGTGGGCTGCAGTCCATGGGGTTGCTAAGAGTCGGACACGACTGAGCGACTTCACTTTCACTTTTCACTTTCATGCATTGGAGAAAGAAATGGCAACCCACTCCAGTGTTCTTGCCTGGAGAATCCCAGGGATGGAGGAGCTTAGTGGGCTGCCGTCTATGGGGTCGCACAGAGTCGGACATGACTGAAGCGGCTTAGCAGTAGCAGCAGTATGGGAGAACTTGCTGACCTGTCTATTTAAGAGCAATATACTCTACTATGAGCAAATTATGCATCAATATTAAGAAGGAAGAAAATAAATAATAAATGTAGCTAGTTTGGTTTAACACATAACTACCTCTAGGGCCTAATGATTCCACATTTAGGTATTCTTGTTCAATTGTTCAGTCATGTCTGACTCTTTGCAGCCCCATGGACTGGAGCATGCCAGGCTTCCCTGTCCTTCACCATTTCCCAGAGTTTGCTCAAGCTCATGTCCACTGAGTCGATGATGCCATCCAACTATCTCATCCTCTATCACCACCTTTTCCTCCTGCCCTCAATCTTTTCCAACATCAGGGTCTTTTCCAATGAGTCAGCTCTTTGCATCCAACAAATATGACTGACTTTTTATACCAAAAGACATTTAATAGATTTTCACAGCAACACTATTTTTATATCCACACACACACAAAAGTTAAGGATTGTCCACCAACAGAAGAATGACAAGTTATGCTTTACTGATGAAACAGAAAGCTGCTGCTGCTGCTAAGTCGCTTCAGTCGTGTCCGACTCTGTGCGACCCCATAGATGGCAGCCACCAGGCTCCCCTGTCCCTGGGATTCTCCAGGCAAGAACACTGGAGTGGGTTTCCATTTCCTTCTCCAATGCATGAAAGTGAAAAGTGAAAGTGAAATCGCTCAGTTGTGTCCGACTCTTTGAGACCCCATGGACTACAGCCCACCAGGCTCCTCTGTCCATGGGATTCTCCAGGCAAGAGTACTGGAGTGGGGTGCCATTGCCTTCTCCAATGTAATAGAATAAAATATAGCTATTGAATGGACAGAATGCTGCTACAAGTATAATGTCACAACATGCTCATGTTCATATAAAGTTCCTTAGGAAAAATGGAACCCATGGTAGAGGAAGTCAAGCTTATGTTCTCTTTGGGAGAAAAAAATGACTGAGTCGTAAGAGAGGCCTCTGGCCTGATGGTAGCATTGTGTCATGAGTATGGTGGTCATGTGGCTGAGGTCAGGTTGAAACATTCTTTGAGTTACACATTTTTGATTTATGCGTTTTTCAGTATGTAACTTTGTATTCACTTGTAGGGGCTTCTGTCACAAGGTACCACAGACTGGCTGGGGTAAAACAAAACTATCATGTCACATTCTAGAGGTGAGAAGTCCAAATTCCAGATGTCAGCAAGGCTGTTTCCTTCTGAAGTTTGTGGTGGTGGATCTGTTCTATGGCTCTCTTCTAGCTCTCAGTGGTTTTCTGGCAATCATTTACATTCCTTGTCTTGTAAGTGTATCAGTGCAGTTCTTTCAACTTCATGGAATCTCCTTCTCTCTTCATATAGCCTTCACTCTGTGTGTCTCTGTGTTTAAATTTGCCCTTTTTATAAGGACACTAATCGTATTGGGATTAGGGCCCACCAAGATGACCTCATTTTAGAGGACATCACCAGATGGTCAATACCGAAATGAGATTGATTATATTCTTTGCAGTCAAAGGTGGAGAAGCTCTATACAGTCAGCAAAAAGAACACCGGGAGCTGATTGTGGCTCAGCTCATGAACTCCTTATTTAAAAATTCAGACTTAAATTGAAGAAAGTAGGGAAAACCACTTAAACCATTTAGGTGTGACCTAAATCAAATCCCTTATGATTATACAGTGGAAGTGACAAATAATTTCAAGGGATTAGATCTGATAGACAGAGTGCCTGAAGAACTATGGACAGAGGTTTGTGACATTGTACAGGAGGCAGTGATTGAGAACATCCCTACGAAAAAGAAATGCAAAAAGGCAAATTGGTTGTCTGACGAGGACTTACAAATAGCTGAGAAAAGAAGAGAAGCAAAAGGCAAAGGAGAAAAGGAAAGATATACCCATTTGAATGCAGAATTCCAAAGAATAGCAAGGAGAGGTAAGAAAGCCTTCCTCAGTGATCAGTGCAAAGAAATAGAGAAAAACAGTAGAATGGGAAAGACTAGAGATCTCTTCAAGAAAATTAGAGATACCAAGGGAATATTTCATGCAAATATGAACACAATAAAGGACAGAAATGGTATAGACCTAACAGAAGCAGAAGACATTAAGAAGAGGTGGCAAGAAGACACAGAAGAAGTGTATAAAAAGGATCTTCATGACCCAGATAACCACGATGGTGTGATCACTCACCTAGAGCCTGACATCCTGGAATGTGAAGTCAAGTGAACCTTAGGAAATATTACTATGAACAAAGCTGGTGGAGGTGATGGAATTCCAGTTGAGCTATTTCAAATCCTAAAAGATGGTGCTGTGAAAGTGCTGCACTCAATATGCCAGCAAATCTGGAAAACTCATCAGTGGTCACAGGACTGGAAAAGGTCAGTTATCATTCCAATCCCAAAGAAAGGCAATGCCAAAGAATGTTCAAACTACCACACAATTGCTCTCATCTCACATACTAGCAAAGTAATGCTCCAAATTCTCCAAGACATGTTTCAACAGTACGTGAACCATGAACTTCCAGATGTTCAAGCTAGTTTTAGAAAAGTCAGAGGAACCAGAGATCAAATTGCCAACATCCACTGGATCATCAAAAAAACAAGAAAGTTCCAGAAAAACATCTACTTTTGCCTTATTGACTACTCCAAAGCCTTTGACTGTGTGGATCACAAAAAAACGTGGAAAATTCTTAAAGAATTGGGAATAGCAGACCATCTGATACTCCCTACCTCAGGAGACCTGCCTCTGAGAAATCTGTATGCAGGTCAAGAAGCAACAGTTAGAACTGGACATGGAACAACAGACTGGTTCCAAATCAGGAAAGGGGTACATCAAGGCTGTCACCCTGCTTATTTAAATTATATGCAAAGTACATCATGCAAAATGCGGGGCTGGATGAAGCACAAGCTGGAATCAAGACTGCTTGGAGAAATATCAATAACTTCAGATATGCAGATGACACCGCCCTTATGACAGAAAGAGACTAATAAGCCTCTTGATGAAAATGAAAGAGGAGAGTGCAAAAGTTGGCCTAAAACTCAACATTCAGAAAACTAACATCATGGCATCCAGTCCCATCACTTTATGGCAAATAGATGGGGAAACAGTGGAAACAGTGACAGACTTGATCTTTTTGGGCTCCAAAATAACTGCAGATGGTGATTGCAGCCATGAAATTAAAAGACACTTGCTCCTTGGAAGAAAAGCTATGAACAATCTAGACAGCATATTAAAATGCAGAGACATCACTTTGCCAACAGTGGTCTGTCTAGTCTAGGCTATGGTTTTTCCAATAGTCATGTATGGATGTGAGAGTTGGACTATAAAAAAATCTGAGTGCCGAATAACTGATGCTTCTCAACTATGGTTTTGGAGAAGACTCTTGAGAGTCCCTTGGATGGAGAGATCCAACCAGTCCATCCTAAATTTAATCAGTTCTGAATATTCATTGGACGGACTGATGTTGGAGCTGAAACTTCAATACTTTGGCTACCTGATGTGAAGAACTGACTCATAGGAAAAGATCCTGATGCTGGGAAAGATTGAAGGCAGGAGGAGAAGGGGATGACAGAGGATGAGATGGTTGGATGGCATCACCAACAAAATGGTCATAAGTTTGCGTAAACTCCGGGTGATGGACACGGAAGCCTGATGTGCTGCAGTCCATGGGATTACAGAGAGTTGAACATGGCTGAGCAACTGAACCTAACTGAACTAACTTTATTACCTCTGTGAAGACCCTTTCTCCTAATAAGGTCACATTTTGAGGTCCTGGGGTTTTAGGGCTTCAAGAGATATTTTTATAGAAACAAAATTTAGTAAATAATAAATGGATTTGATAAGGGCTTTGACATGTTTTTGCAGAAACATAATTTAATTAATTATAAATGGATACTATATTTTTAATTAAAAAAATAAATCCAGCAGAAACAGGAGTACAAGAATAGAATTAAAATGAATATCAAGGAGACTCACAATAATCTTTAATTATGTAATACCTATTTCTAAGCCAAATGTTAGAAAGGCTTGAAGTATATTAGACTTGAAAATTTGGATCTCTAAAACACATTCAGGATTTTTTTTCCCCTCCTTATTTCTTATTTTTTCAGCTGAAACATTTAGGCTCAACAACATTAAATGATTTATTTAAGGTCATGCATATAAATAGTTAACGGGAATTTGGCCTAGAACCCCAGTCAAATACCTACCTACCTCCTCCCCAAAACAATCACAGTCTCAAATTTTAACCATTTTTCTCAAATTATGTCTAGAATATTTAGTAAAATCGCATTCCTTTAATCCTCTTTTGGCTTGTCTCTGTCCATATTTTTATGGTTTATGTAAATAAAGCTAGATTGAGGGAATTTCATTGCAAAGGTGAAAACCAGAATGACATTTATGAAGATATAACTCTCATAACCATCTGGCATACACAAGGGTGTCATACTAAATGGGATCAGAATGAGCTCCTTTTGGAAGTAAACCTTTAATAACTGTGGAAACTTTAGGGGAATCTATCCTAGAATGTTTTAATGGAGTACTTGAGAATGAGTTGTGCACAGCTGGCCAATGAAGAGACTCTAGATTGGTTACCAAAGCCAGGTTTTAAATGGATTTGCAATCCTCCACAGTTCTTTGAAAAAGGCAATGAAAATGGTGATGAATTAACAAACAAAAATCTTTTCTAATCAGAAAGCCCTTTCATTAGCAATGCATTATGATTGACATTGTCCTTTTTCCTTCCTTCCTTTCCTTTCTTTTTTATTTTGTGTTGTCTTTCTATGACATCAGTCTTATGCAGATAAATGATTAAAGGACAATGATTAAAACACAAAACATTTGAATGCTACAAGCCTTGTAGGCCTGCCAGAAACGCACAGAAGCTATATATAAAAAAATGGTAGGGAAAAATCTAAGCTAATGATGCAAATTGCTAGTTTTTGTATATCATATAAAAATGACCCGGTCTTCCTGTCAGAGCAGATAACTAAGGCACTGGTACTTACAGTTCTTTTCCTTATGATTGAACCAGGTGAGGGAACATTTTGGTAGAATAAGGGGGGAAAAAACACTCACTTGCTGACCCTGTAAAATGAATCCCTATCTATATCATTAACTAGAAAGTGCCTGTAAAACTACCTTATGATATGGTAGAGTGTGGTGAGCAGAAGCCAGATTTACCAGATGATATTGATTTGTCTTGAATTTATCTAAATCAGTCCATCTATGCTTGGGAATGCTTTCACTTATTTTCCCCAGAAGCAGTACATATTCAGTTTTGGTCTGTCCTTGATTTTGGAAGTTCAGTTGCTGGGCTCTGGAATGTCAAGAAGATGATATGGGATAACTAGGCAACTAGCTAAGCATGTTCTCAACAGTAAATCACTTGCACCTTTACTTGCCGTGAACCTCTACATGGAAGAGGCAGTTTTCTGAAGTAATTCAGGACACAAGTAACTGCACATTTGGGGCAAATTTGCTTATATGTCTGGGCTTCTTTGGTAGCTCAGTAGGTAAATAATCTGCCTCAGTACAGAACATAGGAGACCTATGTTCCATCCCTGGGTCTGGAAGATCCCCTGGAAAAGGAAATGGCAACCCACTTCAGTATTCTTGCCTGGAAAATCCCATGGACAGAGGAGCCTGGAGGGCTACAGTCCGTGGGATTGCAAAAGTCGGACACAACTTAGCTACTAAACCACCACCACCACTGTATTACTTTGGTGAATATATAAATACTCCCCATGCATATAAAGACCTAGTTAAAGGGATGCAGGCTTCCAACCTACAAAGAAAATGACTTCACAATGATAAACCATACCACTAACAATATAAATGTATTCTGAACCTCATGAATATAAAATAATACAATTATTTATCTGATAATTCTTATTTAGAATGCATTTAATGCATTCATAGATGAACCTGCATCAGCCAGAAACTGAGATGATATTTTCTGTCCTATAATATTGGTGGGTGACAATATGTCCATGTGACTTGTGTGTGCATATGTGTGTTGGTGAACATGCAGTGATTAAGGAAATTAATAAATTAGCTTTGAAGTAAGAGGTGGCATCAAGAAAGTAATTTCCATATGTTTAAAATTTTTTAGTAGTTGCCATACATCATGTCTCCACAATGAAATGTTTGACTTGAGAATTTTGCATTTGCACATCTAGTTATTCCATTGAACGTGTTATGGGCTTTTAATCTACTTATAACCTCCAATTCTCTTCTCCCTTTCTTCTCCTGCTTCAGGGTCCTTTTATGTTACTCACCCTTCAAGTACGCTTGTTTCTTCTCCTACTCCTGTTATTGTTCTTCTGGACCCATCTGTTTATGGCTTACTAAGCATGGATGTTTTGATAGATGTCTCCAACAGTAACTCTGGGATTGTCTCCTAAGAAATGTTTTTTGTTTTTGTTTTTTTTTCTTTTTCCACATTTCTTTTCAGGTCCTTCTAGTGTTTTGCTGTAGACATTTCACAAAAGCCTTTTGATGACTGACAATGTTTGGCATGCACACTTCCTCTTCGGGGCCAACAATTTTCCTGTATCTTATTTGAGGTTTTGCCACTGTTCCATTCTATTCCTGAACTTAACTCACCAGCTTTTAGCTTTAACTCTCCTGTGAGATCTAGTTTAGAGTTTAGACAAGGACACACATTAGTTATAAGTTTATCTGGTCACTTTTGTTATGGCGGCTCAGAAAATGAAACTGGCCTCGTTTTGAGCTGGAGGTAAGGGTCAGGCATGGTGGAAGGGAAATACGTAGAATTTTCTTAAGGGAAAAAGAACAAATGACTTCTTTACAGTTTAAGAGACCAAGAGTGAATGTAGTAAGCCTTTTCTAAGTTCAGTATTCTATTTACAAAATCACAAGACTTTTGTAAATTGTCAGACTGCATTGCACAAACCAAATGTCACAGAACAGTGACCTTTCAAATTACCAGCACAACAGAAGCTGAGATCAGAAAGCTCAAACTTAGAGCAAACACCGACAAGAAACCCTGCAGAAATGACTTCTGTGTCTGGTCAACTTAATATAACATGACATATTGTAGAATGTGTTTGGCTTTTTAGGTAGGATAGTCTATAAAGGTTTAACTGCTTTTGAAAACATAATCTTTAATATGATCTGAAGATTTGTAGTATTTAGGTTTGGGGGATAAAATATTTTCTAATTTTGAAAGAGAAAGAGCAGAAAAGTTTTATATAAGAGAAACATCTAAAAGAAGAAAAACATCTAAAAGATGAATAAGTATAAATGACAAAGGTGAAATAGGGTGGAGTGGGTTGAGGGGATGGATGGGAACAAAACTGGAGATTTGAGGAAAGGGAAGTTCAACTGCAAAAAAATGAGAACATTTTATATAAAGAGTTTTTATTTAAAATATGTCTAATTTAAATATGTTGCAAAGATAAATTTTGAAAATACATCATAAGAAATGTTCAATCAGAGTTCCAGTTTTTTAAATATTATACACTTCAGTAGTTTTTCTATTTCCCATACATTTCTTTATAGGTTTTACTTCAATTTTATGAAAGTATAGATACCAATTGCCTTATAACAAAATTAAATTCATATATACATACATATTTGCATGTATTTATACATAGAGGGTTTTTGTTCTATACTTTATATATATTCTTTAGAGATACTTTATTAATGATGACATGAAAGCACAATTTTTCTATGTCTTCTGTTTTCTGCTTTGAAATTTTTCTGTCAGTGTTTTTTTTTTTAACCAACCAACATACATGCCCATCAATAATACAAAATTGTAAAACAAAACCTTCTACCATGTCTAGGTTTGAACAGATGACTAAAACATACTGTTTATGATGACCAAAGTTTTCTAAACATATATTTACTTCTTATATATCTGTGTAAATGATTGTAAAAGGATGGAGGGATATTTTAGAGATGTATCATTATATATTGCATTTTGAAGCACATTCTATTGCTCTCACATGTGATGAATATGTTTGTCTTTTACAGCAAACATGTGTATGCAAGCCATCAATAGCCAGATTTTATTGTAAGTGTTTGAAAGGCTATTGCAGCGATGGGATATTGCCAGACAGTTAGTAAAAAGCAAATTGAGTCTATTGAGAGATTAATTCACCAGCTGAAAGAAATACATTTGCCTCACAGTCATCAGATATTCTACTCACCAAATTCATCCTCCAAGATAGC
The DNA here is from genome assembly GCF_027580195.1 of Bos mutus. NCBI lineage: Eukaryota > Metazoa > Chordata > Mammalia > Artiodactyla > Bovidae > Bos > Bos mutus. The sequence continues at coordinate 66,518,503 of NC_091628.1, forward strand.
ATCCCTAATGAGCTTCCTAAACCAATTAAACATAGGCAGGAAGCATCAGTCATCCAAACTGACTATTTTCGTCTAATCAGCTGACTGCACAAATTGCTTGCCATTGAGGGAAAAAGGAACACCCTAAAAGTTGTTGAATTCTTTTCCTACTCTGTCCTTACTTTGTGCGTTTCTCCGTTTTAATGCTGTGTCTTGCACAGAACACTGTAAATGAGCAGAGTACTTTATAGTATATAAAGCGCTTTCCTTTCCTTTGCATTATTATTCAATAGAATAAAATGAGTTTTAATGGACTTAAGTAACTTGCTTAAAGGCACACCATTAATGTGTGGCTGGGACCCCAAATCATGTCCTTTCCTCTGTTGTAATAGTTCTATAAATATGTATGTATTGATTGACTTTCTACCCCCCAAGACAGGGGAAAGGTCTAAGTATTCAAAATGCCACCAGCTTTACATTTGGGCAAGTTCAGAGCCAAGGCAGGATGAGAATGAAGGGAGACAATTTTACTTCCATGTGGGTTTCTTCCTTGAAAGACTGGCTTAGTTTAGTGATGTCAGGCCATACTGTTTATGATAGTGATGAGAAGGAAGAGAACATAAAATGAGCATAAACAAAGTTAGAAACATACATGTTAGTCACTCAGTCATGTCCAACTCTTTGTGACCCCATGGACTGTAGCCTGCCAAGGCTCCTCTGTCCATGGGATTTTCCAGGCAAATAAATTCACACAATGACTGTGAGAAAAACAAAATGCTATGTAGTGGAATCTGGGTGCCAGGGGTTGCAGTTTTAGATATAATAATTTAAGAAACAGTATATTTTATGGGACCTTGATTGGAGGCAAAATTTGAACTTTTTTATTATAGACTCATTTCCAAATAATGTCAGTGTTTGTAGTGTGAGAGGAGGGGTTAGTTTGCATATGTTAATTTGGGAAATGTAAAGTGAATCTCAACTAAACAAGATTGCTTACTGTAGATTTCTTATGAGCCTTTAGTTCATAGATCTCAAGAAGGGGACTTGGTATGTATTTCCCAAACATTTCATCATAAGACTTCTTTCTGTGGCTCATCTAGCTAGACTGACATTTCTCCTCTGGATACATGCTGACACCAGTGGGTTTTGACACTACCCAGTCACAAAAAGTTCTAAGGCAGAGAAATGGCATGGTGAAAGTACTGATTTAAGGAAATAAAATGGTGGTAGTAGGCAGGAGAGACCAATGTCCCTCACAGTGAGGGAGCTGGAGAGTAAGTTGTAATGACACATGAATAGTGGAAATGAATAGTTCTATTTTAAGATATAAAATAGTACAGTACCTTTTATATCTAACTGTTGCTTAGTGGTGAACTGAAGAGTATCAGGGGTTGCAGATAAAGAATTAAGTATGGTCTATACACAGATGAGAATGCAATCTGTTAGGATGGGTTCCCTGAAAGAGTCTGAAAAGACTAAAAGGGGATTTACATTATTAACTGGACATTTATTTTTATTATTTTGGAAATGTGAGGAGACAGATGATCAAACTAAGAAATCAGAATAGTCATAAAGAATTGGGGTTTTGAATAAGGTCTTGGTGTGAAAAGCTGATTGTTTTTGTTGATTAGTTATTGATTGGGGATTTTCACAAATTAAGTTTTACTACAATTGTGAGAATGAAAATGAATGTTTGTGGATGTTTATGATTTAGAAGAAGGAAATGAACATATAAAGTAGAATTTTTATGCAGAAAAGATGGAGATGGAGGTGCTGGCTCTTCCAGAAAGAGATGGGATCATAGGGACCTGGAGCATAATCAAATGGGATCATGGATGTATTTGAATGAATTGATCATTTGTGGAAATTCCTATTGCCATGTAATATAGTGGATGTGACAGTGACATATTCACAGCCCCAGGGATTCAAGTGAGAAATCTTAGGGCCCATTTTATAATTCTGTTGCACCACAGATAGTTTAAATTTAAATAAGTTTTATATAGTTTTCTTTCTTAAAAATATGAGTTTGTGTGTCTTAAATGTTTCTTGGAGTGTCACTGAAGTGATGGAGAAATGTAGTATAATGAACATATTAATGGTTTTAAAAATAATAATTTTTCTCTATTGTCATCTATTATTTTTACCAGCACTATAAATAAATTAATCATTCTCTGATAGATAATGCATTTAATTTCTTTTAACCCATGCTAATTACCTAAAGCAGTAAGTTTTATTTTACATGTGCTATCTTTCTGTTTGCATTTTTGAGTTCAAATTCATTGGGTTGGATCTTTGGTGATTTATCCATTCTTAGGGCTGTTCACAAGGTTTCTTCTTCTTCTGACCAAGGTCCCAGTAAAATAGTGAAAGAATACTTAGGTAACAGGGAAATAAAGTTGAAATGGGGAATGTTGGGAAAAAGTGTCAGAGGCAAAAGAAATAACACTTATCAGGGAGTTTAGCTTTTATTGTGCTTTTCATATACAACTTTGAATAATTTTAATGTAAGTCATATAATTGAATTCTTTATCAAATATTTTTTCAGTTAATGAATTCTAAGTGTTTAAGCAATATTGCAATAGAATGTATAATAACAAAGATAATGATTATCAAAATGCATTACCTTTTAATGTGCAAACACTATTCAGTATACTTTATATATATTTTTCTCTTAATAAGAACAATGACCCTGGTATATTACTGTCTCTATTTTAGTTTTGAATGAACTGAATTGTTCAGGAATTTGCCCAATGTCACATGGTTAATATATGTCAGAATCAGGATTTAAATCTGAGTGTGTTGAACCTCTGAATCTCAGCCCTTTGTGATTATGCTAAATAACAAATGATATATGGCAATATTTTATGAAATTCATTAAGTTTTTTAAATATTTTATTTAATAATTTAATAATTAGTTTTATTTAATTAAAAATTTTATCTTTATAGAATAATGCCTTTTATCTTTCCTTTACTGTTTCAGATTTTTGAATTTTATATACTTTGTTACAAATCTATATTTTCCCATTGCCATATCTCCCTACAGGAAGTAGCATACATATCAGTACATTAAATACAATAAGAAACTTTCTTTAACTTAATTCTAAATTCACTGACCATGAAAGAAGCTTTCTTTTAAAATGTAACACCACCCAAAAAATAAATAAATAAATAAATAAATAAAATGTAACACCTATTAACATTTGGGAAATGCTGATTAATAGGATAAATTCTGATTAAAATTTTAAAATTATTTTCAAATTGTTTTAATGTTTCATTTTTCTCAGGGAAAATAAATCTCAAGGAGCTGCAATATTTCAGAATTTGTGACCCAATTTTATTTTTTAATTTTGAAAGTTAATCAGTTGTCAAAGTTGTTGCTTAATGTTCAGTTCAGTTCAGTTCAGTCGCTCAGTCGTGTCCCACTCTTTGTGACCCCATGAATCGCAGCACGCCAGGCCTCCCTGATGCCATCCAGCCATCTCATCCTCTGTCGTCCCCTTCTCCTCCTGCCCCCAATCCCTCCTAGCATCAGAGTCTTTTCCAATGAGTCAGCTCTTCGCACGAGGTGGCCAAAGTACTGGAGTTTCAGCTTTAGCATCCTTCCTTCCAAGGAAATCCCAGGGCTGATCTCCTTTAGAATGGACTGGTTGGATCTCCTTGAAGTCCAAGGGACTCCCAAGAGTCTTCTCCAACACCACAGTTCAAAAGCATCAATTCTTCAGCGCTCAGCCTTCTTCACAGTCCAACTCTCACATCCATACCTGACCACAGGAAAAACCATAGCCTTGACTAGACGGACCTTTGTTGGCAAAGTAATGTCTCTGCTTTTGAATATGCTATCTAGGTTGGTCATAACTTTCCTTCCAAGGAGGAAGCGTCTTTTAATTTCATGGCTGTAGTCACCATCTGCAGTGATTTTGGAGCCCAAAAAAATAAAGTCTGACACTGTTTCCACTGCTTAATGTTAGTGTTCTTTAAATGCTAAACATGTTTGTCTTATATGTACTTAGGATGTTTTGCTCTATATTTTTCAGTATAAAATGCTCTCCTTGAGTTGTGTATTTATTTTCTGCTAATTAATACAATCGATCTCTGTATTGAAAATTTGAAATCTCTGAAAAGCTCTTAGAAACAACAACCCTAATACTTTCATAAAACACCCTGAAAACTTGAATTCCCATTAACCATTCAGCTGTAATATGTTTCATTCATAACATGGCAGTACCTTCCAGTGCTCATGCTTGGTGATGGGTCCTCCAAAAATGCCTTAGAGGTGTAAATGTCACATTCCAAATCATGTTACTCAGTCTTAGCTTTAAGTGAAATATTCCATTATTCACAACATCACCTTTTGGAAAAGGAGTTCAGGCATGTCCTGTATTATTCAAAATATTATTTTCCCCATGTTATAGGGGGAAGTGGCTATTCTATATATTTTGCTCATCAAAGTAAGTGAAATTCTTGAGAAACAAATAAATTGGTTAAATTTCTTGAGTTATTTGTATAAATGGAATTAGAACCTGAGTCTTTTGTTCCATGGTTTTCTTCTGTTCCATATACATTGGTATGCATATTTAATCCATAAAGTTTAAATAAAACTATAAATGTACATGTCCAAGATTATATATTTCTTTCACTGAGTCTTTTTAGAAGAATGGCAGTCTTCTTTTTGAGAAATTTAGGACTGTTGGTTTGTAAAACAGTATATTACCAGCCAATACTCTTCAGAGGGAGTTTTGTTGTACTGGAGATTAATTTACCTGCTTTTAATATTGTGTATTCAGAAACAGGATTCTCTAACTGAAATATTCATGAGAAAGAAGACCTGGTTTTATTTGATTTCCAAAACTGTATCACAGTGCTAATAGGCAGATTGCAGCTCTTAATAGCTGGAAGACCTTGCCCATTATTTATTATTATGTCAGTAGTTTCTTTTTCTTTCATGCTTGATTTGTTAAGGTGTCCACATCAAATAGTGTATCCACATAAGAAAACAATTATATGTTTTGTATGTTGTTGAATAGCATCCTTAGATGATTTGAACTTTCTATTAATAAATGTTTTTGGTATCCATATCTAGTTGTTACAGGGTAGGTCACCCAAACCCACCAAGTGGGAACTTCACATGGGCAGTGGTGGCGGCATGGTTGAACAGGTCAGCGGGGACTGTGATGATGAAGATGGCTGTGGGGGCTCAGGAAGTGGAGAAGTCAAGAGGACACTAAAAATCACAGACTGTAAGTGTATGATTCTAACCCCATTTCTAAAGGACTGATTTTGAAATATAATTAAGGAGAACTATTACTATGAATATAAAGAAATAATGATAGTGAATTCAGAAAAAGGCTAGAGGAATTGGAAATGAAAACAAAGCCATTTTTTTGTTATTTGGGATATGCATTCTTGGGCGTCTTGTTTCTTTTTAAATAATGACTTTAAATGGAAATTACAGCTTTCCTGAGTAAAATGAATGAATGATCATTAGTTCTGAGAATTCGTAGTTTTAAAGTGGGATAATCTGTAGGACATGAAATAATTAGGATGATGGATGCTAAATGTATATTCATGAAGCCAGAATGGGTGAGCCGTGCTGATATTAAAGTTCTCTAACTGTATTATATTATCATGACATTATATAAATTTTATTAGGTTTGCATCATGTTCAGATCACAAAGAAATTGGTTAAATATATGGCTAGTTATGGTGAGAAAATACTTGAATTTAACTCCTATGAATTGGTTCTTCTGAAAAAATCTCAACGATCATTCACATTATTTTGATTTATGGGTTTGAAAACCATTTCTGGTATTGCTGGATTAGTCACTATTACATATGATAGAATTACCAAGTAACAACCGCCAAAAAAACCACCAAATACGTTTCCTTTCCTTCTCTTTACATGCAAAATGAGGGATCTAGTCTAACTTTCAACTGTTCACTTAACTCAGGTCATACCAAAGGGGGTTACTTTATAAAATAATCTGGACCTGTGCAGGCCTATCTGGAGCCTGCCCTGATAGTCTCCCTCTAAATCACAAAGGGCTTTGTGATTTTTCTGACAACTTTGTACCTGGTAGAAATGTCCTTTCCTGACTTTGGTGGTAGAAGAGTTCATTTACTTTTCAGTTCTCGTGTAGTAAATTTAGAACACTACCAATGCCTCAAGCATCAACACCCCTTCCTTCCAGGATCTTGTTTTATAAAACAAATAAATTGTTTGAAGGAATAGAACCCAGAAGAGGTACAAAATGAAGACAATATAAAGAAATATGTTTTCCTATTAGAAAGAGTAATAAATTTAACATAGTAAATAGTTGGGATTTAGTACACTGGATAGTAATTGAACAAAGGACCACAAAATTGTTTGCTGTATTAGTACAATTTCCTAGTGAAAATTGCATTTCTTCTACTCATGTAGGAGCAGGAAGGATATGTGTTCTTCTTATTAGTACTAATGTCATTTATCAGATTAATTTCTTTTGGTTACCTGTCTTCTGTTGTTTATGCCACAAAAGGGAAGACAAAAAAAAAATTGAAAAAGTGTTTTCATTAAGAGTTAAAAAGCCCTCCAATGTATTTTGGAATTATGATACATATCTATTAGGATAATATTAAATAGTCTTTCATTTTCATTTGATCCTGTGTATTTATATGTACCATAATTTCCCTGTCATTTGAACATTGCAGGGTTTTAAGGCATAAAAATATTATGAAAAATAGCTTAGGTTAAAACTTAATCTATAAATTGTATGTATGTGAGTGTGTGTGGAATTAGCCTTTTACAGGGATTTTTCACTCCTGAAGTTATTTATAAGCTTGAGAACCTGCTATATATTAATAGATAACTTTTTGCCTTATTTCACACAAGAAGTAGAGACAGTAGAGGATATTCAACTACTAATAATTTTCTCACAAAACCGTACTTGTCAAGGTGGCAAGAATGAATTTTTTTACTTTAAAATCCTGTTTTCAATTCCTACTGAAAGGGACAGGTATGGTAAAAGCAACTATCCATCAGAATTGGGGAGATTTAAGATATAGATGATTTTTAGCAACTCCAGGCAAACAGTGAAAAAAATCCACATCTGTTGCAAGTGGGTTGCCTATCATATTTCTACGGGTTTATAGCTGTTGGCTTTCCATTTTTAATAAGTGGTTAGGAACCCACAGTGGATAGCCTGCTGAAATAAAGAGGGACGCAGCAAGTAGCAAAACATAGGTCACATTTCTATTTTTATAAAGCACCATAATAGTTTAACTGTGTTTGGCTGGTTTTATACATCACTAAAGCATGTTATGCCATAGTTTTAGATGTTCTTAATGTCTTAAAAATATTGTGCTCTAGAAAGTTTACCAAGGTGTCATTTGTGTTAAGAATTTGAAATACACCATTATGTCTTCCTCACAGTGATGTTTATTCTTTATAAAATACAAGTAGAACACAGTTTGTGACTTCAAAAATATCTGATTACAAAAAGTTATACAGGCATATATTTATTTATAGCTACATATAGTTACAAGGAATAATGCCAATATTATGTCTTGTAAATTTAATGATTTTACTCCATTTGTGAATATGTTCAAAGTTGACAAATATCTTACTAACCATCACTTGAACTGATTTTCTGTTTCTGTTTTGCTTGATGTTTATTTCAGGCAAGAAGGGTTTATATATTTCATTGTGCAAAGTTTTACCACCAAAATTTGAGGTATCACTTTTTTATCATCAACAGTATCAAATGATTTAACAATATTTAGCTTTTAAACTACCTCTATTTGTATCACACCTGTTAAATATTATAAAGTGTCAACTGACATATTTCTAATAAAAAAATCTATGGTATGTAGTGTTCACTTTCAGGAAACTGAAAGTACTTTACTTTAGTAAGTGATTTAAGTATCCTAAGATTACATTAATTTTTTCTATATTTTTATTGTATTAAATTTGGCTCATATATGTAGATATGGTTATTTCACTAGTAGCTTCAAATAGCAGGGTTGAAATGTCTCTTTGAACTTTCATTTCCCCTCATCCTGGACACTTGGCATCCTTTCAAAGTAGCTAAGGGATGGTAGGTGTTAAATACCAGTGGGGGGAGGGGTGGAAAGCAAGTTCTGTTTTTGTAGCCATGGAGAGCAAAACTACTCTCACTACCATCAATACTTTTTCAACTATTTGACTATTCTAACATCCCCCAATTCTGATGTATTCAACTGTTAAAAAACAAAGTGCCACCAAGGAAAGGCTGTAGCAAAACTATGCATATGTAGTTTTAAAAATCTGCAGTAGCATTGATTGCCATATGTGGTATTATCATTTAAATTGCAGTAACAGTACTTTTGGGAAATCCCACAGGAAGAGGAGCTTGGCAGGTTGCAATCCATGGGGTCTCAAAAGAGTTGGACATGACTTAATGACTAAACAACAACAACGAAACACTGCTTTTAACAATACGTAATCCATGATCAAATTTATTTTGATAAGATGGTTCACAGTAAAAAATGACAGATAAAATGATTTTGATCACAAGTTGATTCAGGCATCAAATGTTCAGAAACAGTAGGGTGATTTCAAGTCTTCAAATTAACTGAGATAATCTGTCTATTGTCATATTTATTTTGCTAGTACAATATTATGTTGCATCATTAGCAGTTTTAAAAATAATTTACCTTAAATGAGAAGCCTGTAAATGACAACAAAAGTGATTAAGAATGTATTCCAATAACTTTTTCCCCTGATAATGATACCAACCTGTCTCTGAAGAACAGTCATGATTATGGGTCCCAGTGCAGCATTCTGAGCCCTAAACCCTTCTGATTGCCATTAATTCAGTCATTAAAACTCTTTCCTGAGAAGTTTGCCATTCATTTTTTTCTTATCTCCTGGGCTGTTTTTCCTCTTCTCTTTTACAGATTCTCATCATCATACCAAATTCTATATATTTGAGAAAGTCAGGACTCAGTCTCAAACTTTTATCATCCCTATTCTCAACTACTTTCTGTTCCACAAACCACTTACTGAGTCATAATACCAATAATAAGGAACCCTGCTCTTGCTAGCCCTATCAGCTCTAAAGCGTTCCCCTATGCATCAGATCAGGAAATAAGTTTATGAGGTCTGAAAATATTCAACTTAAATGAGATTTATTTGGAAATAAAAAGATAACACATTGAAATATTAAGTAACTAGAGCTAGAAAAAAACTCTTCTTTGATCTTTGATAGCCTAAAATAAATAGAACAGTTGTTTATATTGTGCTTTGGATTGTCACTTAGTAACGAACCTTAGATAAGCCTCTAACAAATGCATCTACAGCCTGATACTAACAGTGACCTTGGAAGAGAATAGTGTATTCCACGTGCAAAGTAAAATGAAAATGATAGTCCGTTAGCCACTGAAGAATAAAGGGTGCTGATTTATTTAGTAATGCAGGATTGTAAAATGCCTGGATATTGCTGGCTTCCTCAAACTTATTTTTACCATAAATCATCTTTATTTCAAAATCTCAGCCAGACATGGAGGTTCAGGGAGAACTCAAAAAAAACCAAAAAAAAAAACAACAAATGCTCCAGGTTACATTTTCTTTAGTGAAATCTGTATTTTCCTGAACTACTAAAACTATGTAATTATTCATTTTGTACAAATCATTTTGTGATATTTTATAGTATTTATTAATAGCTGATGATTTTTCCTTTTAGCCTAAATTATACAAAACAGCTAATGCAAGCATGTAAGATTTTTTATATTAATAAGTTACAAATACGCATATTAAAAGTATGTGTATTGCTTGTAAAATTCAAGTTTCATCCAATTTGATTAAATAAAATATATTTAATTTACCTTGTAAAATGTTGATAAATAGCCCATTAATAAATTATCCCAAATGTAAGAAACTGTGCTGAAAGTAACTAAATAGCTCTCATTTGTTTAATCAGTTAAGCTAAAAAAAAAAAAAAAAAAATGGAGAAGAAAATGGCAACCCACTCAGTATTCTCCCCTGGAAAAATCATGGACAGTGAAGCCTGGCAGGCTACAGTCCATGGAGTTGCAAAGAGTGATATAAGACTGAGTGACTGAGCACACAAGCTAAAAATAAATATCTCTGTAAGGGTACTTAGGTCTTCCCTGGTACCTCACACAGTAAAGAATCTTCCTGCAATGCAGGAGACCCAGGTTCAATCCCTGGGTTGGAAAGAACCTCTGAAGAAGGGAATGGCTACCCACTCCAGTATTCTTGCCTGGAGTATCCCCTGGACAGAGGAGCCTGGCAGGCTACAGTGCATGGGATCACAAAGAGTCTGACAAAACTGAGCAACTAAGCACACATATAAGGATACTTGGACTCAAACCTTTGTGACACAATTAAAGTATTCTTGAATAATGACTGTACACTTTGATCTATGTTGTACAAGTGTCTCATAGGGTCATGATAAAACTGTAGAGAAATTAATGAGGAAACACTTCCTGATCCTGTTCAGTGTTCACTATTTTGAACACTTGGAAATTATCATCTACCAGTTTTTACACTACTGATGAGAATTATACTAAAGACAAATGAAATATATATCTAAGATAAACATATTGTAATTAATGTGGGATCGTTACGGATGTCAGATATTATTGTGGATATATTATATCTCTATGCATATTATGTGGATATTGGATATATGGATATATTAATATCTATCACATTATGGATATTATTCTGATCATGCATTTCCATTTTGTTTTCTAAATAATTGAGGCTCATCCTGGCTGCTTGCTATTTTGTTAGCAAAACTGTATAATAGAATCTGGATACTTGATGATTCATCTGAAATCATCTCTCATTCTCTTTAAAAGCTATAGGTCACAGTCATGGATTTAAATAATAGAATTGAAATAAAAGGGTTTGTCCTTGAACGCCTAAGGAATGATTTTCATTGCTTGGCTTAAACACAGAATTGATGTTGAATCACTGAGGTGAGGAGGGGAGATTCATTAATTAAAGCTTAAAGTGCTGCTAGCATGCATCCCAGATCAACTAACTATTCTGCAAATCCCATAACTTAGTCTATACCACACCAGTGGACATAAAATAAAGAAAGTATGGCCTCTGTTGACTGACACAATGCTAAGTATGACTGCATGATCAATAGAGAAAGTAAAAAATTAAATTTGAAGAAAATATCCTCAGGTACACTTGATCAGGACTTGCCCAAAGTCATGTAGCTATCGTTATAACTAGAAACAAACCGTATTCATATATAACCATATCCAGATATTTTTGTATCATTTGGTTGCAAATAAACAGAATGATTATTGAAATAGCTATATATTTCCCTTCAGTCAGGATTCACTGATAAAAATACAAAAACACATTAGATATGTTTTTAGCTTTTTAAAGACTTCCATATTTCTAACAGTGTAGAAAGAATATTTTCATATATCTTTTTGACCAGTTAAGTGCTCATCTAACTCTAAATAATTAAATGATACAGCATGTGATCTGGGCTCTAAAGTTCTCACACTCTCTTGTTTTATAAATTATGTGGGACTCTTGTTAAGAATAGAAGTGTGTAAATAGAGCTGCAGTGGGTATTGAGGTGCATGTGTCATTTTGAATTATGGTTTTATCATGGTATATGACCAGGAGTGGGATTGCAGGGTATTTGGTAACTCTGTTTTTAGTTTTTTAAGGAATCTTCATACTGTTCTCCATAGTGTCTGTAGCACTTTGCATTCCTGCCAACAATGTAGGAAGGTTCCTTTCTCTCCACACCCTCTCCAGCACATTTGTAGATTTTCTGTTGATGGCCATTCTGACCAATGTGAGATGGCACCTCATTGTAGCTTTGATCTGCATCTCTCTAATAGTGATGTATGTAGACTTTCTGATGATGGCCATTCTGACCAGTGTGAAGTGATATCTCATTGTAGTTTTCTTCTGCGTGTATCTAATAATTAGCGATCTCTATGTCTACTTTGGGGAAATGTCTATTTAGGTCTCCCTCCCATTTTTTGATTGGGTTTCTTTTTATATTGAGTCTAATTCACTTTGTTGTACAACATTTACAATACAGTTATACCCCTATTTTAAAAAAAGGTAAAAAAAAGAATACGAGTACAATATAGGAGGTCTCACTTTGGGCATTTCCGCTTCCAGATGATGATTGTTGGTCTGAGGACCACACTGTGCGTGTGTGCTGGGTCACTGTCATGTCCAACTATTTTGTGACCCCATGGACTGAAGCCTGCCAGGCTCCTCTGTCTTTGGGACTTCCCAGGCAAGAATACTGGAGTGGTTGCCATTTCGTACTCCAGGGGATCTTCCTGACCAGAGATTGAACTCATATCTCTTGCGTTTCCTGCATTGGCAGGCGGATTCTTTACCACTACACCACCTGGAAGACCCCAAGGACCATACTATGAGGAGAAAAACTACCTACTCATGTTTGTTACATCCCTTACTTATTAGCATGTCTAAAATTAGTTTCTATTAAAGCAATATGTACTCTTAAAAAACACTACCACACTTATAAATTAGCATTACAAGGAAACATTATAGGCACTAGGAAATTAGGGACTATAACAATTAGGCTGGTATGGTGGTTTATCTTATATAATTTTTTATATCAGTTTCAGTTCGATCATTTTAAGCCTTGAGTTTACTTTTTTACGTTTTTATTGGATTATAATTGATTTACAATGCTGTGTTTCTCTCCGGTGTACAGCAAAGTGAGTCACTTTCTGACACCAAAGGAAAGGCACTTCCATCTTTTCTCAGGGTCTGAGGATTTCAGTTTTACATTTGCTTCAAGAAAACTTTATCTTGTTTGGTATCTCAACTGAAATGTTTTATCTTCATCAGCTCCTTCAAATTGTAATAAACACTAAAGAATTATCTTGCTCTTTCCCTTATATCACATTGCATTCCAACAGAGAGAAATCAAAGTTTTATGTGAACTAAGAGAAAGGAGGGAAGATATCTACATGGGACAGTCAGAAAACACTTTGTAGCAGAGACAGGGAAAGGGCAACCTGGAAAAGTGACATTTGACTGCAGTGTTTTTGAGACAGGAGCCTTTGACAAGGTGGACACATTATTTGGTTTCCGCCATTGACAGTAGGGAGTGGAAGGTACCCTGTGGAGAGCAGACTCCATGAATGAAGACAGGGTGGGGTAGAAAGAGGGAGTAAGGAGCACGCTTAAGAAGGAACAGACTTATTCAAGTTGCTTGAAAAAAAAAAAAAACTATCAGAAGCCTAAAAATGAGTTTTAAAATGTTACAACAGTTTTGAGTTCAAGAGTGAGGCATTTGTATTTAATTTAGTAGGCCAAAAGAAACCATGAAAAGTTCTTTCTGTGTGGTCATTTGGTTTGAGTATGCAGTTATTCAGATTTCACAGGCGGTGCTAGGGGTAGAGAACCCATCTGCCAATATAGGCAGACTTAAGAGACACAGGTTCGACCCCTGGATAGGAAGATCCCCGGGAGGAGAGCATGGCTACCTACTCCAGTATTCTTGCCTGGAGAATCCCATGGACAGAGGAGCCTGGCAGGCTGCAGTCAACAGGGTTGCACAGAGTCAGACACAACTGAAGCAACTTAGCATGCACGTGTGTGGCACACACATGCAGTAATTTGTACTGGCAATACTGATTAAGAGAAAAAATATGTATAAAGAATGCATATCTTGCACAAGTATGTGCATGCTTAGTCACTCAGTCATGTCTGACTCTGTGCAACCCTTTAGACTGTAGCCCACCAGGCTCTTCTCTCATTGGGATTTCCCAGCAAGAATACTGGAGTAGGTTGCCATTTGCTCCTCCTTGGGATCTTCTTGAAGGAGGAATAGAACTCCTGTCTCCTATGTCTCCTACACTGCAGGCAGATTCTTTACCTGATGATTCTTTACCCACTGAACCAAGTAATTTACCACTTAACCTTGCACAAGTAATTGTTCTGTGCTTGACTTTCTTCAGGTTGGGGATAATAGCCGTGCTCTCCAACAAGCATCCTCATGAGGATTAAATAACTTCATCCATGAACAGCATTTCAAGTGCCCGCCCCACCACCACCCACCAAAACCAAAAATAATTCAATGAAATACATTAAAAGGCTTTATTCAACACTTCTATGAGGAAGCAAGAAAGAGAGAATGTTTTCACCTTCCACAAAACTAGGTGAAAATAATAATGTAGAGATAAAGATAAACATAGAGATAGAGATACAGATATACTTACACATATACCCATATATACACAGTTTAAGGAAAACCATGCAATAAATTTGTATCTATCCCTCCTCCCAGTTCAAGAATAAAGTATTTCCACACCTCTGTGAACACATTCCTTCTGAGAATTTACAATGACCATAAACCATATCTTGCTGGATATTTTTCTGGGGCACTTTATTATAAATGGAATCCTAGCATCTCTGTTACACAGTGTGTTTCTTTTGCTTCAGTGTTAAATTGTTGAGGTTCACCTGTGTTGATGGGTGTAGATCTCCTCATTCATTTTTACCAGAGTGTAATATTCTAATTATGAATATACCCAGCCATTTATTTATTTTATTGTTGATACATATGGTATTTGATTTCAGCTTTTGAATATTGTGAATAATGTTGTATAAACCATTCTAAAACATCTTGAACATCTGTCTTAATGCACATTTGCAGAGCCTCTGCAATATATACTTTGAAGTAGCATGAGACTGTCACAAAGCAGAGCCTGCATGTGTTAAGCTTTCCTGGGAAATGTCAAACTGTTACTGGTTAACAAAGTGATGATGTCAATTTATATTCTCACCAGCAAAAACTAGAAGTTTATGTTGCTCCTCATTTTTGCAAAAACTTTTGTTTCCATTTCCCCTTCTTTGTGTATCTGTCCAAAGGATGAAAGTGGACCATGTTTTATTCTATATTAAATTTTATTCATTTAATTGTACTTTTTGTCATAAGTATATGAAATTCTTCATATACTTCCTCATCTGAAATTTCCTTCATATCCATAGCCCATTTCTCTTCTACAGGGTTATTTATCTTCTTTGACAAATGTTCTCTAGACAAAGGTCAACTTCAATGATCCACTTACCTATTTTGGTTATGACCTTCAAGAAAAGCAGAATAGACTCTTGAATTTTTCTTTTGTTTAACCAGTTTCAAGATAATGAATTGGTATGCTCCTTGTCTTTCTCAGAAGGTGACCAGTTCTTTCAATTTTTTCTTTAAATACCACTATGAAGTAATTTTCAAAAATATTTGTCATTCTTATTCATATTGAAGTCCAGATTGTCCCACATTTTGCCAATTGGCACTTCTTCAATTTGGCTCTTCAGTCCTTTTGACATGATCCCCAAATTCTTGGCTAGTTTCATTGCTAGCTAGTATAATAAGTTATTCCAAGCTGAGCTCGTACATTGTCTGTCTCAAACATGGAGTCAGTAATTTTACATGACCCCTATTTGTTTCAGTAAGAAAGGCATTTCATGACCACAATCTGGGTATAAGATGTGATTTTCAAAGACACATGTCATAATAGAAATAAATATCTCATAATTGTTTGCTTTATTTCACATCAGGGATACTATATTATAATAGTTATAAAACTACTCTTACCAGCTATGGTTACTAAAATCAGTTTCATTTTTACATATTTTATGCATATTCTATCCTCATTTTATGGTTATAATAGATATAGAAATTAATGTATCTCAAACAGTCCTATGGAGATATGTGTGTGTGTGTGTGTGTGTGTGTGTGTGTGTGTGTGTCTAAGGCTTCCATGGTGTCTCAGTGATAAAGAATCCACCTGCAGTGCAGGAGATGTGGGTTCAATCCCTGGGTCAGGAAAATCCCTGGAGAAGGAAATGGCAACCCACTCCAGTATTCTTGCCTGGGAAATCCCATGGACAAAGGAGCCAGGCGGGCTATGGTCCATCCGGTTACAGAAGAGTCAGACACAACTTAGCAACTAAACGACTATGTGTATATATGTATACATTTGTATACCTATGTTTCCTTGGCAAGAAACTATATCAATATAATATATATTGATAGATACAAATATATTTAAGTCACCTACTATATCTGTTAACTATATAATACTACTTGTTCTTATGTCCAAGTTTCTCTAGTACATTTCTTAAGGAGGACTGGGAGGACAATATTTTATAGGTTTCACTTGGTGATAAAAGTTTGTGCCACTTTTACATGAAAGTTGACTTTGCTGGACAGAAGAATGTTAGTCACATTTTTTTCCCCTTGCATTTCTTCAGTACTTACTGATTTTTATTCTGGTGGAGAGCATTACTGGCAAAAAAAAATCTGACTGTATTCTAATTTTCTTCCCTTTTCAAGCAACATATATATTTTTGCCCTCTCAGTGCCAAGCAATTTTAAGTACAGTAACTTTGCTAGAATATAACCTTCTGAGTAGTTTTGAGTGGACACTCAGTAACATGGCATACTTTTAAAATAAGTAAGGAAAGTGTAAGTGTTAGTCACTCAGTCATGTCCTACTCTTTTCGACCCCATGGACTGTAGCCTGCCAGGCTCCTCTGTCCATAAAATTCTCCAGGCAAGAGTGCTGGAGTGGGTTGCCATTTCCTTCTCCGGGAGATCTTTGTCATCCAGGGATCAACCTGGGTCTCCGACACTGCAGGCAGATTCTTTACCATCTAGGCTGCCAGGGAAGCCCAAGTACCAATTTTTTTTTTTTAAGCACATTTTTGCTGAATTTAGTTTTAAGTAAGTATATTCTTCCCTTGTTTTGATTTTCTTCTTCAGAAACACCTATTATACATTTGATGAATTATATTTGCTTATTTTCAGTATGTTCTTCAATATCTTTTATCTATGTTTAAATTAACTTTTGCTTTTTAAAAATGCACGTCCTTTTTACTTTCTATTTCTCTTAAGGTATTGCTAGTGATATTTCTTTGATCTTACACTGCTTATAGATTTTATTTATTTTTAAGTAATTTTTCTTCCTTTTTTTCCTTTATCTTGGAATCTCTTAACTTCATTTCTGAATTTTTAAAATTCTGACTTTTTTCATGTCTTGTATCCTTTTCTTGATATCTTTTAGCTCATTTAAAATGATATGTGAATTTGGGGATCAGGTTTTCTGATATGCTTTCACTCTTTGTAGAGATAATACCAGAAAACTATTTAACTGTGTATAGGATTTGGTCTTGATCCTTTCCTGTTGATTACTTTTCTGTAAATTTAAATTTGCTAAAATTTTTGAAGGAGACTTGATTCATAAAGATTTTCTAAATATACTGAGCTCCTAGTCCTATTACCTGCAGGTAGTGCTAAATATATTTGTCTATGGATATATATCTGCCCTGTGCTCACCTGTGTCCGAAAAGTTGGAGACTGTAGCCCACCAGGCTCCTCTATCCATGGACTTTTCCAGGCAAGAATACTGGACTAGGTTGCCATTTCAAAAAAATTCATGGTTTCAAATTGAGGTGCTGGAGAAGACTTTTGAGAGTCCTTTGGACTGCAAGGAGATCAAACCAGTCAATCCTAAAGGAAATCAACCCTGAATATTCATTGGAAGGACTGATCCTGAAGCTGAAGCTCCAATACTTTGGCCAGCTGATGCTAAGAGCCGACTCATTGGAAAAGACCCTGATGCTGGGAAAGACTGAAGGCAAAAGAAGAGTGTGGCAGAGGATGAGATTTATATTGTGAAGAGTTATTCTCACCTCCATTGGTAGGTGAGAGTTGGACCATAAAGAAAGCTGAATGCTGAATAAAATAGATTTATATTGTGCAATCAGGAAGTCCAAAACTAAACTTATCCAACTTTCTCCTAAGACTGCATTTTAATTGTCCCTTTTTTGGTTGATACCTACCCACTTATCATCCTCCCAAGTCAGAAACTCCAGTAATCCTAGGTTCCTCTCCTGACTTCACTCCCCGTATTTAGTGAGGCCCACTGTCTTTACCTGATGAACATTTCTTAAACACGTTCTCTCTTTCTATTCCCATTGCTGCTTTCTTAACACAGGTCCTTATGTCTTGCTGTAACTGTTTCTATGATGTCTTACTGGTTGGTCTCTTTACCTCTATTTATCCCATCTCTGTTGAAGTAACATTTTTAAACTGACAGTTTAGTTCTTTGCTGAGATGTGGTACCGCAAGCTACCATGCTGTCTTATTAGGCAGAGAAGTGATTTTCTAAGGAGAAGAGGCCATTTTAGTGTCAAGAGCTTATGAATAGTTGAACAATAACTTTTAGTTATTTATCATATCAGACAACCAATTTTAGTTCTTCTCAGGATACTCAGATGCTTTTAACCAAATTAAACACTTATTGTTCTCATATCCCAGTGAAATGAGTGGAGGTACTTAATTATTCTCTTTCTTAATGTATACTTTAAAAAAATCTCTTAATTAAGAGATTGTTATGGCTATTGTGCTAGTTAGTTGCCTGTTGTGTTTTGGCTCCAGGTAACCGGTTAAAGTGGAGAAGGCGATGGCACCCCACTTTGGTACGCTTGCCTGGAAAATCCCATGGACGGAGGAGCCTGGTAGGCTGCAGTCCATGGGGTCGCGAAGAGTCAGACACGACTGAGCAACTTCTCTTTCACTTTTCACTTTCATGCATTGGAGAAGGAAATGGCAACCCACTCCAGTGTTCTTGCCTGGAGAATCCCAGGGACGGTGGAGCCTGGTGGGCTGCCGTCTATGGGGTCACACAGAGTCGGACACGACTGAAGTGACTTAGCAGCAGCAGCAGCAAACGGTTAAAGTTCCTCTGTAATTATGCTTCCCTGGTGGCTCAGATAGTAAAGAATCTTCCTGCAATGCAGGAGACCTGGGTTTGATCTCAAGGTTGGGAAGTTCCCCTGGAGAAGGGAATGGCTACCCACTCCAGTTCTTGCCTGAAGAATTCCATGGACACAGGAGCCTGGCAGGCTATAGTCCATGGTGTTGCGAAGAGTCAGACAGGACTGAGTGAATAAGCACTCAGGCACTGTGTTATGCAAGCTACATTTCCCAAGCTCTCAACTAAATTCCGAAACTATGTGAGGTCTAAAAATTATATTTCCCAGATTATCTTGCCCACCAGTGCACTGTTATTTTTTCTGCCACTGGAAGATAATAAAAGAAGATCAAAAGAAGGGAGAAGGGAAAATATATCCTGTTTCCAGTCCTTATCAAGTTTAAATCAATAGCACAGTATCAATCCCCTGCCTCCAGACACTTTTAGCACTTGGACTAGCAACTATGTTACATTCCTTGAAGGGACCTGTGCCAGCTAACTTTGCTTTGATTGATAACCAGACACCAGCAAGGTAGTGCTATTGGAGGTCTGAACATCATTCAGGGCGATCTATACTCCCATTGGCAACCCACTCCAGTATTCTTGCTTGGAAAATCCCATGGACGGAGGAGCCTAGTAGGCTACAGTCCATGGGGTCGCAAAGAGTCGGACACGACTGAGCGACTTCACTTTGGCTTTCATACATATATAAGTAGCTCAGACGGTAAAGCATTTGTCTACAATGCGGGAGACCTGGGTTCGATCCTTGGGTGGGGAGGATTCCCCGGAGAAGGAAACGGCAACCCACTCCAGCACTCTTGCCTGGAAAATTCCATGGATGGAGGAGCGTGGTGCAGGCTGCTGTCCATGGGGTCACAAAGAGTTGGGCACGACTGAGTGACTTCACTTCACTTCATACTCCCATTGTCCATCCTGAGAAGTAAACTTCTCTTTCAGTCCCTAGATTCTTAATATCCTATCTCTTCTTTTCCTTCAAACTGAAGAATGGGAACTATTCCCTGTGGTTATCAATATCTATGGTCTTCAACACCCTCATTTTGCTTCATTAACCTTTAATTATCTATATATTAATTTTTGGTATTATGTATCTCTAAAACATCTAGCATGCTTCCTGATTCTATTGACTGAACCCTGTCTAATACAGCTGGTCTTAATTGTATACAGTGAGAACCAAAAATATTATCTGAAAACCAATTAAGACTTTTCTCCTAGTTTTCAAGGTGATAAAATCCTTCCAATTCTCTCTAGATGTATATTCTACCATGTAGGCTAACACCTGTTTTACCATTTCCTCATAAATCACAGAGGAAAATAATCATAGAAAAGTAGGAGAGATAAGCCATTTATGCTTGGGCGTTTAGAATAGGGAGCAAGAGGTAGTAGCTATCTTCTGGATGAGAAATACTCTAGGGATCAGCTCTGGATGAGAAATACTCTAGGGATCAGCTCTGGAACCACTGTCTTTGTTTTCATTTGTCACGGTACCTGGTCCTCCTGAGTTGATTTGAAGCACTGCATGAGTGGCAATGGAACCACCGTGTAAAACTATGTATCTGTGGACTGACTGCTAAGACTGTTGGGCTTGGGTTTCCCCTGGAGTCAAGAGTATAAGACTGGGAAAATTTGAGGCGGGACAAACGAAAACTTATGTACATACATACATATGTATATAAAAGCAAATGGGACTGGTAATGCTAAGGTACTAAATGTTGTTGGTTTTTGGAAAACAGAAGTATCTTTCTTTTATTGTTATAATTTCACATCCTCCTAGATTTGATATATTGGAATTAACTTTCTAAGATACAGTCAAGCACTTCTTCAATATCCTGTGTATTTACCAGACATAAATTTCCGGTAAATACGGAAATAAAGTATGATTTCATTCTCACAGCCAGCAACAAAACCATTATTAGTTTCTTTGGCCCATTCAAGAGTGTTGTTCTGTGTATGAGTTGTATTAACTATTACAGATTGTAAGATATTGAAGGCAAGTCAGTCAGTACCTTTTTATCTTTCAATATATCACACAGCTATTTTTTGATCACAAGTATATAACCTCTGTCAGAATTATCACTGTGCTTGTTTAAAATGTAGCTTGTAGAATTCCATCTCAAATATTGAATTATCATTTCCATGTGTAGAATCCACAAATTTATAGTTAACAGGCATGATAAATAATAATTATTCCCAATAAAGCTTGAGAACAACTGCCTCATGGTCCTTACCACAATGCCTCTGAACATGAGACATTTAATGAATGTGCTCTGAATTACATGAATGGATATGAATATAATCTACATGTCTCTAAGACACATCTTAATTAACATTAAAAACCAAATTTTCTAATGAATTGAAAATATTGACATTAATTTAGTCAAGAATATTAACTAGAAACCAAAATGAATCTAAATCTGTTCACACACAAAAGACTATAGCTGTGTTAAATGCAGAATATATTTGATAAGCACAGTTTTCTTCAATAACTATCAGTATTTGTGAATTATATAAATAACTCTTTCATATTTTCATGTACTAGAGACCTGACTGTGGAATTATTGCATTATTTTAATTGCTATTTTGAAGAAAAATTAATTTCAGAAGTAATCATTTGAATGCTAATTGTTAAACTGGAGTGTAAAGCACTAAACTTAAGAGTGTAATTTTCTAGATTAATGTGTAATGTCTCAACTTTGGAAGAGACACATTAACACACTATTGCTTGGAGGTAGTTTTTGATTGATTATGGTTTATTTCCTTTAATTTCATTATAACTCTAATGTTTCATGCTAAATTTTTTAGAATATAAATAATTATGTTTACCTATTAAGTAATGTATAGAATTAATTCTACTTCCCTGACTATAAGTTTGCTAAATAATAGGAATTTTGTATCCTGACATTTTTCAGAGTAATTATTAATAGTGCTTACCTTTCTAAGTATATCCAACAGAATATTTGGGTTTTTTCCCATGAAATCTAAATTACATTATGAAGCTCATATGGGAATGAAAGTGAAGTAAAAGTGAAGTCGCTCAGTCGTGTTGGACTCTTTGCGACCCCACCAGGCTCCTCCGCCCATGGGATTCTCCAGGCAAGAATACTGGAGTAGGTTGCCATTTCCTTCTCCAGGGGATCTTCCGGACCCAGGGATCGAACCCAGGTCTCCTGCATTGCAGGCAGACGCTTTAACCTCTGAGCCACCAGGGAAGCCCGCCATATTGGAATAGTCTGCCACTAATTTCATACAAATTTTGAGCTCCAAATTAAATTTTCATCACTAATGACTTTATTTCCAACCCGTATTTATCTTTTTCTTTGATGTCAACCCCTTAGCTCTCAATCCGTCCATACGCTCATTGTTTCATTCGACAAATACTTGATGCTTACTCTGTGCTAGTTAGCACACAAACTTATGCCTCAGGGGGATGCACATGAGTAATCAGGAAATTACAGTACAGTATGGATGATTTTGGAGAAGGCAATGGCACCCCACTCCAGTACTCTTGCCTGGAAAATCCCATGGATGGAGAAGTCCGGTGGGCTACAGTCCATGGGGTCGCTAAGAATCGGACACGACTGAGCGACTTCCCTTTCACTTTTCACTTTCATGCATTGGAGAAGGAAATGGCAACCCACTCCAGTGTTCTTGCCTGGAGAATCCCAGGGACGGGGGAGCCTGATGGGCTACTGTCTATGGGGTCGCACAGAGTCGGACACGACTGAAGCGACTTAGCAGCAGCAGCATGGAGAATTTTATTTGTGGAAAAACAGATCTGATGGGACCATAAAAGAAAATTATCTTACACAGCTTTAGGGATAATGGGAAGCTTTCTCAAAGGAATTGAACTTTAATCTGCCACCTGAAGAAACAGTTATTAATAGGGCTATGGACAGCCGGAGCATAATCTCCACAGGAGGATGAAGCAGGAGCAAAAATTTGATAACTAGAGAAAGATGAGCATCATTAGGGAACTGCATGGAAATCTAGAATGCTGTAATATATAATATTGGCTGGGGATTAACATCAACCAAATCATGAATCACTTTTCCCTAGCAGGCCATGCCAAAAATCAGTTCACTGGTTCATTTACACTCTAGCAAGACCTCTCATGGGACTTCCCAGATGCTGCTAGTGGTAAAGAACCCACCTACCAATGCAGGAGATGAAGAGATGCGGTTTGATCCCTGGGTGGGAAAGATCCCCTGGAGTGGGAAATGGTAACCCACTCTAATATTCTTGCCTGGAGAATCCCATGGACAGAGGAGCCTGGCAGGCTACAGTCCGTAGTATCACAGAGAGCTGGACATGACTGAAGCGACCTAGCAGACATGCATATATGCACACAATAAGAACAAAAGTAAAAGAAAGAGATGCCAGCGTTATAAAATGATAATAATTAAAAAGAATTCTACTGAACATTTCATTTCTCCAACATGTAGATTATCAAGACTATTATCATATAGTTCTTAGGACTGATTGTATTTTAGTATGTCAGGTCAAATGTGTTGCTTATAAAATACAAACATGAAATATGAAAGCAGATTTTAAAAATTCAAAACAATACTAATTCTTAACAGCTAACTGATGTTTTTAAAGCAATAGTGAATATTTATTTAGTGATAATTCTATTACAGAGTCCAGCTCTGTTCTACATATTTTTTGTGTGTTAACTTTTTTAATCTTAACGTCTATATGATAGATAATATTGTTTTCCCTGTTTGGTACACATGCATTGAGATCTTTGCCCAAGGAAGGTCTTATCAGTTCCAGTTAGCTTGCCACACAACTAGGATCAGAGCCAGGCAATAGTACTTCAGACAAGAATAATAGAATAGTCTAAGCAAATTGTGTGTTAAGAAACTCTGCAGATTTTTAAATGGTTTGAAAATCTTCTTGTATACGTGAGTGAAACTGAAACTTGCAAGAGAAACTTTGAAAGAAAAATATATTTAGAAGTGGCATATCCAAATATTAGTCTAAATATCTGGAGAGGCAGTTTAAAAAAATAGTGTTCAATTATATGTTTTATATATAGCAAGAATTTATTCTATTGTGGCTTTGAGAGGACATACATATATGGAACTTTATAGTAAAGTAATAAGTGGCTTTAGAGAGGAAGAATATCAGAGAGTATGTAGATTAACACGAGTTCTAATTTTAGGTCTATCACTAATGTCCAGGGGCTTTGAATGAGTCTTGGATCTCATTTGCCAACTGTATAAAACAAGGGTTGTGGACTCTATACTTTCAAATCCTATTTTATTTCTCAAATATTATGTTTCAGGGAAGGGCATATTTTAAAATAGTCATCATTTACTTAGAAAACATCTTAGGTATAATTGATTTGGGGGGAAGCTCTTCTTACTATGATAAAACTCATTAGATAAAGACCCTCAGAAAAGCTTGCATTGTCAAAGTTAGGTTTATTAATTTGTAGTATCAAGGGAGACAATGAAGGAAGAGAACTGAGGCAACTCAATAGGAGGGCATGGCAATAGGTGGCTTATACATTTCTTCCTGTGATGGATTAGTTTAGGTTTGCACTAGAGCTGAAGGATTCTAAAGAAGTTGAAAGGAGAAACTATGGGTTCTACATTGGCATGGTCATGAAGGGAGGGCTGTTTAACCCTTAAATATCACAATAGTCTTTGCTCAGGAGGTAAGACGAATAAGGCAAAGCTGGGAAATCATTGATACAAAAACAAGAAAGACTTGTGTGACTTTGGCCATGTCCCATTTGAAACACTGCTTTAGGGTCTATTGGGAACATCACAGTCCCCTTTGTACCCAAAATGAGACAAATAAGATAATGTAGCTGAAACACACATACAGCCACACAAAATCTAACCTAAATAGCGAAATTTCCTTCTATATGAGTAACAGAATTTTTGATAAAGAAGGTAATGAATATAAGACTGTTTTTTCCATAGTTAAGTTTGTGTTTTATGAAAATATCTTATATCTAGAACCCTACCATATTGATTATTCTATCAAAGAGGTGAAATTTAATTGAAAATACACCACTGAGAAATATTAAAAACTCATTGTAACCCAAAAGATGCTAACAAATGATATTCCACAATCAATACTTGCATTACTGAAATGTGCATCATGGTTTAGTCACTGAAGTAGAGAGAATAAAGGGTTTTAGACATTAAAAAAAAATATGACTTTTAAAGTTGAGGGGTAAAAGACCCAAACTGTAAATCATATGAACATTTGGATTCCACGGTGTTCTCAAATGAAGGGAGTAAAAAAACAAAGCAAATGATTAAAAGTTGCAAGAAAAAGACTTGAGAGAGGGAAAGGTCTAGAAAATAGAATAGTAGTTCAGGTCAAGAAGCAACAGTTAGAACTGGACATGGAACAACAGACTGGTTCCAAATCAGGAAAGGAGTATGTCAAGGCTGTATATTGCCACCCTGTTTATTTAACGTATATGCAGAGTACATCATGCAAAATACTGGGCTGGATGAAGCACAAGCTGGAATCAAGATTGCTGGGAGAAATAGCAATAACCTCAGACATGCAGATGACACCACCCTTATGGCAGAAAGTGAAGAGGAACTGAAGAGCCTCTTGATGAAGGTGAAAGAGGAGAGTGAAAAAGCTGGCTTAAAACTCAACATGCAAAAAGTCAAGATCATGGCATCTGGTCCCATCACTTCATATCAAATAGATGGGGAAGCAATGGAAACAGTGACAGACTTTTGGGGGGGCTCCAAAATCACTGCAGATGGTGATTGCAGCCATGAAATTAAAAGACACTTGCTCCTTGGAAGAAAAGCTATGACCAACCTATATAGCATATTAAAAAAGCAGAGAGCTTACTTTACTAACAAAGGTCTGTCTAGTCAAGCTATGGTTTTTCCAGTAGTCATGTATGGATGTCAGAGTTGGACTGTACAGAAAGCTGAGCACCGAAGAATTGATGCTTTTGAACTGAGGTGTTGGAGAAGACTCTTGAGAGTCTCTTGGATTGCAAGGAGATCCAACTAGTCAATCTTAAAGGAAATCAGTCCTGAATGTTCATTGAAAGGACTGATGCTGAAGCTGAAACTCCAATACTTTGGCAACCTGATGTGAAGAACCAACTCATTGGAAAAGAACCAGGTGCTGGGAAAGATTGAAGGCAGAGGAGAAGGGGATGAAGACAGAGGATGAGATGATTGGATGGCATCACTGACACGATGGACATTAGTTTGTGTAGGCTCCCAGAGTTGGTAATGGACAGGAAAGCCTGATGTGGTGCAGTCCTTGGGGTTGCAAAGAGTTGGACATGACTGAGCAACTGAACTGAACTGAAGATTTTGGGGAGATATTGCACAAAGGTTTTCTGTTTTTCTCTTCTTTTGAAGAAAGTGAGTTTAAAAGAACCAGCAAGAACTGGAGCTAATAACAGAGGAAAATAAATTCTGATTTTAAAGGTTCTGACATATAGAAATAGATTTAGAGAATAGGCAAAGCATTTCTTTCCTTGTGTTAAGTTTAAGTCGAGACAATTGATAACCTGTGTTAGATGTGGTCCTGCCTCTAGATACAAAAGCTCCCAGAATCCACTCTGCTGTTGTTGAAATCATGTGGATTACCAGAACTCCAAGCCTTTCCAAACAGGTCATCTGTTGTTTTAAATTGACTTCTTAGCTCAATTTAATTTTATTTGGTTTAGCTCAACTTCAGCTTTCCCTGACAAAGAAATATCAAACAGCCAAAAAAGGGGGGGAGGGGAGAGAGGATTTTCATCTTAAACTGGAAAGCCTGTAAATGCAAGTACCACATCATCAGTTAGATTTAAGGAAGAGGTCCAAACCTTGGCTGATTCCAAGATCTCTCACTATATGAGGGCAAACTAAGTGGGGTGGCTGTCACCTGGTGATGGTCAAGTCTGATCTAAAGGATTTGCATTTACAGGATAGCTATATTTTCTTATCTCTTATCATGATCCTGATTAGAAGCTGTTAGTTCTAATAGGGAAGACTGCACTGCTGGATGAGTGAACCCTTCTATGTTGCCAGTGGTATATAAATAACTATGCCCCCTAGTAGAACGTCCCAGCAACCCTTCCCCTTAAGTATCTTTGGTATCTATTTTTGAAGAATCTACTACCTAACCTCCAAAATTATGTTTAAGTGTCTTTGAGGTTTAAAAATTGCATTCCTCAATGATGCATTTCCTTTACATAGAAAATCTTTCATTTTGTCAGTTTTTTATTTCAAAGATATTGGTATAAGAAATTACTAAAAGCGAACAGAAAGAAAAATCATTAAGACAAGCTAGTTCTATGAAGTGAACTTTGAAAATGAAAAAACCTTTAAATATGGGATAAAGTTTGAATTCTTTATCTTCATTCAGTATTAGCCTGAAGATTTTGTTTGCATCCTTTCATAAAGTTTGTACAATGTGGAGAGAAATGTAAAATTGACATTTTCGCTTCTTGGGTGTTTTTGTCCCAAGAAATAGTTATGTATAAGACTTAAATAAGAATCACTAAATAACAATTGTAAAGAAAATGGGCAACTTTGTTTTATAATTTGAAATAGAAAGAAAGAAAGTGAAGTTGCTCAGTCATGTCTGACTCTTTGCAACCCCATGGATTGTAGCCTACCAGGCTCCTCAGTCCATGGAATTTTCCAGGCAAGAGTACTGGAGTGGGTAGCCATTTCCTTCTCCAGGGGATCTTCCTGACCCAGGGATTGAACCTGGGTCTCCCACATTGTAGGCAGACGCTTTACCATATGAGCCAATATGAAATAGCATAGCTGTCATTAGTAAAAAAAAAAAAACTTTTTATTTAAAATTGTATAAATTTATTTATTTGATTTAGTCTACCTTTTGAGGGTATATTGTTCAACATTTCTGAAGGCTGAATTACAAACTTGATCAGAGATATTTTTAAGGTATTCATTTTGCATATAATTTTTAATAATATATTTCTCAGACACAATCATTCTTGAGTCACAGTCAACAGTATAAAATATTACAATGGAGATAACATCAGGAAACTTTTTTCAAATAAGTCGAATTTCACCTGTAAAATGCTTCTAAGAAAATGATTGAATATAGATACTTAGTGGTGACTTGAATTTGCAAAATCAAGTTGATTTGGTAAAAATCAATGTATTGAAAGCTATTGAGATAATTATGGTACTTTTATCTTTCATTGTGTTAATGTGTATATCATAGTGATTGATTTGTAGATATTGAGCCATCCTTGTACCCTTGGAATAATTCACTTCATCATTATGTATTTTTATGCATCTTTGACTTCTGTTTACAATATTTTGTTGAGGATTTTTGCATCTATGTTCATCAGGGATATTGGCCTGTCATAATTTTGTTTGTTTATATGATATCTCTGTCTGGTTTTTTTTATTAAGGTAATGCTGGATTCATAAAATGAGTTTAGAAGAGTCCTCTCCTTTTCAATTTTTCAAAATAGTTTGAGAAGGATAGGAGGTAACTCTTCCTTAAATGTTTGGTAGAATTTTCCTATGAAGTTGTATGGTCCTTGATTTTTCTTGAAAGTTTTTTGATTACCAATTCAGTTTCATTGCCAGTATTTGGTCAGTTAAGATTTTCTATTTCTTTGTGTGTTTCTAGGAATTTATCCATTTCTTCTAATGTTGTTCAATTTGTTAGAAGATTGTATAACTGTTTTTAGTATTCACTTATAATTATTTTTATTTCTCTAATATTGGTTGTAAATTCTCCTCTTTCCTTTTTAATATTATTTACTCTGATTTTATTTATTTAATATTTTATTGTAATGTCCTTTTTTTCTGCACAAGTCTGGGTAAAGGCTGTTCATTTAAATTTTTTCTTGTTTTTTGAGGTAGGCCTGTATTACTATAAAATTCCCTCTTAAAACTGATCTTTTTTTTTTTTTTTTGTCCATAGATTTTGAAAAGTCATGTTGCTATTTTCATTTGTCTCAAGATATTTTTTATTTCCTCTTCGATTTCTTTGTTGACCCATTTGTTTATTTTAGTAGCATGTTGTTTATTCCTCACAAGTTAATGTTTTTTTCCAGTTTTCTTTCTGTAATTGACTTCTAGTTTCATACCATTGCAGTCAGACAAGTAGCTTGATATGATTTCAACCTTAAATTTATTGAACCTTGATTTCTGGCCTAACACATAATCTATTCTGAAGAAAGTTCTGTGTGCTTAAAAAGAATGTGATTTTGCTCTGGTTGAATGGACTTTCATCTTGTCATCTAAGATGACAAGTGTCATTTGAGGCCACTGTTTCCTTATTGCTGTCCTGTCTAGATAGTCTATCTATTGATGTAAGTGGGGCATTGAAGTCTTTATTATTATTGTATTACTGTTGATTTTTCCTTATATATCTGATAATATTTGCTTGATATATTTAGCACTGCTATATTAAGTGTATAAATGTTTATGAATGTTTAATCCCCTTCTGGGACTGACTCCTTTATCATTATATCGGGTTGGTCAAAAAGTTTGTTCAGGTTTTCCACAACATCCTACAGAAAAATCCCAATGAACTTTTTAGCCAACTTAATATAATGCCCTGTTTTAAGTTCTACTTTGTCTGATGTGTTGCTACCCTAACTTGCTTTTCATTTCTGTTTGTATGGAGTATCATTTTCCAACTTTCACTTTCAGTCCATATGTATCTTTAGCTCTGATATGAGTTTCTTTTAGGCAGATGGATCTTGTTGTTTTTTTTTTTTTTTAAATCCATTCAGCCACCCTGTCTTTTGATTGGATCATTAATCAATTTACATTTAAGGTTATTACTGATTATTGATTATTTTGTAGGTTTTTTCCTTTAACCACTTTAAATATATCATGCCATTCCCTTCTGGTCTGCAAAGTTTCTGCTGAAAAATTAGTTTATAGCCTTATGGGAGTTCTCTTTGTGTGAAACTTTTTGTTTTTCTCTTGCTTCCTTTAAAATTCTCCCTTTATCTTAATCTTTTCTCATTTTAGTTATGATATATTTTGGTGTGGGTCTCTTTGGGTTCATCCTGTTTGGGACTTTCTGTACTTCCTGGATCCAGATATCTGTTTTCTTCTTCAGGTAAGGGAAGTTTTCAACCATTATTTCATCAAATACATTTTCGGCCACCCTCCTCCTTCTGAGATCCCTATAATGTGAATGTTAGTACACTTGATGTCTAGAGGTCCCTTCCTTATACTTTCCTTGTTAATTTTTTTTCTTCTTTTTGCTGTTCCAGTTGTGTGATTTCTATTATTCTGTCTTTCCAGTCACTTATATGTTCTTCTGTATCACTCAATCTGTTGTTAATTTCTTCTAGTATATCTTTTATTTCAATTGTTGTATCCTTCAGCTCTGATTGGTTCTTTTTGTATTTTCTAGTTCTTTATGGACATTTTCACTGTGTTTCTCTATTCTTTTCCCCAGTTCAGTGAACATTTGTATAACCATTGTTCTGAACTCTTTAGCAGTTAAATTACTTATATCTATGTTATTAGGAATTTTTTCTGGGTTTTATCTTGCTACTTTGTTTGAATGTATTCCTTTGTCTTCTCATTTCGTTTGACTTTCTCATAGAAACAAAGGTGTGTCCTTGTGTGGGAGTGAACTTCTTCAGTCTGCATGTGCCTAGTGGCTTTGATGGAAGATTAGGATCTAATGAGATCCCTGGTGCCTTGGTGATTGCCTTGGTGAGGGGCAGGTCCAGGTCCAGGGCTAGAGAGGGTGGGGTCAGAGCTTGGCACAAGCAGCAGCTTCTCCCATAGAGGGATGGTAGTCATTTCCTTGAGTGGCAGGGCTGGAGACAGAGAGACTAGAACCAGAGCCCAGTGTGGGTTGGGGAGTGCACTGGGATGGTCCTGGCAGACCATCCAGATAACCAGTTTTCTATCTGTTATTCTGTGCTTAGACTGGGAGTAAGCAAGTTCTGTACATTCCTTTCAAGAGCATTGACTTGGTTTCCCATTGACCTCTGTAATTTTGTTTTCATAATTAGCCAAGTAGGCTGGTCTTCAGTACTGGACCACAAACCCCTCACTTCTTAGGAAATATCTCTAAGCCTGTGATATCTCCCTCCTTTTCTGGGTCACCATCTAGGGGTATGAGTCTTGGTTAAATCGCTTCTCCTCCTATCAGAATACATGCGGTTCTTTCTTTATATCCTTGCTTGTAGCTGTTATGCTAGTTCTTAAGTTATTTTCAGAGAGAGTTGCTCTATATATCATTGTAGTTTTTATGTTTGGGGGAGGATACATGCTTAGGGTCTTTTTTCTCTGTCATCTTAATCTGTTTTAGTCCAAACATAACCTTTGAATTGACTCACAGATGAAACTTTAATTCAGTTTTGGGAGATCTAAGAAGTATACTTAATTTTGAAAGAGTTCTAGTGGGTAAAATTAGGTGGTTAAAAAAAAAAAGACAGGATGTCTCTTAGTGGATGTGAAATTTTTTATAGTCATAATAAATTTTATGTCTCCCTTGTTAGTCTAATGCTCCTTTCATTTAACTGACATGTCACCTTGAAAATATTTTCTAGGAAAGAAAGAGTCTTTTATAAAAAGATGGCTCTTCTCATTACTAAAAAGAGATGCTACCCTATACGTTGTTTGAAAAGGTTTGCTCGTGCTATTTTTGTTCTATTGAAACCTGAAATGTGAAGCATGATATCTGAAGCTAATTCTTCCAGTTTGGGTAGCTTAATGTTAAGTTATTAAACAATCCTAAAGTAATTAATTCTTTCTTATACTTTTTCTCCATATGAAACAAAAACAACTCTAAATGTTGAAGGGTTTTCTTTTTTAAAAAGAGAAAAATATCAATTATTTAAATTTCATTATACCTATCAATGATATTACAAACACACTAGTAGTCAAAGTTGCAATACTTTGGTTCTAATTACATGTAGTCTATATCACTACAGACTTATTTTGGTTAAAATTAATTCTTGGTTATTGATGGAACTGATCTATAAAACCAAATCCAAAGGGGAAGTTTTATGTTGAATATAGGTAGTGATATATGAACTGTGTATGAGTACAATTATGTTGATCATTAGTTAATATTAAAAATAGGATTATTCATGTTAGAAATAAAAGTCTGCCTCTATTACCAGGGTCATTAAATTTGCTTTGTTGACTATCTTTCTTTTGCTTAGTATCTTCTCTTCTTAGATATAGTGATTCTGAGACCCTCTGAGAAGTGAAGTCTTTCAGCTGGAATTTTGCCAAGAAGGCCACAAACCTACCCTGCTCTCAGTTCACTT
Organism: Bos mutus; assembly: GCF_027580195.1. Classification (NCBI taxonomy): domain Eukaryota; kingdom Metazoa; phylum Chordata; class Mammalia; order Artiodactyla; family Bovidae; genus Bos; species Bos mutus. Next base: position 66,550,496 of record NC_091628.1, read on the forward strand.
AAGTTCAGTCACTCAGTCCAGTCACTCAGTCGTGTCCGACTCTTTGTGACCCTGTGGACTGCAGCATGCCAGGCTTCCCATCACCAGCTTCTGAAGCTTGTTCAAACTCGTGTCCATCGAATTGGTGATGCCATCCAACCATCTCATCCTCTGTCATCCCCTTTTCCTGCCTTCAATCTTTCCAGCATCAGGGGCTTTTCCAGTGAGTCAGTTCTTTGGCTACATCAGGTAGCCAAAGTATTGAAGTTTCAGCCTCAGCATCAATCCTTTCAATGAATATACAGGACTGATTTCCTTTAAGATTGGCTGGTTGGATCTCCATACAGTCCAACGGACTCTCAAGAGTCTTCTCCAACACCACAGTTCCAAAGGATCAATTCTATGGCACTCAGCTTTCTTTATAGTCCAACTCTCACATTCATACATGACTACTGGAAAAATCAAAGCTTTAAGTAAACGAACTTTTGTGGCAAAGTAATGTCTCTGCTTTTTACTATGCTGTCTAGGTTGGTCATAGCCCTTCTTCCAAGGAGCAGGAATCTTTTAATTTCATGGCTGCAGTCACCATCTGCAGTGATTTTGGAGCCCAAGAAAATAAAGTCTGTCACTGTTTCAATTGTTGCCTCATCAATTTGCCATGAAGTGATGGCAACAGATGCCATGATCTTAATTTTCTGAATGTGGAATTTTAAGCCAATTTTTTCACTCTCCTCTTTCACTTTCATCAAGAGGCTCTTTAGTTCTTCTTTTCTTTCTGCCATAAGGGTGGTGTCATCTGCATATCTGAGGTTATTGATATTTCTCCTGGTGATCTTGATTCCAGCTTGTACTTCATCCAGTCCAGTGTTTTGCATGATATACTCTGCATATAAGTTAAATAAGCAGGGTAACAATATACAGCTTTGACGTACTCCTTTCCTGATTTGGAACCAGTCTGTTGTTCCATGTCCAGTTCTAACTATTGCTTTTTGACGTGCATACAGATTTCTCAGGAAGCAGGTCAGGTGGTCTGGTATTCCCATCTCTTAAAGAATTTTCCACAGTTTGTCGTCATCCACACAATCAAAGGCTTTGGTGTAGTCAATAAAGCAGAAACAGATGTTTTTCTGGAATTCTCTTTATTTTTTGATGATCCAACAGATGTTAGTAATTTGGTCTCAGGCTCCTCTGCCTTTTCTAAATCCAGCTTGAACATCTGGATGTCACGGTTCACATATTGCTGAAGTCTGGCTTGGAGAATTTTGAGCATTACTTTGCTAGCATGTGAGATGAGTACAATTGTGCGGTAGTTTGAGCATTCTTTGGCATTGCCTTTCTTTGGGATTGGAATGAAAACTGACTTTTTCCACTCCTGTGGCCACTGCTGAGTTTTCCAAATTTGCTGGCATATTGAGTGCAGCACTTTCACAGCATCATCTTTTAGGATTTGAAATAGCTCACTTGGAATTCCATCACCTCCACTAGCTTTGTTCTTAGTGATGCTTGCTAAGGCCCACTGGCTCCAGGTGAATGAATGATCACACCATCATGGTTATCTGGGTCATGAAGATCTTTGTTGTGTAGTTCTATGTATTCTTGCCACCTCTTCTTAATATCTTCTGCTTCTGTTAGGTTCATACCATTTCTGTCCTTTATTGTGCCCATCTTTGGATGAAATGTTCCCTTGGTATCACTAATTTTCTTGAAGAGACCTCTAGTCTTTCCCATTCTATTGTTTTCTTCCATTTCTTTGCATTGATTACTGAGGAAGGCTTTCTATATCTCTCCTTGCTATTCTTTGGAACTCTGCATTCAAATGGGTTTATCTTTCCTTTTCTCCTTTGTCTTTAGCTTCTCTTCTTTTCTCAGCTATTTGTAAGGCCTCCTCAAAGAACCATTTTGCTTTTTTTTTTTTCCCCCTTGGGAAGATCCCCTGGAGAAGGGAAAGTCTACCCACTCCCATATTCTGGCCTGGAGAATTCCATGGGCTGTAAAGTTATGGGGTCTCATAGAGTTGGACATGGCTGGTTGGCTTTCAGTTCGTTTTGCTTCCAGTTCTTGCTTCTATTTCTTATCCTGCTCTGCTGCTGCTGCTGCTAAGTCACTTCAGTTGTGTCCGACTCTGTGCGACCCCACAGAGGGCAGCCCATCAGCCCTGTCCCTGGGATTCTCCAGGCAAGAACACTGGAGTGGGTTGCCATTTCCTTCTCCAATGCATGAAAGTGAAAAGTGAGAGTGAAGTCGTTCAGTCGTGTCTGACTCCTAGCGACCCCATGGATTGCAGCCTACCAGGCTCCTCCATCCATGGGATTTGCCAGGCAGGAACACTGGAGTGGCTTGCCATTGCCTTCTCCGTATCCTGCTCTGATACCACTTAATTCCCAGGCTTTCTTGCCTTGTTGATTCTGTTCATGCACAATGGGTCAGGAGTATACTGGGAACTGTAGTTAATGTTCAACAAACCGTTTACTCAAGTTCTTCAGTGAAATACATTTCCATCATAATTTTGTATTCAGATTGTAGTAAAATTCTCTAGTTTAATAAAATCTTCCTTATTATCTCCAACTAAAAGTAATTTCTCCCATGAAAATGCAATGAATAAAATGTCATTGTCATTTGCATGGCACTTCTTATATGTTATATTACATTATAATTATTTCAGTTATAGTCATTTCTCCCTACCAAAATCCTTCCTTGATTTATCACTACTTTTTTTGAGTCAGCAAATATTTGTAGAATGTAGAACACAATCCTAAGACATCTCTAGCCACTCCCATTTTTGTAATGAGATTCAGTTCACTGTTATGAAAGTAATATATACTTATGTGTGTATATATCAATGTGTATATATATATATATAATATGAAATAGAAGTGCAAGGATTTAAATAACTCATCTATTACTTAATGCTTATTTTTCATTCACCCATGCACTTATTCATTTAATAATTATTAGTCCCTTTAACTATGCTTGGTGGCAAGAATAAAACATGGATTTGTTTTTTTTTTTTTAATGGTTATATTCCTTGAAGACTTTAAAGTAGTATTTGAGGACAAAAAATTTTTTTTCACTTTCATAGAATGAAAAATGTTATAGCAGTGTTACACACAGGGTACCATAGGGATAGTACATTGTGTGACTGTGAAAAAAGTCCCTCCAGACCTTGTTTTTATTCAGTAGAATTTCCTGGAACTATAGACAATTTTATATTATTATGTGTCATAATATTAGCAAAATATTTATATATTCACCTGTGTTTCCAGATTTAATGGCCACCCTGTATGTCTCTGTGCATTTGTACTAAGCAGTTTTAGTCCTGTCTGACTCTTTGCAGCCCTTTGGACTATAGTCCACCAGGCTCCTCTGTCCATGGGATTCTCCAGGCAAGATTACTAAGGTGGGTTGCCATGCCCTCCTCCAGGGGATCTTCCTGACCCAGGGATCGAACCCGTGTCTCTTATGTCTCCTGCATTGGTAGGCAGGTTCTTTACCACTAGCGCCACCTGAGAAGCCACATCTCTATCCATATATGTCTACAAATACATACAAGCATCTAATATAGGATGACATATAAGTGGAACTCAACATGTTTTGTTCCTTTCTGATTCTAGATTTGAAATTTAGGAGAGGTTCTAAAAAACTTGAGGAGTGTTTTGCGTAAAAGGATATGACAGTATGATGCATACATGCTGTAGTCCAGGTATCAAAGTGCTGGATCTAAATCCGTAGTGCCATAGCTGGCTTGTACCCTTTAGAAAGCTTGACTGAACTCTTGGTACAAAGGCCACTAGATGGGGCTTGTGTGCTTAGTACCTTATAGTTTAGCAAAACATACTTTTAGTTTTTTTCAACCTCACAAATAGTTCCCTTTAACCTATGTTGTTCTTTATTAGCTGTAACATCATAAGCAATTCTCATTAGAAATCTTTTTTATATTAACAAGTGTACAACATAACTGTTGCACTTGCGAACATGTAAGATTCCTCAAAGCAAAGCAAACAAATCTCTTTGCAATCACGCATATTTATCTCTTTAGAAACCAAATGCACAAATTACCAACCTAAAGTTCTTTTCAAAGCTGTGTCTCATTGTATTATGAATCTCACATATTGTGCCTTGGAAGCACCAGTTTTCTGATTCAGTGAGTCTGGGGTGGAAACTGTTTGCATTTCCAACCAGTGCTTTGTTATGCTGATGCTCCTGATCCAGGGTATCAAACTTCAAGAACCTCTGTTGTGTGCAAAGGCTCTCTGTAGATAAAATGTGTTGATTTGGCTTGCCTGTCTCAAGACTGCTTCTTGCCACTCTGCAGTATTCATCTCTTTATGCACTGAAACCTGAACAAGGACCAGAAACAAAGAGGGCCCCTTTCATTGTATTTATGATCCTCACCACTGGGCACACAGCTCACAACCATAGATAGGACTCAAGTTCTTCACCAATCTAAGAGGTAGTGTTTTTTATATTTGAGCAATCAATAGCTAGTACGCATTTTTTAATTAAACGAAGAGTTTTACCCAAGACACAAGAACTTTGGATTCTGATTTACCTTTGGCTCATAGACTTTTGGGTTTCTGAGTCTTTCCATTTTTCTCCATCTTGCAACCCACTGACACCAGGACTTTCCCTTCTAACCTCCCCCAACAAATGCTGAGACCTAGGCCCAGTGGTCCTCTCTCTTCCCAGTCTCAGCCCCTGGTTTACTGATTTCCTGCAAACATTTATGCACAATTTTACTTCTGTTTTGCTGGAGATTTAGCTATGTACTACTTTTTTAAAATATATATAAATCAATATCTATAACTGGTTTCCTCATCTATTCATTTCTGACTTACTCTTTCCTTCATCAGGTATTAGCTACTTGATGATTCCAGGTGCTGCCTTGTCCAGCCATTATGGCTACAGTGGTAAAAAAGTTAGACATCATCTCATATCTTTCAAAATCCCCACCATTTTTTTTTGTTTGTTTGTTTAATTTGCTCTGTCTTTTGGGGGATACTTCTTGTCACTAGGTTGTTGTTTTTTTTTTTTTTTTTTTTTTGAATTTTAAATTTTATTTTATTTTTAAACTTTACAAAATTGTATTAGTTTTGCCAAATATCAAAATGAATCCGCCACAGGTATACATGTGTTCCCCATCCCGAACCCTCCACCCTCCTCCCTCCCCATACCATCCCTCTGAGTCGTCCCAGTGCACTAGCCCCAAGCATCCAGTATCGTGCATCAAACCTGGACTGGCAACTCGTTTCATACATGATATTATACATGTTTCAATGCCATTCTCCCAAATCTTCCCACCCTCTCCCTCTCCCACAGAGTCCATAAGACTGTTCTATACATCTGTGTCTCTTTTGCTGTCTAGTACGCAGGGTTATTGTTACCATCTTTCTAAACTCCATATATATGTGTTAGTATACTGTATTGGTGTTTTTCCTTCTGGCTTACTTCACTCTGTATAATAGGCTCCAGTTTCATCCACCTCATTAGAACTGATTCAAATGTATTCTTTTTAATGGCTGAGTAATACTCCGTTGTATATATGTAGCACTGCTTTCTTATCCATTCATCTGCTGATGGGCATCTAGGTTGCTTCCATGTCCTGGCTATTATAAACAGTGCTGCGATGAACATTGGGGTACACGTGTCTCTTTCTCTTCTGGTTTTCTCAGTGTGTATGCCCAGCAGTGGGAAGGTTGTTGTTTTCTATCTACCTTCTTGGAGTACAGACTCCTGGCTTAAGATAACCACCAACTTTCTGGCTTTTGAGCAGTATCTCAAGCTTCTATCTTTATTTCTTGGTTCTTGACTCCTAAGTCAGCATCTGGCTACTTGAGCATCTTCTTCTCACCTGACTTTTATCATCCCAGCTGGGGTTGTGCTTTTTTTTTTTTGGCAGGGGCTGGGGCAGGGGTGGGGGGGGGCTAATAATATAGTGATAATACCTTGAAATGTGTGGTACTTACTTTTTTGTTAATATAATGATAATACCTTAAAATATGTGTTGCTTATTAAAATATATCTTCAATAGTGCTTCAGCATATTCCCTCTCATTTGATTTACCATTTCAAATGATTAAGGTATCTTTATGGAAAACAACATATCTTTCAAATATTTTACCTTCATATAATGTTTATATTCTTATAAATGCATAAATTACCTAAACCTTGGCCTATTTAAACATTTTTTATCTTTTCTATATTCTGTTATCCTATGAAACAACTAAGCATATTAATAATGGAATGATCTCTCAGGGCATTATTTGTGTTCTCTATTATTAGATTTTATGGAAATTTACTCAAGTTACCATTTATTTATTTAGATCAGATATGCACAGTTTACGGTCAAACTGATCTTAAACAGCCCAGAAGCTTCTGTATTATGCCAGCAAAATCATTTTTATTTCACACTTTCTGTCTGATATTCTTTTCATGATCTCTACATGACAACCATGCATATACACTTGGACTCAGCCTCCTATTTTAAATCACCGTACCTTAAAAAGACTAGTCACCTCATCATGCTCATAGAACCATTTAGTTTAAATGAATTAACAAGGCCCAACAAAAATTGGTCTTCATACACTAAAATCTGCCCTCTGCTTCTATTTAAACATTAAGATTACATAATGTTTCACATATTGAAAGATACCCCCAAAATGCTACATGCAAAAGTCATTAATGATGGAGGAAATTGTTGGGAATGGCATAAAAAGTTCAAACACCCAGTATACATTTTTGGAGGCTTGGAGCTGCAAGGGTTAAGCTATTCTGGCACAGAGAAATTTTACCAAGACCTTAACCTGATTATATCCCTGATACAAGTTAAGCCCAATTTATTCAGCAGGGATGCTGTGAAGTGAAGCATATCACGAGTACTGAGGGTAATAGAAACAATTGCTTCAGTGAGCCTAGAGCTGTTGCCACAGCCGCGTCAGAACAGATGGCTCTGCGTTTATTCCAGTCTAGGGATTCAAATTGGCAGGAGTCAAACAAAAATCCTGAAAAGCATGTCAGCAGTTGTGGAAAGGAGTGTTCTTTATGTAAAAAGTTATTCATAACGTTACATTGAGAACCTGGAGGGATCTGCCACTTCAGGTAATTTGCCTATTAGTGTATTAAACTTGTGGCCCTTAATTTATCTATGTTTATATATTTATTTATACTCATATATTTCTGTATACATATGTATTTTACATATATATATATGCCACAAGTTCAACAAACATATATACATATATACTAGCAATACAATAATTTATGATATATTAATAATCTATAGTTAACACTATTCAGCAATCTAGAGTTAATATATTTTATGCATTATATGTATATTTATGCCAAATCTTCTTTGAAATGTTAGTATGTATCAACAGCTGCTAATTCCTGAATTAACATGTATTAATTTGCGTTTTAAATCTACACTACTACTAGCATAGCAATTTTTAGGTTTTCCTTCAAAACAAAACTAGCTATTCTATCTTGAGGTAAAGCTTTTCAACCACAGCCCACTTAAATTTTACATTAAGCCTAAAATGTGTTTTGGTCAAATGACTCCACTTGTTCATTAACATCTTTTTCTCTTTGCACAATAACTAATTAATAGTTTTGCTGGAAGTTAAATGAAAAGCTGATTTGACATTTTTGGGCCAAGATTCCTGAATTAGCCCTAAGATAACACAAAAGCTTTTACATACTCCCCACCATTTTAAAAATGTTTCAATAGAAAAAAAAAGAAAAGAAAGGAGAGATCTTACCTTGGTTTTCTCTAAGACAGTGAAACTGGAACTGTTTCCAAAATGCTAAGTTCTTCTAACTCTTTTTTATAGGAGAGGCAGCTAATTACAGATGTCTAAAGGGAAGGGTGTTCTCATGGTTTTGCTTTTGGGGGATATTTGTGGACTGTGAAATTACCCATTGAATGTGTCCTAAGGTTGGGTCTGGCTAGTCTTTTGTTTGACTGATCACCATGATTTCTCTACTCATATTATTAGCTAATAATCTAATCACAGGAAACTAAAAGCATCTTTAATTCTCTTTTATCACAGGATTTCCACATGATTTTTATAGGATATCTATGATAGCTAAAGCATGTATTTTTCCTACTATAATGTTATATTGACATCTAGCATTTGGGAGAAAAATATTCAGATCCTAGTGTAATTTTTTTCTTTTTCAGATTTATGATATGCTTTTAAAAATTTGACTCTGATGATTTATGTGATCACAGCATTTATCTTCTGGCCCAGGGAAAGATTGAGTTCTTTACAGCAAATTAATATCTGTACATATTAAATAGATAAGTGTTAAAATTTGAAACTTTAAAGTGAAAATGAAAGATTATAAGTGAATTAATTCAACTTTAGATGATGAAAGATATTATAAGCCTAATTTTAAACAAAATTCTATAAATATGTTTTAGTACAGATTTCACTGTGAACAAAAAGGAAACTGTGGGGCCTAGATTTGAATCATAAACCAGACTTTTATTGATTCTATAGTATTTCATTTGGGGTGGCATAAGCTGCTGTAACAAATATGCCCAAACGTGTCTCATGTCTAAAACAATTAGAGGTTTATTTTTCAGAGTCCAAGGTGGATCTCTCTAACTAGCAGTTGACTTTTCTCCATGTTGTGGGTCAGGGACACTGCCTATGATTGAAAACAACAGATTTGGTTGAGAAGGTCCCACCTGTGGGTTTTCCTAGGTGGTGTAAGTGGCAAAGAACCTGTCTGCCAATGCTGGAGGTACAAGAGATGCAGGTTTAACCCCTGGGTGAGGAAGATTCCCTGGAGGAGGGCATGGCAATGCACTCCAGTATTCTTGCCTGGAGAATCCCATGGACAGAGCCTGGTGGGCTACATTCCGTGGGGTTGCAGGGAGCAGGACGTGACTGAAGCAACTTAGCACAAGCACACAACACTGAAAGTAGCTTTTTTATCTCATCTCCAAATATTGACTTATGTAACCTTTAAAATTATATTTTGAGGCCTGGGAAAATAATAATAAAATGAAAGAAAATGCAAAACCCATTTTATCAACAATTTGAATCCAGTCTTCTCTTTGTGAATAGTGTGTATTTACATATGTAAAGAGCATTAAGTAAATTTCTCAAATTTTAACAGTGATTATTTTAGGTATTATGGTTACAAGTGACTTTAATTTTGTTATCATTCAAAATGCACAGATATTGCTTACAGAATGAGGGGGAAAGTACATATAAGACACTTTTCCTTCAGCTACTAAAATTATATATGAACTGTCTTAAATTTATGACCTGTCTGAACATTAGTTGTCAGAAACATAATTGTATCCCTGTCTGCACAGATAGCCAGGCTGTGTGCTGCTCTTCTTTCCTAAATCTATAATAACTAATTAGCTTTTAAAGTTTTCTGAAGTAAAGCCTGGTTAGAAGGAAAAAATATGGTATTACTGAGATGAACTTTAAAAGTAAAGTGTTAATAATGAGACTCACAACATATAATTTCTCATTACTGAATTAAAATAATCTCAGACCACGTACAACAGCTTTTCATTTATTCTCAGAAAGTATTTTGTGTTTGGGGAAAATTTGGCTAATGAATAAATTCAATCAAGCAAACAAAAAAAATAAATACAATTTCCCTCTTGATGTGCTAGATAATTAATGTTTTAGAATACATGAATCATTGCTATATCCCATGACAAGTGCTATAAAAGATTTTTTTCTTAAGATAGTGCAGTTTTGCTGAGGTAATTTTTTAAAGTATGTATGTATTCAGGCAGTTCAATTGCTCAGTCGTGTCTGACTCTTTGTGACCCCATGGACTGCAGCCTGCGGGGCTTCCCTGTCCATCACCAACTCCCAGAGCTTACTCAAACTCATGTCCATCGAGTTGGTGATGCCATACAACCATCTCATCCTCTGTCATCCCCTTCTCCTCCTGCCTTCAATCTTTGCCAGCATCATGGTCTTTTCAAATGAGTCAGTTCTTCACATCAGGTGGACAAAGTATTGGAGTTTTAGCTTCATCATCAGTCCTTCCAATGAACATTCAGAACTCATTTCCTTTAGGATTGACTGGTTTGATCTCCTTGCAGTCCACGAATGAATGTATTAAATTTATTTATATATTTTATGAAGATTTTAGATTTTTTTAGAAGACTTTAGATTTTTTTAATGAAACTCAAGAATTGATGCTTTTGAACTGTGGTGTTGGAGAAGACTCTTGAGAGTCCCTTGGACTGCAAGGAGATCCAACAAGTCCATTCTGAAGGAGATCAGCCCTGGGATTTCTTTGGAAGGAATGATGCTAAAGCTGAAACTCCACCTCATGCAAAGACTTGACTCATTGGCCACCTCATGCAAAGACTTGACTCATTGGAAAAGACTCTGATGCTGGGAGGGATTGGGGGCAGGAGGAGAAGGGGACGACAGAGGATGAGATGGCTGGATGGCATCACTGACTCGATGGACGTGAGTCTCAGTGAACTCCGGGAGTTGATGACAGACAGGGAGGCCTGGCATGCTGCGATTCATGGGGTCGCAAAGAGTCAGACATGACTGAGCAACTGAACTGAACTGAACTGAAAGAATCAGTTGACCAGGAAAACACAACTAATAGATGTTCTACTCAGTGGAACTCAGATACCCTTCACTTATTCCAAAGCTTGATGCCTATTATATACTGGATTCCATTGTTTCTTTGAAATGTGAGCTTGTATTAATAGAGTTTAGAGGGGGGCAAAATGGTGAAAATAAACTTGAGATGGGTCTTATCAAGTTAACTGATTAAGTTAGAATAAAAGGATGCCCTACATAAAGCAAGATGTGTGATAATAACTTGAATGGAACATTTGGGGAATAGTGAATAAGGAGATTAAATATATAGGTTAGAAGATTTACACTGAAAATCAAGGGGTAGAAATAAGGGTGTCAAGTTTTATTTGTGAAAGATGAGGGTGTTGAGAGCTAAATTTGGAGAATAAGTTAAAAACTTGAGTTTTTTCTTCAATACCATAGATATTTAACATATCAGATATTTTGCTGTAGAAAAGGCCAGGAGATGAGTAATCCAAAGAAACAGAGGAATTCAAAGCGAATAGCCCGAGTATATTATAGAATTAATTTATAAAGAGGTTGAATTTCCCAATTATAACTTCCTTAGAACTATATTTTAATGATTCAATTCAAACTTTGAGGGCAGTTGAGGAAGGTAACTCAGGGATGCACTAATTGCTCAGACCCAAGTAGATAACCTTACTATATTAGTCCAGTGATATAGATCAGTGATTTTCAAAAGACTGTTTAACACACTCCATTTTAAAAATAATGATTAAAAATTAATCCCACTTGTAAACTGACAAATCAATGTTTTATTAATAAAAAATGAATTACTAAATTCTAAATTTGAGTATTTACTTATAAAGTCATCTGATAGTAAAATGAGTCAGTTTAAATCAACACAACATTTTAAAATTAGGAGTAGTACCAATGTTTTATTTAACATATGTTTTTATTAATAAAATAAACAAGTAATTTGAGGGGCTTTGCTGTATTTAAGAAAATTCTGATTGCCATGAACAATTGCACATGTAAACAATTGAACACCTACCTTTGCAACTTCAGGATACTTATCATCAAAATAAAGATGGCAGAAAAAACTATCACTTCAACTATAGGGTACATCCTTGGAAATAGCAGTTAATGACTCACCAATGTATACATGTTTATTTCATGATACATATGAGTGTACTTTGTTTTTATTACAATTTTAATGCAGATAAATTTGGTTTATTGAACAGAGTAGAATTGATAGGGTACAAGCAGATACCAACTTTTTCTTGATCACCATTCCTCATTAAACATTCTTTCTGAATGTGTTTTTTTCTCTTAGACTTTCCAGATACATTTAGATAATAAAGAAGTAGAATTTTACTTTAGCATTAAAATTCTAGTGCAGCCTAAAAATAATGCTGGGCTAGCTTGGTAATCAAACTCTTACTCCATGTAAGCCTCTCCTTTTCCTCCTCTGAGCCTGACCCAACCTTGGTAGGACTAGGAGAATGAGGCCACTTTCTTTTTCTTCTTAATCCCATCCACCAGCTCTCTCACTCCCTTAGCACATATTCTAGGTCTTCCCAGATTTGGATCAGAAGCCTGAGGAGAGGTAGGTATCAGCTGGGGCAGTGTTTGCTGGCTCCACAGAATCCATTGCTTAGAGAGTTTTTGTTCTCCATGGAAATTTCCAAACATTTCCAAAGGGAGATTTCTGTCTCCTAACTCAATGGACATGAGTTTGAGCAAGATCTGGGAGTTGGTGATGGACAGGGAAGCCTGGCGTGCTGCAGTCCATGGGGTCCCAAGGAGTTGGACACGACTGAGCAACTGAACTGAACTGACCTAAGCATTGCCACTTTCTGTGGGCTGAATGTGGCTGCCTTGGCTTCTGATGAGATACCTTATACTTATGAAGTTTAAGAAAGATCCCTAAGAGAAATCTCTTTTAGGAAGACCCCAAGCAGATCCTGCCTTCTATAGGATCCACATCTTATTTTGAAAAAAAAAACAAAAACAAAAAACAAACAAAAAAAAACACATGCTTTTGCCTTTCACTGTTTTAAGTGCAGTCAGTTTCCAATTAGTCCATGTTACCTTTTCCAGGTAGACTGAATAATCTATTTACTCTAACTGTCATCCAACCTGGTAGCCACTAGCTACATGCTGCTGAGCAACTCAAATGTGCTCAGTTATTCAGTCATGCCTCACACTTTGTGACCCTAGAGACTGTAGCCCACTATGGTCCTCTGTCCATGGGGATTATCCAGGCAAGAATACTGGAGAGGGTTGCCATGTCCTCCTCCAGGGGATTTTCCAAACCCAGGGAACAAACCCAGATCTCCCTCATTGCAGGCAGATTCTTCACTGTCTGAGCCACCGGGAAACCCAAGAATGGTGGAGTGGATAGCCTTTCCCTTCTGCCCAGCTGAGCTACCAGGGAAACCTCAAAGTGTTAATTGGTTCAGTTCAGTCACTCAGTAGTGTCAGACTCTTTGTGACCCCATGGACGGCAGCACTCCAGGCTTCCCTATCCATCACCAACTCCCAGCTGCTGCTGCTGCTAAGTCGCTTCAGTCGTGTCCAATTCTGTGTGACCCCATAGACGGCAGCCCACCAGGCTCCACCGTCCCTGGGATTCTCCAGGCAAGAACATTGGAGTGGGTTGCCATTTCCTTCTCCAATGCATGAAAGTGAAAAGTGAAAGTGAAGTCACTCAGTCGTGTCTGACTCTTAGCGATCCCATGGACTGCAGCCCACCAGGCTCCTCCATCCATGGGATTTTCCAGGCAAGAGTACTGGAGTGGGGTGCCGTTGCCTTCTCCGACCAACTCCCAGAGCTGGCTCAAACTCATATCCATTGAGTCAGTGATGCCATCCAACTGTCTTATCCTCTGTCATCCCCTTCTCCTCCTGCCTTCAATCTTTCCCAGCATCAGGATCTTTTCCAATGAGTCAGTCTTTGCATCAGGTGGCCAAAGTATTGGAGTTTCAGCTTCAGCGTCAGTCCTTCCAATGAATATTCAGGATTGACTTCCTTTTGGAATGACAGGTTTGATCTCCTTGCAGTCCAAGGGACTCTCAAGAGTCTTCTCCGACACCACAGTTCAAAAGCATCAATTCTTCAGCACTAAATTTTCTTTATAGTCCAACTCTCACATCCATACGTGACTACTAGTAAAACTATAGCTTTGACTAGATGGAACTAAGTTGGCAAAGTAATGTCTCTGCTTTTTAATATGCTGTCTAGTTTGGTCATGATTCCCTTGTGGCTCAACTAGCAAAGAATCCACCTGCAATGCGGGAGACCTGGATTCAATCTCTGGGTTGGGAAGATAACCTGGAGAAGGGAAAGGCTAACCCACTCCAGTATTCTGGCCTGGAGAATTCCATGGACTGTGTAGTCCATTAAGTCACAAAGTGTCGAACATTATTGAGTGACTTTCACTATGTACCATAGCTTGGTCATAGCTTTTCTTCCAAGGAGCAAGTGTCTTTTAATTTCATGGTTGCAGTCACCATCTGCAGTGATTTTGGAGCCCAAGAAAATAAGGTCAGCCACTGTCTCCCCATCTATTTGCCATGAAGTGATGGGACCGGATGCCATGATCTTAGTTTTCTGAATGTTGAGCTTTAAGCCAACTTTTTCACTCTCCTCTTTCACTTTCATCAAGAGGCTCTTTAGTTCTTCTTCACTTTCTGTGATAAGGGTGGTATCATCTGCCTATCTGAGGTGATTGATATTTCTCCTGGCAATCTTGATTCCAGCTTGTGCTTCATCCATTCCAGCATTTCACATAAAGTACTCTGCATATAAGTTAAATAAGCAAGGTGACAATAACAAGGAGCCTTGACGTACTCCTTTCCCAATTTGGAACCAGTTTGTTGTTCCATGTCCAGTTCTAACTGTTGTTTCTTGACCTGCATGCAGATTTCTCAGAGGGCAGCTCAGGTGGTCTGGTATTCCCATCTCTTGAAGAGTTTTCCCCTGTTTGTTTTGATCCACACAGTCAATCACAGCATAGTCAATACTTTAGCCTACTTAATGCAGCAAAAATAGATGTTTTTCTGAAATTCTCTTGCTTTTTCTTTTATCCAGCAGATGTTGGCAATTTGGTCTCAGATTCCTCTGCCTTCTCTAAGTCCAGCTTGAACATCTGGAAGTTCTCAGTTCACGTCCTGTTGAAGCCTAGCTTGGAAAGTTTTGAACATTACTTTGCTAGTGTGTGAGATGAGTTTAATTGTGCAGTAGTTTGGACATTCTTTGGCACTGCCTTTCTTTGGGTTTCGAGTGAAAACTGACCTTTTTCAGTCCTGGGGCCACTGCTGAGTTTTCCAAATTTGCTGGCACATTGAGTGCAGCACTTTCACAGCATCATCTTTTAGGATTTGAAATGTCTCAGCTGGAATTCCATCACCTCCACTAGCTTTGTTCATAGTGATACGTCCTAAGGCCTAAAATGTATTAATAGCTAGTCTAAAAGGAGATTGGCTTCCCTTGTGGCTCATCTGGTAAAGAATCTGCCTGCAACGCGGGAGACCTGGGTTTGATCCCTGGGTTGGGAAGATCCCCTGGCGAAGGGAAAGGCTACCCACTCCAGTATTCTGGCCTGAAGAATTCCATGGACTATAGTTCATGGGGTCACAAAGAGTCAGACAGGACTGAGCAACTTTCACTTTCAGTTTCCAAAATGAGATAAGTCTATGAGTATAAAATGCACACGTGGTTGTTTAAATTTAGAATGAAAAAAAAATCATATAAAATACCTGATTAATAGTTATTACTTAATAAAATCTCAATATTTTAAATGTATGGGGTAAAAATATATTTCCAAACATTTCATCTGTTTTTTTAAATTACTAAAAAATTTATAATATCATCATGGTTTGACATTATATTTCTATTGGACAGTGCCACTCTATCCTATAGACTTTTTACAAGTCAGTAAAATACTAATTCCTACATCCCTCAATTCTGGGAAAGATTGAGGGCAGGAGAAGAAGGGGTGACAGAAGATGAGATGGTTGGATGACATCACTGACTCAATGGGTATTAGTTTGAGCAAACTCTGGAAGATAGTGAAGGACAGGGAAACCTGGCGTGCTGCAGTCCATGGGGTCGCAAAGAGTCAGACATGACTGACTGATTGAAGAACAACAATATCCCTCAAACTCTGTGCCCTATAAGTTGACCTATTACCACACATTTGGCCTATTGTCTCTGTTGTTAAAGCACGTACAAGCAACTCTCCCCCACACATCCTTCCTCTTAGCCTTGACTCAGATTTAGAGTCACTTATTACTAATATGTCTTCTGCTACTTGAGGGCTTCCCTGGTAGATCAGCTGGTAAAGAATCTGCCTGCAATTCAGGAGACCCAGGTTTGATTTCTGGTTCAGGAAGATCCCTTGGAGAAGGGATAGGCTACCCACTCCAATATTCCTGGGGTCACAATGAATCGGACAGGACTGAGTAACTAAGCATGCACGCACCCACATGGGAAATGAAAGCACTTCATGAAAGGAAGTGCGAGGGTTTGATGCACCTGTTCTTGGACCTGGGACCTCTACCAAATACCCACCATAGGGTCTGCTTTTATATGGGTAAATAGATAGCTTTAACTGAATCCCAAACCCCTTGAAGAAAGAGAGAGTTCCCTGGAAGAGAATGTAGGGACCATCACAGTAGGTTACTGACTTTCAGGATGGACAGTTCCCTAACTGTGATCTGAAACTTGGAGACAGAAAATGCACCACAATAATAGCATTCCACTCTGTGAAAACATGTGGGGCATTCTCCTGACCTGGGTTGTGTTCCAGACTGCCCTCCCTAGAATCAGACATATCCCTTACCTTCTCCAGACATCACCTCAGTTCAGTTCAGTCACTCAGTCATGTCTGACACTTTGCGACCCCATGAACCGCAGCACGCCAGGCCTCCCTGTCCATCACCAGCTCCCAGAGGCCACCCAAACCCATGTCCATCAGTCGGTGATGCCATCCAACCATCTCATCCTCTGTCGTTCCCTTCTCCTCCTGCCCTCAATCTTCCCCAGCATCAGGGTCTTTTCCATGAGTCAGCCCTTCGCATCAGGTGGCCAAAGTATTGGAGTTTCAGCTTCAACATCAGTCCTTTCAATGAACACCCAGGGCTGATCTCCTTTAGAATGGACTGGTTGGATCTCCTTGCAGTCCAGGGGACTCTCAAGAGTCTTCTCCAACACCACAGTTCAAAAGCATCAATTCTTCGGCACTCAGCTTTCTTCACAGTCCAACTCTCACATCTATCCATGCAGCTGCTGCTGCTGCTAAGTCGCTTCAGTAGTGTCCAACTCTGTGCGACCCCATAAACGGCAGCCCACCGGGATTCTCCAGGCAAGAACACTGGAGTGGATTGCCATTTCCTTCTCCAATGCATGAAAATGAAAAGTGAAAGTGAAGTCGCACAGTCGTGTCTCTTAGCGACCCCATGGACTGTAGCCCACCAGGCTCCTCTGTCCATGAGATTTTCCAGGCAAGGGTACTGGAATAGGGTGCCATTGCCTTCTCTGCATCCATCCATGACCACTGGAAAAACCATAGCCTTGACTAGATGGACCTTTGTTGGCAAAGTAACGTCTCTGCTTTTTAATATGCTGTCCAGGTTGGTCATAACTTTGCTTCCAAGGAGTAAGGGTCTTTTAATTTCATGGCTGCAATCATGATCTGCAGTGATTTTGGAGCCCAGAAAAATAAAGTCAGCCACTGTGTCCACTGTTTCCCCATCTATTTGCCATGAAGTGATGGGACCATCACCTACTTCTCTATAAAATGAAAAGATAGTCTTTAGAACATTTTTTAAACATCTCATAAGTTTATTCACATTTCATCCTCTATAAATTGTCTTTATGTACTTTTCATTTTTTCTATTAATTGTATTTTTTGTTTTTATTAGTTTCTATAATTTACATCATATTATGTATACTATTTATTTTGTGAGCTGTATGATTTGACTATATTTACTCCTAATCAGAGGCATATCTCTTTATCATCTTAGAAGAAATTTGGTTTTATTTTGAAACATCGACTTTTAAGTTAGTTTAAATTTATTAATCATTTCTTCCATGACATGTATTTTAATCACATTTAAGGAATCTTCGTTACTCTGGTGTCATAAAAATATCCTTCTATATTTTAAGTTTTTCCTAAAAATGATTTTTACAACTTAATTTTTCAACTAATCAGAATAAATGTATTTCACTGTTATTAAATAGAATTGTACTTTTTTTCCTTTTTTCATATTGATATTAATAGTCTCAGAACCACTCATTAATTTATCCATACTTTTCTTTCAGACTTATAGTTTTTATTTGTTATGTTTTAGTCCATATAGGTTTATGTCTTTCTTTAGCTTAATCATTGAACTTCGTACCAATATAATACTTATTTAATTACTGCATTTGAAAAGAACTGATATGTAATAGAGTTCATCCTCTATTTTTGATTTTTTTAATACTATTTGAAGTTTGGGGTAACGTGTATAAATTTTAAGACTAAAATATGTGGAAACACTGTCAGAGCCTTTGTGTTATAATTATTTGTACAGCAATTGAGAAGTCATATGATGTTTATAATATTAATTCCCCCAAGCGTAGATATGGTCTTATTTTTTCACTTACTTAGGTCTAACTTTAGGGTTTTCAGTGAAGCAGTATGATGTTTTCCTATATATGAGAGACATACTTTACTATTCATTTTTAGATCCCTAATGATTTTAGTCACTACAATAATATGATGCATTCTGGTTAATTTCCTCATATATATTATTCAGTTTACTAATTTTCTCTTTGACTGTATCTTGATATGATATTTTAATCCAGCTACTGATTCTATTAATGTAAATCATATTACAGTTTAAAAATAATTTATAAAAGTTCAACCTTGATCATAGTAAACAAACCTATTAGTATTAAAACTGAGCCCTTAAGTAACCAAGAATAATCTTCCACTCATATACTCAACACCCAGGGCAGCCTCAGTGATAGATTTTGCCTTTGGTGTCCTAAATTTAAATCCCCTTTTTAGGAAGCCTATATGTATAATTTTTATTGCAAATTCACCTTTTGTTGGGTCTTTTCTTCCTTTGAGAACGCCTTCAGCATGAGACTGTATAATGATTATGTAAGAGAAGGAAATGGCAACCCATTCCAGTATACTTGCCTGGAAAAGTCCCATGGAAGGAGTTGCCTGGTAGGCTACAGTCCAGGGGGTCTCAAGAGTCAGACATGACTGAGTGATGGGTTCTAGGTTCTAAGCTTATTCTAAGACTTCATGGGAAATTTCTCATAGATGTGTTTGTGTGTGTATCTATAAAACATATATTATAAATTTGAATAACAAAACTGCATTAGTTGAAGATTTAAACTTCTTCAAAATCACAGGAAAGAATCAGTATCCATATCAGTTCAGTCGCTCAGTCATGTCTGAATTTTTGTGACCCCCATGAACCGCAGCATGCCAGGCCTCCCTGTCCATCGCCAACTCCCGGAGTCCACCCAAACCCATTTCCATAAAGTCGGTGATACCATCCAGCCATCTCATCCTCTGTCGTCCCCTTCTCCTCCTGCCCTCAATCTTTCCTAGAATCAGGGTCTTTTCAAATGAGCCAGCTCTTTGCATCAGGTGGCCAAAGTACTGGAGTTTCAGCTTCAACATCAGTCCTTCCAATGAACACCCAGGACTGATCTTTAGGATGGACTGGTTGGATCTCCTTATAGTCCAAGGGACTCTCAAGAGTCTTCTCCAACACCACAGTTCAAAAGCATCAATTCTTTGGCGCTCAGCTCAACTCCTACATGCATACATGACCACTGGAAAAACCATAGCCTTGTAGACAGACCTTTGTTGGCAAAGTAATGTCTCTGCTTTTTAATATGCTGTCCAGGTTGGTCATAACTTTCCTTCCAAGGAGTAAGTGCCTTTTAATTTCATGGCTGCAATCACCAAATGCAGTGATTTTGGAGCCCCCCAAAATAAGGTCAGCCACTGTTTCCCCATCTATTTGCCATGAAGTGATGGGACCGGATGCCATGATCTTAGTTTTATGATTGTTGAGCTTTAAGCCAACTTTTTCACTCTTCTCTTTCACTTTCATCAAGAGGCTCTTTAGTTCTTCACTTTCTGCCGTAAGCGTGGTGTCATCTGCATATCTGAAGTTATTGATATTTCTCCTGGCAATCTTGATTCCAGCTTGTGCTTCCACCAGCCCAGAATTTCTCATGATGTACTCTGCATAAAAGTTAAATAAGCAAGGTAACAATATACAGCCTTGATGTATTCTTTTTCCTATTTAGAACCAGTCTGTTGTTCCATGCAGACTTCCAAAGAATAGCAAGGAGAGATAAGAAAGCCTTCCTCAGCAATCAAGGCAAAGAAATAGAGGAAAACAGTAGAATGGGAACGACTAGAGATCTCTTCAAGAAAATTAGAGATGCCAAGGGAACATGTTATGCAAAGATGGGCTCAATAAAGGACAGAAATGGTAGGGACCTAACAGAAGCAAAAGATATTAAGAGGTGGCAAAAATACACAGAAGAACTATACAAAAAAGATCTTCATGACCCAGATAATCACGATGGTGTGATCACTCACCTAGAGCCAGACATCCTGGAACGTGAAGTCAAGTGGGCCTTAGGAAGCATCACTACAAACAAAGCTAGTGGAGGTGATGGAATTCCAGTTGAGCTATTTCAAATCCTGAAAGATGATGCTGTGAAAGTGCTGCACTCAATATGCCAGCAAATTTGGAAAACTCAGCAGTGGCCACAGGACTGCAAAAGGTCAGTTTTCATTCCAATCCCAAAGAAAGGCAATGCTAAAGAATGCTCAAACTACTGCACAATTGCACTCATCTCACACACTAGTAAAGTAATGCTCAAAATTCTCCAAGCCAGGCTTTAGCAATATGTGAACCGTGAACTTCCAGATGTTCAAGCTGGTTTTAGAAAAGGCAGAGGAACCAGAGATCAAATTGCCAACATCCACTGGATCATCAAAAAAGCAAGAGAGTTCCAGGAAAACATTTGTTCCTGCTTTATTGACTATGCCAAAGCCTTTGACTGTGTGGATCACAATAAACTGTGGAAAATTCTAAAATACATGGGAATTCCAGACCACCTGACCTGCCTCTTGAGAAATTTGTATGCAGGTCAGGAAGCAACAGTTAGAACTGGACATGAAACATCAGACTGGTTCCAAACAGGAAAGAATAATTGTCTAGAACCCAGAACACAGAAAATTTTTTGATTTTTCTATGGGCCATTGAGATTTTTCAAAGACCTTTGCAAGTGCAACCCCTTGAGGACCCTAGCTTTTTGGAATGTTCTCATTTTCCTCATCCTGCTTCCTCCTCAGATCTAAAGCTTTAGTTTCTATCTTAGTATTCAAACTGAGCCCTTAAGTAACCAAGAATAATCTTCCACACATATCCTCAACACCCAGGGCAGCCTCAGTGATAGATTAGACATTTGTTGTCCTAAATTTAAATCCCTTTTTTAGGAAGCCTAAGGATTATTTTTTGTTGAAAATTCAGTGGTGCATTTAAAGTAACTTTTTATTTTATTTTTTCTCAATATATCTAGTTATATTTAATGGGAGAACTTTGAAATTATCTCAGACTATAATATGAGGGTGTCTATGATTTCTAAGATGCCTTCCAATTCTAAAAGTTTGGGTCTCTGCTTATTCTTTTCCTGGTAATTAATATGAAACTGCACACATAATGGTTTTGATGCAATAAAACAAAAGCCACTAAAACTAAACAGAGAAATTTACAAAGTCAAATCTGTTAATGCACCAGGCAAGGGAACATACAACAATGAGGAAATTCACTGAGTAAAAACTATTGCTTATCAAGGATTTCTAAATGCTTGGTTGTGTACCCATTGCAAATGCAGGAGATATTGGTGGTTATTACTGCCATTCTCATGGGTCAAACAGGATGCATCTGGCAGGATCAGGAAGAGACCTGTGTCTCTCAACCTTGAAGTTTGCTCCTATAAATTCACCAGTGAAGATACAGTTATTGTTAGAGACCTGGATTCAAGTCACCAGCTTTTTTTCATGTCACTCCAAAAAAAGTTATTTGAGAACAAGCTTTCTGTACCTAAAGTCAGTTCAGTTCAGTTCAGTTCAGTCGCTCAGTTGTGTCTGACTCTCTGCGACCTGATGGACTGCAGCACGCCAGGCCTCTCTGTCCATCACTAACGCCCAGAGTTTACCCAAACTCCTGTCCATTGAGTCGGTGATGCCATCCAACATCTCATCCTCTGTCATTGCCCTCCCCTCCTGCCATCAATCTTTCCCAGAATTGGGGTCTTTTCAAATGGGTCAGTTCTTTGCATCAGGTGGCCAAAGTATTGGAGTTTCAGCTTCGACATCAGTCCTTCCAATGAACACCCAGGACTAATCTCCTTTAGGATGGACTGGTTGGATCTCCTTGCAGTCCAAGGGACTCTCAAGAGTCTTCTCCAACACCACAGTTCAAAAGCATCAATTCTTTGGCTCTCAGCTTTCTTTATAGTCCAACTCTCGTATCCATACATAACTACTGGAAAAACCATAGCCTTGACTAGACAGACCTTTGTTGGTAAAGTAATGTCTCTGGTTTTTAATATGCTGTCTAGGTTGGCCATAACTTTCCTTCCAAGGAGTAAGTGTCTTTTAATTTCATGGCTGCAGTCACCATCTGCAGTGATTTTGGAGCCTCCAAAAATAAAGAAACATAAATGTGAATTAAATTGAATTTAATGTTGAATACTTTCAAGCATTCACTTAATAATGTCAAAGTTAAACACTGTTTAAAAAAGAGTTCATGGTAAATTTGTAATGTAAGTATTAGAAACCTGCAGTAGGACAGAATGAGTTTGTAGGTCTAAACACAGTTGGTTACATCAAATCAGATTTTTCATTGGTTGGAAAACAGTTCTTGGTTTGGTGGAGTATTTGGCATGCCAGATTCAAATAACATTCAAGAATCTTATCAGATTTAGTCAATCAGAACTGGTGGTTATGGAATATTTAATTTTATTTTATCTCCTTAGTAAGTGCATGAACATTTTCCCTTTTAAGTTGGTTATATGTGTAAAAGTGAATGCAGAATAAATTTGTTCTCCATGGTGGTATAGGAACAGATGCATGCCTGTGTGCTAAGTCGCTTCAGTCATGTCCAACTCTGTGTGACCCTATGGACTGTATCCAGCCAGGTTCCTCTGTCCAGGAATTCTCCAGGCAAAAATATTAGGGTGGTCTGCCATGCCCTCCTCTAGGGGATCTTCCCAACCCCGGGATCAAACCCACGTTTCTTACAGCTCTTGCATTGGCAGCCGGGTTCTTTGCCACTAGAACCACCTGGGAAGCCATAGGAAAAGGTAGATCTTACCTTTTCTCTAGCTTGAAATATTAGTATAAATTCTCTTAAACTCAGTAAGATCTATTTTCAGTGTTGTGAACCACTAGAAACCATGCCTCACTTTTCTGAAGAAAGAAACAAATAGTTAACCTTTTGTTGATAAAGAGCATACTTAGAAGGTTTTCAAAATTAAATGCTTAATTTCACCCCAATGATAAGAAATGCATAATATTTTTTAACTCACCAAAGACCGGGCTCTTTAGACTTAATTGAGTTCATCAAACTGGCAAATTTTCTGATGACTTCTGTTAAATGAAATAAATTTAACTCTACTTAAAAAAAGAAACAAAACAAAACACAAAACAGTATATTTCCAAGGTAACCCCACATTTTGAGTTTTAAATTTTTTCTCTATTGTTATCAATTAGCTTTACCACTGTACTGTAACCAAATTAAGATATGCTGATTGATTACTAATGTAAATAGTTTAATAATGATGATAGGATGCAAATATTATTAGGGTCTTAGTGAACTCTGAAGAAGAATAAAGTAAGCATTGTATTATTTTTATTTCATAATTTAATATTTTTCAGCTCAAAAATACATGAATTCTGAATGCTAATAGTGATATGATTAATGAGGAATATTCAGAGAGAAAAAGAATGACAGTGCTTTGAGCAGTAATGGAATATTAACTTAAGGTTAAATGTAATCAGACACTGCTAAAAAGTTAATGCAAAATACGGGGCTCAAAGGAAGTTATATTTCAAAAAGCCAGACCCCAACAAAGTTGCTTCTGAAGGTAATATAGCCAGAAAATGACCCTTTAGAGAAATCATTCTGGTAGATTTTATAAAATAATTTATTTATAATACAAAAAATAATATAATTATAATTTTATACTTCTATAGTTCTTATAATAATAAATACTAATTACTTAGAAACATTATGACTTATTGGAAAAGACCCTGATGCTGGGAAAGATTGGGGCAGGAAAAGAGGGCATCAGAGGATGAGATGCTTGCATGGCATCATCAAGTCAATGAACATGAGTTTGAGCAACTCTGGGAGATCGTGAAGGATAGGGAAGCCTGGCGTGCTGCAGTCCTCGGGGTTGCAAAGAGTTGGACATGACTAAGTGACTGAACAACAAAAACAACTTAGAAAAATTTTATTTTGAATTTTTATATTTTATAGTTTTTGATCATTTTAAGTCAAGAAGTATGACTATAGATCCCTAATAAGTGTTTTTACAATCAGCTACAATATATTTGCTAGTAGATAACTGGTTAGAATATTTTTGGCATGGGGATGTAAATGTGAATGTTGGAAAGCTTAAGAAAAAAATCTTAAGTCTCTTATGAAGAGCAATTTTTCAGATTTTCAGTGAAATATTTCTTTGTGGAAAACATAAAAGTTGGATCAGAATCTTGGGTTTGAATTCTGATTCATTATTCACTCAAGAGTCTTGTGCACTTAGAGCTTCAATTCTCTTATCTACAATAAACTGTTTCATTGGCTGTTATAAGGGTCAAATGAAGTAATGTATGTATAAGCATGTTTCACTGGAAAATCGTTATGCACAAATTATATAAAAATGTGCTTCTGAAACTGTTCACTCAGCATATATGAAAGTCCTCCATGTAATCTGTATTTGCATACATAAATCACATCCCCCATCAAGACAAAGTAACCATGCACCTTTAAAATAGAATGTTGCAGGCTCTCATTTTTGCAGTAAGTTCATCTTAAAAATTGGGGCTTCCCGGGTGTTTCAGTAATAAAGAATCCACCTGCCAATGGAGGAGACACAAGAAATGCAAGTTTGATCCCTGAGTTGGGAAGATGGCCTGGAAGAGGAAATGACAACCCACTCTAATATTCTTGATTGGAAAATTCCATGGACAGAGGAGCCTGGCAGGCTACAGTTCATGGGGCTGCAAAGAATTGGACACGACTGAGCTCATATGCATGCATCTTGAAAGATATATTCCTTTGCTTAGTACCTTTTAAAAACAAATTACATATTTGTTATATTTTAACATATGATGTTGTTAAGACATTGTGTAATGACAGTGCTTGCTTCTTATTGAAATGAAACTAAAAAATAGTTTGACATCAAGGGAGGCCTGGCGTGCTACGATTCATGGGGTCGCAGAGTCGGACACGACTGAGCGACTGAACTGAACTGATACCATCTATGGACTAAGTTCAACATTTCATGCCACAATAAT
Source organism: Bos mutus (assembly GCF_027580195.1). Taxonomy (NCBI): domain Eukaryota; kingdom Metazoa; phylum Chordata; class Mammalia; order Artiodactyla; family Bovidae; genus Bos; species Bos mutus. Next base: position 66,575,630 of record NC_091628.1, read on the forward strand.
GAGGAAAATGTCTAACAATATCGTTTACGTACTATTGATACATTTCCAAAATTGGATTCCAATGTAGCAGGTAACTCTCTAGAGAAAATGACGCAATTCCCTTCTCTACCAGACGGTGGCACTGCACTCCTCATTGATGGCTTTCTGAGGTGCATGCAGTGGAGAGATTTTTCTCCATCTAGGAAGAAACTGGATTTCAGAGCATTTTATTTGAAATAATGAGACGCGTGTGATTAATTTCCTAAAGAATAATTTAAAGATGTGCACACTAAGTAAAAATGAACAGCTGTTGAAAATAAAAGGAAAATGCTTCACTTAGAATCTATTAATTTCTATCATTATTGTTCAGTACAATATTCTGACTTAATTACTCATGTAAAGAACATTATGACTACATGTGAAATAAATTCTTCTTCACTGCCCTCAAGATTGTTTTCTCTTTCTAACCACACATTTTGAGGTTAACTTTTTCTTTATTTGCATTTTCATATAGCAATCCCACTTGGGTGCTTACACCCATTTACTCATAATGTGGAATGCCTCATTTGGCTCTAGTTTTGTCCTCTCCCCCACCTCAGTCACTTGGAAATAAATAATCAGTCAGTCATTACTGCTGGAAACTCTGAGAGAAAAGGGCTCTTTAAAATTATTACTACCATGAATATCAAAAGGCTAGTTCCATTGCCCTCTTTCCCTGGGGACAATTTAGGTAGATTCCTTGTAGCTCTAAAGGTATCACTTGCTGATGACAAGAGGAAAGAAAGGAGACTGTACGGACTTGACAGTTAAAGAGGCTCAAATTGATTATCTGTAAAGAAATACAATGGGAGGAAGCCACTCTGCTAAAAGCACAGCTTGGAACAACCCTCTATTAATTAGTTGTCCGGGCTGGGACTAGAAATGGCACCTAATGAGAGAAAAACTAAAGGAAAAGGATGAGAAAGAGTGAAACAGCCTTTCTGTTATGTATGTATTTATTTTGTACCTTTGATTTTCACTAAGCTGTTTCATTCATATTCACTAAGTGCATGGCAATAAATGATGATGTAAAATGAAAGCAAAACAGGTAAAAAGACTCATGAACCTCATTGTTAAAGAAATTATTCAATATTTCATGGAATAGATTTAATAATAAGTAAATGCAACAGTGAATAATTATAGTAGTCATTCCTTTTCTCGCATTTCTTTTTCCTAATTATCTGAAGATAATAAAAAAAATTCAGCCATGAGTTTATTTTTAATTTTGAAAGTAGAGACAACATAGTTTTTAGTGGAAGCATTTGGTAATTATGAAATTAGATATCTGTAGGAGAGAACACTATTCATTAATTTTAGTTGGCTGGGAAATAATAAAAGAACTTTCATTTTAGATTAATTTTATTTTATATAAAGGCATGGGATTGCAGATTGCTGAACTTTACAACAAATAACTTTATGTTTGTATGATAAGAACACATTTCTCATTATTACATTTTTAAACCTGAAATAAGTTTATCTGACACTATAATCATGAAATTTTATTGAGAACTTATTAAAAACATATTGAATATTATGCTCCTGTAGAAGTTTAAAGAATACTATTAATTTTATATCTTCCTACACATTTCTATGTTGAAATAAAAGAATATTTGTCCTATTAAAAAATAACAAAGTTTCACAGTTTATAATTTAAGATGGAGCCAAAGCAACCTATTTATATTAATTGAAAATACAAATTCTGGACTCAATATCTGGAGTACTATGAAACAATAACTTGCATTTATAAATATATACATATTTATACATATACCTCCATTTATGTATATACATGCTACCTCCAGTTATATATATATATACATATATATGTATAGGCTTCCCTGGTAGCTCAGCTGGTTAAGAAACCTTCTGCAATGCAGGACACCCCAGTTTGATTCTTGGATCAGGAATATCCCCTGGAGAAGGGATAGGCTACCCATTCAAGTATTCTTGCCTGGAAGATTGCATGGACAGAGGAGCCTAGTGGGCTACAGTCCATAGCGTTGCAAAGAGTCAGACACGACTGAGCAACTAAGCAAAGCATATATACATAAAACTAACCATAGGAAGATCTACACAGTACAATTTTCTATATTAAATATATAAGACGAGGTTCTTTAACTGTGAATTTTATCAACATGATAAAATCCATCTTGAGAATGGTTGTATTTAAATTCTGAAATGTAACTTTATACCATTTTATTCTTATTCTAAATCAATTTGGCAGTTCTGTACACCATTACTGGAGTTCTGAAGAGCTGGTGATGTTCTAAAGAGCAGGATCTAAGGGGTGATCATAGTTGAGTTCTGCCCTAAAGACCCCTCATTCTCATACTTCTGGCATACCTGAATGATGTCTGCTCCCTTCTGTCTTGGGAACTTTTATTGACCACGAAGATTAACTACTTTATTCTTTGTGTTCATTATAGAGGACACAGCTTTGTTGCACAGGTAACAATGATTTACTCTGTTTTTAGTTATCTATTTCATCTTATCAGACCTGTGCATCTTAAAGGTAAGAGATACAACCTTCCTTTTGAATTTCCAATGTTTAACACCTTGATGAACTCAGTGACTGACCTGAGAAACTCAGCAGAAGTGGAATATACCTTTGTTAGATGAATGAAAGGAAAGAAGAACAGAGAGCTGGAAGGAGGAAGAATGCCAATTTCCAAATGTTAGTACTTTTATAACACTGTTTTTAGTCTTTATTGGGAAATGTAGTCATCCCTCAGTATCCATGGGGGAGTAGCTTCCAGGATGAACTTTTCTACTTTCCCAATCCCCCAAGGTACTAAGATTTGCTGATGCCCAAGTCTTTTATATAAAATAGCATGTGCTGTGTGCTAAGTTGCTTCAGTTGTGTCCAGCTCTCTGTGACTCTATGAACTGTCCATGGGATTCTCCAGGCAAAAATACTGGAATGGGTTGCCATTTCCTTCTTCAGGGGATCTTCCCAACCCAGGGATCAAACCTGTGTCTCGTAAGTCTCCTACATTGGTAGGCAAGTTCTTGACTACTAGTGCCACCTGGGAAGCCCCACAGTATTTGCATATAAGTGAACATCCTCTCATCTAGTTTAAACCATCTCTAGGTTGTTTATAATGAACAATGCAATGTAATGCATTGATACCCAATGCAATGTAAGTGCTATGTAGCAGATTCCAGCTGCACAGCAAATTCTGTTTTGCTTTTTTGGAAATTTCTGGAATTAAAAAAAAAAAATTTTGATCTGGGCTTGGTTGAATCCAGGGTGTAGAACTCACAGATGCAAAGGGCTGACTGAATTTACCTTTCATTCTAAGTATAGTCTTTAGAGAACCTGTGTGTAATGCACTGCTAGCTGATGACCACCTGCTTTTTTTGGGTGTGATCCCAGGACCAAAGCCCTACCATCCTATCTGTGACATCTCTGGTTCAAAATCTCCTACTTTCTCCCACCCATCAGTGTTCAGGAGAAATAGTAACAGTCATACCCCATTCAGATAGCACCATGGTACACCCTCTTTAAGACATATTATGTCAATGTATATATAACAGGTAGCAGTCATGCAGGCATATAATATTGAATCTAATTATAAATATTTGCTTAGGTCTTGAAAAGCATGTGAAACATTTTAATATTTGTGATGCTATAGTTTTATAAAATATTCCTTCTTAAAAAGTTATAATCAGCAACATACACCCCAGAATGTGTCAAATATCAGCCAAATTTAATTTAAAAACTTGGATGTTTACATAATGATTTTTTAGCATCGAGACTTAATGGGGGCTGCAAATACTTCAGCAACAAGATGCTTACCTTCAATCTATTTCTCCAACCTTGTGTTCCACATTTGGCTATAGGTAACTATGGTTTATTGAGCCCATCTAAGTATCGTTGCTTCTTTATGCCCATTTACTCTCATAACAACCCTATAAAGTAGAGATAATGATCATTTTACAACTACAAAAAAAAAAAAAGACACCCTGATACTTAGAGAGCTTAAGCACCTTGCCTGAATTCGTTCACCTCATCAGGAGTGGTTGTGATGGAAATCACTGATGTCTAAGAAGGGAGACCCGTGTTTGGCCACCTCCTGGCAGCATGTTGCAAGTTCAGGCAACTTGATGTGCCTGGTGAGCTTTCCCTCAGAGAAACGGATCTAATCCCAGGACTTTCACTGTGGGCTATGTATGATGATTCATCATTTTCAGGTCAGGAAGAGGGAAAGTTAAAACAAGCCTCCTAATTCCTTGAGCAAATTTAAAGAGGCCAGGATACAAAGAAAAATCCCATAATTACAGGTTCAAGTCTCCCTCCACTGCCTCAAACCTGCCTTGCCACGTGCTTTTGCACATTTCTTACTGAAAAACAGCATCCCCATTCAGAAATAGCACGTGTCCTGTGAATTTAGAAGTCAGGTTCAGTTTGCTGTAGCTAGCCTGAAGGTATACATTATGGTATGGTAATCAGGTATGTGTTGCTGCTGCTGCTAAATCGCTTCAGTCGTGTACGACTCTGTGCGACACCATAGACGGCAGCCCACCAGGCTCCCTGTCCCTGGGATTCTCCAGGCAAGAACACTGGAGTGGGTTGCCATTTCCTTCTGCAATGCATAAAAGTGAAAAGTGAAAATAAAGTAGCTCAGTCGTGTCTGACTCCTAGCGACCCCATGGACTACAGCCCACCAGGTTTCTCTGCCCATGGGATTTCCAGCAAGAATACTTGAGTGGGTTGCCATTGCCTTCTCCAGGTATGTGTTAGGGAACAGAATAGGAAAAACTGTACTTCAATAGCAGAGGGCATCTGTTAGGTTCTTTCTGACCTAGTGTTAGCTTGCCTTGCCTGATCGCATTTCTAATGGTCTTGCTCCAACATTGTGGTCTTTAGAGCTATTTCCTCATCACATGTGGGAGAATAAGGAAAGTGACTTTAGAGTCATGATTGAATAAAAAGCCACAAATTCAAAGAGTTCTATCATCAGAAAAAATAAGGTTATCTGATGATAATTATCACTGAAAATGCTAAACTTCAAATCAGAGAAACATTAGCAGTCTAATATGGATCTTTGCTACAGTTGCATGGAGATTGGTATTGCATTAAGAATAATTTTGGAAGGCATGGATTAAAACCTAGGATAAGAATTGAGAATGCATCTGAAAATAGAGTCATAAAGTTGTATAGCCTTTCAAGATAAATCAGTATTTAATATAGTTTGATATTAAGCTATGTTTGTGCATGTTCTTGTATGGTGAAATGATTTTGAGCTCTAGTTTATACACAGACATAAAATGTGTATGTGTGTTTTAAATCAGTGTTGTTCATGCTTAGTGCCTGAAATTAAATCACAAGACAGCACAAAACAGTATGTGGAACAAGCCCATCTCAGAGATGTTTTGGATTTGGTTCAAGATGAGTGTGGGGCTTCCCTGGTGGTTCAGAGGTTAAAGCGTCTGCCTCCAATGTGGGAGACCTGGGTTTGATCCCTGGGTCAGGAAGATCCCCTGGAGAAGGAAATGGTAACCCACTCCAGTATTCTTGCTTGGAGAATCCCATGGACGGAGAAGCCGGTAGGCTACAGTCCATGGGGTCGCAAAGAGTCGGACACGACTGAGCGACTTCACTCACTCAAGATGAGTGTAATAAACACATATCACAATGGTGTGAGTCCTGTAACTTTTTGGTTTCCCAGTGCATATAAAGGTTATGTTTAGACCACACTGTAGTCTATTAAATATGCAATAGCATATCTAAAAGGACAATGTACATACCTTAATTAGAAAAATGATTTATTGCTAAAAAATGCTAACCATCATCTGACAATGCAGAGTTGCCACAGATGTTCAATTTATAAAAAACAAAATATCTGCCAAGTCTATGAAACGAAGTATGCTTGTATTATAAACTTACAAAAGAAGAGTAGAGAAAAAATAAGGCACTATGGAAAATGTGTTATATTTATTGTGTTAATATTTATTATTTAATATTTAAAATTGCAATATAGGAGCCCCCGGTTTGATTCCTGGGTCAGGAAGACCCATTGGAGAAGGGATAGGCTACCCACTCCAGTCTTGTTGGGCTTCCCTTGTGGCTCAGCTGGTAAAGAATCCACCTGCAATGCTGGAGACCTGTGTTCTATCCCTGGCTTGGGAAGATTTCCTAGAGAAGGGAAAGGCTACCCACTCCAGTATGGCCTGGAGAATTCCATGGACTGTATAGTCCTTGGGATTGCCTGGACATGACTGAGAGACTTTCACTTTCACTTCACTTTCAATCTTTAAAATAAACCTTTGAGTTAGGAATATATTGATCCCATATAAAGAAAACAAATACTAACTTGCTCCTGTTGCTGCCAAGTGTTCAAACGGAGGATTCAAATCCAAATCTGTTTGAGACTGAATCCAGTGCTTTTAATAACTATATTATATTCCCACTTATATGCTCATACTGCCACTGTTCACTAGTGTCAACGGCTATGGTGAAGAAAAGAAGGGCATAGAATAAATAATTGATGCAGAATCAGAAAATGAGATGAAATGGAAGGCCATCAGACCAAGAAAATGTCCTAACTCTGAAACGTAGCTCTCCATGAACAACAAATTACAAACTATATTTAATTTAGAATAAATTATTAATGTATTTTGGGGCTTCCCTGGTGACTCAGTCAGTAAAGAATATGCCTGCAACGCAGGAGACTTGGGTTTGATCCCTGGGTTGGCATGATCCCATGAAGAAGGGAATGGCAACCCACTTCAGTATTTTTGCCTGGAAAATTCCACAGAGGAGCCTGGTGGGCTACAGTCCATGGTGTAGCAAAGAGTCAGACATGACTGAGCGACTAACCCTTTCATTAATTATTTAATACAAATGATCCTTATTGGCCTTTTGAAAAAGTTTTCCTGGCCAGCAAGTTTATTTCAGGATTTCATTTATTCATCAGTTTTCCACTCAACATAGATTTATTATGGACTCACTGTGTGGCTCAGACGGTAAAGCGTCTGCCTGCAGTGTGGGAGACCTGGGTTCAATCCCTGGGTTGGGAAGATCCCCTGGAGAAGGAAATGGCAACCCACTCCAGTACTCTTGCCTGGAAAATTCCATGGACTGACGAGCCTGGTGGGCTACAGTCCATGGGGTCGCAAAGAGTCGGACACGACTGAGTGACTTCACTATCACTTTCACTGTGTTTAGACTTTAACAAGCATACTGAACACGACCTAAAGAATGAATGTGGGTGTAAAGAGAGCATAAGTGTTTGATGAGGAAGCAAAGACCCTCCAGCAAGAAATTGCTGAGCGTTCCAGGGACTGAGAGAGCTAGTGGGGCAGCAGCTCAGGGAGCAAGGGGAACACAGTGAGAAGCTAATTAGAGAAAATTAATTTTACTTTTCATTGATAAGACCTTCTAAAGTTAGTTCTCTGTGTAAAATTTATATAGAAACAAAGATGTATTCCATTGTGTAAAAGTAATACAACATAATATCCTATCAATAAAGTATTAAGTATCTATTATTAAATAGTTCATTGAAAATGTTTTAAATTTTAGTATCAATTTTACAACCACTTATGTTGACAGCTCCTGATATTTTTATAATATTTAGTTAGAGAAGTAATGTTTTTATTTCAAGAGCTATGCTTAACTTTTACACAGCAATATGAATAAAAAGGAAGAGTTCCATACTCAGAAGTACTTTATATGCTTAATATGTATTTAAATTTTTAATGTAAATGATTTTAAGAGGTTTGATTAGCTTTTTATTGTTCTATATGCTATCAGTCCTAAAATATAATTACAGCCTTAAAATAGAATTAGCTTCCAACAGAAAACTTTATTAAAAGTGGACTGGACTCACTGAAGATTTTAGTCATGAAGTCTTAGAGAAATTTCACTTTTGTTTGTAAAACTTTTCCTATGGCCCTTCTGTTCATGGAGCTTCCCTGGTGGTTCAAACAGTAAAGAATTTGCCTGCAGTGCAGTAGGCTCGGGTTCGATCCCCGAGTCAAGAAGATCCCCTGGAGAAGGGAATGGCAACCCACTCCAGTATGCTTGTCTGGGAAATCCCATGGACAGAGGAGCCTGGTGGGCTACAGGCCATAGGGTCACAAAGAGTCAGACATGACAGCAACTAATAGCTTCACCTTTTCACTTCTGTTCATGATCCAAAGGCAACATTTCTCTAGCTGCTTAGCTATTCTGTTTTCTACATTCTAACATGCCAACATCAAAGCTGTAGCTCTGCCCTCTCCTCTCCTTCCCCACGTCAAACCCAGGGTAACTGGGAGAAATTTCAACATCAATAGCGTCTCATCTTACTGATAAACAAAGCACAAAGATGGAAACGGACAGTTGCCAGGACAGAAAGCAGTGGATGAAAGCGGGATAATCGCCTTTCTATCTACAGATAGTAGAAAGGGTGCTATCCTGTGGGACACAATGCTAAGTTAAAATAATATTTACCTGGGTGGGCCTGCTATACAGGAAGTGTTTAGATCCTAAAAACAGTGGAAACAACTATAAAACTAAAGAAGAGTGAACTTGGAACATGAGAGGCGTGAGTGATAGTGAAGACAGTTGTAAGGAGAGTACTATTGCTAATTTCTCTCTCACACAAAGGCTTATTAAAGAACCTCTACTCACAGATCCCTGATATGCTTTGTAAGCATCTTCTTCACTCACAATTTCTCTTCTCTGAGGTTCCAGTATATAAAACAAAAATGAAATAAAACTCCCAAAGCCAGCCATTTTCTTAGAGACTTCATACTCGTTAACTTGAAATTTTGAAGTACAGGAATACAGTGCATTTGAAATACCATAATATTCAGGAAAGGAACATATATATGTATGTATATATATATGTATACGTATATATATGTGTGTATATATATATATATATGTATATGTATATATGAAGGGGCTTCCCTGGTGGCTCAGACAGTAAAGCATCTGCCTGCAATGTGAGGGACCAGGGTTTGATCCCTGGGTCAGGAAGATCCCCTGGAGAAGGGAATGGCAACCCACTCTAGTACTCTTGCCTGGAAAATTCAATGGATGGAGGAGCCTGGTGGGATACAGTCAATGGGGTTGCAAAGTCGGACATGACTGAGCAACTTCACTTTCACTTTCACTTTCATATATATTTGAATGTCATGTCTATAGTAGGACAGTATGATGGGGTGTGACCAGCAGTGGACTCATCAGTTCAGTTCAGTTGCTCAGTTGTATCCAACTCTTTATGGCTCCATGGACTGCAGCACCCCAGGCTTCTCTGCCCATCACCAACTCCCAGAGTTTGCTCAAATTCATGCCCATTGAGTCAGTGATGCCATCCAACCATCTTATCCTCTATCATCCCCTTACCCTTCTTCCTTTAATCTTTCCCAGGATCAGGGGCTTTTCCAATGAGTCAGTTCTTTGCATCAGGTGGCCAAAGTATTGGAGTTTCAGCTTCAGCCATCAGTCCTTCCAATGAATATTCTGGACTGATTTCCTTTAGGATTGACTGGCTGGATCTTCTTGCAGTCCAGGGGACTCTCAAGAGTCTTCTCAAACACCATAGTTCCAAAGCATCAATTCTTCAGCACTCAGCTTTCTTTATAGTCCAACTCTCGCATCCATACATGACTACTGGAAAAACCATAGCTTTGACTAGACAGACCTTTGTTGGCAAAATAAGGTCTCTGCTTTTTAATATTATGTCCAGGTTGGTCATAGCTTTCCTTCCAAGGAGTAAGCGTCTTTTAATTTCATGGCTGCGGTCACCATCTGCAGTGATTTTGGAGCCCAAGAAAATAAAGTCTGACACTGTTTCCATTGTTTCCCCATCTATTTGCCATGAAGTGATGGGACCAGATGCCATGATCTTAGTTTTCTGAATGTTGAGTTTTAAGCCAACTTTTTCACTCTCCTCTTTCACTTTTATCAAGAGGCTCTTTAGCTCTTCTTCACTTTCTGCCATAAGGGTGGTGTCATCTGCATATCTGAGGTTATTGACATTTCTCCCGGCAATAGTGGACTCATATATATATATATGAACATCATGTCCATAGTGAGCCTCTTTATGATGAGTTTTACTGACACCATGTGTGTCATGTTTCATAATGGGTCTCTTTTTGTTTCCAAAATATATATTGCTTTGTCAAATATATGGTAAATTGCATTGTCAGCATTAGTCATTTAAAATCCTATATAAAATGACAATCTGCTGTAGAGTATTTGTTCACTTTTGATTCTGTAGTTCTGATTTACTTCTATAGGGTGTATGTGTCCTCCAGAAAAATATCTTTTGAAAACTGCAGAACAGATTGCTCTGACTGACTGTCTTAATTTTCACAGTAATGGATTAAATTTTTTCTCAGAAAAAGCATGTGGTAGGCAGTAAGAGGGGCGTTTGAAAATATAAATTATATGCAAAGTTCAAATCATTGCTCAGCTCATATCTAGGCCAGCCTCATATCTCTTAAAATAAAATCTGAATGTTTTGTTGTGTCCTACAGGATTCTATGTGAGTCTGCCTCTTCCACTTCTGATGCCCTGACCCACTGCATGACATGAGGCTCATTTTGATCTTCAACATCCCAAACAAATCCTGTCATCAAAATCCTCGCACTTGCTATTTTCTTCTTCCTAGAATTCTGATTCCTGTCTCTTTGGATCTGAGGTTCCTTTCCATCTTTTCAGTCTATGGTCAAATATCATCTTTGAGAAATCACCTGGCTTTATCTAAAGAGGTCAGACATCCCTCATTATCATGGTACCCTCTTATTTTCCATTAGAGAATTGATCCCAATCCGAAGATGTCACATTGTGTGTTTGTTAATCATGTATCTGTATATTGTATGTTTCTCATCAGTAAAATACTACCTCTATGAGGAACCTATACTCCTGGCACCTAGAACTGATTCTATTAATAAGAGGCATCCATATAAAAAATTTCTCCCATTGACAGGTTGACATATAAGCCATTTATATGCTCCCTATTAATTAGTAACACTTTACTGATAATGATTTCCCCCACAGCATTCTGAGGTTCAAATTTGTGACCTGTAGTTCAAAACTACGAGTGATCTAATTAACTCCAATATTATTCTTGATTCTATCATGAGTGAGAGATGATGTTCATGAATGAGTAAATAAGTAAACAAGTTAATTAGACAATAAGTAAGGTCAGAATCTTTAGGAGTTAATTATTCCTTTCAAGACTGGTATCAAGAAAAAAAGACCACCACCTCTGTAGTCTTTGACACCAACTAGAAAGATTCCATCCTGCCCTGATCAATTTTAATTTCTAATTCAGGGTGGTATAACCTTTGCAGGTAAATTCCAGTTACAAAAGGATTTAAAGAAGCTCTTTCTGATAATCTGGGGTCACACCTCCATCTCAGAAATATAGTAATGGTCACATACTCAAGATGAGATGGAAATCAGTGACTCATTAATTCCAGACTAAAATCAAGACATTATGCTGCTGCTGCTGCTGCTGCGTCGCTTCAGTCATGTCTGACTCTGTGCGACCCCATAGATGGCAGCCCACCAGGGTCCCCCGTCCCTGGGATTCTCTAGACAAGAACACTGGAGTGGGTTGCCATTTCCTTCTCCAATGCATGAAAGTGAAAAGTGAAAGTGAAGTCGCTCAGTTGTGTCCAACTCTTGGTGACCCCATGGACTGCAGCCTACCAGGCTCCTCCATCCATGGGATTTTCCAGGCAAGAGTACTGGAGTGGGGTGCCATTGCCTTCTCCGCAAGACATCATAGAGGTGACTAATTTATATGCAAAGATTACATGGATTATATGGATGATAAGAAAATTGTATAGGTTGTGTATGTGTGTGTGTATGTATATATATATATATATGTATGTATATATATTTCATTTATAAAAAGTGCTTAACCTGCAGAGGGAGCCAACAAATATTAACTCTCTTCTGTAATAAAATATAACTTGCTGTCAGCTGTTACGTCAGCATCTCATCAAAGGAAATTAAAGACTAACTCTAAAACTGGGTAACTCTAAAACTAGGTAGTAAAGCTCTTCTAGAATTGGATTATTATTGCTACATATGTGACTATTTGGTAAAAAATGAATAATGATCATTATAGTCAGGTGGCTCAGTCAGTAAAAAAATCTGCTTGCAATGCAGGAGATCCGGGTTCAATCCCTGGGTTCAGAAGAGCCTTTGGAGAAGGGAATGGCAACCCACTCCATCATTCTTGCCTGGGAAATCCTATAGACAAGAGGCCTGGTGGGCTATAGTCCATGGCATCACTGAGTCAGATATGACTTAGTGACTAAATAACATCAGTAATCAAAGAAGCAGAAACAGCTTCTGATAAGTGAATTGTTCTATTTAACTACAGAGATCTGTGCAATTTTCTTCAAAAAATCAGCAGTTTCTAGACTGTAGTCCACTCAAAAAGAAGGTATATAAACTATCCAGAAATTTAATTCTTTAATTCTAATATCACTATCCCTTTATTTTGAAAACAAAGTAACAAATTAATCAATAGACTTCTCATTCAACTCCAAAATACAGATGTCCGCAGTGTCAGAAAATGGTTAATTCTCCATATTTTAAATAAAATACAATAGTGAAAAATATTTTCTTTTATAAAAATGTAAAGTTTTTATAATGGTTTGAAATGAAATATTGTCTACTTTCAATTAGTAGACTATAATTTCAAAGAAGAACATTTATCATTATTATTTTTACAATTCCTATTTTTGGCTATTTTGTCAGTCAATATTAAATGCTGAAGGATCTAACACTGCTAAGGAAATATTTGTATTGCATCTGTCCTGGAAGACTCTATACTCCCAAGAGACTTACTCATTTGTACTGAATAGACGGTCAAAGAATGACTGAAGTTTTATATGGAAATTCAGGCAAAAATTTTGATACAGTCTGCATCTACTTCAACACAGTTTTTCTTTTTCCTTTAACTACAGAATTCCCTCTAGACTAGTATATATAAATTTGTGTCTCAGGAATTCCTTTGAGAAAAATAGGCATAGGTAAAAGCTTGCACTTTTTTTCCAAAACTTCAGAGCAACCAGAATTACCTGGATCCCATCAGTATGTCAAGCTATAAAACACCTGCTTTTACCGAAGTCTTTGTTCGATGTATTCTCATTGAGAATATGAAACACATTCATTGTAATTATAATTTGGGCCAAACTTTATTTTGATTATATAATAACATAGCCAAAAAGGAAAGAATAGCTACATTTTTTTAGTCTGTGGAGGAATGACTATGTTACTTTGAATCCATTCTGGTTTTATTCTTTTACATTTCACTGTCTCAAGCGCCAAATAAAATTTTACTCACATGTTTCCTTTTAAAACATGAGTTCAGAAGACAACTCAAGGAAAAAAAAAACAACCTCAATGAAAGTTTTATTAGCTTCTATGAACCCTAAAATACTGTGCTTTTGCTTTCTGTGATTAAGTGACACTTGCTGTCGTACAAAAGAATGGTAATGATATTAGCCTTAATCATAAACATGTGCTAAGCACATATTTCTCTGAATAATACAACTAGAAATTTGGTTGTAAAATGCAAGAAATCCAATTCAAACATACTTCAGCAAAAGGGGGATTATTTGGCTCATATAAACTGTGAAAGACTCAATAAGAGGAACCAGAGAATTAATATAGTTGGGATTTTTTTCTCTACCTCTCATGTTTTTGTTGTGTGCCAGCCAAATTATCTCAGTCTATGTTCCTACAAGGCTAAAATCATGATTTCTGATGTTAAGAATGCTTGTATCCTCATAGCTTTCTGAACAAAAAGGAAAACAAAATTCGAATATAAATCGGCTACATTTTGAAAAGTCCTGGGAGAAATTGGTCTGTATTGGGTCACATGCCCAGAACTACACAATTCATACGTGGTCCCAGGAAAGTGATGTTGTGTGGACTAGCCTTGGGGAACTTGTTGTTGTTCAGTAGCTCAGTCCTATCCGACTCTTTGCAACTCCATGGACTGCAGCTCGCCAGGCCTTCTTGTCCTTCACCATCTCCCAAAGCCTGCTCAAACTCATGTCCATTGAGTTGGTGATGCCATCCAACCATCTCATCCTCTGTATATCAGATCTAATCCCTCGCATCTATTTGTCACTCCCACTGTATAATCAATCGTAAGGGATTTGATTTAATCTTGGGCAGGTGGCATTATTAAATCAATAACTATAGCTGTGGAGTTGGGAGTTGTGTTAGAAAGATTCTGGTTCCTAGTCTGAATTCATGCTTGGAGCAAGAGAAGTGTTTTCAGAGTGAAGGACACAGGATATATTTTCCCAGAGGAAATGAGAGGAGTACAAGGCTGGCAACATACATATATACATGCACACAGATACACACCAGGTTATCTCCTCCTCTCATTTCCTATTCTTTCATCTTCATTGTCATCAAGCATGTACTGAACATCAAATATGAAATCTAATGCTAATGAACTGACAGATTTGAGTTATTCATGATCTTTACTTTTTGGAAATTTGAGATGCTATTATTTATGCCTTTTCCTTCCAAAGAGAAGACATTAATGTTATAGACTAAAATGTAAAATTTAACAACATAAAATTATGAATCAGATGAGAGTGGTATTTTGTCAGTTCTAAGTCACATTTCTGACACCTGATTAAATCTAACAATTGATAGAGTCTTAAGTTGCTACTGGCCAAGTGGCCACTGTGGCACATTGTCACTTCTGTTGAATGATGTACATGACTGACACTACATGTGTCGAGTTCAACTGTCACACGTGATATCTTCAAAAGAATAACATGATCCAGTATTAAAAAAAAATTCTGTTTGTAGAGAGTCACTGAAAGAGTACGGTGATACATGCATTTGGTGTTTTTGTAAGCATTCAGAATTAAAAGAAATAATCCAATTTCATGTTTTTGTTTTAGAGTAATAACCAAGAACTTTAAGGAACCTAAGAAAGGAGGATTCTCCCAAATAGATGAAGCTATGCTCTTCTTTATTACTGAGTAAAGTACAATACAACTGATGTTAGGAGAGATCGTTGGGTGCCTTGGAATAGATGAAAGGAATTTAAGATCATGAGGGTTGAATGACAAAATTATGTAGAATCACAATTATGATATCATGTCAGAGTTTATGTATATTTTATGTTATGTATAAAGGAAAGGGATTTTTCCTTTATAGTACATAAAATAATAGTGCATCTTACAATTTATAGTGTATTTGATGTCAATTAAATAATATCATAAAAGAAATTGATTTTACTTCATGGAAGTCATTTTGGTAACATTACAGAGTAGCATGATTTTCATACTAGTAATCAGACTGTGTGCTCAGTTGCTTCAGTTATGTCCTACTCTTTGTGCCTCTTTGAACTGTAGCCCATCCGGCTCTTCTGTCCATGGGATTCTCCAGGCAAGAATGGGTTGCCATGCCCTCCTCTAAGGGATCTTCCTGACACAGGGCTCAAACCTGTGTCTCCTGCACTGCAAGTAGAGTGTTTATCACTAAGCCACCGGGGAAGCCCAGTAATCAGATAACCTATACTCTAATTTTCATTCTATTACCAACTAATTTTATTCTCTAAGAGGTGTTAAGTAAACACTTAGGACCTCACATAAACTATAAGGATTTTGAACTAGATTATAGCAACCATCAGTTTCAAACATGATTCAAGATGGAATGAAAAATATAAAAAGAAATTTTTTTTTTTTTCATCTTAAGAATGATGGTTTGGAAATACTATGACTCTAGCTTGGTAGATGTGTAATCTCCACATGCCAGGGTGGTATTTTTATTTTCAGTGCAGTAATAATTCATCTAAATCACATACCTAATGTTCCCACTTGATATGTATCTTGTTATGTAAATGTTATGTAGCATTCATAACATGCCATATTTCTTTCACTTTCATAGTGTTTGGCAGTTTGATAAGTGTTATAGCTTCAGACGGATTAGTGAGGCAGTAAGTAGTAGAAAATGCTAATGGACAACTAATCAAGTAAGTGGGTATCAGATAGTCAACTACTACAGAGCACAATTATAATTCAAAACTATGTGAAGCATTATCATTTTGCTGCAGTGGTTTTACACCAAATGTTCTAACAAGAACAGAAAAATGATTGCACACTAGCACATTTGGGAATGTGGTCATTAAGAACCTACGGTTTTCTAAGAAGGTGGTAATCTCCTTTCTTTCTCAGATGCCACAGGCAGTACTGCTGCTCATATGCTGAAAATTTAGTGCAGCATTTGTAAAACTCATGTAAATAACATTTTATTCTGTTGGCTTCCTAGAGCCTGGGAATCTGAAATTGAATTGTTACAGTGTTTTCCTTCATCAAGAGTGCATGCTCTGTTACTTGGTCATGTGTGACTCTTTCCTCCTGCAGGGTATCGATCGCTGGGTCTGGAAGATTCACTGAAGGAAGGCATGGCAACCCACTCCAGTACTCTTGCCTGAAGAATCTCCATGGGCAAAGGAGCCTGGTGGGCTACAGTCCATAGTGTTGCAAGGGTCGGACATGATTGAGTGATTTACCGCACACACATGAACTGTAGCCTACCAGGCTCCTCTGTCCATGGAACTTTCCAGGCAAGAATACTGGAATGGGTTGCATGTCCTTCTCCAGGGAATCTTCCTGATCCAGGGATTGAACCCTAATATCCTGAATCTCCTGCATTGCAGGCAGATTCTTTACCTCTGAGTCCCCGTGGAAGCCCTCAGAAATAAAATCATCTCAGTCAAATTCTTTTTGTTAAAGATATTTGAGAAAATAGACAGACAAAGGGATTCCATTGTCTCTCATGATAGCATTTTCTGATGGATATTTTTAAAAAATTTATTCTCTTATGCCAACTTTTTAAAAGAGACTTTGTGCCTTTCACTTTTTAATTTACAGAAAAAAGCTCACAAAATATTAGAATACAAAAATGATATAGTCCATTTTTAAAATTTTAATAAAATGAAGAAACTAAATTATAAAGGGGGTAAAGTGCTAGATCCCATAGAACTAGTTGTTGACAGACTAGGTTTAGAACCCAGATCCTTCACTTTTTACTTGAATGACTTGTTTATATCTGTCTTACTTTCCATTTACTTTAAAACAAAAAATAAGCTGCAGCAATTGATTTTACATTTATTTTGTTATCTAGTCTTTTGATCCTTTAGTTCTGAAATCTCTGTATCGAATCCTGGAAAGACTGGTTGAAAGTGACAGTGACAGTCGCTTAGTCGTGTCTGACTCTTGGTGACCCCACGGACTATACAGTCCATGGAATTCTCCAGGCCAGAACACTGGAGTGGGTAGCCTTTCTCTTCTCCAGGGGATCTTCCCAACCCAGGGATCACACTCAGTCTCCCACATTGCAGGCAGATTTTTTACCAGCTGAGCTACAAGGGAAGCCCAGAAAGACTGGCTGGAGCCATCCAAAGATAGAAAAAATTAATATTAATTTACTCACTGACTGAAGATTCAACCACTAGGACTGTGTTTTCTGTTTGTCTGTTCCATGTATAATGTTTATCTCAGTAACAGAATCTTTTATCTGAGTAATGTTTAGTTCAATCAAATGATAGGTATTAGACAGTCTCAAAGAAATGTGGTACTCTATATATGGGCTTTGTTTTTGTACTGGTTATTACTATTGTAAATTTATTGAGTCCCAATTCCCAGTGAAACCATTACTCTGAGGCTTGTCATCTCTCTGGTGTTACTTGCTAAATCATGTCTGACTCTTTGTGACCCCATGGACTATAGCCCAATAGGCTCCTCTGTCTGTAGAATTCTCCAGGCAAGAAATACTGGAGTGGGTTGCCATTTCCTTCTCCAGGGGATCTTTCCAACCCAGGGATAGAACCTGCATTGTGGGCAGATTCTTTACCGTCTGAGTCACCAGGGAAGCCCAGGCATCTCTCTGCTCACTGTTAAACATTATGTGCTCTAAATGTATTTCTTTGACTGAGGAATTGTGCCTTAGCAATTCAAATTAGTGACTTATCTTCTGTTCTGGTACTTTTATAGTACTCAGAATGCTTGTGTGTACCACTGGGTGTGCAAAGCCCCATTAAGAATAAGTGTCCCTGTGGCGGATTCATTTTGATATTTGGCAAAACTAATACAATTATGTAAAGTTTAAAAATAAAATAAAATTAAAAAAATAAAGTGGCAAAAAAAAAAAAAGACCTTTACCTTAAAAAAAAAAAAAAAAGAATAAGTGTCCATTCTTCTTAGGACCCATTTATATCCTCCAGAGGCAATGGTATGAGTCTCACTTGCCAGATGTGTGCAGAGTGTCCTCCTGGTGAAACTGGCCCCATTGCCATCTGCAGGCTCTGTCTCTCTTATTGGCAGACACAACAGTTTTCACTGGTATTTTATGCCTCAGAAGGTGCAACAGGGAAATATCCAGGTTAAGCTCATCTCTGCACTGCTGCAGCCCCCTAATGTCCACTCACTTATGGACCCTGGTGGCCACCTCAAGTGAATGCACCAGGAGGAGGCCTGTTACTAGTTTCATTCGCCTTCTGATTCTAGAAGGAGGCACTTCTGATGGGTATTGACATATCCTCCTACTTTAACATGCCCCCTTAAGTTCCCAGAGTGATTTCTTTAGGGCTGTGGCCCATATGGGTATCCATTTACAAAGCTAGTTTTCCATGCCCTTCTGCCTGACCAGGTGGGCAAGCCATTGGCTACTGCCCATAAGTGAGCAACAAGCCAAGTCTAGGGACAAACAACATACAATTCAGCCCACTGAGTTGGTCTATTTTTACCTTCTTCAAAGTGGTGGGCTTCTAAACAGGATGCAGTCCATTTGTCTAATTGCCTGCATAAACCAAATAGTTCTCCAGAAGCTCCCTAAATATATGGATATTATAGAGTTAAAAATGAAAAGGACAGAAAAACATACAATAAGCAAAAACTAAAGAAAATTGCCCTATTAAGATCAGTAGACTTTAGGGCATTAAAAAGTAAAAAGGGATATTTTATAAAGCTAAAGGGTCAGTCTACCACAAACATTTAACATTTCTGCATTGGCAAAAAATGGACACAACTGAAATAATACAGAAATTCATGGTCCTAGTGGAAGATGTACACATAACATTTAGTAAGTGAAAGAAAAAGCAGATAAAAGATGGAAAGGATGCCAAAGACATCAACAAGGTAATTTATAGATCTGCTGTAAATGACGTAAAGAACATGGTGTTCAATAGTAGAACAATGAGCCAAACAACAACAGAGAACATATTCTTTTCAAGTGCACGTGAGATACATATCAAATTCATAATATACCTGGCCATGAAAAATACTGCAGCTTCCCTGGTGGCTCAGTGGTAGAGAATGTGCCTGCCAATGCAAGAGACATGGATTTGAGCCCTGGGTTGGGAAGATCCCCTGGAGAGGGAAATGGCAACCCACTCCAGTATTCTTGCCTGGGAAATCCCGTGGACAGAGGAGCCTGGCAGGCTACAGTCCATGGGGTTGCACAGAGTCGGACATGACTGAATGACTTTAATGTACATACATGTAAAAAATAACTCAGAGTATATTCTCTGACCACAGTGGAAAATTGACAAAAATTAACGAAAATCATATAAGTACACATAGAGCAATGTTAATACCCACAGTGCAACCCTGAAATCAAGGTTAAGATATTAAAAAAAAAAAACACCCACCAATATATCTTTACTTATGAAACCATTCCTCTTACCTATTCTATATAAATTATATCACATGTCCCAATTAATCTAGAGGCAAAAAATAAAGAACTATGTTAAGTTCTTAAGTTATCTATTATTTCTAAACACCTTGAATTTTAACAAATGTTTGGAACAGTCTTGAGACACATCTACTCACGGTAAGATCTTATATCCTCAGTTGTTATTTTGCTAAAGAGAATGTTGGAAATGTTCACCCTGAAATTCCAAAGTTTTAGACTTGGAAAGAATTTCCAGGATAAATTATAAGTGGGAGGAAAATGGCATCCAGTTGAAAGAACAGTCATTTAAGCAATTAAGGTAAATTTTGAGTTTTGCTTCTGCTTCGTGACACTAGATGAAACGTTTAAAAATGTCCAAGTTCAGTCTTCTGTATAAAATAGTTATAATAAGATTTTGCCTATTGACTGTGCAAGCATATAAGAAATTGGAACTAACATTGGCTGGCCCCCTAATGACTGCTGGTAATAAACTTGACCCTGAATCTGTGAGTGTTTAGTAGCAGTTTATTCTCCCAACAACCATTTGACGCAGTAAGTATGAATAAAATGCATATGAGAATTCTGCATTAACTGTAAAAACGAATGCCTGGCCATCTCACGTAAGGCTTCCCTGGTGGCTCAGTGGTAGAGAATGTGCCTGCCAATCCAAGAGACGTGGATTTGAGCCCTGGGTCGGGAAGATCCCCTGGAGAGGGAAATGGCAACCCACTCCAGTATTCTTGTCTGGAATATCCCATGGACAGAGGAGCCTGGCGGGCTACAGTCCATGGGGCTGCAGAGTCAGACAGGACTGAGAGGCTATACAACAGTAAACAAAATTATGTATGCATTCTTATTCAACATATGTGAGATGGTTAACATGTTGTCAGCATTGCCACAATAAGAACATATGTTTTTTTTTTCTTTATGTACCATAGAGATTCTGAGTTTCAGTCTTGCATCATGGCAATTGTTAAACTTTCTTTTTTCATAGTGGATTCTGATTTTCTACTGGGTATCTCCAAATATTTAGGTGCCTCAATAGGCATTTTAAAAAGTGATTTAGGAAAACTTTGACAATCCTCTGAGATTCGGGGGTCAATTCTCATTTGTTCCTTCTTAACATTGCTGAAAAGTGTTAACTCTTCCTACTGTAAGTAAAATCTGATTGAATGAATTTCTCACTAGACTTCCTTTTATCTACAGCTATCTGTTATTTTCTGAGAAATCAACAAACATCTCAGGTTTTAATAATAGTAATAATAATTACTGATAACAGTGTTCCCTAATCTTTTAAAATATATAGGTCATGATGTAGAGAGTTAATATACTACTTATAAAAATTAAATCTATTAGAACAATATATATATGACACATAAGAGAGAGTGTTCTGGCTATAAGGTAAGTTCTTAGTCTCAAAAGTGAGTTAAAGCCATAGGAACAGCAGAGGACCTGTATCACATTAAAATAAGCTTAAAGTGGTGGTCCTGATGAGCAAGCATGCTTGGTCAAGTCAGAAATGAAGATGATCTAGAGGTAGGTGTCCAGATGGCATAGCTTTGAGAAGAGGCCCATGAAATAAAGAAATCAGATAGATTCCAACATTAAAAAAGCCTTTCTTTTATATTTCAATGCATTCTATCTTATATTACAGACCTTTGTATTTTACAGAGTCCCCAAGTCATTGACTCCACATGCACCATCAGCTGAGGTTTAAATAACCACTCCTTAAATATCAAGCTTTAAAATTTTTTATTGGTTATTCCAGAGTTTTAAAGCTTGCAGAAGCAGGCCCTCAACTGTATAATATATAGATGAATAAGATAAATGATAAGGGAAGAGCATTGGAAGACACCTGACTCTTGGCATATGCAAAGTAGAGGGCATTGGAATAAAAGAAACCCACTGAATTCAGATAGTTAATTCTGGGCCATGGGTAATCTCAAGAGAGAAAAAAAATAGATAACGGATATTGTGCATGTTTCTGAAAAGCCAGTTACATTAAAAGAGTTATTTGGCTGTCATTTTCCTATCCAGAATCCATCCATTTTCTCCTCGTTGCTCCTGACACTTTCCCTATTTAGGTGTCTCAATTGGCATTTAAAAAAATACTTTAGGAAATTTTGACAATTTTCCATTGAAATTTGAGGTTCAGTTCTCATTGCTGAAAAGATTTAATTGTGGGTCATGGGAAGCTGATCTGCCCTCAGCAAAAAGGGTGGCTCTTGAAACTCATACCAAACTGGGTCTCCCATCCCTTTTACTAGTAATGGGTTCAAAGACGCAGGCTTTAACCCAACAGTCTGTGGCATTTGTTTCGGAAGACTGATACCGGTTAAGACAGTGGTTGTCCAAGTGTGGTCCACCAGCACTGGCAGCCCCTGGCGATTTGTTAGAAAGGAAAATGTTTAGGCTCCAACTGAGACCGGCTGGTTCAGAAACTTGAGGAGGGAGACCAAGCAATCTGTGTTTTAATAAGCCCTCCAGGTTATTCTGATACACAGTCAAGTTTGAAAAGTAATGGGTTAAGAATGACCTCCTGGATGAGGTAGGCACATCCAAAGAAGCAATTTTTAGGGCATGGCTGTGAGAGATTTTCCCTAGCTCCTTTTAATTTAAATTGGAAACTAAACCACCCCAACTGCTGCTGGCAGCCCTTTTGACAGCATGAGTAAACTCAGTTTGTTGGCAGAAGAGTGAAGGGAAAACTGAGTAAAACATTTAAAATCAGTAAAAACATTTAAAATACTTCAACATGGGTATTGCAAGATTTCCAGTCTGGTAAGAATGGCACATTTTCTCCTTCTTACAACCAGTTTAATTCAAGTTTTCTATAATTGCAAAACATCCTAAATGATACAAAGAGCCAGAATATGTACAATATGAATGAAATGATTTGTTTATTCAACAGATAGATCTATAGAATCAATTCCTATGTGCCAACCTGGACTTTCCTGTTATCTCAGACAGTAAAGAATCTGTCTGCAATGCAGGAGACTTGGATGCAATCCCTGGCTCAGGAAGATTCCTCCTGAATCAGGAAGATTCAGGAGAAGGGAATCGCAACCCACTCCAGTATTCTTGCCTGGAGAATCCCATGGGCAGAGGAGCCTGGTGGGCTACAGTCCAGGGGGTCACAAAGAGTCTGACACGACTGAGGGTCTAACACACACACACACTGTGTGCCAACCACAGTTCTCAGCACTGAAGATATAAAAAATAAAGTGATTTAAAAAGGAAAAAGACCCTAGTGGAATTTATACTCTAGTTGAGGGAAACAGTCAAAAAATAAGACAAAAGAGTTAAGCATGTTTGGCAGGTGGCAAGTGCTAGAGATGATAGCATGTGCGGGGAGCAATTTTTCTTCTGGGTACAGCCAGGAAATACCTCCTAAGAAGATGCTGTGCAATTATGTGGGAGGAGCTGGGTCCAGAAGTGGGAACAGCTGTGCAGCAGGTGTCAGTGACCTTACTATGGTGTCATAAACCCATGCAAACAGTGGTGAAAGAGTGTGCCCACGGATGCAGAGCTGATAGCTGATGGGACCATGAGGACTAGCTGCCTCTAAAGTGTAAGCATCTCCCATTATGCTATATTCCCTGCAGAGATGGATATGTTATACCATTTCAAAATAAATCTTCTATTGCTAGGGATAATGAGCTAATATAGCAAAATCCATGCATACTTTTATTGAATTTCACTGGGACCCTTCCATTCTTTACAACAGTCCTTTAAAGAAGCATAATATCTTTAAAGGGGAAAATATTACATCTTCTTGTTACATTACAATGAAACTGCCCACTGCATGGACCTACCATCTGGGAAGGGATAGGGGCTAGACCTAAAGAAATAATGAATTTTATTTTACTTATATTAGAGTTTATGTTAAGCTTGCTTGGTTATTGTATAGTTTTTGAAACTGTGCAACACTCTAGATGAGTATGTAGCTGCTTCCTTAAGCTCTGCTAATGTCCTCTTGAGAGTCCCCTGGACTGCAAGGAGATCAAACCCATCAATCCTAAAGGAAATTAATCCTGAATACTCATTGGAAGGACTGATGCTGAAACTGAAGCTCCAATACTTTGACCACCTGATATGAAGAGCTGACTCATTGGAAAAGACCATGATGCTGGGAAAGATTGAAGGCAGGAGGAGAAGGGGACGGCAGAGGATGAGATGGTTGGATGGCATCACTGACTCAATGGACTGAGTTTGAGCAAGGTCTGGGAGATGGCAAAGGACAGGGAAGCCTGGCGTGCTGCAGTCCATGTGGGTCACAAAGAGTTGGACATGACTGAGCCACTGAACAACAACACAATGTCTTCTGGGGACACCAGAGACCCTAGTGCCTCCTCTAGGACCTTATTCTGGTTCTGGACCTAAAAACTGTGCCTGGCATTGCAGGGGACCTCAGGACCTGATGCTTTTTTCAGGGTTCATTCTAATTGGGTAATACCTTCACTGGCTTGGTTGTTAAACATTGTCTACTTCATCCCTGTAGAGTATGTCTCCAAGGCTCACTCCCCAGGATCACATAGCAGAGGATCCAGGGAATCAATGATGGATGGGATGGTAGCGAGAGAGTTTTATCTCAGTTACCACTGAGGGGAAAAGCCTTGACAAGAATCCAATTGATACAAACCACAATTATGCCATCCTCTGCAGCAGCCCAAAGGAGGAGAGCTCTCTCTCTGAACTCAAAGCTCAGGCTTCTCAGACAAACGACAGAATAGTTATGTTGATGACTGCCTTGAATAGATGTGTCCCTTAGATGTCCCTGCTAAATATAAATTTACATTTTCAATGTGTTTTTCTTTGTAGCAAACATATATATGGCAAAATTTCTGTCTTCCTGGAGTTTACAAATAAGAGTTTTGTTTTTTTTTTAAATAGTAAACTCGAGAAGACAGATTTCATTTCATATAATAATTTTTAGCAAAACAAAGTACAGCATGGCTATAGGGGAAGACAAGAATGCCCTGAAACAGAAAATTTTTATGTTTGCTGTCTATGGAACACTTGCAAAGGTGAAAGTCACTCAGTCATGTCTAACTGTTTGTGACCCCATGGACTATACAGTCCATGAAATTCTCCTGGCCAAAATATTGGATTGGGTAGCCTTTCTCTTCTCCAGGGGATCTTCCCAACCCAGGGATTGAACCCAGGTCTCCTGCATTCCAAGTGGATTCTTTACCAGCTGAGCCACAAGGGAAGCCCATGGAATGTTTACCTCTGAGAATCTGTCAAAAAATGAGGTCCAGTTTTGCTTGAAAACCACCATTGTTCAGTGAATCCTTTTGAGGAACATAAAACCTCTGCCTTTGCCCCAGCAATGACTCTATCATATGGCAGAATCATTATGTAAAACCAACATTTAGAAAGCAGAGATGTTACAACTCCTTCCATCAAAAAGTTAATAATCTGTGGCATTCCAAAATCATAACAAAAATGTTGTGTGAGTTCTCCCAATAATGATAATAAAGAACCCCTTTATGGTCTTCAGAATAAAAAAAGTCCAACTCTCAAATAGTTCAGGTCAGTTGAATTCCACTTGATAGTCTTTTTCTAATCTGCTTCCATTAGACAGATCTATCTTAAGGTAAAGCTGGAAGACTCCAGTGCTTTATAAAGAAAAATGCTGTGCCATTCTCCTGTAGACAGAGTTTTCAATGACAGACATTAAAAATTTTACTTTCATTATATAGAACATTTTATTGATATATCTTATTATAATCTCAAAGTTTTTTTTATTGCTTGCAGTGGTTAGGGTCAGTCTTGAGTCTGCTGGCTGCTTTGTATCATGTGAAAATCAAGGGCTGCTCTAGTGTTAATTCTTTCTAACCTGTCTTGTTTCCTGTTTTCAGGGCTTATTCAGTATATCTGATTTAATCAGTTTGGGTGGTTTGTTATAGATTACTTAGAAGTTTACAAAGTACATGAGACTCATCCATATTTTTGCATAGGGCTAAAGACTTCCCTTGGAGAAGGAAATGGCAACCCACTCCAGTATTCTTGCCTGGAGAATTCCATGGATAGAGGAGCCTTGAGGAGCCTGGTGGGCTGCCATCTATGGGGTCCCATAGAGTCGGACACGACTGAGGAGACTTAGCAGCAGCAGCAGCAGCAAAGACTACCCTGGTGGTTCAGACAGTAAAGAATCTGCCTGCAATGCAAGAGACCCGGGTTCGATCCCTGGGTTGGGAAGATCCCCTGGAGAAGGAAATGGCAACCCAGTCCAGTATTCTTGCCTGGAGAATTCCATGGATAGAGGAGCCTTGAGGGCCATGGTCCATGGGGTTGCAAAGAGTCAGACACAACTGAGTGACTAACATTTCACTTTAAAGAAAACCAATAGAGCTTTTATTTTTAAATACAATTTACTTGTGTTTATATG
This sequence comes from Bos mutus, assembly GCF_027580195.1. Lineage (NCBI taxonomy): Eukaryota > Metazoa > Chordata > Mammalia > Artiodactyla > Bovidae > Bos > Bos mutus. The sequence continues at coordinate 66,601,708 of NC_091628.1, forward strand.
ATCTTCACTAAAGTGGCCATTTAAGAGTCTTATTTTCTTAAAAAGCCAGTTTCACTCTTCTGAACTGTTAGATTCTTGGCCTCTAAAACTCACCTAGATTTAGGTTGGTGATTGGCTATTAACTCTTTTCAGCTGCTTCAATCTGTGTTGTTATTGGAGGGTAAGCCTGTAAGTCTTTTATTCCTCTGTTGCATTTCTTTCCTATCCACCCTTATGCTATATGCTAAGTCACTTCAGTCGTGTCCGACTCTGTGTGACCCCATAGACAGCAGCCACCAGACTTCCCCGTCCCTGGGATTCTCCAGGCAAGAACACTGGAGTGGGTTGCCATTTCCTTCTCCAATGCATGAAAGTGAAAAGTGAAAGTGAAGTCGCTCAGTCGTGTCCGACTCTTAGCGACCCCATGGACTGCAGCCTACCAGGCTCCTCTATCCATGGGATTTTCCAGGCAAAAGTACTGGAGTGGGGTGCCATTGCCTTCTCTGCCTATCCACCCTTAGGTAGGCAGAATAAAGGAGATCCTGAAATGTCTTCCTCCCTTGTTCTGTGAATATGTCAGGATACAAGTAGAAGGAGATTTAAGGTGGCAGGTAAAGTTAATGTTGCTAATTAGCTGACCTTTAGGTGGGGCTCATAGCCTGGATTTTCCAGGTGAGACCAATGTAATCACGGGAGTCTTTATATAGAGGAAGGCAGAGGGAGAGGGCTAAGAGGGAGGCATCGCAGTGGTCAAGGCTTGATCGGCTCGTGCTGGTTTTGAGGGTGGAAAAAGATAGTGAAGGGAATGGATTCTCTTCCAGAGCCTCGAGCGGGAAGGATGTCCTGTCTACACTGACCTCCCTGTAAAAACAGTAAGACTCGTTGTAAGTTTCTAACCTTTAAAACTAGAGAGTTCTAAATTCATATCATTTTACTGTGCTGTTTTTTAAACCCAAAGAAGGGGATTTGCTTAACTGAGTGAAGAAATGATTACATCCATGTGATAAACAGGGAGTCTACAAAGTTAAATTATCTAACAAATCTGTTTTTATCAAGGTTTGGAATATTTTTTTTCCGTCTCTTTTTTCAGCTTCAACAAGTTTATTTCCATTAAGTCTTACAATGCTTTTTTTAATTTGAGAGAATGTAATTAATGGAACAATTCAATGGAATAATTAAGGCGATTTTAATACCTCAGCATTTGCTATTTGGCAAAGGAATGGGAGGGGGAAGGAAAATAATTCATGTGGCTTCTCTTATGGATTTGGGTTCCTTTTCAATTTGAAATTCTAGAAGGGATGATGAACTGGTGAAGTTGCTGTCTGTGGTGAAGGGAAGCGGGTAGGAAGAGTGGGGTGGAAAGAGTTGGGGGAGCTCTGTGGCTTTGTGGAGAGGAGTGGGGTGGGAAGAGTTAGGGGATGTTCTGTGTCTTTGATAGGGGTGGGGAGCGGATTGGGAAGAGTCGCGGGAGGCCTGCTCCTGCTCGCTCATCAAACAAAATGGTTACAGTTGTTTTGTGCGGCAAGCATCTCATCTGTGGTGATGGATCCTTTGACCTGTTCCGACTCCTCCCCTCACGGTGGTCTCAGCTGTTTGCTGTTTTATTGTTGTTCCGGGCTCTAGTGTATATTGTGGGTTATGGCATACCAGCTTTGTTTAAATGTCGTGTCGTGTGAGGGGCCGGTGGCGGCATTACCCATGGGACCTTGCGCTTGTTAGGCTGCCCCTCCCCGCAGCCACCTGCCACGAACTGGTCACTGGTTCGAGAGGTCGGCAGAGGATTCGTTTTGAGGAGACTTCGGTTAGCCTTCCTCCATCCTGGCTTCGGTGTGAAGACCTACAAGACAGCACAAGGTAAGAGGGCCCAGAGCTTGGAGCCTCGAGGGAGGAATAGCGTTGAAACAGTTCACTACTAATCTCAAGCCTTCTAAACCTAAGTCCTGAGGAGGTGGAGCCTCAGGAAATTTCGTAGGGGAACTTTGTTATTGAGAAAGGAGCAGTTCGCGCACACCAGTGCCCTTCAGCCTAGTTCCCCACAGTTTCTTCTATCCTAAAGGGTGGAAACGTGCTTCTCAGTGTCTAGCATAAAAAAACGTACTAAAGTACAACACAAGTTACCATACAAGGATGCTGAAAGGATGACAAATGAGTGATAACATACTTAGCCTAATATTTACAGAGCAACTACTGCTTGCCAGGGCCTGAGTACTACTGGTACAACTTTATTTTTTAAAAAACGGACAAGGAGACGGAAACTCAGGTTACCTGACTTGCCCTCAATCACACAGCTGGTAAGTGGAGGGGCAGAGATGCAAGCCCGAGACTGAGGTCTTGGCCACAACACAAAAGCCTTTTCCTAACCATAGCCATGGTTTAGTGCTTCAGGTAATCAAGATCACCTTAATAGTCTCCTCAGCTTGACTCAACTTCACACAGGTTTCTTCCTTACCAGGGGTCCCTGGGCTCCTTCTTACAGAGTGTACTTTGGAAAACTTGAAATTGTAAATTCTCTCGGCCCCTCTGAGATGTAAAAGTTTTCCCACATCTCCATAGTTTTACTATGGGAGAGATTTCTTTGAAAAGTTTTCATCAAGAGACAGAGGGTTCCTGCCTCCCAGTCTCCATGGGGGAGAAAGAGCCTAATTTAAGGCAAATGCCAGGTAACAAACACTGATGGCCTAATCAGTTGATTTAACTCCTCCTCCCTACAGCATTCATCTTCCAGTTCTTTTCTTTAGCCCACTCACCTCAAATGTTTTAAACTCTGATTGTGCCAGTGTAATTAAGTTCAGTCTCCCCTTTGTTGCAATAGTCTTGATAGTCTTTCTTGCCTATTCAACTGTCCAGTGGGGTTTGACACAGATTCTCCTTAATCGTTCACCTTTTCAGGCATGAAAAGTGAGGTCTTAGTAACTTCAGATTCCCTATACTTTGTGATGCCATTTGGATTGAAAGGAAAGGATACTTGCCGTTGTACATTAATGAACATAAGCTTTTACTAGTTCCTTCAGAGCAGGTTATGGACTAGCTTGCCTAGTATTCTGCATTCAGCACATCAAAGAGATCAGATATCCTTCTGCCACTCTTCAAATAGGTTATATATATTTTAATATAACTAACATATAAAGCATGATGTCTTATCCTTTAGCAGTTCCATGATACTGGCAATATTGTTCCCCCCATTTTTCAGAAACGAGGTGTCCAGAGGTTAAGAAGCTCAAGTTTTGGAGTTAGGACTTAATTTATCTTTAAGTGAATTAAGTGGGACTAGGATGCTTCTGGCGATTGGCATGACATTTGCTAATTTATTTCTCTCTTATGCTGGATATGGTCAAATGATGTTAGTTTAGGTAACATTTCCAGAGGTCTCAGTGACTTGGCAATTTTTTAGTTCCCTTTCATTCTGTGATGAGCTCTTTAAGGATGGGGATCCACAAATGTGCTCCAGAGAACATTCACCCCATCATTCAGTCACTTCATCACCGAGTCCCCACCCTGGCTTCATTGCTAATCTCCTTTTATCATCATTTTTCCCTTAGGCTAGCCCATAAAATTCTGGTTAACTACACCAGGAAAAAAAAAAAAGTGCCGTGTTAGAGAACTCAAGTTTCTCTACTAAAAACTAGCAAAAATTTCAAATCCAGATTTCCTGAAATTATGTAGCTCAAGCCTTGTTCATGATTCACAGATAACAGCTGAAACCACTTCATCTACAAGTTAATGGATAAAATTAGCATGTTAAAGAGTTGGAGGACTTAATTAGAAAGGCAATCCTTCAGCAAAAAGCCTCTCAGGAACACTAAAGCCATTTGTTGATTTTGTTCTGTAAAAATTTGGGGACAGAACCTGGAAACAGAAATTTGACTTTGCACACCTAAGTCCACGGTGGAACTATACCATCCTCAGGCTTGCTGTAAAGGAGCTATGTTCATAGAAAACGTATGCTCTTTTACCTTCCATGACTTTATTTTCATCATCCCAGTGTTCCTGAGAGAAACGTTCTGTTTATTTCTCTCTGCTCTCCTCTTGTTTTCTGTCCTGGGGATGGGTTTTGGCATGCCAAAGAAACCATCCTCAGTGGAGAGACGGCTCCATCGTTGGCAGCACTGCTGCTCCTATGCCAGCCATGGTCCTGGACACTTCAAAAATAGCGTTTCTCACCCTTGAGAGTTTTTATTTGTTGCAGCGTTCACCTCTGTGGTTTTGAACAATGTCTTTCAGTTCAATGATACCACTATTTCTGGATTCTAATTTTATGCATTTTTCTGTTGCCTTTCTACTATAAAGGTCTCTTACCTTCTCATGTACATATGGCCTCTCCATAGTACTCCCTCTAATTGAACATTTTTGGTAAAAAATAATATATTTGACTATAAATATTCATTTTAGTGTTGTATGTAATAGTGTTTTGTGTAAATACTGGCTGTTTCGTTTTCTCCTCATTCAACAAATGCGTACTGAGCACCCCACCATCTCTGTAGTCATCCCTCTCAGTACTAGAATTCTAAGAGTTGAGGGTGTGTGTTGGGGAAAATATCTACCTAAGGGGGCTATTTTTATAGAGGAAGCAGCAGAGCAAAGTGTTTACAGAATCAGAAAGCAGCCCACTTGTATTAAAATACTGTCTTTTGAATACTGAGCAACTCTGTGACCTTAGCAGTTATCCAGCTTCTCTGTGACTCCATTTCCTCATCTGTAAGTTGGGAGTAAGTTCTACTTGAAAGTTTGTAATGAAGACTAAATGATTTAATAAAACATTAGACAGGCAAGGGAGATACTTTTTAGAAAGTGTCAAGGGACTACTGGAGAAGGGTATGTAATCAAACCATGAAAAAGGCGAGTTTGGATACTGATTTTTTTACATAAGATGTCAAATATTTTTCCACACCATGAATACCTTTGAGCTTTCACACCTAAGTTATTAATTTGAGGCTGGTATATTTCATTCCTTGCTTTTTCATTGTTTCTCATTAATCCTTTTTTAAAAACTTTACTTTGTATGGATTTTTCTCTTAAGTGTCAGTGATTCTCTTTGTTGACTTAAATAGACTGCTATTTCCCCAGCAAAAATGGGTTCATTCAGGATCAGCAAAAAACTGCAATTCAGGGTCTGCAACCCTGGCAAACCACAGGCAAGCCCCCAGCAACAGGAGAAGAAAGCTCTTTGAAAGGAAGCTGGGAGGGGCTATAGGAAATAGTCTATTGGAGGGCCTGAGAGTTCAAAGTTTAGTGGCTTCTCACTGGCTGAGTCATGACAGTCTCTCATTGACTGAGCTCTTGCCAGGAAAGAAGAGGAAGTCTTTTCTTCATGTTGGACTAGGGGTCTCATAGAACATGAAAGCTCCCAGTTCTGTCCTGACCATTTTAACTGAGATTTCTAAACAGAATAATAAACAATTCATAAACATTAATTTAACTTCTAAGTCAAACAACTAACAATTTCTATAACTTCCATGTCTAACATATATCTTCATATTTATAGATAGGGCAAAGTGTAGTCAAATATTTAGTGTCCTGTCTAGCTAGGCAGGATTCTTGATTGTCAAATCTCTGACACTCCTTTGAGGCTCCTTCTAATTTTTTGTTAGGATTTTAGGGACTTGTCAGAATTTTGCTGGAGAGAATCGCTCCCATTGCCTCTGGTTGGCAAGGAGCCTTCCTTCTTCAATCTTGTCTGGAAAATGTTTAGCTTCCTACTCAGTAGAAGAGTGGTCACAAGGCTAATGGCTTGAAGGATTGGACTGAGGAGTCTAACTACACAATGGACTCACTGGATTCACCCATTTTTTCAGATCCTATCTTTCTATGTCCTTCATCCTCTTGGAGAAGCCAATTTTGAACACTGGTGAGGTTCTGCAGTGCCTTTTATTTATGCACAATTTATAGGTGTAGCAACTGAGGTTCGTAAAAGTCAAACTGAGATCCCATGACAAATGTTAGTCCTGGAAAATGGTACCAGTATTATCTCAGCATAAAAGCCATACTGTAACCATAATACACTACCCTGCTTGGTAGTGTAGCCTACCTGCCCTGCTCGTTATCCTAATAGGAATGATAGCTAACAACCCAAGTGGCACTCATATTAGGTAGCATTGTACACAATTCATATCTTAATTCATTCTTAAGAGAACCACAGGGCATTGATTCTGGTGTTAGCATCAATTTATCAATGAAGAAACAGCAAGAATTCAACTTTGTTAACAATTATTACTGGTAACTGGTTGGCAGTATTTGGCAAAGCAAAATTTAAGCCTTGATAGTCTGTCTTAAGGTAAACAATCCACCTGGCAATGCAGGAGTCTTGGGTTTGATCCCTGGGTCAGGAAGATCCCCTGGAGGAGAAAATGGCTACCCATTTCAGTATTTTTGCCTGGAAAATCCCATGGACAGAAGAGCTTGGTGGGCTAAAGCCTATGGGATCACAAAAAAGTCTGACATGACTTAGCTACTAAACAACTGTCGGTCTTAGAGGACATACTGGTTAAGAAGTTACTATTCTGTAGGTCACTTATAGCTGAAAACTTAATTTTATGATTGCCCCAGGGTGGAATGCTATTTAAATTTCTTAGGACTATTCTATCTTGGCCAATCAGACTGAGGTTTTTCTGAGAATGCACGGTACTTTCATGGAACTTAACATTTTGTTCTATGTACAATTAAGATGTTCATTCTAAGAAGGCTTATTTTAAAACTGACCTCAGTTCAGCTTTTAAAGATGAGTAAAACAAGACTTCTCTTCTTTTCACAGCTATTTGTAAGGCCTCCCCAGACAGCCATTTTGCTTTCTTGCATTTCTTTTCCATGGGGATGGTCTTGATCCCTGTCTCCTGGACAATGTCAAGAACCTCATTCCATAGTTCATCAGACACTCTATCTTATCAGATCTAGGCCCTTAAATCTATTTCTTACTTCCACTGTATAATCATAAGGGATTTGATTTAGGTCATACCTGAATGGTCTAGTGGTTTTCCTTACTTTCTTCAATTTCAGTCTGAATTTGGCAATAAGGAGTTCATGGTCTGAGCCACAGTCAGCTCCTGGTCTTGTTTTTGCTGACTGTATAGAGCTTCTCCATCTTTGGGTGCAAATAATATAATCAATCTGATTTTGGTGTTGACCATCTGGTGATGTCCATGTATAGAGTCTTCTCTTGTGTTGTTGGAAGAGGGTGTTTGTTATGACCAGTGCATTTTCCTAGCAAAACTCTATTAGTCTTTGCCCTGCTTCATTCCGTATTCCAAGGCCAAATTTGCCTGTCACTCCAGGTGTTTCCTGACTTCCTACTTTTGCATTCCAGTCCCCTATAATGAATAGGACATCTTTTTTGGGTGTTCTAAAAGGTCTTGTAGGTCTTCATAGAACTGTTCAACTTCAGCTTCTTCAGCGTTACTGGTTGGGGCATAGACTTGGATTACTGTGATATTGAATGGTTTGCCTTGGAAACGAACAGAGATCATTCTGTCGTTTATTGAGATTGCATCCAAGTACTGCATTTTGAACTCATTTGTTGACCGTGATGGCTACTCCATTTCTTCTGAGGGATTCCTGCCCGCAGTAGTAGATATAATGGTCATCTGAGTTAAATTCACCCATTCCAGTCCATTTGAGTTCGCTGATTCCTAGAATGTCTGTGTTCACTCTTGCCATCTCTTGTTTGGCCACTTCCAATTTGCCTTGATTCATGGACCTGACATTCCAGGTTCCTATGCAATAAGCAAAGGAGAAAAGGAAAGATATAAGAATCTGAATGCAGAGTTCCAAAGAATAGCAAGAAGAGATAAGAAAGCCTTCCTCAGTGATCAATGCAAAGAAAGAGAGGAAAACAACAAAATGGGAAAGACTAGAGATCTCTTCAAGAAAATTAGAGATACCAAGGGAACATTTCATGCAAAGATGGGCTCAATAAAGGACAGAAATGGTATGGACCTAACAGAAGCAGAAGATATTAAGAAGAGATGGCAAGAATACACAAAAGAACTGTACAAAAAAGATCTTCATGACCCAGATAATCACCAGTGTGATCACTGACCTAGAGCCAGACATCCTGGAACGTGAAGTCAAGTGGGCCTTAGGAAGCATCACTATGAACAAAGCTAATGGAGGTGATGGAATTCCAGTTGAGCTATTTCAAATCCTGAAAGATGATGCTGTGAAAGTGCTGCACTCAATATGCCAGCAAATTTGGAAAACTCAGCAGTGGCCACAGGACTGCAAAAGGTCAGTTTCCATTCCAATCCCCAAGAAAGGCAATGCCAAAGAATGCTCAAACTACCACAGAATTGCACTCATCTCACATGCTAGTATAGTAATGCTCAAAATTTTCCAAGCCAGGCTTCAGCACTACGTGAACCGTGAACTTGCTGATGTTCAAGCTGGCTTTAGAAAAGGCAGAGGAACCAGAGATCAAATTGCCAACATCTGCTGGATCATGGAAAAAGCAAGAGAGTTCCAGAAAAACACCTATTTCTGTTTTATTGACTATACCAAAGCCTTTATCTGTGTGGATCACAATAAACTATGGAAAATTCTGAAAGAGATGGGAATACCAGACCACCTGATCTGCCTCTTGAGAAATTTGTGTGCAGGTCAGGAAGCAACAGTTGGAACTGGACATGGAACAACAGACTGGTTCCAAATAGGAAAAGGAGTCCGTCAAGGCTGTATATTGTCACCCTGCTTCTTTAACTTATATGCAGAGTACATCATGAGAAACGCTGGACTGGAAGAAGCACAAGCTGGAATCAAATTTGCTGGGAGAAATATCAATAACCTCAGATATGCAGACGACACTACCCTTATGGCAGAAAGTGAAGAGGAACTGAAAAGCCTCTTGATGAAAGTGAAAGTGGAGAGTGAAAAAGTTGGCTTAAAGCTCAACAGTCAGAAAACTAAGATCATGGCATCAAGTCCCATCACTTCATGGGAAATAGATGGGGAAATGGTGTCAGACTTTATTTTTCTGGGCTCCAAAATCACTGCAGATGGTGACTGCAGCCATGAAATTAAAAGATGCTTACTCCTTGGAAGGAAAGTTATGACCAACCTAGATAGCATATTCAAAAGCAGAGACATTACTTTGCCAACAAAGTCCGTCTAGTCAAGGCTATGGTTTTTCCAGTGGTCATGTATGGATGTGAGAGTTGGACTGTGAAGAAGGCTGAGCACTGAAGAATTGATGCTTTTGAACTGTGGTGTTGGAGAAGACTCTTGAGAGTCCTTTGGACTGCAAGGAGATCCAACCAGTCCATTCTGAAGGAGATCAGCCCTGGGATTTCTTTGGAAGGAAGGATGCTAAAGCTGAAACTCCAGTACTTTGCCCACCTGATGGGAAGAGTTGACTTATTGGAAAAGACTCTGATGCTGGGAGAGATTGTGGGCAGGAGGATAAGGGGACAACAGAGGATGAGATGGCTGGATGGCATCACTGACTCGATCGATGGACGTGAGTCTGAGTGAAGTCCGGGAGTTGGTGATGGACAGGGAGGCCTGGCGTGCTGCGATTCATGGGGTCGCAAAGAGTCGGACGCGACTGAGCGACTGAACTGAACTGAAAACTAGACTTTTCCCTGATAGAAATCATAGAATGAAGTCTACATAGACTCTGTTAAATTACCTGAAATACTCATATAATTGTAGAGATAGAAAGCAGAGATTATCAGACACGATCCTATGTCTATCCACCCCTTCTGCATTCGGGCCATAATCCCCTCTCTGAGCTCCTCTAACTTCAGTGTCATTACCAATTAGGTGGCAGGAGTTTTGGGGCCAGTTTAACTTGAAAGTTTTGCTGACACATGATGCCCTAGAATCAAACCTCTCTCATCTCTGTGTCACAGTGCCTGGGCTTTTCCCGCCATTAATGCTGCTGTTTAGTCATTAAGTCATGTCCAACTCTTCTGCAACCCCATGGACTGTAGTCCCACCAGGCTCCTCTGGCCATGGATTTCTCAAGGCAAGAATACTGGAGTGGGTTGCTATTTCCTTTTCTAAGGGGTCTTGCCGACCCATGGACTGATCCTGAGTGTCCCGCATGGCAGGCGGATTCTTTACCACTCAGCCATTTAAAGCCCTCCTGACATCGATACTTCTATTGTCGACATTCCCTCTATATTAGTCTCATCCTTTCAGTTTAGCAGGGTAAGATTTACTTCCATTGTAAACTGTCTCAGCTGGAATTCCAGCTCACAGTCCCCTCTTCATCTCTTGACACACTCTGGAGCTCCTGTACTCCTGCTATATAGCTGTATCATATTAAGCTTACCACAGAAAAATACACATAATTCTACACAATGAACCTCACTGTCTTACTAGCTTCATTCACTTATCATTTAAACAGTAGTTAAGCAGAAGCATTTTATGAATCATGGCATTTTGAATGTTGCAAGTAAAGGAGTTGGGTTCTTGACCTTTAGCGGATGGAAACTTTCTTATCTCTTTGTTTCCTTGAAGCTAATCTATGCAGTGAAGTGGCGCTTTGTATTGTGGCAAAGAACCTATCTTCCTGTGGTCTCTCCGATCAATTCTGTATCTCTCAGCACCATATGCCACTGTGTAAAAGGGTAAGAAAAGTCCTGAATGCAGGAGGCCTCGTCTGCTCGTCTATCATCTTCTCTGAGCTCGCTGGATTAATAGGGGAAAATGGGAGGCAAAACCACCAAAATAGCTGGCTATAAAATATCCTTAAAATATTTTTCACATTTGAATGATAGCGCTATTTATTTGATGCATTTGAAATTGTCTAAATAGACGTGCACATGAACTGAGACTTGATAGAAATAATTACAGAAGTTTAATTACAGTAAATTAAGAGAAGAAAACACTAAAGCAGAAACAACAGATGGTCAAAGAAGAAAATGCTAATTTGAAACTATTAGAAAGATTAAGGCAAACCTAAGAAATGAAGCTGGTTTTCAGACCCAAAACAATTTCATTCTTTTCACTGTTCTGTTCTTTTGACATCCTTAAAATTTGTTGAGAATGTTTTCTTGTCCTTTCCTTTGTTATTTTTCTAGACCCTCCCATATTATCTTTCATAGCTTTATTTCATTTAGAGAATATTTCCCAATTTAAGCACGTTTCTTCCTATGAGTTTCTTAAATACAATTCTTAGTTTCAAATATTAGTGGTATTGATAACTAACTTAAAACTATTGTTCAAATAGTATAAATTTTCATATTTATAGAAAAACAGCATTCAACAAAAACAGAATGATAATGCTCTGCCAAACAGCATCAGTATGCACCAGGCGTTGGGCTGCGGAATGTATTTTCATACTTTGTGCAAAACTGTTTTAGGCTTATTGAAAAATTTTTGAGTTTGCAGATTTATTGTGGGGACTATAAATCCTGAATGTAACTTTCTGTATCTATTTTCTGTCCTCATTTGTATAACTTACTCTTACAGGGTATATAACCATTAGAACCTGTTGTGGAAGCTGAAAGAAATGACAATTTTCTGTTCAGATAAATAGCACAAATATAAGAGTTTACACTAGACCTTAAGGCTATTCTGTTTTATGAAAGTTGGACCTAGGAAATGTGCAAGGCTTCTTCCTCTGGTTTTGATACATGGAAATAATCTTCATGTTAATTATACCTAATTGTAACCAAACTTAGTCCTGCTGTATTTTGGAGATAAAGTAAACTTGATTTAATATCAAGGGTCAGAATTTGCTTCTTAGTTGTACTTTCTTTAGCAATCTCAGAGGAACCTAATCCTTTAGAATGTATCAAAGATCTTCCATCAGCAGGACAACAGCTGTAATTAGCTATTTGGGGAATTTTTTTTATATACTATTAAACTTTCTTCTATTCACCATTTCTTTGCAAAAAAAACCACTGTGCTTCTGCAAGTTGATCTTATTTCTTTAGTCACAGAGATTAGAAGGTATAAATTTGAAGTCAGCATATGACATAAAAAGATGAAACCTCATTAATATCTTTGTCCACGTGGATATTTTACTCTATATTATTATGACTCTGGGTGGTAAAAATTGGCTTGAAAGGAAAAGTTCAGAAAACTAGTTTTTCATATATATATATATATATATATATATAGAATGAAAGCCAGCTTTGTTGACAGCACAAATTGCAGTTCATGAAAGAGCAAATTTTTAAGCAGCAAAAAAAGACCTTTAATTAAAATGTTTTGTGAAGGGCATTTCATCTTCAGTCTAGCCTTATTGCTGTGAAATATTTTGTCTAAAAGTTGTAAGTGTACTCTCTAAGAGTATGAGAAGAAATAAACAAATGAGCAAAACTGAAATGTGTTCATGAAGCAATTTATGGCACTTTGAAAAACTAAGCATCCAGCACACACATGTCCAAAGTTTTTATCAACCAGTTTGCACATGAAAATTGTTCTTAGATTTGAAACAGAAAACAGTGCGCAAATAGGTTGTGATAACTTGGGACTAAAGAAAATCTGAATTCTAAAAAGAACTATTTGCACTATTAGAACTAATGAAAGAAAATTTCACCTACTGTACTGGTCACACTATTAGAATGCTACTATCAGTAACTGTATTCTTGACCTGAAAGTGTTTTCTCAGAGCAATGAATGAGTCTCTAGGACATTTCACTATGGCAGAACAAGAAGTCTACTTGTTAAGTTTTTCAAAGTGTATCAGAATAATCTTAAAGGCAAGATTAAATGTTTCAGAAAACATTTTTAAACTTAAAATTTTCAAGACCTTTTACAAACTGTGTTCTGTAGTGTATAATTATGCAGAGAACTAACATAGCTGGCCTGAGACTGCTTTCCTTAGCAAGGCCTGCTTGCCTTGGCTGGCTTATGCTAACAGGGATTTCAAGAGGATTCTCACCGTTCTCAGAAATGGTTAAAATGAATCACTTGCCTAAAATACTTGTATAAACACTGGCTAATGGTGAATACCTGCTTTCATTCTGAAAGTCTAGATTTTGGGTGTTAGGAAGAAGTTGCCTGTATGACCCCCAACAAAAACCCTGAACTCAGGTCAAGTGAGCTTCCCTTGTGGATAACGTTTCATACATGTCACCGTCCTGTTGGTGGAGGATGTGAGCATGTTCTGCATGGCTCTACTAAGAAGACTGTTGAAGACTCTCTGGTTTCCTGTTAACTTTTGGCCTCTGTTCCTTTTCCCTTTTCTGAACTTTTATCTGCTCTCAGTTCTACAGTTGAGAAAGCCTGAGGCCTGTGAGTTGTCCTAACAAACCACCAAAAGGGATAATCTTGGGAACCCCCCACCGTTCTGTCAGTTACATTTTACAACTTCTGTCAGTTGGTCAGTTAACATTTTACAGCTTTTGTACCTGTTCCTTAGTCCCAACCACCTCTCTCTCCATCACCTACTGAGTAGCTCAGTACTGGGCATGGATGGACACCCCTCCCCAAAATTATTCCTGACTTTCTCACTGTTCCAAAAATGGAAATGACTCTGGAATATTCTGACTCTATCAGTTTTACTTTGATTAACTTATGGCATTAGTCAACTTCATGATATGTCCACATCTCCTCTCCTGTCTGATTTTAAGGTATTAGAACATGGAAACTCCTTTTCTTATGTCACCTTTCGCTGCTTATACTCTGCATGAATCATGTCTTTGACTTCAATGAATTCATTTGTACCGTATTAAGTGATTCATTTTTTATAATAGAAAATGTCATTGAAGTAGCTATTATTTCACAACTTTCATCTGATCTCAGAATCTATACAAAGACTGGAATTTAGAATATGAGGGAAAGTCAAAATAAAATGCAGCTGTTGAATTTTAAATGATTTAGTGTTCTGTAAATGATTAGTAGAGTCAAATAATTTTGATTAATTGACCTGGAATAAAAATGCATGAACTTCTGCCAGTTGCTTTCTGGATACATATAAAAGGAACAATAATTACTCAAGAGAATTATATTAAGTATATATGTGTACATACAAAATAATACATAAACTATCCTTAAGTTAGAACAGTTTCTAGAAAAAAAAAAAAAAAACTAATGCCAATCTCAAATTCTTTCCCCAAAATGTCTTTATAAACCCTTTCCCAAGGGCTCAATATCATATTTTCTTTGTTTTTGTTTAAAATTTCTCTTTTGAAAACTAATTGCTAACTATGAGGCAATAGCTGCAAGCTAAAAATCCACTGGATAGAATTTCAAAAGGAGAAGTTTGAAAGCCATTATTTAAGTACTGAACTTTTGATATAATAGAATTGTCAATTTATAAGAGAAGAGCAATTAATATTCTGAAGATCTATCCCTTCTGATAACTCTTCAAAGAATCTTGGTTAGTGTTTTGCTCAATTTAAAACAAATTTACAACTTTGAGGTTATTTTAACACTTCCAAATAATTGCAGAAGATTAATTAAACATTTTCCCCTCTTTAAAGCATATAAAAATGACAGCAAGGTGTCAACTACCATATGAACTGAGACAACAGGGAGAAAAGATGCAGAGCCTATTAAGGACCAAGAGTGGCTATTGAGCAAGAGTAGGAACTTCAGAGAGACCAAGGGCACAACTAGGGAATCCCAGGAAAGGTCCTGAACTTGGACCCCCTAAATCCAAAAGCAGTGGAAATTATCGGAAGTCAATATTACATGAAGATGTTAGAAATCCAGTTCTGTCTTCATTCTTGAGTAAACCAGGTGAATACCAGAGTTCATTTCTCTTCTGGGCCTTTCTGAAACAGGCTAGGAATTTCTTTCTGAAGGAGGAAAAAAAAGGATATAAAGACTCTGGATGTGGACAAACCAGGCTAAGGGGAAAATGGAAATAAATCTCCCCCATGGTAAAATGGATGATATTTATAAATTGAATACCGTCCTTTAGATCCCTTTTGTCTTTCCAGTCACCCGAAGTCGGCATCAAAAGAGCACCCCCAGTATAAGATTAGACAATTATTCCTCAGAGACTCTAGATGGCCTCGGGTAACTCTTCAGATAGTGATAGGCTTCACTGAAGGTTACCCCGAGTGAGTAACCTTCAGTGAAGCCTACCAATCTACACTCTTATAAAGGCTTAACAGTCAAAGATCACCAGGTAGTTGAGGAAAGTCTTCAATGTAGAAAGCATAAATAAAAACACAGGAAAAAGTTTTGGAAAAATATTCTAGTAAAGGAAGTAGAGGAAATTTCTGAAAGGGAAAAAAGATACTAGACATATAATGTGTTCAAAAGTTTCCCTAAAGGCACATAAATACTACAAAATATAATAGTATAAAATAAGGTATTGTATTTAAAAATACCACAAGTTAAGCATCTAATGAAAGGATAAGAAAGTCAAGTTATATAAAATTAAGGGAGCTTATATACACCTGCTACTGATGCCAAGTCACCAGTCGTGTCTGACTCTGCGACCTCATAGACGGCAGCCCACCAGACTCCTCTGTCCCTGGGATTCTCCAGGCAAGAATACTGGAGTGGGTTGTCATTTTCTTCTCCGATGCATGCTTGTTAGGAGTTGTAACAACATTTAGAAATTACAGAGAAATAATTTTGCAATGTTAAAACTGTCCCACTGCAGATAGAGCAGCAAGCTGAAACCCCCACAGGGATGGTAGCCAAGAAGAATAATAAAGGTCTACCTACCTTGGAAGGTATTAGTTGGAAAACATTGATTTACTTAAGTACATGGAGAAAACAGTGATTGTGGCTGTCTCAAGAACAGAAAGTGTGTACATGCTAAGACAGGAAACTAAAAATAATAGCAAAGTAGGAACTTGCACAAGAAGGCAAAAATAATTATAGATACTATGTAGCTCAGCTCAGTGGGCTTTCCAGGATGGCTCAGTGTTGAAGAATCTGCCTGCCAAACAGGAAACACAGGTTTGATCCCTAGGTGGAGCAGATCCCCTGGAGAAGGGAATAGTAACCCACTCCAGTATTCTTGCTTGGAGAATTGCATGGACAGACGAGCCTGGCAGGCAACAGTTTATGGGATTACATAGGAGTTAGACACGACTTAGCAACTAAAAAACAACATGAAAATGTAGAAGCTACCCGTTGATTTAACCAAAAGCAGTTCTAGAGGGAGTGGAAATGTTAGAGACGGGAGTTTAAGAAACTAAATCCTATGTGCTACAGCAGGAAGTCATTAGTTTCTGAGATTGATAATTCAAGCAATAGTAGTGTAACTATATTTATTTAGGTATGGAG
This sequence comes from Bos mutus, assembly GCF_027580195.1. Lineage (NCBI taxonomy): Eukaryota > Metazoa > Chordata > Mammalia > Artiodactyla > Bovidae > Bos > Bos mutus. The sequence continues at coordinate 66,617,821 of NC_091628.1, forward strand.
CTGAATTGTTGAAGAAAGAACTCAACTAGCTAAAAGTTTTTCTCTGGAGAACAGGAGTGAGGAACTGAGATTCAAAGAAGAGCACTGAAAATTGCTTTTCTTAAAATCTTGTCATTGATTATCCTTTGAATTATATGAATCAATTATAACTTAAAATTCTATATTTGGGAAAGGTAATATTTCACTTTTAATCTATTATAGAAAATATGCTAATATATTTTTAATCAGCTTGTTATTTGAGAAGGAGAACAAAACTACTCATCTCTCACTAAATCCTGTTGTATGAATGAATTTATGGGAGCTGAGATTTACTATCAGTTTATTTCATGCCTTTAATAAAATCTGACTTGTGAATAAAGAGTGTATTTTTAAGTTGAGCATCTGATAAAAGCAAAATAAAGATTGTTAAAGTTTATGCTCTGTTGTGACATCAATATGGTCTGTCTTAAGTCCTTTGAGAAGCTATTATTTATAACTTTGAGTTTTTTTTATATATTTGGCTTTTTGTGTCTAATTCATGAGCAACCATGCTTGATTATTTTTTGAACTTTCAAAAGTTACACTAGCTTTTGAGTCTTATAAAAGTGAATGTGACAAAACATTATGCTGTAATAGAGATATTTGAAAGAATTGTCTTGGTGGCTTTGAGCTCTTGTGTGTTCCAATGGCAGGTTGGTACAGGTGCTCTTTGACATTACTTTATGGTCCTTTATCTCCCCATGTACTTTAAAAACAGAATTGTATTAATATGGAATTTATTTATTAAAATTAATTACTAGCTTTCTTATGCTACTATCTTAAGATTGATAATTTATTAAAGGAAACTTATAGAGTAAATTTTTATTCATATTTTTGTAAGGTAAAATATAAAAAATCTTATCAGTATTCTTTAGATTGTCAGATCCAGAGCAAATGTAGTCTAATGTGAAAAATCTAGATCAAAAAGAAAACTGTTTTGCACATATTAATAATTTGTTGATGTTGTTTATTCGCTAAGTCATATAGGACTCTTTTGCAACTGCTAGAGTAACCTAGCCAGGCTTCTCTAAGGGATTTCCCAGGCAGGAATACTGGAGTGGGTTAGTCATTTCCTTTTCCAGGAGGTCTTCCTGACCTAGGGATCAAACTTGTGTCTCCTACATTTAGGTAAATAACTATTCCAAAACTTATCTATAAATTGAAATGTTCAGAATCTTTATATAATAGCTTCTTAAGATACTGCTACCTTAGTAGCAGTACATTTTCAGGTTTATTCTGGAGGTATAATGCAGTTTGGGATTTTTAAAACTTTGAAGATGGTCAAATTGTATTTAATACCTCTTACCACCAATGTGTGTTTAGAGGAGAATATCTAATATATGGTGAACAATGTTAACTTAAACCTTCAGTGACATTGAAACAACTTTATTATGATTTTGTCATTGTACTTTATCAACAGATTCTTAACTTTACTAGGTTCTAATTTTGAGATTTCTAGTATCTGTGACTTTCTCATTCTCAGTATCTTAACATCAGAAGTAACTTAAATAATTGCTGTGTTTATTAATGATTCACTGAGTCAATTACCTTTATGTGACTGTGGCAAACTCAAGAGAGATGACATGAAAATGGGTATAAATAATAATCAGAATAGACTTAAAATTTTATATTGAAGCATGCTGCTAATTAGCTCTTTCCTTTAGGGCAAGGGCTGTTTTAATTACCCCGTTTTTCAGAGTCTGGTTGAATGATTGATTTGCAGTAAATTCTCAAAATTATGCTGATTAATAGAGGAGATATAAAGTGGATTTTTTATAAAATTTCTATAAAATTACAAACCCATAACTAATGACCTTATATAATTCATCATGTTTTCCCAGTTTCAAAAATAAAAACCTCAATATGAGATGTCCTTAGAAAATAAAGGATAGATGGAGAGGTGGCAAGGTGTCATGGGAAAACAAAAGCCATTTACAATGGATTAGCCAAGGATTGGAGTTTGTTGTTTTTATAATTTTGGGTATGTTAAATATCCTCTTCAAATATCAATTTTTAAGGGCAAATATGGTAATATTAGTACCAAAATTATAAGACTTATCTAATGTTAAGAGGTAAATTATGTAAGGGGGCTTCCATGATAGCTCAGTGGATAAAGAATCTGCCTGCAATGCAGGAGACATAGTAAACATGTGTTCGATCTCTGGGTCAGGAAGTACCCCTGGTGGAGGAAATGGCAGCCCACTCCAGTACTCTTGCCTGGGAAGTGCCACGAACAGAGGAACCTGGTGGATTCCAGTCCATGGGGTCATAGGAGTCAGACAACTTAGCTACGAAACCACCACAAACTATGTAAATGATCCAACAGTTGTATCTGGTAGCCATTGTAATTGGAAATCTAGTTTGAATTATAACAATTTTTTTTTGATCTCTTAAAGGAAGTTAACTCATGATAATAATCATGGAGTAAGCAATTTTCCCTTTTCCAGACTTCTCCACAGTACATTTTACCTCTTCACTGGCAAAGAAAATTCCAAGGGTGAAATAATCATTTGGCCATTAAGTGTTTCTTCCAGAGCTCCCTTTTCAATCTAGTCAACAAAAATGCTAATTAGTCCTAATTGTTTGGAGAACACCTGTCGGTCCATTAATAGATGCAGAGATCCCTAAAGCATTCCTCACAAAGTAGGGTGCTTTAATTCCCCCTGAGATGAATTTAACTTTATCATCAAGAGGTAAAAAGGATTAAAATTAAGCTAGCTTAATCTAATTTTTACCTACCTGTGGAAGTACATAGATCCAACTATATATACTTTTAGAGGTTACTTGAAGAAAAACATAAATGCTAGATAGAAGTTCTCTAAGAGTGAACTCCTTGTTCTCAATGGGATGAATGAAACTTCACATAATATCTTATGATTATGAACTATTTTGATAGACTGATACCACAGTCTTGCTTCCTTTTGATACTTTTCTTAATTGTAGAAAGAAAAATAAATCATGCTTTCCATCTAGTCTGATATGTTGCAGTGGTTGTGTTGGCATGTCCATACAATCAAATTTTCCAAAAATGTGTAAAAGTAGAAAACAATGTGTGTTGACTTAAAAAATATTCACGACTTAGAAGTTCAGAGTTACGTTTTGTTTGGCAGAAATTTTTAAGACTTTAAGCCTGGGAGACAGCATCTCAAGTAACCCTGAGAGAACTGCTCTGAAGAGGCAAGGTGGGATCCAGGATACATAAGGATTTGCAATAAAGGGAAGATAGTCTGAATATCAAAACATTATTTAAATAAAACTAGATATCCCAGGAGAAGGCGATGGCACCCCACTCCAGTACTCTTGCCTGGAAAATCCCATGGATGGAGGAGCCTGGTAGGCTGCAGTCCATGGGGTTGCGAAGAGTTGCACATGACTGAGCGACTTCACTTTCCCTTTTCACTTTCATGCATTGGAGAAGGAAATGGCAACCCACTCCAGTGTTCTTGCCTGGAGAATACCAGGGATGGGGGATCCTGGTGGGCTGCCATCTATGGGGTCGCACAGAGTCGGACACGACTGAAGCGACTTAGCAGCAGTAGCAGCAGCGGATATCCCAAGTTAAGACATTTAGTGCTTTTCTGCATAAGGGACGATGCAAAGATCTGGGCTCACTGAAATACTTTCTTTGACACACACGTCAGCTGTCTGGGGCCAGTGTCCTGCGTTTTCACATCCAGAGTTTCCTTGGAACTCACCATTGGGATTGGCTGCAGTGCAATCTGGCTGCTAGATGGCAGGTATTTTTTTCCTTCCAGAATTACCCCAGGGTTCATCAGCTCACCAGCTCACTGCCAGCAGTGGCTGCGATCACTGATAACTCTGAGATCCTTTGTTTACTGACATGGCAGGCAACATTCCATTTCTCATTGTATGGGGACTAATGCTGATAGTTAAGTTCTACTTAGTAAGTCAAATAATTTTATTTTAATACAGAGACAAGCTAGCAGTAATATTGCAAGGTTATTTTCATGGCTCCTGTCTTAAATGATATAGCATTTCTATATCCTTAAAGTTGAGTAAAAGACTGTCAAATGTTCAACTAAAGCTGACTGGGGTCAGCAATATTTCTCATGTGTCTGACGAATAGAATCTATCACCATTCACTAATGGAAACTCAGGAGTACAATAGACCCATCTTATATTCTTTCTTGATAGAAATTCTTATTTTGAAAGCTATAATCTACATTTCTAAAATAAGACCTTAAAATGGGTAGGAAGTTACCAAACTTAGAGAATTTGTCATGGACTTATAGCCTGAAATACAGCAAAGATTTTAGGTATAAAAAAACATTTCTGAGGTAGAAGTTTCTCGTAGTCGGTGGCTTTAATCTAAGCTTTCCTCCTATTAAATATAATTTGTAGAATGGTTCTTTTCTTATCTAAACAGACTATGCTAAATGTGCAATTGAAGCAGTTATCAAAACTTATACATTTTTTTTGACCTTTCAGGCAAGAGTATTGAATTTTTTTTTCAACAAAATCTTCAACTTGACCTGGAGAACTTCTTAGTAAATATGAATGGTACTCTTTTAAGAATTGCTTGAGCTAAATTGAGCATTTCTATCATATCTAAATGTCAGCCACTCTTTTGTAGCTGCCATGCAATCTTTTGGTCTGTCTTTAGATTATTTCTTTGTTGCCACTATGGCTACAAAATGCTTTTACACTTAAATGCTTGATCGTCATCTCATTTCAGGGTTAAGGAAGAACAATGTCTTTGGTACCATATCAGAAAGGGATTTGGCAAAAATAATACAATTATGTAAAGTTTTAAAATAAAATAAAATTAAAAAAAATAGCAGATAAATGGTGAATCTGCCTTTAAGCAACCAATTTGTATACAAAATCGGATGCATAGGGAGGAGTTGAAAATCATTTCTATCGTCAAGTACCAGTTTTACTGCAGAAAGCAAATTTTGTAGCCCTTAAAAAGACACTGGTATCTTACTACAGTTTTGAGCAATTCACACTGAAAGAGGAAGCAAATGAATCGTTGTTGAGACAACAATGTAAATATTTGTTCATCTGGGGCTGAATTTGGATCATTTACAGATTGGCAGAGAATCTAGTCTGTATTTTTAAATTGGAGCAATATATAAAAAACAGTATCAACAGTTTTGTGCTATACAGCCTGGTGAGTGAAGTGAAAGGCATTCAGTTGTGTCCAACCCTTTGTGACCCCATGGACTATACAGTCCATGACATTCTCCAGGCCAGAATACTGGAGTGGGTAGCCTTTCCCTTCTCCGGGGGTTCTTCCCAACCCAGATCTCCCACATTGCAGGCGAATTCTTTACCAGCTGAGCCACAGGCTAAGCCCAAGAATACTAGAATGGGTAGGGAAGATGTACTGGAGAAGGGATATAGCCCGGTAGAAAGATATAAATCTGAAAGTCAGGGAGCAGAGGAAGGGGAATATTAAAATTTTAAGTACCTAAGAAAGCCTTGAGGGTTTACCTGGTGGCTCAGACCTTAAAAAATCTGCTTGCAGTGCAGGAGACCTGGGTTCAATCCCTGGGTCAGGAAGATTGCCTGGAGGAGGAAATGGCTACACACTCCAGTATTCTTACCTGGAGGATTTCATGTATAGAGGAGCCTGGCAGGCTACAGAGTTGGACATGACTTGAGTGTCTAACAAACAGGAAAGCCTTTAACTGTAATTTATAATTTTAGAGGAGGTTAACCCTCTATTTGCATTAACTTAATCAAAGAAAGTTGGTTTAGGGCAAAGAAATGGTTCAGTTCACTTCAGTCGCTCAGTCGTGTCCGACTCTTTGTGACCCCATGAATGGCAGCACGCCAGGCCTCCCTGTCCATCACCAACTCCCGGACTTCACTCAGACTCACGTCCATCGATCGAGTCAGTGATGCCATCCAGCCATCTCATCCTCTGTCGTCCCCTTCTCCTTCTGTCCCCAATCCCTCCCAGCATCAGAGTCTTTTCCAATGAGTCAACTCTTCCCATCAGGTGGGCAAAGTACTGGAGTTTCAGCTTTAGCATCCTTCCTTCCAAAGAAATCCCAGGGCTGATCTCCTTCAGAATGGACTGGTTGGATCTCCTTGCAGTCCAAGGGACTCTCAAGAGTCTTCTCCAACACCACAGTTCAAAAGCATCAATTCTTTGGCGCTCAGCCTTCTTCACAGTCCAACTCTCACATCCATACATGACCACAGGAAAAACCATAGCCTTGACTAGACGGACCTTTGTTGGCAAAGTAATGTCTCTGCTTTTGAATATGCTATCTAGGTTGGTCATAACTTTCCTTCCAAGGAGTAAGCATCTTTTAACTTCATGGCTGCAGTCACCATCTGCAGTGATTTTTGGAGCCCCCCAAAATAAACTGACACTGTTTCCACTGTTTCCCCATCTATTTCCCATGAAGTGATGGGACTTGATGCCATGATCTTAGTTTTCTGAATGCTGAGCTTTAAGCCAACTTTTTCACTCTCCACTTTCACTTTCATCAAGAGGCTTTTCGGTTCCTCTTCACTTTCTGCCATAAGGGTGGTGTCGTCTGCATATCTGAGGTTATTGATATTTCTCCCAGCAAATTTGATTCCAGCTTGTGCTTCTTCCAGTCCAGCGTTTCTCATGATGTGCTCTGCATACAAGTTAAATAAGCAGGGTGACAATATACAGCCTTGACGTACTCCTTTTCCTATTTGGAACCAGTCTGTTGTTCCATGTCCAGTTCCAACTGTTGCTTCCTGACCTGCATACAAATTTCTTAAGAGGCAGGTCAGGTGGTCTGGTATTCCCATCTCTTTCAGAATTTTCCACAGTTTATTGTGATCCACATAGTCAAAGGCTTTGGCGTAGTCAATAAAGCAGAAATAGATGTTTTTCTGGAACTCTTTTGCTTTTTCTGTGATCCAGCGGATGTTGGCAATTTGATCTCTGGTTCCTCTGCCTTTTCTAAAACCAGCTTGAACATCAGGAAGTTCATGGTTCACGTATTGCTTGAGCATTACTTTACTAGCATGTGAGATGAGTGCAATTGTGCGGTAGTTTGAGCATTCTTTGACATTGCCTTTCTTTGGGATTGGAATGAAAACTGACCTTTTCCAGTCCTATGGCCACTGCTACCTTTTTTCATAGGCTTCATACTCTTAAATAAAAGTCACCATTTAATTTACTCAAAGGCTTGTTTCTATGAATTTTTTAATCAAGAAATGACGTCTTTTAGTACATGTTAAAATAGGAAAATTTTTATTTTCCTCAAGTACTCTTGGATTGGCTGTAGTCTGCTGTTGGCTCTCTAATATATATTTTCTTAAGATACTCCTGATAAGTAGAATTGTTCTTTATACCCTGAATTTTCCCTTATTTAAATATTAAATACCACTTCACTTACTTGATTGCCTATATAAAAACCATGTATTTATACATTTTATGTCTTCAATATTTTATCTATATTCTACATACATCATTCTTCTGCCCATTCCTTCTGTAGTTGCTAGCTAAGTTGAATTTTGTACATTTAAATAGACTGCTATTTGATTAAGTGCAGTGGCCCAATTTTTTTTTCTGTCAAAAATGATGGGCTGCTTAACTTAGCGAACTGAGAGGAACATCTTAACACACCTAGGAAAGAAAACTTTATTTAATAGTGATCCTATAATAGTAATTAGCCTCCAATTAAAATAAATAAATTAAAAAAAAACTAGGAATAAAACCACATATGACCCAGCAATCCCACTCATAGGCATATACCCTGAGGAAGCCACAATTGAAAAAGACACATGTATCCCATTGTTCATTGCAGTGCTATTTACAATAGATAAAGCATGAAAGCAACCTAGATGTCCATCAACAGATGAATGGATAAAGTTATGGTACATATAAACAATGGAATATTACTCAGCTATATAAAGGAACACATTTAAGTCAGTTCTAATGAGGTGGATGAACCTAGAGCCTATTATCCAGAGTAGAGTAAGTCAGATAGAGAATAATAAATATTGTATTCTAATGCATATATACAGAATCTAGAAAAATGGTACTGAATTTATTTGCAGGGCATCAGTGGAGAAACAGACATAGAGAATAGACTTATGATGGGGAGAGGGGAGGAGAGGGTGAAAGGGTGAGATGTATGATGAGAATAATCTGGAAATTTACATTACCGTATGTAAAATAGATAGCCAGTGGGAATTTTCTGTATGTTCTGTATCAACCTAGAGGGCTGGGGAGGGAGATAGGAGGGAGGTTCAAAAGGGAGGGGATATATGTATAACTATGGCTGATTCACGTTGAGGTTTGACAGAAAACAACAAAATACTGTAAAGCAATTATCCTTCTTTTAAAAAATAAATACTTCTATTTAAAAAAAAATGATCCTAATTGAAATCTCCAATTCAACACAAATAGGATGATATCCATTGATTATTACCAATAGCTGTACTATTTTGCTGCTTTTTAAACTTTTTTTCTTTCAGTCATCATTTTTTCTGTTTTCTTATAATTGCCATAAATAGTTACTGGCATTTTTAGTTGTACTAAAGCTTAAGATGTTACTGAAACTGGTTTTAAAATTGGAAAATTCTTTTGAGACATGTTGATAAAATAATTTAGACTTCTTTTTTTCTAATCATTCAGATGGATGAACATTTCTTCTTCCTCTATAATAGAAGTCTGTCCCCCTGTCTGACCTCTTATAAAATAAGGCAACATTGATAATCTGTTATAATATTATAAAATTAATAATTTAATAGATTTACTTAAAATGTTCCATTTTGAAACATAATATTAGTATATCTTAAGAATGCTTATACTATGCTTAAATATAATCAACTATCTATTTTAGATCAGAATTTCAAAAAATCAGATTTAATGATAAAAGGGCTTCTATAGATTTAATGTGAAATGTATAAAAAAGAAATGTTAAAGTGGAATTTAATAACACTATCATTTCACAGTAAATGACATAAGCCTATGTAAATCTAATAACTTGTATGACTGTCTATAAAATATAATATCATGAAGTAGGTATTACATGTAGGAATAGAAACATATTGAAATGTGTTGAATGGAGATGAAATTATGGAATTGAAACTGAATTTACCTCTCTGAATTAGCATTTCAGTCTTAGTGTTTTAGTAATTGAATGCTATTTTGATATGAATATTTAAAAATCATTTCATGGATTTAAATCAGTGGTTCCTACTTAAATTTTTAAAAATTGTTCTTTTCATGTTCTTTGAGACTTAGTCATTTTCTATTAAGTTTTAACTAAGTGCCTATAAATTAACAGACTATGGACATGTATCTTTTTTTGAGTGTAAGTTAGTGATATCAAGTGTTTACAGTAATCTTAGCACAAAGTTCCCAGTGGTAAAGCCAGATTACCTAGGATGTTCAGCAAGTCTCTGTTCCTCACAATCAACATTTTTTCTTGTCTTGATTACTTGTATTTACTATTTCCTCCCTCACGTTATCAAGTTGCTGACCTTGTCCTCTTTGTAGTTGCCATCTTGTGCATCTTCTTATATAGTCATAATTATATAAACATCTTAGTGTATGATTTCAATACATTTTTTGCTCTGATTCCTTGTGGTAGTATTCTTGGAAACATAACATACATCTTATCTTGAGGGATTAACCTGGGGGAACTGACATGTTCTGAAGACTCATCCTGAGCTTTCAATGAGCTAAGATGACATTGCTGCATACTTGAGTTTTTGCCTTATCTTTTTGTTAATAAGAATTCTATGCAAATGAAGGACTTTGTTTCTTCGACTTTACTGCATGAGAATTAATAAAAAATCATGATCATATGACTGTCCCTTCTAAGTGTGTGTATTGTGTACATACCTGTAACCTGTATTTACTTTTGAGTATATTTTAAAATGCTATTAACTATTATAAGATCTTTTGAGATACAGTTCACACATGATCTATTTACAGTATAAAATTCAGTGGATTTTTGGTGTATACAAAGCTGTATAACTGTTACCACAGTCAATTTTAGAATATTGTCCTCACCCTAAAAAGAAACCACATACCCATCGACATCTATCCCCAGATCTAGGCAACAGCTAATTAACTTTTCTGTCTATATAGATTTGCCCATTCTAGACATTTCTATAAAAGAAATCATATCATATATGGTTTTTATGATTGGCTTCTTTCACTTAGAATAGTGTTTTTAAGGTTCATCCATGTTGTAGATACATCATGCATAATACATAAGAGAGAGTCATGGGATAGTGTAACTTCACTTTTTTGGCTGAATAATATTCTGTTGTATGGATATACCATTTTGTTTATCCATTCACAAGCCATTGGACATTTGGATTGCTACCATCTTATCTATTATGAATAACGTTCCTATGAATAATCAAGTTTTGTGTGAGCAGTTTTCCATTTTCTTTGGTATATAACCAAGAATAGAACTCTAGGCTGGGCATACACACTGAGGAAACCAGAATTGAAAGAGACACGTGTACCCCAATGTTCATCACAGCACCGTTTATAATAGCTAGGACATGGAAGCAACCTAGATGTCCATCAGCAGATGAATGGATAAGAAAGCTGTGGTACATATACACAATGGAGTATTACTCAGCCATTAAAAAGAATACATTTGAATCAGTTCTAATGAGATGGATGAAACTGGAGCCTATTATACAGAGTGAAGTAAGCCAGAAAGAAAAACACCAATACAGTATACTAACGCATATATATGGAATTTAGAAAGATGGTAACAATAACCCTGTATATGAGACAGCAAAAGAGACACTGATGTATAGAACAGTCTTTTGGACTCTGGGAGAGGGAGAGGGGGGGATGATTTGGGAGAATGGCATTGAAATATGTATAATATCATATATGAAACGAGTCGCCAGTCCAGGTTCGATGCACGATACTGGATGCTTGGGGCTGGTGCACTGGGACGACCCAGAGGGATGGTGTGGGGAGGGAGGAGGGAGGAGGGTTCAGGATGGGGAACACATGTATACCTGTGGCGGATTCATTTCGATATTTGGCAAAACCAACACAATATTGTAAAGTTTAAAAATAAAATAAAATTTAAAGAAAAAACTCTAGGCAATATGATAACATTTTGATGTACTCCCATTCTGTTTTCCAAAGCAGCTATACTGTTTTACACTCCTGAGTAGTGTATAAAGATCCCAGCTTATCCAAGTTTTTATCAGTCCTTTTCTGTTTTTCTTTTTGTAGCCATCCCAGTGAGGGTGAAGTGATCTCATGTGGTTTGGATTGGCATTTCCCTGAGTACTAGTGGTGGTCTTTTTTGAAGAAATGTCTTCTCAAATTTTCTGTCCATTTTAAAATGAATTATTACTGTTTTTCTTATTGAATTATAAAAGTTTTTGTATATTCTGAATATAACTAACTCCATTTCTAGCTACAGGATTAGCAAAAGTTCTCTCACATTGTCTAGGTTCTTTTAGTTTCTTATTTTTTGAAGCACAAAGTTTCTCATTTTCATGTCCACTTTGCTTTTGTCTATCTCTTGTTCCTTGTGTTTACAGTTTCATAGTAAAGAAACTGAGACTGACACCTGTGTTTTCTTTTTTATTCTAAGTCTCATTGTTTTAGCTCTTTCATTTAGGTGTTTGATTCATTTTGAGTAAATTTTTGCATATGGTAGGTAGGTATTCAGTTTCATTCTCTTTGCATATGAATATTCAGTTGTCACTGTACCATTTTTTTAAAAAGTATCTTCTTGAATAATATTTACAACTACAGAATCTATTGATCATATATGTGAGATTATATGCTCAACCATATTATCCTAGTTACTGTAGCTTTTTAACTTTGAGATAGAGAAATGAGTTTTCCAACATTTGTTCTTTCAAGATTGTTTTGACTTTTCTGAGTTCCTTGAATGTACATACAATTTTCAGGATTACCTTGGCAAATTTTACAAAGAAACTAGTTAACATTTTGATAGGAATTTGTTGAATCTGTATATTAACTTGGGAAATATTGCCATATTAGCAATATTAAGTCTTCTTATTCATAAACGCTAATGTCTTTCCATTTATTTAGGTCTGTAATTTCATTCAACAATCTTGGCAGTAAAAGAGCACCAACACTTTCTGACATAAAATCATTCAGTGAATAGCTATACCGTTAAAAACCTTCATCACACCGATGACAGGGCACCTGCTTGACATAGTCTCAGTGATGCAGCAAAACTATGCTAAAAAAGGGAAAAATTGATACTGATAGTGTAGGTTATAGTTACTTGATATCAAAATTATTCAAAAGATATGATATAAAAGCATTTCTGTAAATAGACTGAAAACTCTGAACACTTGATCTCAGCTTTGCAAAGAAAAGATCTTCAAAGATCAACAATGTCCTGGGATTTTGCTTTTTTAAAAAATTATTTCCAGTTATGTCTATAAACAAATACTCGTGTAATTGTCCCTAGTTTCATATAGATTGACAACTAAAGCCATTAGCCAATATTTAACGCTGGCCTTGAATAGAATTTATTTCTATACTTTGAAGTTGAAAGAAGCTTAAATTGTCCCCAAGTTCTTATCTGACTCAAATGTAATCCTGGATTCTCTCCCCGTTTTCCAAGCTTCAATAATTATCAATTGTGTTTAACACAGTATATTATTTCTCAGGTTACCATAACAGTCATACACTGGGTGGATTAAATAACAGAAGTTCTCAGTTCTGTAGGCTGGAATATCAAGATCCAGGTGCTAAAGATCAGATTCTTCTAAGGTCTCTCTCTGAGGTCTGAGCCTTCTTGTTATGTCCTCATGTGACCTTTTCACTGTGCACATACTTCCAGCATGCATCTCTTCCCATAAGGACACCAGTCCTATTGGGTTAGAACCCCACTCTGACCTCATTTAACCTTAGTTTTCTCCTTAAAGAAAGAGAACCTTAGTTTTCTCCTTCTCCTTAAAGGCTTCATTTCCAAAATAGTCACTTTGGGGGTTAGGACTTCAATATATGTATTGGGGGTGTGTTTATTCAGATTGTAACTAATGGTATATTAGGAATCGAATATTGTTCCCACTGTCCAGAAAATGTTCTCCCTTTATCTGATAGTAACATTCAAATTTTGTTTCAGGAACCACCTTCTTTGAACCCATGTGTTACAGGTAAGAATAATCTTATTCCTGTCTCTTAGAAGGAGAGTAAGCCACATTCAAGCATTTTATTCCTCTAGCCAATGTGATCATTTGAGGGGCAGGCTAGTGACCCAAGCCAGACCAGTATCCTGGAATTATTACTGGACTAAGCTAAAAGAGGATTTCTTTATCCATTTTAGCTGAGTTTTTGGTTTGTAGTGAAAGTGTTAGTTGTTCAGTTGTGTCTGACTCATTGCGACCCCTTAGAATGTAGCCCACCAAGCTCTTCTGTCCATGGAGTTTTCCAGGTGAGAATACTGAAGTGGGTTGCCATTTCCTTATGGTTTGTAAAGCTGTGGCAATTATTAGCCATGCTGGAATGAGGTTGCTTGGAAGAAAGAAAAAAAGTCAACAAAGAAAATGGCAGTACTCTGAATAGGGAGAAACTCCTGATTTCATCTGAGTGTCCACATCCAGCCAAACCTGAATCTCAACTATCCCTGGGCTTTGCTGCTGCATAAATCAACAGATTACCTTTTTTTAACTAGTTAGTTTAAATTTGGTCCCTGTCTCTTGCAATGAAAATAATTCTGGAAAACAGAGTTAAAGTCTTTAAAACTATGAAAAAGTAGAGACAGAAATAAATTAAAAGGGCTTAAAAGAAAACTTTAAAAGACTTAGAAGAAATCCTCCTTATGAATACTAATCAGGCATGAGGATTAAATGGAATACCTATAGCTGGAGAGAGAAAATAGTTATTTTCTTTGAATATATTCTTAAATCCAGACAACTAAGTTAGTATGTCTTTGCCAAGAACCAAGCCCATTACATTATTCTTTAGAGGACTATTAACTCCCTATCATTCAGGCATCATCTTTCATACCAAATGTTTATTTTATTTAAGACCATTTAAGAGTTTTTCTGCCAGAATCTGATTCTCTTCCAGAATTATTGGTGTAGGAACCAGTAAAAGGAGATAAAAGTTTGGGGGACTAGAAATCTGCGTGTCACAAGTGATTTATTGAAGACATGGACTTACCATGGGAAGGATGATAGAAGTTAATCACAGAGAAAGAATGGAGAGAAATGGGTGCACTTGGAGGCGGAGGTTTCAACAAAATTGAGATACAATGTTTTGTTTAAAAATCTTGGAAAATAAACTTTATTATCAAATTGGACAATGACAGTCTCAGTTTTCAGAGCTGAAACTTTTCACAGTAATGGTATTTCAGGGAATAGAAAAGGGGAGTATATTGAAAGGCATTTTGAGTAAAAACAATGACTATAGCTCCTTTTTGGGACATGGTTTGAAAATAGTGCATTCGGTTTTTCCGAGTGTCTCTGACTACAGCAATTTTACTGAAAAGTGTTGAAATGTGTCATTTTACATTCTGGGGAAAAGAAATTACAAGTGAGTTTTGAAGTTGTCATCTGTCTCTGGAACCAGCATCTATTTCTTTGAAGTTGCTGCACTGTGTTGATCTAAAGGTAGAGAAGTATTAATCACATTAGGGAAAAAATTAAGGAAGCCGTTTGAGTTTCAGCATAGAATTTTCTGCCACATATCTACCAGGTTCTGAAGAAACAATTTCCTCTTGGCAACTAAATACTTTCTGAACTCAAATGCTCTAACAACACAGGCTATTACAGCCAAGGAAAGAGTAGAAAAATCAGAAGTCTGCTCAGCTCGTCAAGACTTCCTGTCAGCACTTGATATTCTGTCCAGTTTCCCTCGAGACAGCATCTAATTGATTTTTAAGTGACCGCAGTATCAGCCTGTACCTCACCTTGCAAACCATTTCTAACATGTTTGTGTCTCTCTGAATGGACATGCTCAGAATTAGACTCCCAATTTATCAGACTTGGGTTTTACTGTTTTGTTTTTTTCCCAGCTTTTTAATAGCCCTTTCCTAATGGCTATAGCACGATTTCATTGATTTTTTTTTCCTAATAAACTTCCTCAATTTTTAAGGTACTCTTAGAAAACATTTTCACGTTTGAAATAAACTTCATGGTATAGAAAAAGTCATCCCAAATCTGTTTCTGATCCCACTTAAACTGCTATTGATCCCTTTTAGGGATATATCAAACTAGATTGAAAATTCATTAGGACTTGTGCTTCATAGCTATGAGATGAACCATGTGGCATGCACAAAAAGATTAAGCACATGACCATAAGCCCTAAGGCTACAGCAAGTACCCCAAACAATGTGCATATATTAAGCTCACAAGGTGTGATACTTACATGAGGGGGATCTCTGAGTAAATACTATAGAATACCTTGAGAGGTTGGTACAGGAAGTAAAGGTGTATTTAGAGAAAAACATGAGATTTTTCAGACCCATAACTTGAACTAAACTGTTGTCAACAGAAATGGGCAAAAGTTAATGGATCTAAGACATACCTTAGAAGCTGATGGCAGAGAATGAATAGAATGGGGACAGCTAGGGAGGGTTAGAGGCATCAGTGTTGAATTCACGTTTTTAGTTTGGCTAGTTTCATGGATGGCATTCACCCCTGAGTTGTGGTAACGTCTGATAGATTGCTGTGATAGGAAAAGATGAGTTATAGATTTCGACTAAGGTAAATCTTAGTTACCTCAGTCATCTTAGAGTAGAATGTAAGATTCAGGAGTGTAGAGTTAATGGATGTCAGGATTGCAGGTATAAATTGGACAACCTATAGTTTTAAAAGCCTTGAGAGTAGATTTGTATGCTTAATAAAAAATAGAATACCCAGGATCTGACTTTTTTGGCGCCTAAAATTTAGGATAGGCCAATGAGAAGAATCATCAAAGAAAACAGAAAATTGTGAGAGGGATAAGAAGACCCCTGAACTACAGAGTAAAAAAAAAAATTTTTTTTCAAAAAGAATGGTCAAGTTAATTGTGTAGAATGAAGCACAGAGGGTCAAGGAAAGTTAAGATAGAAGAATGCACTTTGAGTCTGCCAGTTTGTCAGGCAGATGGGAGTTTTTCATAGTTACCAACATTCCTAAGAGCTGACGTTAATGTTTATTTGAACTTCAAGACCTATTGTTACTTTAACCTCACTGTCACTCCTTATTGACCAAAAGGTTCGCAAAATGATTTATATAGATGTTCATTCAAAGTATTCAGAGTTCTTCTCAGTACCCCAATATTGATTTTGGTTTGAGTCAGCCTATCAGAAAATAAGATTGAAGTCATTTTGATTTTCAAAATAGTGAATTTTGCTTAACTGCATTTTGCTTGAACATTTGTCCCCAATTAGGAAATAAGTGGAGAAACAGCTCCATGAAATGTCTTAAATGTTACCCAATTATCAGTTAACATAGACTAGTTATTTGGTATTTAAATAAAATGGACTAGCGTCCATATTCCACAGTCTGTGAAAACTCCATGCATTTCCTAAGATTTCAACAAATTCCTGGCAATTTACAATTTTATTGTTCGTCTGGTTCCAAGATCATCCTGCCCAAAATGTCAATAGCATTGAGGTTGAGAAACCTTCCCCTAGAGAGAGCGATCTTGTTCACTTTCCATCTACACAACTGGCTAAAGAGCTCTAAAGTATTAATATTTTGTTCTGTATGACATCACTAATAAGTGACTGTTGAATTTATTCATTAGGATAATTTGTCTGCTCATGTCAGTGGGAGATTGTCTAAATATGTGGTGATCAGAGGGAAAATGTTGGTCGCTTGTCCTTGTCTGTTCCTTGTTAGGAAGTCATGTGTAAAGATGAGGTGTCATTTGCCTGTGAGCCACATCCCTAATCTTGACCAACCATCTTGTCAATGTTATTGCCACAGTGGAGACTTGGAGGGAGGTGGAAGAACTCACCATAATTTCCTAATCCTTCCTGGAAAAGCTGGTATTAGAAGGTCAGCATTCAAATGTGAAAGCAATCTGCTTAACTTACAATCCAGAGGTGAATTTAGAGTATAGCGGTCAGTCTTCAAATTCTGGTCTCTGACTATGAAAACGTGTTTTATTTTTAAACATATCATTTTTTTCTGTTTTTTTTTTTTTTTTTTACGGTTAGACAGTGTAATATTTTCTGACTTTTTAGCACTGGTTTTCAGCATTGATTTTTAAATTAGTTCATCTTAATTATAAGTGATTCTGTACACTAATTCTAATCTTTTCATTAACCACTTGGAGATTTTTGAAGTGTGGTAAAATCCATACTCAGTGATGATGATGTGACGTGAAAATTTCTTTCAGTTTGTTTTTGCCATGCTGGATCATGCTTCTCCCACAAGGATGATGGTTGCTTTGTATGGGGTTATTAAAGACCAGCATATTCTCAAATATTGTGTGTGACATCATATAAAATGAGTTACTGTACAATATATTATCTAAGTCATATATTGTGACTCAATTTTGCTTTATCATAAATCTAATAATTCTGAAAAGAAAGCAAAGATCACTGTTTTCCAGAGCTGCTGTTAATTAACACATTGAGTATATTCAGCACATATGTGTATGTCTATAAAACCTATTTGTTACTTCTGAGAATCCCATGAAGAAGGTATTTGATGGCTATTATGAAGAAATTAAGACTTAGAGCAAGCAAATATAAACATTTGAGTAGTCACTTAATAATTGAACTATGACTCACATTACCATATACAACAAATAGGGAAAAGGAGTACATCAAGGCTGTATATTGTCACCCTGCTTATTTAACTTATATGCAGAGTACATCATGAGAAAGGCTGGGCTGGATGAAGCCCAAGCTGGAATCAAGATTGCTGGGAGAGATATCAATAACCTCAGATATGCAGATGACACCACCCTTATGGCAGAAAGTGAAGAGGAACTAAAAAGTCTCTTGATGAAAGTGAAAGAACAGA
Organism: Bos mutus; assembly: GCF_027580195.1. Taxonomy (NCBI): domain Eukaryota; kingdom Metazoa; phylum Chordata; class Mammalia; order Artiodactyla; family Bovidae; genus Bos; species Bos mutus. Next base: position 66,635,746 of record NC_091628.1, read on the forward strand.
GTGAAAAACTTGGCTTAAATCTCAGCATTCAGAAAACTAAGATCATGGCATCAAGTCCCATCGCTTCATGGGAAATAGATGGGCAAACAGTGGAAACAGTGTCAGACTTTAGTTTTTTTGGGCTCCAAAATCACTGCAGATGGTGATTGCAGCCATGAAATTAAAAGATGCTTACTCCTTGGAAGGAAAGTTATTACCAACGTAGATAGCATATTCAAAAGCAGAGACATTACTTTGCCAACAAAGGTCTGTCTAGGCTATGGTTTTTCCAATAGTCATGTATGGATGTGAGAGTTGGACTGTGAAGAAAGCTGAGCTCTGAAGAATTGATGCTTTTGAAGTGTGGTGTTGGAGAAGACTCTTGAGAGTCCCTTGGACGACAGGGACAACAGAGGATGAGATGGCTGGATGGCATCACTGACTCGATGAACATGAGTTTGAGTAAACTCCAGGAGTTGGTGATGGACAGGGAGGCCTGGCATGCTGCGGTTCATGGGGTCGCAAAGAGTCGGACACGACTGAGCAACTGAACTGAACATATAATTGCTCTGTAATACTATTTAAATTGTTCATATTCTTAGATACTTTAGCCAAGTATAAATCATATTTTAATAGAAAATAGAATACTTCAGTAGTATTTAAAACAGTCTATGAAACGTTATTCACTTCAATATATATTGTATTTCATTTCAAGCTGCCTGATCCAGCCTTTCACCACTAAGAACTATGACAGAATTCTTAATGTTTAAAGTCTGGTGAGAAGGCTAAATTCTGGTAGATATAATGCTTGTTCTAAACTAGTGTTACAGAGGCAAGTACAAAAAGGTGTGAGTAATGGAAGGGTACCTGTGTTTAGTATCTCTCAATCCACAATCAAAGACTTGCTTCTTAAATTATTTCTGTGTTTCCTCTTGTGTAATAATACCCTGCTTGGTCCCTATGAGCAGAAGTCAGAGCTGGCTCAGAATTTTGTGTGTTCATACTGATAGTTTTGTTACTTTTTCTATAGATTACTAGCAAGGGGTTGGGCAGATGGAGCCTGTCTGTATACATAGTACCAGAACATGAAAAAAAAATTCAGGAGGATATAGTGATAGGACAAATGCAGTGTTTTAGGATATTTAAGGTCGTGACAGAATGTGAAATGACTGTATGTAGAAAGTACAGAGCAAAGCAAGCAATTCACCATGAATTGCTGAACTGAACTGAATGAAAGCAACCATGGTGGTGGTTTTAATTCTGTTTTGTCAACATCTTATTCAACTTGAACAAATTATCTAAGAGCTATAGAAATTACATTTATAGTAGAAACTTTGCATAGTAGAAATGTTATCCATTTATCTCCCTTAGGTTCTAGTACAATAACTCTCCTAGCAGGGGTAACACATGATAAATATGGTTTGGTTAACAAAATCATATTTTATATAATTGCATACTTTAAATAAAACAGCGATCCCTAATTTACAAATATGTAGTAATAAAGATCAATGGCTAGCTAATTCTTCATCTATATGAATATATCTTTCTTCTGGCAAACGATAATCGGATTATAAATTACAGAATAACCTCAAGCACTTAATTTACAGGAATTTACTGATATGCTCAGCCAATGAAATTTGGAGAGAAAACAATTTAACATGTGTGTAATGTGTGTTTGCAGCAGATGTACAGCGTTTTATGTGTACACCTGTGTACCCGTGTTCATAGATTTGGTTTTAGGCAGAGTTTCATTCATAATACAGGTGAATACCATATGCCCATTTTCACATTAGCCTTCAAATAAATGAAGATAAGTTTGAAAGAAATTCCCACTAATGAAACTTAAAATGGTGCTCACAGCTGACAGTAATATTTAAAGCCCTCAAGAGGACAATGGTCTTCACACCATGTGTCTTGGGCAGACTTCCTGAATACTTCACCTTCTGTGTCCATAGAGGTGGTCATTAAAAGATGCTGGCAGAGCACCACTCCTCCATGCTATAGGCAATGCTATGGAGACGTTCATCAAAATAGCTCGGATGACTCTCACTGCTGGTTTCTCCACTTTAGCATTATCACTTTTGATACATGAAAACAACCACAACTTACCATTGTTTGCCAAAAAAAAACTATTGATGAAATATGTAAAATCTATTCAAGGAATGCATGTACAAATGAGTTTTGAATGATTGACATAATTGGATTTTCAGACTTTTCTAGATCCTGCTACATGAGGATGGAATACAAAGTAGTAAAATATAAAGCCTGAGTTGCTTTATGATGGCATATGGCAGGTCATTTTCATTTTTTGAAAAAAAATTGTTTATACAGCATGTATGAAAATTAAATAAATCTGTTCCCCAAAATGGTCTTCAGATTAGAATTCCAAATTAAAATAATTAAATCCATAAAATATGGTAATAGTTTAAAATATAAAAATCTATATTTAGGATTTTACTTTGTCCTTTACTTTCTTTGCGATTCTTGTGCTATGTGCTTAACTATTTTGATTATGCCATGAAACATCGGTTAAACTACAATCTCTCCTAAAAGCTCCAGCAAATAAAAGTGAAGCTGAAAGGCAGTTAAAGTGGTATTGATGAAACGACGATGACTCAACCAATAGGCTGGACATACAGGAAGTGGTGTATCTAATAGCAGAGCGTCTGAAATGGAACTCTCAGAGGTCAGGAAATTTCTGGGGATGGTGCTATCAGTGTGGTAGGCCAGCGTTTGTGATTGGGAAAATAATGTTGATCTTGGAGGGAGAACAGTGAGCAGTCCTGAATAGAGATCTTAGTTCCCTGCCCAGGGATGTAACCTGGATGAAAGCCAAGAGTCCTAGACCAGCAGGGACTAGAGGCTAAAAGCAAAGTGGCCCTGGCCCTTGCTGCTCTTTGAAAGCAAGAATGTTTCAAGGAGGCAAAAACTGTAAAAACAGGCACACGGTTTATTATTAGAGGCACAGCACAAGGTATGGGAGCACACACAGGAAACAGTTTATCAACTCAGAAGCAGGGCAGAGATACACACCCAGAGAAGAGTGTAAGCATCCTGAGTGAGGAGGAGCGCAGTATAGAGGTGACATAAATCGTTTATATAGGACAGTCTTTCCAGGTGTTCCTTTACCCTTGGCCAACCACCGTGCTTCTTTCTTCACACCTGGCTAGTCCATGGATCCTCCCCAAGAGGCATTTGCAGCTTTTTGCTACGATGAATCCCACCACAGTGGCCTATGCATGCATGGCCACACTTATTATGGGATGGGGCCCTCTCCCTTCTTGACCCTCAAGAAGCCTTCCTGTGCATGTGCAGACAGTAAAGCCTTCCTTGACCTCAAGAGTGGGCACCTTATCTCTCTGTTTTAGCAAAGTTCAGCTTTTACCCCTAGATTTGTCCTTGGAGTGTCTGGGTGAGAACAAAGCTTGAATTTTACTCCACTTGACAAATACCAGGTGTCTGGCCCTGAGGCCCACTGTCTCCTACCTCAGTGTGACAGAGGTGGCTTGTATTTGCTTCCATGCTTGTGTTCAGGGCATTCTTTCTGACTCAGTTTCCCTTTTGCTTTTCTACCTGCATAGTTCTTACCCTTCAAAATGCAGCTAAAGTTTTCCTCTCTTCCTAATGCCAACACAGATTCACTCTACCATTGCCAGTATAGCTAGTCTCCAGATACCTATCATAACACTCATGGTGGGTTATACGGGTTTATATCCATCTCTCCTGAAGAACAGTGAGTAACTTTATATACACAATGATGTCATATCTAAGAATCCAATAAGTATCTGATGCTGTGCTTGTCTTCTTAGATTCTGGTGTATAAGGCATTTTTAAAATAGAAAATATAATATTCATATTGATATATTGTAAATATTAGGATACTTAGACTACTGATTTGATGAATTCACTAGAAAAACTATAAATTCAAATAGGATTAAGATGCTTATAATGTATAGATCAAGTTCATGAATATTTAATACAATTTTTTTAACTTGGAATATATTTCATCGATGACCAATGTAGTTAAAATTGTTTAAATGTTATATTAATTATGTCAGTGACCATGAACATGTCAATGGCAATTATGAAATCCAGGCAAAACATAAGCATTCTTTGGAACTTTAACTTCTTCATTTATAAAATCAAACCAATAATCATATTTATTTCTCCAACAAGCAAATATCAGTAGTTCTTATTTATATATTCATATATAATTCATCAAAGAATATAATTAAAAAAGGAACAGAACAAAGCTAGAGTTGAATATCTTTGATTTTTGTCTTTTGCCATCAACTTAAAAAGTAATCAAAATGATTTTTCAATTCTCTATAGTGGTGTCTTTTTTTTCCCCCCCCAAGTGAAATGGTCATTCTTATAAATCACAAGGAAAGACCATATAAAATAGAAATTTAGAAATGTACTGAATTTTTCAACTAGGATTAGTTTCATCTGCATCCAAAAGAAAACACCAAATAACAGAAGGGTAAAGAATAAAACTTCTCTCATATAAAACAAGTGGAAATTAAACAGTTGGGAACTATTATGGTGTCTCTTATTATGAGGGACCACAGTTGAATTTTTATGTTATACTGTTCTTAATATATGACTAAATGTGCAGGTTCCAAGATTATTGCCAGAACTCCTGCAGGATATCCAACTCAGAAGCAGGGTGGAGATACACACCCAGAGAAGAGTGTGGGCGTCCTGAGTGAGGAGGAGCTCAGTACAGAGGTGACATAAATCACTTCTGTAGAAGAGTCCTTATATAGGACATATCCACATTCCAAGTAGTGGGAAAGTGAATAAAAGGTCATTCCTTCTGACACAGTTTTAAGTGGCCTTTGACCTCTGATGCTTCTACTTACATCTAATTGGCCCAAACAGTCACATGGCCAAACTTAGCTGTGTAAAGAGCTGGTCAGTATAACATCAGATAAAATCAACTTTGTATTGCCAAATAATAAAAGTTCATGGATAGCAAGTAGGAGTTGGTACCATTGAGTCCTGTTGTTAAGATAATTATCTTCTTTTCCACAGGAGAGCTTAGTTTGACCTAGTTTGCAGGCATAGAGATTGCTTATCATGACAGATCATAAGTAAAATATAAGTCTGTTGAATCTTCAGAATGATACAAGAAATACTGAAATCAGCAGGTTAAACTTAGCAAAGAAAAGCAGTAGGGAAAAAGAACATAAGCAAAGTCAGAAGCAGCTGTTATTAATTTAATCATATCTAATTTCTATACCTTTGTATATGTGATTAGAAGTTTACTTATTTTAATCCAAGTTTTAAAATCGACTAAGATATTTAAGGAACTAAAATATTTGAGAGAAATAAGGAAGTAGAAGTAGCATAAAAAAAAAAAATCAAAAGGTATGGAACAGCTGCATTTACTTTAAGAGCTTTCTCATAGACTGCTTGAATTGTCCTGTATGGCCCATGGTGTAGAATGAGAACCATTGGGTAGAAGTTATTCATTCATTCACTTTTATCACTTAATGAGCACCTGCTGTCTCAGACAGCATCCTGTGTCCTGTAAACGTAACTGAATAAATCAGACAGTGTCCCTGCACCCATAGAATTTACATTCTAGTGCATGTGGACATCAGGCAAGGAGAAGTATATACATTTCAGACACTACTATGAAGAAAACAATGTTGGCCAATGGGAGATAGCACCTCAAGCAGAGGTGAGCCACTGATACAGAGCATAAGTCTTCTGAGACACAGGACTCAGGGATTGAACCAGCTTGTGTCTTTATCTCTACAGCATCCTAACATTTTCCCAATTATCAGCATGTCTCTGCAGACCCTAGTCCCCATTGCCATCATCTGTCATAAGGGGTGAAGCTGTTAAACAAAGAAACAAAAAACCAAAATGTGAAGCAGATTGTATTCCTTTCCTCCTAACGTCCCAGTGATTCCATTTTGGAATTAGACTCTAAATGATTTAGCAGAGTCCCTGAAGTTGTTTGTAATGGATTTTGTCTCTATTCTTGGGCTATATGAACCTTTCTGTATGTAGAATACTCTAAACTCTTTCTTACTTCAGGATATTTGCATTTTCTGTTTCCTCAGCCTGGATTGCTTTCTTCCTAACCTGAGTTCTAAAAGGAATGAGGCTCAAGCCCCTGAAAATTGGAGTAGAGGCAGGAAGAGTTATTGGGATTATTGGATGCACTGAGAGACAGTGATTTCAGATATCTTTTCTAGTCCACATCTTCAGAAACTCTTCTGTTGAGCAGTTCAGTCGAAGTTGTCATGTAGTCACTCTACACTATTCATTCTTTTATTAGTATACATCAGTAACTGAAATGATCTAGTATCTTCATATCTTTACTTGTTAGTATCTGTTTCCCTCTTCCATTACATTATAAATCTCTTAAGATGAGGGAAAAGAACTGACTTAGAAAAAACAATTTGCCTATTTCCTAGATACTGCTTGTACATGATAGGAACTCAAGAAATACTTTTGAATTAAGTGACTTTCCTTCTAGGTTTTCAGAATATAACTTAAGTATGTTTGGGTACTAGATACGTAAGGTATATTTCTTCTCTTTTCAAATAATAGCTTGGGCTTTGGAAAATTAACTTTTAAAGCCCTACTAAAATATAAAGTTTATTTTCTTATTATATGTTTAATTTGACTTGTCTTGTCTTAGTGGAATATAAGCTTGCTGTGGTAGGAAATTTAATCTGCTGGGGTTAGAGGTATCTCCAGGGTCTGTGGATGCATGGGAGTTGATCAATTATTGAATGAATAAATTAGCCCATGAATATGCACACTTATGAATGTTATATACTGGAGTCCAGAGTTGTAAGAAAGACCCATAATATTTCCTAAAACTATATTTTTACATGCTTAAGAACAGATTGTATCTTCCATTAAGAAGGTAACCTGTTTTTTTTTGAAGTATCTGCCTCCTTGATTTAATCTAAGACTTCTTGGTACCACTTTCTGGTGAAAATGGTTTTGCAATAAGAATTGATCATTCAACTGTAGAAGTGGTTCAGTTAATGAAGTAATTGCTTTATCAAAAAAAAAAAAAGTCTGTGACTCACTGTTGATGGCCTGAGGTCTGGGCAGAAGTTGCCATATTTGCTTCACACCTACCTTTCAATACTCACCACTTACAGTTTGATTTCCTTGATAGTATTATTTCTTCTTCTTTGGAGTAACTAATGGTGTGCAGGAGCTGGCTCTTACCAGTTGATAGGAGCCAACTATGCACACTTCTTCCCAAGTTTGCATTCAGTGACCTCAGGTTGGTAGCTTGAAATTAGGGTGGGAATAATTACACCATGATGATAGTCAAATGCTACAAATAAAAACAGCTTTTTTGGTCTCTTTACCAGCCCACCACGATATATTTCTGAGCAGATATCATGCTTTATGGCATCTACTTTTACTGTTTTCTGGGACCATTCTTGGGGCGTGGCATGGAGCCTGGAAAAGACAATAGACTTTGGATCTCATCTCACTGCCTTTTTCCCACCGTGACCATGGGAACAAGGTAGCTTCTCTGAACCTCATTTTTAAAATGCATTTTTGTTTAGAGAATAGAAATAAGTTACATATGCAATATTCTAGCACAGTTCCTGGCACATAAAAGACCCTGAAAGACAATATCTATTTCCTTTGAAATGGTGTGGTAGTGGGAGAGGCAGAGTAAAGACAGACTTGGATGGAGCCCCTCTGTAAGATTACAGCACAACATAGCTTAACTGTGGCTTCTTCAGTGACCAGTAATAGCCTCAATTAGGTGTATTTATTCTGGCCCATCTTTAAATCATGTGTGATCTAAAGGAAGCTGGTTACCATCTATAGCACAGTGTTATCCAACAATGCAGAGAAAGGCTAAATGTAGTTAGAAACAAAGAACGTCAAACATCCTACTGTAATTATCTCAAGCTGAGTTTATGCAGTCAAAAGGTAAATTAACCTCTGCAGTGTGGTTATCTCCTTGAATGTTATGTCTTATCTGAAGAGATAATATAGCTGAGAACAGGAATTTTAGTAACTTGAAACATTAAACAAGCATTGATGTAGCACTCAAGTCTGGTAAAGTATTAATGCTATGGCTAGACTCTGAATATATGGCTTGTAGTTTGTTTACCTTTTTTTTTTTTTTTTAAATAGAAGAGGAATAAGACCTGTGCTTCTGAAGATAATTTTATTTGTGAAGCAAGAGATTGATATTTGAATACATTGTACAGTAGATATCTCTAGTTAATTGAAGGTAATTACATTATAAAAAGGCAAATACATGTGAGAAAGAAGGTCCCTATATGTTGCAATGATATTTTTATTATATATCTACCAACATATTAAAAATGGATCTCACATCATTAATATAAAACTGTAAGATATATTCTTTCTGCTTTTTTACTTTTGATGCTGCAAAATGATAGATGCATTCTAGGTGTTAGAATGTAATGAAAAATTACATATATAGGCAAGTATTTAGATGTATAGGCATATATATATATGTATTTATATTTCCATTATTTCTTAAATATTCTACAAAAAGTTTCCTTCTGGATTATATTTCCTCTGCTAGTGGTTATTATAAAGTTACACAAGGCACCTAAGCTGTTATTACAAGATAGAAAGTGGATTTGGAAATGTAGTTAATAGCAATGATCAGAAACTAAAGAAACATTGCTGGTAATACACTTACTGAGTTGATATTTCTAAAAAAGAAAAAAAATTACAAATGTCTTCTTTGAACCTAATTCTTTGAGTCAGTCAGGTTTCAGTGACCTCCTAAGAGCTGCAAGTGTGGATAGAACTGATTTCCTTTTGCAAAGGAATCTGAAATACATGATAGGCATACAAAATATACACATAGAAGCTAAAATAGAAGTATGATGTGATAAAGAGGAGGGTGTGAAAATGCTGTGGAAATTCAAAGAGCAAAGTGATTTCCTTTTAGCAGAAGTAATCTACAGTGATACTTTGAGCCTTTGAAGATGGGGAGTATCTTATCAACTTCTAAGAAAGGAAGATTTTCCCAGTACAGGAAAAAAAATGTGAGTAAAGCAAATGAACAGAGAAAATCAGGTACAATCATATTAATCTACTTAAACTGAGATGAAGGGAATAATGAGAATAACGAGAGATAAGTCTTGAGGGGCTGCTTAAAGTGTAGACTGTTGGAGACTGTGGGGAAATTATTAGTGGCAGTGAAAAGTCACTGTAGGGTTTGGAAGTTGGACAAAACATGAGAGCTCTAAGAAAGTTTATTTTATTGCTGATACACTGGAGTGAGTTAGGATGGTGGGAAATCTATTTATGGCTGTATGGCTGGAAATAATGGGACATAAAAATAGAAATAAGAGACATTAAAGATAGAGTGAAAGTAAACTGACTTCTAGTCATTCAGGTAAGAGAAGTCCTCTGTATTTAGTGAAGGCCAAATGCGCTGGGGTTAAGATACCATTCTGAATGACCAATGCAGCATGCTACAAAGCAGATTTCTTCCTGTGCAGTACAAGTAATGCAGAAGTGATGAGATTAAGTGAAAGGATATACATGAACTAGACTTGTCATTACACTGCTCTAAACAAATGAATAACCTTGTTATGGTTTTATTGAATTTCATAACATGGCTAGAAAAATGGCCATATTAACAGAATTTTACAAAAATTCAAAAGATTGGAGGGAATTAATAAGCTTAATTTTAGAAAGGTCAAAATGAAGATATTGTAACATTTTGGTCCCAAGAGGCAATAGGATAGTGCAAGTAGGATTTGTTAACAAATGGTTAATTATAAGGATGTTAACAGGATGTAAGGGAACTTCTAAAAATAATATATCAAAAGAACTCAGAGCAAGTAGCAGCCCAACTTATTGTACCCGAGGCTGAATGGATGAGGAGCGGAAGAGAGGAAGAGTCTTGCATTGCTAAATGGTCTTAAGAGTAGTCAAGGACCACAGCAGACCAATGAAACCTCACAGGGAAAGAACAAAGGGGAAAAACTAGATGCTACGCTTCTTTCTTCCTTTGGTATCCAACTGGGATTCCCCAGTGCAACTCTGATTGCAAGCCAAAGAAGCATGAGAACCAATGAAAGTAATCCATACATGTCAGCCTCCTAGGAGAGAGAGCAGGATGGAGGATAAAGCTGCACAAAGGAAGATACTCGACATAGATGCCAACCAGGAGACTGAATAAGTGTTAGTGTTAGTTGCTCAGTTGTGCCTGACTGTTTGCGAACTCATGGACTGCGGCCCTCCAGGCTCCTCTGTTCATGGGATTTTCCAGGCAAGGATACTAGAGTGGGTTGCTATTTCCTTCTCCAGGGGATCTTCCCAACCCAGGGATCAAACCCAGGTCTCCTGCACTGCAGGCAGGAGACTGAATAGATGGATAGAAGTTTGACCCTTAGACAGAATTTTTGAATTAGTAAGTACTGGTAGTACAGTTGAATAATCAGATATTCTCTAGTCAATACCCCAGGCATGCTCAAATAAATAGGAAACTTCTTTGAAGAACCTTTTGGGTAATGACAGGTATTCTGCATTTAATGAAGTTTGTATATATTCGTGTAAAGTCGTTTGAAACTGGTTCCTTACTCTTATTCATATGTCCAGAAACAGGAACAACTTGTGTGGACAAATGGGAATGAATTGATTTTTATAACTTTATACTCCAGAGTACCTCCTAAGGAAAAGAACATATTAGTAAAACAGCTGTGAAAGCAGGCAAAAAAAAAAAAAAAAACACACACACAAAAAAAACCTCTATACTTAATTAGAATGGGGAATAAAAGAGCTAAGCATACTCTGTCTGAACTTCAAACAAAAGAGTTGTGATTTTTAATTTAGAAGCCACAGTTAAGAATTGGTGAACTTGCACAGAAGAACACCTAAAAACATGTGAAGACCTTCAGGTTCTAGATGGGAATAATGTTGGCTTCTACAGATTTATGCATCTAGACATATAATCTTAAAAATGTTATTTTAATGTCACATGTCCTTCAATATTCAAAATATAAACTTAAAAATTTTAATAAAGATATGTGAACTTAAAATATCATATCCAGGCCCCATCTTAAGGAATGAAAAACTGTTTCTTGGGCAGGTGTTTCCTTTTTTCAATTGCTACTAGTCTGGATTTCTTCATTAGCTCCCTTAATAGATTTTGGAATATTAGCATAGAGATCTATTTCAACAGTAACACAGCTGGGTCCCTTGGCTTCACGGCCTTTGGAACTCGCAAAATATTTGGCTTCTATCAATATTGTCATTTTTCTTCTCCATTTAGTATCTCTTTATGTTGTCTCTAGTTATATTCTAAGGATTTCTCACAGCCTTACTAACATAAAAAAAAAAGAGTACGCAGTGTTTTAAGAGCGGATGATTCTATATAATTTTCTTTGCATACCCTTATGAAGTGTATGTGTTAGCCGCTGGGTTGTGACCGACTCTTTGCTATTCCATGGACTGGGGCCTGCCAGGATCCTCTGTCCATGGGATTCTCCAGGCAAGAATACTGGAGTGAGTAGCTATTCCCTTCTCCAGGGGATCTTCCTAGCCCAGCAGCGGAACTTGGGTCTCCTATACTGCAGGCAGTTTCTTTACCATCTGAAGTTCCGGGGAAGCTTATATACATACCTTTATGGGATCCCTTCAAAATCATCTAGCATTAGAATCAATAGGATTCTGTATTCTGATTATTTGAAGCAGGTCAAACAGCATTGATGAAATGAATGTGTATTTTACTTTTTTAACGGGCCATCATTTCTTTACTTATAATTTTTATATATTCATGGAACAGGCTTAATTTATTTGTAGAAATTGTTGGCTTGAAATGTAGATAAACAGATATATAGCTACCATGGCACATGGTAGTCGCTCAAAGATGGTATATTGTCATATGTCCATACATGTATGTCTCATTCATTGCAAATAGAACATTATTACCTTGAATACTCAAAGTTTCTATCACACATACTCTTATGTAACAAGGAAGAAGAAAATGAAAAATCAGCTAGGTTAAGTTACATAGACAAATGCCCCTATCATTCCAGAACTTTTAAATCTGGAATATTGGCAGTGGTTATCTAGAGGCCTCAGTATTTGAGAGTCTCTGACACTTGCTACAGCTATGGGTGAATTTTAGTTCCACCATTTATTTAATAAGATTTTCTCATCGCTTTTACCCATAATTTTCAAGTGGTTTAACTCTGTGCTTTCAAAGTGTTGCATGTACCTAATTTTAATCTATTTGTCTATTGACAAAGAAGAGATTTACTATGAAAATATTTACCTTGCTCACTATAAATTCCTGCCAATTATAATCAATCCTCTAATTGATAATTCCTGGGACAAAATTATTCTATTACCTTCTGTTAAACATTATCTCTGTATTACTTTCCTTCATCATTTATAAAACATGGAATCAAATATGCCTTATTTGATCTTTTATTCTGTTTTACTGATTTTTCATTTAAAAATCATATGAATAAATAGTTGCTGAATATCTTTGGAAAAAAGTATAAACACACAGCAGTAAATTTGTTCAGCTGAGACAAGATATTTAACTTTAGATAAGTCTTTGAAAAGATTCAAAACAAAGTCAAAAAGAATTACCTGAAGTAGAAAAAAATCTACTTTTCAAGGGAGTACCTGGTAATAACTTGAGTTGTATGAGCTAAATGAACCTGCCTTTTGATATTTAAGTAATTACCCAGAAGAAATAAAAGGTTTTATTTAAAATGTGTAATAATATGAAAAGTAATAAATTTTGGAATTTGCTTTGTATCACCAATTTATTATAAAATTGCCTTACTAAGTTGATTCAAGCTGGAATCAAGATTGCTGGGAGAAATATCAGTAACCTCAGAAATGCAGATGACACCATCCTTATGGTAGAAAGTGAAAAACTAAAGAGCCTCTTGATGAAAGTGAAAGAGGATAGTGAAAAAATTGGCTTAAAACTCAACATTCAGGAAACTAAGATCATGGCATCTGGTCCCATCACTTCATGGCAAATAGATGGGGAAACAATGGAAACAATGACAGACTTTATTTTCTTGGGCTCCAAAATCACTGCAGATGGTGACTGCAGCCATGAAATTAAAAGATGCTTGCTCCTTGGAAGAAAAGCTATAACCAACCTAGACAGCATATTAAAAAGCAGAGACATTAGTTTGCCAACAAAAGTCCGTCTAGTCAAAGCTATGGTTTTTCCAGTACTCATGCATGGATGTTTTCATTTGGACTATAAAGAAAGCTGAGTGTCAAAGACTTGATGCATTTGAACTGTGGTGTTGGAGAAGACTCTTGAGAGTCTCTTGGACTGCAAGGAGATCCAACCAGTCAATCCTGAAAGAAATCAGTCCTGAATATCCATTGGAAGGACTGAAGCTAAAACTCCAATACATTGGCCCTGATGTGTAGTCTACTCATTGGAGAAGACCCTGATGCTGGGAAAGATTGAAGGCAGGAGGAGAAAGGGACGACAGAGGATGAGATGGCGGATGGTATCACTGACTTGATGGACATGAGTTTGAGTAAGCTCCGGGAGTTAGTGATGGACAGGGAAGCTTTGTGTGCTGCAGTCCATGGGGTCACAAAGAGTTGGACACAACTGAATGACTGAACTGAACTGAAGTCATGAGTTGCTTATCATATCTTTGTTGAAAAATATAGAAGAAATTATAGCTCATAAAGGAAAAATCCATCTAGTCAAGGCTATGGTTTTTCCAGTGGTCACATATGGATGTGAGATTTGGACTGTGAGGAAAGCTGAGCGCCGAAGAATTGATGCTTTTGAACTGTGGTGTTGGAGAAGACTCTTGAGAGTCCCTTGGACTGCAAGGGGATCCAACCAGTCCATTCTAAAGGAGATCAGTCCTGGGTGTTCATTGGAAGGACTGATGCTCAGGCTGAAACTCCAATACTTTGGCCACCTCATGCGAAGAGTTGACTCATTGGAAAAGACTTTGATGCTGGGAGGGATTGGGGGCAGGAGGAGAAAGGGACGACAGAGGATGAGATGGCTGGATGGCATCATCGACTCGATGGACATGAGTTTGAGTGAACTCCGGGAGTTGGTGATGGACAGGGAGGCCTGGCGTGCTGCGGATTCATGGGGTTGCAAACATTCAGACACGACTGAGCGACTGAACTGAACTGAAAGGAAAAATAATAGGAAATAAGTTACTTTCTGGTACCTAAAGGCCTAGGCTTCATTTCATCATAACTTTTTCGTCATAACATAAAATAATTTTTTCATCATAAGATAAAGTTTCATTTATAGGGAGATTTCCAGGGCAACCATTAAGGTACAGGACTTTGTCCTGTAACGGTCTCAAAAGCAATGCTAATTCTTGTGTTTTAAGTCAGATCTCCCATTTTCTTTCTAACCTGTGCAGAATTGTATCCTAAAACTTCATCCAAGATCTAGCCCCTCAGTCAACAAGGATATATCACAACTACAATATAATTACTATAATTATTATTATTTGGGAGTAGCCTTTGAGACTTGACTTAACATCGATCCATTCCAACAATTGCCCCTATTAAAGTGTGTATAATTGTTTTCTGATCAGTGCATTGATGTCAATGAAGGAGAATCTGAAGCCTTTTTCATTTATAGCTGGGGAAAATGTAAGACATATTTAGGACTTATTTTCATAAAACAGTTCTAAATATATTGGATTGAAAAGTAAGTAGAATTAATTTCTTGAAAGTAAATGTAATTAATACCAGACTCAATCTTAAACCTTGTTAAGGATTTTTGGTAACCTCTAAATCTTCGTAAACAGACTTCACACAAAATCAACTCTGTGATACCCTTGTGACTGAGATTCTGGGGTGTTTTGCCAGTGAAATTGGTGAAAGTTTAAGAGTTTTGTGAGAGAGTATGGTTTGCATTTTCACATACCAATCAAAGGGGTATAAATTTGCAATCCTGTTTAAGATAATTTTAACAGTATGTGCTCAGCAAAGATGTTTACAGAAAACAATTTGGGTATATAGGACATGTGACATTTCTATCTAAATTTGAATTCAATTTGCTTTCAAGCTCCCATTCTGATGTTGGTAGGGACCATTTATAATTGTCAGTTCAGGTCCTCTCATTTACTTCAGGTTTATAAGTTGTTTGCCTTAGAGTAAGCATTTAATCACAATCAGTTTTTCTCCCTTCTCCTTTCTTTTCTATTTTCGTTTCTGGGTTGCCTCTAAAGGCAAGCTGAAGTTTCATGTAATATTTTGAACAAATAAGATGAAAGGAGTGTAAGAGGCTTAATTTTTGCCTCCAATGTTCATTTGAAATGTATTTTGTGGAGGAAGACAGTATTATTTTCTACTTATTGTAGGATAATAAAACTCCTTCAGTGAAGTTAAGTGGAAAATAGACTCAGTCCGGTACTTAGAATAGTCTGCCTTGTTTTTTTCTTTTTCTTTTAATCTCTTCCTTCTCTTCTTAATTCTTTGACTTGAGTTTCTAATTTTACTAACCACTGATACCTGAAAATCAAAGCAAGGAAGAGACAGAGATACCAGTGACTGAATGTTCGTACCTGGATTCTCCTAAAATGACTGGACCTTGCAGGTTCTTAGCGCTTGAGTTTTTCCTCTAAAATGGAATTGGTGGCATCAATAGATTTTCCAGTGTTGGTTTCCTGCCTTGGTTTGGGCAAAGCAGTTCCTCAGTGGCTGGTGATTCACTGCTTCTACAGCTCTGCTTCAGAAATGGACCCTTGCTCAGGTCACATTGCCCCCCTCAGTGATCCATTTGGGAAGGTTCTGATGGAATTCTTATGCTCGCTTTCACTTGTGGGGTCCACATCTTTCAGATGGTAGACTCTCATGCCATTTATGTCTCTGGCAAACAAGTTAAATCCACTGCAACAGCAGTTGCCTTCTGTGATGCAGCTGGAGCACCTAACTACCTTGTTCCTCTCCTTCTAGATTTCCAAACAGAAATCAATTTTCTCTACCCACTAAGGCTAGAATTCATGACAAGATTTTTTTGGAATACCCATTTAAGTCTAGCTGAAATTATTAACGGAAGTAATAGCTAGCTTTTGGCTAGTCCTGCATCTTGGTGGTTAGGAGGGCACTAGAAACATAGCATAACATATAACATCACTGACTCAATGCATATGAGTTTGAGCAAACTCCAGAGATAGTGAAGGACAGGGAAACACGGTGTGCTGCAGTTGATGGGGTCACACAGTTGGACACAGTTGAATAACAGCAACAAAAGCATAACATCTCTCACAGAAACTCTCTTCAGAGACTCTTGCAAATCTCCAAATATTCAACGTGGATGAGTTTCTAAATTACTTCTAAGCCCTTCCTTGGAAACTGTGTGATGTGGCTTAAGAAACCAAGATTTAGTTCCATTTTTTTTTCCCCATCTGTTTATACCATTCTTATGTTTTCTTGGTAGAAAATCTATTATATCCATCTTCATTCCTATCTTATTACTTGATTTAATTAACATGAAACTTCAAAACCAACTTTCTTGAGATTAAATATCTTTAAGCAAAGAACATCTATATTTATTTGAGTTAAAATCTATACATTTAATCCTTAGGACCTTAAATTTCAGTTGTCAAAGTAGTTGAAATAAAAATTACTAAATATTCTGTCAATTTTCCAAAACTTATCTCAATTCTTATGTAATATCATTTGTGTAACAAATTATCAAAATATTATAGCAATGTGATAAACACCTTCATATTTAAAATTTAAAGGTAAATGATTTATGAAAATGATAATTCTATGATTCATTATAAAATAGGCAAGTGACTAATGACTTCTGGTTATCTTTTTGTAAATGAAATTGTTTTACTTGTTTAGTGTTCTATTTTCTAATTTTGTTAATATAATATTATATAAATTAGAATGGAAAGAGTGCATGGTTCTAAATCACTTTTGAGTCAGTGTCTCACATACTTCATAGGAAATTGAAAGTTTACTAAATGCTTTAGAGGTCAACTCTGCAAAAAAAAAAAAAAAAATTCCTACATTTTAGTAAGGAA
The DNA here is from genome assembly GCF_027580195.1 of Bos mutus. Lineage (NCBI taxonomy): Eukaryota > Metazoa > Chordata > Mammalia > Artiodactyla > Bovidae > Bos > Bos mutus. The sequence continues at coordinate 66,652,731 of NC_091628.1, forward strand.
TTTAGTATTGTGTGGGAAATATTGACATTGGTTAATCATTGGTAAGGTAAATGGGTCATCATCTCTAAGCATATGAAAAATATATTTTCACCTAAATGGGACAAAAATAAATCTCTGCAGATTATACATTATTCATCTAAATGAGAATGATGCAAAACTGATTCCTGCTAGCTTTAAAGAATTTATTAAGAGATAATGTTTAATTACCACTAATTATATTAGCAGAATGATGTACTGGTCAATGGAAAAACTTCACTACTTTCACATTAAAAAGACTTTAATTCATGACGTTAAACATTTGATAACATAGTACTCTATATAAATATTGAAAAAGGCTTGTTAAATTTTAGTGAAGGTTTGGACAATGAAAAGAAATTGATATTTATCTTTTACCCCTTTTTAGAACTTTATGCCCCAGAAGTAATAGAAATGACTTATCGGATAAAGAGGTAAAATTCCCCAGTCCTCCTCAGAAATCATATGCTCTTTTTTTTTTTAATTTTATTTTATTTTTAAACTTTACATAATTGTATTAGTTTTGCCAAATATCAAAATGAATCCGCCACAGGTATACATGTGTTCCCCATCCTGAACCCACTTCCCTCCTCCCTCCCCATACCATCCCTCTGGGTCATCCCAGTGCTCTAGCCCCAAGCATTTTTGAAAAACAAAACTTGGGTATTAATTTGATTTAGCAAGTAAAAGAAAATTATTTGAACTTAAGACTATGTCCTGTGCCTTTGCATTAGTGAATATGCATTTCTAATATGTATCAAATCATTGTGCAGAAAGATGCTTCGGAACTTAGCACACCCACAGTTTTATAAGACTAAATGGTTTCCAGAGGAAAAACTTCAAGCTTTTCTAATCCTGCATTTTTGAGTGTATAAATTGCTCAAATGTTGGCTTCTTTCTGAAGCTATTTAACTTACTGTTTTAGTAAATTTTTGTAAAAGAGCAAAAGGGAACTTTATACAACTTAGTGAAAGTATAAAACTACCAATTCCAAATGATTAGGAAATGTGAAAAACTATGGAAAGTAATTTTAAATGAATGGATGATATAAATCAATGATTGCTAATAAGTGAATGAATAAACCATAAGAGAATTTATGGAATTTTGAGAAATGATTATAATATTTTATAATATTTTCTGTATTTCTACTTGATTTCTTAAATTTAAAAAAGTTTTATTTCCTCCCAAATTGGGAAATGGGTTCCTTATTACTTCAACTGGAAGTTTTCTTTCTATGGTTGCTTTCTATATGTCTCCTTTTAATCAAAATAGAAAATGTAATTAGAAAACTTAGTCATTGGTGAAAGAAGATGAAAAGAGTATGGCAGTCAAAGCAGTACTTGTGTCACCCTTTTTATAGGATACAGTCAAGTCAGTGATTCAGTTGGGGAATTTGGAAGAGGAAAACAGCAATTAAATGGAAAATCCCTCTAGTCAATCAAATGCAATTGTGAACACACTTGAAAAGGAAAACAGCATATGATCAAATATTACATAAAATGTAAGATACAATATATCTAATAAAAATACCTATTGAGGCTTTACAATGTGCCTAGTATTTATAGTCACCTATTTCCTTTCCTAAACTTATAGCTTTAACACGATAAGCATAACAAGTAGTAAGCAAAGAAATGCTTGCTTATGTTTGAGGGGAGGAGAAGCAGAACTTCCCTGCCGTTTTTTTCTGTAGCTTCTTGTGCTGTCATGGAGCTTGGAGCTGCTTTATAACATTTGATTTATATTTGGTTTCTAGTGTTTCACAAGTGCATAACAACTAGAACTGAAGCCAGAATCTTATTAGTGGAGATGCTCTGCAGTGAAATGTCAACACGGGCATTTGTGTTTTACTTTTATTGCTTTAATAGATAGTCCATTTTGTGACAGCATGATCTATTTGAATAATGTGACATTTGGGGGAAGTTTTAAAATTGATTTTTATTCAATTGATATTAATTTTGGGTTAAGACCTGATGTAATAAAGAAAATAGAGATGTCATTCTCCATCTGTCTTTTAGAGGGAAGGAGTTTGGGCCAGGAGGCCAACAAGTTGGAAAGGCGCTTCATATTAGCATTAATGCCATGTGTTCTACCCCATCTGTTTTTCAGAGCGGAATGACTGGCAGATAACAATCAGATAGAGCTTAGGCAGTAGCAAGTCATAGACAGACAAAAACATCTTAGTGGGAAGATGATAGAGTCCATTACCTTATAGATGATCATAATGGGTATTTTATTCAAACATGCTTTATGTGGTATACAGCCTCAAGTTAATGGAATAATGTGAATATACTTCTTCCAAAGCCTTAAGGAAAAAAAATGGGCCAAATGAAAGATAATTAGATCCTCATATCACTTTTTCATCATTACTCTCAACATTCTTTCATTGCTTCATTAGTGTATCCTGAGTATACCGAACCCTGAATAAAGCTATTGGCTTGTCCTGGAATTCCTGCCCTACCATTGTCATGCTTTCCCCAGCTACCAGTGGGGTCCCAGTCTCTTTCTTATATCCTAGCATGAAGATGCAATGCCTTAGTTTCCATTTTGTATTTCACAGTAGCCACTTTAACTTAATATGAAGGAGTGTAAGGTCTCTCTCCATTATACAGAAAATAAGAGAATTAGAAATGTAAAACAGAATACAAGGAAACAAACTTACAATGTAGGCCTTGTGAGATAAGTTATCACTTGGATATTGTTAAAAAATACTTTCACACTAATATAGAAATACAGGCTCTTTGTATCACAAAGGATGCATCCCCAAGTTGCACCAATACGCCTGGCACTCACAGCGCAAACTTGCTTTCTGCCATTCAGCCGAGGAACTCAACTTAATGTCATAAAGCAGAAGTTTTTTCTTCATCCTCTTCAATACAGCATTTCTTTATCATTTTTCTTCTCATTACGTTTCTGTTTGAGAATAAGAATTTTTGTGCTTTCCAAGGATTATTCCATTCTTAAATAATATTTTATTTCCTTTCTTTCATGAAGTATAACATTTAGGGGATGGAGAGTAGGAAATTGATCTTAGAAGTCAGATAATACTTCAAAGTCTAGCTGTATTGTATTGGGTGTTATGGAATCTAGATGGTAAGGAATCTGTCTGCAGTGAAGGTGATCTGGATTGGATCCCTGGGTGGGGATAGTTCCTGGAGAAGAGAATTGCAAAACACTCCAGTATTCCATGGAGAATTCCATGGAGAGAAGAGCTTGGTGGGATATAGTCCATGGGGTTGCAAAGAGTCAAACACAACTGAGCGACATACACTTCACTTCACAAAGGTCTTGACACATAGTAATAAATATCCTGTATCTCAAGAAATCCTTTCCAGCTTAGGATCATCAAAAAATTGTTTTCTCCATATTTTTTCTGCCATATCACTTCCAAAAATGCCAAAGAGGACAACTGATCATTAAGCTATATGGCTAGCAGCTGAATTTATATTGGAAGTTGAAAATAACAATCATATGATTAAGATCAATACATGATTTGTTGGAATATTTAAATGCACTATCAACTATATATATATATATTTTTTCTAGCATATTTAATAGCAATGTAATTCTCTAATGTCTGTTTTCCAAATTTTTATAGAAATGGACATATTTTTCCTACTATATTAGTTGTAGTCTAGAATAACCGTCATCTCACATGTTAGCAAAGTGTAATGGTCAAAATTCTCCAAGCCAGCCTTCAACAGTACATGATCTGTGAATTCCAGATGTCCAAGCTGGAATTAGAAAAAGCAGAGGAACCAGAGATCAAATTGCCAACATCCATTAGATCATTGATATCATCCAGAAAAATGTCTACCTTTGTGTTATTGACTATACCAAAGCCTTTGACTTTGTGAATAACAACAAACTGTGGGAAATTCTGAAAGAGATGGGAATACCAGACCACCTGACCTGCCTCTTGAGAAATCTATATGCAGGTCAAGAACCAAGAGTTAGAACTGGACGTGGAACAACAGACTGGTTCCAAACTGGGAAAGCAGTATGTCAGGGCTGTATATTGTCACTCTGCTTATTTAACTTATATGCAGAGTACATCATGAGAAATCCTGGACTGGATGAAGCACCAGCTGGAATCAAGATTACTGGGAGAAATATTAATAACCTCAGATATGCAGACATCACACTTATGGCAGAAAGCGAAGAAGAACCAAAGAGCATCTTGATGACAGTGAAAGAGGAGAGTGAAAAAGTTGGTTTAAAGCTCAACATTCAGAAAACTAAGATCTTGGCATCCAGTCCCATCACTTCATGGCAAATAGATGGGAAAATAATGGAAACAGTGACAGACTTTATTTTCTTGGGCTCCGAAATCACTGCTTGTGGTGACTGTAGCCATGAAATTAAGACAGTTGCTCCTTGGAAGAAAAGCTATGACCAACCTAGACAGTATGTTAAAAAGCAGAGACATTGGTTTGCCAGTAAAGGTCCGTCTAGTCAAAGCTATGGTTTTTCCAGTAGTCATGTATGGATGTGAGTTTTGGACTGTAAAGAAAGCTGAACACTGAATAATTGATGCTTTTGGACTGGTGTTGGAGAAGACTCTCGAGAGTCCCTTCAACAGCAAGGAGATCCAACCACTTCATCCTAAAGGAAATCAGTCGTGAATATTCATTGGAAGGACTAATGCTGAAGCTGAAACTCCCAATACCTTGGCCACCTGATGCGAAGAACTGACTGTTTTGAAAAGACCCTGATGCTGGGATAGATTGAAGGTGGGAGGAGAAGGGGATGACAGAGGATGAGATAGTTGGATGGCATCAGTGATGCAATGGTCATGAGTTTGAGTAAGCTCTGGGAGTTGGTGATGGACAGGGTAGCCTGGCAGGGTGGCAGTCCATGGGGTCACCGAGTCAGACACGATTGAGCAAGTGAACTGATAACCTTCAAGTTATCAGCCTATTTCAGAGAACAAATATACTAGTAACAAGAAAAATAATAAAATGAAATGACGTTAGGAAAAAAGGAATGGATATATGGATATAAAATAAACTTAAATATTATTATATACTATTATAAACTAATTTTCATAAGATAAAACCAAGCCAACAAGATAGGTTTCTGAAAGAGGTAAAACAGAGTTGAGCCCAGCATTTGATAGAATATTTTACTTCAAGGTCTTTGCCAATGAATAACTCTGGGCAACCTTCATATAAACCAAAAATAATAGAATAAAAATATTAAACAGGATCCTAGAGACTGAGAAGCAAAGTTTTAATCTTTATGATTTGAAAGAACACAAATTAGGTACCGATTGATTGGTGTACTGTTATACCTTGGTAGTTATAATTTAGATTATCCAGAGAGATTTGCTTTTGTAAAGACTTACTCTTCGCTTTAACTTAAGGACAGATTTGAGGAGGGTCAATTGCCCAAAACTGATGGTGGCAGACACACTCTCAGGTGACTCCTTGGTGCTTATGTCTTTGTGTAGTCCTCTGCTTTTGAAGGCAGATAGCACTTGTAACTTGCTTCAAACCAACAGAAAATGGTGAATGAGACAGGATGTCACCCCTATGATTATGCTATGTTACCCAAGAATCCATCTTGACAGCAGACCCACTCCAGAGAGTCTCTTCCCTGGCTTCATGAACAGACTGACCACAGTGGCTTGCAATGTCAGTGGCCTTTAAGAGTTGAGTGCGGTGTTTAGGTTCACCCACGCTCAGACTCTGTTGCTCACCTCAGTTTCCCCCCTTAACACCAAAAGATAACCCCTGGTTCTTTGATTGCTGTTGGTTTCCCCAGTCTCACTTCTGTTTTTTTGGAGGAGAATAATTCTGTTTTTTTTGGAGGAGAATACCTTAACACCTAAATTAACTAATTTTACTGTAAAGTTTTTTTTTTGGTGGTTCTTTGGGTTTGCTATTGAGCATGTGTGTGCACACACACAGATACACTGCACCCAAATGTACAGAAGACCACATACACATGACTGTACAAGACCACAAATTAATGTCAATAAATTTTAAAGGATAGAACATATGAATACAGAATAAGTAAGGTAGAAACTGGTAACAAAATCTAAGTAGGAAAAATATTTCTTTGGAAGTTAACCTATATACTTCTAATTATCCTGTAGATTTAATGAGAAATCAAAGAAAATTAGACAGTAAAATATGTAAAAATGACAAAACATGGTATAAAAACTTGTGGGACACAGTTGTAGCTGTGCTCAGAGGAAAATAGCTTTAAACGCTTATACTAATGAAAAAAGATTAAGAACCTATGTATCTAGAAGAAACTTTAAAATACCTCAAAAGTACATAAAATAATACAAACAATAAAACACAAGCAGAAATTTATAAAATGGAAGTGTTTTCAACTGAAAGAAAAAAATCTGTCTGGAAAGAAGAAAACTGAGGCCTTGCTGAGAACTAATGAGAAAGTCAGAAGGTACAATTTACTAATATTATCAACAAAAGAGGGGGCAGTATTGTAAATTTTATAGTATTTGCCCACAAGAGAACCTTTAAGTCCCCTTTTTGCTAATAAATTTGAATACTTTGAAATGTACCAATGTCTAGAAAAATTCAACATAGTGAACTTAGAACGTGCTGTGCTTAGTCACTCAGTTCTGCCCCACTCTTTGCAACACCATGGACTGTAGCCTGCCCGGCTCCACTGTCCGTGGGGACTCTCCCAGGCAAGAATACTGGAGTAGGTTGCCATGCTCTCCTCCAGGGTTCCCAGCCCAGGATTGAACCCAGGTCTGCCGCATTGCAGGTGCATTCTTTATCATCTGAGCTGCCCAGGAAGCCCAGGAATACTGGAGTGGGGAGCCTCTCCCTTCTCCAGTGGAACTTCCTGACCCAGGAATAGAATTGGGTTCTCCTGCATTTGCAGGCAAGTTCTTTACCAGCTGAGTTACCCAGTAGTGTATTTGAATAGTCTGTATTCTGTTACTGAAATGGAAACTCTAACTTTAAAAAAAAAACTTCCTACATAGACTACAGATACAACAGCTTTAATAATTGTCTCCATAATGAAGTCTTCCAAATACATTTGGAAGAAATAACAGCAAAGGCATATTCTTCAAGGAGATAGAACAAAAAGAGGAAAAATTTTAACTTAATAAGACCAGTGTAAAGTTAATACTAGAAATTAACATCTAACATAAATGGTTAAATTTTGGTTAAACAAATGGTTAAATTTCAAAAATTTCCTACTGAAATCAGGAACAAACGAACAGAGCCTACCATGTCTTCCTTGATCTAGTGTTGGCTACAAAGTCATGGGGGCTTTCCAGGTGGCTCAATGATAAAGAATCCACCTGCCAATACAGGAGATGCAGGTTTGACTCTTGGGTTGGAAAGATCCCCTGGAGGAGGAAATGGCAACCTACTCCAATATTTTTGTCTGGAAAATTCCATGGGCAGAGGAGACTAGCAGGCTCAGTCCAGGGAGTTGCAAAGAGTCAGATGTGACTGAGTGCACACACATACATAGTCATGGACCATTTCAAAATTTGCTCACTTCTCTGTTTGAATATAATTCTTCAATTTTAAAAGTGAAAAATAAGATTCAAGTCACTTTCAGCCTTATATTCTTTGTCTATCAATATTTCTGTCCTTAAAACTAAATTAGTAGGCAATTTACATGGGTTAGGTGAAAAGACCAAATGCTTGGGACCTTCCTCTCTTACTTTGGATATCACGTTTGAATCCCTTTAATGCTTATTAGTAACTGGTACTATACAGGCTAGTGAAGGATAACTTTCTTCAAAGGAGTTGGGGACTACCATGTATGAAGTACATTTGTGAAATGTGTCTTCAGTCTTGCTAGTAGAAAGTATGTATTGAATACTTTTAACATCACTGTATGAATACTTGAAACATGTGAAAATAAAACATATTGCTTTTAGAAAAGTTCTATCAAACCAGTGCATGACATTCGTGTTATCTGCTACCTATAATAAATGCTGCAGCCATAACTAGTTTGTCATTCATTTCATTTAAGGCCATTGAAGAGGTCTCACATTATCAAGCTAGTGCAATTTGTCTGGATTCTATTGATAATCTATTCTTAGAGAAAATAGTCTCTGTTAGGTGTGACATGGAAAACAAAGGAATGTTCTACTTGAATTGATGTTGCCTGAGTTAATATTTTAAGAGAATCCTGTCACTGATTAATCTATGGGAAGAAGTTTTTAGGTTTACTCTTTTTGGTGGGTATTTGAATGGTAATAGAATTTCTATTTTCAGAAAATGATTTCTCTTTGGCAGTGAACCAGTCTGTTATCTATGTTTCTTACTTGTAATTCCTCAAAAAGTGTATAAATTTCAATGCCTTTATACTTTTTATAACTCCTTTAATAGAGAGCCAACATTTTCATATAATCCAGATCTGTTTGTTCCTCAGTGGTTACTGAGTAGTTATCTATTTCCTGTTCATTTCTTAATTTTGTTTCTTTAGTTTCAAAACATTTCCATATGTTCTTATAACACACTTACTTACAAACCAGGGTGAAAAAGACACTCAGTGTTGGAGACATAATTATGATTATTTTGAAACAAATATGCCTTAACGCAAGTTGTTCCACTTAGGGATGTATTTTAATAGGTTGCTGAGTATTTTGCTAGTAGATGTTAACATTACACTTACCCCAATGTATGTGGCAACAACCCATACCTTGTACACTGCTTTTAGATAAATAGCAAAAATAAGTTGAAGCTAAGGACTGTTTTAAGTTCTTCTTGGTTAGGGGAACAAAAATAATAAATGTTAGGAAATTTTACTTGATACACATGTTTATTCAATCATCATTCTCATTCAAATGCTTTCAGTAATAGACATGATAATGAATATCCATATAAATAAGAGACTTTAGATTTTTACATCTCTTTTCAATCTAGTAATTAGCCCTACTAATATTACTATAAAAAGTTGCAGCTTATCAAAAGATAGCACTACAGAAGAATGTAGGAAATTCCTTATGTGGAAACTATAGGTTTTCATATTGCTATAAATAGTTACAACAAATTGGTCATCTAGAATTAAGGAACCAGTATCTCATTAAACTTAATCGTATTTCTGAGAATCTATAATTTGGATACAAGAAAACTTGTCAAACTTCCCATTTTAATCTTACAAGTGCCTTTTGAAAGTTTTGCAGAAATAACTGCGATCATAAGCAGAGGTAAATCCTGCACATGTACCACCTGTCAGGTTATATATTTACCTGTGTTCTCTCACAGCGCACAATTTCTGATGCCTCTCAACTTCTGTTGGCAATTTCAAGAAAGTTTTTCTTCAAGACTAGTGGATTGCAGTGTCTTGTTTATCTTTGGGCTTGAGAAATATACAAGCTGTGCTCTCTGTTAAGTAGTCTAGGCCTGAAGCAAGGATCTCAGAAATAAACTAGATGCTATGGACTGCATGATGAGAAACAATGTTCTTGTCCAGTTATCATTCTGCTGGATATAACTGGAAACTATTTTATTACTGCTTATTTGAAAGGTATACTTAGTAAATCACTTTGGGGAGAAATCTTAACAACATTGAACCTTACATTCCATGAACATGGTATATCGTTCTTTTGTTTCAACCTTCTAACATTTTTTTTGCGTTTTTTTTTTTCCAGCAGTCAATTTATAGCATTTTTATGCCTTTTTTGTTTTGGTAAGTTTGCTGTTTAAAATGGCTCAACTGTAGTGCTGAAGTACTGCCTAATTGTATGAGAAGGCTCTGATGTAGAGCTTAAGTTATGGTGCTGTTGGCTATGAGTTCAATGTTAATGAATCAATACATTAAATACAATATTTATAAACAAACACATATACAACAAAGTTATGTATTAATCATATGATGAAAATGTGAACAGAGGTTCATAGAAACCTGACTGTGAATTTCTTCTATGTGCAATGGTCCAATATCTGCTAGTTGAGTGTTTTCTGTGATTTAATAGAACACAACTACCTTGAATTACAGAATTCAGCTATAAGCTAATACATATGAAGAATTTAATGTTAATTCATTAGTATTGAACATATTTATGAAGAACTTACAATGTGCTATCAACTGTGACCATCAGGAGTCCAGCAGAGAAGAATAGCACTGGCCACATCATTTTTTTTTTCAAATGTTGTCTGACAAACATTACTCTAAAAGGCCTTAATTTTACTACATGATGATATACTTACATCTTCGCAGAAAAATAACGTGAAAAATAATTTCACTTGTCTGAAAATGGACCTATTTTTTAGTTAATAAAAATAACCAACCCTTCATGCCTCAGTGCATAAAGATCTAGGCAATGATAGTGTAATGGTATCAGGGTAGTCATTATAAAATTGGGTTACACATTACAACAGAAATTCTTGTGTATACTCCAATTTGTCTATTTTAAGAAAACATGAACTTATCTACAATTTTGTAAACTATTTTTTATGGCTGAGATAAGTTACTTTTTGTCAAGTAGGCTCATGAGAACATAATGCCCTAGTAAAACAAACTCATAAATTCTGTATCCAATCATAATTTACTCTAAATATGACCATATAGTCATTAAACATTTGTTCAACTTTAGTTCCATTTCAGAATTAAAAATAATTTTATCTTGTTCACTGAGAAGAACGCTGAATAATAACTGTATTTTCTTTGGCTGAGCTGGAACAATGTGCATAAGATTCTCTTGTCAACTTTAAGAAATAAGAAATCACCCTTGTGAAATAATTTATTTTCTTAAAAACAATTCAAACATTTTTTACATGTTATATGTATGTATAGTAAATGATTACCCTCATTATGAGGCATAGTTACAGTGAATTTCTGTCTACTCTGAGCACTGTTGAAAATAAAATCATAAACTGCCCTCCTGCATTCAGATGACTTGGTTTAGTTGTTTTTCCTGAAAGCTAGGTTATGTTTGTTTCATTGAGCTGCATATTAGCTTTAACTAGGGTCACTGTTTTGTGACTTCAACCTGTCTCTTTTTATCAGTGTGTATATACTTTGCATGCTTTTTAAAAATCAGGGTATTTTTCTATTAAAAATAATATGTTAAAGCTATGATTTACATCAGACCTAGAATTAATAACATTGCCCTGAGAATAAGGTCCACAATTTTTTAACAAGGCTTTTGAAACTTTTTATACGTAAAATGATTCTCAGTATTTTGGACTCTTACCTTCCAGTTTCCCATTTTCTGCAATCTTGTCACAATGAGTGTTGCTCTGTTACTTTATTTCATAACTGTATCTTCAGTGTTTCTTCTATTTTATATCCATGTCTAGTATACCCTAATATCAGGCAAGATAGTACTACTTAATATCTTTTCCTTCGAGAGAATAAATTTCCTTTTCTGTGTGCTTTTGTAGCACTCAATATTTTGCCCATCACAGCACTTATTTCATTCCATTACACTTGACAACCAATTTATTTTTCTGCCCCATTAAACTGGTAGTTTCGTGAGATCAAACACCATTTTTAGGTTTTTTGTTTTGTTTTGTTTTTTAACTTGGCACAGTGCCTGATACATTATATTCAATATCTTTCATTTTTTGTTAAGAATAGTGAAAAATACTCTGAAATGTGGATATTGGGTGTCACGTTGCATAGTTGAGAACCAGAATTAAAGTCAGAGGGAAAGAAAAAAAGTGGACATATGTTAAATACCAAGTTTTACTCAGTTCAGTTAGCCTACGTCTAGTTCTAGTTCAGCTTTTTCCTTTAACATATACAATTACCTTGTGATTTATTTTGAAGATAATGTATTGGGTAGGCCAAAAAGTTTATTCAGGGTCCTGAACAAACTTTTTGGCCTACCCAATACTAAAGTGTAAGATTCTCTTACTTTGTGTATTCGTGATGGAATAAAGTTGTGTGCATATTATCCTATGCTATTAAGAGTCCTGAGTGAGAATGTATCTAGTTACAGGTAATCTCTGAAAGTAGGATGGGAGATGTGAGGAGAATTGAATGTGCAATTACTATTATGTGGGAATTGTATATATTCTTTATAAATATTTTAGTTAGAAAATCACTAGAATAGAAATATATACAGAAATTTCAAATAAGAGGCAAAGAAGGCAGTTTCAGTATAAACTTGATTAATACAAGTGGGAAAAGTCAGGTAATTGGAAAGGCAGCAAAATATATATATATATATATTGTCCATAGAAGCATGAGCTTTACAAATAAGATCAAATATTAATGATATATAAACTAATGTAATTGGATTTAGTTAATATATTAAAATATAAGGAATCCTAACCTGAATTAATGAACAGGTTAGTTCTATGATATTCTTAATAGATCATGCTAGTATAAAAGGCACAAAAAGGTTGAAGACAGGGATATTTATAAGTGAAATGCTACAGAAATGGGAATGTGAGCATCTGCAGTACTGCCTGTAAGGCAACCTTAAGTGGAGGGAAAATGGCATTTTGTATTAACCATGGATGCAATCTTTGAAGAAGATGTAGTATCCAGGAAATTTAATGAACCAAGACATGTGAAAACTGAATATGAATAACAAATTTAGAAATAAAAGGAGATTGTAAACCAGAATCATAGTGAAAAATGTACATTTGTCAGATATTAAGAGTCAATGAAAATGTACAAATGATATAAATGACTGCAGTAAAATAACCATCATGCTTCAGTATGTAATTTACAGAGAGGCTAGAAAATAGGGAAAAAAAAATAGAATTAACGTGAAAGCACTAACACTTGGTAAATATTATAGATGCAATCTATACTTTATTTAGAAAACAACATTCAAACAGTATATTATAAAGGTGTTGATGATATTATAAAACTTTATAATACAGCAGTAGAGAAAGCTAAATATTGGATTGTATGACGATAAAAACACATAACAAAATAGTTAAAATCCCATGGCAAGAATATCACACACACACATAAACAAATGATTAATAGCGACATATTTAAATAGCATCTAAGTTGAGAAAAAGGAAAAGGGATGCTCACAAACTAATATGTACATATAGCCTATTTACTTATGTACTTGAGATTCCTAGGTATTTTAATGTAAAATAATCAAATTTAGAAGCCAGTTTTTCATCTCTGAAGTGAGCAAGAGTTGAAGATTGACTTTAACAAAATCTTTTCAGGTGGTTGGAGTATAGAGGTCTACTATGTAAAAATAATATAAAATGTTACACCTTTTAAAAGGAAATTGGGTAGTAATGAACCCACTTCTAAAATTCTAGTGCAGATGTGCACAAATAGTCTTCATAATATTAATAATATTTTATTAAAATTGATTAAATTGAACTGCAAACATTCCTAATGTTAATATATTAGGGTTCAATTATGGTACATTAACAATATTATAAGTATATAGCTATTTTTAATGTAATAGATTTCAATAAATAGAATGTGTTTATCGTCAGTAAAAAATGCAAAATAGTCTGAACACAGAACATTTTTTGTATAGAGAAAAACTTGTGTGTTGTAAATGCACAAGTATATTACTTAGAGCATGGAAAAGTACATGGAATGCTCTGCACCAGTTGAAGTATAGTAAGTATCTGTGTCCACTGGAATTTCACAATGATGTTTGGGTGTACTTTGCTTTTTAATCTTGTAAGCTTTTTAAAAATGGAGAATTAAGTCTTAATTTATAAAGGCACAATCACCTTCTCTAAACACAGATTAATGTTTTTATGTATTTTATAATATACATAGAAGTATTAAAAGAAGTGCATAAAAGCTAAACAATTCTTCAAATGGGGAATATATTTCAGCACATATCATTTCAGTTCAGTCTCTCAGTCGTGTCTGACTCTTTGCGACCCCATGAATCGCAGCACACCAGGCCTCCCTGTCCATCACCAACTCCCAGAATTCACTCAGACTCATGTCCATCGAGTCAGTGATGCCATCCAGCCATCTCATCCTCTGTCGTCCCTTTCTCCTCCTGCCCCCAATCCCTCCCAGCATCAAAGTCTTTTCCAATGAGCCAACTCTTCGCATGAGGTGGCCAAAGTACTGGAGTTTCAGCTTTAGCATCATTCCTTCCAAAGAACACCCAGGGCTGATCTCCCTTAGAATGGACTGGTTGGATCTCCTTGCAGATAAAGCCCAAGATTTGAAAGAGGTATAGATACTTCTGTTGGCAGTACAGATCACTCTCACAACTCCTTGTAGGTCTCTCCTTGTACCTGAAAAGCAGCATCGACAATATACAAATGACAGGGTATGCCTTTGTTCTAATAAAACTTTATTTACAAAAACAAGTGTTGAACTAGCTTTGACTCATGAGTAATAGTTTGCTAATCTCTCCTTTAACTATTTTGTTAATTATTCTAGCTTTAGAATATGTCTTAAAACCAGGAATTGTTTGATTCAATTTGATTCTTTTTAAAAATTGTTTTGGTTGAGTCCTTTATTTAGTCATACACATTACAGTATAAGCATGTCTATACTAAGAATCCACCTGAGGTTACATAAATCTAAAGATCACTTTGGCTAGAACTAACCTTCTTTTAATTACAGTTAAAATAAATTTTGGTAGATTCTTTCTTATAAGCAAGTACATATTCTGCAAATATTCTTAGTTCTTTATTCCAATCTAAGTGATTTTTATTTTTCTTGTTGAATTTGGTAGAATTTTCAACATGGTATTGGATAGGAGTGGTGAGAATTGATATTTTTGGCTATTAATCATAGGAATGCCTTCAGTCTTTACCCATTAGGCGTGACTTAGCTATATTTTGTAAATGTCCCTTAATAGTTTAAGAAAGTCCTTCTTTTTTTTTTTTTTTTTTTTGGTGATAGGTTATCATGAATGAGTCTTGAATATTATAGTATGTTATTTTTCTCATCTATTGATAAAAAACAATATGCTTTTCTCCTGTTAGTCTGTTAATATGGTATATTACCTTGATTTTCAAGTGTTGAACAAGATTTGATTCTCAACATATTTCCCATTTGATTGTGATACATTATTATTCTTATATGTTGCTAGATTTGACTTGCTAACATTTTGGTAAAGATTTTTACTCCTTTTTCTGTGAAGTATATTGGTGTGAAACTTTATCTTTGTATGATTTTAAGGTAGTCTCATAAAATGGGAGAATTCCCTCTTCTAATTTCTAGAGGAGACTGTCTAGAATTATTTCTTCCTTAAACAAATGAGCAAAATGATGTGGGCATGAAGTTAGAGTGCTTTGTATAACTTTCCTTTTTTTTTTTAATATGACTTCAAGTTTTCAGTAGCATTGCTTATCTGTTTCAATTCTGAGTCTTGTTAATTTATTTCCTTTAAGGAATTGGTCAGTTTCCTCTCAGTCAAATTTATGGGCATAAAATGATTCTTCATATTCTGTTTTTCTTTAATTTCTGCATGGTGAATAGTGATACCTTCTCATTTGTCAATATCCACAACTAGCTTCTGCTCCTCCTTTGGGGCTTCCCTGGTGGCTCAGACAATAAAGAATCTGCCTGCAATGCAGGAGGCCTGGGTTTGATTCCTGGGTCAGGAAGTTCCCCTGGAGAAGAAAGTGGCTACCCACTCCAGTATTCTTGCCTAGAGAGTCCCATAGACAGAGAAGCCAGTCCACGGGGGTTGCAGAGTTGGACAAGACTGAGTGACTAAGCATACATGCTCTTCCTTTTACTGTGTAGTCAAATGGCTGGAAGTTGATCAATGTCAATTACCAGGTGACTGATTTTGAAGAATCTTATTTCAATGATTTTTTTCCATTTTTGTTTTCAATTTTATTAAGATTTCCTCTTTATTATTACCTTCATTCTGCTTGGTATAGGCACAGTTTGCCCTTCCTTTTCGAGTTTCTCAATTTGAATTTAAATTACTGATTTTTCTTTTATAACATAAACTTTTAAGGTTAAAGTCCCACTGAGCTGTTTAGCTGTAAATAGCCGATTTTTATGTTACAGTTTTAAAAGCTTTTTACTATTCTTTTTTTCTCCCACTTCTATTGAGATATGATTGATCTGTAATATTGTATAAGATTAACGTGTAGTATGATATTATATATGTATATATTATAAAATGCTGACCACAGAAATATTAGCTAACTATTACCTCATCATGGCATCTGTTCCCATCACTTCATGGCAAATAGATGGGGAAACAATGGAAACAGTGACAGACTATTTTTTTTTGGCTCCAAAATCACTGCAGATGGTGACTGCAGCCATGAAATTAAAAGATGCTTACTCCTTGGCAGGAAAGTTATGACCAACCTAGATAGCATATTGAAAAGCAGAGACATTACTTTGCCAACAAAGGTCCGTCTAGTCAAAGGTATGGTTTTTCCAGTAGTCAGGTATGGATGTGAGAGTTAGACTATAAAGAAAGCTGAGCGCTGAAGAATTGACGCTTTGTACTGTGGTGTTGGAGAAGACTCTTGAGAGTCCCTTGGACTGCACGGAGATCCAACCAGTCCATTCTAAAGGAGATCAGTCCTGGGTGTTCATTGGAAGGACTGATGTTGAAGCTGAAGCTCCAATACTTTGGCTACCTGATGCAAAGATTTGACTCATTTGAAAAGACCCTGATGCTGGGAAAGACTGAGGGCAGGAGGAGAAGGGGATGACAGAGGATGAGATGGCATCACCGACTCAATGGACATGGGTTTGGGTAGACTCCAGCAGTTGGTGATGGATAGGGAGGCCTGGCGTGCAGCAATTCATGGGGTCGGAAAGAGTTGGACACGACTTAGCAACTGAACTGAACTGATAACCTCACACAAACATTTTTTTTCTTTTTGGAAGTAGGATATTTTAAGATCCTGCCCTCTAAGTAATATTCAAATATACATTACTAACTAGACACCATGTTGTACATGAGATTCCCAGAAGTTATTTATCTTATTGGAAGTATACATCTTTGGCCAACATCACCCCTTTCCTCCACTCTTAACCCCCTGCTCCTAGAAATCACCGGTCATTTCTGAGTTTTTTTTTTTTTTTAACTTAGATGTACATATAAATTAAATCATTTGTTAACCTTTTTTCTTTTTATTTTGCCAAACCACTCCCTAGTTCTTTCATCCCTGAGTCCCTAGTTACCACTTTGCAACTGTCTTTGAATTCTCCCCCACCTTTTTTTTTTTTTTGGTTGCAGATATATGATACCATGCTGTATTTGTCTTTGTTTAATTTAGCATAATGCCCTCAAAGTCCATCCATGTTGCACAAATGACAGAATTTCCTTCTTTTGTATGGCTAAATAATAATCCATTGTGTGTATATATATATAATACACTTTCTTTATTCATCTGTCAGTGGTCATTTGGGTTGATTATACACCTTGCCTATTGTGAACATGCGGGTGCAGTTCAGTTGCTCAGTTGTGTCTGACTCTTTGCGACCACACGGACTGCAGCCCACCAGGGCTTGTCCATCACCAACTCCTGGAATTTACTCAAACTCATGTCCATTGAGTTGGTGATGCCATCCAACCATCTCATCCTTCTGCTCCAACCATCCATGTTGTCCCCTTCTCCTCCTGCCCTTAATCTTTCCCAGCATCAGGGTCTTTTCCAATGAGTCCGTTCTTCACATCAGGTGGCCAGAGTATTGGAGTTTCAGCTTCAGCATCAGTCCTTCTGATGAATATTCAGGATTGATTTCCTTTAGGATGAACTGGTTGGATCTCCTTGGAGTCCAAGGGACTCTCAAGAGTCTTCTCCAACACCACAGTTCAAAAGCATCAATTCTTCAGCACTCAGCTTTCTTTATAGTCCAACTCTCACATCCATACATGACCCCTGGAAAAACCATAGCTTTGACTAGACGGACCTTTGTTGGCAAAGTAATGTCTCTGCTTTTTAATATGCTTTCTAGGTTGGTCATAGCTTTTCTTCCAAGGAGTAAGCATCTTTTAATTTCATGGCTGCAGTCACCATCTGCAGTGATTTTGGAGCCAAAAAAAAATAAAGTGTGTCACTGTTTCCATTGTTTCCCAATCTATTTGCCATAAAGTGAGGGGACCGGATGCCATGATCTTTGTTTTCTGAATGTAGAGCTTAAAGCCAACTTTTGCACTCTCCTCTTTCACTTTCATCAAGAGGCTCTTTTGTTAGTTATTTTATTTATTTATTTTGGATTTAGACCCCAAAGTAGAATTACTGAGTCATTCAGTAGTCCTATTTTTAATGTTTTGGGAAACCTCCATACTCTTTTCTGCAGTGTTTGTACCAATTTACATTTCTGCCAATAGTGTACTGTTGCTTTTTCTCCATTTACTTGCCAACATTTATTATCTCTTTTTAATACAACCATTTTAACAGATATTGAGAGATACCTCATTGTGCATTTGATTTGCATTTCTCTGGTTAGTGATATTGATTACCTTTTGAAGTACTTGTTAGCCATTTGAATATCTTTGGAAAAATATCTACTCAACTTCTCTGCCCATTTTTTAAATTGGTTTGTTTACTGTTAAACTGCTCTTGAGTTCTGTGAGTTCCTTGTATATTGTGGATATCAACCCTTTATCAGATACATGATTTGTAAATATTTTCTCCCATATCACAGGTTACCTTTTCATTTTGTTAATCATTTCTTTTGCCATAGAGAAGCTTTTTTAGTTTGATGTATTCCCAACAATATCCATTTTAATTCAGTAGACAATGTTTTTGAATTTCTCTTGAAACTTCGTCTTTGATTTATGAGTTAGATATGTTATAATTTTTGAATAATTTGTGATTTTTCATATTTCATTTTTTTCAGTTACTACTTTTATAGTCAGAAACCAAACTTTGTATGTCTTCAGTTTGCTATTAAAAATAAGACTTGTTGTGCCAAGGAGCTGATCTATCTTAAATGTTTCATGTGCCCTGGAAAAGAATGTGTACTCAGCTAACTGAGGATGGAGTGTTCCCTAAGTATCACTTAGGTCCAATTAATTGATTGTATTGTTCAACTTTTCTACATCCCTGTTGAATTTTTTGTCTACCTGTTCTATGAATTAGCACTGACCACTCAAGTTTAACTGTGAGTTTGTTTCTCTTTTATTTCTGTTAGTTTTTTCCTGCCACATTTTTGCAGCTGTAGTGCTAGGTACAGACAGTTTCTTTGTCTCCTTGGTGACCTAACCCTTTAACAATTGTAATTGTCCATCTATCTCTGGTCATTTGCCTTCTTTATATGATATTAATATAGCAATTCTACTTTACTTGGATTTTTGTTAGCATGGTGTTTCTTGTCCCATCATTTAAATTTTAACCTTTCTATACCACTATACTTCAAGTGGGTATTTTATAGACATATTTCAAGTGAATGTTGGAGTCATATATTTAGATCTTTTGTTTTGTTTGGTATCTTTTGTTATGATTTTTACCTTTTTCATAAGTATTATATTTAGAATAAGGTCTAGCATTTTATTAGTAGTAGTTTCATTCTTTTGTTTTCTATTTTCTTTTTCCCTCTGTATTTTGTACTGTTGGAATTTTTCTTAAATTTTATTGTATCAACTGGTTAGAATGATACCTTTTTATAGTTTTATTTAGTGTTTTATAGGGATTATAATCTTTATATTCTTAGAATTTTAACTCTTCAAGTGCAAGCAAGAGATCTTATCATCATATACTTTACCTAAATTTCCTCTATGAATTAGCATTCATATGTATTATATCCAGCTTTGGTGAAAACTACATCAGTGTTATAATTTTGCTTTCATCACTGTTGCATATTTAAATTAAAGGGCAAAAAGTCTTTTTATTTATCAACATTTTCTCCTTTCTTTTCCTCTTTCTTCATTCCTGACATTCCATATGTCCCTCTATTATTTCCCTTCCACTGAAAAACTTACATCAGCATTTCTTTTAAAGCAGAGCTACTATTGACAAATTCCCTTAGTTTTATTCCTACTGAAATCATCTTTACTTTGGCTTCATCTCTGAAGAGTGTTTCTGCTAGATATGATTCTGGGTCTGTCATTTTAGCACTTTAAAAATACCGTTCCACTGCCTTTTGACATTTTTGGTTTTTCATGAGAAATGTACAGTCATTTAATTCCCCTTTTTAAAATGTAATACATCATCTCTTTCAAATGTAACATATCATTTATTTCTGGCTTCCTTAAAAATGTCTTTATTTTTGGTTTTCAGTGGTTTGATTTAATGTATCTGGTCATGTTTATCTTTAAGTTTACCTAATTCAGGTTTACTTAGTTGTTTGGGTCTTTTTATTTATGTATTTCATCAACATTGGGAAGGTTTCTGCCATGATTTCTTCAAATACTTTTTGTGTTCTAATTTTTCTTTTTGCCCTCTCTTTTATGCCACAAATCTTAGACCTTTTGATATTTTTCCTCTGAGCCTCTACAATATTTTTTATTCATTTTTGGTGATTTCTGCTACTCTATCTTCATGTACACTTTTTCCTTTATCATCTCAATTCTAATTTTAAGGCACTCAAGGAAAATTTTTATGTCACGTATTATTGGATTGGCTAAAAAGTTCGTTTAGGTTTTTCATAACATCTATAAAAAACCTGTATGAACTTTTTGGCCAACTCTTCATTCGTAATTTACTTTTTAACTTTAGTTCATTGCTGACACCTCTGTTTCCATTTATTGCAACAGTTTGTCCTTTATTCATAAATCATGGTTGTAGTAATTATTTAAAAGTATATATCTTATTTGTAGCATTTGTGCCATCTCCACATTGGTATCTGTTTGTCTTTTCCTGATAATTTTTTAGATTTTTCTGTTTCTTGTTGTTTTTAAAAGCTTAGATTATATTCTGGGCCAGTCACATTATATTCTTGTCTGCCCCCACATATATTCCACTGTGGTCTAGTCTGTAATTTAGCCTCACTCTCTACTTGTTCTGAACATCTTTACTGTCTGAATTCAGTTGGATTCATGTACTTGCAGTTTGAGAGTGGACTGGGACTCAGTGTACAAATGTAAAAGATCCCTTTCTTCTGCTTTCTCCTCTCCATGGTCCTTGCCCCTCTTCCCTGGTTTCCCCGTGTGTTCATCTTTAAAAGTTGGGACTTTGGCCTCTGCACTGCATTGCACAATTTCCCGCAAAGAGACCCAACGTGGGCAAAAAGATGAGAGAAAAAAATCCTACAGGGCTGATCCAGCCACAGCCAGCCATGCTGCCTCTGCATCAGGGGTGTGGTGTCACTACTGAAGCTCACTTGTAGGGCAGGGAAACTCAACCCCGACCTGCACACATGGGTCTCAACCATGGCGGGGAAGAGGGATGTGGGCCACTGGATTGCTGGTGCTGTACAGCTATAAGATGGGCAGAATCAAAAGACTCTTCTCTGAAGGACTGTTGCTGTTGTTCCCTTTTAGTACCAACCAGGGAAGGGGATGGGGGGAGTTGCTGCTTCATTGCTGTCTCTCACCTGGGGCAGAGCAGGGAAATTCCAAGGTCTGTCCTGCAGGGGTTGCCTCCTGATTCTCTAACTAGAAAGAGTAGTTTTCTCCAGGAGCTTTTTCTAACTGTATAGAGTTCTAGGATTTGAGCTTACCTAGAGTCCCATTGGAGAAGGCAATGACAACTCACTCCAGTACTCTTGCCTGGAAAATCCCATGGATGGAGGAGCCTGGTAGGCTGCAGTCCATGGGGTCGCTAGGAGTCAGACACAACTGAGCGACTTCACTTTCACTTTTCACTTTCATGCATTAGAGAAGGCAATGGCAACCCACTCCAGTGTTCTTGCCTGGAGAATGCCAGGGACGGGGGAGCCTGGTGGGCTGCCGTCTCCGGGGTTGCAGAGAGTCAGACACGACTGAAGTGACTTAGCAGCAGCAGCAGCAGAATCCCAGCTGTGGGTTTTTTCCAAGGTCTGTACTAAAGAATATAAAAATTATTCAAAATAAAATGTTGGATTGGACAAAAAGTTAGTTCAGGTTTTTCTATAACATCTTAGAAAAACCCAGACAAACTTTTTGGCCAATCTAATATATATTCATTAATACTGGAGTCCTTCTACATTTGAAATATATGTGTATACTAGGTGGCTCAGACAGTAAAGAATCTACCTGTAATGTAGGAGACCCAGGTTTGATCCCTGGGTCAGGAAGATCCCCTGGAGAAGGGAATGGCTACCCACTCCAGTATTCTTGCCTGGACAATCCTATGGACAGGGGAGCCTGGTGGGCTACAGTCATGGGGTCACAAAGTGTCGGACACAACTGAGCGACTAACATTTACTTATAGTAGGTGATACAGCTATTTTATTTTCTCAAGTCATACAGTAAATTGCCAAGTGCCATTCATTAAATAATCTATTATTTCTTCTCTGCATTGAAATACTTCTATTGCTATATATCTGACTTCCTTTCTGTACTCTATTCTGTTGTAATTTTCTATTTGTCAACTGTGTTTCCATGTCAAACTGTCTTAATTAGAGTAGGTTTATTTGTTTACACCTCTGTTTCTAGATTCCAATTCCTCTTAGATTTAGATTTAAATTCTTACAAGGAAGAATTCATCTTTTTAGTCCTAGCTTATCATATTTCTGACACATAGCTATTACCACTGAATTATTGTCTAATTTTATTGACTTGAAACTTTATTGCTCTAAAACTTATGCTGTTCCATTTGGCTAAATACTTCAAAATATATTCAACATCATAAATATTTATGGAGTATCTGCTATATATAAAAATTGTATTAAGAACTATAGAGAATGCAAAAAATTATTTTGTTTTAAAGAACTCCCAAGCTAGTGTGATAAGAATAAGTTCATGCAAATAAGAGTAAATAAGTGATGTAAGACACTATGGAAAGTGACTTATAAGAAGCATGGGTATACCTGTGGCGGATTCATTTCGATGTTGGGTAAAACTAATACAATATTGTAAAGTTTAAAAATAAAATTAAAAAAATAAAAAATAAAATCAATACACCTAAAAAAAAAATAAAAAAAAGAAACAGCATGTGTCAGAGGGAGAAATAACAATATAATTGTTTCTCTTGGTCTTTGAAAAAAAGTTTATATAAGGCATAGATATTTCGTGTTGCCATCTTGACTGACTAGTTACATAAGTGAATATAAAGTTATATAGATAAATTCTGTGAAGAATTCCCTTGCCAGAAAGCCTGACTCCATACAGTACTTGAGTCTTTGTGTCTTGTGGGACACAGGAGTTGACCAAGTTAGAGTAGAATTTTGTAGTTTGTTTTTTCTTTTTTTTTTTTCGCTTTCTCAAAGAGCCCTGGTTTGGATCATTGATTTTTAGTACTTTTTTGTTATCTGCATTTCTCCTAAGTGTTCTTACCCAAACGTAGCTTCACTCAAGTAACTTATAGTTACATCCCCTGAATGTTTGTTTGCCACCTGCAGACCTTTGTGCTTTTCTGACTGCATGTCAGACCCACTTGGTAATTGTGTTTCAGGTAAGGGTGAGGTGGGGAAGGAGGAAGCTCTTCTGTGTCCACAGTCATACATTCCAGTGACAGGAAAAGAGACCCTGAAGAGAAAGTGATAAAACCATTTGACTACAGTTACAGAAGTCTGTTGATAATACCATAAAATATATTTTAAATACTTGATGAGGTTAATGGATATTCCCATATTTCTAAAAAATGTGGACATTTGTCAAATACTCATTAGACACTAACCAGTGATGTAAACTGTACATCACATGAAGATGTGAAATATCTTTGGTATTATACATTGATTTTCTTATTGAGCAAATCTCGCATGAAAATTCTGAACTCAGTTCTTTAAATATTCTGAGCAAATCACAAAACTAAATTCCTTTAAAAATGTACATAATATATATTTTCTAAAATGTTAACATTTGTGTAGCTAACATTCCTGGACCTGTATTATGCATACTTGTAATTCATAGTCTTGTGTTCTTTATTTGATTTAAGAAAGAGCTATTTTAGCTCCATTGGCTTATGGGTCATTTGTACATATTACTGCTGCATGTTTAAATGTACCGCCTTCAAAAGTGTTTATGTTTGCTGTGGTCTCCCCAGGGAACTTGGGAGCTGACCTCTCATTTTGATGTACACTGTAGTTTCCAGGGCACCCATAGAAACTATTTAGAACCCAATTCCCTGGAGCCCCAGGACTTTGAGACAAATGCTTGACCCCTGCTTTGTCTGTGAACAATATTGAAGCACCTTTCTGTACAGTGAAATGCCAGGGTGACTGCATCTACCGTGGTTCACCAAAAGTGACATTTTGGAGAGAAATAAAACATGTTGTGCGGGCATGTTTGGCTTCACATTTAAACCAAGTTTAGAATGGGAGCAACTTGTCACTTTGAGCAAAAATATTTTCCCAGGGATCATGATAGATGGACAATCTGTTTCTAACCTTACTCTTTTATGATTGTACCTTACTTGTTACCTCCCTTGAAACATGTGTTTTCCATAAATCACAGACAGCTATCTTAAATAGTGATATACATTGTTGTTTATAAAGTTAGCTGTTAAAACCATATTTATGAGAGAGAAAGAAATTGATGACAAAGATAGAATGCCATAGGAATACAATGCAATAGGTCATAAATAAAATGAAAAGAGAGCTTTCTAAGTCATCCTGCTCTCAAAGCATTTATAAGTTTAATAAGAAGGTAGGCACCCCTGGAGTAGGAAATGGCAGCCAGCTTCAGTATTCTTCCTTTGAAAATTCCATGGACAGTGGAGCCTGACAGACTATAGTCCATGGGATTGCAAAGAGTTGGACATGATTAAGTGACTGAGCACAAGGCATAATGATGTTCCCCTGAATGATGGGAATCTGGGGTTGGGGATGTGAAGGTTCAGGAGTGGAGAGCAGAGAGGCAGAAGGTAGAGCCCTAGAGAGAAATGGCAAGATTGAGTCAGTTCAGCAGGTCTTAGTATATGTGACTAGGTCAGTTGATGAATGAAGACCATGAAAACATGGTTTCTTCTTATCTTCAAGTATAGACACATACAGTCTGGGTAATGTTTCTTTGGTAGTAATATGATGACTGTAAAATAAACTAAAAATTAACATGAAAGACAAGATTATACATAAATTGTCAAATCAGCAACACTACATGTTATAATAGTAAGATGGGAGATGATCAGTCAGCTGATTTTACAGGGGTTCTCAGGTCTTATTTGACCAACCTGCTTCCCCTCCATTCTGGGTGCCAAATCTGTTCACTGTTCAGCCAGTAGAAGCCTGGAGACGGGGCACTCGAATCCTGGTTCCCTAAATACACCTAATACATTGATGAAGTTTTGAAACTGGTCAGGCTTCACATTAGAATAAATTATTTTCTATGTAATATGCACTGAGAATAGTTGATCCCAATACACTTCTCCCAAAGATTTTTACCAAAGTATGAGAAGCCAAGGAAGGAAGGAAAGAAGGAAGATAAGATGGAAAGGGAAAAGGTGGCATCACATTAGTACAGAGTACAGACTGAAAGCCAGCCTACTCTCCATTGAAGCTACCTTGCAAACACTGCCTGTGACCTAACCATCTGTAAAAATGTCCTTGTTTACTTATAGAATTGGCCTGTCTGTCTGAAATACAGTGCAAAGATGGTGACTCTTAGACCTCCCAGCCAGAGTGTATCCTACTCACTTGTCAGAGGACCAGACTGGGACACAAGAAGCCAGCCCCCCTGCATAGCCCAGGATCGCCAGGGGAATGGCATTGGGAAGAGCAAGCTGTCTGCCATGCCACATGCTGTGACAGGGCCATCGTTCTAAGCCTGAGACCTGTGTGGTCACTGATCAAAGCCAAGGGAAGATGCCAATGTTGTCTAACTCCCTCCTTGTGGAAGATGAGAAAAGTAATGAAATCCAACACCATGGGGCTTAAGAGAATATATTGCAGAGCAGACTGGAGGAAGTGGAATCTGTGTGACTCAAAAGAAAACACACTTCTATACATGGTTTCCTACAGAGCACATAGAACACCTTAGAAAGCAATTTGACATCCTTGGTAGGTTGCTGGGGACAGCATGGTCCTGGGTTGAGAGGAACAGAAAGCCAGATTGCAGTAAAAATATAGTTAGGAAACAGAAGATGAATGAGTAAAGCAGTGCTGACGTGGTGAGAGCAGAATTAAAGTGCTTACCTGGCAGGAATCCTGGGGCCAGAGGTACTCCCCGGGGGGTCTCCAGGAATTGGATGGTGGTTATTCACTTGAAAACAGGGCTTTGTCATATTGCTCTGGTTTCTTTCTAATCACAATGTTTGCTTTAATTTAAACTTAAAATAATATTTAGTCTTCTGGACTGTAACATTTATCTTGTTTAGCACAGTATTCCCAGTGTCCAGCACCATGCCCGGATGTTGTCAGAATCCTGTAACTGTGTGTTCAATCAATCACTGAATGATGATTTTATACTTGTCAAAGTGGGACTGATGGGACTGGTCAATTTGAGTCTACTGCTAATCCCAATGCTTGTTAGCTATGTAGCCTTGAGCAAAATGACCTCTTTGTGCATCAAATTTTCTCATTTGTAAAACAGTGATTAGAACAATATCTTCTGAATTTTGTGAGGTTTTTATGGAGATAAGGAATGTAAGGTATTTACCCTAATGCTTTTACAGATAAGTGCAGAATAAATGTTAGCAATTGTCATTCTATTAAAACAGCAACAGCAAAAGAGAACCATGTGTAAAATGAAGATGATTTGTTGTTCCAGTCAGAATAACAAAAGGAGTTTCACCTCCTTAGACAAGCTCTGTTAAGATAGTTAATTATATATCCTTTTAGAAAATCAAAGACATGTTACAAAATGGTAAAAGTTTCTCACAAAGATAAAGCCATTTGACAAAGAAGTTCAGATTTCTCTGTGAATTTAAGTGCTAGGAGAAAAAGAATCAATAAATTTAAGTTTCAGGGAAAATGGTGGTGACCCAAGTATTTAATTCGTAGGGAACAATCAGAGATGAAATAAGAGGGTGATACGCAGTACACAAAGAAACACAATTCAGTACTTACAAATAGGCAAAATGATGCCTGTGTCAGGCCCTTCAGTGAATTGCTGAACCTAATCTAGGGAACCCTCCTGGAGTTCCTCAGTGATGTAAGAGATTATATAAGGGTGTGTATTTAAGTGATCAGGTTCTTTCACAACTCTGCAGGAGTTGAGATCAACTTGTAGAAAACTGATACAAAGCCTGAGATTCCTATCTACACTAATGCAAATAATTTTGTCCAGTTGAGAATATACATCTAACTCAAATTCTCATTAAATATTCTCTCAAAATTTGACACAATTTGTTTTTTTTTACTTAACTCTCATATTAAATAAGTTTGGCATGTATTTTCCTAATTAATCTTTGACCATATATTCACATTTTAAACTCTTTGAAAATTATATATATATTTTTTTCACAAGATTATGTCCTGTAATTTTATTTTATTTTTTTCCATGATGAGTTTTCCATTTATTTTTTTTTAAACTTTACATAATTGTATTAGTTTTGCCAAATATCAAAATGAATCCACCACAGGCATACATGTGTTCCCCATCCTGAACCCTCCTCCCTCCTGCCTCCCCGTACCATCCCTCTGGGTCGTCCCAGTGCACCAGCCCCAAGCATCCAGTATCGTACATCGAACCTGGACTGGCAACTCATTTCATACGTGATATTTTACATGTTTCAATGCCATTCTCCCAAATCTTCCCACCCCCTCCCTCTCCCACAGAGTCCATAAGACTGTTCTATACATCAGTGTCTCTTTTGCTGTCTCGTACACCGGGTTATTGTTACCATCTTTCTAAATTCCATATATATGTGTTAGTATACTGTATTGGTGTTTTTCTTTCTGGCTTACTTCACTCTGTATAATAGGCTCCAGTTTCATCCACCTCATTAGAACTGATTCAAATGTATTCTTTTTAATGGCTGAGTAATACTCCATTGTGTATATGTACCACTGCTTTCTTATCCCTTCATCTGCTGATGGACATCTAGGTTGCTTCCATGTCCTGGCTATTACAAACAGTGCTGCGATGAACATTGGGGTACACGTGTCTCTTTCCCTTCTGGTTTCCTCAGTGTGTATGCCCAGCAGTGGGATTGCTGGATCATAAAGCAGTTCTATTTCCAGTTTTTTAAGGAATCTCCACACTGTTCTCCATAGTGGCTGTACTAGTTTGCATTCCCACCAACAGTGTAAGAGGGTTCCCTTTTCTCCACACCCTCTCCAGCATTTATTATTTGTAGACTTTTGGATTGCAGCCATTCTGACTGGTGTGAGATGGTATCTCATTGTGGTTTTGATTTGCATTTCTCTGATAATGAGTGATGTTGAGCATCTTTTCATGTGTTTGTTAGCCATCTGTATGTCTTCTTTGGAGAAATGTCTGTTTAGTTCTTTGGCCCATTTTTTGATTGGGTCATTTATTTTTCTGGAGTTGAGCTGTAGGAGTTGCTTGTATATTTTTGAGATTAGTTGTTTGTCAGTTGCTTCATTTGCTATTTTCTCCCATTCTGAAGGCTGTCTTTTCACCTTGCTAATAGTTTCCTTTGATGTGCAGAAGCTTTTAAGGTTAATTAGGTCCCATTTGTTTTTGCTTTTATTTCCAGTATTCTGGGAGGTGGGTCATAGAGGATCCTGCTGTGATGTATGTCAGAGTGTTTTGCCTATGTTCTCCTCTAGGAGTTTTATAGTTTCTGGTCTTACGTTGAGATCTTTAATCCATTTTGAGTTTATTTTTGTGTATGGTGTTAGAAAGTGTTCTAGTTTCATTCTTTTGCAAGTGGTTGACCAGCTTTCCCAGCACCACTTGTTAAAGAGATTGTCTTTAATCCATTGTATATTCTTGCCTCCTTTGTCAAAGATAAGGTGTCCATATGTGTGTGGATTTATCTCTGGGCTTTCTATTTTGTTCCATTGATCTATATTTCTGTCTTTGTGCCAGTACCATACTGTCTTGATAACTGTGGCTTTGTAATAGAGCCTGAAGTCAGGCAGGTTGATTCTTCCAGTTCCATTCTTCTTTCTCAAGATCGCTTTGGCTATTCGAGGTTTTTTGTATTTCCATACAAATTGTGAAATTATTTGTTCTAGCTCTCTGAAGAATACTGTTGGTAGCTTGATAGGGATTGCATTGAATCTATAAATTGCTTTGGGTAGTATACTCATTTTCACTATATTGATTCTTCCAATCCATGAACATGGTATATTTCTCCATCTATGAGTGTCCTCTTTGATTTCTTTCACCAGTGTTTTATAGTTTTCTATGTATAGGTCTTTAGTTTCTTTAGGTAGATATATTCCTAAGTATTTTATTCTTTCCGTTGCAATGGTGAATGGAATTGTTTCCTTAATTTCTCTCTTTTCTCATTATTAGTGTATAGGAATGCAAGGGATTTCTGTGTATTGATTTTATATCCTGCAACTTTACTATAGTCATTGATTAGTTCTAGTAATTTTCTGGTGGAGTCTTTAGGGTTTTCTATGTAGAGGATCATGTCATCTGCAAACAGTGAGAGTTTTACTTCTTCTTTTCCAATTTGGATTCCTTTTATTTCTTTTTCTTCTCTGATTGCTGTGGCCAAAACTTCCAAAACTATGTTGAATATTAATGGTGAAAGCGAGCACCCTTGTCTTGTTCCTGTCTTTAGAGGAAATGCTTTCAATTTTTCACCATTGAGGATAATGTTTGCTGTGGGTTTGTCATATGTAGCTTTTATTAAGTTGAGATATGTTCATTCTATTCCTGCTTTCTGGAGAGTTTTTATCATAAATGGATGTTGAATTTTGTCAAAGGCTTTCTCTGCATGAAGAACCCCAGGGTTAGTAGAAGGAAGAAAATCTTAAAAATTAGAGCAGAAATAAATGCAAAAGAAACAAAAGAGACCATAGCAAAAATCAACAAAACCAAAAGCTGGTTCTTTGAAAGGATAAATAAAATTGACAAACCATTAGCCAGACTCATCAAGAAACAAAGGGAGAAAAATCAAATCAATAAAATTAGAAACGAAAATGGAGAGATCACAACAGACAACATAGAAATACAAAGGATCATAAGAGACTACTATCAACAATTATATGCCAATAAAATGGACAACGTGGAAGAAATGGACAAATTCTTAGAAAAGTACAACTTTCCAAAACTGGACCAGGAAGAAATAGAAAATCTTAACAGACCCATCACAAGCACGGAAATTGAAACTGTAATCAAAAATCTTCCAGCAAACAAAAGCCCAGGTCCAGACGGCTTCACAGCTGAA
The DNA here is from genome assembly GCF_027580195.1 of Bos mutus. Classification (NCBI taxonomy): domain Eukaryota; kingdom Metazoa; phylum Chordata; class Mammalia; order Artiodactyla; family Bovidae; genus Bos; species Bos mutus. Next base: position 66,682,859 of record NC_091628.1, read on the forward strand.
TTCTACCAAAAATTTAGAGAAGAGTTAACACCTATCCTGCTCAAACTCTTCCAGAAAATTTCAGAGGAAGGTAAACTTCCAAACTCATTCTATGAGGCCACCATCACCCTAATACCAAAACCTGACAAAGATCCCACAAAAAAAGAAAACTACAGGCCAATATCACTGATGAACATAGATGCAAAAATCCTTAACAAAATTCTAGCAATCAGAATCCAACAACACATTAAAAAGATCATACACCATGACCAAGTGGGCTTTATCCCAGGGATGCAAGGATTCTTCAATATCCACAAATCAATCAATGTAATACACCACATTAACAAATTGAAAAATAAAAACCATACGATTATCTCAATAGATGCAGTGAAAATTATATTTTATGAAAACAACTAGATAGTACTTTGGAAGATATATTTCTTACATATATTTCTGCAGAATCCTGTAATGATTTATGACCCTTAGAATTTCACTGTAGACAAGGCTTTCATCATAAACATGAGTCACATGGCTTTTCATGATCTGGTCTCAGTTTAATTCTTTATCTTCATCTCTTACTATTCCTGGCCTCATGTCCATCACGCCAGATGTGTTGATTGGGTCATACTGCGTCTCACTTTCCCCTCTGTTTTCCTACACCATGTCCTTTGCCAGGCCTACCCTACTTCCTTCCCATGGTGCACACAGACATGACCCCCTTCTCCTGAGCAGCTGATACTCGTCCTTCAAGTCTTAGCTGCTACTTCTCTCTGATCCTTTCCTCCCACCTCAGGACCTGGTTTGGTTCTGGGTTTGCGTCCCTAGAGTTGAAGCTTAGTCACCTTTCCTATCAGAGCCAGTGTTCATCAGGCTGTATTAGACTGTGTGCTCCTCCACCCATGGACCATACAACATTCCTGAAAAATAGCAACGATTAATGGTTACATTCATTATCACATCCTTAGGTCTATTAGTTATCTGTTGTTACATAACAAATTAACATACATTTAGCAGCTTTAAAGAGCAAATGTATTACCTCACAGTTTCTGTAGGTCAAGAGTCTAAGTGTAGCTTAACCGAATATCTACTTGGAAATCTCTCGTAAGGTCATAACCAAGAAGTCAGTCAGTTGTTCAGTCACTCAGTCATGTCCGACTCTTTGCAACCCCACAGACTGCAGCACTCCAGACTTGCCTCTCCTTGACCATCTCCTGGAGTTTGCTCAGACTCGTGTTCGTTGAGTCAATGATGTCCTCCTACCATTTTACCCCCTGCCATTCCCTTGTCCTTTTGCGTGCAGTCTTTCCCAGCATCAGGGTCTTTTCCGAAGAGTCGGCTCTTTGCATCAATCAGGTGTCCAAATTATCAAACCAGGTGTCAGGTAGGAGTCTCATTAAAGGCTAAGATGAGGAAGAATCAGCTTCCAAGCTCATAGAATTGTTGACAGAATTCAGTTGGTTCTTGTTCTGTGACCCTCTCCCCAGAGGCTGCTTGTTTCTTCAAAGCTGGCAGACTGATGCGACAACAGAGAGAGTTTGTTAGCAGGATGGCAAATTACACTCTTAGGCTACAGCACTATAAAAGTTATATCTCATCACCTTTGCCACATCCTGTTACACAGAAGCAAGCCATAGGTCTGTTCACACTCCAGGGGAGAGATTACATGAGGCAGGGATCATGGAGGCCCTCTTAGCATCTGTCCACCACAGTGGGCCCAGAGCTGTGCTAGCGCTTAATAGGTACTGAAATAATAGCCTCCCAGTGAATGATTTATTCAATGAAAAAATGGTTTACATGGATGCTTGATTACAGAAATATGAGAAAACCCCTTCCTCTAAGCATAAGACAATGAATTTGTGTCACCATGTTCATGTTTTTTCTTCTGATTGATCCTTTCCTTTCTTACTCCCCATTGTTATATCAGTTTTCAAAATATTGTTAGAAGATGTGGCCAGTTAAGCTAAAATATAGGGAATCAGAAAAAGTACTTCTGGTATTTTTAAAGTATGCATGTGATGTGCCCTGCATTTGTTTTTCTTGTATTTTGAATCTGCATCATGCTGATATGTATCCAGAGCAAGGTGAGCATTGCTGTAGCTATGTATAAAATCTCCTACTTAAATGATTTGCATCCTAGATTTTCCTCAACCTCTTGAATTATGACTTTAACGGTATACTCTAAAACTACTTCATGTACTGAAATTGACTTCATTGAATTTTATGACAGGAAACAATTTTGACTTCCAATGAAAAGATTAATATCATCTTTGCAAATTTTGTCTAAACGTTGTCAGTCAGAATTGCAGAGTGATTCTATCTCCTATCAGACATCTGAACATTTCTTTCATCCATGTTTTTGATTCCTCTAAAGTAATAGATGAAGGGCCAAATTAAGCTGAAGAGGTGGTTACATAAATATACTTAATGGTTCTTGCCATATATACAGTCCCTAATATTACAGAACAATATTCCTGGAGCATGCATCCACTGTTTCTAAGGATAAATAAACTCTTTTCAAAAGTGTATTGTATGTGGGTTAATGTCTATAAAGGTTAAAAACATCAAACTCGGAAATATCATGACCTGACATTAATGACCCAATAATAGGTTGACATTTGCAATTCTTCTTGGGGGGTAATAGCCCACCATATGCAAAGATCAGCTTCTGCATTTAGCTGCTATCTCAGAGGGGGGGAAAAAATCACTATGAGTAATAATAGTACAAGGGAGGTTAATAACAGGTACAGGCCTAGTATAGCTTTTATCAGTCTGTTTAGAAAATGAACTGAGAATTGCTGTCAACTCAATTGGGAAGGGGAAGGGAAGAATGGATCCATATGGGAGGCATCACTCAGCTTCCAGTGTGTGTGTGAAGGTTGTTTGCAAGGTTACCCTTGCTGATGCAACATAAAGCTGAAATTTGCATGTCAAAGCTTTGTTCCTTTTGTAACACCATGCCACACAAATCACTGGCCCTGGGGTTTAAATTTCACAGATGTCTAAGCTCATTTAAAAATTAAAGTGCAATAATTTGTGATCCACAGTGCACCTAATCATTCTACTTTTCTTCAGAATGTTTTGTTTAGCCATTATGCTTCGTTTTACCCTCTAAAATCGCAATTTTTCATAGGTTATCTTGGTTTTTCCTTTGAAAGCTAATGTATTCTCTGACAAGAAAATTTTTCTTTGCTGCTGTTGTATTAGTAGTACCGTTAAAAGATTCAAATCCCCACAATATTGATCCGTATTTAAAAATCAGAACCAGAAATAATTCAGCATTAAGCTGACCATTATATTTTCCTGAGTTCTTAGGAAAAAACAGTACTCATGCGTGCTAGATATCTGTCCTTGTTTTTATTATTTCAGTTACCTTCCAGGTTTCAGAACACATTGCAAGGAATGTTTGCACTATTTTTTGCTCTATGAATTATTTCATCAGAATTAGTGGCTTTGGGTTACTAGAAAATATCCCAAGATGCGGCGAGCCAGTAGACTTACAGTGACTCACTATAGGTTATGTTTATTACCATGGCCATAAATTAACATCTTTTTTCAGAATTGAAAGCATTATGTGATAAACATTTTAGTGTAAAGGTCACAGAAAATTACAAATGATGAAGGAAGTAGAATTTTACTCATTCAGACTAAGATGTATATTTGCAGCTTCATTTTGGTACAGTGTAAGTATGAAGAGTAAACACAACTTTTGGTCCTTTTTTTTTTTTTTTTTACTTTATAGGAAATGCTAAAGCAACATTCTGTGGCTTACAACATGGGGATTAGTTTCAATTACGCCTGATTGATTCACTCTTTCAACTTTTGCCCTTTTCCTTATTATTATTAAAATAAATAACAGAAATAATTTCACAACTCTTTTTCATTTTACCCAACTCTTGATTTTTTTCAAGGGTGTGGAGAACAGACATGCACCATGGGTCTGGAAACACTTAACAGCTTTAGTGTCCTTGGGCAACAAAGAGGAAGGCAAAGTCAGTGATTGCAATGAGATTTCATGGGAAACACAGAAATGAATTTTAAGTTGCATCGCAGGTCAAATTAATCATTTTATGTTTATTCTAAAGAAACAAGAAAAAGATTTGGATAATTTTATAAGAAATACAATTGTATTTTTATTTGGTGCCTAATAACAGCTAGGGCTTATGTTCAAGAATGATCAAACATTAGGATGGCATATGATCAGTAAAAGCAAAGATTATACATCACTTATTATTTTGCCTGAATGCTGAAAATACGTCTCCAAGTTCCAGAATACATGTAAATTAATGATTCATTGTTCCCTGTTGCTAATAATACTTAGTAAGACATGTTGAGAATACATTAAAATTCAATGTGTAGATTTTAGTTTTAGTTTTTTATGGCAGCTAACTTGGCTATTGTAAAATTAAATGGTCAAAAATTTTTATGTTCAAAAACTGAGATAGAAAATTTGGATCATAAAAATGGCATTGCAGACCAATTTTCTCAAATTCTCTTTATGAGAAGTATCCATTTAAAAGGTAATCCATGAACAACTGATACACAAATAATATGGATATTAGAGGGTTATACTGTGAACCCTGGCTTGATGGTTTTTAGACACAAGAAAAATAGTCACGTATTTGTAGTATGTCTCTAAATACTATTTGATTAAAACTAGTAACATCCAGCATAAACAGATGAATCCTAAGTAAAAATAAGTTTTTATTTTAGAAAGAAACTAGAATTTCAGAATACATCTATCTAGTTTGAGCCAAAGATCCTATTGCTTTAAAAAAAAAAGGGCAAATGCAAATATTACACTTTTATTTTTTAAAGTATAAAAGTATTACTACTTTGTAAAGTACTATGCCTTCTGCAAATAAAGATGCTTTCACTTATTTTCCAATTTGGGTGTCTTTTATTAGTTTTTCTTGTTTAATTACTCTAGATAGGACTTCAAGTAAAGTGTTGCATATTGGTGGTAAAAGTGAGAATCTTTCTTGTTCCTAATCTTAGAAACTGAGCTTTCAGTCCTTCACCACTGGGTATGCTGTGAGGTTTTGTCATGAATGGTTACTGAATTTTGTTAACCACCTTTTCTGAATCTGATAAGATGATCATATTTATTGTTTCCTTTGTTCTGTAAATATGGTGTACTACATTGGTTAATTTTCTAATTTTAAATAGAAATATTCTTGCATTCCTGGGATAAATCCCACTTGGTCATAGTGTATGATCCATTAAATGTGCTGCTAGATTTGGTTTTCTAGTGTTAAAAGACGCTTACTCCTTGGAAGGAAAGTTATGACCAACCTACACAGCATATTCAAAAGCAGAGACATTACTTTGCCAACAAAGGTCCGTCTAGTCAAGGCTATGGTTTTTCCTGTGGTCATGTATGGATGTGACAGTTGGACTGTGAAGAAGGCTGAACGCCGAAGAATTGATGCTTTTGAACTGTGGTGTTGGAGAAGACTCCTGAGAGTCCCTTGGACTGCAAGGAGATCCAACCAGTCCATTCTGAAGGAGATCAGTCCTGGGATTTCTTTGGAAGGAATGATGCTAAAGCTGAAACTCCAGTACTTTGGCCACCTCATGCGAAGAGCTGACTCATTGGAAAAGACTCTGATGCTGGGAGGGATTGGGGGCAAAAGGAGAAGGGGACAACAGAGGATGAGATGGCTGGATGGCATTACCGACTCGATGGACATGAGTCTGGGTGAAGTCCGGGAGTTGGTGATGGACAGGGAGGCCTGGCGTGCTGTGATTCATGGGGTCGCAAAGAGTCCGACACCACTGAGCGACTGAACTGAACTGAACAGTTTTGTATCTGTATTCAGAAAAAGTACTGGTCTGTAGTTTTTGGTTTTCTTGTGGTATTTATATTGACTTTGATTATCTGGGTGATTCTGGCCTGATTGATTATCATAGGCAGTGTTTCCTCTCATTTTTTTTTGAGAAGTCTGAGTTGAGAAGAGTTAGTTTTAATTATTTAAAAAGTTTGGTAGAATTCGCCAGTGAAGCCATCTAGTCTTGGATTTACTTGTCAGTAGGTTTTTAATTATTTATTCAGCCTCTTTATTTGTTATAGGTCCACACAGTGTCTGTTTTTTGGGGGAGGGTCAGGTGAGACAAAGCTAGTGATTTGTATGTTTCTAAGAATTTATCCATTTTTGTCTAGATCTAACATCCTGTCAGTATGATTGTTCATAGCATTTTCTTAAAATCCTGTTTCTATAAAGCTGATAGCATGCCCCACTTTTATTGTTTATTTTAGTTGTGTCTTTCCTTACTCACCTAACTAAAGGTTCCTTAACTTTGTTGATTCTTTCAAAGAACCAATACTGGTTTTGTTATATGTTCTCTCTCTCCTAAGCTTAGCTCCTTTCTTCTGCTAACTCTGGGTTTAGTCTGCTCTTCTAGTTCCTTAAGATGTAAATTTGGGTCATTGGTTTGAGGTCTGTCTTTTTTAATGTAGCTGTTGACAATTGTACATTTCCCTTTGAGCACTTAGTTTGTGGCATTCCATAAGTTTTGGTATGCTGTGTTTGTTTTCGTTCATCTCAAAGTATTTTTTAATTTTCCTAATTATTTATTCTTTGACATTATTGTGAGCCGAATTGGATTTCTCCAAAATTTGCATGTCGAAGTCCTAACTCTAGAACTCTATGATGTTACTGTTGGGAGATAAGGCCTTTGAAGAGGTAGATTAAGGTAAAATGAGATCATTTGGATGGTCTGTAATCCAGTGTGACTTGTACTCTTATGAGAAGATATTAGGACACCAACACATGGGAGGAATATCTTGTGCAGACTGAAGATGGCTGTTTCCAAGGCAAAGAGAGTCCTTCAAAAGAAACTCTAGCCTCCAAGAGTATGAGAAGGCAATTTATTTAAGCTTCTCAGCCTGCAGTACTTTGTTATGGAATCCCTAACAATCTACTACAGACCCATTGTCTGTTTAAGAGTGTACTGTTCAGTTTCCACATATCTTTCTTTGAGTTATCTAGTTTTCTTTCAGTTATTGCTTCAGTTCATTATGGTCAGAGGAGATACTTTGTATAAATTCAATCTTGCTTATTTTTTTTCTAGTTGATTATATTTTTTTCTTATCTTTTTAACTTGGATAAATCTCTTAAATATAATATCACTTGCTCCAAAGAAACTTTTACTAGATATCCAGCAATTTCTTCAACTTCAAGACCATTTTAGTCTTTGCTAATTTCAAGGAAAGTGAAGTTAAGTACTTTTACTTTGAAATTGTGTATAATGTGATTGATTTTTAAATTATTTTTATCTGATTACATGCATAAAAAGTAGTCTGTAATGTTTGCCAAATTTTAATGGCTATTTCTAGGTAGAATTTTAAATGACTATTTGCTTTCTTCTTTCACTGTTTTTTATTTCTGAAATTTTAGACATATAGCATGTATTTTTAAAAAACTATTAAATAGCTTAAAAATTGCATCAGTTTTCAGTCTTTATGTAATTGTATGGGAGCATACCTTTGCCATATATATATATATATATTAATATTAACTCTTGATTGGAGTAAGTGATGTTTTGTTGTCCTCATTTATATTTCTCTTTTAGCTAGATTGGATATTTTCTCATTATTCTTAACCATTTCTTGCTGGTAAATACACTCTATTTCAATTCTTCTACATTGTTTTGTTGGCATCTTTAGCATGAAGATAGTTTTAAAGACTGTCTTTCAATTAATTATGCTATTCTTTTTTAAAAAGTATCAATCTTATTTAAATGCTAGAGTTGTTTTATAGCCTCACATATGGTCCATTCTGGAGAATGTTCCCTATACACTTGAGAAATGCTCACTCTGTTGTGTGGAGTGTTCTGTATGTGTCAGGTATAGTTTGTTTATGGTGTTTTTTAAGCCATTTGCTTCCTTATTTGCTCTTCTGTCTAGCTGGTTTATCCACTGGAGTCTCCAATTAATATTGTAAAGCTTTTTATATTATCTTTAAATTTCATCAAAGTGTGCCTTATATTTTGAGGCTCTGTTATTTCCTGTATATAGGTTTTAATTGTTTTATATTCTTTTTTTTTCTTTTTAAACTTTACATAATTGTATTAGTTTTGCCAAATATCAAAATGAATCCACCACAGGTATACATGTGTTCCCCATCCTGAACCCTCCTCCCTCCCCGTACCATCCCTCTGGGTCGTCCCAGTGCACTAGCCCCAAGCATCCAGTATCGTGCATCGAACCTGGACTGGCAGCTCATTTCTTACATGATATTTTACATGTTTCAATGTCATTCTCCCAAATCTTCCCACCCTCTCCCTCTCCCACAGAGTCCATAAGACTGTTCTATACATCAGTGTCTCTTTTGCTGTCTCGTACACCGGGTTATTGTTACCATCTTTCTAAATTCCATATATATGCGTTAGTATACTGTATTGATGTTTTTCCTTCTGGCTTACTTCACTCTGTATAATAGGCTCCAGTTTCATCCACCTCATTAGAACTGATTCAAATGTATTCTTTTTAATGGCTGAGTAATACTCCATTGTGTATATGTACCACTGCTTTCTTATCCATTCATCTGCTGATGGACATCTAGGTTGCTTCCATGTCCTGGCTATTATAAACAGTGCTGCGATGAACATTGGGGTACACGTGTCTCTTTCCCTTCTGGTTTCCTCAGTGTGTATGCCCAGCAGTGGGATTGCTGGATGATGAATTACTACTTTAAACATCCTACTGCCTTCTGGTCTCCATAGTTTCTGATGATAAATTAACTGTTATTATTCAAAGTCCCTTGTTCATGGTGAGTCACTTCTTTCTTGGTACTGTTGAGATTTTTCTCTTGTTATTTGGCTTCTAGAAGTTTGATTATGCACTTGACCTTGAACAACTCGGTGTTTAGGGGTGCCAAATCTCTATACCATGGAAAAAATAAGCATATAACTACAGTCAGCCCTTTGTATCCACGGTTTCACATCCATGGATTCAAACAAATATGGGTCATGTAGTGCTATAGAATGTATTTATTGAAAAAAATCCACATACAAGTGGACTCAGGCAGTCCAAACCCATGTTGTTCAAGGCTTAGCCATAATATGTCTAAGTGTATATCTCTGAGTGTTTGATGTTTTTCATAACATTTGCAAGGTTTTTAGTCATTATTTCTTCAAACATACTTCTTTGTAAAAAAAAAAAAAAACATAGAAATGAAGGCCATAATTATATGAATTAGCTCTGAGAACACTTTATTACATATGCCATAATGTTTTTTATTGATAATAACTCTCATATCAACTAAGAATTTTTACTGTATATCAGAAACTATTAATTGCCTTTCATAGTATCCCAAAATAATCAGTGAATCCATGAGGATTATGATACTTCACAATTAGCTCTTCTCATTTTAGATTTTATCAACTTAAAAACAAGGTGGATATGCCAATATCGGAAGCATCACCGTCACTTTTCCCATAGCATTAATATTTTTAGAAAAGCAGTAAAATATGCTTTTCTGGATACTTGTTTCCTAAAGTTCAAAAGCTGCCTAAAGATTCCCTGAAAGACTTCTCAAAGCAACTTATAAATTATCCCTTTAACATTTTTCTTTGGAATTTTATTACCATGAGTCTTATATTTGTTTAAAATGGTTGCAAAAGAAATTCAGAAATTGGAAGCTAGATGGAAAATGCACATATTGTTTACACACATTCTATGGTATAGAATCATATTAAATACTTCTTAAAGTAGCAGTTAGGGGATATGTGTCTTATAAAACTGAAAAATTATACAAATTTAAGGTAATATTAATTTTGAAGTATTTAACATAAAACAGTGTCAACGTGTTGTTATAAAACTTTGAAGTGCTATCATAAAACACAAATTTATGAAACATGAAACTTTCATAAATTTGAGGCTACAAGTATGTGTTAATTGGTAGATTATTATGCAACTTGTTTGCCCATTGCTATAAAAATACAGCCAATATACTTGGTGAACAATCTAAGCCTGTATTGTAAAATAGCTTGTATGAGGTGTAATGGATTTGAATTACGTTATTTTGATTCTCACAGCACTTTTCCATGAATGTGAATTATAAGCAATTTGACGGATCCCTTAAATTTTGCATATTTGCTGATTAAAACAAATTCTAGCAAAATTTTTGGTTAATATAAAAAATTGAAATAAACTGTGAATCTGAAATTCAAAATCTCTTAAATTTAGACAATGACAATATCATTACATTTTGTTTCCTAGCTCTTAAAATATCATACAATATTGTTTTCCTTGTCCCAAGTTTTATGACAAAAAAATCCTTGTATTAGAGGCCATAGTTTGGAACTTCAAAGCATTCCATATGATAATCCATGGGTTATCTTAATTTCTGGAGGAATGAAAATTTCTTGACAGGAACCAATATACTTAGTGAATAAGTCTTGATTCATTAAATATTTGAAAAAAGCTGAAACAGTAATATGATTATCCTACCTCCAAAAGAAGTGGCTATGAATAATGACTGTAAATAACATTCAGAATTATAAATGTTAATTTCCAATACTAAAATTTCCTTTTAAATTAAAATACTAAAATATCAGAAAAATCTTGCCAGCTATAGCTCATTCCTTTTATGACAAAATTACTTTTTTAGAGTAAAAACAAAATATTTAATAAATACAGCATAAATTGTTATGAAATAGAGATTTTGTCTGTTTTCTGAAGATGATCTCTGACCGTACCTGATTATTTCTGAATCCTGAAAAAAGTGAAGGGATTACTATTTCTGAATCCTGGGGGGAAAAAAGTGAAGAGAAAACTATTCTAATTAAAAAATATAAGTAACCATTTGTGTTTTCATTTTTAATAAATAAAATTATGTGCACATTTAACTTACTAGGAAATCATTAGTAACGACTTTTCCAGTGGGTTTTATTGAAGAATATGATTCTTTTATCTAAGTATTGCATACTTTGTAGAAATGTCCAAGATGTTACTATATGGCTATGTTGCATCATTTGTATTATTTGCAAATTATATAGTCAGCCTGAGGCTTGTGAAAACTGGCCTGTGAAATTTACATTCTGTAAGGAGTGTTCCTCACTTAATTTGCCCACCCTGGAACTGGATTTTATAATGTGAGAACTGATTGTAACAATACCTAGAAGGGTTGTTTTTTTAATCAAATTCTTTCTGAAAAGAATTAATTAATCCCTGATGAAGCAATGAAACTACATTCAATTGAAGTTGAAATCACATAAAGCTGAAATTTCTAAGTCTTTCCTAAAGACAGGTTTTCTGGAAGCACACTGCTTACTTGCAGAGGAAGTGGATAACAGTCTAGAACACTGTTTTGAGGGGACACAGGACAATAGTGGGGAAATGGGACTACATACAAAGTGCAATGTGATTATACTAAAGACCTATCCCCACAACAGGCTGCACCCTTTTCCCTGATTTTCTTTAACTCCTTCAGAGAGTTGGGTTTTCTCTTCTTTATTCTCACTGTTTAATACCTAAAGCAGTGGTTCTCAAACTTCAGCTTCAGTAGACTCACTTGAAGGATCTACTGACAGATAAAATTTGCATCAAGAGTAACCTCTTGATGTAAAGTCTCTGCAATTGGTAAAAATAGATTCTTAACTAATAGGGTTGCCATTGCAGTTTATACAGCAATAAAGACAGAATATCTGCTAATCCCCTATTGAAGCAGGATAGTAATGTACTAGTACATAAGAAAAGGGAGGGAGTACACTAAAAACAAAAATATCCACTTAATAAAATCAGCGTATCTGGAAATAAAACCCCTTTTAATCTTATTCTGGAGGAACTATTGGAACTCGGGACAGTACAGGTTCTTCTGTACATAACAAGTTGAATATAACTTCAGTTTTCTCGAGGTGGAAGACCATGTAGTCATCTTCTAGTCAGGAGTCAAGAAGAGGTTTAAAGGGCTTGGAAAGATGAAGACTTCAGAATTCCTATTGTTGGAAATGGGAGAATGGGCTGTGCCAAGATATGTTAAAAGGATTTCTGAGAGTCTAGTTAAATGTGTAATTATGCATAGATAGACACTCAAATATATTAAAACATAGTAGCAAGATGATAGTTTGAAAGCTTGTTGCCTGCAAAATTCCAATTCTGCACTAATTTTGTGACATAGTACATACTGCCTCACCTATTCATTAGTCTATTCATTTTCAGTGAGCATTATACATTTTCTATTATCATGTTGTTAAGGATTATATAAAAAAGGCCACAACTCTAAAGAATTTTATAAATTGTAAAGTTAGAAGTCTAAGATTTTATTTATTTGACTGATGTGATTATATTTTAAATTCCTCTTGTCATGCAGTTGAATATATATAATAATATAGTGGAGCAAATCTATCATGCAGAGATATACATGAATTATGTATGCAAATATTCATAGGTACATAATTTTATATAATGTAGATATAAGTTTGTGATATAATACCTTTATTACATGGGCATAGATATAGTATGTTTTTATATATAGATATGAATTTTCATATGTAGATATATATGAATAAATATGAATTTTGGCCTCTAGACACTAAATATCCCACACATTAGTTTAAAACATTGTAAGTACAATGTTTATACTAATCTTCTGCATTTTAATGTTGCACTTAATATTTGTTTTTTCTGTTATGTTGTTTGAGGACTGTTAGGTAAGATAATGCCCGTGGGGAAAAGAAGAAAGTAGCGCATAGATTTTTTTAAGTGCTTCTATGTTCATGAATTAAATGATCTCAGTATAATTAGTATAAAGGAAATTGTGAAATTGAATGGTGCCCTTGGACATAACCCAAATGCAAACCTCATTTTGTTGCAGTAGTTTTCTTTAAAGGAAAGAAGGTAACAAACAAGAACTCAAAAGATTCATATTTTAAATGGAGTACTGCATGTATATTCTTTATACCTTTTGTATAAGTAGTCTGGACTATCTATTTCTATAGAAATAATTAAATTGACATGAGAAAATCTTTTTTTTAATGCTTATAATTATGTCTGTCATGTTTTCTAGAATAGTTATAAGTACATTATCTTGTCAGCATTTTATGATAAGTTTTGGCCAACCATGTATTTATGCTGAATAACATTACCTGGACTATTCTCTTTTTTAAAATCAAAACATCTTTTTATTCCCTGAAGAATGACTCACAGCCTTTTAGAAAAAAAAAAAAAAACTACTTAAAATCTCAAACTCATGTCTTTCAGTTTGCTCTCTTGCAATAAAACCTTCCCCCCTCCTGTTACTCTTAGGAGAGGATCAAAGTACTGAAGAGAAGGCTGGTCTTCATTACTATTGCTCTACTCATTAAAAAAAATTTTTTTTCATTTTCAAAACCATTTCTGTGATGCATAATTACTTTTCCACTTATGATCTAGACTCACTTTCATCTTTTCCCTTTGTAACCAATTCCTCTCTTTTTCCCCTTCATTATTATTTTTTCTTTGGTTTCTTTACTACAACTTTGAAGTATACAGAGTACTACAGGTCTTATAGACGAGATAGAACTATCCAGTACAGAGCTGTGGGGGTTTAGGGGCAACAGTGGTTGGGATCATGTTTGGTCAGTTTTAAGAAAGACAAACAACATCATGCCAGAGTCTTAGTAACAGTACAAAGGATGCCTGAGCATTAATCTGTTAAACAAGGTGTCACACTGACTCATAAGGTTCAATGTTCAGAAATTACAAGCAGGTGCAGAATATCTAGTTCTAAAAGACTACAAACTCAAAGAATTCAAGCATGCAGGGTAGGAATGAGCAGATATTAGGATTCCAAACAGAAAGATCAGCACTTGAAGACTATTAGGACTATTAATGCAAATTTAAGAAAGATGAATCCAGATGGCCAGGTAGAATTGCTATCACAGAAACAGACCATTAGAGACAAATAACAAGGGAGAAGGAATGGAAAGTGTTCACTTGGCCATCTACTTCGAATTTAAATTGTCCCTTGGAATCTAGATTCTGAAAGTAATAAAGAAGTAGACATTCTTACTACCTTTATGCTAATTCTAGTGTGTATTGTAAAGAAATTTAGCTCCTATAGATTCTTTCTTTGAATGGCCAGAGGTACTTTAATTTTTCAAACATATATCTTAAATGTGTACATTTAAGCTTATAATTTTTCAAACTTATAAATATTACTTTAAATACATTTTTAAAAAGATTATACATTTGAGTTGTTTAGTTGCTCAGTTGTGTCCAACTCTTTGTGACCCCATGGAGGTCACATGTCCCTGGTGGACAGAGGAGTCCACCAGGCTCCTCTGTCCATGAAATTCTCCAGGCAAGAATACTGGGGTGGATTGCTATTCCCTTCTCTAGAGGATCTTCCCAATCTAGGGATTGAAACCAGGTCTTCGGCATTGCTGGCAGATTCTTTACCATCTGAGCCACCAGTTAAGCCACTAAACTTACACTCAAATGAATTCATTGTGAGATATGAGTCATGATCTTAGAAATTAATTCTCAGTAGTTGAGATCCATTTTAATACACCTTAGAAAGGATGTGAGGTGAATATAGTCATAATCATTATCTCGAATATGTCTAAAAATTTATTTCCAAATATTAAAAAAGTGATTGGATTGTCAGAATAACTTTGTATTACTCATTACTCATACCCAATGAGCAATGTATACCCAATCTCATTTTCATACAAAAATACAATATGGACTGTGCATGTGTGCATGGTAAGTCACTTCAGTTGTGTCCGACACTGTGCTCCACTGGACTGTAGCCCACCAGGCTCCTCTGTCCATGGGATTCTCCAGGCAAGAACACTGGAGTGGGTTGTCGTGCCCTCCTCCAGGGGATCTTCCCATCAAAGCTACATTCTGCTACGTAAAGGGCAAACATGTATTACCATCCTTTAAAAATACAGGCTATTTGAGTCTAAAAACATCTTTAAAAGTGAAGTATAATAATTAAGATACACATATCATATGGGTCCAGTTCATCTATTTTTTTTAAAGTAGGTAGAAATGTATAGAATCTGATAATATCCCAAATAAGGTATAAGATATTATCTGTCAATAGATATTCCATCAAATAAAATATATCTTAGTATACACTAAAAAATAAGATATCTGTCCCTCAGTCTTGGCCTTCAGCGCATTTCTTTGACTGAATCAACTGGTTGTTTTTTGTATTCTTTCTTTCACATAGTCCTGCCATGTAAATATTATGGGTTAAGGACCTGGATTGTCAAGATTTTAAAACAAACCACATTTTACTTCAAAAGATAATCATGAAAGAATATATCATTCCAAAGAAAGTATTTCAAATTTGTCATTAAGTTTATGTCCATAATTTTTCTAGGAATAAATTCATTTCTAAAAATTCATTCTTCACAAGCATTTGTTAAGCATCTAAAGTGGTAAGGACTCTGATATATTTGATTATATTTGATAGAAGATTTGGCTCCAAATCTTCAGATTCCAAGTCCACTATTTCTTGCCCTGCCAGGTATAGCCTTGGTCATGAATTGTGACTGAAGTCATTAGATTCAATGATGGACTTGGGGGAATAATAGCTTTTAGGGGAGCATAACTGTGATAGCACTTTGCCTAAAAAGGGCAAAGAAGAGTTTCTAAAGGAAAGAATCATCAGGTGTTTGAAGTGATAAAGAGATGGGAAAGGATGTGGACTGAGGGGAGCAAATGAATGGTCTTATCCATTAAGTCCAGCTGTGACTTTTAAAAGATTGCTTCAATCGAGTAGGGAGATTGGAAACGAGATTGCAAGATGCTCTAGAGTAAATGAGCAGTACGAAATTAAATGAAGTGTGAATAGACTTTCCAAAGTTTGGATTTTTTTCAAAAGTGGAAGTCCTTTTAAAAAAAAAACAAAACACAAACAACTGAGATCTATGTGAAAGTCTGCAACTGGGAAGAAGTAGAACTTTAATTTTCCTACCACCCCCCTGCCCCACCCACCTTACTCTGTTTTCTGGATATCTCAGATGCAGTGTCTATAGAACATAACATGTGAAAGCTAAGGTAGACTGTCACTTTGAGATGTTTAAGAAGGTAAGAAGGGAAAGGAATAGAGAAGAAAGGAGCACAAAGGGAGGCGTCCAGGACAGTGTTGAACTGGAAAACATAGACAAGCTTGAAGGATCCTTAGAGATGACAAAATACATTCACATAAGAGAAGGCTTCATGTGGGAGACGGCCTAATGGAGACTTGACTCTAGTCAGGTATGTCCTCCTAACTTCTCAAAGCTAATCTTGCCCAGACTCTGCTCACAATTCTTAATCTAAACAGGAGGCATGTAGTGAATTGTGGCTTCAGAGGGCCTTACCCTTAACATCAAATCAACACCCCCTCCCCACCCCCATCACCTTCAACCTACTACATTATTCTGTGTCTGAGCTTAATTGTCCAGCATCTTTGGAACCAGTTAACTGAGAAGAGTTTAATATAGTGGGGTTTTGGGGACAAAGATCTTATAGTAGAGAGCAAGAGAGCCAAAGTCAGTGAAAGGGGGCCCACAGGATATTGAAAACATCGGCAATTTAGCTATGTTGCTTTGCTGTAAAACGTAGGTTTTTATTTATTTTTTATTTTAAAAAATTTTTTGTTTTTTATTAAAGGTTTTTTTTTAACTGTTTTTTTTTTCACTTTACAATATTGTATTTGTTTTGCCATACATTGACATGAATCCGCCATGCGTGAACATGTGTTCCCCGTCCTGAACCCCCTCCCACCTCCCTCCCCATCCCATCCCTCTGCGTCATCCCAGTGCACCAGCTCTGAGCACCCTGTATCATGCATCGAACCTGGACTGGTAATTCATTTCACATATGATATTTTACATGTATCAATGCCATTCTCCCAAATCATCCCACCCTTGCCCTCTCCCACAGAGTCCAAAAGACTGTTCTATACATCAGTGTCTCTTTTGCTATCTCGCATACAGGGTTATCATTACCATCTTTCTAAATTCCATATATATGCGTTAGTATATTTATTGGTGTTTTTCTTTCTGGCTTACTTCACTCTGTATAATAGGCTCCAGTTTCATCCACCTCATTAGAACTGATTCAAATGTATTCTTTTTAATGGCTGAGTAACATTCCATTGTGTATTTGTACCACAGCTTTCTTATCCATTTGTATGCTGATGGACATCTAGGTTGCTTCCATGTCCTGGCTATCATCAACAGTGCCGCGATGAACACTGGGGTACACGTGTCTCTTTCGATTCTGGTTTCCTCGGTGTGTATGCCCAGCAGTGGGATTGCTGGGTCATATGGCAGTTCTATTTCCAGTTTGTTAAGGAATCTCCACACTGTTCTCCATAGTGGCTGTACTAGTTTGCATTCCCACCAACAGTGTAAGAGAGTTCCCTTTTCTCCACACCCTCTCCAGCATTTATTGCTTGTACACTTTTGGATCACAGCCATTCTGACTGGTGTGAAATGATACCTCATTGTGGTTTTAATTTGGATTTCTCTGATAATGAGTGATGTTGAGCATCTTTTTCATGTGTTTGTTAGCCATCTGTATGTCTTCTTTGGAGAAATGTCTATTTAGTTCTTTGGCCCATTTTTTGATTGGGTTGTTTATTTTTCTGGAATTGAGCTGCAGGAGTTGCTTGTATATTTTTGAGATTAGTTGTCAGTTGCTTCATTTGCTATTTTCTCCCATTCTGAAGGCTGTCTTTTCACCTTGCTCAGAGTTTCCTTTGTTATACAGAAGCTTTTAATTTTAATTGGGTCCCATTTGTTTATTTTTGCTTTTATTTCCAATATTCTGGGAAGTGGGTCATAGAGGATCCTGCTGTGATTTATGTCGGAGAGTGTTTTGCCTATGTTTTCTTCTAGGAGTTTTATAGTTTCTGGTCTTATGTTTAGATCTTTAATCCATTTTGAGTTTATTTGTGTATGGTGTTAAAGAGTGTTCTAGTTTCATTCTTTTACAAGTGGTTGACCAGTTTTCCCAGCACCACGTGTTAAAGAGATCGTCTTTTCTCCATTGTATATTCTTGCCTCCTTTGTCAAAGATAAGGTGTTCATAGGTGCATGGATTTATCTCTGGGCTTTCTGTTTTGTTCCATTGATCTATATGTCTGTCTTTGTGCCAGTACCATACTGTCTTGATGACTGTAGCTTTGTAGTAGAGCCTGAAGTCAGGCAGGTTGATTCCTCCAGTTCCATTCTTCTTTCTCAAGATTGCTTTGGCTATTTGAGGTTTTTTGTATTTCCGTACAAATTGTGAAATTATTGTTCTAGTTCTCTGAAAAATACCATTGGTAGCTTGATAGGGATTGCATTGAATCTGTAGATTGCTTTGTATTTTCATTTTCACTATACTGATTCTTCCGATCCATGAACACAGTATATTTCTCCATCTATTTGTGTCCTCTTTGATTTCTTTCATGAGTATTTTATAGTTTTCTATATATAGGTCTTTTGTTTCTTTAAGTAGATATATATTCCTAAGTATTTTATTATTTTCATTGCAATGGTGAATGGAATTGTTTCCTTAATTCCTCTTTCTGTTTTCTCATTGTTAGAATATAGGAATGCAAGGGATTTCTGTGTGTTGATTTTATATCCTGCAACTTTACTATATCCAATGATTAGCTCTAGTAATTTTCTGGTGGAGTTTTTAGGGTTTTCTATGTAGAGGATCATGTCATCTGCAAACAGTGAGAGTTTTACTTCTTCATTTCCAGTCTGGATTCCTTTTATTTCTTTTTCTGCTCTGATTGCTGTGCCCAAAACTTCCAAAACTATGTTGAATAGTAGTGGTAAGAGTGGGCACCCTTGCCTAAAATGTAGCTTTTTATCAAAAGGTAAAATTTGACATATTTCTTCCAACCATTGACTGTTCTTTTGTTGAAATGACACATATGATAAGGGAAAAGTTGTTTAAGGAATTTTCTTTTTAGCATGTATCTCATTTTAAATCTATTCTTGCATTATCAATATCTCCTTTTCCTTGGGCTCAAACTCGTATGAAACAAAAGACATCTGAAAACTGAGCCAGATACAGGTATTGAGATGAGGAGAGGTTAAAAAAAAAAAAAAAAAAAGCACAAGAAGGAAACACATACACAGACAGAAAAAAAAACTGAAAAGGTCCCCAAAGTATACATGTTACAGATAGAGTAAAATAGGACTGGATGGCATCACTGACTTGATGGACATGAGTTTGAGTAAACTCCGGGAGTTGGTGATGGACAGGGAAGCTTGGTGTGCTGAGATTCATGGGGTCGCAAAGAGTCGGACACGACTGAGTGACTGAACTGAACTGACATTAAATAATTTGCTCCTATTTTTCTCACCATCTAGGTATGAATAAATATTTTCCAGAAGTGCGTGCCTTCATTGTATAGGGGACTGAATTTTAGATTGTCAGGCAGAGTGACAGCTGAAAATTTAAATTATTAAGTCTCTTAAATATACTGTTTGTATAGATCTTTCTCAAGGTAATCACTGTGTCACCCAAGAAGAATAGTGTGGTGGCTAGAAGCATAGTCTGTGGAATCGGAAAAACCTGTTTCCTATGCCTCAGGTTTCTGATGACAGTTGACCCTGAAACAATATGGGTTTGAAATGTGAGGGTCCACTTAATATGCAATTTTTTTTTTCTAGTAAACACTGCAATACTTCCTGGGCTTCCCAGGTGGCGCTAGTGGCAAAAGAACCCTCCTGCCGATGCAGGAGATGCGGGTTCTATTCCTGGACCGGGAAGATCCCCTGGAGGAGGGCATGGCAACCCACTCCAGTATTCTTACCTGGACAGTTCCATGGACAGAGGAGCCTGGTGGGCTACAGTCCATAGGGTTGCAAAGAGTTGGACACGGCTGAGGTGACTTAGCATGCTCACAAAGTACTAGACAGTCTGCGGTTGGTTGGTTGATGCGGAACTGAGGATATGCAGGAACCACAATACAGAAGGTCAACTACAAATCATATTTGGATTTTCAAATTCAGAACCAGAGTTGCTAACCCCCATGGTATTCAAGGGTCAACTGTATTACTTCTTTAACCTAGGCTAAAATAACTGAATACTTCAGACTTTTTTTCCTTATCTGTCAGTGAAAGTTATAAAACTTAGTCTGTCAAAATTAAATGATTGACCCATAGAAAGTGTTTGCACTGTACCTGGCACACAGAATATTCAAAAAATGTGACAACTAGATACTAGAGTCAAGAATAGGGGGATGAGGCCATGTTTTGGAGTGGCATTTTGTTTCTGTTTTGGTATATGAATGATAGGTTTCAAATAATTTGCCAGTTTCAAATAATTCACTGCACTAATTCACCATTCACTAGTTTTCATTTATTAAACACTTTTCTGTGGAACTCAGAATACATCAGAGAAGCAATCCTATTCTCGAGGAACATGTCCCAGTTGGGGAAGTAAAAACTATACATTTATAATAACTAAAACATCTTACACAATGTATATGAATGTATAGAGCATCTTTACAAATGGAAACTGAAAATCTTTGTTTGAAGAACTCAAAGGTTTTCTGACAGGGCATGGCCATTTCCTATTTAATTATGTTTTCTAATTTCCATTGTAGATAGATAATTTAATTCTGTAAAAATTGGAAAAAGAGATTCAGTAGGAGCTTCTCTTATTGACTTTGGGAAGGGTTCTTAAGTTTCTTCTCAATAATCCTCTAATATCCTTTTCTGTGTTTGTTCTTTCTTAGCACAAAGCAAGTTATGGTTCAATTGACTTTCTGTCTGCTTAATAAATATTGATAGATTGGGTGCATTCAAGCATGGTCATATGTGATCCATCTTTAAAGGTAGAGGCATTATGCAGGGAGGTTGCAATTTATTTATTCCTCGTTCATTCTCTCATCTTTTCACAGGAATCATTATGCAAATATAGAACACATTCATGAAATGAAAAGAAAAAAAACTAGCTTTTTAATAGTTATTGGAAACAAGATAGCATCCGTAGCAGAATGGAGTGAATATAGAATGAGTGAATATTGTGTATGTTGTAAAAGTATATATTTTTTTAGGTAATAGAAGGTAATTGAAGGTAAAATGTGCAATTTTTCTGACTGTAAGAACTGCAGTACACTGCAATGATTGGGAAAACAATATATACATTTTTTTTCCACTGGAAATTTATAGGCACAAGATTAATAACTAAATTCTTTAATATAATCATACAATCTCTCAAAGTTTATTTTAGGTATCTAAGAATTCATGACATAATGTATAGAATTAAATATTTGTGTCATTCATATAGAAATAGAACAGTTTAAATATATTTATAGATAGATGTATCAGATTATATTTGTTTATCACACTATTAGTTCAGGCCACTGGTTTGATCTCTTATTCCTTTAGCTTATTGGATAGTAATTAAGTAAACAGCCCTTAAGAATATATTTTAATAACATGACTTAAAAATCTTAAGTTAGCAGTGTTTTTCTTTTTTATAATTTCACACATTTGAATGAATAAATTTTCTGCTGGGTTATACATGAATAGGCTGGTGTCTTGAGAACAAAATTACTGGATATTGTTGCATTGAATCTGTCGTCATGTTCCTCAATTTCATATGTATATCAGTCTATGTTATAGCAAAAAGAGACGTCTATCTCTGACAAAAGTTTAGCCAATACTGTAGCTAAACCTTTCTGGAAAGCAGGAACATGGGTTTAATGGGAGCTTTGCATCTCATTCCTTGCAAGGTGCTTTAGATGGCCTTCATAAAACCATTTGTGCAAAGTTCTCTCAAAGTAGATGAGTGGGAAATTCAAACATGGATTTTACCCATTGACTGGCCATATCATAGAAAGTGGCAGATTTTCCAAAATGTTTTATAAAGTCTTTCACCTTCTCTCATGGAAAGAGTAACATGGAAACTTACATTACCATATGTAAAATAGATAGCCAATGCAAATTTGCTGTATGGCTCAGGAAACTCAAACAGGGACTCTGTATCAACCTAGAGGGGTGGGATGGGGAGGGAGATGGGAGGGAGGCTCTAAAGGGAGGGATACATGTATACCTATGGCTGATTCATGTTTAGGTTTGACAGAAAACAACAAAATTCTGTAAACCAATTATCCTTCAATAAAAAAAATAAATTTAAAAAGAAATTTAAGATCACATTTTACTACCTCTTTACTGCCTTTTTCTAAGATTTTAATTTCATTTCTTCTCATTCTCTATATATATCTATATATATATATCTCCACAAAATATGAAAACACTATACACTTGAACTTGCACTTTGTATACAAATAACCACCTTATAGGGTTATGGGGAAAATGGTGAATGGCTATCAGATTCATAAAGATAGCATTAATAATATCTTTGAAGGAAAGTTTGAGTAAGTGCTTGGATGATTATCCAAATTGAATGTATCATGTCATTTTTCCATGAATATCTCTTATGTTTAGTAGCATGTAATTTTCAGGTTTCCAGTGATGAAATAGCCTAAGATTAAAAATTGAATTTTTCTCTTTTAATTTTCTAAGATTCACATAAGAAAGAGCAGTTTAATATTTTTTTTCCAGAACAAACAAGTACAGAAATAGTTGTAAATTCATATATATGATGTACACATATGGGAATCCATGTAAGAATATATAAGAATAATTCTAAGTTCAAAAACTAGTCACATAGTAATTAAAAATGTGAGACAATGTCATTAGCTGAATTAACAATATCTTTTATAATGTGTAATGGGACTATTTTAGCCACTGAGGATAGAGCAATGAAGACAGTCATGGCCACTGCTCTTGCTGGATTTTCCTACTATTAAAGGGATTGAAAGTGAATGTGAAGTTGCTCAGTCATGTCCTACTCTTTGCAACCCCATGGACTGTACCTACTAGGCTCCTCTGTCCACGGGATTTTCCAGGCAAGAATACTGGAGTGGGTTTCCATTTCCTTCAGTTCAGTTCAGTTGCTAAAAATGTCCGACTCTTTGCAACACCATGAATCGCAGTACTCCAGGCCTCCCTGTCCATCACCAACTCCTGGAGTTCACTTAGACTCATGTCCATCGAGTCAGTGATGCCATCCAGCCATCTCATCCTCTGTCATCCCCTTCTCCTCCTGCCCCCAATCCCTCCCAGCATCAGAGTCTTTTCCAATGAGTCAACTCTTCGCATCAGGTGGCCAAAGTACTGGAGTTTCAGCTTTAGCATCCTTCCTTCCAAAGAAATCCCAGGGCTGATCTCCTTCAGAATGGACTGGTTGGATCTCCTTGCAGTCCAAGGGACTCTCAAGAGTCTTCTCCAGCACCACAGTTCAAAAGCATCAATTCTTCGTAGTTCATGTAGTGCTGAAGCCTGGCTTGGAGAATTCTGAGCATTACTTTACTAGCGTGTGAGATGAGTGCAATTGTGCGGTAGTTTGAGCATTCTTTGGCATTGCCTTTCTTTGGGATTGGAATGAAAACTGACCTTTTCCAGTCTTGTGGCCAGTGCTGAGTTTTCCAAATTTTTTGGCATATTGAGTGCAGCACTTTCACAGCATCATCTTTCAGGATTTGGAATAGCTCAACTGGAATTCCATCACCTCCACTAGCTTTGTTCATAGTGATGCTTTCTAAGGCCCACTTGACTTCACATTCCAGGATGTCTCGCTCTAGTTGAGTGATCACACCATCGTGATTATCTGGGTCGTGAAGATCTTTTTTGTACAGTTCTTCTGTGTATTCTTGCCATCTCTTCTTAATATCTTCTGCTTGTGTTAGGTCCATACCATTTCTGTCCTTTATCGAGCTCATCTTTGCATGAAATGTTCCTTTGGTATCTCTGATATTCTTGAAGAGATCCCTAGTCTTTCCTATTCTGTTGTTTTCCTCTATTTCTTTGCACTTATCACTCAAGAAGGCTTTCTTATCTCTTCTTGCTATTCTTTGGAACTCTGCATTCAGATGCTTATATCTTTCCTTTTCTCCTTTGCTTTTCACTTCTCTTCTTTTCACAGCTATTTGTAAGGCCTCCCCAGACAGCCATTTTGCCTTTTTGCATTTCTTTTCTGTGGGAATGGTCTTGATCCCGGTCTCCTGGACAGTGTCACGAACCTCATTCCATAGTTCATCAGGCACTCCATCTATCAGATCTAGGCCCTTAAATCTATTTCTCACTTCCACTGTATAATCATAAGGGATTTGATTTAGGTCATACCTGAATGGTCTAGTGGTTTTCCGTACTTTCTTCAATTTCAATCTGAATTTGGCAATAAGGAGTTCATGGTCTGAACCACAGTCAGCTCCTGGTCTTTTTTTGTTGACTGCATAGAGCTTCTCCATCTTTGGCTGCAAAGAATATAATCAATCTGATTTCGGTGTTGACCATCTGGTGATGTCCATGTGTAGAGTCTTCTCTTGTGTTGTTGGAAGAGGGTGTTTGTTATGACTAGTGCATTTTCTTGGCAAAACTCTATTAGTCTTTGCCCTGCTTCATTCCGTATTCCAAGGCCAAATTTGCCTGTTACTTCAGGTGTTTCTTGACTTTGTACTTTTGCATTCCAGTCCCCTATAATGAAAAGGACATCTTTTTTGGGTGTTAGTTCTAAAAGGTCTTGTGGGTCTTCAAAGAACTGTTCAACTTGAGCTTCTTCAGCGTTACTGGTTAGGGCATAGACTTGGATCACTGTGATATTGAATGGTTTGCCTTGGAAACTAACAGAGATCATTCTGTCATTTTTGAGATTGCATCCAAGTACTGCATTTCGGACTCTTGTTGACCATGATGGCCACTCCATTTCTTCTGAGGGATTCCTGCCCATAGTAGTAGATATAATGGTCATCTGAGTTAAATTCACCCATTCCAGTCCATTTGAGTTCGCTGATTCCTAGAATGTCGACATTCACTGTTGGCATCTCTTGTTTGACCACTTCCAATTTGTCTTGATTCATGGACCTAACATTCCAGGTTCTTATGCAATATTGCTTTTTACAGCATCGGACCTTGCTTTTATCACCACTCACATCCACGGCTGGGTATTCTTTTTGCTTGGGCTCCATCCCTTCATTCTTTCTGGAGTTATTTCTCCACTGATCTCCAGTAGCATATTGGGCACCTACTGACCTGGGGAATTCCTCTTTCAGTATCCTATCATTTTGCCTTTTCATACTGTTCATGGGGTTCTCAAGGAAAGAATACAGAAGTGGTTTGCCATTCCCTTCTCTAGTGGACCACATTCTGTCAAATCTCTCCACCATGACCCGCCCGTCTTGAGTTGCCCCGCAGGCATGGCTTAGTTTCATTGAGATAGACAAGGCTGTGGTCCTAGTGTGATTAGATTGACTAGTTTTCTGTGAGTATGGTTTCAGTGTGTTTGCCCTCTGATGCCCTCTTGCAACACCTACCGTCTTACTTGGGTATCTCTTCACGGCTGCTCCAGCAAAGCGCAGCCATTGCTCCTTACCTTGGATGAGGGGTATCTCCTCACTGCCGCCCTTCCTGACCTTCAATGTGGGATAGCTCCTCTAGGCCCTCCTGCGCCCCCGCAGCCACGGCTCTGGGTTGCTCCTCCCGGCCGCGGCACTTGGCCTCCGGCTTAGGGGCGTGGGGTAGCTCCTCCTGGCCGCTGCCCCTGGCCTCGGCCGTGGGGGCGTAGGGTAGCTCCTCCCGTCCGCTGCCCCTGGCCTCTGACGCTGGGCATCTCCTCTTGGCCGCCCCCCCGCGCCCCCCGCCCCAACCGACCTCGGACGTGGCGTAGTTCCTCCTGGGCCGTCGCAGTCTGGTACTCTCTGCCGCTGCCCCTGACCTCGGACGTGGGGTGGCTCCTCTCGGCCGCGCTATGTGGCACGCCCGTCGCAGCCACCTGCGTTATCTTGATTAATATTTGATTTTTTAAAAAATTTCCCTTTTCATTAGTTTGAATGTATCATGCCACTCCCTTCTGCCCTCAAACTTTCTGCTTAAAAGAGTCAGCTGAAAATCTTACGAGTTTTCCCTTGTATATGGCCAGTTGCTTTTCTTTCTTGCTGCTTTTAAGATTGCTTAATTTTTGCCAGTATAATTACAGCAGATCTTGGTGGGACTTCTTTGGGTTCATTTTGTTTGGGGCTGTCTGTGCTTCCTGAACCTGGAAGTCTATTTCCTTCCCTCAGGTTAGGGGAAGTTTTCAGTTAGTATTTTTTCTAAAAAGACCTCTGCCACTTTCTCGTCTCCTTCTGGGACCCCTATAATGTAAGTATTAGTACATTTGACAGTGTCTCAGGTGTCATCAACCATCTTCATTAAAAAAAAAACAAAACACAAACTCCTTTTCCTGTTCAACTTTGATTTCCACTGCTACATGTTCCAGAAAACTGATGTGTTCCTCTGTATTATCTAACCTATTTATTTTTTCTAGTAATTTTTTTATTTCACTTTAGTCTTCAGCTCTGTTTTGCTCTTTGTATTTTGTTAAACTGTTAAAATTCTCAGTGTGTTAATTTGTTCTCTATACTTTAAGCATCTTTATAGTAAATAACTTGAACTCTTAATTGGGTTGATTGCTTATCTCCAATTTTACTTTGTTCCTGAGGTTGTCTTGTTCCTTTGGAACGTACTCATCTGTTTCCTAATTTTGTCTAATCCTGTGTTTATTTCTGTGGGTTACATTAGTTAAGTTATATGTCTGGGTCTTGGAAAGTGACCTTATATAGGAGATATCCTATAGGTCTCAGAAGACTACTCCCTTCTATCCCCCAGAGCTATATGCTCTGGGGGTGCCTTTATGTGAACTGTATAGGTCCTTCTGTTGTGGTAGGGCTAATCACTGTAAACACATTGGTAGGCAGAGTGGACCCTAGCCCAGTTGGCTTAGGGCCATTGCTTGTGCAGTAACTGCAAACTTACTAGAGGAAATGGTAGGCTTCATGTGTGGTTGATGGCACAGTGTGGGGCTGGGAGCTGGTGCTGGCCTGCTGGAAGTTAAGTCTAGGTTCCCTGCACATTTGTCTATGTGGTCTTGGAGGACTTGGGCTGGTATTGGTCCTCCAAAGGGTATAATAGGGTTCCCAGTACTAATAGGCTAGAGGGAGGATTCCAAAACGGTGGTCACCAGTGCTAGCGTGATCAAGGTAAAACAAGTTCCCCTCAGATGGCTGCAACCATCCTTTCTGTCCCCAAGGATGTCCCGAGTTGCCATCTTCCCTTCTGGGAGGATGGCAGATCTTGTTACCAAGATCAACAAATTGGTCTGATCCAGGCTCCTTTCAAGCTCTGCCTCTGTGCTTGGACTCAGTACCTGTGAGATTCTGTGACTTTTAAGAGCATTTAAAATAGCTCTCCAGCTCTTTCAGACATAAGTACTATTGGTTTTCAGAGTCAGACATCTGGAGGCTCACCTTCGCAGTGTAGAACTTCCAGGCTGGGGAGCCTATTGTAGGGCACTGACCCCTCTATCCTTGGGTTGAACTTCTACAACTGTGATATTCCTCCTGTTATGAGCCACTGACCCAGGGGTGTGGGTCCTGACTATACCAAGTCTCCACCCCTTATACGCATCTCAATGTGGTTCCACCTTATATCTTTAGTTGTGGAAAAATCATTCCTGTTAGTCTTCAGGTTCCTCTTGTAAATGTTTGCTCTGTAAGTAGTTGTAATTTTGATGTATACATGGGAGAATGTGAGTTTCATGTTTTTCTACTCAGCTATCTTGGTCACCTCTCTCCTTTGACCTTTTAGAATTCCATATACAAATGGTATCATATAGTAATTGAATATTTCTGTGTCTGACTTCTTTAACTTAGAGTAATGTCCTCCAGCTTCCTCCTTGTTGTTGCACATAACAGGCTTTATTTCTCTTCTGGCAGAGTAATTTTCCATTGTGTTTATAACACTTTTCTTGATTTTTCTGTCATGGAACAATTTGGATTGTTTTCAGATCTCGGCTATTGTAAAATAATTCTGTGATGGACATTGGCATGCAGATATTTCTTAGAGATACTAATTTCACTTCCTCTGGCTATCCAGAAGTGGAGTTGCTAGATCATATGGTAGTTCTATTTTTAATTTTTAAGGAAATTTCATACTGTTTTTCTTATTGACTATGCCAATTTATGATCCCACCAACAGTGTACAGGGTTCCATTTCTTCCACACTCTTACTAACACTTGTTATCAACATACATCATTTTCACAGTCTATATAGTGACTTAGCATTATGCACTGAGTATTCAATAGCAGAATAAAATCCATTGACTTTAAAATTCCCTTTGAAGTTTAATCATAAAGTTCCTTTATATTGACATGACTTACTGACATAATTTTAAAGTGACATGAATAGAATGTATCTTCATGTCAAATTGGAAAAAAATTTTCCGTGAATATAGTTTTGTCTTCAATTTCTGTTAACAAGTAACATTTTTTTAATGACTTTAACATCAAATTAAATTTTTGAAATGTTTCTCCAACTCTTTTTAGAAATTGCTTAGACATTGAATATTAAAATCATCTATAGTAAAGAGATTATTAGTTATTCATATGGGTGAAAAATTTCAATAGTATTAACTTCAAGCTGTCTAATATTGAGGAAACAGGCTTCATGTAGTAACTCCAGAGGACTTCTTAATGTTGAATCATGTGGACTATCTCCCTGTTAGTATAAAGAATAAGTTTTATAAATAACAAAATTGCCATATATTGAAGTCAGAGCTGAGGTACTTAAAATATGCAGATTATGATGATCTGATAACTGAGAGGCACTAGCCATCTACAAGGTGGGTAACAGGTAGCTCCCTCAGCATCCCAGGTCCCACTTGGGAAAGGGAAACCCATGGGTTGTTTTTACTTAAGGGGTAATTTCAGTATACCTACCCAAAGGAAGTAGAATCTTAAGATTTATAATAACTTATAGATCCTAGATGTGAGGGAGCACCATGGAGCCAGGGGAGGGATAGTTCTCTCTGAGGTCATGAGTGAACAGGAGATATCGAGAACAGAGTTGTTGTTTAGTTGCTAAGTTGTGTTTGGCCCTTTTGTGGCTTCATGGACTGTAGTCTGCCATGTTCCTCTGTCCATGGGATTTCCCAGGCAAGCATACTGGAGTGGGTTGCCATTTCATTCTCTAGAAAATTTTCCCCACACTGAGATCTAACCCACATCACCTGCATTGGCAGGTGGATTCTTTAGCAATGAGGCACCTAGGAAGCCCCAGAGAACAGGATGTGTGCATGCTCAGTCCTGTCCCTCTCTGAGACCCCATGGACTGTAGTCTGCAAGGCTCCTTTGTCCAGGGGATTTCCCAAGCAAGAATACTGGAGTGGTTTCCTCCTCCAGGGGTCTTTGCAAGTCAGGGATCATACATCTTCTGTGCTTGCAGGCAGATTCCTTACTGCTGAGCCACTGGGGAAGCCCTGAATAGGGTAGAAAGTATCTATTTTTATAAGGTGGTTGGGGCAGAGGTCACTAATTTTTTATAGACTTAACTCTAAGTGGTTATTTTTAAAGTGCCCTGAGGAAACCAAAGTGGAAACTTAGACAAGACATTCTAAACACAAGCCCTTATCTCAGTGTTCAGACTTGGTGTGAGTAGGATTATCATACAGAAAAATGCCTAGGCAGCAACTCAGAAGTAAGGTTGTTTTCTTCACAAATTGCTTTTCTCAAAGATAGTTTTTCTCATCACATGTCACCTCGCTGTCCCTGGAATGGGAATTCTAAGTGTTTTGGGCCAAGGAAACTAGGGGAGAAAAAAAACAATATGAGTAAGGAAATAAAATTGCAACACAGCTGCTGATACTCACCGCATTTTTTTCTAGCCAACAAGGTCACTGAAGTAGAAGTTCATGCCAGTTCTCCACTCCCCAAAGAATAACATACCCATATCAATTCCTTGGAGCTGTGCTAAGAAGAGTAACAGATTTTTTAATCTTGGCCTACCCAGTACCATTTATAACTAAAATGTTATACGGTCCCCAAATTGTATCCAGAGAATAGGGCCTTCTGCACTTCAGACAGTTGCAAATAATTTGTGACAAAGCAACTTAGGGAAACCAAGTGGAAAGTGATTAAAAATACAAGCCATATGATGTATCTACTGTTTCCAGAAGTTGAGGTTTTTTTTTTTTTTGGTGATTGTTCCAGAAGGGAAGAGTCTCTTATGTTGATCTAGTAAGACCTCAGCCATCCAACTTCTGCTTTGCCTGAGCAATGTAATAATAAAGGATGTATAGGATGTGTTGGTCTAACTGTTGGTCTGGACTTCTGCTCCAAATCCCTGCTCTATTCTTATCAATATAAGCCAATTAGGATCAAAGGGACTCCCCCTGCCCCACACTTTATCCTTTTCTTGAAGCTCAAAGGTCTAATCTGGAGCCAGACAGCCAAGTCCTGTTTAGACAACTTTATTTTCTGACCCTCAGCCTTTAGTTCCATGTTGTACCTTGTAAGGGAATACTCTTCATGAGAGTGAAGTACTGCACAATTGCACTCATCTCACACTCTAGTAAAATAATGCTCAAAATTCTCCAAGCCAGGCTTCAGCAGTACGTGAATTGTGAAGTTCCAGATGATCAAGCTGGTTTTACAAAAGGCAGAGGAACCAGAGATCAAATGTCCAACATCCGTTGGATCATGGAAAAAGCAAGAGAGTTCCAGAAAAGCATCTATTTCTGCTTTATTGACTATGCCAAAGCCTTTGACTGTGTGGATCACAATAACCTGTGGAAAATTCTGAAAGAGATGGGAATACCAGACCACCTGACCTGCCTCTTGAGAAATCTGTATGCAGGTCAGGAAGCAACAGTTAGAACTGGACATGGAACAACAGACTGGTTTCAAATAGGAAAAGGAGTACGTCAAGGCTGTATATGGTCACCCTGCTTATTTAACTTCTATGCAGAGTACATCATGTGAAATGCTGGGCTGGAAGAAGCACAAGCTGGAATCAAGATTGCTGGGAGAAATATCAGTAACCTCAAATAATGCAGATGACACCACTTTTATGGCAGAAAGTGAAGAGGAACTCAAAAGCTTCTTGATGAAAGTGAAAGAGGAGAGTGAAAAAGTTGGCTTAAAGCTCAACATTCAGAAAACGAAGATCATGGCATCTGGTCCCATCACTTCATGGGAAATAGATGGGGAAACAGTGGAAACAGCATCAGACTTTACTTTTTTGGGCTCCAAAATCACTGCAGATAGTGACTGCAGCCATGAAATTAAAAGACGCTTACTCCTTGGAAGGAAAGTTATGACCAACCTAGACTGCATATTGAAAAGCAGAGACATTACTTTGTCAACAAAGGTCCGTCTAGTCAAGGCTATGGTTTTTCCAGTGGTCATGTACGGATGTGAGAGTTGGACTGTGAAGAAAGCTGAGCTCTGAAGAATTGATGCTTTTGAAGTGTGGTGTTGAAGACTCTTGCAAGTCCCTTGGACTGCAAGAAGATCCAACCAGTCCATCCTCAAGGAGATCAGTCCTGGGTGTTCAGGAATGATGCTAAAGCTGAAACTCCAGTACTTTGGCCACCTCATGCAAAGAGTTGACTCATTGGAAAAGATTGTGATGCTGGGAGGGATTGGGGGTAGGAGGAAAAGGGGATGACAGAGGATGAGATGGCTGGATGGCATCACTGACTCGATGGACGTGTGTCTGAGTGAACTCCGGGAGATGGTGATGGACAGGGAGGCCTGGCATGCTGCAGTTCATGGGGTTGCAAAGAGTCAGACATGACTGAGCATCTGAACTGAAGTCAATGAGAGAGATTTGTCCTATCTCCAGATGTAGTATTGATAATAATCTGGATAAATTTGAACTCTTCAATGGCTGTCCCTTAGTCTGATTTTATTGTGTGTCCTTCTGTCAATTTGAAAAAAACATAGCTCAGAACAGTAATTTATTTTAAAATTGCATATAAACTCTGAAATTATAATTTCATGGATTTATATTAATAGTGAAGGTTTTCTGGAGCAGATAGAGAACTGTAACACATACCAAATTTCAGTGATACCAGCTCTTTCCTGAATTTTCTTGGAAACAAGTGCAGCTAGGTAGTTATCAAGTACGTTGTATCTCTCTCTCTCTCAATCCAGTTTGTTACAACTCCTGTGTCAGTTTCTTATAACTTCCAAACTTAAAATCACCTCACGTTTTGTACTCTATACTGCAGAGGGAAACCCTCACCTACTGAAATCAGTTCAGTTCAGTTCCTCAGTCGTGTCCAACTCTTTATGACCCCACGGACTGCAGCATGCCAGGCTTCCTTGTCCATCACCAACTCCTGGAGTTTACTCAAACTCATGTCCATTGAGTCGATGATATCATCCATCTACCTCATCCTTTGTCATCCCCTTCTCTTCCCACCTTCAATCTTTCCCAGCACCAGGGTCTTTTCAAATGTCAGTTCTTTGCATCAGGTAGGCAAAGTATTGGAGTTTCAGCTTCAACATCAGTTCTTCCAATGAATATTCATGATTGATTTCCTTAAGGATGGACTTGTTTGATTTCCTTGTAGTCCAAGAGACTCTCAAGAGTCTTCTCCAACACCACAGTTCAAAAGCATCAATTCTTCAGCACTCAGCTTTTTTTATAGTCCAACTCTCACATCCATACAGGACTACTGGAAAAACTATAGCCTTGACTAGATGGACCTTTGTTGGCAAAGTAATGTCTCTGCTTTTTAATATGCTGTCTAGGCTGGTCATATCTTTCCTTCCAAGGAGTAAGTGTCTTTCATTTTCATG
This sequence comes from Bos mutus, assembly GCF_027580195.1. NCBI lineage: Eukaryota > Metazoa > Chordata > Mammalia > Artiodactyla > Bovidae > Bos > Bos mutus. The sequence goes on from NC_091628.1 coordinate 66,715,462, forward strand.
GCTGCAGTTACCATCTGCCAGAGAAGGCGATGGCGACCCACTCCAGTAGTCTTGCCTGGAGAATCCCAGAGATGGGGGATCCTGGTGGGCACGCATCTGTGGCGTCGCAAAGAGTCAGACATGACTGAAGCGACTTAGCAGCAGCAGCAGTCACCATCTGCAGTGATTTTGGAGCCCCCCAAAATAAAGTCTGCCACTGTTTCCACTGTTTCCCCATCTATTTCCCGTGAAGTGATGGGACCGGATGCCATGATCTTAGTTTTCTGAATGTTGAGCTTTAAGCCAACTTTTTCACTCTCCACTTTCACTTTCACCAAGAGGCTTTTGAGTTCCTCTTCACTTTCTGCCATAAGGGTGGTGTCACCTGCGTATCCAAGGGTATTGATATTTCTCCCAGCAATCTTGGTTCCAGCTTGTGCTTCTTCCAGCCCAGCATTTCTCATGATGTACTCTGCATAGAAGTTAAATATGCAGATTGACAATATACAGCCATGACGTACTCCTTTTTCTATTTGGAACCAGTCTGTTATTCCATGTCCAGTTCTAACTGTTGCTTCCTGATCTGCATACAGATTTCTCAAGATGCAGGTCAGGTGGTCTGGTATTCCCATCAATTCAGAATATTCCGCAATTTGTGGTGATTCACACAAAGTCTTTGGCATAGTCAATAAAGCAGAAATAGATTTTTTCTGTGAAACTCTCTTGCTTTTTCCATGATCCAGTGGATGTTTGCAATTTGATCTCTGGTTCCTCTGCCTTTTCTAATCCAGCTTGAACAACTAGAAGTTCACAGATTTTTGAAGCCTGGCTTGGAGAATTTTGAGCACTGCTTTACTAGCATGTGAGATGAGTGCAGTTGTGCAGTAGTTTGAACATTCTTTGGCATTGCCTTTCTTTGGGATTGGAATGAAAACTGACCTTTTCCAGTCATGTGGCCACTGCTGAGTTTTCCAAATTTTTTGGCATATTGAGTGCAGCACTTTCATAGCATCATCTTTTAGGATTTGAAGTAGCTCAACTGGAATTCCATCACCTCCACTAGCTTTGTTTGTAATGATGCTTCCTAAAGCCCACTTAACTTCATGTTCCAGGATGTCTAGCTCTCGGTAAGTGATCACACCATTGTGTGACCTACTGAAATAACTGTAGCAAGGTAATTTTCTGCCCATTAGACATACCCCAAAGAGTTAGAAAGGAATACAGTTGGCTAATATTAGGTTGGCCAAAAATTCTGTTGGAGTTTTTCTGTAAGATGCTTTGGAAAATCTTGAATGAACGAAATTTTTGGCTAACCTAGTATTTTGCTAGATGAACAATATTGTGTTACATGTTTTTATATATGGCACTTACTGAATAGTAACTGATTGTTTAAAAATAATTTATTTTTTCACCACTTATTTTCTTTTACTGCATACATTTTCAGGCGTTCTGTGTATATGTGTCACAGATAACAAACTGAAGGGCTATTCCAATAGAGTAGTGAGGAAGAACAGGTTTCTATATAAACACAAAAATACCTGACCTACTCACTCTCAGATATTAAAGAGATAACTATAAAGCCTACACTTGGTAAATAAAAATTCTACTAATGAAGAGAGTGAAATTGAATAAGCATTCAGAAGAGTGTTTCAAAGTAAGATAAATTGTTTTGAAAATGTGGTGATAGGAAAAAAACTCAAAAATACATGGCAACAGAAGAATTGAATAATAGTAATATATGAGAATATGGAAAGATAATGAGAAAAACAAGGGCAAGGGTCAATTATAAAATGTCTTGTATATGATATTGAGGGCTTTGGCTCTTATCCAAAGGGCAGTAGAACTCTCGGTTTTAAATTCAAGGGTGATGAAATCAGATATAATTTAGTAAAAAAGGATTAACTTCTGGGTTAGAATATATTGCAAAAGGCACCAGTGGAAATGGAAATCCTTTTTGGAAGGTTCTAAAATAATCCAAGAATGAGACTATTTCTTAGACTAGAGTAATAGAAATGGTAATGGAAAGAAGGAACAGATCAGTGAAGTTTTGAGGAGTTGTGAGTGTGATAAATGGAAAAGAATCCTAAATTTCTTTGCAGGTGCAGATAATTGGATAAGGATTCACTTTCAAGATTCTGTTTTAGTTTCTTAGAAGTTCTCTTTACTGACCTTCACTGAAATAAAACAGTGGAATAACCAGATCTTCCCATTTGGTCTGGAACAATCTGATGCATGCCCACAATAACTTGAACTTCAGAGTTGGAAGAGCTCCTTTCCTGTTGCATCTACACCTCTTGGGAACTACCTATACTTTCAAATTTGGTTGTTTGCTTCCCACCCTTGTTGGTCACATTGATATTAGAAGTGTCTAGTTTAGGGAGATATGTAAACTTAAGGATGGAAATAGGGAAACTGAAGTGAGATTTTCCCATTAAAAATTACGACTCAAGTTGTAGAGCAATTCAATGAAGGTAAACTGCTCAAAGAGTTTTGTCGGATGAGATACAGATTGAGAAAACAACTAGGAAACATCTGAGAAGAATTACCACTCAGATTTATTTTTAAATGTTTTAATTTGTGCTATACTTTAAATAAAATTAGGAAAAATATAGATAGGTAATGGATGTGGTTTATGCAAGGACAACTCAGTTATTCAGAGAATGTTTTAAAGAAAAAGGCTTAGCTTTCTTTTAAGAGACTAGTGAATAAATATAACTCTTAAATAGTTAAAAAAATTAAAGTAATTGTTTGCATATAATACTGAAATAATTCCCTAGTCTAACTGACTTCAATAAATGAACTAACTATAATTTCAAATAGCATTGATTAGAATATTTTTGTTGTATTAAAAGTCTTTCTTCTTAGCATTACATTTGTCCTTTTTCTTGCATTTTAATCTGTGAATAATGCTCAAAAGGTAATGATCAGCAAGGTTTTAACAGAAAATCATAAATAATCAAAATGAAAATGAGAACTATGTAAACTTTAAGAAAGTCACTACGAACACTACTTTGTTTCTAGTGGAAATGGCTGAGTTTAAAAAAAAAAACTTCAGGCTAATTACATAGAACACCCCCTACACACACACACACACGCACACACACGCTCACACACACACTCACACTGTCTTAAAAAGTAGGAAGAAAAGTAATATACAAGAATGAGAACTATGCAATAATTATTTTGCTTTCTTGAATGTAATGATTTCTTTAGTTTTTAGTACTAATCAGTCCTATTTTGTACCTCCATATATTCATTTAGCTTTCAATAAAATGACATTTTAGCCATGGAAATATAACTACTGAGGAGCCTAGCAAACTACAGTTGATGGGATTGCAAAGTCTGAACCAACTGAATCTGCATGCACAGTGTATATATATCTCGCGTCTTCCTAAATAATTTTCCGTAAAAAAGTGTAATGAAACTAAAAATATAAAATCAGTACTGAATATCTGTTAATCTAACTGAATGAGCATTGAGTCTGTTTAATAGACTCAAAGTGAAAGCTCAAATGCACAAAGAATGAAAATTATATATTTTCTAAGAATAGTATTACATTTGATAAACTAGCTGAAGATTACTTTTTTAGAGAAAAGTTACATGTGTATCTATAAATCAGTTTAGAAAGGAATATTCTGGATGAACTGACTGACTGATTCTGGATGAAGAAAGGCTTTTCCTGCCCAAATTTTGATGCTGAACTACGTTTCTTTGGTTGAATGTTTTCATAATTTTTGATTAACATTATCTCTAAGTACCTCAACTTTTTTCTTTTAATCACTCACTATTCTTATTTCTAAGTGCTAAATGTTACACTGTATTCCCACTCATGTAATAAATTGCTGTTCTTTGTGGTTTTTCTTGTTGATTCTATATTAAAAGTAAGCTGTAGAAAATTTTATATCAAATCTTAGCTTAAGAAATGATATTCACAAGGTCTCATATTTCTAAGTATATCATAGTTCACCAAAAATGACTAATGTGCAGCTGACCAGAGCCTTTTCCAACCCCCGCAAGTGTTTTTGGAGGTTGCCCAAGGGGCAGGATTCTTGAGATAAAAGTCATTATGGTGATGGATAGTGTGCCTGGAACATCAGCACAGATTGGGGCTGTGGGCTTAGGGGAATGGGGTATGATCAGTCTAAAATGTTGTCCATAGAAGAGTGGGAGGTGGCAGGATGAGGGAGAGGGTACAAGATAATAAGCAAGAAAAAGAGTTCTTCAGGAAAAATAAGGAATTTCTGGGAGTTTCAGATGCTGGAAATGAGAGAAGATAGGATTTTAATGGGATTTACATGCCTTGTGTTGTATTTAGCCTTTTTCTGTTTGAAATAGGCACAATGTTAAGATTTTAGTTGGATCCCGCATATGTAATTGTTGAACAATCTGGAAATCTTGTCAATAGAAGATTTTGAAGTATTTCAATGTAGTAAATTTCATTTCTGGATAATGTAATTCATGGGCAAAGACGTATTCCAGAAGTTAGTAATTAATGTAAGTTTGGTAGTCCCCTATTTGAAAACTACAAATATAAGCAGAGAAAATGTTATTCTTGTAGGTTTTGAATATTTTTTATTTTACTATCAGTTGTTTGATTATGAACATATACTTAAAAAAGTATGCATTTAAACACCTGCTTACATAATTCTTGATAATAGTCATCACATTTATTGAGATAATCTTTTAAGGGTTAGTGCCCCAATCTAATGCAGGATACATGAGTTTATACCATGCTAATAGTCATTCATCAATTAGATTATCAGCCACTTATTGTTGTAAAGTTGGCCACTATCTCTTGTGTTTTCTCATAGAATTACTGATACATATATTTATTGTATAAATTATCATATGTCCTATGTGTGCTTTACTAATTGCTGCAGTCTTTGTAAGGTGGGTTGATGTGTCTTTAGCATTTTTATTTTGTAAATATTTTATTCCACATCTTCAGGAATGCATGCAGGAACTGGTACAGAGGGTATTTTCAGTGAATGTCTGTTTTTCATAGGTTGAACGAATAAAAAACAGATACAGGAGCCAATTCAAGGAGAGCTCATGTATTTAAGCATTTATTTAAATGGAAAAATTATTTGTCATGATATCTTCATTTTCTTTTTCATCTGGTGGAGAGAAAGGTAAAGATGCAAAGGGCTGTAGTATAAGCATTTAAATTATTTTGAGTAGATTAAAAAATATCCCCAAAGTGGATATAATATTTATTGTTTGAATAAATGAGAATAAGAATGTTTATGCAGTTTTAAGGAGTGATTATTATTCCACTCTTTCAAGATTGATATTAGTGAATTAAATACATAATTGACCTTTGAACAACATGGGAGTTGATTTGAGTATACTTTATAGTTGGCCTTCTGTATCCTTAGATTGAACCAACCATCAACCATGTTGCACTGTAGTGTTCACTGTTGAATAGTATCCATGTATATGTTTTTGTTGCTCAGTCTGTATGTCATGTACAATTCTTTGCGACCCTATGAGCTGCAGCACACCAGGCTTCCCTGTCCTTCACTGTCTCCCGGAGTTTGCTCAAACTCATATCCACTGAGTTGGTGATGCCATCCAACCATCTCATCCTCTGTTGCATCTCATCCTCTCCTGCCTTCAGTCTTTGCCAGCATCAAGGTCTTTTCCAATGAGTTGGGTCTTTGCATCAATTGGCCAAAGTATTGGAGCTTCAGCATCAGTCCTTCCAATGAATATTCAGTTTTTATTTCCTTTAGGATTGACTGGTTTGATCTCCTTGCAGCCCAAGGGACTCTCAAGAGTCTTCCCCAATTCCACAGTTCAAAAGCATCAGTTCTTTGGTGCCCAGCCTCCTTTATGATCTAACTCTCACATCCATACATGATGCTGGAAAGAGTATAGCTTTCAGTATACAGACCTTAGTCAGCAAAGTGATGTCTCTGCTTTTAAATACTGTCTAAGTTTTTTATAGCTTTTCTTCCAAGGAGCAAGTGTCTTAATTTCATGGCTGTAGGCGTGCACAGTTCACATCTTTGTTGTTCAAGAATCAACTGTACATTCATTTTACATTTACTAAGGGAGAATGCTTTGGTAAAAACATGAGGAATTATAATTATGAGCTTTCTTACAATTTGAGGTCGCAGTAGTTTTCCCCATGGGAAGTCATCTCTAAAACTAAAAGAGGAATTTAGTTTAAAAATACGAATTAAGATGGAAATTCATTCTTCATGAAGGTCACCTACTCCTACCTTCATCATGAACAGTTTCTAATACTTACAGCACAGTCCATCTATGTTATTGCACAGATTGTCTGGCATGTCAGCATATACTTATTATATTCCACATAAACACTGAACTTCCAGAAGCAGACATTTTTATGATTACTCCAGTGATAGTTGACCTTTTGCCTTTCCTAAATGAAAAGTAGCTACTTTCTTAATATGTTAAACGTGGCTGACCCTTAATGAGCATTGTCTACCTGATAGACATACATCTATATGTCAGGTATACTATACAGTACAATAAATCAACATTAACACTATAATTTTTCAGAGAAATTTCAAAGAATTTTCAAAATCCTTGCACTGTGTTGTATTCCAGTCGTTAATTCAACAAGCTATGGAAAACAGTGCATTATGGTCTTTAGTTTCATTTACTCACGCAACCTCCATATATTCTAAGTATCTAAGTATCTAAGTATCATTAGCAACATATTAATAGAGTTTTATTTCAAGGTAATTTATCTATTGCTGTGTAACAGAGTCTCCTTCAGTCTAAATTAGGAAAATAAATGTAGGATGTTAGCTTATAAATTTACAGTGAACTCAGTATCACTTTGACTCTAAAGTTTCTTCCCAAGTATGAAGGAAATGCAAAGCCATGTTAGAACATGGAGTTTCATGCATTTTTGTGTTGAGCAATCTAAGAAACTTAAATTATTTATCATCTCAAATATTTCTCTTGAGGGAAAAGTAAAATCAACCCAACATATCACTGTTGTGTTAAACAAAATATGATACAGGATTAAGTACATTTTATAGAAGTTTACTCTTTCAAAGAAAAACACATTTCTCCAACATACAGGATAATGACATGCAGGTGTTTTTTCTAGCTGTTCAACTTTTACCTTTTAATAAATCTATTTTATGTCATTTCACTTGTAATTTTTGGCTTTGCTTTGTTTATTTAAAAGGCCATATAAATATAGTCATTCTTTTAGTACATGATGTTCCTCATAAGTGTTTTATTAAGCTAACTAATGAGTTCCAGCTTGCCTGATGCTGGATGCCTTAATTCTTAATGACCCTTGATAAGGGAAAATATACTTCTGTCTAAAATCTCTCTTTCTAATCAAAGCTGCAACCCTCTCATCAAAACATAAGGCAGATGCCAAATCTGATTAACAACTAGAAAGACTGTAGACCAAAAATTAATACAGGGCCCCAAATACCTAATTTTGCTGAGTTGTTTTAAAAGTTTTGAAGCATAATATAATTTATGAAAGAGAATATTTTGAAGATACTTTAATGTGGATTTTTAAAATAAATAATGATACACAAAATATATAAAACAACTTTTTGAATCTTTAACTCATTGATAATAAATCTCTGGTGCCTTATTACATTTGAATATTGGTATGAATTATTTTGCTTTGATAGTAGCAAATTAGTACTGGCTTTTTCTTTAGTATAATGTAGAATTGTATTATTAGAAAGTGCCTTTCTAAAAAAATTGTGAAAGATTTGTCTGGAGTAAGCTACTCAGCCTATCTCTTAGCAAATGGGGGTGGCTTGAAGATCAGCCAGTTTAAAATCCTTTATAGATAAATACATCAATGGTTACTGTCATCTTTACATCAATGGCTTTCCAATAAATTATATTTAAAAAATAATTTTATACTTAAACGTTGTTGTTGTACAGTCACTCAGTCATGTCTGACACTGTCTTTCACTATCTCCTGGAGCTTGCTCAAACTTATGACCATTGAGTCGGTGATGCCATCCAACCATTTCTTCCTCTGTCTCCCACTTCGCCCCCTGCCCTCAATCTTTCCCAGCGTCAGGGTCTTTTCCATTGAGTCAGTTTTTTGTATCAGGTGGCCAAAGTATTGGAGCTTCAGCATCAGCCCTTCCAATGAATATTCACAGTTGATTGGTTTGATCTCCTTGCTGTCCAAGGGACTATCAAGAGTCTTTTCCAGCACCACAGATTAAAAGTAATTTGATTGCCGGGAGAAATATCAATAACCTCAGATATGCAGATGACACCACCCTTAAGGCAGAAAGTGAAGAGGAACTCAAAAGCCTCTTGATGAAAGTGAAAGTGGAGAGTGAAAAAGTTGGCTTAAAGCTCAACATTCAGAAAATGAAGATCATGGCATCCAGTCCCACCACTTCATGGGAAATAGATGGGGAAACAGTGGAAACAGCGTCAGACTTTATTTTTCTGGGCTCCAAAATCACTACAGAGTGTGACTGCAGCCATGAAGTTAAAAGACGCTTACTCCTTGGAAGGAAAGTTATGATCAACCTAGATAGCATATTCAAAAGCAGAGACATTACTTTGCCAACAAAGGTCCGTCTAGTCAAGGCTATGGTTTTCCAGTGGTCATGTATGGATGTGAGAGTTGGACTGTGAAGAAGGCTGAGCCCCGAAGAATTGATGCTTTTGAACTGTGGTGTTGGAGAAGACTCTTGAGAGTCTCTTGGACTGCAAGAAGATCCAACCAGTCCATTCTGAAGGAGATCAGCCCTGGGATTTCTTTGGAGGGAATGATGCTGAAGCTGAAACTCCAGTACTTTGACCACCTCATGTGAAGAGTTGACTCATTGGAAAAGACTCTGATGCTGGCAGGGATTGGGGGCAGGAGGAGAAGGGGATGACAGAGGATGAGATGGTTGGATGGCATCACAACTTGAGGGACCTGAGTTTGAGTGAACTCCGGGAGTTGGTGATGGACAGGGAGGCCTGGCGTGCTGCAATTCATGGGGTCGCAAATAGTCAGACACAACTGAGCGACTGAACTGAACCGCAGAAAAGTTTGTCTTTTACAAGGAAATACCTATATTTCACACGAAGAAGGGAGGAATCTGGTAAAGTTTTAGGTCAACTCTGTGTCTGAGGGGAGGAGGCAAAAAACACCAAGACATTCGTAAGTTAGAAGCAGAATTTCCACCTTGTTATTATAAGATTCTTCTTAGGAAAAAGTTAATAGTTGGATTTTACACTTCCTAAAATTAATCTCACTCTCTCTTTTTGCTAATATGTTCAAGCATCTCTGAAGGAAGCCGTTTAATGCAAGGCAATTCTATGAAACTGAATACATCAGAGCTTCAGTCTCAATTTTAATTACTATTTCTGAGCACCTAAACAAGGTACTTATTATTTTTGACGTCACATGTATTTTTGGTAAAATAGGGCAAAAATATTGGTTTGAATATGGTTTGAACTGGTTTGAATATGATGAAAAATTATTTAAAGGAGCTGGCACACATTCAGTTCAGTTCAGTCTCTCAGTCGTGTCCGACTCTTTGTGACCCCATGAATCACAGCACGCCAGGCCTCCCTGTCCATCACCAACTCCCAGAGTTCACTCAGACTCATGTCCATCGAGTCAGTGATGCCATGCAGCCATCTCATCCTCTGTCATCCCCTTCTCCTCCTGCCCCCAGTCCCTCCCAGCATCAGACTCTTTTCCAATGAGTCAATCTTCACATGAGGTGGCCAAAGTACTGGAGTTTCAGCATTCTGAAACATTCCCTCCAAAGAAATCCCAGGGCTGATCTCCTTCAGAATGGACTGGTTGGATCTTCTTGCAGTCCAAGGGACTCTCAAGAGTCTTCTCCAACACCACAGTTCAAAAGCATCGATTCTTCGGCACTCAGCCTTCTTCATAGTCCAACTCTCCGTACATGACCACTGGAAAACCATAGCCTTGACTAGACAGACCTTTGTTGGCAAAGTAATGTCTCTGCTTTTGAATATGCTATCTAGGTTGATCATAACTTTCCTTCCAAGGAGTAAGCATCTTTTAACTTCATGGCTGCAGTCACCATCTGCAGTGTTTTTGGAGCCCAAAAAATAAAGTCTGACACTGTTTCCACTGTTTCCCCATCTATTTTCCATGAGTGATGGGACCGGATGCCATGATGTTCGTTTTCTGAATGTTGAGCTTTAAGCCAACTTTTTCACTCTCCTCTTTCACCTTCATCAAGAGGCTTTTGAGTTCCTCTTCACTTTCTGCCATAAGGGTGGTGTCAACTGCACATCTGAGGTTATTGATATTTCTCCTGGCAATCTTGATTCCAGCTTGTGTTTCTTCCAGTCCAGCATTTCTCATGATGTACTCTGCATATAAGTTAAATAAGCAGGGTGACAATATACAGCCTTGACGGACTCCTTTTCCTATGTGTTCCATGTCCAGTTCTAACTGTTGCTTCCTGACCTGCATACAGATTTCTCAAGAGGCAGGTTAGGTCGTCTGGTATTCCCATCTCTTTCAGAATTTTCAACAGTTTATTGTGATCCACACAGTCAAAGGCTTTGGCATAGTCAATAAAGCAGAAATAGATGTTTTTCTTTAACTCTCTGCTTTTTATGATCCAGCGGATGTTGGCAATTTGATCTCTGGTTCCTCTGCCTTTTCTAAAACCAGCTTGAACATCTGGAAGTTCACGGTTCATGTATTGCTGAAGCCTCACTTATAGAATTTTAAGCATTACTTTACTAGCATATGAGATGAGTGCAATTGTGCAGTAGTTTGAGCATTCTTTGGCATTGCCTTTCTTTGGCATTGGAATGGAAACTGACCTTTTCCAGTCCTGTGGCCACTGCTGAGTGTTCCAAATTTGCTGGCATATTGAGTGCAGCACTTTCAGAGCATCATCTTTCAGGGTTTGAAATAGCTCAACTGGAATTCCATCACCTCCACTAGCTTTGTTCATAGTGATGCTTTCTAAGGCCAACTTGACTTCACATTCCGGGATGTCTGGCTCTAGGTGAATGATCACACATCGTGATTATCTGGGTCATGAAGATCTTTTTTGTACAGTTCTTCTGTGTATTCTTGCCACCTCTTCTTAATATCTTCTGCTTCTGTTAGGTCCCTACCATTTCTGTCCTTTATCGAGCCCATCTTTGCATGAAATGTTCCCTTGGTATCTCTAATTTTCTAGAAGAGATCTCTAGTCTTTCCCATTCTGTTGTTTTCCTCTATTTCTTTGCAGTGATCACTGCAGAAGGCTTTCTTATCTCTTCTTGCTATTCTTTGGAACTCTGCATTCAGATGCTTATATCTTTCCTTTTCTCCTTTGCTTTTCACTTCTCTTCTTTTTACAGCTATTTGTAAGGCCTCCCCAGACAGCCATTTTGCTTTTTTGCATGTCTTTTCCATGGGGACGATCTTGATCCCTGTCTCCTGTACAATGTCACGAACCTCATTCCATAGTTCATCAGGCACTCTATCTATCAGATCTAGGCCCTTAAATCTATTTCTGACTTCCACTGTATTATAAGGGATTTGATTTAGGTCATACCTGAATGGTCTAGTGGTTTTCCCTACTTTCTTCAATTTCAGTCTGAATTTGGCAATAAGGAGTTCATGGTCTGAGCCACAGTCATTAGCACACATTAGGCATTCAGTTATTATTGCTTTCCAAAATTAATAAAAAGAGTATGTCTTATATCTTTGAAATTACTATACTCATCTAGTATCCTTCAAAAAATTATAAAAAATGTCTTAACTCTGTAGTGAGTATCTAATCTAATAATAAAAGTATCTTTAAAATAAATTTTTAAATTGATATGAAAGACTAAAAATTATCAAAAAGTCATTGATTCCTTGTACATGATTCCTGATTTTAAGAATAGAGTTTTAAAGTCCAAAAATAAAATGAATCCTTTGTTTTTACAAATATCCATGTTCTCCATGAATAAAATGTACTCAAAATACACTTTGTTTCAAAGATCAATATAGGTAGTATATCAGAGGAGAGGAAAAGAGAAATCTGTTAGTTCATGTGATTTCTAGCTGTCTAACAGTTCTTGCTTCAGTATACTTAAAAAATAGTGTTTTATTGAAAAATTGGATACAGATGAATGTGCTTTTAGTAAAGTCCCTTTTTCTGTCGTCTGTTGCCTACTGTGATGTTTTAATGCAGTTTCCATTAATGAGAACTAACGTGAGCATCCTTATTTGTCGTGAGGTCCAATAATGTCATGTGTAACCTGTAGAGATTTCTGGAGTTATTTAATAAAAACTTTCTGAGTAAGTCAATGAAGAAAGAATTATTCCTTTTATATAGACTTGATTTTACAATATAACACAACATGATATAATACAAACATATCAAGGTATGTTTGCATATACAGGTTAGTAATTTAAAATTAAACAGAATAAGAAATACATGTTAATGATAACAGAAACAATAAGTTGAGTATATTTGGAAAATTAATGTGTTTAATAGTAGTGAGTACTGAAAACTTCTACTGCTTGATATTTCCAGTGCTATATTCAAAATGATTATAGCAGTTTATAGAGCACATAAAGGTACGTATGATGCAGGATAAAATACATTATTTTAGAACTACCTCCACATTCTAGCTTATGGTTGGATGTAAAAATGTTTGCTGTAGGCCAGTTCAAAACAGTTCTCCATACCTGAATATTAATGCATAATGTTATCTTACCTTTGTTTGTATTCTGCAGTAAAGATAAAATATTTTAAACGCCTGGTTGACATAATAAATGAGAGTAAAGTTCAGTTAAATAGGTGGCAGCTCTCTGCTTTATTATAGATCAGCATAGATTAGAGGGCAAGAACCAAATTAAGAGACTTGAGGATAGAAATATGACTTTTAAAAAGATAAGACACCATGTTGAAATTTGTCATAGCATAATCTCTAATCAACATTATCTCTAAGTCAAAAATAATGCTGTAAAACATTCTACATACGTGTGTGACTTTTTACCTTCTCAGCATTTTTCTGTAGAGATTTCAGATGTACTGAATGTTACCGTAGACTCATCATTTCAAAAAGTGACAAAGTTTGATCAAGAAGGGTTTTAGAGTTACTAAGGAAATAGTGTATGTTTATCTAGGCATCCTCAAAATACTCCATCTCCCACAAAACAAAACAGAAAAGTGCTATAGAATGAAAGTGCAATTATATAGTTTAATTTGCAGAAGGAAAAAGCGGTTTTCCTAAATGTTTGAAAGGGAGAAAAGAAGTTCCCAAATGAAAGTAAATCTGTAAAAATACACCTGTGATAACTTCTGAAATATGTATTGATACATTTATATATGAATATTTTATGTATTTTGTATATTATACGTGTCAGAATCAGAATATGTCTCCTCAGACAAATATTGTAATCAGTCCACATACATCAATCCAGTGATTTTAATGGAACTAAGTGATGACAGAAAAATGACTGTGAATGTGCCCATGAGAGTGAAGAAAGAAAACAGACCATGCCTGTAAAAGTACATATTGATTCAGATTGGGTAAAGTGAATAAAAACGATCATGTACAGCTTAACAACTTGATTTAAGCACACTGGTCAAACTGGACTTGATAAATGGAGACAAAAGTAAATACCCAACACACTCCCACAGCTACTGTGCTATTCATGTGTTTGTATTCTAGGTGAATCGATAGTGCTGGAGAACAAACAGTCCATGTAGGCGTGAGAGGAATGGTGATTAGATCAGGCCAGTTGTGATTACTTGGAGGATGATGCCCTTTGTTCAGGAAGAGTACATCAAGGATAGGAAGAAGTAGGAAGGATGGATGGCTCAGATGTAAAGAATCCGCCTGCAATGCAAGACACCTGGATTTGACCCCTGGATTGGGGACATCCCCTGGAGAAGGGAATGACTACCCACTCCAGTATTCTTGCCTGGAGAATTCCATGAACAGAGAAGCCTGGCAGGCTACAGTTCTTGGGATCACAAAGAGTCAGACATAACTGACAACATGTTCACAAGAAAGGACGGGAATGGGGAAACACATCAAATAGGTGACTGAATGAACAAATGTAGTGTGTCCACACAATGGAGTCAACCTCTGTATTAATATTAAGAAGGATGAACTATTGGTATATACTATAAAATGCTTGTTTTCAAAATAATTATGCTGAGTGAACTAAAACTTTGTATTATGTAATTCTATTTATATAAAGTGCTAAGAAATGCAAACTAACACATAATGACAGAAAGAAAATCAGTAGTTGTCTATGGATGGAGAATGGAGCAGAGAAGGAGGGGTTACAGAGGGACCCCCCTCAGTACATTTGATAGGTTTATTTTCTGATGGTGGTAGTAGTTTTAGGGATGTATGCTTGTTAAGGACTTCCCTGGTGTCTCAGACGGTAAAGAATTGGCCTGCAATGTGTGAGACCTGGGTTCAATCCCTGGGTTGGGAAGATCCTTTGGAGGAGAACATGGCAACCCACTCCAGTATTCTTGCCTGGAGAATCCCTGTGGATAGAGGAGCCTAGCAAGCTACAGTCCATGGGGTCACAAAGAGTCAGACATGACTGAGTGACTAAGCACATGCATGTTAAACTTATCCAAATGTACATTTAATTATGTGTAGTTTATTTTATGTCAACTGTGGTTTCCCAGGTGATGTTAGTGGTAAAGAACCGGCCTGCCAATGCAGGAGACATAAGAGACTCAGGTTCAGTCCAAGAGTCATGAAGATCCCCTGGAGGTAGGCATGGCAACCCACTCGAGTATTCTTGCTTGGAGAATCCCATGGATAGAGGAGCCTAACAGACTATGGTCCATAGGGTCACAAAGAGTCAGACATGACTAAAGAAACTTAGCATGCATGTGCTTCAATAAATCTGCTGCAATGCAGGAGACCCGACTCGATTCCTGGGTCAGAAGATCCCCTGGAGAAGAGATAGGCTACCCACTCCAGTATTCTTGGGCTTCCTTGATAGCTCAGATGATTAAGAATCCGCCTGTAATGCGAGGGATCTGCATTTGATCCCAGGGTTGGGAAGATCCCTTGGAGAAGGAAATGGCTACTCACTCCAGTATCCTGGCCTGGAGATTTCCATGGACAGAGGAGCCTGGCAGTCTACATTCCACGGGGTTGTAAAGAGTCAGACCACCCGAGCAACTTTCACTTTCCCTTCACTTCAATAAATAGGTTTAGAAAATATGACTTGCCAGTGCCATATTAACTAGAATTCTTTTTTTTTTTTTTTTTTATTTATTTATTTATTTATTTTTTTTTCTCTAATTTTATTTTATTTTTAAACTTTACATAATTGTATTAGTTTTGCCAAATATCAAAATGAATCCGCCACAGGTATACATGTGTTCCCCATCCCGAACCCTCCTCCCTCCTCCTCCCCATACCATCCCTCTGGGCCATCCCAGTGCACCAGCCCCAAGCATCCAGCATCATGCATCGAACCTGGACTGGCAACTCGTTTCCTACATGATATTTTACATGTTTCATTGCCATTCTCCCAAATCTTCCCACCCTCTCCCTCTCCCACAGAGTCCATAAGACTGTTCTATACATCAGTGTCTCTTTTTGTCTCATAACCGGGTTATTGTTACCATCTTTCTAAATTCCATATATATCGTTAGTATACTGTATTTATGTTTTTCCTTCTGGCTTACTTCACTCTGTATAATAGGCTCCAGTTTCATCCACCTCATTAGAACTGATTCAAATGTATTCTTTTTAATGGCTGAGTAATACTCCATTGTGTATATGTACCACAGCTTTCTTATCCATTCATCTGCTGATGGACATCTAGGTTGCTTCCATGTCTTGGCTATTACAAACAGTGCTGCGATGAACATTGGGGTACACGTGTCTCTTTCCCTTCTGGTTTCCTCAGTGTGTATGCCCAGCAGTGGGGTTGCTGGATCATAAGGCAGTTCTATTTCCAGTTTTTAAGGAATCTCCACACAGTTCTCCATAGTGGCTGTACTAGTTTGCATTCCCACCAACAGTGTAAAAGGGTTCCCTTTTCTCCACACCCTCTCCAGCATTTATTATTTGTAGACTTTTGGATGCAGCCATTCTGACTGGTGTGAAATGGTACCTCATAGTGGTTTTGATTTGCATTTCTCTGATAATGAGTGATGTTGAGCATCTTTTCATGTGTTTGTTAGCCATCTGTATGTCTTTTTGGAGAAATGCTAACAAGTATGAAAGGAGAAATTAACATAACACAATAATAGTGGGAGACTTTAATACCCCACTTACACCTATGGATAGATCAACTAAACAGAAAATTAACAAGGAAACACAAACTTTAAACGATACAATAGACCAGTTAGACCTAATTGATATCTATAGGTCATTTCATCCCCAAACAATGAATTTCACCTTTTTCTCAAGCGCACATGGAACCTTCTCCAGGATAGATCACATGCTGGGCCATAAAGCTAGCCTTGTAAATTCAAAAAAATAGAAATCATTCCAAGCATTTTTTCTGACCACAATGCAGTAAGATTAGATCTCAATTACAGGAGAAAAAAACTATTAAAAATTCCAACATATGGAGGCTGAACAACACGCTGCTGAATAACCAACAAATCACAGAAGAAATCAAAAAAGAAATCAAAATTTGCATAGAAACGAATGAAAATGAAAACACAACAACCCAAAACCTGTGGGACACGGTAAAAGCAGTCCTAAGGGGAAAGTTCATAGCAATACAGGCATACCTCAAGAAACAAGAAAAAGTCAAATAAATAACCTAACTCTACACCTAAAGCAACTAGAAAAGGAAGAAATGAAGAACCCCAAGGTTAGTAGAAGGAAAGAAATCTTAAAAATTAGAGCAGAAATAAATGCAAAAGAAACAAAAGAGACCATAGCAAAAATCAACAAAACCAAAAGCTGGTTCTTTGAAAGGATAAATAAAATTGACAAACCATTAGCCAGACTCATCAAGAAACAAAGGGAGAAAAATCAAATCAACAAAATTAGAAACGAAAATGGAGAGATCACAACAGACAACATAGAAATACAAAGGATCATAAGAGACTACTATCAACAATTATATGCCAATAAAATGGACAACGTGGAAGAAATGGACAAATTCTTAGAAAAGTACAACTTTCCAAAACTGGACCAGGAAGAAATAGAAAATCTTAACAGACCCATCACAAGCATGGAAATTGAAACTGTAATCAAAAATCTTCCAGCAAACAAAAGCCCGGTCCAGACGGCTTCACAGCTGAATTCTACCAAAAATTTAGAGAAGAGCTGACACCTATCCTGCTCAAACTCTTCCAGAAAATTGCAGAGGAAGGTAAACTTCCAAACTCATTCTATGAGGCCACCATCACCCTAATACCAAAACCTGACAAAGATCCCACAAAAAAAAGAAAACTACAGGCCAATATCACTGATGAACATAGATGCAAAAATCCTTAACAAAATTCTAGCAATCAGAATCCAACAACACATTAAAAGATCATACACCATGATCAAGTGGGCTTTATCCCAGGGATGCAAGGATTCTTCAATATCCGCAAATCAATCAATGTAATACACCACATTAACAAATTGAAAAATAAAACCATATGATTATCTCAATAGATGCAGAGAAAGCCTTTGACAAAATTCAACATCCATTTATGATAAAACTCTCCAGAAAGCAGGAATAGAAGGAACATACCTCAACATAATAAAAGCTATATATGACAAACCCACAGCAAACATTATCCTCAATGGTGAAAAAATTGAAAGCATTTCCTCTAAAGTCAGGAACAAGACAAGGGTGCCCACTTTCACCATTACTATTCAACATAGTTTTGGAAGTTTTGGCCACAGCAATCAGAGCAGAAAAAGAAATAAAAGGAATCCAAATTGGAAAAGAAGAAGTAAAACTCTCACTATTTGCAGATGACATGATCCTCTACATAGAAAACCCTAAAGAATCCACCAGAAAATTACTAGAAATAATCAATGACTACAGTAAAGTTGCAGGATATAAAATCAACACACAGAAATCCCTTGCATTCCTATACACTAATAATGAGAAAACAGAAAGAGAAATTAAGGAAACAATTCCATTCACCATTGCAACGGAAAGAATAAAATACTTAGGAATATATCTACCTAAAGAAACTAAAGACCTATATATAGAAAACTATAAAACACTGGTGAAAGAAATCAAAGAGGACACTAATAGATGGAGAAATATACCATGTTCATGGATTGGAAGAATCAATATAGTGAAAATGAGTATACTACCCAAAGCAATTTATAGATTCAACGCAATCCCTATCAAGCTACCAACAGTATTCTTCACAGAGCTAGAACAAATAATTTCACAATTTGTATGGAAATACAAAAAAACCTCGAATAGCCAAAGCCATCTTGAGAAAGAAGAATGGAACTGGAGGAATCAACCTACCTGACTTCAGGCTCTACTACAAAGCCACAGTTATCAAGACAGTATGGTACTGGCACAAAGACAGAAATATTGATCAATGGAATAAAATAGAAAGCCCAGAGATAAATCCACGCACATATGGACACCTTATCTTGACAAAGGAGGCAAGAATATACAATGGATTAAAGACAATCTCTTTAACAAGTGGTGCTGGGAAATCTGGTCAACCACTTGTAAAAAGAATGAAACTGGACCACTTTCTAACACCATACACAAAAATAAACTCAAAATGGATTAAAGATCTCAACGTAAGACCAGAAACTATAAAACTCCTAGAGGAGAACATAGGCAAAACACTCTCCGACATACATCACAGCAGGATCCTCTATGACCCACCTCCCAGAATATTGGAAATAAAAGCAAAATAAACAAATGGGACCTAATTAACCTTAAAAGCTTCTGCACATCAAAGGACACTATTAGCAAGGTGAAAAGACAGCCTTCAGAATGGGAGAAAATAATAGCAAATGAAGCAACCGACAAACAACTAGTCTCAAAAAATATACAAGCAACTCCTACAGCTCAACTCCAGAAAAATAAACGACCCAATCAAAAAATGGGCCAACTAGGAATTCTTGAATCCCAGATGTGATTTTAAGATTTTCAAAATCACCTGAAGCAATCAATGTATTATTTAAATGTTGCCACTCTAAGTTGAGGATTAAAACTATGCATGGGGAAAAAAAAAAAAAAAGATTTTTGATGTTCTCATTCAAGTGTACTTTCTTCTCCCAGATTACCTGTCTCTGATTTTTTAAAAATTCCAACTTGCACAACAAAATGTATTGTTGAATTTTTTTTCTTTTTCCCTCACTAAAACTTTTAAGAAAGTGCTTGCATGTGTATTTTCTGAACTAAACATTTATAACATTTTTCTCAAGTGACTCAGTTTTTTGTAGAAACCTAAGTCATTATGTATGTTTTTGTATATTTGTTTGATTTGGGTAGTTGACTGATTTTCTTTTAATATCTTCTGAGTCTGCTTGACTTCATATTACATTTGCAATAGTGATAGAACTTTTAAGTGTTCATGAAAAAGAATTAACATTAATGGTTTGAAAAACAGTGTTTCCCAAGCTGGTCAAATATAAGCAATTCAGTAAGTTGGTGTCTTCTTTTTCCCTTCCTTCTTGTGTCCCAGCTGATCTATTTGTTCAAATGATGATTTCATTGATTACAGTGTGAGAGCCTTGTTTAATCTTTGGCTAGGTAAAGTAAAGGGAACATCTTTGCCTAACATAGTTTAAGTAATTTTTGCTCATTAATCAAGCCTTTGAATCAGTAGCCTTCTGTTTGGGGGCTACTTAGTTACTGTTCATATGTTTAATTTTTGTAAAGGGTGAACACTTTCTTTAAAGGGATTGTTTTAGTCTGTTCTGGCTGTAAAACAAAATACTCTTAAGTGACTTATATACAATAACATATTTCTCACAGTTGTGGAAGTTCAAGATCATGGCAGTGATAGACTTGATATCTGATGAGAGACTACTTCCTAGGCAGTCTTCTCCCTGTAACTTTACATGGCAGAAAGGACAAGGTAGCCTTCAAAATCTGCTTTTATAAGGGCACTAATCCCATTCCTGAGGGCTCCATCCTGATGACCTAATTACCTCTCAAAGTCCCCACCTCCTCATACACTGGGCATTAGGTTTTAATATATGAATTTTAAAGGGACACAAACACTCCATAGCAGGAATTATGCTTTGTTTCTTTTTAGGCACAAACACATACACACTCACATGCACACAACATATAGAATGCTATGTGTATAGGAAAGGCTTCTCAAATACTTTGGTAAGTAATTTTTAAGTCTTAGATAATTACTTATTTGTAAGTTAAAGTAATAACTTACAGTTCAAATAATATTGTATCAGTTACCCAAGAAAAATTGTGTGCCTAGCTATCACAGAATACATTATTATGTAGTTTCTTCATTTTGTGTGGGGAGAGTATGATGTGAGCTTGTGTATATTTGGAGGTGATAGGGAGATGTCACTGAAGCTGCTCTCACACAGCCTGAAGTGATGGATAAGCCTGTCCTTCTTGCCCTCTCTCCCCCACTTACATTGAAATATGGAGTGGTCCTGTAGTCAGCTTTTGTACTTTAATTGCTTTTGTGAAAGATGCAGTAACCTGTCCTCCTAGAAATCTGGCACCGTCGTTTTTTGATCAGCAGCTGTGTAGGCAAAGTTAATATAAATGGCTAGTGAACTTGGCAGACTCCCACCAAAACTATGATTCAGTCCCCATGGTTGCAGAGTTTCCCTTTTAGCAACACCTGAATAAGTATTATCAGGATTTTGAAAACAGTGAAACTAATTATAAAGTAACAAAATAACATCTGGAGTGAGTTACATATGGATATTTAACCAAGATATGTTTATAATGAAATCTTAACAATTGCACATAGCAATCAAGGCTATTTTCTCTAGGATTTGTACTATCATTTAAAGAAAATTTGTGCTAATGTATCATTTTCAAAATCGTAATGAAATTCTCATACAAACATAAAATTTGAATATATGCCAAAGATGTCATTTAACATTTTGAAAACCGAGAGGAAGTGTATAATGTTTAAGAATAGTTCAAAACAGAATGAAGAAATAGAGATTTATATATACTGGTCAGTTAAAGAAATGGTAAAATAAATGTGCTAAATAACAAAACTACTTCTTTCAAGGCAATATACAGAAGTACCTGACTTTATCCTTTATCCTGGACAGAAGTTATTATCTTCAAAATTATCAAAATTATCTTCATTGATCTCAATCATTTGCTTTCTTACTAGTTTTTGGTATGCTAACTTCAACTCTGAAATATACTTGATAGTTAAGTAGGGAGACCATGGTACACAAATCTTGAAAGTCATAATTCCTAAAGCAAATTGAGCTATTAGAATGACTTCTACTCAGCAAAGACATAATGAATTCTTTTACCTATTTCCAAACCGGGGGTTGTTTTTCATGACACTGGTTACAGCCACAGCCTCAGTCTGGATCAGGGTCTCCAGGCTCAGATTTCACCTTTGCCCTCATCACTCTGGTCTTCTGCTTTCTCTCTACCGAATGCTGGTAGAAGCAAGTTCTGGGTAAGGCTTATACCTTAATTGCTGCTACCATTGGAATTTTTCATTAGTTATTGGTCTTTTAAAAAAATGTCATTATGAATTGCATTATACTATTGGAAGCAAGAGCCCTCTCTGTCTAGTGGAAATAATACATATCTTTTTCTCTCAACATTTATTGAATACTTTCTATATGCTAAGTGCTATTTGTATATTATCCTACTTTCTGTTGATTGCATTAACAGCTTTATAATCAGAATAATTTAATGAATCAGAATCTCTATTTTTCAGATAATAAAAACGAAGGAAAAGGGAGGGGGACTACTTTGCCAACGATAAGAGATTTAGTAAGTGATGGAATGTAGTAAGATTTGATTGTAATTCTGCAAGACTGAAGTCTAGGTGTTCTATTAGGACAATAATTATTGCAGCAAATGACATTAATTTATTCTGCTTCAGTTTTCCTGCCAGTCACTTCTATCTTGACTAGTCTTTAGTTCCTTCCTAAAATTTTTATTTTTCTGTTTACTTCACTAAGCACAGGTATGAGGACATGTGTTCATACAGCAGTCTGCCTTCAGGCTGTATGGCCAGGAAGCAATGCCCCTTTCTAACTATAAACATTTCATTTTTGCCTACATGGTGACCCTGGCTGCAGTAGCCAGTGTGACCTCATATATGTATTAGCTTTATTCTTTACATCCTGTCTCTTCTGTCTTTAGCTTGGGTTAATCTGTTTCAGTGTTTCCTATGTTCATGATGCTCTGAGGATTAATGCTTATCCTGGTTTGGTGATTTTTAGTCTCTTTACAAAGTCCTGTTCATAATAATTTACTTAAGGAACCTAAACCCATTTCACTATTTTTGCCTTTGCTTTCTTCAAATCATTAGCTTTGGTTCCCAGCTGATATTAAAGAACCAAATGTCTAAGCTTTATTTACAATGTTCTTGCTAAATTCAGATTCACTGCTGTACCATCAGAACAACTCAGTTTCTCTTGTAAAACACTTTCCAGCCTAAAATTAACTCCTGTGTTTCGTGCTGTGTATAACACGTGCTTATGTTACCATTTTATACATTGGAGGAAATTATACGTGTCCAGTTCAGAAAATTATTATGCTTTCTTAAATATTCTGAAAGTTAAGATTTCCCAGATAATCAGCATTAAAGCTATCAAAGTAAGGACTGCCTTGATTGTAGGTCAAGAGGACAAGATCAGGAAAAATGGAGTATTTGCCACAGCAGAGCAGAGTGAATAATCTGTGCACCTCCCAGTAACAAGAGCTAGTGAAGATCCAAGCCCACATTCATATTGAACTCTACTATCAGTATTATTATTTTTGTGAACCACAGACATAATCATGCTTGCTCTAATTTTAAAAGCTTACAGATGGCTTCTCAATTTCTTACAGAACAAAGTCAAAACTCTTTGCTGTGATACTCAAGAACCCTTCATTTTCTCCCCAGATTTTGTTCCTTCCATCATTTCTGGTTAAGTTTCTTATGACTAAATCCCTCACTTTCCATTGAAAGTCCAAGCCACTTAAAAGGCAGCTTCCTATGCCTGGAAGATTCTTCCATCTTGTCTTCACCGAGTCAAGTTTTAACTCATATTGGAAGTGTAACATAGCCCTCTCTGAAGCTTTTCCTAGCTAATCCTGACCCCTCCTTGAAAAGTGTTTTGCATAATTTTTATTGCCTTGCCTAGAGGCAGAAAGAGCTTTGTGTATACCTCTTATGGCTACTGTGATTCATCTAATTATTAACAAGTCATCCTTATTATAATGAAAACCCCTGGAGAGTAGAGAATGTCTCTTTTTCTCTTTGTATTTCTGGGAGTGTGCACACACCTGGCATATAATAGATCTTGAGTCTATATTTGTGGAAGGAGTAGGTGAAAGTCTGGGAATGTTGTGCAGTGATTTTCCTGGTAGGCAAAAGGAAGACAGCCACAGAAGAATCTGGGAGATTACAAAATACAGATGAACAACCTGGTAGGAAGTTCTCAAAAGGGAAATAACAGATACTTTAAAAAAAAGGGACAAAGATATGGGATCTGGGGATATTAGACCATTGGCATATTCTTAAGAGAGCAAGTAAAATAAGTAGAAATCTTGTTGTTTAGTCACTAAGTCATATCTAACTCTTGAGACTCCATGAACAGTAGGCCGCCAGGCTCCTCTGTCCATGGGATTTCCCAGGCAAAATTACTGGAGTGGGTTGCCATATCCTTTTCTAAGAGAACAAGTAAAACAAGCGGACATCTTAGGCCCAAGTAAATGGGAATTTTAGGAGAAACATAAAGCAAGGCCTTTATCAGACAGGAATGAGAGTGACCATGTTACTGAAAGTAGACTGTAAGGTAAGAGTTGTTTATTTGAAAAGAACCAGGGTAGATTTTGCACATGACACAAGTAACAAGGTACCAAAGACTTAGCTCCTGAAACTACCAGGACCAGACTTATACCAGGGTGTCTACAGGTAGCCAAATGCATTCATATCTTCATTTTCTTCATTTCCTTCCATGAGAAGGAAAATAGGATTAATCAAAAGGCTTGTCAGTTTCCACACAACAAGGAGTTTCTTTAGGTTCTGGACTCCTACCTATTTAAAATGCTCTGGTCCTGGTTGGGTTTCCTACTAGTCATCACTTTTGGGTGATGCTTATTACTATTAGTTTTAATCCATACTGGATTCTATACATAGGAACTTGCAACCAATGATTTGGTATTTTAAGGGGGTTGGACCAAGTTCTGCCAGGTTCAACCACTTAGGATTCTGTGCTCCAACCTACATTTATGACTTGAGATCCTGTTTCTAAGAAGTTAAGGGCATGGAACGTTCAGGGAGTCTAAGAGGTTCTGAGTTTCCTTCTACTGAATGTGTTTAAAGAAGTAAGTTGGCTATCTCAGCATTCTGGGTTATCATCAATTTCTGATTCCCCTGTAAAAACAGAATTCAAACAGTATAAAAGTAGGGGAGGAAATTGTTCTTCTAGCTGTGTTTATTTATTCATTTTAATTCAAGGAGTTTATTGAACTTAAAATATTGGGCTTAGAAAAGGCCAAAAGACTATGGCTGTGGTAGTCTATTAATAGTGGCCAAAAAGACAGTAGAAAGCAGCCACAGTCTTCTGGGTTGATGAGCAGTAATCAAAGGAGGATATAAATTGTGGAGATGCCTCAGTGAGGGGCCTTCACTCCAGCTAGACAAATTGCCTCCTGAATAATTGTTCTGGAGTAGAAGAGGCTTTGATGTTATTAATTTCCCTATTTACAAAAGAGAACCAGTTATGAGACTATTAAGTTGTAGAAAAAAAGCTCTTTCCTTTTTCTCACACATCCATGCCTCAAGCCAATTTTTCCTAATTAGTCAGATGGAAAACTAATGGAGTTGTTGGAAGGCTGATTGAGTACTTAGCAGCTCAGCAAAAACATAAATCACCATTTGGAATAAGAGATGTGTTGAGCAATGCAATGGGTGGGTATGCTGAGATGGTGCAAGTTCCTGCTCCAAGGGAAATTTCACAGTAACTTTTGTCCCAGTTATGTCTCCTTTCCTTGTTGACTAAAGGAGACTGCCAGGGATGGAGGAATTAGCTCCATGTATCTCTCCAAGTTCCTGAAACTCAATTCTTACTGAGGATATACAAACACCAGGTCCTGATGTAAGTCAGAAGTGAAATAATTTTTTGCAGAAGACTGACTCTTCATTCACTATTCAGTTCATTCATCCATCAAACAAGCAGTTTCCGTGTATATTTTAATCCTTTGTATGCAAATTTTTAAAAAGATGTGTGTGAGTTCATTTTTATGAAAATTATCAGAAACACTAAAATATTTTTAGTGTTGTTTTCCTGGCCCAGAGAGAGTAGAAATCAGAAGGTGAAGGACTTTTCATTTAAACTCCCTCTAAAATGTTTGATTTCAGTAACCAAGTATTTAACTTTTTATTTTAAAATAATTCTGTTTGTTAGATATATTCCCTATTTCCCCAGAGAAGAAGCCAGAGGAAGAGAGACCATGTCTCCTAGGAAAGGGTATCCTTGGCCATTCTTGTATAGAAGACACAGCTCCTAATTTGGGGGTGAGACACAGCCGAGCCTTCGGGGAGAACTGCTGTTACACTCCTTGGTCAACAGTGACCCACCAAGAAGCCCTTGCTCCTTCCCTCCTTCAGTTCAGCTCAGGCAGTCAGTCATGTCTGACTCTTTGTGACCCTACGGACTGTAGCACGCCAGGCTTCCCTGTCTATCACCAACTCCTGGAGCTTGCTCAAACTCATGTCCATCAAGTCAGAGATGCCCTCCGACCATCTCATCCTCTCTCGTCCCCTTCTCCTGCCTGCAGTCTTGCCCAGCCTCAGGGTCTTTTGCAGTGAGTCAGTTCGCATCAGATGGCCAGAGTATTGGACTTTCAGCTTCAGCATCCTGTGCAGGTTCAGCATCCTTTCCTTAACAGTAATAATAATATAATTCATCATTTTTGTTTTCAAAGTTGATTGATTCTAAATAAAAACAGCAGGAAGTTCTTTTCTATCCTTAGAATTTAGGGTCACTTAAATTATAATTAACTTTCATTGCTCCCATCATTTTAAAATCATCTTAGGCAATTTAACAAAGAAGTCCAAATAGATTTTTAGAACATTCTAATAAGGCAGTTTCACGTGTTGAATATTTAATTGCCTATGTATTATTGCAGCTCATTCTTCAGTGAAGCCTAAGTGAATAATTTCTTCAATGATCCAGGCTGTCCCTCTTCCTTTTTCCCTCAGTCTTTAAGTGCACAGGAGTACACCCTAAACTCAGTGAGGCAGAAAACAAAGGCAAAATATATTTTAAAGCGTAATTATTACTAACTGCAGTTTAGATCTTCTCGAAATGAATAAAATCTGCAAGTTTAAGCTATTTCCTCTCATCTGTTTCCTCTCTTTGTCTTTGGATCCTTTGTCAAATAATGAGAAGTTGATGAATGATGAAATTTGAAGTTTCACTAACGAGAAGACTAAATTGAAAATTAGTTTGCTCAGTTTTTATATTCACAATAATGTTAATTATAAAGCAAAATGGCAGTGACTGAGCTATCTGGTTGAAATAAGGACACAGTAACACACTGGCTGGGTTGATGAGGAAGATTTTCAAATTGCCTCACTTCCACTAATCCAAGTGTAAATATTCAGCTTGAGATAAATTCCAAAAAATGATTAAAGTATATTATTTTTGGCTGAATGCTGAGCTGAAATATATAATATGAAATAAAAGAAAACATTATCAGTATATCAAACTTTTGCTCATCTAAAAAGCAGTCTTAGTTAAACCAGTTCACCAAACCATTACAATTTTTATTAGAAATGAGTATTTATGTGCTTACTAAGATGTACCCAGTAGGGGAGTCTTTATGATTTTCAATTCAATAGCAGCAGTAAGAAAAATTGCAGTACTGATTTAAACTTCCATTACTAAGCAAAGTAAGAAGTAGTTTCCATTTTCAATAGTACAAACACAACTGAGTATATAAACTATAATTAGAGGCACATGTGCAAATTCACCTTTTTATAGCACTAAACATCTTTGAGCTTGAGCTATTTCTTAAAAAGATAGTTACTAATATCATCAACTCCCACCACCCCCCAGTGCTGCCTCACCCCCATGGTGAACATTCTTAAATGATTCCTTTTTTTATAATGACTGATATCCTTCAACTTCATCACCAGTGCATTTTCACAAATTGTGATGGGATGTATCTGAAGCTGACTTTTGAAAGATAGTACTTCTTAATGGGACTTAATGTTTATTCTTAAGAATAAACATGCTGAGGATATTGTTTGATAGCTTCTGCATTGTTTTTCTCTCTTCTTTACCTGTAAGTGGTTTTTTAGCAGTGAGGGATAAAGATGATTGACAGACAATGAATAATGTTAATAGTATGAGCTTTGGAATCATGGAGAATCTGTGCCCATCACAGCTTCATTTACTCCTGGAATGACTTGACAATTCACTTGTGTAATTGCCTTGATCTTCAGTTTTCTCAATTATAAAATAAGAATTATAACGTCAATGTTGTGAGGAATAAGCAATCAACATATTAATATTATAATCATTGCAATTTAATTTGAAACAGATCACGCATTTTATTTTAGAAAATAGGAGAAAATCTCATTGTCCAAGAAAATAGCTGTTTATGACTCCTTTTTAAGTTGAATTAACCTCAGTTTTTTAAATATATCCAATCTAGATTTTTCTATGTATGTGAGATCAAATATCCTTAGAGTACTACCAAGTCCATGTTTATAGATAATTGGTTAGTTAAAACAGCATTTAGTTCATTAGTAACTGGAAAATGGATATAAGCATGGTAGACGTCTAGTTAATGTTATACAGCATGTGTCTCTGAATATGTCTCCTATCTTCATGAAATAAACTGAATAAATGTTGCACAAAATCCTTAATGGTTCTTTAAATTTTTCTGGTTTAATGTTGCTGACTACTCAAATATATATGGTCTTTTCATTTGAAATTTTTGAAGCAAACATTTAAAAATAGAAAATAATTTCCCGATCTTAACCTATTAGAGGTATAATAAAACATTCTGCCCTGCAGGACCATTTTTAATCACTAGCAAGGCAAACTGAGAAATACTGGAAACAGAAGATGTTAGAGACAATCTCTTATTTATACACATATGTCATATATTCACTTCTATACAGCATTTGTCTTTTGAATAGAAGTATTTTGAGATGTATATTGTCACCCTGCTTATTTAACTTCTATGCAGAGTACATCATGAGAAACGCTGGGCTGGAAGAAGCACAAACTGGAATCAAGATTGGATATATTTAAAAAATTGAGGTTGTACATTTGAGATGCACAGTTTCCAAAGCTGCTACAAACGTGTTATTTAAAAAATTTAACATAATCAGGTATTTGTTTCTACTGATCTTCCAGAAGGCATTAAAGGACAGTGAAAGCAAGGTATTCTTATTATTATAACAATTTTGTTTAAAACAAATGCTATTTTCTAGTAATTTATGCTTATTAGGTAGCTTAATTTTATGTCTGTATTTTTGCAATGAGTTTAAGTGTATTTATGATGCTAAATGCACACACACACACAAATATATCTGCAGAAATGTTTATTTCTTTGTAATAGGCCGTAAGTATGCAGAGCGTTTGTACCTATGAACAAAAATACGAGGACAAGTACTTTAGTCAGGTGTTTACTTCTTGAAGCAAGTGTTTATTTTTGTCATTTTTCCATATTTCAGCAAAAATAAACTCAGGATAGAAATTAAGTATCAAAAAATAGAAAACAGCTAATAATATCTTAGTATTTAATGTTGAAGAGATGAAATTTGGGCTTATTAATGTCAATCAGGAAATATTGAGATATAATATATTCCCATAATAAATTTATATGCAAATAATTTTTACTTCCAAGGAAGCAGTGATGGCATATAATTATGAAAACAGGTCGAATTTGGGAAAGAAGCTTTTTGTTTAATGACAACGTTCATAATCCAAGCCAAAATTGAATATTAAGCAAGTAGATACGATCAAATCTCAGTATCTATCCCCAGTTTCTGAAATATGACTGAACCTACATTTTAAGTATTTTAAATATTTTTAACACTAAATGCTTATTATTTAGTTACAGAGAAAATAATCTTTGATTTCCCTTAAAAAACTTTATTTTCAAACAATTTTCTAATATTTTAAAAAATGTAATTTTGATTCCTTACTCTTTGAAAGGGCCAGACGTGAAACTGTTAAGGGATGATATGTAAGATCACCCACATGGGTGTACTGAAAAATTAAAAAAAAAACAAAACTTTATTATGGCTCTTATAAAAGCCTAAATATTTTATTTTTACTCCCAAGAGTTATAAAACTCAATTTGACTCTAAGGGATAAAAGTAATGAAAAAACTTTTCTTATGGTTCGTTTAATTCAGCATTTAGTTTCATCAGATAAGCCAACAGGTTGTAAAATAAAAAAATATCATCTGAGGAACGTCATCGTGTCAAAATACACTGAAGAGCAAAAGTTGTGATCATTTGCTTGTTCAAAAATTTTGTTGACTTGCCGTACTCCTTAGATTTTAGACTGATATTTTAATTAGAGATATATTTTAAGAATTATATGGGAAAATAGTGAAAATAGTAATTCACTTATAGTCTAATTTCAAGAAAGTTTGAATAAAAAGAAATGTTTACCTTCTCAAGCAAATGCAATATTAGATGAAATATTTAGCTAAATGCAAAATTATAAGCATCATAATTTGTTCTGATTATATTCTTAGTAAAAAGGACTTTCCAGGGCTTTACTATTTCACAATAAATTTTATCTTAGCAAGTATTTATGGAGGAAATAAATTTAGGCTTAATCTCTAAAGGCACATTGCTGAATCAGATATTGGTATCACCTTGTAAACATTTGATATTTATGGAATACACTTTTTTACTGTTTAAGATCATACAAGAAAGTGTCATAGTAATCAAATCACAAGATTAAAAGAACTATTAGTATTTATATTAAAGTGTTGTGAATATTTTATGGATTTGTTTTATTGCAAAAAAAATATCGACCTAGAAGAAGCAGAAGATATTAAGAAGAGATGGCAAGAATACACAGAAGAACTATACACAAAAGATCTTCATGACCCAGATAATCATGATGGTATGATCACTCACCTAGATCCAGACATCCTGGAATATGAAGTCAAGTGGGCCTTAGGAAATATCACTATGAATAAAGCTAGTGGAGGTGATGGAATTCCAGTTGAGCTATTTCAAGTCCTGGAAGATGATACTGTGAAAGTGCTCCACTCAATATGTCAGCAAATTTGGAAAACAGCAGTGGCCACAGGACTGGACAAAGTTGGTTTTCGTTCCAATCCCAAAGAAAGGCAATGCCAAAGAATGCTTGATAGTCCCTTGGACTACAAGAAGATCCAACCAGTCCATCCTAAAAGGGATCAGTCCTGGGTGTTCCTTGGAAGGACTGATGTTGAAGCTGAAACTCTAATACTTTGGCCACATGATGCGAAGAACTGACTCATTTGAAAAGACCCTGATGCTGGGAAGGATTGAAGATGAGTGGAAAAGGGGATAACAGAGGATAAGATGGTTGGAGGGCATCACCTACTCAATGGGCATGAGTTTGAGTGAACTCCGGGAGTTAGTGATGGACAGGGAGGCCTGGTGTGCTGCACTCCACGGAGTCACAAAGAGTCGGACACAACTGAGTGACTGAATTGAACAGAAAAAATATATTTTCAAATCTTCTTCATAAATGCCTTGATGACATAATTAAGAGTTGATGTACTGATTTCATAGGTTAAAGTTTATATAAAAATAAAATTGCAGTAATTACAAATGACATAACTTCCTGCCAAATAAAACCCTATTAATAATTTTTAAAATATTGTAATTTTGAGTATAATAAAGTGTTATAAGTATTTAGAAAGCATCTATTGAGGGGGGAATTTAATCAGCAAAATGAAGTACAAAGACAAAAGTTATGGTTATGAAAGCAGAGGCACATTGTGGTGGGTGTGGTAGAGAGAAATCACTTGTGTAGTACAAGGATGTTTATAAATTGTCTTGCTTTCATCCTAAAATTTCTACTTTTAACCTTTGGCTTGATATCTTGATTTCTCAATTCCCTAATATCTTATCATGAATTATTTTAGAATTTTCTGGAAACTCTCATCACCTCTAATTGTTTGACTCTTAAAAGCTCTGACCTCTTACATTTGCAGCTTCTTGCTCAACTCTGCCCTCTTCAATTGCCATGTTGTCCATTGCTTGTAACTCTAATTTTCTATTTTTATTTTATATTCTGTAGCTTGGTGTTCCCACCCATGTTTAATTAATCATCAGTTCCTATTGATTGCTCATCAGTAACTGATTCTCCCCTGGAACATTGCAATAGCCTCCTAACTAGTTTCTCTGTACCCACTATTGGTAAATATTACTAATAACGATGCCAAATGATGCCTTACCTATGTGAGTATACTGCTGAAGACTCTGCCATTTCTTCTCATTGCTTTTATGTGAAATTTCTAAGTCCTAACAAATGGAAAGTTTGTCACCACTTTGTTACTCCAGCTTAGTTAAGTATTCAGACATCATCTTCAGGGAATTTTTTTAAGCCAATGAGTGGTTTTTGTTATCATATTGCTTTACACACATTTTTTGTACTTCACTTTCATATATTACAACAATTAGTATATCATTTTCTCATTCCATCTAGAACACAATATTTATATATTGAATATTTTAATTAAAAATTTAATAGCTAATATATGAAAGAGTATCATGTTGAGATATGAAGTTCACAACAGCTATTTGTTTTCTGTTTCGTTTAACAAGGAGCCAGTATTTGTCTGATTTCTTAGTTATGAGATAGGTCTGGTGGTGTCTGTTTCTCAGATTGTCAGAAAGTAGTGGGTGTTGAAACACCACTTAGACACTTACTGCAAAGTGATACTTTACCATCAGTTAGATCAATATGTCTGTGCCTACATCCCAGGAGCCAAGGAGAGCAGGAAATTGTTAATTACTGATAGAATTTGGAAGACCAAGTTCAGTTGCCCTGTATTATGAGAAAGAAAAGTGCTTTCACTTTGATTTTGTGGTTGTGCTAATATTCTTGTCCTTAAACTACTTTTATTTTGCTTCTCTCTGAAATGAAACTGTAATCATGCTGTTACTTTGTTTTTCTTAAGGCTGCTTTATTTCATTTCCTGCATACTCAGATTCTACCGCTTTTGACGAACTAGGCAAACAAGTCTATTTTGAAATGAGTCAGAAATGTACTGAAACATAATGATATTCCTTCAATTTTTAAATGAACCCATCTTAGCATGATTTTGTAAAATTAACATTTCAATAGCTTCCTCCTAACACAGACCACATTTCAATCAAACACACCTAGTATTCGCAAAATCAGTTTCAAATTTTGAACTAAGCAGCATAGCATTCGTCATTAAATTACCTAAATGAAATGTGGCATAGTTTTATATTCTGCCAAAATGTGTTCTAAATAAAATATTTTATCATTTAATTCCTATTCATGTAATTTTACTGGATATATATTTTCTGTTCCCATTTTCTCTAATCTATTGTCTAGGCGTATAAAAAGAGTTGAAGCTGACAACAACGACAAGCCCAATCTCACGTTCAAAAGGCAAAAAATGAAGGGCTGTCTAAAAGATAAGGATGAATAAGAATGCTTTCCTAAAATGATCAGATAGACATACTATTCATGTGACAAATAGCGAAAATCAGTTTTAAAAGGTTACTTTACTTCTCTAAACAAATGTTTCACAGCGTAAAACACCCCTGACCCATAATTTTTCAGATATCTAAGTTGTCTTTTCAAAAATTTCACTTAACCCTATTCCAGGAGCCTATCTGTTTTAATAAATATATTAATATAATGTATACCTGTGGTCGATTCATTTTGATATTTGGCAAAACTAATACAATTTTGTAAAGTTTAAAAATAAAATAAAATTGTAGTTGAAAAAAAATAAAAATATAGCAGTTAGGGGTTCATTGTGTGTTCTTAAAAATTCTAAAGATTTCTCCCCTTTTATGGTTTCCTCTGTCTCTTTAAATTAACAGTTAATCTTTTTGCTGCCTTTTAGAAAATGAGAAACAATTGACATATAACTACATTAATTTCAGATATATATCATAATGATTCTATATGTGTGTAGTGAAATGAACACTACAATATGGCTGTTGTTGTTTTTCAGTTTCTAAGTCGTGTCTGACTCTGCAACCCCATGAACTGCAGGATGCCAGGCTTCCTTGTGCTTCACCATCTCCCAGAGTTTGCTCAGAATTATGTCCATTTAGTCAGTGATGCCATCCAGCCATCTCATCCTCTGCCACACCCTTCTGCTACTGCCCTTAGTCTTCTCCAGCACCAGGGTCTTTTCCAGTGAATCTGCTCTTCACATCAGGTGGCCAAAGTATTGGAGTTTCAGTTCAGAATCAGTCCTTCCAATGAATATTCCCAGGGTTGATTTCCTTTAGGATTGACTAGTTTGAATTTTCTTGAAGTCCAAGGGACTCTCGAGTCTTCTCCAGCACGACAGTTTGAAAGCATCAGTCCCTTGCTGCTCAGCCTTCTTTATGATCCAACTCTCACATCCATGTATGACTACTGGAAAAATTGTAGCTTTGACTAGATGGACCTTTGTCAGGAAAGTAATCTTTCTGCTTTTTAATACATTATCTAGTTTTGTCATAGCTTTCCTTCCAAGGAGCAGTGTCTTTTAATATGGCTAGTTTGCATTTTTCATCACACACATACAAATTTTACTCTTATAAGAACATTTAAAATTTACTCTGTCAACTTCCAATATAGAATATAGTGCTGCAGTTACCATGCTGTATATCCCTGTGACTTATTGTATAACTGACTACGTTATGACCACTTTCACCCATCTCCCACCCCCACTTGCCATCTCTACAACCGCCAATCAATCTTTTCTCTGTAACTATGAGTTTGCTTTTGTTTTAAGATTTCACATATAAATGAAATCATACAGTATTTATCCCTCTCTGACTTACTGTACTTAGCATAATGCCCTCAAGAAAAGACAGAGGAACCAGAGATCAAATTGCCAATATCTGGTGGATCATCGAAAAAGCACGAGAGTTCCAGAAAAACATCTACTTCTGCTTTATTGACTACGCCAAAGCCTTTGACTGTGTGGATCACAACAAACTGTGGAAAAATCTTAAAGAGATGGAAATACCAGTCCACCTGACCTGCCTCCTGAGAAATCTGTATGCAGGTCAAGAAGCAACAGTTAGAACTGTACATGGAACAACAAACTGGTTCCAAATTGGGAAAGGGGTACTTCAAGGATGTATATTGTCACCTTGCTTATTTAAATTATAAGCAGAGTACATCATGTGAAATGCCAGGCTGGATGAAGCTCAAGCTGGAATCAAGATTGTTAGGAGAAATACCAATAAGCTCAGATGTGCAGATGATACCACCCTTATGGCAGAAAGTGAAGAACTAAAGAGCTTCTTGATGAAAGGGAAAGAGGAGAGTGAAAAAGTTGGCTTAAAACTCAACATTCAGATAACTAAGATCATGGCATCTGGTCCCATCACTTCATGGCAAATAGATGGGGAAACAATGGAAACAGTGAGAGAGTTTGTTTTCTTGGGTTCCAAAATCACTGACTTTGGAGTCAGTGATTTCATGACAGCAGCCATGAAATTAAAAGACCCTTGCTCCTTGGAAGAAAAGTTATGACCAACCTAGACAGCTTATTAAAAAGCAGAGACATTACTTTGCCAACAAAGGTCCATCTAGTCAAGGCTATGGTTTTTCCTGTAGTCACGTATGGATGTGAGGGTTGGACTAAAGAAAGCTGAGCGCTGAAAAATTGATACTTTTGAACTGTGGTGTGGAGAAGACTCTCGAGAGTCGCTTGGACTGCAAGAAGATCCAACCAGTACATCCTAAAGGAGATCAGTCCTGGGTGTTCATTGGAAGGAGTGATGTTGAAGCTGAAACTCCAATACTTTGGCCACCTGATGCAAAGAACTGACTCATTTGAAAAGACCCTGATGCTGGGAAAGATTGAGGGCAGGAGGAGAAGGGGACAACAGAGGATGAGATGGTTGAATGGCATCGCCTTCTCGATGGACATGAGTTTGAGTAAGCTCCTGGAGTTGGTGATGGACAAGGAAGCCTGGCGCGCTGCAGCCCATGGATTCTCAAAGAGATGGACATGACTGAACGACTGAACTGAACTGCCTGAATATTTCATTTTATGTATACATACCATACATTCTTTATACATGCATCAATTGATGGGCATTTAGATTGCTTCCAGGTCTTGACTATTATAAATAATGTTATAATGAACATGGGGTGCATATAGTTCTTCAAATAAGTTATTGGTTTTCTTTGAATAAATACCTGTCAGTGGTGGTCTCTATCAAATGATAGCTCTATTTTTAATTTTTTGAGGAACCTTCATACTGTTTTCCATAGTGAGTATACCAATTTATATTCCTATCAACAGTGCACAAGTGTTTATTTTCCCCCCACATCTTCACCAGCACTTAATTTTTTGTCTTTTTGATAAGAGCTATTCTGTGTGAGGTGGT
Organism: Bos mutus; assembly: GCF_027580195.1. Taxonomy (NCBI): domain Eukaryota; kingdom Metazoa; phylum Chordata; class Mammalia; order Artiodactyla; family Bovidae; genus Bos; species Bos mutus. Next base: position 66,751,074 of record NC_091628.1, read on the forward strand.
ATCATATTGTGATTTTTATTTCCATTCCCCTTATGATTAGTGATGTTCAATACTTTCCTCTTGTGCCCGTTCACCATTCATATGTATTCTTTGGTGGAATGTCTGTTTAGCTCCTTTGGCAATTTTTTAATCAAATTTTTTTCCATTGTGTTACATGAGTTCCTTGTGTATTTTGGATGAGTTCCTTGTGTATTTTGGATACTAACCTCTTATCAGATGTGATTTGCAAATATTTCTCTGATTTGGTAGGCTGCCTTTTCATTTTGTTGATGGTCTCTTTTGCTTTTTAGTTTAATGTTGTCCTGTTTGTTTTTGCCGTTGTTGCCTTTGCCTTTGATGTCATATTCAGAAAAACCACTTTCAGGACCAGAATCAGGGAGCTTATTACTTTATGTTTTCTTTTGGGAGTTGTAGTTTTAGGTTTAATGTTCAAGTTTTTAATCCATCTTGAGTTGATTTTTGTGTACAGTATAAGATAGTGATCCGGTTTTATTCTTTTGTGTGTAGCTGTCCTGTTTTCTCAAAACCATTTTTTGAAGAGATTTTTCCCATCCCTATTTCATTTTCTTGGCCGCTTTCTCATAAATTAATTAGCATATATGCATGAGTTTGTTTCTAAGCTCTCTATTCTGTTCAGTTGATATATGTTTAGCTGCCAATATCATACTGTATTGATTACTATCGTTTTGTAACATAATTTAAAATCAGGTAGCATGATTTCAGCTTTGTTCTTAAGATTGCTTTGGCTATTCAGGGTCTTTTATTTTTTCATATAAATTTTATAATTGTTTTTTTTATGTTAAAAGTTAGAATTTTTATTAGAATTGCATTGAATCTGTACATTGCTTAGGATAGTATGGACATTTTAACAGTGTCAATTCTTCCAGTCTGTTGGCATGAAATATTGTTCCTTTATTTGTATCTCTCATCAGTGTCTTAAAATTTTCAGTGTAAAGGTCTTTCACTCCTTGGTTATATTTATTCCTAACTAATTTATTCTTTTTGACACAATTTTAAATGATAGTTTAAAAAAAATTCTCTTTTAGATAGTTGATTCTTAACTGATAATAGACATATTTGTTTAGATAAGAAATAAAAGACAAAATGGTACAAATAAAATGGTGGCTAATAGCTACACACAAAGTGGAGATTTTAATGATATCATGAAACTAGTATTAACTGATACCAATATTTTAAAATTATGAAAAATGGTACATTTCTTAAAATAACATAATTTATCAGAACTGATTTGTATTTACTCCCTCAGAGTAAATTTATTTAAAATCTAGAACATATTAAATGTTAAAATATTAGAAGCAGTCCTTTAAAAGCAAAAGAAAGTTAATCAACTGTCACCATTTCTATTCAACAAGGTTTTGGAGTTCCTACCCCAGTTAATTAAAAAAAAAATAATTACAAGATAAAGTAAATTAGAAATGCAATTGACTTTTCTATATGATGTTATCATCTGCATAGAAAACACAAAATAATTCACCTATAAATTGTTTGATATAATAGAAAATTTGAAAAGGTACAAGTAAATGGTGTTATATAAAGAATTTTAAATATGGAAAAGCCCATTGCATTTCTATAAAAGCAGGAAACTGACAAGTTTAATTAAAGAAGAAAACATTTAAACTTGTATAAGATGACATCAAGTATTTCAGAATGTGTGGGTAGGCATGTTAAGTCACTTCAGTCGTGTCCGACTCTGTGCTCCCTGGTGGACTGTAACCCATTATGCTCCTCTGTCCATGGGATTCTCTAGGCAAGAATACTGGAATAGGTTAACATTTCCTCCTCCAGGGAATCTTTCTGACCCAGGGATTGAACCCTGGTCTCTTAAATCTCCTGCATTGGCAAGCAGGTTCTTTACTGCTAGCACCACCTGGGAAGCCCCATTTAAGAATAGATGTATGATGTAAATATACAGATAAAATTATAAAAATGAAGACTAAACCAATCAACAGGAAGATAATAGTGTGAAATGTTGATACTGTGAAATGTTGTTATCTGCCTAAATTGATCAGTGTTACTGAAATAAGATTCCAAAAGTATTTTTTTATGAGATTCAGTATGATTTTGCAATCAATGTGGAAGTGTAAAGGACAAAGATTAGTGGACTCAGATCAGCAAGAAGATAACTTACTAAATCAAATAAGACTTGTAAATTGTGATTATGAAAATAGTGTGGCATTGGTACAGATAGTCAAATTGATGAAATGCAGATACGTGATTCTGTGGAATATTAATACATGATATATCTGAAATATAAGCAAATATGCTTGTTAAGATCTATATACAAAGTACATGTGCATATAAAAATTAATAAAATAGAAAGGATAAGCATGGCAATGTAGATTCTCAGACTGTCTTAGATTGTAAGGCAGATGGATGGGATTAAGGAGGAACCATTTGGTTGGTTGTAAATTTTGTTTTGGGTAATATTCATAGTACAAAATTTATTGAAAATAAATAATTGAATATTTAGCAGTCTATGCATAAACAGATGATCAAGATATATATTTATATAAATATCTATATATAATGCACAGAAGCTTATGGTTATTCCAGTGATTTGTGTAGATCAAAATTCAGTAATGAACATAGTTTTAACGGCTTTTTGGGTATGGATAAACACTGACTCCATTAGCTAGGACACTAAATGTCTGGCACTCAGTGATTCTCTATTGTAACCAACCTACTATCGATTAATGCATTTTGATATTAAAATGTATATTTAACATGAAAGGATTAATAAAAATGTACACACACACTCAACACCACACACAGTTGGAAGTCTTTAGCTGTTTTGAATCTAAATGTACACATCTTACTTGGAACAGTAAATTTTTTTAGAACTCATTATATGCCTAATGATCAAAAGAACAAAGTTCATAAACAGATTTGTCTCCTTCTGTGCATTCTCTCAGTAACTCATTATCCACATTTTAATATTTGTTTTAGATTTGACCTTGTCAAAACATAATATATGATGATTATAAAGTTACACATGCCCTGAACTGGTAGCCAGTAAAACTTCTGTTTAATAATTTGACAGGTAATTCTGATCATAAATTTTGTTGACATAATTTTCACTAAGGAATCATGCTATTTTGTATTAAATTATGGATTCTCCTTGTCACTTCCTATTGATTATGACCATAGTAATACAGCTAAGATATATATAGCTTTTGCCTTAAAAATATCTCGAAGTATTTTATCAGGATTTTAAAATACTTTTTCCCCTTTATCAGTTAGAATTTCAAATAGAGAAATGATCTAGGTAATAAATTTGAGTAAGCAATAGTAGAAATGGGACTAGAGCCCATTTTGTACAATTTCAGATTCCTATTATTTAAAACTTATTCTTAAAATCATCTAACATTATATAGAATTTACTATGTACCAGATACTATTCTAGGCAATAATGCTGGTGATCCTTTTAATGAATGAGATAACATATAAGCAAAAATAAAGATAAAGCTAGATATTAAGATTTAAATGTGTGTATAGTACTGTAATGAAAGAATGGGCTAGTGCTGTTATGTGTAGTCAGAGCATCCTATCTCTGGGATATAAACTGAGATCTGAGCCTCAAGGAGTCAGTCATATGGGAATCAAGGGATGAGCACTGCAGACATAAACAGCACCTGTGCAAAGGTCCTAGACTGGAAATTACCCTTGGATGCTGGAGAGCATTGTATATTAGAGAAAAGTGATATTCAATTGCCAAGAAAGAGGACAGTAGAATTGACTGATGGACATGGGACTAAATGCCCTACATTTGAATTACCTTTATGGAAAGTAGTTAAGAGAAATAAATTTTTATCAACATTAGCTCAGATTAGGAGAAGGCAATGGCACCCCACTCCAGTACTCTTGCCTGGAAAATCCCATGAATGGAGGAGCCTGGTAGGCTGCAGTCCATGGGGTTGCTAAGAGTCGGACATGACTGAGTGACTTCACTTTCACTTTTCACTTTCATGCATTGGAGAAGGAAATGGCAACCCACTCCAGTGTTCTTGCCTGGAGAATCCCAGGGACAGGGGAGCCTGGTGCGCTGCCGTCTATGGGGTCGCACAGAGTTGGACACGACTGAAGTGACTTAGCAGCAGCAGCAGCAGCTCAGATTATCTCTGGTTCTATAGTATTTAATATTCTTAAAATTGATATGCTACTGATTAAATTATCTGTATGTGTATATATTTTATATATATATGTATTTAATCTATTTGGAGAGAAGTTATTCACCTTGAAAACTAAAGTGCTCTAGAATATTTTGTGGTTTGTATGCAATATGACTTGATTTTGAAGACTGAAAAATAAATATCAAAAGTTCAAAATCAAAAGTTCAATGAAAAAACTATTTCAGTCTATTTTTATGAAGCTATAAAAATAACAGCTTCATCACCTTATTATATTTGAAGTAATCTAAAGAAATGTCCTCTGAATCCGTGATATTGACACCTATGGACCCTGCTTCCCTGTAGCCTCTCATGTTCTTTGCCCTTTGCCTTGCTCACTCCCACCCTGGAGAAGAGCTGTCCCAACCTGGAGAAGGGGTGCACCCCTGCTTCTCACAGCACTTACAGACTGCTGAGCCCCTTTGAGGTATTTGCCATCAAATTGTATTATGTGGACCTCTTTTTACAGGCATACCATCCTCCTCATTTTCCTTCTTTGTTAAAGATGATAGTACCTGCATTACTGTCTTCCTCTTAAACAATTTCTTTTTCTAACTGGATTATTCCATACCCACTTAGCTGATTGACTTCCCTGGTGGCTCAGACAGTTAAGCGTCTGTCTACAATGTGGGAGACCTGGGTTTGATCCCTGGGTCGGGAAGGTCCCTGGAGAAGGAAATGGCAATCCACTCCAGTACTATTGCCTGGAAAATCCCATGGACAGAGGAGCCTGGTAGGCTACAGTCCATGGGGTCGCAAAGAGTCGGATACGGCTGAGAGATCTTCACCAGTCTTCTCCGTAGCTGATTAGTTCAACATCCTGACTTCTCCGTTCCTTGTTCTCACTCGCAACAGCCCCTGACTGTCCATTCACTTCAGGCACCTACTTAGGAACTATACTCTCCTTCTTTATATCAATACTTATTTGACTGCTGCTAGATGTCTCAATGGAGAAGGCAATGGTACCCCACTCCAGTACTCTTGCCTGGAAAATCCCATGGACAAAGGAGCCTGGTAGACTGCAGTCCATGGGGTTGCTAACAGTCGGACACGACTGAGTGACTTCACTTTCACTTTTCAATGTCATGCATTGGAGAAGGAAATGGCAACCCACTCCAGTGTTCTTGCCTGGAGAATCCCAGGGACGGGGGAGCCTGGTGGGCTGCTGTCTATGGGGTCGCACAGAGTCGGACACAACTGAAGCGACTTAGAAGCAGCAGCAGATGTCTCTAGGCCCTCAATTCCTCATAATTTGGCTTAGATTCACATTGTCTCTTATTGATCACTCTAAAGACACCAGTTCCTTTGACTCCTTTCCCATCATCATTCCTATGAGGCAAAACCTCAGCCCTATTTTAAATTCAGCTCTCTGATCGCTTTTGCTTCTCTCACAGTAAACAAAATCCCAAAGTCATAGGTGATCAAAACATTTAGCACAATCCTTGTATATTGTTGAATTGATTCATTCTTTAATCAATTTTTTGTATAAATAGACATTGATAATACACATACTTATGAGATAATATGACCAAAACAGCAAAGAGTCCCAGCGTGGTTAGAGGGGAATGAACCAGAGAAAAAATTGGGGGATAAAGTCAGAGCTGATGAGGGAAGGAGAGGAGGAGCCAGAGCAAGTGATCCTTGAACTCTTCAGCATTTACTTAGAGTGAAATGGAATGTTCTGGGGGGTTTTGAGCATTACTGTGACAACATGTGGCTCTAGGGGAGAAAACATGAAACCAGGGAGAGGGAGACCAATTAGGTAGTTATTTACATATCCCCAGTTGGAGATTATCGTGTCTTGGGCCAGACCCTCCCTGGTGAAGATGGTAGGAAGTTATTTTATTTTAGATATAGGTTGAAGAACTGAATAGATTTCTTGGTGGATTGGATATAGATGTGAGTGAAAGAGAGTCAACAACGGCTCGGTTGTGTTCAGCCTAAAGAACTGGAGAATGAAAATGCCAGGTTATAGAGAAGACAGAGAGTAAAGCAATTATTTATAATCTGATCCAGAATACCATCAGCATCGAAGTGCAGGAAGCAAGTAAGTAGTGTGCATTACAAAGGTCACAAACATGAATGTCTGTAAGAACAGATGAGTTAGACAAATAGGTAATGTGAACTTGACATAAATAACAAAGATTCAGTTAGCCTCAGTTTTGGGAAGGCAACATAAAATGGAGGGAACCAAGAAGTTTATGGTCCTTCTGTCATGTTCCATCATGTTCCTTCTCATCTAGCAAATGATCGGCATGTGGGAGTTTAGGCGCTGTCACTGAGTCTACCATTTAATCCAGGGAAGCAATAAACCTGGATTTTTAGCAGTAATTTTATTGATAAAATTATATAAATTATTTATAAATTAAAAATTATTTTTATAAAATAGCATTTGATAAGGCAAATTAATGAAAGAATAAGCACACAGAAAAGAACAATAACAACAAAGAAAACCCTTGGTCACAAAAGTCTATAGGCCTTAACTTGCAATATTTAGGGTGATAGGAAAACTTTAATTAAGCCTTGTGATCAGGAAGACTCAAACTTGAGTCCCATCAGGGCAAATTACAATGCTGGCTTACCATAGAAGCCAAACATTTAATTTCTCTGAGTTTCAGGCTCCTCCTACAAAAACAGAGTAGTTAGATTCTAAATTCTGCATATCTACTTAAGATTATGGATCAAGATTTTGATCAGGGCGACCTATGGGTGAAGAAAGCTGTCATATTTATGAAATCACATGAGCTGAGAGAGAATAGTTTCTTTGCTCCCCAAAGACAACTTACTAATAAATTTGTGTCTCATGGGACTGAAGTTTGTGGCTTCGTGGATAGCTTCCGAGTTCAACCACAATATAACCTGTAAAAAATGAGATGTAGACAGTCCAAGAATAGGATAATATTCTTGGCTTTTAGGAGTGGTAAGTGTCCCTGTGCAGAATGAGGATGCTGATCATTTATCAATAAACTGAAGACAAAGACCTGGCTCAACAAATCTAAACAGATTTTAGAATTATATCTAATAATCCATTAGTAGAGTTGCTGGAAAGTAAAGTGATATTTCTCAGAGTTCTGCTTGACATTCCTATGTCTGACTTGGGCAATACCTTAAACAGCTGGTGATCTACATGGATAAATTTGTGTAAATACAAGACACAGAAGTTTAAATTCAAACGTTGCATTTTTGCTATAGTCCTTATTCTAAATCTTTTTTTTTTTTAAATCTTTTTAGAGGCAAGTTCCTCGACCATAATATTGAGATAATAAAAAATAAGTATTACTGTACTACTAACCCTTTAGCTTAGGGAGAGGTAATGTAGAAGAACGAAACAATCTTCTTCTACTTTATCTTCTCACTCAGTGAAAGTTTTATACCTTTCTGTAACTCACATTGCTCTTATAGATGTATAAGTGAGTTTGTGTAAGCATTTGTGGTGGTTCTCTCATTTTTATTAGATTGCAAAGATTGCTTTGTAAAAAACTGCTTTCAGTCCATAAATAAGAAAGCTTATAGAGTGGATATTGTTATTGTACTGAAGAAAATTAGAAGATAGAGACAAATTTGTGGAAATGTGGAAACAGTAAAGATAAAACACATGAATAAGAATCAAAAGATCATTTGGTGGTGGTAAAATGTGACCACAAAGACTGTTAACTGGTTCTTCTTAGTCTCTATCAAGAGAGGCAAAGATTATTGACTGACCAGGACAAGGAGATTTAGCTCTGTTAACAGAGAGAAATTGGCCAAGACAATTTCAGTCATTAATTTTAGTTATAAAAGAGGCTTACATAGCCTTGTTTTCTCAGCACAGTCACTAGCAATTCTTCTGCCTTTTAAAATTCAAGTACATAATTTATCCCAACAGAGGAGAAAGGGTGGGTTTTGTTGGTCTTTGATTTCTGTCATCACCAGGAACCCGAGTGCAAGTGTCAGATGTTGAGATGTCACAGAAAGCGTTTTCCGTAGGATTGAATATCCATTTCTCAATTCATACATTGCTCTTCATGTTAAACAAGCTGTGTTTGCTAAAAGTAGCTGAACTCTTGTCTTAGGTTTTGACCAATATCCCTTTAATGCAGACACAAAGATCTCAGATATCCTTCTATTTCTGTCCAAAACAAAGTAACAGGAATCAAGTTTAGCTTCATGTCTTAAACAACTCGAAAAAGAGATGATGTAGATCAGACAATGATTTTCATACATTGGAAATAAAAGCAAAGGGAAGGGAAATGGACAAAGAACTACAGGCACCTCAGCTCACTGCTTAGCTTTCCCAGGCCACTGTATAGGAAAGGGAAGTAAACAGACCTCAGAAGTCTCAGTGAGTTGAGAAAGCAGAAGCCAGAGTTCCTGAAGGCCAAGATGGCTAGAATTTGTGAAACAAATATCAGAGAAGATGGAGGATGAGAGAGATGGAAGGAGAGAGAGAAAGCCCTATGAAGAGAGTGACCCTCAAGTCTTTGTTTTGGTGCTGATTACAAAAGCAGAAGAGAGAATTACCCAAAATCTAAGAGAAAAATATTGGAATAGTTCCTGTTCCCACCAACCAGAATGGAAATCTTATAACACACAGGTTATTTGGTAGAATTGTCAGAAGGTTCTCTTATCAGTGGGGTTAAGTTGGCCCTAAATGAAAGCTGTTTTTGAGTTGCCTTTATGAAACTTAAAAACAAGCCTTGAAAGCATTTAACTATTTTCAAATAATTTGCATGCCAGAACGAAGGTCAACATTTTAAAAAAACATGAAAATGCAGCAACTAAGATTGTAAAATATGCAGGGACAATCACAAGTACTCTGGTAGGCAAAGAAATGAAAATGTCATCCACATTTAGGAGATAAATAAATAAAAATGGCGTCAGACTGAAAAATTTGATGGGCCTAGTAGACAATGATGACAAAACAATGCTTATAGTTACTCTCCATATGTTCACGATAGTAGAGGAAAGCATGTGCGTGACTTGGAGAGAAATAGAAGATATAAAATAAAAGAGCTGAGGTATTTTATTAAGCTTGTAAATTTGAAAATTGGAAATCTGGCTTGTGAAAACTGAAATTCAGATGACTACATTGGTAGTATTCTGCAATGATACCCTATAGGGTTTACTAGGATATGGACTCATTCATCTTTTGCCCTCTGGTGGGCAGCACTCTACTAAGCCTATAGTTCCTGTAGTTAAATACTTAGTGTTTCCTGAAGAAATGTGCTAGAAACACAAAACTGGCCTTATGTTATGTTATGTCTGACTATAACAAGGCATGAACCTGATTTTCAAATATTTTCCTAATTTTAGTAAATTGTAGAGGACATCATATTTAGAGATTGTAATATTATGGTATATTTCTACTCTTGAGATTCAACATTGATTTTGGAAATATGTTTTCATCTTGCTAATAAAGGATTTAGCATTGATCCTAAATAGACTTATATAGCAGTCTTCCTATAAGTTTAATGTCTCTCTTTCCTTTTCCAGTTGAGTCTGTGAGAATAGGGAACAATTAAACCATGTATTCCCAGAGGAGTAATAATATAAAGTGAAGTATATTATATGAGTAAAATATATCAATGTATTGTAAAAGACAGCAAATAAAGCTCTGCAACTATTATTTAAAAACAATATATGTAAAAGCAAGATGCTCTCTACTCCAATACTGGTTTTCTCCCTTATTGTCTCCCTATAATTGGATGAATATTCCACTTAACATTTTTAATTTGTAATTTATTTGACTAGTGGTTTAGTACCCTGTAGGAATGAGTGCCTCATGAATAACTTTCATTAACACAGGCAAACATGAGTAATAGAAGGCCTCAATAAAGTTAGCATTATTGCATCATTAAGTTTTTTTTTCCTGAAATTCTTCACATCTTGAGTGCACTAATAGATGTTAAAACATTATTTTATAAGGGCAATTCTGGTTTAATTTTTAAAAAAACGGAGTGTCTGAACAGATAGACTTGGATTTGAGTGTTTTATCTGACATTGCAATTGAAAGTTAAGGCCACCCACACTTATTACAGCTATTGCTGTTCTATTAAATATTTGTCAGAAAAGAAGACAGAAGATTACTTTCTTTTGTACATCTAGAGCATTCAGCACTATACCTAAGAAAAAAATGTCACCCAGGCATCAACACAAATTTCATTTTTTGATTGAAACTCTGATAGTATTATTATTCAGACATTGGCATTAGTGCTTCAAGACTAGTGCACATATCACACAAATACAGTTCTGTTATTTGAAAAGTTCGACAGAGGATTTGGGAATTGACAGGTTGCAAAAATATTTGATTTGCAGTTTACTTGGTATACTTTCAGCATTATTGTTGCCTAGATTTATTTTACTTCAAAGCATAGTTTGAACTTCTCTGTATTGAATCATCATTTTACACTCATTTCAGACAGAACAGCTATATTAATAATCCGTTTGATTTGTTGCTACATGTCGCATCTATACTGGTAATGCATACAAAGAAACAACCAAATACAAAACGGAAAAAGATGAAAACCGACCACATTAATCAGAAAACTCCCAAGTGCAGAGTTGGTAACGTTAGACTATCTGCTTCTAAAACAACAGAGAGTGATAGCTTCATAGCTGTGAGACTTAATCTATCCCATATCCCGTAAATTTATAAACAAATTCATCACTATCACACTTAAACCATATTTAATTTTAATCACCCTGATGCATTCACTAAAAGTAATGTTTAGAAGGTCATTGGCTCATTTACATAGTTGGAGTTCTGTTGCCACAAAATTTCTCTGTAAAGCAATGACATTCTAATGGATATGCTTATTGATATTTTCAGCAGCTAAAGCATTTTACTTTGTTTGTTCAAATTCTTGTCACTTTTTACCTTTCTCATAATATCAGTGACAAAATCTGAGGTTGATAAGAGATACTTTGTACTCACTATATAACAGATTAGTGATCATGTCATTTTTTATTTTAAAATTATTTTTTCATTTTTTACTTCCACCCTAAGACCCTTAAATTCTGGATGTATATCCTATTTACTTGCATAATTACAAAGGTTTTCCATTTCCTTCTTAACTTGTAAGGCAATTTTTGGGGGAAAAAAAAAAAGTTTCTCTAGTGTCTTTGTGACCTGGAATGAAATATGAAAAATAGCAAACATTGGATTTTCCTCAGTGATGGAAATGAGGGCAGTGTATGTGAAAGGGCTTCCAAGACCGTTTTTAGGATGGATAAATCAGTTATATTTGTGGGAATGGTAAGCAGTAAAGCATTCAGTTACTAAAGATCTTTTATTATCACCAGTGAGCTGGAAACTGTACTCATAACCTCAGAAACAAACTGGTAAAAATTAAATAAAATCCTGAATTATGAAGTTTGTAAGAGTAACAAATAGCTTATGAGTTAATTATTATTTAAATTACTTTAAAATGCTAGGTATCAACTTTATATTCCTTTGAAAAGCTGGAGTCAGACTAATTAACTAAAGCCAGGCATACATATTTTTGAACTGAGGACTCCCTTTAGTTTTCCAGGGAGAAGAGTAATTATTGGCTTTCAGTTAATGTTCTTCATGTATGAGAAGAAAAACTGTCTTTAGGTGTTGTAGTCAGGCATGAACTTTATGCACTGACTTCTCTTTCCCTGTGCACCATCTCAGTGATATTTGTCCACATAAAATTTGAACTCATTCATAGACCAAACACATCAAGATAATATTTGTTGAACACTTAACTGTTTGCAAAGCACTAGGAGAGCCTGGGGCGATGTCACGATAAGAAAGATATAATCTCAGCCCTCACAAAGATGACAGTGAGTAAAAATGTAAGACAGTTGATTATTAGATTCTAATGTAATAACTGTCATATTATCATTGCATCTTTAGAACTATTTCTAATGTCTTGTTGCTGTATTTCCTTTGGTACCCCATATAATAGGAGTTTCCCAGGTGGCGCTAGTGGTAAAGAATCTGCCTGCGAATGCAGGCTAGATGAAAGAGATACGGATTTCATCCTTTGGTTAGGAAGATCCCCTGGAGGAGGGAATGGCAACCCACTCCAGTATCCTGGAGAATCCCATGGACAGAGGAGCCTGGCAAGCTATAGTCCATAGGGTCACAAAGAGTCGGACATGACTGAAATGACTTAACACGCATGCACATCCAATATAGTCCACTGAATCAAATGTGCACCCAATAAGTGAAGCCTGAATGAATAAAACTGGATATCAGTACCACAAACTATTCCAGGAAAACTGCTTTATGGGTCTTAAGCTATTTGCTCAATGAACTTCAATAAAAATGAATTAAGAGTAGTGATAGCATCAAATCTCAGAACTTCTCATCATAAAAATCCTTGCAGTTTAATGCATAATCACTTACCATTAACATTTCATTTCCCTATCTTTTGCCTGTGTTGTATTATATGTAGTAATTAGAATTGATTTTTATAGTATAATTTCACAAGATACCAAAATAAGTACTCTGCTAAAGGCCAGAAAAAGATTTATGGTATACTTTCAAATGCTAACTCTGATTCTATTAAAGAAAATCAACAAGTGTTTAATAAACCTATGTAGTCTGATATTCATTCAGTTCAGTTCAGTTTCTCAGTAGTATCCGACTCTTTGTAACTCCATGGACTGCAGCACTCCAGGGCTCCCTGTCCATCACCATCTCTGAGTTTACCCAACTCATGTCCATTGAATCATTGATGCCATCCAACCATCTCATCCTCTTTTGTCCCTTTCTCCTCCTGCCTTCAGTCTTTCCCAGCATCAAGGTATTTTCAAATGAGTCAGCTCTTCGTATCAGGTGGCCAAAGTATTGGAGTTTCAGCTTCAACAGTCCTTCCAGTGAACACCCAGGACTGATCTCCTTTAGAATGGACTGGTTGGATCTCCTTGCAGTCCACAGGACTCTCAAGAGTCTTCTTCAATGCCACAGTTCAAAAGCATCAATTCTTTGGTGCTCAGCTTTCTTTATAGTCCATTAGGCATTGTCAAATATGTGTTTTCAGGCAGGTTCTTCTTTAACACTACTTTAGTAAATACTTTTCCAGAAGGCTTCTCCATCACTCTAGAATCATTAAATCATTATTTTAAAATTTAAGGGTGATGATTTTTTTAGAATTTAAGATTTCTTGGTATCACCTATTACTGCTTAGAATTTGAATGTATTTATGTAATTATAAGTGGTATTTCTGAGTATAGAGAATTTAGCTGAGCACTGAAACATTAGATTGGCTAAAACAAACTTGGAAATCTATATAAAAGATGAATATGAAATAATTTGATGAAATGTGTAGAAATGTTTCATGGCCATGGCTTGGGGAAGGCTATTAAAACTGTTCTAGTCCCTTATAACTTAAAATATCTGGTTCTTTCTTATGTTCATGAATTTTAACAAGAGGACTGTGTTGTTCACCTACTGAGATTTGAATGTAAAATGCTTAATTTATTTTCTATTAAAGGGTCAATAGATTTGTAGTTTCTGAATTGCAAAATGCACAGGGCATCATTACTGTAGAGTTATTGTAAGATGGGATAAGGGTGCCAATTATATCAGCAAAATTGATGATTCTTTAAGATGGGAGGGAAACTCCACCTACTTAATTTTCTCTAAAAAGTGGAAATCAGTGGTTTGCTTAAAAATTTTTTAAGATACAAAGAAACAGAAGATATTGGCATGTCAATCCTCTTTATCTAACATGTTAAATGCAAAATAAGATAGAAAAGTAACTGAGTCACTTCCAAATATGTTTAACAAGCATTATCCACTTACTAATGGAGAAGGCAATGGCAACCCACTCTAGTACTCTTGCCTGGAAAATCCCATGGGCGGAGGAGCCTAGTGGGCTGCAGTCCATGGGGTCGAGAAGAGTCAGACACAACTGAACGACTTCACTTTCACTTTTCACTTTCATGCATTGGAGAAGGAAATGGCAACCCACCCCAGTGTTCTTGACTGGAGGATCCCAGGGACGGGGGAGCCTGGTGGGCTGCCGTCTATGGGGTCGCACAGAGTCGGACACGACTGAAGCGACTTAGCAGCAACTTAGCAGCATCCACTTACTACTATAATGTTTAGTTGTGTTTCACTCTTTTAGAAGGCAGTTACTGTCCAAAGTGCATTGACTGTAAATGTATGTATCATCAGTATTTCTCCCCTGGAAGAGTTCTTATTTTTTTTTCCCCCACACCATATACTTTGTGTGATTAGATCATAATATTTTGTTGGGAAATTCATATTACTTTCTTAGTCACTAAAATTAATATTTCATAATACATTTTCATAAAGATTTTCTTGTTAATTTTCATCACCCAGAGATACTTAGCATGTTTTCTTTTGGTTTTTGCTTCACTTATTATGAACTGTGAATATGATAGGTAGAATTTTGGCCTTCATATCCTTTATCCCTTCATGTTATGCCTATATATGTTACATTAGATGGAAAGGTGATTTTGCATATGGAATTAAAGTTACTTCTACCTTAAAATACAGTTAGTGCTCTGGACTGTCCAGTGGGCCAAATGTAATTATGTAGGCCCATAAAAGTAGAAAGCAAGAGTACAGTTTGCAGAGATAAAATAGAAGGAGAGGCAGGAGAGTCTCAAAGCGCAAGACTGACTCAACTGGGTGTTGCTGGCTTTAAAGATGGCGAAGGGACCACAGGCCAAGGATTATGAATAGTTGCTATAAGCTACAACTGACCCTGAGGTGACAGCCAGCAGGGAAATGGCCACCTCATTCCTACAACCACAACGATCTGAATGCTGCCTACAACTCAAATAACCAAGGAAGGAATTCTCACCTAGAGCCTCAAGAAAGAAACATCTGACACCTTGGGAGATTCTGAACAGTATCTGATTTTCCTGGACTTCTGACCCACAGAAACTGAGATAACTGATTTTTAAAAAAGGTACTGAATTTGTAATTATGTTTTACAGCAGTAATAGAACAGAATTACACTGAATCTTCACTATTTTGAGACACTAGCTTACAAACTTACAGCTGAAAGTGTCCTTATTGACATAGTGTATTTTCTATAATTTTCAAAATGTGAAGCACTGAAATGTTGCATGAATATCAAAGAAAAAGTAAATAAAACAGCCCCTATCTTCCCCAAAAGTATTAATTTATTCTAACCTGCCTTTTCACATGGTCTTATAGTATCAGCAGTTTCCTCCCAAATTAAATATAATTTTTTCAAGTGAAACTTCTGTTACATTATGGTATACTAAAGTATGACAAAACAAAAACAGAAAATTACTGTTTTTGTTGGCTTACAATGCTACTTACTAAAAATATTTCAGATGAGAATTAATCCACCATCTTGTGCCAATTATGTGGCACTGTCCTTGACCTCATTATTTTCCTATCTGAAAAGTAAGATGATTTTTCTGTGATGCGGACAACTGTATTGAGAGATAAAGACTCTATAAAGAGAAAAATATTGTTTGAACACTGTCTTCTGAAGTAATCATTTTGTCTTGACTAAATCTCACCTTTAAAAGACCCTTTAATTATTGAAAAGAGCAGATGAACTCAACATTTTCAGGTATTATCTTTGTTCCTATATTATGTTATAGAGCATGAAAATAACTACATCATTACAATGCATTATCTATGCTTTTTGGGTAATCTGTAGTTTATTATAAATGAAATATTTTGGAAGTAGAATATTGATAAAAACCAGTCAATTCTAAAAGGAAATCAACCTTAAATATTCATTGGAAGGACTGGTACTGAAGCTGAAGCTCCAATATTTGGCCACTTGATGCGAAGGACTGGCTCATTGGAGAAGACCCTGATGCTGGGGAAGATTGAGGGCAAAAGGAGAAGAGGGTGACAGAGGATGAGGTGGTTGGATGGCATTATCAGCTCAATGGACATGAGTTTGAGCAAACTCAGGGAGATAGTGAAGGCCAGGGAAACCTGGCGTGCTGCAGCTCATGGGGTCCCAAAGAGTTGGACATGACTTAGCGACTGAACAACAACAATGTAAATAGTAAAGAAACATTAGTTTTAAATCTAGGGCAGTTATTGAAGTATACTCTTGTGTTTCTGTTTGTAAAGTCAGGAGGTTTAGTGTGAATAGCCCCTTAATACAATTTTTTTCTGCTTCACAAAACATAGGTGGCAATGCCATCCACTAGGTTAATACATGAGTATCCAGAAAACTTGCTACGCAAAATTCATAGAATACTTTGTTATACTTTTATTAGTATGTCAGAAATTATGAAATTGACCACAGTCCTCCTTCATAAGCTATATATCATATTCTCCCTGCAGAAAGAAATAGTAACCACTGACAGTGAACCACTGAAAACAGTAAATCTTGAAAACATTTATCAACTGTCTCTATTCTCACATCTTAAAATCACATGAGAAGCCCAGGGAAAACTCTTGGGTCTATTAGTCCAAGCTTCTTAGGAAGTTTGATCTCTCTGTTTTGTTTTCTGGCAGATGCTTTATTCATGCCTTGTGACTGTAAATCTCTTTCTAGCTTTAACAGGCTTTTATATTTCTGATAGCATTCTGTTGTTGAACATACCTCACAAAGAAGATTTTTTTAAAGCACAGTATTAAGGTTATGGACATGAAATTCTATACATCAGAAAGTCTATTTTAATAAAAATTGCTAATATAGAAAAATAGTAATCAGCTCTAGCTAGTTTCGTTTTACTCTTTCTAAAAGGTACAAATCCCACCACAACTAACCAAGGTCACAGTAATGTTCCTTCATCTGATTAATAGTGAAGGAAGGAGAATGGTTAGTCTCACACAACTGAATAATTCATAATACTATGATTGGTATAATGTTGCTGAATGTAGTTACTAAAATGCCATTCATATTTTCTTGGAATTATTCAATAATTCCATTAATATTATAACATATTGCTTTGACCTTGGGTTGCAATTTTCCTACTAAAGTATCAAAACTTGAGCTCCACTGTGAATTTATTAACCCTCTCAATAACTATAGAATCAAACTTGGAAATTTTTCTTTTAACAGAAAGAAACCACAGTACAGATTAAAACCTTAGTTAAAATCATACTGCTATATAAGCCAGTAGAAGTTTTCAAAAAGAGGATAAAGTTTTGATTCAAAAAGTTCTGGTTCCTGGTCAGCTAAATATACCATACTTTAGATTAAGATTTAATAAAATGACCTGTCTTACCATTGGCATGCAGGTAAAGCAGCGGACAGGGGTGGGAGGCTCTGACTTTTGAAGTATTTGCTGATTTTTGTGGTGTAAATACATAATGACTGATCTTAAACTCTTGACATGATGGCGGTAAACTCCTAGTTAGTAAGAGATGGGCACGATTGACTCTTAATAGCAGAGCTAGTAACATACTCCTCTCGGACCAAAAACAAAATAAAATGGGTGGTTGATTTTTCTTGATAATTTCTGCACAGTGAAATTCTCCAGACAAACTTTTCTCAAACTTTCATATGCAAACAAATCACCCAAGCAGATTCTTATTTAGGATATATATTCTTATCTGGCAGGTTTGGGTTGAGGCCTAAGATTCTGAACTTTGGACAAGCTACCAAGTGATGCCAAAACTTCTGGTTCCGTGGACCATACTTGCAGTACTAAGAGTATACCATACTGGTTCCAAAACTTTGGCCTGCTTCAGAATCACCATGTGACAGGGTTAAAATTCTTGCCCTCTGATTCAGTATGTGAATGAAAGGGGCAAGAATTTTCATTTTTGACAAGCTCTCAGATGATGATGGTCCAAGGACCACATCTTGAGAATCGTTGTTCCAGAGAAATCTCAGAACTCTGAGAAGCTTTGCTTTTTAATTTAAGGATCTAGAAAGAGAACAAAGATCATTTGGTTCTTGTTTTTTTTTTTTTTTAATCCCATTTATTATCCCATTGCCCATAAGACATGATTATCCATAAAATGTACAGTCTTGTGCTATATTCTGTTGCAAAATTACAGTGGAATTTAATTGTTTTGTCTTTGGGAATTTGCAATTTATAATTGGATACTAGCCAGAAACAATACGACAGCAAAATAAAAGATGCATAAGAAAGTTCATCATCACTGAAGTGTGATCAGGTGAGAGTTAAGTACAAGGAGATAAGGGAAATTATTAAGAAAAGTGACAATTTATGTTGGATATATGGTTCAAATGAACTAGGCATATCTAACGTTATGTGGGAAATGTAGGTCATAACATTGAGTCTGAGGGAGAAGACACGAAATTTGCTGGCAAAGTTTTCAATGTGGATTGCAACTTAAAATGAAGGAGTCACTATTAGCAGTTGGAAGACTTTTCATATTAAGGTTTGTAAAAACCCACAATAGGCATATTGCTTCAGGAGGAAGAGATGGGAATTGTGAGAACGATTCTCACAATATTCTCATTTGATCTAATGGCAGGAGCTATCAAAATTGTTAATTATCTTACTATCAGATTTTTTTTATGATATGAAGACTTAACTGATGTGTAAATGAATGAAGACCACCCAAATGAAAATGAATAAGTTACTTGTTCATAGCTAGGAAATCAGTCACCATCAGAGACTCAAGGTCAGAGAAGGGAATGAGAAATTGTATCGTGTAAAGAGAGGAAAGCTTCAGGTATGTTCTGGTTGGAGATTGTTGGCATAGGGAAGCTGGAGGTGAGCAAACTAAACTTAGAGCATGTGATTCGCTGGTTCAGGTTGTTGTATAGCAGAGACCAAGACAATGTTGTAAAACAATTATCCTCCAACTAATTAAAAGTAAAGAAAAAAAAGTTATGACAATATTGTTGATTTTATTCCCTATACCGTACGTTACATACTTGTGACTTCCTTATTGCATCATGGAAATTACTGATGAAAGAACAAATGCACAAAAGCATTCAGGTTCTAGATAGAATGCAATGGATTAGCATCATGACCACTATGACAGAATTAATAATTGCTAGTCCTATAAGATACTGGAACCCATTCAGACCAAACTATGGGGACCAGTCTTAGAGACTGGTAGTTTCACTTTTTCCTTGCTGCTGCTTCTGCTGCTAAGTCGCTTCAGTCGTGTCCGACTTTGTGCGACCGCATGGACGGCAGCCCACCAGGCTCCCCCTGGGATTCTCCAGGCAAGAACACTGGAGTGGGTTGCCATTTCCTTCTCCAATGCATGAAAGTGAAAAGTAAAAGTGAAGTCACTCAGTCGTGTCCGACTCTTAGCGACCCCATGGACTGCAGCCTACCAGGCTCCTCCATCCATGGGATTTTCCAGGCCAAGAGTACTGGAGTGGGGTGTGACTGCCTTTGTTCTTTTTAAGATTTCTTTGGTTACTCCACATTTTTTGTGATTTCATAAAATATTAGGGTGTGTTTTCTTTCTGTTAGAGAAATTTTATTGAAACTTTTATGGAGATTGCATTGACTCTATAGATTACTTGGGGTGGTAGTATGGACATTTTAGCAATATTAGTTCTTCCACATGCATCATTTATTTGTGTCATACATTTTTTTTTTTCATCAATGCTTTAGTGTTTTCAGTATAAAAATCTTTTACTTCCTTGGTTAAATTTATTCCTAAGTATTTTATTCCTTTTGACATTACTGTAAATGGAATTACCTTAATTTCTCTTTCTGACAGTTTGGTATATAGAAAACCAACTAATTTTTATATATTTATCTTCTATCCTGAAAATTTATTAAAAGTATTTATTTAAACAATTTTATTATCATCTTTGGGGTTTTCTATATACAGTATCATTTCATCTGCTGAGAGAGATAGTTTTACTTCTTCCTTTCTGATTTGGATGCCATTTATTTTTAATGCTTGCCTAATCTTTTTGTCCTTAACTTTCAGCATTGTATTGAATCAAAGTTTTGAGATTGGCATCCTTGTCTTGTTCCTTGTCTTTGAGGGAAAACTTTTAGCTTTTCACTGTTGAGTATGGTGTTAACACACTCTTTGGGCTTGTCATATATTGTCTTCCTATGTTAAAGTATTTTTCCCTCCACACCCAGTTTGTTGAGAGCTTGTTTCATGAAAGGATGTTAAATTTTGTCGTATGCTTTTTTCTGTATTCATTGAGATGTTTATGATCTGTATTCTTCATTTTGTTCATTTGGTTTTTAATGTATTGTTTTGTAAAAATTGAGCCATCATTTCTTCACTGGAGTAAATCCCACTTGATTATGGTATATAATATTTCCAATATATTATTGAATTTACTGTGCTGATATAAATTGCTAATGAATTTTTTTCACTCACAGGAATATTGGTCTGTTTTTAAATATAATTTTCTTTTTATGTAGCATCCCTGCCTGGCTTTGGTATTACGGTAATGCTTGCCTCATAAAATGAATTTAGAAGTTCTCTCTCCTCTTCTATTTTTTAGAAGTTTGGGAAGAATTAGTATGTATTCTTCTTAAATGTTTGGTAGAATTCACCAGTGAAGCCATCTGGTCCTAGATTTTTCTTCGTTGGAGCGTTTTTTGGTTACTAATTCAATTTCTTCCTAGCAATTGATCTATTCAGATCTGTGTCTTCATGATTCTGTCTTATTAGATTGTATATTTCTGGGAATTTATCTGTTTTTCTGAGTTGTCCCATTTGTTGGGATGAAATTGTTCATGGTTGTCTCTTGGGATTCCTTGTATTTGTGTGGTATTCATTTTAAAGTCGCCTCTTCCTTTAGAATTTTTAGTTTCCTCTTTTTTTCTTGGTAAGTCTAGCTACAAGCTGTCTATTGTTTATACTTTGAAAAATGGCTCTGACTTCTATTAAACTTTCTTTGTCTCTTAGTGCAGTCTTTAGCTTAAAGTCTATTTTGTTTGATACAAGCATAGTTAGCTCCCCTGCTTTATATTACTGTCCATTTTCCTGGAACATCTTTTTCCACCCCTTTATATTCAGTCGGTGTGTGTTCTTAAAGCTTAAGTAAATCTCTTGTAAGTAACATACTGCTGGTTCTTGTTTTTTATTCATTCAGCTACAGTGTGCTCTTTGATTAGAGAAATTACAATTCTCCAATGTATCTACAATTAAAGTAATTATTGATAGATACGGACTTAGCATACCTTCTCCTGGTAAGGGAAGACAAGTGGCAGGATTATGTGAGCAAAGTGAAAAATACCTTGAGAAGTACCAACTATGTCTCTTTACCTTAAGCTACATTTATTCATTACATTTTCACCCTAAACTAGCTTAAGTGATTAAAATTATGTGTATTTAACAGTGCAAAATAAATTGTAATGTCTAAAATGAAAATATTACTGATGTATATTAAAATAAGAAAACAGAACACTAATTTTAATCCAAGCTCATCACTGCCTAACACATATGAAGTTCTTTGGGAGAGAGTTCCTACAGAATGGGTATCCAAGTATTAATAGCATTGTTAAAGCATCAAAACTAAGTAGAAATAAAATACATTCTATTAGCAGAATTGAAAAAGCAAGCTTTTTTTCACTCAGTCATTTGGATCTAGGAAAGTTTAGTATTTCCTCTTGGATCAGAAACACCTGGAGGAAAGACTGTCAAAAATCTACATTTCTAAAGCCCACAAGTAGGAACTTTTAATGAACCAAATTTTAAAACCTCAAGCTTAAAATAAAACAATTGACCCCCAAAATCTTGCAAGTGGCAAAGGTTTAATAATTTTAAAATTTTGTTTATATTATATTTGTTTTGTATGTATATTACATATTTATACAACTAAAACAAACCCCAGAAGTTAACAACTTAATACAGCTATGTTCAAAAATAATACTATGACTTAGAGGTTAGTTACAAAGAAAAAGAGCTTATGATAAAAAATATATTAATACTCTGACTTAGAAGAGCTTAGTGAAAAAATCTTAAAATAGGTCAGGAGAATTAATTTTGAATTACAGTTACCACACTTTATTTCTTATTTATTTTGTGGAAATAAAAGTCCAGTAAGTTATTTTAACTTGCATTATCTTGAAGAAAAGTTTCTATATATTCTTTTATAAACACAAAATATAATCCACTTTGCAGTGATACTTTTGAAATTTCCATCTGTTTCTCTTTACCCTTGTTGTTTGAACTAAATTTTTATCTCCTTTTATGTCTTTATATGTCCTTAGCTTTATTCTATGTGGTAATTGAGGGAACTTGAAGACTCTAAATTATAAAGAAGCTTGGGATTATTGCTTTTTAGAGAAAATGCACTTCTAGTAATAATTTTTATCCTGTGTTCAAAGAATTGTCCCCAGTGTTCCTTGAATACCATCTCTTACACTTAACTTATTCTGTGATAAAATTTATTCAGTTCCCAAACTTGTTATTTGAAAGGAATTGAAACACTTTTGGAAAGCTAATTAGCATCTCTACAGACTTTTCTGTCCCTTCCCCAAAGACAAATTGAACTAGAAAGAAAATAAACTGTGTACCTAGGCTCTGAGTTTAAAACAGAAGACATTAATAAGGAGTATTTAACAATTTAATAACTTCACCCCCCACCCCCAGCCAGAATATTATTTCACTGGTACAGAAAACTGTCAAAAAAAATTGAGGGTCATTTGATCATTTTTTTCTGTGCTGTTGGTAATTACTGTATACCATAGACCTGCACACCATGGGCCATGGGTCAAACCATATATCACCTGTTTTTAAAATAAAGTTTTATTGGCACACAGTCACACCCTGTTCTTTGTATATTTACCTATACTGACTTTCAAATTACAGCTTGAGAATTGAACAGAATAATCGAGACAACACAGGTTCTATACCAAAAATATTTACTACCTAGCTCTTCCCCTAGAAGAAGTTGTCATAACTTATTTTCCCCGAGAAATTAAGTAACTTGGTTGGAAGGGCACTTCCCTTGTGGCTCAGACTGTAAAGAATCTGCCTGAAGTTCAGAAGATCCAGATTAGAACCCTGGGTAAGGAAGATCTCCTGGAAAAGGGAACACCAACCCGCTCCGGTATTCTTGCCTGGAAAATTCCATGGACAGAGGCACCTGGAGCATGTAGTCCATGGGGTCACAAAGAGTCGGACACGACTGAGCAACTAACATACACACACATAACTTTTAACAATAGTGTCATGAAATAAAGTCAAGAAAACTATTCTTGTTCTTGATTTCTATCACTGATGCTCTATCTAGCAATTTTTTTCAGTCCTTCCCACTTTATAAACCTAACAGAAGCAGACTATGCACCTAACAGAAGCAGAAGATGTTAAGAGGTGGCAAGAATACACAGAACTATACAAAAAAGATCTTCAAGACCCAGATAAACATGATGGTGTGATCACTCACCTAGAGACAGACATCCTGGAATCTGAAGTCAAGTGGGCTTCAGGAAGCATCACTACAAACAAAGCTAGTGGAGTTGATGAATGGAATTCCAGGTAAGCTATTTCAAATTCTAAAAGATGATGCTGTGAAAATGCTGCACTCAATATGCCAGCAAATCTGGAAAACACAGCAGTTGCCATGGGGCTGGAAGAGGTCAGTTTTCATTCCAGTCCCAAAGAGGCAATGTCAAAGAATGTTGAAACTACTGCATAATTGCACTCATCTCACACTCTAGCAAAGAAATGCTCAAAAATCTCTAAGCCAGGCTTCAATAGTACATGAACTGTGAACTTCAAGATGTTCAAGCTGAATTTAGAAAAGGCAGAGGAACCAGAGATCAAATTGCCAACATCCCTTGGATTACTGAAAAAGCAAGAGAGTTCCACAAAAACATACTTTTGCTTCATTAACTACACCAAAGCCTTTAAATGTGTGGATCACAACAAACTGTGGGAAATTCTGAAAGAGATGGGAATACCAAACCACCTGACCTGCCTCCTGAGAAATCTGTATGCAGGTGAATAAGCAACAGTTAGAACTGAACATGGAACAACAGACTGGTTCCAAATTGGGAAAGGAGTACATCAAGGCTGTATATTGTCACCCTGCTTATTTAACTTACATGTAGTGTACATCATGCAAAAGCTGGGCTGGATGAAGAACAAAATGGAATCAAGATTGTTGGGAGAAATATCAATAACCTCAGATATGCAGATGACACCACCCTTATGGAAGAAAGCGAAGAACTAAAGAGCCTCTTGATGAAAGTGGAGAGTGAAAAAGTTGACTTAAAACTCAGCGTTTATAAAACCAAGATCATGGCATCCAGTCCCATCACTTCGTGGCAAATAGATGGGAAAACAATGGAAACAGTGACAGACTTTATTTTGGGGGGCTCCAAAATCACTGCAGATGGTGACTGCAGCCATGAAATTAAAAGACGCTGGCTTCTTGGAAGAAAAGCTATGATCAACCTAGACTGCATATTAAAAAATAGAGATAGTACTATGCCAACAAAGGTCCGTCTAGTCAAGGCTATGTTTTTTCCAGTAGTCATGCATGGATGTGAGAGTTGGACTAAAAAGAAAGCTGACTGCTGAAGAATTGATGCTTTTAAACTGTGGTTTTGGAAGAGACTCTTGAGAATCCTTTGGACTGCAAGGAGATACAAACCAGTCAGTCCTAAAAGAAATCAGTCCTGAATATTCATTGGAAAGACTGATGCTGAAGCTGAAACTCCAATACTTTGGTCACCTGATGCAAAGGACTGACTCATTTGAATAGATCCTGATGCTGGGAAAGATTGAAGGCAGGAGGAGAAGGGGACGATTGAGGATAAGTAGATTGGATGGCATCACTGATGTGATGGTCATGAGTTTGAGTAGGCTCTGTGAGTTGGTGATGCACAGGGAAACCTGACATGCTGCTGTCCATGGGGTCGCAAAGATTTGGACACAACTGAGCAACTGAACTGAACCTTACTTCTTGAATCAACTCTCATCTGAGGCCTTTCTAAATGCTTCCAAATAGAATAAATTTCTCCTCCGTGTTACCTTCATATTTGGCACATGCTTTTATTGCTATGCTTCTCACTCTGAAGTTTAAGTACATTTTGCATGTATATCTTCCCCAGTATACCGTGAACTCCTTGAGGACAAGGACAATATTAGTACAGTGTCCAGTGAATGTTGGTCAAATTGTATTTGCATTAGTGTAATCATCTAAGAATTGCTGGCTAGATTTGCTAGACTTAGATTCATAGTATGCATGGGACAAAATAGTTTAAAGATCAAGTAATACTGAAGCAAAAGAACAAATTGTCTCTTAATGTTGACAAATAGACACATAACTTGAGATCTATGAGTTTGGTTTATTTGGAGATTTACCAAGTGCTATAGCCCAGGATACAGTCTCTCAGATACCTCTGAAGAACTGCTCCAAAGAAAGGGATAGGGGTTCAGCATATATGTGATTTTGGAGAATGGGTACATGCAGTCAGGCCACATACTGAGAGAAGTTATGAAGCACATAAGCTAGTCATGAACCACAGATAGCTTAATGATTTTCATGTTTTTCTAAGTATGGGAACAATCAAGAAGTTGGATGCATAACATTTTCTCCTGAAATATCTGAAGGCCTGTTCTTCCAGTTTTCCTAGAGCACGGAGTGCATCATTCCTGATCTGCACCCTGGACTTCTTTCAGAGTGTCTCGAAGGTCAACAATTGCGGTGGCTAATGACTCAATCCTTGTAGAGCCAGATGGCGAGCAACATTCTTAGTTGGATGTAATGTTACACGGAAACTGCAACTAGAAAAGTTGACCAATAAGAATTTCTTTTTTAAATAGTTCCGTTTCCCTAGCTTTCAAATTCATTATGCTAAGGAGAAGGAAAGGGGCAGGGAAAGGGAGAAGGAGAAGTGTGTGTGTGTGTGTGTGTGTGTGTGTGTGTGTGTGTGGTTGCGGAGGGGGAGCGTGAGGAGGGAAAGAATGTGCTTCATAGACATATGATTGCAAATATTAGATTGAATTCAGAAAAATTCCCATTGAAGTTATTTTTAAATAGTCTTGTCACATTTTTAAAAATACATAATGATTATAGAGAAAAAAATAGAGGAATTATTAAAAACTGAGTCTTGGATCATTTAGTAATTTTTTTTTTTTTTTTTTTTGAGCTGCTGCTGCTAAGTCACTTCAGTCATGTCCAACTCTGTGCATTGAGACATTAATCACAGGATATGGTCTTTAAGTTATAATAATACAGTGGTATGTTATTTTACTTAGGCTAACATCCTAGCATTTTGCACAGATCTGACTTATAGTAGGGACACACTGATAAATCCTTGTTAATGATTCTAAAGCCAGGGAAGCTGAACTCCTTACCTCCTATTGTGCCCCATACATAGTGAGATTCTGGAGCCAGCTAGAAGGAACTAGAAAAGTTCACTATCTTCCCCTCCCTCCTCCCTTTCTCACTTCTTCGTCTCTCCCTCTTTTCTCTTTAGTGCCTTTATTCTCTGGTAGATTTCCTTGAATTATGGAAAATATGGTCATAAAGAACCCTGGGTTTAATTATCCTCACATCTAGGCAGCCAGTCAAAAGAAAATACCATTTACTTGCTATTCCCAACAGATTTTGGATTGAGAGTATGACTGTTTTGGGTCACGTATGTGAAACTAAGGGGTGAGGCTTAATTGAAGCCAATGTGGCTCAGATGATAAAGTGTCTGCCTACAATGCAGGAGACCCGGGTTCAATCCCTGGGTCAGGAAGTTCCCCTGGAGAAGGACATGGCAACCCACTCCAGTATTCTTGCCTGGAAAATCCCATAGATGGAGGAGCCCGGTGGGCTACAGTCCATGGGGTCGCAAAGAGTCGGACATGACTGAGCAACTTCACTTCATTTCACTTCAAATATAATATATAAAAACGGCAGTAGAATGATTGTACAAACGATTCTAGGCAGTCCAGCAAAGCCACCATTAAAGCTATGCCTGTCTCTGGCATTACTACAGAGAAGGTTGGAATTACTCTTTTCACATGTCCTTAGCTTCTTCCATTGATAACTGACATGAAAAGCATTGTTTAGCATGATATTTCCAGGCTTTAGGACATCTTGAGGTTATAAATTGGATATGTGAGGCTCTGTTTTGTCTTTGAGATTATGATGAATGATGTAATCAAAATAGTATAGACTCTGGAGCCATAAAAACCTTTGTTCAAAACTATAATATGTCTAATCTTAGCACCATGACTTAATTTTCTCTTAAGACTGGCTTTAACGAGACCTTTTACAGAGATTTTATGACATTCAAAATGGAAAACTTTAATTCATCATTGCATTTGTCACAATTATAAATAACAATCTCTATGTATGATTGTACTGTAGATTGTAAGCATCTCTGGTGCTTCCCAGGTGGCACTAGTGGTAAAGAACCCACCTGCCAGTGCAGGATACATAAGACATGTAGGTTCGATCCCTGTGTTGGGAAGATCCCCTGGAAGAGGGCTTGGCAAACCACTCCAGTATTTTTGCCTGGAGAATCCCATGGACAGAGAAGCCTGGTGTAGTATGGTCTGGTCTATAGGGTCACAAAGAATTGGGCATGCCTGAAGCAACTTAGCACACACATAAGCATTTTTAGAGCTGGGATATATTTTTCCCTGAGAGCATTATACAGTTTTTGGCATGTAGGACATGAGATATAAATGATGGGTATTCTTTACCTTGTTTGACGTCTTGAAGCCTGTTACTTGATTAATACCTCTAACTTTCTGCAATGCCACACAGAAGAGCCAGTCTTCTGATCATATATACTAGCCTTCTGCCTGAAGGGAAATATCAGACATCAGATCAGATCAGTCGCTCAGTCCTGTCCGACTCTTTGCGACCCCATGAATCGCAGCACGCCAGGCCTCCCTGTCCATCACCAACTCCCGGAGTTCACTCAGACTCATGTCCATCGAGTCAGTGATGCCATCCAGCCATCTCATCCTCTGTCGTCCCCTTCTCCTCCTGCCCCCAATCGCTCCCAGCATCAGAGTCTTTTCCAATGAGTCATTTATTCAAACAATAAATGATTTACCAGTTAACTTTTCAAAATCAACAGTAAAAAGGGTTCCTAACACTTATTTTGCCTGTAGGGCTGATTGTCACAAGTTGAATAACTTTAAAAACAAAGGGAACAGTAATTAAGTTCACTTATTTGCAAGATTAAAAAAGATCAGAAGACTAAAGTTATAACATGCTTCTTTTGGTTTCATTCACAGATACATTGAATCTTGTGTTCTTTGAAAATGAGAGTCATAAAAAGAAGGGAACACTGAAAGAGGAAACACTGAAGCCAATCATTTTCAATTTTATAGTCAATAAAGTATTTCAGGTCATATTCTGGTAGTCATCATATTTCCCTTTATTTAATCACTTTAGTAAGCGTGTCCTTTAGGCATATTAAAAGATATCAATTAACCACCCAAGGCCTGGTGATAAATCCTAACTTTGAAGACTTCTTTCCATTAAAAAAAGTTATCGAAAAAATTTTATATCATGAGGATACTTTGCAGAAAAATCTGTAGTAACTCTAATAATACAACTGTTATGTTGTTTTGTGTTCCCAGAGAACAAAACTAGATGCTTAGCATTTGAAGTTTAAAAGTCTTAAGTATTCATTCATTCCACTACAGAGCAATTTAGTTCATTAAGGCCATTTGTTCAGCAGTTTTTCTGAAATTTAGAAGTGGAAAAAATAGCAATTTGGTATGGTGCTTAGAGAAGTATTTTTCAATTAAATATGTTCACAAAATGCCATATTAAGGCAGATATATATGTATGCATACACACAGAAATACTGTTTTATAGCTTATTCTTTCACTCCGGTTTCTTTTAGTTGCTATCTGATTGGTAAGTGACTAGAACTAATTGTCAGCTCAGCCAAGTCTCCCAGGAAATGGAGCAGAGATTGATCTAGATATGAATGTTTATGCAAATATTGCATTTATGTTCAGTTTTTGGTCCATCCCATCTTTCTGTGCAGGACTCTGAATTTCACTTGGAGACCTAGGATGGGCTGTCACAACCCCAGAAGTCATTTGTTGTTATAATATTTTTTTTCCCTGCTAAGTTGGACAATAACTTGCTTTTAAAAAATTATTGTCAGCTCTATCTGGGCACAGCATGACTTAAGGAAATGTAATTGCAATCCCATCATTTATGTGATCAACTTATAGTTCTCCCTGATAATATTTTTCTAAAAAAGATACATATCTGCTGAAATGTCTCAGCAGTACCAAGGCAGTGTGTGTCATTTCTCTTCCTTAATAAACCCCATAGAGTGATCTTAAAAGCAGACAATTCCAGAATGTGAAGTTTGAGGCTGGAGGAAAAGTAAGGTGGCTTCACAAATAGCCTTATTCTCATCTGGCAGAGAATCCGTGAAGAATTGGTCCCAAATGAATGCATGGACATGTGAGGGGTTCGGAGGGGGAACAGCATATTCACTTCAAAAGGCTCTCTCTCTTCACTGTGAGCAATAGTCTGTGCTGACAGAGATCCAGGCAGAATTGTAGATTAATGATGCTTATGACTGGGTGGTGGTCATAACACATGTGCACTGAAGGACTAGACAGATGTCATTGCTGCCAGAATCCCCTTACCCGTCGCCTTCTCTCACTTTGAAAGCACACCCAAAGCAAACGTCATATGAGGGCTGCTCTGCTCAAATGACCTTGACTGCTCTGTGAAGGTGTCACTGATAACTTGGTGATCCCAGGTTACTATAACTGCTTGTGTTACAGGGTGTTGAGATAAAACATTTTTATCTGTAGACCAGACAGGAAAACTCTCCCCATATATGACCTTTCATTTTCCAATCATCTTTATGGGAACGAAGCATCTGTCTTTCATTTCAGGGTGCTAAAACATCTTGATGATAGCCCTGAAATGAAATGAAGTGAAGTGAAGTCGCTCAGTCGTGTCCGACTCTTTGCAACCCCATGGACTATAGCCTATCAAGCTCCTCCGTCCATGGGGTTATCCAGGCAAGAGTGCTGGAGTGGATTGCCATTTCCTTCTCCAGGGGATTTTCCCGACCCAGGAATAGAACCCAGGTCTCCCGCACTGCATGCAGACGCTTTACCGTCTGAGCCACCAGGGAAGCCTCCTGGCCAAATAATTCTGAATAAAACTGCTATATAAATATATATTTCATTGTATTTCAATATTATGGTGAAAGTAATAAGTTTAGAATTTGGTTGCCATGTACCCAAGTGGACTGTTGACATTATACTATCATGCTATTTGCTGATAGATATATGTATATATAAATTTCAGATGAAAAGAAATAAAACAAACTACTTCATTTAAGCACCTCAAATCATACCCCAGTTACTCACTTAAGCTTAAGAAGGTAGAATAGTCCATGTCCTTCCAATGGAGAGGCTCTACCCCATAAAATCAGCCTATTTCCACCTAGAGTAATGTAACGAACCATAGAGTATCTGTCGATGTAACTACCTTTGCCTACTTCATCAAATTAAACTGAGCCTATTTAAAGCTTTACAAACCAAGTGAGACATAGTTTCTTTTAAATTCTTAGCTCAACATATGAGAAAAGCCATGGTCTGTGAAAAATCTAGGAAATCTGAAAAGGTGTAGAATTTTAGAAGCATTTTTAAACTCATGATGAAGAATTTGCTAATGTGAACTCCAGGCAATTTGCTTTTCTTAAGTACAGAATTATTTTCTGCCATTTTGGCTTAAATCTTCTGCAAAACTAAACTTATTAGCTATATGTAGAGAGCCAAAGGGAAAGTAACAATATCCTTTTTACTGGTTCTGTAAGGTCAGAGATGATAATATTGATACTTGGACATTATCAGTGTGCTTTGAATGATGCTTGGATTTGATCAAACCATGAGTATAACTATATATTAAAAAGTAGATTCTACAAGTTACCCATGATTCTCTCTTACTTTCTGTAAATCTTCACCCATAAATATAAAACTATTTTCCAGGTGAGTTTTTAATATACCACTTGTGTCTGGTACAGTGTTCAGCTCTTAGAAGGCTTTAATACATGTATTTTAACCACTAAATGGGAATGTAAATTTCTATCTGCTTTTGAAGGATAAATTTGTGAAATCACATCTCCTGCATATTGAAGGAACCATAGCCACTACTGAATATAAACACGACCTACTGTTTAAAAGACATCAGTTCTGTGTGTTTAAAATAAGTATTATTCTTTAGTGAATTTGCTTTTTTAGCTTTTAATTCATTGTCCTGGCCCAGAACTTAGTGTATTATTTTTTTAAAAAAGCACTATCCACAATAATGACATAATCATAGAAAATAAAGTTTCAGAGTTGGGCATTACATTGATTCCTAGCTTCAAATATGATCTTAATGCTTTGCTAACTATTTCAGATTTAACCTCCAGTTCACTTCTAAACGTTTTTTTGGATTGCTTTTTTATTTTATTTATTTGGGTGTGCCAGAATTAGTTGCAGCACACAGAATCTTTTAGTGTGGCATGCTGGATCTAATTCCTTGACCAGGAATTGAACCCAGAACCCCTGCATTGGGAATCTGGACTGTTAGCCACTGGAACCACCCAGGGAGAAGTCCCACCTCTGAAAATTTGACCTGGGTCTTTAATGGAGTGAGGACAAGAACTTGTATGTCCTCACGTCTCCTTCCAATGATCTTTTATTGACAATATGCTGCATAACCTAAAACCATATTGATTGCAAATATCTCTAATGAGATTGTAGTCGGTGGTGCAGAAGTGAGGACAACAGCCTTTGAGTCCTCAGACTTTACAACAGTTAACTTCTTAACTTCTGGACTTGTTTTAGAGTTGCTTCAACATGGATGTTTTACTAAATTTTTAAACCCCCTGTTGTTATATACAGGGTTCATTATGTGTGGAGATGTGTGATGGCATCTAAGAGAAATCAGAACCCTTGGACAGTTGGGAAGTGATTCTTAAAGGTTTAGTGTGTGACTTTCAGGATGGGATTTTATGGGTTTGAATTTCAACTGTATCATCAAACCTTGAAATTTCCAACAAGTTTCTTACCCTACTGTAGCTCTGGTATCCCAACCAGTAAGGTGGAGATAATTTGAACTTCTAATTCAAATGATGGTTTTGAAGATTTAATTCAGATGACAGATGTAAGGCATGTAGAATAGCACTTAGCAGATGATTCATATGCAATTGATGTTAGGTGTTATTACTGTTTCACTGATTGGAATAAATTGTTTGGCCAGTACAGCCCTATATCATAATGAGTTGTGCTGCTGCTGTAGAGCTATTGAAGATTTTAGTTCTTCAAATATTACTGAAATCAAAACTAAAGTTATAAACCTTTCCCTCTTAGTTTTCTTTCCTAAGTTAAAATATAGCTGTAGTATGAATTTAGAACTCATTCTGAACTTTAGTTTTTATGGTAAATTTCCCATTTTAGAAGTTTAAAGTAACTTCTTTCCACTGTGTTAATATTTTTCTCAAATTAGTGAAAAATAAGGAAGTCAGCTGTTCTGATTTTTAATACATGTATGTGTGTAAGCAAATAGAGATGAATTTTCTACTTTCAGTATTTTGACTGAAGAAGAATAATCTTGCTAGTAACTGGTATAGACTCTGTTAAGTAAATTTGATATTTAACTTGAATAATACACCATCTCTGAAGGAATTTTGGGCTTCCATGGTGGCTCAGTGGTAAAGAATCTGCCTGCAATTCAGGAGACTCAGGAGATGTGGGTTTGATCCCTGGGTCAGGAAGAACTTCTGGAGGAGGGCAGGGCAACCCAGTCTAGTATTCTTGCCTGGAGAATCCCATGGACAGAGGAGCCTGGTGGGCTATAGTCCATGGGGTCACAACACGTTGGACACAACTTGTTGAGAGCACACACACTTAAGGAATTTTGTCCCATATGTCCACTAGGACAGCGTGGCTAGAAATGTCATCTCTGACAATTGACTGTCCCTTTTGGAACCTTCCTGATGATCCTTGGTGAGTGTTCTCCAGCCAAAGACTTATCAGAAATACACCTGTGAGTGAGGAAATTGGATGTATTGTTCATTGCTGCGACAAAGAAAACACACTGTGAGGAACCATGAACCATCTCAGTAAAGGATGGTGAAGATCAGGGGTCATGTTAGACTACTTGAAAGTGAAAGTGAAGTGAAGTCGCTCAGTCGTGTCCGACTCTTTGTGACCCCATGGACTGTAGCCTACCAGGCTCCTCTGTCCATGGGATTTTCCAGGCAAGAGTACTGGAGTGGATTGCCATTTCCTTCTCCAGGGGATCTTCCCAACCCAGGGATTGAACCCAGGTCTCCTGCATTGTAGACAGACGCTTTACTGTCTGAGCCACCAGGGAAGACTACTTGAGTAAATGTTTAGAGCTCTTTGTTCTGAATTGGGTGGTGTCAGGAAACAAAAGTAAATTTATAACTGGTATTTCAGGAAGCCTTATCTAGAAGAAGGGAGGACTAGAGTGAGGCTCAACTAAAATTGGTAAAGAAGTAGTGGTTCATCATATTGACCAGGATAGGGAGATGCCTGGTCAGTTCTGTTGATTTAGAAGATTATTCTCTGTGTTCTGAAATGATTATGGAGGAGTCTTGCTGTTTTTTTGATCCATTGCTGTCACAGAATGACCTTGTTTGATGTTAAAGTTCTGTGAAGTTCTTTATTTCAACCGGAAGATGCCACAGTCTACCTGTGAACAGCAGAAAGCAATCAGGCGCTGATTTTTGCTTTCTCACAGTGTTCATAATACTCAAGGTTAGTAAATACAAGCAAATAGAACCAATATTTACTTTAGGGCAGCTAAGTGCCAGGACTGTGCTGGTTGCTTCAGATAAACAGCCATGCTTACGCTGCACAAGAGTCTTAGTTTTGTAAAGGAAGAATGTTAGCTTTCTTTGCAGCCAACGCAACAGAGACTCAGATGATGTGATTTACCTAAGGTCAGATATATACTCAAGGTTGGATCACAAGCTGTCTCTCTCCAAAACACAGATTCTTTGCACCAGGGAATATTTCTTCCATGTGTTTGCAGTTTGCCTGCTTAAGAGAGGGAGCAGGGCACCAACTCAAAAAAAACAACTTGGGTGGTTTCCTTCAAATGGCACCGTGTATTCTGAAGACAAGGGCTCCTGTTAGACCCATTTGAACTCTCTTCTAAAATCTATTCACTCTGATTCATGTGTTTTTCTAATAAGCTTCATAGTCCCAAATCATAGAAAACATGTAACACAAAACAAAATGAGAGTGGGGCTGTGGAGAGGGGGGGTTCTGCATTTTAACCACATTGCTCACTACTAGTTGAGAAAAGAAAACCCTAATTAACCTACACATGATCTCAAAGAACAAATCAGTTTGCGTCCTTAAATACAAAAAAAAAATATCATAATCCATCTCTGAGACTGTTAGTGTATGAACATAATAAAACATTGATATGATTATAGTTATGATTCCAAGTTTTCTAATAAAAGTGAAATAATAATTGAACTGTTTATGGAGGCAGTGCATTTAAGAAAGTATATTGAAAGTATGAAATCTGACAAGTTGGTTGCTAAATGGGTAAAATGCTGGGACCTAGAAAATTTACTGCTTATAATTCTTACTACTTTGTCAAGTAAAACAGGCATTATGATAATTTTATTAATGATAGGAACCAAGTAGTAGTCTTATCATCATTTTATGACTTGATCTGAATATTGTATTTGAGGGATTTGCTTAAATGATACACGTGATCATGAAAGAGAGTTAAAAATAATAATTTACAGTGTGAATCCAATGTCAAAAAAAGTTACCTTTAACAGTTTTTTCTGAAGGCAAGATGAAATTGGTATAAACTGAAGAAAGATTATTTTATGTTAGCCCTTAAAATATGTAATGAAGATCTTATAACTAATATAAGTCCCAAGAGATTTGTATTAGGAAAGAAAGTTATATGAGCTACTGAATGACCTGGCTTAGATGTGGTGAACCATCAGCCTATGAATAAATGGAGTTTGCAGATTGTTTAGTCTGCAGAATATTGATCCACTTAGGGATTTTTGTGAAAAAACAAAACAAAATCATAAACTGATATCTACAAAGATAAACAATGAGGCAATATGAGGATGATGAAAATGTCTGTCTGTCCCATATTTCCTACATGACATGATCAGCTGCAGTGAAGAGGGAGCAGCTGGCTTTTATGAGCTTTTGGTCAAGAGAGTAGCACACCTGGAGTGCTCTACCTGTCGACTTTGGGTCTTTGCAGACATTTGTATTCATGGTCCTCCTCAGGATGTTTACTTAGATTTTTCCTCCTGGCTTGGTGATTCTTTGTGTTCATCAGTATGTTTCTCTTATCCTCACTTTCTCTTTATGCACACATTTATTTTTTATGTATGTGTATGGCCAAGAAGAAGAGAGAGGCAATTTTTTCAGAAGCTAAATATATTGTATCTTATATATATTCACCAAGGACATTTTCATTTTAAATTTAACATATTAGTGATACTGATTTTTAGCAAAATCCAGGCAAATCTGCAGGGCTTTGGTTCAATTAGCTACATTATCAGTGAATCAGTTCAATTCAGTTCAGTTCAGTCGCTCAGTCGTGTCCGACTCTTTTCGACCCCATGAATCACAACATGCCAAGCCTCCCTGTCCATCACCATCTCCCTGAGTTCACTGAAACTCACATCCATTGAGTCAGTGATGCCATCCAGCCATCTCATCCTCTGTCGTCCCCTTCTCCTCCTGCCCCCAATCCCGCAGCATCAGATTCTTTTCCAATGAGTCAACTCTTTGCATGATGTGGCCAAAGTACTGGAGTTTCAGCTTTAGCATCATTCCTTCCAAAGAACACCCAGGGCTGATCTCCTTTAGAATGGTGTATAGGTTAATTTTATTTATACGTCAGAGTTAGAATTGAATTTAGGTTGTGGTAATTTTGCTTCAAAATATAGAGACATAATTTTAAAATCATATAAGAAATTAATGTCTGCTTAACTTTTGCTGGTGTACTTTTCTGGCTTTTTTATTTCCTCTCTATAAGCAAGATTAGTGACCTGCTTGTATTGCTTGAGAAGCATCACAAATTTCATTTAGAAAGATCTCCTCATTAATAGAATTCTTGATGTATTTATTAAACACAGGGAACAGATCATGTTTTATATTAATGTCATTAATTCTCCAATCCATATTTTTAGTTGCTATTTTTGCAACTGTAAACATTAATTTGCAGGTACAAGGGCTACATCACTGTTCTATTAGTTTTGAATTTTTAGCAGAAATGAGATACGATTGTCCATTAAGATACAGTCCAACTGTGAACACAAATTATTCTATTGTATTTAATAAACTACCATGATGAATTTTTCACAGTGATTTGTTATTTGTTTAAAATGCCAGATAATTAAAAAAATTTTCATCTGAAGGAAACATAGCTTTGTATATGTCATTTGCTCAGAATCTTAGATGCAGAATAAAATTGTGTCTATATTACTGAATGCTTTATATGCTTATTGAGGACTTGCATACTTTGTTATGATCTTCAAGTATAACAGAATACTCCAAAGGCTCTATTTTATTGTTGAAATGTTGCAATATAGATCCATTCATTTGCTACTGGAATGATAATATCCATCTTTTGTGTTACTACTCTTTCCATGAGTAATACGTATTCTAATTTTTACCTTAATCTCTGATACTGTATTTATCATGATTTTTTTAAATTTTATTTTATTTTTAAACTTTACATAATTGTATTAGTTTTGCCAAATATCAAACTGAATCTGATACTGTATTTATCATGATTTTTGTAAAGACTTTCACTGTGAATACTGGCCAGTTTTCTTCAGGCTACCTTATTTAAGAAACCAAATCCTTTAGGCTGTCATGATATACAATCCAAGGCATATGGACTATGACTTTCTGGAAGGTCATGTCTAGCAAGATGTAGGTCCTATTCCTCAAGCTAAGCTGCATGATGGCGGTAGGAGAGGATGAATTTTAGAGGCTATAAGGCTGTAAATAATTTTCCCTTACATATCATAGTGATTTCATAAGAGGAAAGAATTATGTGTTATCTACTTAATGATGTATGCAATTATTGAAAACTGATCTTAGATGCTAAAGCAAAACCCAGAAGAGTTACTGTGATAGAATTAAAGAGAAAGACTCATTCATACTCTGTCCCTAGTGTATTCATCAAGATTCTCCACACACACACACACACACACACACACACAATGTTGCACAGTTGGATATATATATACACATATGTGTGTTTATATGTATCAATATGTGTGTGAATATACACAGATGAGAGAGAGATTGATTTCTTGGTTTTAAGGAAGTCTTATTCAATTGTGGAGTCTGACAATTTCAAAATCTGCAGGGCAGGATGGCAGGCTGGAGAGATTGCTCTAGGGTTATTGTTTTTTCTCGCCTCTCGATGTTGGCCTTTCGTTGAAGAACCTGTGCTTGCAGCCCTTTCAGCTGTGTAATACACTGTCAATGCTGGAATCCTCTTGTGGAAGCAAGATTTGAGGGAGGATAAGCATTCTATGATTGTACAACCGGATCTTAGTTTGTAAGTCTCTGAACTGTGATCTTCATGTATCCTTGACATAGCTCCTCCTTCCTGTGGTGAAACAGGAAGGCGAGCGTGATCTGGTAGGAGAGATGACTTTCTCTGCCTTGAGCGAAGACTCTGGTCAAGTCTTTTCCCCTGGAGAGTAGGCCCCTTTGATGGACACTGCTCTGGGTATATTTCACAATGATATTCGTACCCACCTTCTGCTAGTGCAGAAAGGGGATATTTATTGGATCTTTATTTGAGAATTGGTGGTCTTCCTAGCATTGAAAAAGAGAGAGTTCCACCTAAGATTTGATCCCCAGGAGTTTCTCACTGCCATGCTATCCTATACTCAACTTTAGCAATTTGTTAAAATTACTTTTTAAGTGTTTCTGTATGTGTCTGGTTCTAGCAGCTTTTGCCCTGGATGAAGATCTCAGTTAAAACTCTGTGGGCTTGCCTCTCTCTCCCAGTTTCAGAGAGGGGAGGGATTTTCTTGTAAATTCAGTTCACTGATAGAACCAAGTCAAGACCCTGATTTTCTGTTTGTTCAGATTTTTTTTTTTCCTTATAAAGACAGTGATGGCCTATAAGTTTTACATACTGGGACTGAAACTGGAAATTATTACTCTATGTTGTTATAATTGAGACCTCACAAGATTTCTCTCTTTGACTTGTGGACACATGATAGGAAGATCATGGCATCTGGTCCCATCACTTCATGGCAAATAGATGGGGAAACACTGGAAAGAGTGGCTGGCTTTATTTTTGAGGGGGCTCCAAAGTCACTGCAGATGGTGACTGCAGCCATGAAATTAAAAGATGCTTACTACTTGGAAGGAAAGTTATAACCAACCTAGACAGCTTATTAAAAAGCAGAGACATTACTTTGCCAACAGAGGTCCGTCTAGTCAAGGCTATGGTTTTTCCAGTAGTCATGTATGGATGTGCTGCTGCTGCTGCTGTTGCTGGTAAAGTCACTTCAGTCATGTCTAATCCTGTGCGACCCCATAGACGGCAGACCACCAGGCTCTGCCGTCCCTGGGATTCTCCAGGCAAGAACACTGGAGTGGGTTGCCATTTCCTTCTCCAATGCGTGAAAGTGAAAATGTGAAAGTGAAGTTGTTCAGTCGTGTCCAACTCTTAGTGACCCTGTAGAGTGCAGCCTACCAGTCTCCTTGGTCCATGGGATTTTCCAGGCAAGAGTTCTGGAGTGGGTTGCCATTGCCTTCTCCAGTATAGATGTGAGAGTTGGACTATAAAGAAGGCTGAGTGCCAAAGAATTGATGCTTTTGAACTGTGGTATTAGAGAAGACTCTTGAAAGTCCCTTGGACTGCAAGGAGATCCAACCAGTCCATCCTAAAGGAGGTCAGTCCAGGGTGTTCATTGGAAGGACTGATGTTGAAGCTGAAACTCTAGTACTTTGGCTACCTGATACGAAGAGCTGACTCATTTGAAAAGACCCTGATGCTGGGAAAGGAGGAGATGCCCTGATGCTGAGGGCAGGAGGAGAGGGCAATGACAGAGGATGAGATGGTTGGATGGCATCACAGACTCAATGGACATGAGTTTGGGTAAACTCTGGGAGTTGGTGATGGATAGGGAGCCCTGGCGTGCTGCAGTCCATGGGATCGCAAAGAGCTGGACACGACTGAGCAAGTGAACTGAACTGAGGTAGGATGAATTAAGAGAGTAGCACATGACATATATATATACTACCAAGTGCAAAATAGGTAGCGTGAAGCAACTGTGTAACACAGGAAACTCAGCTTGGTGCTCTGTGATGACCTAGATGGACGGAAGGGAGGTTTAAGAGGAGGGGAATATATGTATACTGTGGCTGATTCACGTTGTTATACGGCAAAAGCCAACACAACATTGTAAAGCAATTATCCTCCAATTAAAAATAAATTAAAAAACATTAAAGATGTATGCATATATTTTTATTTTCAAAAGCTTAATTTTTTATATTGAAATATAGTTGATTTATAATGTTAGTTTAAGGTGTATAGCAAAGTGATTCAGTTATATTAAATACAGATACATTCATCCATTCTTCTCAGGTTATTTTCTCATATAAGTTATTATAGAATATTGAGTTCCCTGTGCTATACAGTGCATCCTTGTTGATTATTTAATATATAGTTGAGTGTTAATCTCAACTTTGTAATTTATCCCTTCCCCTTCCACCTTTCCCCTTTGGTAACCATAAGATTGTTTTCAAAGTCTGTGAGTCTGCTTTTGGAATATCTTATTGGGTTGGCCAAAAAGTTCATTTGGGTTTTTGCATAACATCTTACAGAAAAAGCCAAATGAACTTTTTGGCCAACCCAATGTAGTACCATTTATATGAATTTATTTACAAAGGAAAATTTACAGATGTATGAAAGTTATTATCCTGTTATTCTGCAGTATATGTAAGGCACCATGCTGCTGCTGCTGATAGATGATAAAACTATGGTGTGCTTTTAAAAAAAATTGCCATATTTTATGTTTGTTCAGTTACCATCTACCCTATCTGTTCAGAATGCAGCAGAAAGCTGGGGGCAGAAGGATGGGAGATCCCAAAACGAAACTGTGTACTGATAGTGAGTTTTAGATTACCACCATGTTCGGAGAAAGCAATGACACCCCACTCCAGTACTCTTGCCGGGAAAATCCCGTGGACGGAGGAGCCTGGTAGGCTGCAGTCCATGGGGTCGCTAAGAGTCAGACATGACTGAGCGACTTCACTTTCTCTTTTCACTTTCATGCATTGGAGAAGGAAATGGCAACCCACTTCAGTGTTCTTGCCAGAGAATCCCAGGGACGGGGAAGCCTGGTGGGCTGCTGTCTATGGGGTCACACAGAGTCGGACACGACTGAAGTGACTTATCGTAGCATAGCATAGCATGTTTCCCAAGCTTTCCTTCAAAGGTGACCTGTGCACAAATTAAAACAAGTTACAATGATTTATTTTATATTTCCACTTAACTTATTTTAAATAAAAATAGTAATGACATTTTGAATATTCATTATTTTTCTCCCAAACTTCCTTCCTTTTCCCCAGATGTTTAGAATAAATATAATTATGTTAAAATATATATATATATTATAATTTTTACTGCAATATCATTTCTCTAGAATGGTCACCTATGTACTATACATTCCCACCTAAATAAGTGAAGTGTTCCTTAAACTCCTTATGTCTGAAACTAAAATTATCCACTTATCTTATGAAAATGTTTCTTCCTGTGTGTTGGTGGTCTATCACAGTTATAAAACCACAAATGCCAAAGCTTGAGATCTTTTGCTTCTTGTCCCCATAGCCACATGATTATTAAATCCAGCAGATTCTACTGCTAAAATCTTTTCTCTTTCCCTCTCCCATGTCTTTATCCTAACCCAGAACCTCCTCACTCCACTCCTGCACTCTTTCAGGAAACCCTACCCTAACTTCCTTTTCCCTTTCTTGATGCCCTTCTCCCATCTGTGTTTCATGATTCTATGAGATTTGTCTTTCTGCACTGAAGTTCTGGACAGGCCAATCCTCCACTCGGAAGCCCCTCTACAGATAAGATCCTGCCATTTCACATTCAATATTCTCCATGATTTGGTTCCAGATTTCTATTGATTGTTTCATATATGTATGTGTGTGCGAGTGTATGAATCTTCCTGTAATGCAGAAGACCCCAGTTTGATCCCTGAGTGGAGAATCCCCTAGAGAAGGGATAGGCTACCCACTCTAGTATTCTTGCCTGAAGAATTCCATGGACAGAGGAGCCTGGCAGGGTACAATCCATGGGGTCGCAAAGAGTCAGATATAACTCAGCAACTTTCACTATGGATTGTTTTTATATGCATATATATTGCATATGTTATGTGTATACATGTGTGTTAAGTGTTGTGCTGGAGGCTGGGTTATAGAAACAAATAAATTAGAGAAATTATTTCCAAAAATTAGTCTAAGAAGATAAAATAGACCCTTAAAATAATTAAAAAGAAAATTATGATAAATGTATTAGTAGAAATCTTTAAGTTCAGTTGGAAGGCAGTCTGTTTTATGACTGTATAATATATAGATTATCCTCTGTTAGTTCTATCATAGAAATCAAATCTGGAAGAGACCTTGGGTGTCATACTCTTTCCAGGCCATTCCTCTAATTGAATCTCAATTGCTGCTGCTTCTACTATACTTAAACACACCCAGCCACTCCACCCTCCAACACACACCTACAAATTGGAACCCAGCAGTGGTAGCCTGTTTTTTAAAAGAGCATCATCATTTTGAGTTTATGTGATTCTAGACAAAAGGAAGAAAGCATAAGCATCTTCTGTTAGGCATTTTGCAAAATTGATGATTTCATCACAAGCAGGGGCCTAGGGTGTGTGGGTGCCCCAGAATAGAAAGCATGACCCCTTCAGATATATATGTCTTACATATCTATCATGGATTTGCCTAAATATGCATTATCTTTCATTATTATTTGACTTTCTGTATCTCTGTCTCATCTCTTTAATAGGAAATTCTATCCGTGCAATAGTAACTTTGCATGCTTTCCCCCAAAGGCACCTAATACAGCGACTAAGCCCTAGTAGACAGTGTAGAATTATTTGTGGCTGACTGACTCTAGGCTTTTATAATTCAGTTTGTGATCAGGTATTGCTTGAGTTTAGAAATAAAAAATCAAATTTGCAGTTGGTCCTGGCCTGTGGGATACACTGTACTTGCCACTTCTTCTTCATGAATTGGCTCATACTATAAAATCCATTTTTAAAAGGAACAGAGTGGGAGAGTAGGTGATACAAATATCGTAGCATTATCGGTGAGATTTTGAACCCGCACTATAAAACATCATGAATGTCAGTATGCTCAAGGCGGATTTGATTTAAAAAAAAACAAAACACATTAAATTCCAATGTGTCTAGAGACTCCTGTGGCCTTAAAAACCTTCTCCTTCCATTTAGGAGTATTAAAATAAAAAGAGAACAAAGAACAAAAAGAATAACAATAAAAGGAATAATCTTTTCAGTATAAATGTATGGCATTAATGATTTAGCTTCTAACCCAACAACCTTATATCCCATTATTTCTACAAATTCATACCATCTAACACTAATCATGGCATACTGTGCTGAGGTCCAGCCCCGGCTGATCCAGGGTATTCGGAGGGGAGACGGCGTCAGCGACTATTTAAATATTCATCAAAGATATAAAGAGTAATAGAATGAGGATAGCTCAGTAGGAAAATTCAGTGGAGAAGAGAGGCTGAGTAGCTTGGTTTATGTGGAAAATCAATATAACCTGTGACACCAGGTTAGCTCTGACTACGGAGGCCGCAGGTGCCCTCTCGAATAGCGGAAGGTGCCCCACCTTAGGCGCCTTCTCAAGTGGGTCTTAGAAGCCCAGGCAAATAAATGGTCACAGAGGACCTCCACGCTGCAGATGGAGACTCAGCCAGAAATTGAGAAGAAAGAATGACATGGGGAGACCAAGCTTGGTGAGCAAGGCCCGTAGCTTTATTTTCAAAAGGGGTTTTTATACCCTAAGTTACACATAGAGGATAATAGGGGATGCAAAGTCAGCAGTCTTTGATCCTTATCAAAATCTAGGGTTTCTTTCCTGCAGATTTATCGTATACAAATGGTTTAGGTGATTTACATCATCTTCCGGGCAGAAGGCCTATTAACATTTTATGACTCTTGACAAAGGTTTGTCAACCTTAAGACTTCTTTTCTCTAAGAGTAATTATTTTAAGGTTTGGCGCCATCTTCCGAAGGTATTAGATAAAATTGCATTCCTATAGGGCAGAGGTGTCATGGGTTTACAACAAAGGAAAGAATTTATTACCTTAAGGGTCTAAAGTTGCTAACACCAAGGCCACTACTTATTTTTTCTACATACCAACTATATTAATTAATACACGTTCAAGGATACAATACAGCGGTTGTGGAAACTTGGCAGCAAGCATTGGCTCATCAATGAAATCTTTTACTAGCTTTATTCTGACAGTTTCTAACTCTCTGAGAAGCTCTAAGCTATTTAAATATCTTAAGCTTCCCATGCCTCTCGAGGCTGGGAGACTGTAAACAATCGTATGCACAGCTGTAGGAGTCCGGGTAAATTTGTCAGGCGAGTTAGAGAGCTATCTGAGGGGTTTGGATTTAAACACTCCTAATTGCCCAGGAACTTTATTAATTGGAGCTGTAAGTTAACTCTCTGTCAGAAAGAGCGAGATGGTGGTGGGGGACAGCCCCCAGTAAAGTCAGAGGTGAGAACACAAAGCAATAAAGTAGGCAGACTCTGGTTTTTTGGGGGTAGATGCTCGAGAATATCCAGGGGGACTCCTGAGGCTCGATCCTGCCTTTGCGTATGCCGAGCCTCCTTCCTCATGACCTTTGTCATGAGTGGAGTGCCTCTCGCCAGCTCCCGGCAATACTGAAAAAATCTATTTTCTTTCTGAACTTTATTCGTTTGCTCTTTCATTGTCCTGGAACTTCTCCCTCTTTTTTCAGTTCAGTTTAGTTCATTTCAGTCACTCAGCTGTATCTGACTCTGTGACTCCATGGACTGCAGCACGCCACGCCTCCCTATCTATTGCAAACTCCCAGGGTTTACTCAAACTCATGTCCATTAAATCTGTGATGCCATCCAACCATCTT
Source organism: Bos mutus (assembly GCF_027580195.1). Lineage (NCBI taxonomy): Eukaryota > Metazoa > Chordata > Mammalia > Artiodactyla > Bovidae > Bos > Bos mutus. The sequence continues at coordinate 66,795,266 of NC_091628.1, forward strand.
GTCCTCTGTTGTCCCCTTCTCCTCCTGCCTTCAATCTTTCCCAGCATCAGGGTCTTTTCAAATGAGTCAGTTCTTTGCATCTGGTGGCCAAAGTATTGGAGTTTCAGCTTCAGCATCAGTCCTTCCAGTTAATATTCAGGACTGATTTCATTTAGGATGGACTGGTTGGATCTCCTTGAAGTCCAAGGGACTTTCAAGAGTCTTCTCCAACACCACAGTCAGAAGTATCAATTCTTCATTTACATATGCCCAAATTTTAGGGTATTTAAAGATATTACAAATGCTATGAAACTTTGTTTTTCCCTGCTATGAGAAGTTTTCTATCTTACCTCTTGAACTTTACAAAGTACTCAATTATATATTTCTTACAGAAGTTTTCATTTTGTTTTCTGTTGGTTATTTTTTTATTCAGCTAGTAAGAGTTCAAAAATGTCTTTTACATAATTAAGTTAATTAAGCAGTTTTCAAAATAAAGAGGTTGTACATGAATCATATTTCCTTTCTCCATTTCAGGTCTATAAATGCTTGACAATGAAACATCTGAACTTTCTTATATATATATATTAATGAGGCTTTTTACTCTTGGGATGTGACATAAGGTTACTGGCTTCTTTAGTACATGGAGAAATATTAGACTCTTTCAGGGGCAGAGAGGTTCTTGACTGAGATTTCAAAATGCCCTTATAATAATGATTTGTGGGTTAAAATAATGTAAAGTCATAAAGTATTTCTTTTCCCAACATGGAACTTGCATTGACAAATGTGCACAGTAGTCTCTTCAACTGGCCAATAATTTACATACTTAATACAGTTTGTTTTGTTTTCTAAATCTTTTTGCTTAACCTTCTGAAGTACTACTCTTGAGGAAATTGAAGGGAAGAAAAATCACGTAACTAGTCCTTTCTACAATATTGTAAACTCCTTGAGGATATGATGGAAGTCTATATCCTCTAGATACATAGCATTATGGCATGTCCTGTGTCGATATACATTAAATAAATTATAAAGTGTTAATAAAAATGACTACACATTATTAGAGATCAAACATACCATATTGTGTTTGGACTTCCTTTCACTAACTTATTTCAATTCAGCCAATGTAGACTTTTATCCATGGGTATAAAAAATGACATCAAACATGGGATTTTCCAGGCAAGAGTACTGGAGTGGGTTGCCATTGCCTTCTCCACTCTTAAATTACCTAATCACATAAATTTATATGAAATCACAGAAATAGAAAAATTAAAACCATTAATTCATTTTACAGAAAATTACTCTGGTGTCTTCCAAATATTTTACTCAGTTATTAAATAAACAGTAAAATTCTAAAGTGAAAGACTATAAGAATGCACAAGAAAATATTATACATAATCCATATTATATTTGCAAGATTTCTAAAAGTCATTTTATTATAATATTCTTATGGAAATCCAAAAGGCTTAACAGTAAAAATCATTATGGTGAATTTTACTTAAGATAATAAACACTTTTTCTTTAATTCAGTTCAATTTAGTCACTCAGTCATGTCCAACTCTTTGTGACCCCATAAATCGCAGCATGCCAGGCCTCCCTGTCCATCACCAACTCCCGGAGTTTACTCAAACCCATGTCCATTGAGTTGGTGATGCCATCCAGCCGTCTCATCCTCTGTCGTCCCCTTCTCCTCCTGCCCCCAATCCCTCCCAGCAGCAGGGTCTTGTCCAATGAGTCAACTCTTCACATGAGATGGCCAAAGTATTGAAGTTTCAGCTTTAGCATCAGTCCTTCCAATGAACACCCAGGACTGCTCTCCTTTAGAAGGGACTGGTTGGACCTCCTTGCCGTCCATTACCTGCGCATAAATGGAAAAAGAGAGCATGTCCATTAAGAAGCCATTACATGTTTCTGGACAAAGAGCACAGAGCCCTGGCTCTAGGGTTTTCATTGTATGCTTTCCTCATTTGTCATGAGGTGAATGGCTTAAGATAGTATCTTGTTAAGTTTCCTATGGCAGGCTACCTAGGTTGGCAGGAAGAGTTGTCTGAAATCGCCTGTTAAAAGGAAGAGTTCTTAACCAAGCGAAACTGCTTTCACCAACCCATCAGAGGGCTCTCTTTTGAAATCAATTGAAATAGTTGATCTACTTTTCCTAGAAAGTCTGTATTCCCTTGGGTGATATGTTCAGTGGGAAGAAAGTGAGTTTAATTATTCAACTAGGTAGGACTCAGACTAGAATTTGAATTAACCTAGATGAGATAATACTGTCTCCTTATGTATTCAACCTCTTCAATATTAAGATCAGCCATGACTTTATAAACAGCAAGGAGCTGAAACAAATAAAACAAATATGGTAAAAACCATGTGTATTTTTTATTTTGGTGGCTTAGTAATGACAATGAAAACACTGAAAATAGGCAGTTACATAAAACTTTCTTTTCTTCATGGCAGTCATGATATGAATCTAAGCATTCTTTAGGTTCAAAGTTTGAGTTCCTGTGATGTTTGGAACCATATTAATCTTTACATCATAATAGTAATACTTCTTCTTTCCTTTATAATCTTGATCTTCTTTGCACTTTGAAATCAACAGTATCATTTCCAAGGATATTAAAGCATAATGTTGCTGTCTGTGTTTACTTTTGTATTTTAATTTGGTTAAACTTATATTTTGTTTCTTGTTGTTGTCCTTAAGTGAATTGAATCAAAATGAAGCCAAAATTCTCTAACTGAAAGTCTGTTGGAAGATCTTGACGAATATCTAAGGATTGCAAAGTCAATTAGAAGCCCCCTCACCCTTGGGTTAATGCTGCTCATTTGAAGTGTTTTACTCATGTCACTGAAGAGTCTTAGGGTGTACAGCAGCTCTCCTCATCTTTTTATGCTTCTCTTCTACCCAACTTCAACTGGTCCGGCAGCATATCTCTGTTTGTTTTTCTCTAGAAGAGTGGATTCATGCCTTCCTCTCAAACTTCCCTTATGATTACCTAAGAATGGTCCTTGTGTCAACTCTTAGTTCCCTATATTCAGATCAGTAGACAAGTGTAGCTGTAACTCAAAATTCCTACTTTAACATAGGATATCTGTGCTATATTCTCACTCAGTTTTGTCTAATATATTCCTATTCTGTTACATTCTGTAAAGTTTAAGGCAAGATACCTAAAAAATTGTATCGAACTGCTGAAATGTTAATAGTTGAGGTTTAAGGATTTAATGGCTAAATAGCCTGCTGCTGCTGCTGCTAAGTTGCTTCAGTTGTGTCCGACTCTGTGCGACCCCATAGACGGCAGCCCACCAGGCTCCCCCGTCCCTGGGATTCTCCAGGCAAGAATACTGGAGTGGGTTGCCATTTCCTTCTCCAATGCATGAAAGTGAAAAGTGAAAGTGAAGTCACTCAGTCATGTCCGACTCTTAGCGACCGCATGGACTGCAGCCTACCAGGCTCCTCCATCCATGGGATTTTCCAGGCAAGAGTACTGGAGTGGGGTGCCATTGCCTTCTCTGAGCTAAATAGCCTAGCTTAAAACAATTTAAAAATGCAGTTTTCCTAAATATACATTAAATACTACAAAGTACTTTGAAACAGACTAGCAACTTGAAACATTCTAAGATACTATTTTGTGCTTATGTGGCATGTGATTCTTTCTAATGAGGACTCCCTCATTAGAAAAGAGGATGTATATTCTTGTCAATGAACTGCAACAGTATAATCGAGATGCTAATAGAGAAATTTCAAACTTTCTCAGTATTCCTGCTTTTACATTTTTTTGTTAAATGATAAGATCATTCATGGAGCTAGTGATTTCTGTAAAGAAACAACTTGCTAATGTGCTTATTCTATTGAAAAGCATCTTCCACCAATCTTAAAAATAACGGTTTTATTTTTAGAAAATAAATTAGTTAGCAATATTATATTACAAATGATTTTTTTCAAATACTTTTATTCATTTAAATGTTATTAGATTGTTCAATATTCATAATGATCCATAAATTGCTTTATATTTCAAATGCAAGTGATTTTAATTATATGAAATTCATAAGAGAGATAAGAAAGTGTTTTTAGAATAGCTAACTTTCCCCCTTTTCCTTCTGTGTGTTATCTTACTTTTGTTACCTTCTGATCCATATTGTTTTGTGATTGTTTTGTTAGTAGTATCGATTTTAAAAAGTAGAAGGTGAGTGGATTCTTGAAAGCTAAAGCATTGTTAGCTTGTTGACCCCTCTGTCACCAGATGCTATAAATAGTGCCAAACACATGGGCGGCAATCAATTAAAGTGTCTTGAACAAATGAATGAAGGAACAAAATTCAGGGACAAATCGCCCACAATCAAACTCTGTTTTCATAATTAAAATTAAGCAAGAGCAAAATAATTTTATACTCTTATCCTGTTGGAAAAAATAATAAAAAACTTGGTAAATAGTAAGTACTTAAATATTTCTTTTATTTATTCATTAACTTTATTATTCTAATAAAAATTAAGACCTCTAGCAAATATGTACCAGATGAATATCTAATCTTAGACAGAAACTAGGAAACGGGTGACTTTATTTCTAATTGACAGAAAGAAGCTGAAGCCCATATTCAGTGTCTTTCCAGACATTCACCCTAGGACAAGCACCATGGGAACTCGGAGCCAGTCTTCTTAGTGGTTCTTTTCATTAAGCCAAGTATTTCCCCAAGGTGGTTCCACAGAAGATGCTCAATGAAATAAATATATTTTCCCCAACTAAAATAATCTTGAACTGCTTATTCAGGTAGTAATTTTAAAGTACGTCATACAGAGTAAAGTGAGTCAGAAAGAAACAAATATTGTATATTAACGCATAGATGTGGAATCTAGAAAACTGGTAGAGATAAACCTATTTGCAAAGCAGAGACACAATGTAGAGAAAAAAATGTATGGACATCAAGGGAGGAGACGGGGGTTAGGAGGAATTTGGAGATTGGGATTGACGTATATACACTACTCTAAAATAGGTAACTATATTGGGATTGACGTATATACACTACTCTAAAATAGGTAACTATATTGGGATTGACGTATATACACTACTCTAAAATAGGTAACTAACGAGAACCTACTGTATAGCACTGGATCTCAATGCTCTATGGTGACCTAAATGGGAAGGAAATCCAAAAAGAGGATATATATATATATATATATATATATAGCGCAAACTAATACGACATTGTAAAATAAATATATTCCAATAAAATTATTTTTAAAAATAAAGTGCATCAAAGACAGTTTACTTTAAATGTACACTTACATGTAAATATAGAATTCCTTTTTAATATTCAAAAATTTCAAAATTATTTCTCCATGTGAACAGTGGATCTGCAAAGTCAGAAAAATGACATTTAAGTAAAACAAATGAATTATTTTCAAGGCTACCTTGTCCTTGTGTAAGTTATTTGAAGTTCACAATACTGACACGATATTTTATTTATGAGAACTGATTAGGGATGTGAAAATTAGTAATATGAAACTACTGTTTAAAATCTCTAGACTCTCATCTCTTTCAAGTATTTTCCAATATAGTCAGCCTTTGGAAAAAATGTTTGTATTTACATGTGCTCTGTCATCTCACATTTAATTGAAAATTACAAAGATGATGATTACTGCCTCTGTTTTTAAAGTTGATTCATCTTTGCTGTTCCTCCTAGGGTATGCTTCCAAGTGTCAGAACAGGTGGAATAAAGTGAATCTACCCAAAATTGGTATATGATAGACAGACACTGACTATGATTAAGAAATGTACCAGGTCTCTTTACTCAGGGAGTTTTTGAGTACCCAGCTTGTTACCCTTCATCCTTTATGTGAGGCACTGATATCTTTCAAACCCACCATATACTTCCCAAATGGAAATTACCTGGACTGCAAATTATTCTACCATTAATTACCTTTATTTAACATGAATAACATCTTAATTAACATATTTTTCATTACATATAACTAAGATGAGGAGAGTCATTATAATCAAACTTCTGTTGTATTCACTGCTAGTTTTCTGTGAAACATCAGCTCTGGATATCATTACTTTATGTGTTTCAAAACAATACCTTACTAACTCATTCATTCTCGTGGACTCAGTCTTTTAATACACTTTATGTCTGTTAAAACAATGAAGAATTTTATTCTACCACTATAATAATTTAGAGACAGGAGGAATTTGGAACTTGTTTTGTAATTTAAAAAAGGAACACTAAGGGATTCATAGTTCATTAATATTTGTGGTATATCTGCTGTGAGTCAAATGGTATGCTCCATTGTGGGCTCATTCATAGGCCATTTTGATGGAAAATAAAAAACATGGAGGTCCCTCCACAACATAAATACATAAATGTATAAGTTAGGTCAGATGTATACCCTAAAGTGTATGAATAAACCAAAATCATGTTTTCCTCAGTCAATTTTTTCTTATCTCATACACTTAGACACAAAGATCTCAATAAGTCTTACTAAGTTGTCATACAAAGTTCTCAGAATGATAAATAATAGAATCTAATATTTAACCATGCATTGGGGAAGGAAAGTTTACCGTCCTGTCTTTTAATAAGTGTCCCTGAAGAAGTAAAGTGGATACTGTACATAAAATAGATAACCAACAAGGACCTACTGTATAGCACAGGGAAGGATACTCAATATTTTGTAATAAGGGAAAAGACTCTAAAAAAGAATATATATATATATATGTGTATAACTGAATCATTTTGCTGTATAGTTGCAACAAACATAACATTGTAAATGAAATATACCTCAATTTTAAAATGCTAACAAAAGGAAAATATAAATTCTCAAGTAATAGACACTAAGAGCCATTTGTTAACTATTTGTTGTTTTTCAGTTGTTCATTCATGTCTGACTCTTTGTGACCCAGTGGACTGCAGCATGCCAGGCTTCTGTCCTTCACCAACTCCAGGAGCTTGCTCCGACTTGTGTCCATTAAGTCACTGATACCATCCATCCATCTCGCCCTCTGTCATCCCCTTCTCCTCCTGCCTTCAGTCTTTCCCAGTGTCAGGGTCTTTGCTAATGAGTTGACTCTTTGCATCAGATGGCCAAAGTATTGGAGTTCAGCTTAAGCATCAGTCCTTCCAATGAATATTCAGGGTTGATTTCATTTAGGACTGACTGGTTTGATCTCCTTGCAGTCCAAGGAACTCTCAAGAGTCTTCTCCAACACAATAGTTCAAAAGCATCGATTCTTTGGCATTCATCCTTCTTATGTATGGTCCAACTCTCAAATCCATTCATGACTACTTGAAAAACCATAGCTTTGACCATACAGATCTTTGTCAGCAAAATAATGTCCCTGGCTTTTTAATACGCTGTCTAGGTTGGTCATAGCTTTTCTTTCAAGAAACAAGTGTCTTTTAATTTCATGGCTGAAGTCACCATCTATAGTGATTTTGGAGCACAAAAAATAAAGTCTGTCACTGTTTCTATTGTTTCCCCATCTATTTGCCATGAAGTAATGGGACCAGATGCCATGATCTTCATTTTTGGAATGTTGAGTTTTAAGCCAACTTTTTCACTCTCCACTTTCACTTTCATCAAGAGGCTCTTAAGTTCCTCTTCACTTTCTGCCATAAGGGTGGTTTCATCTGCATATCTGAGGTTATTGATATTTCTCCCAGCAATCTTGATTCCAGCTTGTGCTTCATCCAGCCTGGAATTTTGCGTGATGTAATCTGCATGAAAGTTAAATAAGCAGGGTCACAATATACAGCCTTGATGTACTCCTCTACTAATTTTGAACCAGTCTGTTGTTCCATGTCCAGTTCTAACTGTTGCTTTTTGACCTGCATATAGGTTTCTCTGAAGGCAGGTAAAGTGGTCTGGTATTTCCATCCCTTGAAGAATTTTCCACAGTTTGTTATGATCCACTCAGTCAAAGGCATTAGTGTAGTCAATGAAGTAGAGATAGATGATTTTCTGGAATTCTTTTGTGTTTACTGTGAACCAGCAGATGTTTACAATTTAATCTCTGGTTTGTCTGCCTTTTCTAAATCCAGATTGAACATCTGGAAGTTCACAGTTCATGTACTGTTGAAGCCTTGCTTGGAGAATTTTGAGCATTACTTTGCTAGCAGGTGAAATGAGTGCAATTGTGCAGTAGTTTGAATATTCTTTGGCATTGCCTTTCTTTGGAATGAAAACTGACCTTTTCCATGGCCACTGCCGAATTTTCCAAATTTGCTGGCATATTGAGTGCAGCAGTTTAACAGCATCATCCTTTAGGATTTGAAATAGCTCAACTGGAATTCCATCACCTCCACTAGTTTTGTTCGTAGTGATGCTTTTTAAGGCCCACTTGACTTCGCATTCCAGGATGTCTGGCTCTAGGTCAGTGATCACACCATCGTGATTATCTTGGTCATGAAGATCTTTTTTGTACAGTTCTTCTGTGTATTCTTGCCATCTCTTCTTGATATCTTCTGCTTCTGTTAGGTCCCTACCATTTCTGTCATTTTTTTTTTCTGTCCATCTTTGCATGAAATGTTCCCTTCATATCTCTAATTTTCTTGTAGAGATCTCTAGTCTTTCCCATTCCATTGTTTTCCTCTATTTCTTTGATCACTTAGGAAGGCTTTCTTATCTCTCCTTGCTATTCTTTGGAACTCTGCATTCAGATGAGTATATCTTTCTTTTTATTCTTTGCCTTGCACTTCACCTCTTTTATTAGCTATTTGTAAGGCCTCCTCAGACAACTATTTTGCCCTTTTGCATTTCCTTTTTTGAGGACGGTTTTGATCACTTCCTTCTATACAATGTTCGGAACCTCCATCCATAATTCTTCAGGCACTCTGTCTATGAAATCTAATCCCTTGAATGTATTTGTCACTTCCACTCTTTATTATAATAATCTACTTTTTGCAGATTTTAAAATGTGGTTAGTATTAACCTTTACTAGTAATTTTTCTAATCATGATTTGAATGATGAATGTGAAGCTCAAAATTAGCATCTTGAAATTCTCCACAGGATAAACATTTAGTTTATTGGTAAATATCCATAACTGAATTAACATTTTTATTTGAACATAATACTAAGAAATTAGCTCTTTATTGATTTACTTTTATATTGAACGATGTGAAGAATTGAATTCATCACAGTTTCTTTGGTCTGTTTCTAAGGCTAATGTGCGTAGGCAAGAAAATTTTTTCAAGGATACACACTCTGAATTATGTGTTGGAAAAGGAAGGTCTGTGTAAAAGGAGCTTTTTGTGGCTTAATTCTCTAAGTGTTCCATCCACTTTTAAAAGAAAAAGTTGTTTTAACATTTAATTGATAAAATGATCTATTGGTAACCTTTATAATCTAATCCCTATATTTTAATGGAAATATATATTTGATATATATTTGAGATTATATATATATACATATTTGAGATTTTGAATCAGCTACTCCTTCATTAAATTAAGAAGCCATTATTTTAAATATGGTCTTTATTTATTCTTTTTTAAATGTTAAATCCAAATTTGAATTAAAATTATATTCTTGGTACTACTTATTTAGACCTATGTTTCAAATTAGCCTTTTTTCTTCCACTACTACTTAAGGGAATTAAATGAGGTATCATTACATAAATTGGTACACAGCATCGCCTTGCACTGAAAACAGGTTAACAAAAAAAATTCTTTTGAAGACTTTGGGAGAATTAGGGCTTCCCTGGTGGCTCAGAGGGTACGGCATCTGCCTGCAATGCAGGAGACCTGGGTTCGATCCCTGGGTTGGGAAGATCCCCTGGAGAAGGAAATGGCAACCCACTCCAGTACTCTTGCCTGGAAAATACCATGGACAGAGAAGCCTAGTAGACTACAGTCCATGGGATCCCAAAGAGTTGGACACGACTGAGCGACTTCACTTGGGAGAAATAGAATAAATAGAAATCTGATATAATATTAAGACCTAAAGACAATCTGTGTAATTATTCTGTAAATAGTCTGATTTTATTATGTAATAAATTTAAACAAAAATCCATAAATAAATAAGAGAAAGATGATACATATTGAAAAATAATATAAATTGTGCAGGAAAAATAACTTTGGTCAGCTTTATAGAGGTCAGTTACTGGTCTACAAGGAGAAAGTCCAAATAAAATATACTTCAACTTAAACAAAGCACTTGATGATCCTCAAAATTATTAAGCTGTTGTTTTAAGTACTGATACTATTATCTATATTGAAAACCAAGCAAAGTATTAAGTAACACCATATCAAGTTGAGTTTTAAGTTCAAAGTTTCATTTTTATAAATACCTATATTTAAATTCTACTCAGTAAATTGTAAATATGCTTACCTTATGGACCCCCTGAGATATAAAAATGTTTCTTTACTTCTTGAACCATCCTAATCTGTTTAGGAAAGGCACAAATACTTCTTCTCTGTATTTGGCATTGTAAATTACACATTCCATTTTATTTACGTATCTTCATTTCTTACAGTGTAAAATTAAGCAGATGAAGGTAAATAGAACAACCTTCAGTTTTTGATTCTGCCTGCAAATGACTTTTCAGAGAAACATATATTAGGTGTGAGTTTAATTATCATTTAAATTGATATAAAGTAAATTCATCTTAACACTATTTATGGAGACTCTGTTACTGAGTCATATGGCCACCTCTGAAAGATCTTTACAAAATAGTGAAGGAATTTTACTTGTAATAATTTCCTTGTAATATTCGAAAGTATAAATTGTAGCATACCTACATTTCTGGCTAACTTCTTAAAGGATATTAGTTCCTTGTGCATAATGACCACAGCTATTGGCAATTAATGGCCTAATTTAAGTATTTAATAACTGTTGCACCATACAACAATAAAACATAAACAACCACCCAAAACCCCAATATTACTTCAAAGTCAATGATAAAAAGCGTTAAGAAACATTGTCCATATGATTGAAATATTCTTATAAATATACAGAATGTCTCCAGATTTCATAAAGTGATTTACAGTATGAAAATATAGCAAAAGTACTGAAAAATCTAACATACCCTATTTTGATATTTTAAATCAAAATAAGTAACCTTAATCTTATACTGTATAAAACAAAAACATATTTATATAGTATGAATCTCTGTAAGTAAACATGTCTCTAAAATAAACATTCACTGTTTTGATTTTTCATAGTCCTTTGTTTCAACAGTACTATATAGCTTTAAATATGTATTTAATTCATAAGTGTGTTCATTAAATATTTAGTGAGCCACTTTGCATTTTCTGTAAGGCATTATGTTAAATACAGTGGGTAGAACAAACAAGCCTATTGCCCAAAAGTATACTTTCATGGAGAAATAGACTCCAAATCAATAATTATAGTTGACCCTTCAACAATGCATGGGTGAGGTCCCCCCTCAAACCCTCCCCCGCTAAACTCACATAAATTATAGCTGGTCTGTACTATATACGGTTCCTCTGTTTCTGTGGTTAAAGGTCTGTGGACTGTTAATGGTGGATGGCATTGGTAGTATGGTAGTGTTTACTACTGAAAAATATCCATCTGTAAGTGCATCAAACCCAGGTTATTCAAGGGTTAACATTACACACTCAGTGGTGTTTCTTCAGTGGATGTTTGTGCTTTAGATGCTGTGGTAGACTGAATAGTGACCTCTTAAGATGTCCACATCTTTAGAAATGTGGAAACTGTGAAAGGTTACTTTGTGTGGCAAAGGGATTTTGCAGATGTGATTAAGGACCTTGCGATGAGGAGGTTATACTGGGTTATATAGGCATCTCCAGTCGAATCACATGGTCCTTAAAAGTGGAGATGCTCTGTAGGCCATGGTCAGAGAGATATATTTTGTTAACCTGTAATAGAAAACTGATTAAGAAGCACAGGGAAAGTGGAACTTAATTGAGCAAGTGAGGGAAAGCTTCATGTAGAAGGACTCTACGTGAAATTTACAGATGGTAAGAAATGCACTAGGTAAACAAGTCGGAAGAACTGTCCATGTGTAGGCAAAAACATTGATAAAGTCATAGAGAAATTAAAGAATGTGTTGTTAAAATTTACAGTTGTTCACAATTGGCTATTTTAAAATGCAACAGTGGAATGGAGGGAGAAATAGTTTATGTTCAGAGATGTTACTTTTTATTTAAAAAAAATGGAAGTTAATTTCCTATGCCTTATTGACAGTTTTACCTAAAGCCTATCTAATTCAGCCTATGAAATTATTATCTAAAACTGTCATTTTACAGTATGACTTAAGAAACTAGTTAGAAACAAAAATTATTCAATAGGCATCTGGATTAAAAAAAATAAAGTATAGTTTATTTACAATGTGTTAATTTATGTACAGTAAAGTAATTCAATTATACATATGTTTTATTTTTTTAATATGCTTTTCCATTATGGTCTATTGTAGTATACTGAATATATTCAATAGCTCTCTGTGCTATACAGTAGGACTTCCCTGTTGATCCATTCCATATTGTAATATCTTAAATGTGTTAACCCCAACTTCCCACTTCATCCCCCTCCCAACTCCCTCCCGCTTGACACCCACAAGTCTGCTCTGTGTGTCTATGAGTCTGTTTGTGTCTCATGGATAGATTCATTTGTGTTACATTTTAGATTCTACAGGGTATCATATAGTATTTGTATTTCTCTTTTGGACTGACTTAGTATGATAATCTCTAGTTACATATCATCTAATGTTTAATTAGTTTTACTAATAAGCATATTCAACATATTACTCTATGTTGTTAAAAAGACTATTTTCATCCTGAATTTACATTGCTTCAAATTAGGACATTCTATATATAGTGATTAGACCACTACTTCTTTAAAAACAAAATATCAATCTTACCCTCTATCTCTAGCTTGATTGTCAAAATATAAGACCCGCTCTTACTTTTAATTGATAAGAGTAAGCATTAACAATTTTAGAGCCTTTGTGTGTCAGATAATTTATATTATGTTCTTTGGATGTTTGTTTCACTTTATTTAAGGTTGTACTTAATCTGAGAAATTTTTTCTTTGTTCGTTTCTAGTTTATAATGTCATGTTATTTGCTAATAAATTGTCACTTAAAATTTTTGTATAGAGAGGGTAATGAATTCCTTAAAGAAATTCAAGTAAATCCATTGATCTAACTTCTCAATTACTTATATATCAACTAAGCCAAATGGTTGAGACTACATCATTATTAGAGACTTGGAGCTGCTGTTGGTAAATTGAAAGTAGTGATTATGATTATATGACTTATTGAACATTTAAGAATGATTCTGTTAAAATAGAATTCAGATCTTGTCATTTCTCTGTTCAAAATCCTCCCTGGTTTCCCATGGTTATCACCATAAAGGATCAGACTCCGAAGTTAGATTGTAGAAGCTTATATGCTGTGGTCCCCAAACTCTGCCCTCATTTCCCACTTGGCCATCTGTGTCCCCTCCCCTCTTGTCACATTGATCTTATATTTCCTAAGACACACCAGTCAGGTTCTGCCTTTGGGCTCTATTCTCTCTGGCTGGAGTGTTCTTCACCTGATAGTCACATGCTTTGCTTCCTTACTTCCTTCAGGTCTTTGACCAGGATCACTTGTCTATTGACTAATGCCAGTAAGAATTTTAGCTGACTACTATTATCTAAGGAAATTAATATGTCTAAATATTTCTTTACACCACCCCTGGGTATTTCAGATTATTTCATTATTCATTCCTATATAGAATTATTCCCTTCATTTCTCTACCCGTTTATGTTCACCTTACCATTATGTGCACAAATAAAGCATTCTTTGATGTCCCAAAGAGAAATTGATTGCTGCATTTCTCTATTCCCATGACTGACTTACATGCTCACAATGTTTTATAAGGAAGAAAAGTCCAGTCAAAGCAGCTTAAATATTAGGAGCTTGATTGATGAGGCATAGCTTTCAGTAGAAAAACACCAACAGTTTTCATCCAAACCACCAAACATTTTTCATCATGGTCAAATGGAGAGCCAAGAGTTAAAACTACCTCTCTTTACCTCAGAGGCCCTCTCTTTACCATGGGCCCTCAGAGGCAGATGGTTCTGCTTTTCCCAAATTTGTTCACCTTTTCTCTGCAGAATAGCTTTCTCTCCTCCTTTGGCTTCATTGTACTTCACAGCTTTGAACTGTATATGCCTTTGTCTAGACTTAGTTTTATAAGAGGTTTCATTTCTGCATGAGATGAATCTAATTGTCTTAGTTTTCCAATTCCAAATTTATGGGAGGAAAAGAATATTTGGATTATCTTCAACTAATGAACTGAATTCCCATAAAGCAAGTGACCTGAGCCAGGTGTCCACCTGTACATTCAGCTCTGACCAGAAAATGGGGTTATTTACGAGCAACAAGATCAAGACCACATAGGCTACCCATTCAGAGGAGGCCCTGGTGAAAGGAGAACAGGCTGGGCATAAAGTGGACAATATATCTTTTTGACATCTGATGTATTTATAAGGTGTGATGTTTCACTCTTGGGCTGTGTTTATGCATACACCTGTGAATTCAACAATTATGACTTTTTCATCTTTGTGACTCTAATATGAAAATTTTAAACATTAAGTCAGGATAATTAAAAGGATTTTTCTGAGTAAGCTATATTTGTGTTGGTGAAATATGGGTACACAATGAAAATATATAGATCAAATATTGTGTAATAAGATACTATGCTGGACACATGACAATGGAAAAAGTAGCTGGCTAACACCAGGACTGTTGTGTCTAGCCATGGGCATCATGCTTGTGATGAACCCTAAGTAGTTAAAATTCAAACAGAATAGGGGGACTGGGATGGTGAGATTAATGGGCATCATATCATGTAGCAAGAAATTTGAAAAACATACAAAAATTGTTGCTGTTCAGTCATTAAGTTGTGTCTGACTCTGTGACCTCATGTACTGCAGCACACCAGGCTTCCCTGTTTCTTCACCACCTCCTGGAGTTTGTTCAAACTCATGTCCATTGAGTCATTTGTGCCATCCATCCATCTCATCCTCTGTCACCTCCTTCTCCTGCCCTCATTCTTTCTCAGAATCAGGGTCTTTTCCAGTGAGTCGGCTCTTTGCATCAGGTGGCCAAAATATTGGAGCTTCAGATTCAGCATCAGTCCTTCCAGTGAATACTCAGGATTGATTTCCTTTTGGATTGTCACAAAAACTAGGGATATAGAATAGCTATTTTTAATTAAAGCATCTAATTTTCATGAAAAAATGAAATACAAGTAAATCTAGGTCTTGAGAATAAATGAAGTGCCTCTCAGTTCAGTTGCTTGGTCATGTCCAACTCTTTGTGACCCCATGAGCGGCAGCACCTCAGGCTTCCCTGTCCATCACTAGGTCCTGGAACCTGCTCAGACTCATGTCCATCGAATCAGTGATGCCATCCAACATCTCATCCTCTGTCCCCTTCTTCTCCTGCCTTCAATCTTTCCCAGCATCAGGATCTTTTCCAATGGGTCAGTTCTTTGCATCAAGTGGCCAAAGTATTGAAGCTTCAGCATCAGTCCTTCCAATGACTATTCAGGACCAACATCGTTTAGGATTGACTGGTTTGTTCTCCTTGCAGTCCAAGGGACTCTCAAGAGTCTTCTTCAACACCACAGTCCAAAAGCATCAATTCTTAAGTGCTCAACTTTCTTTATGGTCCAACTCTCACATCTATATGTGACTCCTGGGAAAACCATGACTTTGACTAGATGGGCATTTGTCGGCAAAGGAATGTCTCTGCTTTTTAATATGCTACCTGGGTTGGTCGTAGCTTTTCTCTCAAGGAGCAAGCATCTTTTAATTTCATGGCTGCAGTCACCATCTGCAGTGATTTTAGAGCAAAAGAAAATAAAGTCTGTCACTGTTACCATTGTTTCCCCATCTATTTGCCATGCGGTTTCTCTACCATTAGTTCCTCTTCACTTTGGAGGAACTTTCTGCCAAAGTGAAGAGAAACTAATAGCAGAAAGAAGTGCTTCTTGGGAACCTAGAAATAATGTAAATTAGGAATCTACTAAAGGTATAAAAATAATATCTAATAATATAATATGGATATTTCCAGTCTTAGCAAATTCTGACCTCCAGACTGGTAAGGTTATTAGTCAGATGAACTATGGACCTATATGGGAGGATAGCACAATATTTATTCTCACAATTTTGCCCCTTGTTGTCATTCACCACTGAGTCACGAAAGTTGCCGCTTATCAAGATTTCAGTTACAGCTCATCAGGTCTTAGTGGATGGAAAACATGCATGTGAATATCTGTGTCCATCAAGAATAGGTCTGCTACAAAATGGAATTATTGGAATGTGAGTGTGAAAAAGGCAGATATGGTTAACAGGCCTCCAAGAATGTCCATGAGAGAGTATAGCTTGACACAGGACATTTATCTGTCCAAGCCAAGTAGTTTGTGAATCTCTATTGAATAGTTGGATCCATTGCATCATTAAATATTTGAATTAAATAATGAATTTCCTTTGTTCTTATTTCATGCTCAATCAACTTTTTTATTATAATTTGTGTTATTCTGCAGCTTGTTACATGAAGACAATATGATATGTAGTGGAAATGAGGACTTAACTCACTCAATTATCCTTCTCATGTTAAGCTTAAAATACTCGCATTATGTTTTATTTGTTTGAGTTGCCTGTGAATAATAGTCTCTGAATCCAGTCCATACCTGTATAAGTACAGGGTAGTGTCTCAGCCTATGAGTAAGATGTTGGCAGCTTGTGAGGTGTATCAGCTTCTGTGCAGAGATCCTGAGGGTCATTTAAGGTCTTGTCATTATAAATACTTTCTTTCTTTCTTTCCATGTGTATATTCAATGTGATACCAATCAACAAACCAAAAGATGTTTTGTGAAATACAACACACTGATTCCATAATTTACATGGGTAAAAAGTGTGAAGGAATAACCAAGAAAAATTTTAAAAAGAAGTAGAGTGATTATGGTGTTCTTTTGCTACATGCCCCAAAAGTTCAGAAACCTGTAATAGAAGAAACGCAGTAATATATACATGAGTAGGAAAAAATAAAGTTATGTGGAACACAGATTCCCAAAGAGTTTCCATCAGGAAATAGTTTATGATAGCGTTGTCATTTTAAAACAGGAAGTGTAGTCAATAAATGATGATTTTTGTACTGGCTACTCATTGGTAAGTAAATAAAAACCTTCTTTACACCACACATATTTGTATAATACAGCCTCACATATGCACTTCAGATGAAGTCAAAAGGTAAAATTAAACATATTCAAACAGTAAGAAATAATAGTGGAAAATAATTCCAGTTATAATATTTGAGGAAGACCTTAGGAAGAAAAAAAGCCCAGAAACCATAATGCAAGTACTTATATACTTGACAAAACTAAAATGAAGTATTTTTTATTTCTAAAATATAACTTTGAATAAATATTGGAAGAAACATTTCTAATAAATATAATAGGCAAATAGGCATAGGGTATTATGAAACACCTATGAAACAATGAGAGAAAGATACCCAATAAAAATGTTCTAAGATTAAGAACACAATTCAGAACACAAAAAATATAGAGATTTTCATATATGAACAGGTGCTTGACCTCACAATACTCTGAAACATGTATTTAAGCAATAATGGTTATTTTAATTTATATACTTGACCATAAACAGAAAGACTTACAATATCTGCTTCAAATGAAGATACAAAAAATTGGACCAATCTTAGACTACTGGTAAAGCCATTTTGAAAGAATATTTAGTTTATTTTCAAATTTAGTATGTCAGTCCCGTTTGACATGAATTTTCCCTCTAGGAATCTATCCAGACTAATAGTCACAGATTACTACTAGGATGTAAGTACAAAATGTTCACTAAGAATTGTATATCATACTGTTAAATTGATAACATACTAAGTGTCCATAAATAAGGTCATAATTAAATAAATTGTGATACATCTAAACTACAGCCTTTAAAGTCAATGGCGAGGATTAATTTTGAAGCTATGAGGTAAAGAAGAAAAAAAGGCAGACTCCATAAAAATTGATGCTATTTATGTAGAACTAATGTGTGTTTATATGTTCAAGTACAGACAGACTTTCCCAACTTAGGAATAATACATGATTTTTAAAGAAGACTGAGTGCCAAAGAGTCGATACTTTGGAACCGTAGTGCTGGAGAAGATACTTGAGAGTCCCTTGGACAGCAAGGAGATCAAACCTGTCAGTTTTAAAGGAAATCAACCCTGAATATTCATTGGAAGGACTGATGCTAAAGCTCCAATACTTTGGCCACCTGATGCAAAAAGCCAAATCATTGGAAATGACACTGGTGCTGGGAAAGATTGAGGGCAGGACGAGGAGGGGGCGACAGAGGATGAGATGATTGGATGGCACCATAGACACAGAGGACATGATTTTGAGCAAACTCTGGGAGATAGGGACAGGGAAGCTTGGAGTGCTGCAGTTTGTGGGTCGCAAAGCGTTGGAAACGAGTGAGTGACTGAACAACAAATAATTTTTTCGTGTATTATTTGATCAAACATATGTTGTCTTTAGTAATTGATGTTTTTACAGAGTACTGTAGTGTATTCTCAAGCCAAAATAAGCACCAATGAATAAAAGAGAAACAACACGGACGGTTTGTTTAGTATATAGTTGGCACTGACCACGTTCACATTGGGCCCAGATGACAATCTATCAGCAAGGCCAAGAAATGGGAGTAGGGGCAGCATCTGAAGAAACAGATGGCAGTTGATACACTTTATTTCTGTGATTCCAAATGTGAACCTCAAAATAGTTCATCTCCAAGTATTCCTTTAATCCATCATCTACTATACTGATGCCACTCACAATGCCAGCTGTGTCTCAGGCGTTCTTGCCCTGTTCATTCATTGGATGATGACATTTCTACTAGAAGCTTAACTAGATGTCACATTTAAATATGTTCAAAGCATTTTTGTGCAAATTGGCTCTTTCATTTAGCCCATTAAGCTTAGTGTCTTTTTCCAGTTCAGAGGAGAAACAAGCACTGAATTTTCTAGGCTTTCTAGCAGTGATAACAAAAACACAAAATGACAATGATCGAGAACTGTTGTGATGCACAGGAGTGCCAAGTGTTAGCAGCGCTTTTGTTGCAAATAATGTAAGAACTATTTTAATTAACTTGAGTTTAAAAGTGGATTAAATTGTTCTCCTCAAGCATTCAAGTATGATGATAAATTTGCTGGTTTTAAATTATGATTTGGGCTAATACCATTTAAATAAATCACATACAATAATTCCATTGTATAATGATTTTAAAAGCTACTTATTTTTGTCTGCTTTCCTACTTTATGAAAGATGTGATATAATTCTGACAGCTGAATATAGCCCACTTAGTTTATCAAAAAAATACTTGTGTCCTAAAATAATTATGTTACAATGTGTTTTTTAAAGCCAATTAATCAGAGTTTAATAGTGTTGATTTTCCTAAGGTGAATGTATTTTTACTTTGTGATTAATTAGTGTGATTACCACTTAGCTGCCCTGATGAAATATCTGTTTAAGGATCATACTCAAAAAGTAACTTGTGTAACAATTTATAAGCCCATGTGTAAAGTTGCTTTCTGAAATATAGGCACCAATATGGAACTTGTATGTGTTTATAAAATAGTTATGTGTATATGTACACATATATGTATATATATTATATTTTTTATATTATGTGTGTATATACACATATGCTTCCCTTGTGGACCAGTTGGTAAAGAATCCACCTGCAATGCAGGAATCCTGGGTTCAATCCCTGGGTTGGGAAGATCCCCTGGAGGAGGGAATGGCAACCTACTCCTCTATTCTTGCCTGGAGAATCCTCATGGACAGAGGAGCCTGGGCGGGCTACAGTTCATGAGGATCACAAAGAGTCAGACATGAATGAGCAACTAAGTACACACATAAACACATATATACACATATGTGTATATTATGGGCTTGCTTTGTAGCTTGGACAGTAAAGAATCTGCCTGCAAAGTGAGAGATCTGGGTTTGATCCCTGGTTTGGCAGTATCTCCTGGAGAAAGGAATGGCAACCCATTCCAGTATTCTTACCTGGAGAATTTAATGGATAGAGGCTACAGTCCATAGGGACACAAAGAGTCAGACACGACTGAGCGACTAACACTTTCACTTTTCATATATATTATCCGTGCCTACTTTCTAACTGTATACACCTACAAGTTATTAACCTGTAGCATAAACATCTCCTGACACCATTCTTTAAATTATTTTATTACTTTGAAATAATAATTACAAAATGTTGCAGTTCAAGTTTTGTAATCCTCAATCCTCTGTGTCTGAGAACATGCCAAAGAGCAAGTAAAAACTTCTGTTTTGCTAGAAACTTCTATCATAAAGAGTTCAGGAGAAGAAAAAAAATTATTTAACAAATAATTTTCCACTTTACACTAGTCACTGTTCAAACATTTGGAATACATCACAAAATAAAACAGAAAACCTCATGTTTATGGGACTTCTATAATGAATAGAGGGTCACTGGAAATGAACATCATAATTCAGTAAAAGAGACAGAATATCCGGTGGGAACTTACCACCTGTGGGTTGAATCAAGCTTGTCACCTGTGTTTACATGGCCTGTGAGCTAGGATTTTTTTTTTTTTAATTTTTAAATGGTAGGAAAACTTCACAAGTGAATATTCCATGACATATGAACTTAAAATTCCTGTGGTCTTAGTTTTAATTTAAGAATTGTGATAAAATATTATAGGAGCCTTAATGAAGTATAGCCATGCTTATTGGTTTAAGAATTGTTTACAGCTGCTTTTGTACTATGGCTTGAGTAGTTGAGACACAGACCACATGGTCTACAAAGCCCAGAATACTTACTGTCTAGTCCTTTGCAGCAAAGTTTACTGAACCTTGTATTCTGTAACTTAGTAATATTTCACTGTCATAGCAAAATTCACAGTTAATTAGTATATCTATAGATGGAGGCATTGATATGTAAATTTCAGTTTATTAATATATTACTTTGCTGAAATCCTCTCCAAATTAAAATTCAAACATTAGGGTATTTTCTGGTAAGAAATATAAAGAGGTCCAGTCAAGTCTACCAAATATCTCCATTAACAACTATATTCCTGTTAGATAAATGTGGAATTCAAAGTATGATTTACATTAACAATTATGGAGAACATCCTATGTCAAAATACTTTAATTGCATTATTATCTTCAAAGCTATCAGCTGAAATACATTTTTCTATTCTCATTTTATAGACAAAGACAACTGAGACACAGGAAATTTGTGCCATGTGTCTAAAATCAGGTTGGACCTAGAGGGTGTGTGAACCTTGAATAAGTCCTAACCACCTGACTCTCAGTCTATCACGAGTATTATCCCTCTACCCTGGATCCACGTCTGTCATGTATGGCTCCTTAACTCCACTTAGCAATCAAGTGGAAACACTGAAACTTAAGTATTATCAGAAATTTGGGCTGAAATAGTTCAGATTGCCATCTAAGTCTAGAATAAGTGAGTAAATCAAGTTTATTTTATTGGCCAGACATGGTAAACAGGCGTGCTTCCTACTTAATAATTTCAATTCTGCTTTTATCACAAAAACAACATGGATACTTGATAAAGCCCAAACCCCATCTAAGCATCTTTCATGTTTACTTAGGAGTAGCAGTTATTTTCTATTCTTTGGTGAGAACTAAATTTTTGCAAGAGTTAGTGGGATGAATGATGGCATGGTGGGACAGATGAGAGCATGTAAGATTGACCAAGAGGAAAGATCAAGGTTAGGTGGAACAGGACTGATTTTATCATGGACTGCAGCAATGATAACCACAGTTAACAGTGAGCTACTGGCTCAGGTAGAAACAGAGAATTCAGATGAACAGGCTGAGCAAATGTCAAAGGTATGAAATAAGCCTACCTAGTCCATAAACGGAGAAGGCAATGGCACCCCACTCCAGTACTGTTGTCTGGAAAATCCCATGGACGAAGAGCCTAGTAGGCTGCAGTCCATGGGGTCACTCAGAATTGGACACGACTGAGCGACTTCACTTTCACTTTTCACTTTCATGCATTGGAGAAGGAAATGGCAACCCACTCCAGTGTTCTTGCCTGGAGAATCCCAGGGATGGGGGAGCCTGGTAGGCTGCCATCTCAGGGGTCGCACAGAGTCAGACATGACTGAAGCGACTTAGCAGCAGCAGTCTGTAAAGGTTTACCTGGACAAGGACGGGATCAAAAGGGAGGCCAAGGTTTATACAAGAATTTAAATAGAAGAGGGGGACTGTGGGCTCCTCGTTTTTACAAAGTTTTAAATATTTTTCCCATCACTTGTGGATTCTAGCTAAAGATGGGATCATAATCTAAGATTTTATATTTTTTTACCTTTTCCTGGTCTCTCTAATTCTGTTTTTAATTTTCTCTCTTATATAAATTGTTCATAAAAACTAAATCAAATTATTAGGAAGTGAATCGGAGGGTCAGTGACTCATTAATTGAAAATATGTCCAGGGTTCCCTTTCTCAGGTTAGATACCGTGCTAGTTCTTAGAATCCGCTAACATAGACCACCACAGTCTCTCTCCTTTTTAAGTTTACTTTTTTAATTGCAAGAACACATAGTAAACTACTTATTACATAACATTATCCACTTAAAGATATTAAAAATGTTATGTAGGAGAAGTACGAGGTACTCTGAAAGCTTATGAAAGAACAGAATGAGTCAGGGCTAGAGTTTTGAAGATGCAATTTTTAAGCTCGGAAGTTAAAGATGAGTAGGGGTTTCTCTAAATAAGGTTGGAATGTGACAGAAGAAAGAATATTTGCACAAGATCCAAAGCTGAGAGAGGAGGAGTGCATCTCTTTAAAGAACAGAGAGAACTGAAAAGAGGGAGTGGAGTCAGTAATGCAGAGTATGAGCTGAGGTGGAAGGGGAGATGCAGAGGGTAAAACTGAGGAACCAGGTGGGAGGATGGGGGAGGTCATGAATGCACTTTAGTAACATGCTCATGATTTTAACAATGTTATCCTACCAACACACTGAAGTAATTTTAATCAGAAGCAGGACTTTTGAAAGGAACACTTTAGAGAGTGGAATGAATTGTAGGAAGTTCAGAATAAATGTGAAAGACACATTAGAAAATAATTACCATGATCCAAGTGAAGGCTAAGCTAGACCAGCAGTGGTCAAGGCAGGAGAAAGAACATAGGTGTGAGAGATATTTGGAAAATTGAACTATATGTTTCTAGTCATTAATTTGATGTAGGAAGTAAGGACGGAGAAAGCAATGGCACCCCATTCCAGTCCTCTTGCCTGGAATATCCCATGGACGGAGGAGCCTGGTAGGCTGCAGTCCATGAGGTCTCTAAGAGTTGGACACGACTGAGCAACTTCACTTTCACTTTTCACTTTCATGCACTGGAGAAGGAAATGGCAACCCACTCCAGTGTTCTTGGCTGGAGAATCCCAGGGACAGGGGAGCCTGGTGGGCTGCCATCTATGGGGTCACACAGAGTTGGACACAACAGAAGTCACTTAGCAGCAGCAGAAAGTAAGGAAGAAATTTAAGAATGATTTTAGCTTCATATGGCTGGTTGAATGAACATACTGTTGACTGGGAGAGTGCACTGGCCCAGGACCACAGCTGAGTGGGAAATGTCATGAATTGAGTTTGAGATACTGAGTTTGAAGTGTCTATGAGATATCCAAGTCAAGACATTGAAGACTTAATTAGTTAAGAGTCTGATGCTGAGTGAAAGGTCCCTACAGGAGAAAAAAGTTGAAAATAATAGAGTCGTGGAAGCCAGGGTTGTGGGCTATGCAGAAGTGCCTGCATAATGAGAGCATAGTATTGGGTTGCCCCAAAAGTTAAATCAATATTACAGAAAAACTCGAATGCTCTTTTTGGCCCACCCAATAGAAGCACTCCCTAGGGTCATGTCAAGGAAAATGAGCCAATTTTGGATGCTGATGAGAGCTCAGGTAAGGTATGTACTGAGAAAAAGCCTATTGGATGTAGTAGTGTGATGGCTGTTGGTGAACTTGTGAGACAAGTGTTCTGTGGAAAGGGGCAAGTTGAAGACATATTTAGCCATAAATTATAGATGAAAGATATGAAGAAAGCAAATATTGACAACTCTTGCAAGAAATGTATCTGTATGAGAGAAAGAAACTTTGATAGTAGTGATAATATGTATTATATTACATATTGATAGTTCAGTTCAGTCCTTCAGTCATGTCCGACTCTTTGCGACCCCATGAATCACAGCACGCCAGGCCTCCCTGGCCATCACCAACTCCCAGAGTTCACTGAGACTCACGTCCATCGAGTCAGTGATGCCATCCAGCCATCTCATCCTCTGTCGTCCCCTTCTCCTCCTGCCCCCAATCCCTCCCAGCATCAGAGTCTTTTCCAATGAGTCAACTCTTCACCAAAGTACTGGAGTTTCAGCTTTAGCATCATTCCTTCCAAAGAACACCCAGGACTGATCTCCTTCAGAATGGACTGGTTGGATCTCCTTGCAGTCCAAGGGACTCTCAAGAGTCTTCTCCAACACCATAGTTCAAAAGCATCAATTCTTCGGCACTCAGCCTTCTTCACAGTCCAACTCTCACATCCATACACGACCACAGGAAAAACCATAGCCTTGACTACATGGACCTTTGTTGGCAAAGTAATGTCTCTGCTTTTGAATATGCTATCTAGGTTGGTCATAACTTTCCTTCCAAGGACTAAGCGTCTTTTAATTTCATGGCTGCAGTCACTATCTGCAGTGATTTTGGAGCCCCCAAAAATAAAGTCTGACACTGTTTCCACTGTTTCCCCATCTATTTCCCATGAAGTGATGGGACCGGATGCCATGATCTTCGTTTTCTGAATGTTGAGCTTAAAGTATTGATAGTAGTAATACAGTAATTTATTTTAAGCAATCTATTTTATGATGAAAGGTACTGGAATGCATATTTGAATATATGTGTAATGAACAGTTTTTCTTAAAAAATGTTACATTTAGTCTGATGGCATAATTCTCGAATTTATGTTAGAGCAACCAATTAGACTTTAGTTTGAGTTTCTCAGAAATTAATCTCTGCCCATGGGAATTAGGCAAGGCAAGCTGAAGCTTTCAACCATTTTTCTTTGTGTTCAACTTTGTATGTTGAACAGGATGAAAGGCAAGTAGCCAGAAATTTTTAAAGAAACTGGATAGAGATATCGGAGAGGCAAAGCATTTTATCCACA
This sequence comes from Bos mutus, assembly GCF_027580195.1. Taxonomy (NCBI): domain Eukaryota; kingdom Metazoa; phylum Chordata; class Mammalia; order Artiodactyla; family Bovidae; genus Bos; species Bos mutus. The sequence goes on from NC_091628.1 coordinate 66,820,438, forward strand.
GGGCTCTTGCCTGAAGAAAGCATGAAATTATTGCCAGGGAAATATCAACTGACCATCTCACCCCTTGAGTGGAGCCCATTCACAACCCTAGAGAGTAAATGCTGCCTGCCTAATGTAAACAGCAGAAAATTAGGTTTTTCTCACATTGCTTATAAAATGTGTATAGCAATGGACAAGAAAACTGTGTAAACCAAATAAAATCAACTGTCAATTTCACTCAGGGAAGCACTTAAGACTAGTTATGCATGTAAGCTGCAGCAACTCACTTAGTCATAAAAATCAATAAGATTGCCACCTGGGTCATCAAGGGAACATTGCCACTGCAGGAAAACAAATCTGAGCTTTCATAACAATGAGACACAAGTCTCACCCCTCATCAGACCACATGCAAGACCAAGCTGTATTCTCTTAAGCATTGTTATTGCTTATTTTGGCAGTAATAAGTGACTTTTTCTTCTTTTCATAACACATCACTCTCTCTGAAACAGTGACTCCTTGCTAAAATACTTTATACACTGCAAAGAGGTGAATCACTAGAATAAGCATTTCAGATTGAATCCCGCTTCTAATGTCCCACTCTAAGTGAAGTAGCATTAAGTGCTATTCAATGTCAATGCTAAACTTTAGTCTCCTTAAAGAAGAATGAATTCAGTACTATCAAATTCATGTTTCTCTTGACATTTCAGATTAGACACATAGACTTTTTGACCCACAGGTGGTGTATAATAATGTTAGATTCTGTCATTTTATTTCATTGATACATTTATGCTATCCTATAATCAAGAAATAGTCATTTGATTCTTTGGCACTATTGGACAATTACTAAAAGTGGTTTCTGGACTAGCATCCTGAAATTTATCCCTACCCTGCCAGCATGGTTTATCATTTATAAACATTGTTTACAAAAAGAACTCAAAGGTAAGGATTAACTTGTAATTTCTCAAAAAATGCCAGAAGATCCCACTAGTTGATCACCATCTTAACTCTTATTCTCCTGTCTTGGGATGGTCTGGATAGTTTGCACTTCAGGAAGGATTTTCTAAGGCATTTTGGTGCTTAGATACCTCTCTGAAAAGGATGGATGAATTGGGATGAAGCCTTATTTTTGACCTGCTACTAAAGCTTAAACTCTCTTAATAGTTCTCACACACCTTTCTTCATTAAGTTCCTTTCTATTAATTCAGGATCATTTCTGATTTACCCCTAGTCCCCAGATCTGTGACCTTTATTGACATATTTCCTCCAGTCCAGTCAAAGGTATGGGGTCAAATTTCTGTTGGCTGAACTCTTGGATCATTTTCTAGAGAGATGCTCTATAAGAACACATTATACATAAAAACATTGTTTTCTGGTGAAGACTTCATTGTGTAGAACAAAATTATTTTGGATTGATTCATTTCAAGCCAAAATATATTCAGTATCAAACTAAACACAGGTAGTACTGTTTCAACTATTCTCCTAAGTGATGTATCATAAGACTATGTTGTTGGAAAATTTTGATTGACTGATTGACATAGTTTTCATGTCTTTATTGCTAAATTGCAGTAATTAACCACAAATATAATGGAACCACTTTAGTGAGAAGTTTCCAAATGTTGTGTATGAACATGAATTCACTTGATATTTTTCATTAATCCTCCCTTTCATTTGTACATTGTCATGCATCCTTTTCACTCTTTGTAGTAGGAATCTTAATGACATCTTTGCCAACTTCCATAAATTTCCATTGATAATTTGGTTTAGAGTACATTTTCTGTTCTAAATTTAAGACAAAATCCTGTTAATGTTAAAGACTTCTATATGAACTTAATTCCAATTGTACATCTTATTCCTCTTGAGCTGTGCTTCTTACTGCTTGCAGTAGAGGAGAGGAAAGTGGTCTCTCTACCCTCCTCCCTCAGCTACTGATGCCTTCTGTGTTTGGGATCAGGCAGGAGGGAGAGGGAAAATTAAGATATTTTTATGCTAGTGGAGCAGGATCTATGGGGCTTTGTGTGTGCTAATGCTGAGATAGTCTCTCTACTGGTGATGTGAAGATCACCTTCACCCAAAGTATGACACAAGTAAATACCTCACTCTCCTAGAGTGCAGGAACTAGCCCTATCATGAATATACACCCCAGCTTCTTCTTAGGGTTTAACATCCTGAAAACTCACAACCACTGCCTCTCTACTAACCCAGTGCTCCTCCTAACACACTGTCACTAGAACTGTAAATCCATGTGAAGAAGGCGAGGAAGGTTTAATTTGCCCTCTCCAAGGATCATGGAGAAATGGGACATAAAGTGGAGCATATTCTTTTCAACCAAATCTTACCAGCATTGTTTCAAGCCCTGCAGAGCTACTGCAAGGCCTCCTGCCTTCAGAAGTCTCTAGAATTGAAGAGAACTCTGGCCTCTGAAAGATCTCCCCAAACTTCACAAGGTATATGTAAAGTATCTCCTCTTTCACACCATGACAGAGTAGGTCTAAACAAGGAAATCACACTTTAATCACAAGTTCCCAGAATGCTCTTCCAAGAACTCTACACCTGGAGGAATTGATGGGTTCTACAGTTGAGCAGGCATCCAGCCCAAATCAAAAGGCCAATTTCCCATAGTTCCTTGTACCCCCAAACTTCACGAGAGATGAGGCACCCTGCACCACCACCACCACAGACATTTTTTGGAAGGGAAGCATTTCCCTCCATTCTCCCTTTGGGAGAAGTGAAGCTAGTCTCCTATTCAGTATTTATTCTTACTGTTTTCCTCACATTAAAAAATTTTTTATATTGGTGTATAGTTGATTTACAATGTTGTGTTATTTTCAGGTGTACAGAAAGTAATGCATTTATATATACGCATATATCTATTCTTTTTCAAATTCTATTCCACTTAATTTATTTTAGAATATGGTGGGTTGTAGACAAGGCTAGTTCTGACCAGTGGTCTCTCAGTGAACCCTGAAAAAGTGTGATGGTCACATGTCCTGGAGTCTCTGTGACAAAGAATGTGTGGCCATTTTTTCACAGTTTCAGGACCCAAGGATATATTCTATAAGCCATTTGACATTTCCCCCCAAATTTATCATACAGCAAGAGTATAAGGGATTAGTTATTAAATCTGGTGAGCCAGTTTGAGACACCTACTTCTAATTTGTGAATTCTCTATTTTGTGTTACCACTGGCTGAAACTTAAAATCCAGGAAAATATTTTAAGAATTTCTCAAGTATTAGGTATTTGCATCAAACACATTTTTAATATATAAAACAGAAGTACGGATGTTGCCTTGGTCATATCAACACATTTCAGTGTTTTTCCTCTTTTTCTTAATTCATCTAATGTCTTTCTTTGCCATCAAATCACATTACTTGCTTATTATTTTGTTAATAGTGAAATGGGAATAATAACCATCGTACAATTGCATCGTGTATTAATTTGTTAATTTTGCTGAGCAATTGAGAGACCAAAGCACTAACTGTTATGGTTGTCTGCCGAATGAAGTTGTCTCCAACAAAGCATAGAGAAGGAGATGCCGAGTTACAGTAAATTCAACATGATGCTGCTATTAGCTTAAATGCCTTAGCTAAATGGTAGCAACTGAGATCATTAACTTTGCTTTCATAGCTATTTTCTTAATGTTACTTAGCAACTTCACTTTGAAAATACCCATTTCACATCCCTGTAGCCTAAGGAGTATCATTAGTAGTGAAATTGCATGTTTGATTGCATAGCCAGAGAAGAGTTAATGGTATATCCTGAAGATCTATCACCAGCTACACTGAGACAGCTCAGACAGCATGCATTGAATGCATAGGCCCCAGAAACAGAGCCCAATAAAAGGATAAAATTTATCCACCATGAATTCAGAATATGAAAGGAATCATTTCTATGTGTATTATGTTGCAGAATACCAATATCCATGTATTATTGTATAATGAATCCATATATCAACAAGTTTTGTATAAGATCAAGATGATCTGAAATATGAAAATCTAAAATGTACCAAATGTTCCTGCTCTGAAAAAAATGTATGAATATTTCTTACTATAACCTAGGGATAATGTTGCCTTTAACAAATGTAAATGCATTTGGTAATATGAATACTTGTCTAGGGTGATGAGTTCTTAAGAAATCAGCACAATATAACAACTATAGAAATGCAAAAGTAATCAAAAGGTTACAGTTAAACCAATTATTTATTCTTTCTTCCAATTTTATGTATTTTTTCAATTGTTTATAATTAGTATGTTTTTTTTTTTTTTTTTGAGATAAGCAATCATATTTTCTCCCAGCAAGGTATTTTAATCCAATTAGTACTCAGTAGCTACAGACAAGCACTCAATATGACAAGCACTAATAATTATTCAATTACAAAGACAGAGTTTTAACTAGCCTTATCATCTATAAATATGATGCTTTTATATTTTGAGGTACAAAGGCATTTTCTGTTCAATCTCTCTTACCAGAGTCATTCGTTTTTCCTAAGAGAAGTAAAAAAGCAAAACTACTTAACTACTGTTAATAAGTTAACTCTTCTTCCATGACTTCATCCAGTAATTTCCGGTTTTCTGTTAATTGTGTGGCACCTCTCCCACTGGTCTCCTTTTTTGCTCACTTTTCTTTAAATATAGATATTCTCTAAGATTTACTTCCTGTCTTTTGCTTACACACTATTTGCTTTCACTGTCACATTTGTATAGCTGATACTTAAATCAGTATTCATCTTTTCACCCACCCATCCATCTATCCAAATATTTATTCATTCAACATGTATTGAGTGCTACTGTGTGTCAGATAAGTAAAGCAAGTGGTGGGAATTCAAAATGATGAAGAAACAGCCCCTGATTTGAGGGATAAATGAATGCTGGAAATTTCTATCTGTATGTAGACTGACATCCCGCAAAGTTCAACATCTAAAATTAAGCCTTTGCTTGCTGCTGCTGCTGCTGCTAAGTCGCTTCAGTGTGTCCGACTCTGTGCGACCCCATAGACAGCAGCCCACCAGGCTCCCCCGGTCCTGGGATTCTCCAGGCAAGAACACTGGAGTGGGTTGCCATTTCCTTCTCCAATGCATGAAAGTGAAAAGTGAAAGTGAAGTCGCTCAGTCGTGTCTGACTCTTAGCGCTTAACCCAAACTATATCTCCAGCCACCATTATCTGTTTCTGTTCATGATTATTTTCAGTTTCTGGTCTCCTGACCCTGTCCTCCCCATGATGCCCACCAAATCAATCTCCACTGCTGCCTACAGTTCTCTGTTACTTCACATCAGGGGCACTTTGGTTTGCTAAATATCCTTATTTGTGAAAGATTTAAAAACTTTATTTTGGTAAAATCACGATGAGACAAACATTTAAATATATACAGTGTCTTCTATATGCTAATGCACACCTCTCAAGTAATAGTATTAGCTGGCATTTCTGAAATTTAATGGTGAGTTTCTATATGTCACGCACTAGACTAAGAGCTGTTCATTCTTATTTCCAAAACAAAACACAATAGCCTTATGACAAGGATTCTCTTTTTATCACCTGTTTAGAGGCAAGAAAACAGTTGATTAAGGTCATAAAGCTAAGGAATAGCTGCTGCTGCTAAATCGCTCAGTTGTGTCTGACTCTGTGCGACCCCATAGACGGCAGCTCACCAGGCTCCCCTGTCCCTGGGATTCTCCAGGCAAGAACACTGGAATGGGTAAGGAATAGCTATCCAGGTTTAAAAACAGGAGGTTAGATTTCAAAGTCTATTTTCTTAACTTATCTCCTATAGTCCCTATAAGACTAAATTATCTTTGTTTTTCTTCTGTTAGTTATGCCCCTGATTCTAAAAAATATACTTTTCTTTTTTTTAAACTGTAGACAATGGCTATTGGCTCCTCTGTAGGAAAGAAGACAGTTCAACTCATTTTCCTTAAATTCCAGTATTTTTCCTTTCCAAATAGATATTTTTAGATAATTTGTATTTTATTTAGATCTTTATTTTAGTTTCTCAAAAAAAAGCATATTATTCAGTAATATTCTATACATTGCCTTTTCACCTGAAAAACATCTTGCTAACATACTACGTCTGCACATTTCATTTCAGTTCAGTTGCTCAGTCATGTCCAGCTCTTTGCGACCCCAAGGACTGAAGCATGCAGTCAGGCTTCCCTGACGATCACCAACTCCCAGAGCCTGCTCAAACTCATGTCCATCGAGTCGATGATGCCATCCAACCATCTCATCCTCTGTTGTCCCCTTCTTCTCTTTTAAATTTTTCCCAGCAAGAGGGTTTTTTTTTTTTTTTCCCCCAATGAGTCAGTTCTTTGCATCAAGTGGCCAAAGTATTGGAACTTCAGCATCAGTCCTTCCAATGAATATTCAGGACAGATTTCTTTTAGGATTGACTGGTTTAATCTCCTTGCAGTCCAAGGGACTCTCAAGAGTCTTCTCCAACACCACAGTTCAAAAGCATCAATTCTTTGGCACTCAGCTTTCTTTATAGTCCAAATCTCACATCCATACATGACTACTGGAAAAACCACAGTTTTGACTAGATGGGCCTTTGTTGGCAAAGTAATGTCTCTGCTTTTTAATATGCTTTCTAGGTTGTTCATAGTTTTCTTCCAAGAAGCAAGCATCTTTTGATTTCATGGCTGCAGTCACCATCTGCAGTGGTGACCCCCCTCCCAAAAATAGTCTGTCACTGTTTCCATTATTGCCCCATCTGTTTGCCTTAAAGTCATGGGACCAGATGCCATGATTTTAGTATTCTGAATGTTCAGTTTTAAGCCAACTTTTTTACTCTATTTTACCTTCATCAAGAGGCTCTTTAGTTTCTCTTCACTTTTTGCTCTAAGAGTGGTGTCATCTGCATATCTGAGGTTATTGATATTTCTGCCTGCAATCTTGATTCTAGTTTGTGCTTCATCCAACCCAGCATTTTGCATGATGTACTCTGCATATAAGTAAACTAAGCAGGGTGGCAATATACAGCCTTGATGTATTTCTTTCCCAGTTTTGAACCAGTCTGTTTTTCCATATCTGGTTCTAACTGTTGCTTCTTGACCTGATACAGGTTTCTCAAGAGGCAGGTCAGGTGGTCTGGTATTCCTATCTCTTGAAGAGTTTTCCACAATTTTTTTTTGTGATCCACACAGTCAGAGGCTTTGGCATAGTCAATAAAGCAGAAGTAGGTTTTTCTGGAACTCTCTTGCTTTTTCTGTGATCCAGCAGATACTGGCGATTTGATCTCTGGTTCCTCTGCCTTTTCTAAATCCACCTTGAACATCTTGGAAGTTCTTGGTTCACTTACTTTTGAAACCTCCCTTAGCTTTCACTTTACACTTAGAGAATTTTGAGCATCACTTTGCTACCGTGTGAGATGAGTGCAATTGTGTAGTAGTTTGAACATTCTTTGGCATTGCCTTTCTTTGAGATTGAAATGAAAACTGGCTTTTCCAGTACTGTGGCCACTGCTGAGTTTTCCAAATTTGCTGACATATTGAGTGCAGCACTTTCACAGCATCATCTTTTAGGATTTGAAAAAGTTCACTTGGAATTCCATCACTTATACTAGATTTGTTCATAGTGACGCTTCCTAAGGCTCACTTGACTTCACAATCCAGGATGTCTGGCTCTAGGTGAGTGATCACACCATCATGGTTATCTGGGTCATGAAGATCTTTTTTGTATACTTCTCTGTGTATTCTTGCCACCTCTTGTTACTATCTTCTGCTTCTGTTAGGTCCATAATGTTTCTGTCATTTATTGTGCCCATCTTTGCCGAAAGTTTCCCTTGGTATCTCTAATTTTCTTGAGCTCTCTAGTATTTATATTCTACTGTTTTCCTCCATTTCTTTGTTGGCTGTCTAAATTTCTGTGCTACATTGTTGTGTATCTACATTCATTCATTTAGTTCCCTCTTAATGGGTATTGAGGCACTTTTATTTCCTTTTTCAAGATTTAGTAAAGTTTTTCTTTCAGGGACCTAGACTCAAAATGGATGCTTCAGGTCTCCAGGAAGTTTGTTCCATTTATTTAGTGAAGATCCTCTTCCCTGGCTTCTCCCTGGACATGGAGTACAAGCCAGACCATCAGTCCTGTGAGTAATGGTTGGACGGAGGCAGAGTGCTGCATGTCACTTAGTGTCATGAACCTCAGTGAATAACCCTGCTTAGCCCCAGTTTTTCCTCTTACCTTCCACACCACCATGGCCAACTCTGAACCTGTCCTTTCTACCTTGTCCAAAAGAGATCAGATGCCATTTCTACCATTACAACCTCTTCTGCTGTATTTTTCTCAGAAGTTTCAATCTGCTTTACATATTCAAAGAACATCTCTTATAATTCTCATGCAGTGACAATCTTTCTCAATCTCTACTAGTCCCATTTATTCTGAGATGGAAGATTAAGTCAAAATATTTTATTTTGATAAAAACATAAAATTATGTTTATTCTTACATGTTGACTGGAAAATAATGGACACCTCCTCCTCCTCAGGATTCCTCTGAATTAGTGCTGTATATTTGTTTCCAAGTTTGACATTATTCTATTATGTGTTTCTCTACCTATTTTTCACCCCAGCTTCAATCACATATGACATGCAATCCAAAAATAAAAGTAAAGAAAATTAGAAATTCAGTAACTATAAATGCAAGATAGAGACCCAAAAACTAGAAAACTAGAATATATATATATATGTATGTGTATATATATATATACACATACATACTGCTAAGTCACTGTAGGCATGTCTGACTCTGTGTGACCCCATAGAGGGCAGCCCACCAGGCTCCTCCATCTCTGGGATTCTCCAGGCAAGAATACTGGAGTGGGTTGCCATTTCCTTCTCCAAGATATACATATTGACTGTAGGTTAATCCAGTTGCACTGCACTTGATTCATCTGTCTACCTAACTATAATGAATTAACAGTAGGGGGCTGTGAAAAGAAGTGAGAGAACTAGTTAACACGTGCTGAAAATTGAGCCACCAATGGCTGTAATGAATATGTGATGGAGTGGTGTGAATCTGCTGTTCTGATCATTGCCTGTGCTCACCTGTTTCTGAATGCTTCATCAGTTCAGTTCAGTCGCTCAGTCTTGTCTGACTCTTTGAGACCCCGTGGACTGCAGCATGCCAGGCTTTCCTGTCCATCACTAACTCCTGGAGCTTACTCAAACTCATGTCCATCGAGTTGGTGATGCCATCCAACCACCTCATCCTCTATCGTCCCCTTCTCCTCCTGCCTTCAGTCTTACCCAGCATCAGGGTCTTTTCCAGTGAGTCAGTTCTTCACATCATGTGGCCAAAGTATTTGAGTTTCAGCTTCAGCATCAGTCCATCCAATGAATATTCAGGACCAATTTCCTGTAGGATTAACTGGTTTGATCTCCTTGCAGTCCATGGGACTCTCAAGAGTCTTCTCCAACACCACAGTTTAAAAGTGTCAATTCTTTGGTGCTCAGCTTTCTTTATAGTCCAGCTCTCACATCCATATATTACTACCCGAAAAACCATAGCTTTGACTAGATGGACCTTTGCTGAAAAAGTAATGTCTCTGCTTTTTATATGCTGTCTAGGTCGGTCATAGCTTTCCTGCCAAGGAGCAAGCGTCATTGTGGGAACATATTACTGAATAGTATGAATTTGGAGTCTGGATAAAAAAATACAGCACAATTTCATGTGGTACTTATCTAAGGAATAGCAATAATTTTCAATATTGGATAAGACACTGGTTGTGTTTGTGTTTCGAAACATGGTGGGTTGGTTTCTAAGGTGGGACCAGCTAGGAGATTTTTAAGGATGACTTTGAGTGTATTTTATTTTGCATTCTTTGTTAATTTAAAAACCTAACTCCTGTGTAAGTCTCTATTGCATTGTAGTTGAAGGTAAATAATGTGTGAGATAACAATCTCCCCTAGAAAACAGGATATGATTCATTATATGATTCTTATTCTCCAACAAAAGAACATGTATGGATTCCTCAGGGAGAGCAAAGTATTTCTTGGGATTTACTCTGATACAAATTTGTGCATGGCTCTGTGTTGAGAGAGCAGTGAATGAGAGCATGAACAAGATGTTTAACAACTTTATTCATGAATATCTACAAGTTAACTCTGACAGTGATGGGAGGAAAACAATTAAACACAAGAGTATACTGTAAGGAAAACCAATGAAGCCATAGGAGATATTTATTAAGGAAATCAGTGCTCTGTGTCACTAGGTGTATTTTTTTTGATGATTCCATTCGAGTCAAGTCGTCTTGCAAGACGCATCCTTGAAGTTGATTAACCTGGAAATTCAAGTCTAGTCCAACTGCCTTTAGAAACATATGTGAAATAGAACCAAAGGTCTCAATTAGTGATATAAATTATCTTGGTTCCAGCTTCTTAGTTGCTAACAAATGCTACTTAAAATAAATTAACTAAAAATATTAGTCAAAGATACTAGAATACAGTTTTGTTGTCTCACAAAAACATAGAACAGTTTAAGTAAATTACCAAGATCGAATAATTGACTAGTTTTCAGACAATCTGTATCTGTTTTTTGTTACCTACCTCCATATATTATTGAATATTAGTCAATAAAAAAGAGAAAATGTCACATTACTGTCATTTCTAAATTTAAAAAAGAATGAATATGTAGAGTAAATTCCAAATGTATTTTCCCAGTTTTTTCTTTCCTAGTCCCAGTTAATCATAATTTAATAGCCCTTTTCAGAATGGACATTAGTGGTGCTGATGTAGATAAGGGTCTCCTGTCTTGGACCATGACTTACCTGAGTTGAGCCATGTTCTTCTTTGCTCATCTTGCATTGACTAGGAAAATCATTCTAACTAAGTCATCTCTCAGAGCATCATTTGAACAGGAAAGATATATCCTGAATCATCCCCAGTTTCTCCACCCTTGTATAGAGCCTACCAACAATGCCTGTTGCCGTGATGCCAGCTTGCCTCTGATATGTTTTTACTTCCCAGAACTATTACAATAGGAATTATTTCTCTTACTGACTTATCTCCTGCAAATATTCCATCTGAAGAGTGGATGTCTATTACTGGCTCAAATATGTCAAGAAACTGAGTTGGAATTAAAAGAACCGTCAAAATATTCCAGCAATCAGTTAGTAGTGGCAGCTAGAGTTATCTGTAGTTCACATTATATTTTATATCAAGTGTACCCAACAGCTTGACATTTTTCTAGGAAAATTCAAACGCAAGACTTGACATCTACTTTATTCATGCTAACCCCCAGGGTAGAATTTAGGAATGCTCCTGTACAGCTAATCATTGGTAATCGATCCTGCTGATCCTTGGTTTTGAATGTGAAATCATGCTACTAAACAAACAAATCTATATATAGCTATAAAAGAATTCTGGCAAACCTTGGCTTTAAAAAATTCTGAGTAAACAATTTCCTTGTATGTGTTAATGCTTACTAAATAATAAATCCAGAGGGAAGGAGGATAAGTCAGGAGCAATCAATCCTTTAAGGACATTTCACTAGCTTTGGGGGAGGAATATTTTAGAGCTAAACTTCATTCATTACAACAAATAAATCCTTTGTGGATTAAAATTTAAGAGGTGAAAAAATTAAAGACAGAGGAGAATAGAAGTATACTGTTTTCTCTATAAAAGAAAATTCTTTTACTTTGAGATCAATGGAATAAAATGAAAATGAAAACATTAACATAATAGATATGCAAATATCTATAATGAAAATCATTTAATATTAAAATATTTTTATGTTATTAGGAGAATCGTTAAGACAAAAAGCTGGGTGCATCAGAGCAGCCAAGTTGCATGGTTCCAGGGAATATCATTCACATAATTATGTGACCAACAGTTACAAAAATGGTAATAATATTAATAATAAACACAAACATATTAGATTTTAATGCTTAAAATTATTAAAAATAACTAATTTTAAAAGAAATATGAAACTTTTTCATAATAAATTAGTTTTATGAAATCTAAATTTTATAGTAGAACAAATTTTTAAGAATTAAAATACTCTCTTTTCCCCAGAAAGAAATAGAGCCCTGCATGATCATTGCCTCTGAGAGTGAAAACTGGCAGGACATTATATAAGCCATTTATTGTGTCTTTCCTAGCCAAAGTTCTAGAAATCGAACTTTAAAAAGGTACATGTGAATATAATACAGAATTTGGATGAATATTTATTCACAAAGATATCTATTATGTGACCTGAATTGTGAACAATAGAAGAATCATTTTATGGTTCATCCATATCGTGAAATAATTTATAATCATTAATAAGTATTGATAGTATACATCCACTTTTGTTTTTTTTTTAATTAAAAAAAAAAGGATTTACATAGCTCTGTGTGAACAGGGCATCATGTGATGCCTGTCCTGCTGTAGTTCATGGGGTCGCAAAGAGTTGGATACAACTTAGTGACTAAACCACAATGTGAACAGGGACATTTTCAATCTAGCTCACATACGTATCCCCTGAAGAGTGCCGGGCATATGGCACATGCTTAGAAAAATAGAAAAGTATTAGATATTAAGAAATGTATTATATTCTCAAGTTAGCAATGATTATCTATTGCCATAGGATTGTAAGTGATATTTGCACCTCCATATAAATAAGCACTTTCCAAAATTTTTCTAAAAAATCGCTTTTTGTATTATTGGGGAAAGTTTATTTTTTAAAGATTCCAGCTACCAATACCTTGTTGTTATACAACTATCCACTAAGAAAGGATAAGTCTTCAAGGAATCTCTCTTAATGCATTTGAGAATTAAATGCAGCATCACCTGCATTGGAATCATCTGGCATATTTACCTAAATAGTACGTTTCTGAGCTTGGTTGGGGGGCGGAAGAGAATCTACATTTTCATCACATTTTTGTGCCCCTTTTTCTTGTTTACCCATATGGTTCTCAGTCACATTAAAGCAAGAGAATCACTGAATTAGGACGACAATTAAAATTCAGCAAAATCTAAACAGCGGGAATGGTGGCTTTTTAGAGGAGTTTCTTAAAAGCCTGTTGAAAATGGCTGGTAAATTGGTGTAACAAACTTTATGTGAGAGGCTATGACTATATTAAGGATAATGGAACCCTCAGTAATAATCATCAGGCACTATACAGCATTGAGTTTACAGAGAAAAATCAATTTAGTTAAAATATATGGCATGGGATTTGTTTTTGAAAACACACGAATGTGAAAATTAGTGCTTACAGTAAATGGTGACCTTTCCTAACATGAAAGGCAAAAGCATTGGTGATAGACACTATATAAAATATTTCTAAATTAGTAATCTTTAATTCTGACTAGCATTAGGCAATAGGTGTCTGGTATATGTGTAATTTACATGTTTTTTTTTTTTTAATTCTCTCTCCCAAATCAATTAAACTGTACTGATATTCTGCAACTCTGCATTTCAGATGATTTTAATATATATGCCCAAAAGCTTAAACCAGTCAGCAAATATTTATTAACTACTTCCTATGTGTAGGCATTGTTCTAGGTGTTATTTATGGGATAGTAAGAAAGACAACACTTCTGCCTCAAGAAGGTTCTATCCTAATGAAAGTGAAAGTCACTCAGCTGTGTCTGACTCTTTGTGAGCCCATGGGCTATAGCCCTCCAGTCTCCTCTGTCCATGGAATTCTCCAGGCAAGAATACTGGAGTGGGTAGCCATTCCCTTCTCCAGGGGATCTTCCTGACACAGGGATCAAACCCAGGTCTCCCCCATTGCAGGTGGATTCTTTACCATCTGAGCCACCAGGGAAGCCCTATCCTAATAGTTGAGCACAAATAGTAAAAACAAAAATATAAGTTTAAAAAGATAATGACTGCATGAAGAAAATAACATAGATGAACATGGTTGAGTGAGAGTCCTTAAAGGATGTACCTTCTTTAGCTGAGGTGGTCATCAGAACAGCGTTTGTGGAGAGGTGACATTTGGGTTACAGTTTGAGACAATCAAACAAGAGTCTACAGCAAAAGCACCTCAAGAAGATTAAATAAGAAATAGGTTCTAATAAAGAACAAATTGATATAGTCAAAGTTTGGAAGCAAGACCAGTATGGAGAAGATGGTGACAAAGTGAAATAGACTGTCTGAGCAAAAATATGTGAGGCCATGGTAAGGCGAGTAGCTGAGATAGATACTGGAGGACTTTAAGCAAAGGAAAAATATGGTCATGTGACTGGATTTAAAAAGATCACTCTGACTACAGTAGACTGAATGTTTATTTCCCTCCCAAACTCAGATGTTGAACTCCTAACCTCTGATTTGATGGTTAGGAGCTGGGGCCTGTGGGGAGTTATTAGGTCACAGGGTGGAGCCCTCATGAATGAATTAGTGCCCTTATGAAAGGGAATCCAGAGACCTTCTCTGCTGTTTACCATGTGATGATACAATGAGAAGTTTCCAGTCTGAACCCTGGAAGAGGGCTCTTCCCCAGAACCCTGATCTTGGATTTACAGCCTCTAGAACTTGGAGAATACATTTCTGTTATTTTTAAGCCACTCCATCTAGAGTTTGTTATACCAGCCCACTGACTTAGACATTCAGCTGTGAGCTGACAAAGTACTTACAGCCCAACTAGAAGTTAGAAGGTTGTTATGTCCTAGATAAATCACATGGCTGGAACCAGTCTTGAGGTACTAGATGGGGACAAGTGATTAGATTTTCCTAGGCAAAAATACTGGAGTGGGTTGCCATTTCCTTCTCCAAGATTTGTAGCTAGATTGACTAATATGAAGAATCAGAAAAGAAGGAATCAAGGATATATACTATGTACTGTGGACTGAGTTGTGTACCTCAGAATTCACCTGTTGAAGTGCTAGAGCCCTTCCAATGGTATTTGGACACGGGACTTGTGGATGGTAACTGAGTGTAGATGGATTGCAAGAATGAGCCTTCAAAATGAGATTAGTGTCTTTGTAAGAGATGAGAGTTCTCTCTCATCTGTAGCCCTGTGAGGACACAGCAAGAAGCTGGCCATCTGAGACTTGAGAATCGTGGACTCCAGCCTCCAGAGCTGTGAGCAAAGCAATTTCTGTTGTTCAGACAACCCAGCCTATAGATATTTCATTTATGGCAGCCTAAGCTGATTAATAACCTAATGTTTTGAGCTGGAGAAACTAGGTGGTACTTTCTACAAATAAGATAGTACTCGGAGAGAATTTAGTATGTGGAACAATCAAAGTTTGGTAAATAAAATATGTCAATTGATCTCCAAGTAGTTGTTTTTGGGAAATATCAATAACCTCAGATATACAGATGACACCACACTTATGGCAGAAAGTGAAGAGGAACTAAAGAGCCTTTTGATGAAAGTGAAAGAGGAGAGTGAAAAAGTTGTCTTGAAGCTCACCATTCAGAAAACGAAGATCATGGCATCTGGTCCCATCACTTCATGGCAAACAGATGGGGAAACAGTGTCAGACTTAATTTTTTTGGCCTCCAAAATCACTGAAGATGGTGAATGCAGCCATGAAATTCAGACACTCCTTGGAAGGAAAGTTATGACCAACCTAGACAGCATATTCAAAAGCAGAGACATTACTTAGCCAACAAAGGTACATCTAGTCAAAGGTATGGTTTTTCCAGTGGTCATGTATGGATATGAGAGTTGGACTGTGAAGAAAGCTGAGCGCCAAAGAATTGATGCTTTTGAACTGTGGTGTTGGAGAAGACTCTTGAGAGTCCACTGGACCTCAAGGAGATCCAACCAGTCCATCCTAAAGGAGATCAGTCCTGGGTGTTCATTGGAGGGTCTGATGTTGAATCTGAAACTCCAATACTTTGGACACCTGATGCGAAGAGCTGACTCATTGGAAAAGACCCTGATGCTGGGAAAGATTGAGGGCAGGAGGATAAGGGGATGGCAGAGGATGAGATGGTTGGATGGCATCACCAACTCAATGGACATGAGTTTGGGTGGGCTCTGGGAGTCTGTGTTGGACAGGGAGGCCTGGTGTGCTGCAGCTCATGGGGTCGCAAAGAGTCTGACATGACTGAACAACTGAACTGAACTGAGAGTTATTAAATAGGGATTTGGACTTTTTTTCATCTAGGACTTAGGAAGACTCTCTATGTGCTGTGCTTAGTCGCTTAGCTGTGTCCAACCCTTTGTGACCCCATGGACTGAAGACTGATAAATCCATTGCAGGTAGATTCTTTACCATCTGAGCCACCAGGGAAGCCCTATCCTAATGGTTGAGCACAGACAATAAACACAAAACATAAGTTTAAAAAGATAATGACTTCATGAAGAAAATAACATAATTCTCTACAGAAACATAAATATTTAGTAGTTATCAGTATAACATATCTTAAATTTTGGACTAGACTAGAAAAGAATGTCAAGAATTATAATTTTGAGAAATGTCCTATGTCAAACAAGTCAGGTGGTAGTTGAAGAAGAAATCAAAGGATAATGTTTTAAGATGGTTAATACTAAGACATGTTTGTATGCTGATGATAATGAACCACATAGTGGGAAGAATGTATGATGCAGGAGAAAAATAGGATATTCACAAAAGTGGAGATACTCAAGGTGATAAATTGCAGATATGAAGGCCACCAGATTGATGACTTTGGTGGATAAAATGAGAGGATGTTTTATATGATTACATGGATTTTCTCTAAGAATTAGGGGGTACGATTGTCATCTGAGAGTGGAACAGAAAGTAGTGTTAGTTGATGGCAAGTTTTCATGAGATAGTAGAGCTGGATGAATAGGAATACTTTAATAAGTGCAAATTCAACAATGGGAAATACTTGACTGAGGGTGGAATGCTTGAGATCATGATGGCAGAGTTAGTTACATTTTGGAGGATGACATTTCATGAATGATGATGTATGGAGAAGAAAGCAGTGGAAGCTGACAGGATCAAGAACTAGGAGATCAAGGTGCTAGATGGATTCTCTCTATGAATGTTGATGTCTTCAATAATTAATACAGAGTTAAAGTGGAAAAACAGAAGCTATCAATTAATGGATTATAAATAAATAAATGAGAGTTTAATAGATGGCATCAAAAAGGAAAAAATGCCTGAGATCAAATATTTTTAGAGGAGCAGGGAGTTTGGAAAGGGTAAAGGAAATGCATGGTTTAGAATCAGCAAAGAATGACAACCGCCTCTAGGTAGTAATAAACATGAGCTGTGTCTCCCAAAATAAGCCACCCATGGACAGAATTCTCAAAGATCAGCTAAGTAGACTTTTGAGAAGAGAGGTGAAATTATAAAGTACACATCTTGGAAAATTAGAAAGTAAAAATGAAAATGGATGCTAGTCTCTAGCTGTGAGAGGAACAGTTTTGAAAATTGTGATTTAAAAAATTAAAATGAGTAGTCCCTGCAGTTGTGAGATTTTGTCCAGGGATCTTCAAGAACTGGGATGATGATGTTGAATAAGATATTTTAAATGCGTCTTGTGATTACCTTCAACTGACCGGCGGTGGTGGTTTAGTCGCTAAGTCGTGTTTGACTCCTTGCATCCCCATGGACTTCAGCCCACCAGGCTCCTCTGTCCATGAGATTTCCCAGGCAAGAATACTGGAGTGAGTAGCCATTCCTTTCTGTAGGGAGTCTTCCCGACTCAGAGATTGAACTGGGTCTCCTGCATTGCCGGTGGATTCTTTACTGCTGAGCCACCAGGGAAGCCCTCAACTGACAATATATTGTCTAAATACTGGCTAGATAGTAAGCACTGTACATGAGTGACTAAATGTATACCTAAAACACACACTCTTCATCTTTCAAACACTCATGCATGCTTAAATAAGAAATATAGTAGAAGTTGTTCTTTTCTCAAACAGTAGCATACTGTATCATACAGTATTATCAATAAAAATCACATTGATCCAATTCTTACATCTTTGGTTAGGCTTATAGCATGTCTTGATAAGTGTTCTAGGAATTATCCTGGCAAAGCAGAAGACAAGTTCCTTTAAAATGGCTGTGATGTTGAAAGAAGAAAGAAATGAGATTGTTTCTGTGACTACACTAGCTGGTAAAGGGGATATTAATTGAGATGACAAAAGCAATAACTCTGAGTTACATACAAATGAATATACCAGTCTTTTAATCTTAAATTGCTATATAACATTTTTAGACCTCAGTTTTCTTATCTGGAAAATTAGGATTTTTGGTATCTACTTTGCAGCATTTTTGTAAGCATTAAAAACAGTAAGAGATAGTATCTTAATCACATTTCTACAGTGTTGCAAGTCCTAATAAATAATGCCTGTTGATGGCTTTCTGTTGTTTTCTGATACAGGCAGGAGTTACGTCAGTGAACATTTGAATGCCAAAGCTAAAATCTCTATTTTTATCATGAGTGATCAGTCTGTTTATTTCACTCTTCTAGCCTATCTTAATGATATTAGCAGGTTGTATTCTACTTCTAAAATAAATCCTGTTGACTCTTAAAACTCTATTTTATCTACTGTTATTCTTTAGTATTTCAGCAGAGAAAGAAAACATTTTGTATTTTGCTGATTCATTTCTACTCTTCAAGATCATAGAGACATTGTTAATATTTTTTATTCCTCTCAATGAACCATGAATTTTCAACTCACAGAGGAGAAGAAAGAAACATAAATGGGACAGGAGAGCAGTGGGATAGAGAGGCTCACTTGGACTAACACAAAGATAAAGAGAAATTGGTTCTGTCATCTCAAGTAGAGAGACTTGGGAGACTTTAGGGACAGAAATTTCAAGATAAGGCACAAAGAAAAATACCAGGGGCATAATATAATAACCTTAAACAAAGTATTTTTTTCCCTGCGAGTTTTGAGGGACAGTGGCATTTTAAATGGATTTTAAGTAGACAAAGTTAAGGAAAGTATGAAGGAATCTTTATTGTGTATTGCTGATGTTGGCAGATAACAGGATTAAGTTTTTAAAAAGCAAATCAATATACTATTATCAATACATTATGAGTTTTGAAGAATAATTTATCTAAAAAAGTGTTTTAATGAATATAATTTGTATTTCAGTGAATAGGCAGAAAAGCATTAATCATGTTGAAAAGTGATCAGTATAACTTCACCTTTCTTTAACATGAGAAAGCTGTTGATTATTAATCCTCTGGAGTAGAGGGACCACAGTTTTATATTCCACTTGGTAGCCAAAGGAGAAAGAAAAATTTGGCTAATATAGTGTGCTCTGCTTAATCTACTGCTCCATAACAAAATGCCCCAAATGCCCTGGCATAAAAAGTGAACATTTTATTATCCTCATGGATTCTGTGAGTTAAAATTGACACACAGCAAAGGAAACAATTATTTCTATGATGTCTGGAACCTCCGCTGGGAAAACTCAAAGGCTGAAAGTGAGTTGATAGCTGAGGACTGCAATCATTTGAAAGCACACTCACAGTTCTGGAGGTTGATTGCTAGCCTTGGTTTGGCTGCCCGCTGAAACAGCGCCATCTGGCCTCTCCAGGAAGCCTCTCTTCTTCTTCACAGCTTGGTATCTGGCTTCTAGGATAAGCGTCCCCAGAGCTCCAGGCTGAAGCAGCTTTTATGATCTTGCCTCAGAAAGCACAAAGTAGTCTCGTGTGCTGGGTGCTCAGTTGGGTCCGACTCTTTGAAACCCCGTGGACTTTTCTGTCCATGGAATTTTCCAGGCAAGAATACTGAAGTGGGTTACCATTTCCTATTCCAAGGGTTATTCTCAACCCAGTGTTCAAACCCATTTCTCTTGCATTTCCTGCTTTGGCAGATGGATTCTTTACCACTGAGCCACTCAGGATAGGCCAAATTCAAAAGGAGGAAGCATGAGCCCCATCTTGAGTAGAAGGAATGCTGACATCCCATTGTAAGAAGTGCACATGGCTGCTTTAAAATATATGATCTGCTTAATACAGACACAAGTACTATCAATTTTATTAAGCATCTGTTTCTGGGATCTATTCCTGACTTCTCTACCTCCTTGATATTTATTATATTTAGTTCTTTATTACAGCTCTAATAACTTGTTTACTGCAGGTTAAGGCTAACTCTTAAAATGAGTTACAAGCATAAGATATTTTGGCCGATCTTCTAAGTGGGGAACAGATGATGTTCCTGGTTTTAGAGACAAACTATTTACTTGGTATTATCACAAATGTGTCATCTTTGGATAAATTTTACTATGGTAAATATGTTTTGCAAACGAGTGCTGTCTAGTGTAAATGCTTCAGAAAGAAAGCTTTGTGAGAATATTTTAGGGGACATTGAATACTGGATTAAATTCTGAAAGCCAGAAGAATTTTCTTACTGTCTAAGATGACCAAGATTTTTTTCTGGAGCCATAATAGAAAAATATTGGGAAAATGGCTTACATGCAGGATGGCTTACATTTTCCCCTGAGATCCTATTAATTTATTACATCTGGTGATTTGAAGACAGAATGGTGCTTTAAATGATACCACTATAGTCTAAACTTTATACTGTAGGGGTTGAAAAACAATCAGAGTGAATACTTTTATTCCTTTGTAGGATAGTATGATAAAAAAATTAAAGTTAAGAGAAATCTCTTAGTAAAAACTCATTATTTAGAAATGATACAACTATGGTCCAGAGGTATTAAATAACTTATACCAGTTACATTTGAATAATCTGAGTCAGGCTCTGACCTTGGTCTATACAGAAGGAACCATTGCATTATCCTTCAAGGAGATCTTATTAACTGTACACAACAGATACAATGCATTTGGCCATGAGTATGAGCATTAAACTAAGTTTATCCAATTAAAATTTGATGAAAAGCAAAGAAGACGTGGTGGTTCAGACAGTAAACAATCTGCCTGCAATGCAGGAGACATGGGTGCGATCCCTGAGTCGGGAAGATCCTCTGGAGAAAGGAATGACAACTCACTCCAGTCTTCTTGCCTGGACAGTTCTGTGGACAGAGGAGCCTGGTGTGCTGCAGTCCATGGTGTCACAGAGAGTCAGATACGACTGAGCAACTAAGAATACATATTAAAGCCTCCCAGGTGTCTTTATCGTGGCTTATTTGGGCAATCTGGGAGGTAAAGAATTAAAAGTATGTAACTTCTGTGGAAGGTTTCCAAAAACTATGGAAAATCTAAAAAAAGATCTAAAACATCAGAAAGAAACAGAAACTTTGTTAAAGAGACAAGACGATTCTGTTCTGGGTAAGAACAAAATGCACTTATTGGGAAGTTTCAAAAGGGACTGACATCCTGTCGGAAATATGATATGGAGAAAGGCTTTATAAAGACAAAGTTAGAAATGTCTGAAAAAGAGAACTGAGTCATAAGCAAACCCTGGGGAGGGATATATATATATGTATGTGAAAGGAGAAAATGTCATGCCTGGGCATTGATTATGAAAGAAGGAAAAAGAACAAAGACTAAAACATCATAATTTTGTTCAACCAATCATATTTATGACTAAATGTGTGGGAGGGTGTCATGACACAAGCAAATCAGAATATTATACTTGGTTAATTATAATAACTGAGCCTGAAATTTTGAAACAGATAAGCTTGACAAAGTATATTCAGGGCTCTTAAGACGTTTAATTCAATGTGAAATAATTTGGATTTCACATTTGATATCTTTAAATATACCACTTTATTTGCTCAAAGCACATGTTGGAACTATCAATGATCTTGAATTTAAGATATTCATTTACTTTGTATTTTAAATGAATCTTTCCTAAAAGTAGTAATATCTAATTGACTAAATTGATTGTGATGACTATTTTGTCATTATTTTGATATCACAGTGATGCCTTCTGGTCATGGAATGCTACTCAGTCAAATAAGATTCTAATCACTATACCATCCCTGAATATTGATGGAAAGTGGCCCAAGATTTAGTTATTTTCTAAGGACTTATTTGTGATACCAATCAAAGTACATATTCCCTGTATGCCTAAAATTCCTGGAACTATTTACAGAAGTCTAGCTCAGATTTTACATAATCCAGTATATAACTATGTTTTATGTGTGTAAATATATATGTCTGCCTTTGCAGCTGTAATATGATTTTGTCATTTATAGCGCCTCTCTAGGGTTTCCTGGGTGGCTCAGTGATAAAGAATCCACTTGCTGACTCAAGAGTCATGAGTTTGATCCCTGGGTCCAAACAATCCCCTGAAGTGGCAACCCACTCCAGTATTCTTGCCTGGTAAATCCCTTGGACCGAGGAGCCTAGTGGGCTACAGTCCATGGGATTGCAAGGAGTCAAATACGACTGAGAGACTATGCACACATCGCATTTATAGGATTAAAAAAAAAATGTCATTGCACTTGACTCAGCAGTCTTGTATATTCTACAAGCGTCCATGAAACTCTGGCAGGCTAACTTGTTAGCTTGAAATAGATGAAAGTGTCAGGCTTTTCACAGTTCTTGACACAACTTTTATAATTTCATTTCTTGCTGCTCCCTGTCTGCATGATACTTAAGGTGCGTTACTCACACTTCCCAAATATAACTTGCAATTCCATATCTTTATTTTTAGATTCCCTTTTCATCAATTTTCACTCAGGAAACATTTATCCATATTCTTCTTGAAATATTTTTTTTTGTATCGAACCACTCATCAGACATAACTTTTGACTGTTTATATTGTTAATGTAGTATCTGCTACTTTATTTTGCATTAAGGTCAGCTTTGTATGATATTATTCAATATGATATTCATTGTGGATAATTCTTTTATTCCACGTGCCCAGCACAGAGTTTTCAATAAAACATCTCAATGAATCAACACAATGAATATTTCAGAAGTTCATCTAGATTTTTTTTTCCAAAATATACTCTAAGTAACTGTAATTATTTAAAAGGAAAATAGGACCAAAACCAGGGTAAGATTCCACAGCTTTTATTTCCTTCTTATCATAGGAAATGTTTTGTAATAGGCCAACAGTGAAAGAGAAATAAATGCCGGCAATCAAACCACAATCCCAAAACAACAGGTGGTTTGAATAAGCAGCCATCCTACTTGCTCTGATAATAGATTTAAGAGTTGCCTCTGGGAAAAATGACAAGTCAAAACAAGAACTAAGACAGTCACCCAGGGATATATGTGGGAGACAGTGACATCAATAGAACCAACTCTTTTCAAACCGATGACAAGTCCTGAGTGCTGTATCATTCCTTGCATTACTAATGATACTGCTGATATTGAGTGTTTGTTTAGATCTTTGAGTGTATTATATGTTTTCCTATAGTAGACTTGTTAATGGACTCTGAGAACACTGAGAAGTTCTTGGCCTAGAGATGCTGTTTAAATTGCCCAGGCATTATCAAATGAATCAACTCAATCAATCAAGTTTAATCCATTATTAAACCAAAAATAATATATAAGTAGCCTTCAAAAGAAAAACAATGTACATCAAAGACAGAAAATTTTAAAGTTTTATTATATTCCTTAAATTGTATTAGCTGCATTTGTTCTACAAACATTTGTCGAGCTTCAGCTATGTTTCAGAGAGTTTGGTGTATTTGTTTCATATTATTGCTATAACAAATTACCACAAAATTAGAGACATAAAATATTGGGTTAGACAAAACATTTAAGTTCTGTAAAACGGTACAGAAAAATGAACTTTTTGGCCAGCCCAGTAACACCCATTTATTTTGTCATTGTTCTTTAGGTCACAAATCCATTTGAGATCATTTGGGTCCTCTGCCTAGGGACTCACAGGCTGAAATCCAGAATCATCCACACTGAGGTCTTATCTATAGATTGTGGGGAAAAATCCATTTCCATGTTCCTTCAGGTTGTTGGCAGATTGAACAGAATCCTTTTAATTCTTTGAATCTCTGTGGCTCTCCCTCTTACTACAAACCACAGAAAACCATCTACTTTTAAAATGCTCATGGGATTGGAAGTTCAATAGTTACTGGTGGTGTGAAGTTTGGGAGGGTAGTCAAGAAATGATGCCCAGGTTCCTGGCTCAAGCCACTGGTTGGAATGATGTGCTGGTTTCTGTAACAAGGAAATGGGGAGGGAAAATGAGAACAGGGAAGTGAAGAATGGGAAGCTCAGTTTTGAACGTGAAAAGTTTGAAACCGTTTTAAGCCAGCGAAATATAGATGTTTGTAACACAATTGGGTGTACTACTGTAGAATTCAGATGAAAGATTTGGGTTGGAGCTACTCAGTTGACAAACCTGATTGCATATGGTTAATTGAAGTCATAATACTGAAAGGTAATTCCTGGGGAGGCAATGCAGCATGAAAGGAAAAAAAGACATAATACCCAGGTCCACTAACAGAAATGGCTCAAAGAAGAGCCTACATAAAAGATACATAAAAATAAAGAAGAACTAGGGCCATTGCTGTTATGCATGACAAGGAAATGAGAATTTCAAAAAATTTCAAATTTGAAGAAAGTAGGCAACATTTTTGAACACTACAGGCAAGTCATGTTAAAAAAAAAACAAACTGACATATGGATCAGGCTTAGTGACAAGGGATTCATTGGTGACTATTTGATAAAGTTTGGTGCGGTGTGTGTGTAATCCAAAATAAGATGGGTTTAGTTATAAATGAAACCTGAGGAATTTCTCTTTCAGTAATATTTATAATTGCTATTCTCTGGGAGAACCAGTTTTAAGTTAGGTTAAAAGTTGTAAGAATGTTCAGAGAAGAGCCTGACAAAGAAGGGGAACTTGGCTTATGGTGAACCATGGGTACTGGAGAGCACAATGGAATGGTTTTTAGAAGAGAAGAGGAGAGAGACATTGTATTGTTGGATCAGAAAAATAAATATGTATTTTACTTTTTTTTAATTAAAAAATTAAATTCTAGCTGATTTACACTATTAGCTTCATATTATAAATATGAAGTGACTAAGACAGTGATTTTATAGATTACACTCCATTTAAAGTTCTAAAATATTGGTTATATTCTCTGTGCTGTATAATATATGCTTATATATTTGTACACATAATTGTGTATTTTTCATATATTTTATAGATAGTAGTTTGTATTTTTTAACCGCCTACCCCTATTTTGCTTCTTCCCAACCCCTCTCCACTGGTAACCACAAATATGTTCTCTATATCTTATCCATAAATCTGGTTTTGTTTTATTATATTGATTGATTGATTTTTTATATTCCACGTATTAACATACAGTATTGTCTTTTTGTGTCTGAGCTATTTCACTAAGCATAATACCTTCCAGGTCCATCCATGTTGTTGCAAATGGCAAAATTTTGTTCCTTTTGTGCTGAGTAATATCACACCAGTACTCAATGTATGAAAACAACCTTAGTGTCTTCATTTATCTGCTGTTGGACACTTAGGTTACTTCTATATATCAATTGTAACTAATGATGCTATGAACATCCAAGTGCATATATCTGTAATAAATATGTGTTTAAATGAGAATGTGGAAGATGTGGGTTTGAATCCGGGGAGTTCCAACCGTATAATGGTATACAATGTATTACATTGAATTGACATCAAAATAACAAGACATAGAAAAATAAAATGCAGCAATAATGAAGGTAGAATAAATATTATGATAATCTTCTTCTAGAAAGAAAGTGATCAGGCTTCTCAGGATTCAGCAATGAGTTGGACGGAGTTTATGTTTCCAGTGGATGGAGAGTGCTTATGCCTCTAGATGGGAAGGGAGCTGCAGGGAGTCTAGCTTAACTAGAGAGCTCCAGAAAGAGACTTATGTCTTTAAAGAACTGGCACATAGGTCTCAGAAATTGATTGCATAGGAAATCCTGTACAGCAGAGGAATGACTATTAATACATTTGAAGCCAGTAGTGGAGGGAAAGGGTAAGAAGTTGGAAGAAATGTTCAGGTAAGTAAGGTCAAGACAGTCAGGACCACATACTACTAAGTACTTAAATTTAATATGCCTTATGTAAGAGGCAAAAAAATCATCCTTGACTCACAAAATAAATACAACATTTGGTTGGTAGGAGTGTACTGAATAAAATGAAATATTCTCAAGATAAATAAAGAAAATTTAAAATATCCATCTCAAATTGTTCCTAAAGGCAGTGATGGAATCAAAATGAATATATATGTATAGACTTGATGCATGCAAAGCATTAATTATCAATTGAAAGATCAAGGATTACCCTTTCTAAAACCTCAAAATTTTAAGATAAGGTCCAACTCTCTCCCATTGGGTTATCTCACTTTATTGCTATATAGCAGTTTCAGATAGATATCCTGGGGTTTATGGAATGGTAAAATTGAGAAAAATATAAGAAAAGAATATAGAATCACTTTTCAGGGTACTTTCGAGAAAAAATGCAGTATCTTATGCCAAGGAGGACTGTATTTTAGAGCCCGCTGAGCATCCATCTCAGGATCCATAATGTTCAGATCTTTAGGATTTTTTTCTTTAAATCAACTACTTTTAGTTACTGATATTTTCCATGCCTATATCAAAACTATTTTTACTGAGTTATATAGCATCCAACGAGAGTCATCAAAAATGATAGACAAGTATGGTGCTAAAAAAGTAATATTAAAATCTTCTAAAAGTATTTTACAGAAAAGATGGCAGTCAGTCAATATTCCAGAATGTCTGGCTTCATCTGTTGGCTGGAGAGTGGAGAAAGTCTTTGTGAGAAAGAACAAAGGGAATGAGCAAGTTTTTAGTGGGGAGCAAGAAAGGCAATAATTTTATTTATAGATTTAAAAAAATTATTGGAATATAGTTGATTTACAATGTCATGTTAGTATATTTTTTATACTTTAGATAATTGTATTCAGTAATTAGATATATACGCCTGAAATTCATGGACTGTATTAAGTCTGGAGAAAGAGCTTTGCAAATTGTTAATTTAGAATTGGGATATGAGATCTCCTAATTTGAGCATCAGGGTTAAAAAAACGTAAGAAAAGTTTAGAAGAGAATAGAAATCTGGAAATACCCAGTACTTTGGGGCCAAGCACAGCAGCAGATTTAATGAGACAAAGAGACAAAGGATGCTGAGTATAATTTGATCCAAAGGGAATGTATCAGTGGAAAGGGAGACAAAAAAGATTCAGGAGAGACAAATGACTGATAAAGAAAAGTGCAAGCAGGTCCAGGAGTGAGTAGGATTAAGAATGTGGTGGACAGGTTGACCTTGAACAGACCTTACCCTGGGAGACTGGAGGAAAAACAGTCCTAAAATATCCACAAGTAGCAACATGTAGGTAGTGGTGTTAGGAGTTGAGGGCTTTCATGTCCATCATGGCTTCAGATTTCTTAAATAATTAGTAAAGGCAATCATCTCTGGGAAAGACAGGGAGAAAGTCTATGGAGCAAAGTAGCTGCTGCTGCCAAGTCACTTCAGTCATGTCCGACTCTGTGCGACCCTATAGACGGCAGCCCACCAGGCTCCCCCATCCCTGGGATTCTCCAGGCAAGAACACTGGAGTGGGTTGCCATTTCCTTCTCCAATGCATGAAAGGGAAAAGTGAAAGGGAAGTCGCTTAGTCGTGTCCGACTCTTCGCGACCCCATGGACTGCAGCTTAGCAGGCTCCTCCATCCATGGGATTTTCCAGGCAAGAGTACTCGAGTGGAGCAGATCTAAATTATCTAGGGAAGATGGAAAGCTGACCAACTTCGAGGAAAATTACTGCAGATTGATGCTAAGGGTCCAGTGAGAATAGAAGCCATGCATTTATATTTATGGATTCATATTGTTTTTCAGTGGTCTTCACCTATCGGATGCAGGAACTCCCATGTGGCTCTTTGGAGTAGGGGAACAAAAAATGATAGACTTAAAGGTACTGATGGAGTTCAGTTGATCTATCCTGTGACTCAGACTCAGAAATAGAATGAGGTTCAAACGTCTGACAAATCAGGAAAGTTGGAGGGATGCTGAGATTGGAATTCAGAATTTTCGAAGCTATGCACAGGTATAGAAGGAATGGATGCATACTATGTATTGTCTGGAAGAGGGATATAATTCAGACATAGATTTTTAAGATGACATATTTGTTGCAGTCAAGAATAAACTGTAGAAATCAAGAGAGTCAGCTGGATGTGAAAAGCGAGGGAAAGGGAAAAGTTAATTATTCAACAAATATTTACTGAAGAACTTCTATGAGTTCAGGTATCATACCAGCTGCTGGAGATACAAAACTAGCCAAGACACAGTGTGCTAAGTTGCTTCAGTCATGTCTGACTCTCTGTAACCCTATGTCCATGGGATTCTCCAGGCAAGAATACTAGTGGGTTGCCATTCCCTTCTCCAGGGGATCTTTTCGACCCAAGGATCAAAACCATGTCTCTTACTCTCAATTAAATTGGTCTCCTGGAATGACTTATGTTTTCAGTGTAGGAAACAATGTGGATGAGAGAGTTACAGTATTAAATGACAGTGTCAAAACTTACAATTAATACTCGTTTAGCTTTAGTAGCTGATATGAAAATCCAAGTAGAAGTATAAGCCAGAGAAGCCATATAGATATAGATAAATTTGAATTATGAAGAGACATCAGTGTTGAATAGGAAAGACTTGGTGGAGTATACAGTGTAGCCCTGGAGAGCACATGGGCAGCATGTGAGGAAGAGGGAAGGTTCCTGAACTCCAAGATTGAAGGGCAGGTAGAGGGAGAAAAGAGCCATTGAAAGAGTTGTGATGAGATCAGGCAATTTGCTTTTGAGAAAAATGAATAAGAGAGTTCCAGAAGAAGAATGGTTCATATAGTCCAATAAGTCAGAGATCCCGAGGAGAAAGACCAAATTGCTTGAATAGATTTGGCAAATAGGAAAGCATCGATCATCTTAGCAGGTGCAATTTCAGCAGATTGGGGTGACATACATTCCTCTGGATGGAGGAATACATGAAAGACTTAGAAAATTATGTATTATCAATAATGGCCAGCAATTTTGAAGGTTGTCTCATAATTTCAAAATATAGTCTGTATCTTTGGTCTTTTAAGTAAAAAGGTAGGTATGTTTACTAGAGAAATTTACAATAAGAAATATAAGGTATACGTAAAATGTCCAAAAATTAACCTAAACAGAGAAGAAAATAGAATGCTGTAACAATAGATGTTGGGGGTGGGGTGGTTAGGGATGTATTATTTGTAGGAATAATAATGATTTTAAAATTTAGTTTTATCACTATTTAATGAAAAATCCCTCAGTAGTTAAAGCTAAAATCGAATTTTTTACACACCTCAAATGGAAGCTGTGTTTCATAAAGAGTAAAATTATATGCTTTTGAAAATAAAGTAATAGATTATTTTGACATGGACAAGTAATTCCACATATTATTGCCTTCAAATTTAATGGTGATACCAAATGTAAACATCTTTTACATTTAACGAATGACTCTTGATTAAAAAAAAAAAAGACCACCTTTCAGAGCTTTGGGAAGTGAACATATGTTTAAGAGTTCCATTGAATTTTCAACATAATTAGTTGTCTAACTATGTATCCAAATAAAGCTAATGAATTTCCATGTACAATTAACTATGATTTATCTAAGGGTATTACGGTTTGAATTATTTTCTATCAACTTTTTCATAATTATCTTTTAATATGAATTTGCTCATTATTTATGGACAAATTTCATTTTGAGTAAATTAAAATCTATTTCCACAATGCAGCATATATTGAGCAGCAGTTAAGAGAGGTGGTTGCAGAAAATGCAGCTTTAATTATTTTTCCCCCAAAGGAGACTTTGAGAAGTTAGGCAAATAATTTATTTCAGTTCTCTTTTATAAATAAATAAAAAATAAATGAGGCCTTTAAAATATTTTAAGATTTCTTAAAAGTTCATACATCTTATTTTCAACAGCTTCATTTTTGATTGATCTTGGTTTGATTTATTTTGCTATTTAAAGAGAAGAGAGTATTTATTGTATATTTTCTGTGAGTTTGTGTTAAGAGGCATGTGGAAGCTAGAATATAGAAAATTTATGACTTTAGGATTACTCCTAAAATAGAATGTGCTTATAAAGTATACAACAATAAATCCAACTTGGCTTAAAATATTAGCCAGCCTATATATGATTTTTAAATTGGTTAAGAATCAGATACATGAAATGCTAAGCAAAAACCATCAGAAGTAATATATGAGATAGCTAAATCATGTCCAAACAATTTAAAACTCTTAAAATATTTTGGAAATTCTTATCAAATTATATGATAATATATATCCATATTACCTATATTTTAAAACATATTAGATGCTTATTAGAAAAAAATAGCAATGTGATTTTGGCGGGCATAGAACTAGACTCAGTATAATTGATAAAATGAGCCTTAGGAAAAATACAGTTAGATTTTTTTTTTTAATTTTGCTTTGTTTTAAGAATTGCTCATTCAAAATGTCCTTAGAGATTCTCTTTTAAGATTGGTATTCAGCATCTAGAATTAATCCATAGTAAAACTCCATCAAATTTAATTCCTTTTTACAGCTGAGTAATATTCCATTTTATATATGTACAACATATATAATTACATATATTTATATGTAAAAAGCATATAATTACATCCGCAGTAAAGCCAATTCTTCTTTATCTGTTCATCTGTCATTAGACATTTAGGTTGTTTCCCTGTCCTGGCTATTGTAAACAGTGCTGCAATGAACACTGGGGTACATGTGTCATTTTGAATTATAGTTTTCTCAACATATATGCCCAGTAGTGGGATTACTGGGTCATATGGGTCATACGGAGTGAAGTAAGTTAGAGAAAAACAAATATACTAATCCATATATGTGGAATCTAAAAAAACGATACATATGAACCTATTTCCATGGCAGGAATAGAGATACAGATGTAGAGAATGCACATGTAGACACAGGGTAGGAGGGGGTGGGATGAATTGGGAATGTGTATTCACATGTATACACTACCACGTGTAGAACAGGTGAAAGTGAAAAAAGCTACTCAGTTATGTTCAACTCTTTGGGACCCCATGGACTATACAGTCCATGAAATTCTCCAGGCCAGAACACTGGAGTAGGTAGCCTTTCCCTTCTCTGGAGGATATTCCCAACCCAGAGATCGAACCCAGGTCTCCTGCATTGCAGGCAGATTCTTTACCAGTTGAGCCACCAAGGAAGTCCAAGGATACTGGAGTGGGTGGCCTTCTCCAGTGGATCTTCCTGACCCAGGAATTGAATTTGGGTCTCCTGCATTGCAGGTAGATTCTTTACCAACTGAGCTATCAGAGAAGCCTGACCTAGATGAGTAGATTATGGGGCAGGAGTTCCAAGAGGAAGGAGATATGTGTGTGTGTGTGTATATAAATACACCTGATTCATTTCATTGTACAGCAGAAACTAACAACTGTGTAAAGTAACTTACTCCAGTTAAACACACACACACACATTCTCCCTCCCCCAATCTGTGCTATAGAACTTTGAAAGACTGTTGCTTAATGATATGAAAGAGAGACATTTGTGAGTGATGAAGCCAGTATAATTGCATCCCCAGTAAAGCCAATTCTATTGGGTACTGAAGAAGTGCCCAGTGGGAGGATTATCACCTGTAAGAATGGAGAGATGCAAGGTCAAGTCATGTGTTGTGTAACACAATCTACATATTCTAAGAGAGTTCTGTTTATTTTTTTCTTTTTATCTATTTTTAATTTTTTAATTGAAGGATAATTGCTTTACAGAATTTTATTTTTCTGTCAAACATCAACATGAATCAGCCATAGGTATACATACGTCCCTCATGCAATGTGCTGGCTCTGCACTGTCTTTACAACCAGTTTTACGGAAGCTCAACTTTTTAAACCAATAGATCTTGCCAAGATTCTTACCAATCAAAATGTGATGTTCAGTGCTTTGTAGTTAAAGTGAGAAAGCCAGGCATATCTCAAAAGACGAAACAAAAATAATAGTAGTAGTTGTCATTTTATAGAAGTATATGCAGTCCCAGCCACTGAGGATGCCACTGGACTGAGAAAGCGGCGTCCTCGGCCAGTGCACCTTGGATCTCTTCCTGTTCCCAGCTCCCAGATATAGCTCTCCCATGTTATTGAGTTTTGTGGGTCATTCAACCCACTTTCCTCTTTTAGAGAAATTCACAATCAAATATAGAACACGGAAAACCCATATTATCTACTATTTGCACTTTATGTTGAAATATAAGTGTAAATATTAATGTATGTTAAATAGAAATACATGACATTGTACCTAGTGTTTTTATTAGAATAAAACATTAAATCTACAGTTTTAGATTTTCTGCTTAGACATTAACCATGCAGTGAACTGATTAGCTAAAAATAGAAGTGAAATAGAATAATTATTTAAAAAGTTCAAAAAACAGTTGTCAGGCATAATGTCAGTTTATAGTATTTCATGAATACTGATACTGAAACTCAATAGTAATCACATAAGCAGTGGAATTTTGACTTGACTATTATACTTTGAAGATAACCTTCCTCCACGTGTATTGAATAAAAGAAAAGCAATTATTTAGCATGTTTTTATGACCATACTGTTAAAACAATGCAAAATCATAAGTATACTTTAATGTTATTATACATTAATCAAAGTCTAATACATTAGAAGCCAGGGCCCCAAAGACCTATATCTCAATCCTATAACAAAACACCAAAACAAATATAGTTTGTTATTATAACATTAATCATAGTCTAATCAAATCAAAAGCAGATCTATATGTCAAACCTTAAAGAAAGGGAAAGCAGAACTAAACAGAATTAATAAATCAATCAGAGAATTGCTAGTGTAAAACATTTTTTCCCCCTAGTGTATGTTAACAATGAATCTTAAAAGATTGGGAACTTTGAAGAAGAGAAATTGGAAGGGGGCTTGTATCTCCCACCCCAGCAACACAAGCAGAGAAAAAGTATTTAGTTTACCATTTTATTTAAGCATACCTATGTAAGGACAAACTTCTGAATGGAAACAACAGACGTATTGACATTT
This sequence comes from Bos mutus, assembly GCF_027580195.1. Taxonomy (NCBI): domain Eukaryota; kingdom Metazoa; phylum Chordata; class Mammalia; order Artiodactyla; family Bovidae; genus Bos; species Bos mutus. The sequence goes on from NC_091628.1 coordinate 66,853,229, forward strand.
CCTCCATAAGGAGATAAAGAGAAGAACTGGTAAAATTGACCACCCAAATCTAAAAGCAAGGACCACATGTGGGTTATACAATGTATCACAGCTGTGTGACATCATAAAGCCTTGTTTTTAAGAGATTGAAGTCCCAGAAGAGGCTCTGTATCTTTAGAAACTATCTGTAACAATCAGCAGGCTTGCTTGCTTCTTTTCCTCAATTTTAGTTTTTTTCATCCTTAATATGGACTATTAATAAATTATTGTGGGAAAATAAAATGAGATAAGGAAGGTAAAGCTTTTAGCCATTTCCTGGCACTGAGGAAGTCCTTCATGAAGGTTATTTATCTTTATTATGAAAAATATTGACTCTTGGGCAGCTATTCTTTTTACTCTCAGTTTATAAATAACATTAATAATTAGTGTTATTGTGTGCACATGTACTAATATATTCCCTATTAACATTTATCTCACTGGCTCAAGTAGGTGTCAATAGGATGCTTTTTCTGGCTCTTTCTACCTCAAACAATAAACCACAACTGTACCTTCAGCAACTGGCAGGATCCAAATCAATTTCTGTCTTTCTGCTTCTGAGTGCCAACCACCAGGTCCTGATAGATTTCCATGGGTTTACCAGTGCATTACAAATCAGTTACCTGACTTGTTTGCTTGGTGAAATGAGATGAGAAATCTGGTCTAGGCCTACCCAGGATGTCTGTGTAGGTTTCTAGCTTTCTGTGGAAAGTTGGTCTATTTCCTCCATGTCATGTTCATTAGGGTGATACTTGTAGAATAGCAGTATATGATCTCAATACTTCAACCAAGAAATAACCACCAAAATAATCTTTATGCCATAAAGGATGGGACTCAGTTGGACTAGTCTTTTTTATATGGCAGTCAAGATTTCTATCAAAAGAAATATGTAGAATAAATAATGATATATTAATATGTTTAAGAAGTCCTGATTACCAAAGAAACCTTGTTGTAAAATCACTTTTGAACAAAAGCCCACATACATAAATGTGCATTAAATCCATACTAATAACAACCAAACTAGCTAAAAGTCCTTAGGAGGAGTAGAATAAAAATACCTTAATAAGTAAGAATCTATGGAGTTATATTTGAAGTTTGGAAAGGATTTTAAATGTTATTTAATATTATTAATATCATATGTGTTATTTAATATCATATGTGTTCAGCCTTGCTCATTGCATTAACTCATGTTTTAAACTTAGAGTAAACCTAGAAAAAGGAGTTTTACTCCAATCTAATAGGTAAGGAAACTGGTGCAGAGCCAAACCTACCTCCAGAGATTACATCCTTTTTCAAACCACATGCCACAGTACTATGATTAAAATGCCAGTATAATCCTCTAACGGCATCTTACCCTTAGTTAACATGAAGATGATTTCATCATTAATCCTTTATTTTCTATAATCTTATGTGAAACAAAGCACATCTTCTAAAATTTGAAGTGTCTTGCAAATATAATACAAATACTACTTGTAATTCTACAGTTTAAATTGTACATAGCATTTAAAAGCAAGTTCCAACTTAAGATATATAAATGATATGCCTTCTAATAAAAAATCACCCACAAACTGTGTTTCCTATTATTTGAACATAATCTTGATACTTAAAATTTTTGATCCAAATTAGCATGTAGAGGAATTCTAGATTTTGGTGTGAACATAAACATGAAAAATGGGTTGAACCGAAAGTAAGTAATGGTAAAGATGAGCAAATCAACTGGACAGAGAGAAAGAGAAATCATACAAACTAAGTTTGTCTTTGTAATTTCTGATGAAAACAGACATTCCTGACTAAGGCATTGAAATGTTTTAAAGTTCCTAAAATATTCTGACAAAAATTGCAAAAGCGTGGTGCAAACGAAATCAGACTGTCTTATCTCCCTAATCCCTCTTAAAAAATAATGCCTGTGTCTTTGAGGAAAATGGAAACATGACATCGTAAAGGACAGCAAGGTGGAATTGTAATGCTACATTTTTTTCTTTGTTACCCTGGGCTGTCATTTTCACATAAATGTTAGAAAATATGACGGTGTGTTTCTTACATTTAAAATTACCTATTTCTTGTTGAAGCAAGGACAGGGCCCATCCTTATTTAGGCTACACAGTCCTTGTTAATGATAGAAATCTCCATTGTCATATAAATAACGTGTGATCTGTCCGATTTGATCCATCTGGCTCTACAGTATTCACCAGCACTATTTTCAGGTCCACAGTTAGAAGGAATTTTAACTGTATCCCAGGATACCCAGATAAAACCAAGGTTAAGCACATTTCCGTACATAGGCTTCCTAGGTGGCACAATGAAAGAATCCTCCTGTCACTGCAGGAGACACAAGAAACACGGGTTCAATCCTGGGGTCAGGAAGATCCCCTGGAGTATGAAATGGCAACACACTCCTGTATTCTTGCCTGGAAAATTCCAAGAAGTGGGGGATATGGTGGTTAATAGGGTTGCAGAGTCAGACACAAGTGAACACACACACACACACATGGTTAAACCTGTCTATCCTTAGATTAAACCACTTTTTCCAGACTCAAAACAAAACAGGTATTTTGGATAATTTTATCTCCATGCTTGTAACAAGTTATTTATCCTTAGACTTCTTTTCTGTTACCAAATTCAAGCTTTCTTTGCTAAGTATGACTTGGACATTGCGTTACTAGAAGCTGGTCTACTTTACTGGTATTTTTGTTTGTAATCATACACAGTATGGCTTTAGAATATTTGTGTTTGCTTTACTGTAGTATTTTCTAGAAAATATAGACCCTGAAGATCCATTAATGGATCAGTTTATGGATTCATGAGATTACTCCCAGATTCAAGGCCCAATGTGCATTTCCTTAGCACATTGTCTTAGCAGATTCATGTCAAGCATCATGACCTGAAATTAATTATCGTAAATTTCAAAGTGTATCCATAACGTATCAGGAACAAGACTAATAGTAAATGGAGAACAGGGTAGACAGAGTCCCTGCCTTCAAGGAGCTTTCACGCTAATGTGATTTCTCATGATAGGGTACACATTTCTCCATATTTAGTGTCTAATTAGGATGCCAAGGATGGAGCCTTCATCCTAGTCAATGAAGAAAATGCAACAGCTCAGGAAAAAAAGGAGAATTTGCTGTTCATCTTTTTCAAATTCTTTCCATTTTCAGTGACTTCATTTTTATTTTATACAATTTAAAAGTTACTTTCCATTCATAATTATTACAAAATATTGACTGTATTCCACGTGTTGTACAGTATATCATTGAGTCTATCTTATACCCAATAGTTTGTACCTCACACTCCCCCACTCCTATTCTGCCCCTCTGACCCGCTAATCACTAGTTTGTTCTCTGTGAACCACTTCTGTGTTATTCATTAGATTGTTCTATTTTTTAGACTCCACATATAAGTGATATCATACAGTGTTATCTTTCTTTGATTTATTTCACTTTTGCATAATGTACTGTAAGTCCATCTATGTTGCTGCAACTGGCAAATTTTTATTTTTTGTGGCTGGGTAATATTCCATTGTTTACATATACCATATCTTCCGTATCCATTAGTCTGCTGATGGACACTTAGTTTCTATGTCTTGAAAATTACAAATAATGCTGCAGTGAACATTGAGGTGCATGTATCTTTGCAAATAGTGTTTTTGTTGTTTTCACATGTATACTTGTGAGTGGAATTGCTGGGCCATATGTTTTTATTATTTTGAGAAACTTCTATACTGTTTTCCACTGTGGTTGAGCCAATTTTCATTCCCACCTACAGCATACAAGGATTCCCTTTTCTCCCCATTCTTACCAACAAGTGTTGTATTCTTTTTGACAATAGACATTCTGACAGGTGTGAGGTGATATCTCATTGTGGTTTTGATTTGCATTTTCCTGATGGCTAGTGATGTTGAGCTTCTTTCTATATGATTGTTGGCCATCTAGATTTCCTCTTTGGAAAAATGTCTATTCAGTTCTTCTTCCCAATTTTTAATTGTATTGTTTGTTTTTTATATTGAGTTGTATCTGCTCTTTACAGATGTTGGATATCAATTCTAACCTGTATACATGTATAAAATGGGGGAAAAATTCCATTCTAGTTAAAGAGACATTATAATGAATAGCTATATCAATTAGTTTTCATTAACAATAAAATAGGCTCTGGTAACAAGAGCTCCACTAAATACTATAATAATATCCTTAAAGAGAGAAGCTGTATCTTTTGCCTCAGTATCACTCAATTTGCAGATGTTAAAGATTTAACACATGTTGAGAAGAAAATGTGAACTCAGAATAATAAATGAAGGAGTAGTCATCTTCTCTTCACTGGGAACAGGTTGCAATGTGAATATCAAGACTCTACATTCAGAAATACTAGTAGTAGAAATTGAAGACCGAAGGAACTTGGTAACCTCATTAGACTCATTGAAGGAGACCATTAATTAGAACTAGCTCAAGCTGCGACCATTCATAAAATATGATACATCAGCTTATCCCAGTACTCTGCTCTGAGGGAACTAAATAGAAATATTGATAGGTAATTTTAAAAACTTTTCCTAAATAAATAGACTACATATTTCACATATGATTTCTGAAAAATATCAAGATTAATTTAGAAAAATTAATTTAACTGATACCAGCAAAATAAACTTCAAGAAGCGTGTTTTGTAAACAGCTCTGGGTAAGCAGTATCTGTGGAACATAGAAACATACCGATTTTATAATAAATATTATTTATTGCAAATGGATTTTAATGGAGTAAGACTAGAAAAGATACTACATGACCGATCAGAGGTATGAAAAAGTCAATTAGTTAAAATGAGGCTACAATAACTGCTCAAATTCTGAGACATGAAAAAAATGTAAGTTTTAAAAACATTTTACTTTTGAAATTGCATATTTTTTGTTAAAATACTTTACAGTCCATTTTAGGACTAGCAGTTATTGAAATCTAAGCTATAAATTTCAGCATTTGTGGTTGTGGTATCTGAAGTCCTTCAAGAGAAAAAAATAAACATAATATTCTTATTTCATCTAAAACCTCATATATACTTTTTCCCCAAACAGAAGCTTCATATTTCTCCTAGCTAATAACAGTATTATCAGAGGCTGGTCATTAAGTAAATTTACTTTCTTTCCTTCAGCATTGCACATTTAGCATTCATTCACGTTAACAATTCTAAAATCCAACACCTAGGACTGGTTACAAAATTAAAATGTGGATGCCTTGTTCAAGGATACTAGAAAGGTCTGTGCAGTGAGAGCAGAACTTTAAGCCATTTGTGGGGACTTCTGAGCATGGAGCCCTGTGTGACTGCACAGACCACATGCCCACGATCGTTTCCATAACCTCTTATTTAAATTCTTTGATACCATGAGGCCGTCATCCTTAATATTCTTGAAGCTGCATTGATTTTCTGTTTTCTCACTTCAGCCCCATAGTTGATCCTCTTTATTAGGGTTAACAACCTCAGCACTGTAACATATTGGACTAGAAAAGTTTATAATGAGGGCTTCCCTGTGCATTTAAAAACACTGAGCAGCATCTGTGGTCCCTACTTATTAGATTTCAGCAGCGCCCTTCTTTACCACAGATTGTGATAGTCAAAAATATCTCCAGATATTTCCATATGTCTTCTGGTGGTTCAGCTGGTAGAATGCCTGCAGTGTGTTAGACCTGGGTTTGATTCCTGGGTCAAGAAGTTTCCCTGGAGATGGAAATGGCAACCCACTCCAGTATTCTTGTTTGCAGAATCCCATGGACAGAGGAGCCTAATGGGATATAGTCCATGAGGTCACAAAGAATTGGACATGACTGAGTGACTAGTGCTTTCTGAAGGAGAAGATTTCCCTTTTTGTAAACATTGCTTTGTGTTAACAGAGTGCTCTATACAAAATATGGAGTGGTTAGGCTACCCCCATCTTACGACATTGGAAGAATTCTCCCAAGACCATGGGATAAAACCCAGCTCCTTATCATGATATCCAAGTCTTCACAACTTGGCCTTGTGTATCTCTCCAACTCAAAATGGAGCTCTTTTCTCTCCCTTGAATTACACAGAATGTTATATTGTTTTGCTAAAATCTTGACTATCTTTATGCCATCCCACATAGAACTGTTATATCCTTCCTGTCCTTAATTGTGCCTAAGTATGAGGTACTGACGTGCTGTTTCTAAATCTAATGTGATTAAGAGAGGTCTAAATACTCAGTCCTTCATAGAATTTCCACAAATCAAAAGAATGAATTCATCTTCAGAAACATTACATTGAGGGAATCCAATTTATTTTAGAGCATATTTTATGCATGCCTAATTCAATATACTGGTCTATATATTCTTGAAGAGTAGGGAACGCTCACAGTACATATTTCTCTCTCTGAAATACAGTGTATTACTTAACAGATGCTAGCCATTTGTTATTTGTTGAAAGAGAAAGTGGGGGAGGAAAAGGGAGAATAAAGGGAAGGATGCAAAGAAGAGGAGGAAACAGAAGAAACTTATTTTGAGAAGAGTTCTTGGTTCATCCATTTGCTTGTGGGCCGTATTGTTTGGAGTGCTGATGCTTTCTATCTTTGTTTTACTATCTGGTAGGGCCACTCCTCAGTATTTGCTCTTCTTTCCACTTAGTTTTTTCTTTCCTTTTTACCCCCCTGACTTTACTTTTTATTTTTGGCAGGTAAATTTGAGCTCCCTGGAGCAGAGAAAGTTTTCAAGCCTATGTAGCCCATGAGCATACGGACAAACCAAGAAACATAGTAGAAAGTTGCTGTTCAGTCACTAAGTTGTGTTTGACTCTTTGCAGCGCTGTGGACTGCAGCACGGCAGGCTCCTCTGTCCTCCAGTATCTTCTGGAGATTGTTCAGATTCATGTCCACTGAGTCAGTAACACTATGCGACCATCTCGTCCTCTGCTGCCCCCTTCTCTTTTGCCTTCAGTCCTTCCCAGCATCAGGGTCTTTTCCAGTGAGTTGGCTCTTGGCATCATGTGGCTAAAATATTGGAGCTTTAGCAATTGGACTTTAGCTATTGCTAAAGTCCTTCCATTGAATATTCAGTAGAATTAGTAACACGCAAATAGTAGTATACATGAGAATTTAGAACATAAGGCATTCAGTAGGAATTTAGAAGCACACAAGAGGGAGACCCAGGTTCAATCCCTGGGTCGGGAAGATTCCCTGGAGAAGGGAATGGCAACCCACTCCAGTATTCTTGCCTGGAGACTCCATGGACAGAGGAGCCTGGTGGGCTACAGTCCATGGAGTCGCAAAGATTCGGACACGACTGAGTGACTAACATACATAGAAACGTACAAATATACATGAGAATTTAGAATATGATAAGGCACAATTTCAACTGAGTGCATTAAAATGGACTTCACAAAGAAGTGCTGTGTGTATGACTGGTAATTATTTAAAAAGGTAAAGTTGAACCCACACTTCACAGCATAAACATAAATTGGAGATTGTTGAGCCAAAAGGGGAGGTGCTTCCCTAAGTGTGGTTAGATACTGCTGCATTCTGTGATGGAGGGGTCCTATCACTTGATCTGAATAATCAAAGATCCAGTGGTCAACAATACAACTATTCACTATCAGAAGAGCATTGAGACTGTCTATAAATGGGCTGCAGATTCATAATTAGACAGTCTTTCCCTGCCTCTCAGCATATGCTTATCCAGAAACTTCTTCAGGGTCATCACTACCATTTCATGAATAAACACAGTGTTAACATATACTGAGCTCTTTCTAAGCACTCTATATACACTGTCTTTGAAAGACTGACATACTTTGTGGTTGCCTAATATAGGAGATTTCAGTGATGCTGTGGTTATTAATCCATCTACACTAAGGTAATCATTAAAGGTTTATAATTTAGCATGTTCAGATACATGCATATTTACTATTGGATATTATCAACTTTGTCTAAAAATACTTACTGAATTTTACAGAAAAAGAAGCTACAGTTTTGCTTTTTAAAGTATCTACATCCTCTTGAAAAGAATATCCAGTTTATATAGGAAGGGTATTATAGAAATGAATTGCACTCTTGCAGATCTGTCCACATCATTTTGGTAGAGTGTTGATAACATTTCCTGTGATGGTGGACCAGTTATCAGGGAGCAACACAGGATTTGGTGACTGGTGTTCAAGATATGCCCTTCACTGATCAGTTGACAGAAGATTCCAAATCACTGTTCCTCATGATTACACTTTGATTATGAATTTAAATCACTTGAAGTTCATCTGTTCATCAAAGAATAATTTACTGTCAAATCCAATAAGTGACAGGAATTATTTTCCTTTACTTCTGACCTTGTTCTTGGCACAGAGAAAGTTGGTTCAAATATAACAAATTTCCCCTTGACAGCTGGACAATTGTTCTTGTGGCAAAACGAGAAATCTGTTGCATAGAATCGACAGCCTGGATGCACCAAATATTTTACCATTCTAAAATGTTCTTTTGAATGCATATATTATTTTCAAATTTTTCTTTGCTTTGTTTAATAATTTTATACCTTTATGCTCAGTTAACTGTATGAAAGGCATGTATCTTATCTCTGACAGATTTTGGTATATAACCCATAGGCTTCTTTTATTACTATTTAAAACTAAAATTCCACTTTTTTTCTTTTCTCTATCTTCCGCTCTAATTTAAGACCTCTAGGGAACTATAGCTTTTTAAAAAGTAAAACATGATGCAGCAATAGGAAAGACATCTCTCTTCCCCTTAAGATTGTGATTTCCTTGAGGTTCAGGTTTTAAATTTATCTTTACATCTCTACCAAATAGCACAATTGGTAGAATTTCAATAAAAAATTCCTGGAAAATCATTGAGGTACTTTTAAGAGGCATAGTATCATATAATCATTTGTTATGAATAAACCATTTGCATATAAATAATCTTAATTTGGGTTATCATAATCTTCATGTTAATATGTCATAATCATAACACAACTGTACAATAAAATCCTTACTTTTCAATTGCATTTATATAATACCAATTACTTGTTTGGACATTTAAAGGACATGATTTATATTATGTTTTATTGCATTGTTCTTTAAAGTTAATATGCATTTAGTTTTATGTCTCTTCACAAGGCCAATGCATTTTAAGAAGCAAAAAAAAAAAAAAAAGAAACAGAATACACAAGGCAATTAACATACATAGCACTCAAGAAATAAGGCCATTACTGGCCATTTTCTTCTCTCCTTTCCTTTCTTTTTCTTTCCTGTCCTTCTTTTCCATTTCCTTTTCTTTCGTTTTATTCTTTCTGCAAGGAAAAATTAAGTGGTCCATGTGAGCTAGGCATTTTGCTCTGTCAGATGAATAAAAAACAACCACTAGCTTTTAAGATAACACATATCAGAAAATATGAAGAAAGTTGAATCGTTACATAGTGTTCAAGGAACTTATAAATAGTCCTGGAGAACTGAATACTCAGTTACGTCTCATATTAACAATAATTATTCCAATGAGGAAGAGATTAATATTCTCTGAAATAACTGCTGATTGCTCTGAGAAGAAGGTTCAGCTGAACTAGGTCTTGAAGGCTGATTAGTGTTTGAGGAAATGGAGAGGGAAAAGACAATGACTGAGAGTATTAATTGAAGTAGAAGAAGAATAGTCTGTGCGAAAGTAAAATTTAAACATGTTTAAGAGGTAAGAACGGGCTTCCTTGGAGGCTCTGACAGTAAAGAATCTGCCTGAGATGAGGAAGACCTGGCTTTGATACCTGGAAAGATCCCCTAGAGGAGGGCATGGTAACCCACTCCAGTGTTCTTGCCTGGATAAGCCCATGGACAGAGGAGCCTGGCAGGCTGCAGTCCGTGGGATCACAGAGACTTGGACACCACTGAGTAACTAAACAAGGCACAACAAGAGGTAAGGACACAAACCTCAGGGACTTTGATTCTACATTAAAAAAAAATCTAAAAATTCAATAGAAAATTCTAGATCCCAGGGTTACATAAGTAAAAGTTTGTGTTTTCCCAGTGTGAGGTACAAGATGTGTTACAGGAAAAGAATTAAAGTTAGACGAGCTGAGAGGTTATCTGGGAGACTATGAAATATGACTGAAATGTAGAAACATTGCAAAGGAAGGGACACTTGGTCTTAAAAACAGACTGGTCAGATCTCCATGCACATGACTGTGTAAGTCAGCATTTTCTTGCTTTTCTGGAATTCAATCAAAAACATCGATGAGAATGAAAAATAAATCCTATAAGTTTTATACTTTGTAAAACCAAGTAAAGTGTATTCTCTGTAGTTTCAAATATACAGGAAAGATGCTAAGATTGAAAGTACAGAAAAGAAAACTGGAAAATAATGAGAGGATTTGCTTGAAGTAGAAAGATGATGTTGATTTAACAAATATGTATTGAGTTTTTCCTGTGGTTCAGACCATGATTTAGGCACATGGGGAAAAAATAATAAAATAAAAATTCCGGCCCTCATTGGGTTTATGATATAGTTGAGATGAACAGACAAAACAAAACAATTAAAACAGTGTCATAAAGGGTAATAAGTGCAATGAACCAAATAGATCAGGGAATAGAGAGTGTGCCAAAGGGAAAGTTTAATTTTAAATAAAGTGGTAAGAGAAGCTACCGTGGACTGAATGTTTCTGTCTCCCCAAGATTCTTGTGTCGAATCCTGAAACTTCACTGTGAAATACTTGGGGATAGGTACCTTGGGAGGTGATTCAGCAATGACAGTGGGGTCCTCATGGTGGCATTAGTACCCTTATAAGAGAAAATAAGAGAGCCCACTCACTCTCCCTCTCTCGTCTCTACCATGTGAGGAAAAGTGAGAAGATGGCTATCTGCACTCAAGGAGGAGGGTCCTCACCAGCCCCCAGGTATACTGGTACCTTTATCTTGGACTCCTTAGCTTCCAGAACTATGAGAAATAAATATGTGTTCCCTAAGCCACTCCAATTGTGGCCATTACTTACTGTAGCCCAAACAGACTAAGGGAGAAGGTCTTTCTGAGGAGGTGACTTGAGGAAGGAACTGAGAGAGAAAGAGGTAAAGGGAAATATTGTGGAAGGGCCTCGAGCCCCAGCATGGTGAGGGTCAGCTGGGATACCCGTGTGGCTGGACCTGAGAGGGGAAGCAGGCAGCTACCAGGAAATGTGATCAGAAAGGACCAGGAGGCCAAGTTGTGTGGAGTTTTGCAAATGAGAGTGAACGTTGGGCATTTAATTGGAGTGACAGAAGGAGCCACTGGAGGGTTTTGAGCCAAAAGATTCTTGTGGTCTGGTGTACATTTTCACAGGATCATGTTGTTTGGCTTCAATATTGAGACTAGGCACAGGGTTCAATGTGGAAGCAGAGGCACCATGTATGAGGCTTTCTGGACGGAGGAGCCTGGTAGGCTGCAGTCCATGGGATCGCTAAGAGTCAGACACGACTGAGCGACTTCACTTTCACGCATTGGAGGAGGAAATGGCAACCCACTCCAGTGTTCTTGCCTGGAGAATCCCAGGGACGGCGGGGCCTGGTGGGCTGCTGTCTATGGGGTCACACAGAGTCGGACACGACTGAAGTGACTTAGCAGCAGCAGCAGCATACCAAGTGAGAGATAATGGTGAAGTGAGTCAATGTGACATCGGTAGAGGTGCTGAAAATGGTTAGAAACAGACCCATGATGAAGGTGAAGAATTTGGCAGTGGATGAAATTTACAATGAGAGAGAGTTCCAGCTGACTCCCAGGTGTTTGGCTTGAGTAATTGGGAGGATGGAGTTGAGATTAACTCAAACAGGACAGACTTCAGATCCAGTTTGTTTGTTTTGGGGAGGGGGGAAGAGCAATAATTTGGTTTTAAAAATGTGAAATTTGAGATACCTCTGGCATGTCCATGTAGAGATGTTTAGTAAACAGTCTATACTTATGAGTCTAGAGTTCAAGGAAGAGATCTGGGTTGGAAATGAATCTGAGTGTTGTTCCAATGTAGATGGTATTTAAAGTCACAGGACTAGGTGAGGTTCCCAAAAGAATGTTGTTGTGGTGGTTGTTTCTAAAAAAAACTTACGAATCTTCTCTCAAAAAGTGACAAAGGTGAAGAGCACACACGACAGTATGGTTTTGAATGTGCAGTTGTTCACTTGCTAAATGATGTCAAATTCTTTGTGACCCCATGGACTGCAGTGCATCAGGCTTCCCTGTCCTTCACTATCTCCCAGAGTTGGCTCAAATTCATGTCCATTGAGCCGGTGATGCTATCTAACAATCTCATCCTCTGTTGCTTGCTTCTCCTTTTGCCTTCAATCTTTCCCGGCATAAGGACATCAGGGTCTTTTCCAATGAATCAACTCTTCCCATCAGGTGGCCAAAGAATAGGAGTTTCAGCTTTAGCATCAGTCCTTCCAATGAACAGTCAGGGTTGGTTTCCTTTAGGATTGACTGATTCAGTGTCCTTTCAGTACCAGAGTGAAAAGGAACAGTGCCGGGGCCATCTTAGGACCTGTTTTGGTTCAGAGAAAAGAAGAGCAGGGATAGAGCTTTACTGGGAAGCTCAGACAAGCCAGATTTGCATGTGGGAAATATCAAAATTATCCCAAGATTTAGATCATCCTTCATTAAATTTCATGAGACAGTATGGTTATAAACAGAACACTGGGTTTTCAGTACAAGATGCTAATTTTGTTTTCTTTGAACCGGGCCTGACGCAGTTCTCTGCACTACACTCGATGACAGTCAGCTGCCTAGGTTGTTCCTCATACCCAGAAAGTTGGTGGCTGCCTGATCTCTTAAGACCTGACTTTATTCTTGGGCAAGGCACTCAAACTCTGTCTCATCTTATTCATAGCAAAGGATTGCTACATCTCCCCTTTCTCTGAGAGTCTATTACCCTTGTCCCCTCATCCCTTATTCAGTTCAGTTCAGTAGCTCAGTCGTGTCTGACTCTTTGCAACTCCATGGACTGCAGCGTGCCAGGCTTCCCTGTCCATCACCAACTCCTGGAGCTTCCTCAGACTCATGTCCATAGAGTCGGTGATGCCATCCAACCATTTCTTCCTCTGGTGCCCCCTTCTCCTTTACCTTTAATCTTTCCCAGCATCAGGGTCTTTTCCAGTAGTCAGTTCTTCACATCAGGTGGCCACAGTATTGGAGTTTCAGCTTCAGCATCAGTCCTTCCAATGAATATTCAGGACTGATTTCCTTTAGGATGGATTTGTTGGCTTCAGCCAGTTCATCGCTTATTAGCATCTGCGTTAACAATACAATGAGTGGAATTTTATTGCTTTAGGATAAAGATCCTGTGATCTTTAAAGGATATTTGCATGTTAAATGATCTCCATTTAGAGGGCACATTTTAAGGGTTCCTAAATTGTAGGAGGGTTTCCCAGGTGGCTCATTGGTAAAGAGTCTGCCTGTCAATGCAAGAGACTCAGGAGACACGTGTTCAATCCCTGGTTTGGGAAAGTCCAGTGAAGGAGGAAATGGCAACCCAATCCAGTATTCTTGCCTGGGAAATGCTATGGACAGAGGAGCCTGGTGGACTACAGCCCATGGGGTCACAGAGAGTTGGACATGACTTGGCAATTAAGCCCACATGGACATGCTGACTACTGTATAGGCATCGTTCTCGTTAACAATTGCAGGATAAGAGCAGTATTGGCATCATCAGTATTCTTTGCAGGCATAAATTCAAGAAGGTTGAAAAACTTGCTCTATGTTGTGTAATGTACCCCTCTTGGCTGACTAGAGAGACCAGAATATTTTCACTACACTTCATACTTTAGTGCAGCTACCCCATTTTACTTCAAATCCCAAGTTGTATACATCGCTTAAGGTCCACTCTATCCATGTGAACCAATTGTTTCAAATGATACCTACTTAAGTTTTTATGAATGAGTCTATATTTTATGTCCACCATGAAAATTTCCATATTTTTTACACCAAACAATTATAGATATATCTTGCAGGAACACATTAATAGAGCCAAGAATAAATTTATGGGAAAATAAATCACAAAATCCATACATTTTTAGAAAGAATCTGTCTTTTCGTGCTCCTTTATGTTTATCCATCAGTCTTAAATTTACAGAAGTTTTAATAAATGGAACTTGTGTGCAAGTATTTCCCATCAATTTCACCATGGTTAATTTAGCAATGGATTCAGAGTCAAGAATGCCTTCATACATTACAACCTTATCAAGTTTCTTTGGAGAGCTGTGCACTTAGACATGATGGGGCCAACATTTAGTCACAGTACTTATGCATGGGACAAGCCCAAGTGGCGCTATTTACTTAGACTATGAGGTTACTAGCGCCTCTGAAGTTAAACAGTACACAACCTGTACAACTGTACATTGCAACCTGTGTGGTATAAAATGTCATCCATTTAGAACCATGGAAAACTTTGAAATTATGTATTGCAAATATATTGTACATATCATTAGTAGAAACAGGAACTTCTGAAAGTCACATTAAGGCATTTAATTTATAGTACATCATGATAGAATTAAAATTATACCCAATAAATATTTGTATGTTGGTACTCTATCCCTTGCCGAAAATTATTTGAGGAAGATTATCACTATGTAGATATATACATATTTACATATATATTTATATATCTAAATATAATTTTTATATGTAAACATAACTATTTAAATGGTATTTGTGTTCAGGATAAGCATAATGGAAAGAGGCAAATATGCTGATAACAATGATTAGTAAAGTGGTTGTAACAGATGGCATATTCACTCCTGTGTTTCCCAGCAACCAGTGTAAGGAGGTTCTCCAGAAATGGCAAATTTATTCTCCTCCAAACAGTAGGACTATCAGTTTTTCAAAGGTCAAACACAATTTACTGTGCAATCAATTCTAAAATAAAATTCTCATGTGAACCTTTTTTTGAGACATGGAATACACATGGTACAAATGCATACGTTATTAATGAAATTTTTCTAACAAATATGGGCGATTTTTATGCAAGTATTCTAACAACTCAAGTGGAATATTGCTTCTAATGAAACAGTCTCACATGTGTGTAGAATATAGATTTTTAAGAAAAAGAAGAGTAGCTTTTGCTATAGAATAGGCCAAGTGAAATTTATTCCAACATGAATTGTTAGTTGGATGTCAAACAATTTGATAGTGTGATTTGACTTGGCCTAGTGTTTGTATTTTGTCATACTCAGAGATTTTCTATATACTTTACAAATTAAATGAGTTTTTAAGAGAATCAACACTGTTCTGAAGACTTGAAAATCCAACCATAATTTATTTATTTATTTTTTCTGAGGTGTATGGCTATATCATTTCTACATGGATTGAATCACTGAGATTCCTTCAGGCAAAACTCTGTTGTTTTTATCCCTCAAAAAGTCATTTTGATTTCATTGAAACTTTTGAAAAACAGCTGATTAAAAAAATGCCTGAGTATTTGGCAAGTATTTGGCAGAAGGATTTTTATTACAAATCTTTAGCCCAGTGATGATCCTTAAACATTCATCTTAAACAGTAAAGTCTCCTTTTGTGACCACTAGGATAATTTCAATGGTGAAGGAGCCTTGCATAACTGGACAAACTTACTTAGAATGCTTTGGCAAACAGTGATTTTAATGATACCAGAAATAAGCGTTACATTGATAACTACGAATCTGTCCTAGTTTTTGTGCATAAAATCACACCATCAACTAATAAAGACTCATCTCCCTGTTTACTTTTACAGAAGATTATGCATTCAGTTCATCTCTAAATAGTCTCAGACCTTTATAGTGTAAATTAAACAATACAAGATTAAAACATTAGTTTACAATATGTCACTTGAGGTTTTGATCCGTTTTTTCAGTATACTATTCTTGCTACATCTGAGTCTTAACAATGGTCATAAAATGTACAGTTTATAGAAACAATAACAGCCAGGGCTTCTGACTGTACCTGATTTTTCTTCTAATC
The DNA here is from genome assembly GCF_027580195.1 of Bos mutus. NCBI lineage: Eukaryota > Metazoa > Chordata > Mammalia > Artiodactyla > Bovidae > Bos > Bos mutus. The sequence goes on from NC_091628.1 coordinate 66,869,140, forward strand.
GAAAGCCAATGATGGAGTAAGAAAAAAGTGATAACATTTTATTTCACTCTTGGTCAGTTTGTCCCTGAAGGTTGAGACAGTGGTCCATAGCAGGATGGTATTCCCTGGAAATTGTGTGGTTCCTGATGTGGGATATTGAGTTAAAGTAAAAAATAATAATAAAATAAAGCTGGTATAAACACCATCAAGTAAAGATCAGATTTTCAGTGAGTAGAGCATTTTTCCTTCTGAAAATGAGGCAGATTACACTTTGATTCACTTGAGAAGATACAAGAGGATACCGAATGGGAGGTGTTAATGGAAGGTTTGCTGCCCACCATGCTATGCAGGCTTCAAGCTGCTCAGGGCTGTCCTTTCTAATAAAAGCTGGAGGAAAGAGGGCTCGATTTCCCAATGGGAGGACAGCAATTCCAGTTTCCATCTGTCAATAATGCCTTGTGGTGTGTTATGTGAGCCAGCCTTTCTTAAGTGGCTTTTGAAGAAACTCTTAGAAGTTATTTGAACATCATAAGACTGTTTGGAGAGCTAATGAGGACCTTGAAACATTTCACCTTTATCATCTGAGCTTTTCAGGCATGATTGGTGTTATTTGCAAACAAAAGGGATTACAAACAGAAACTCACCTTTATCCCTTTATCTGAAAGAAAGCACAGAATGACTCCTGAGTACTCAAATTGGAAATCTAAGCACACAGGTGTATAAAAATCTAGTTTTATGCTTATAGGTGAGTCTGGCTAGAACTTTTCTTTTTTTAGTTCCATATGCTTATTCCCAAATACAAGCCTATAGAGAAAAAGGCAGTCCCAGTAGATGAATAGATTGAGCATTTATTACAGTATTGGTCACTGTTCTAAACACATGTTGTACATTCTTCTATTCTCACATACATACAAAATAAATATGATACATATTGGTTCTATTATTTGTCTCCATTTTATCGGTGAAGGACTGAAATCCAGTGAGGTAAAATAAGTTACTCAGCACCCCAATGTAGAAAAGTCAGCACCCTATTTCTGCTGTCATGTTCTTAGCTGCTGGGTTACTGCTTTTCAGTCGCTAAGTCATATCTGGCTCTGTGTGACCCCATGGACTGTAGCCTGCCAGGCTTCTCAGTCCGTGGGATTTTCCAGGCAAGAATACTGGAGTGGGTTGCCATTTCCTTCTCCAGGAGATCTTCCTGACCAAACCTTTGTCTCCTGCATTAACAGGCAGATTCTTTAACACTGAGCCACTTGGTGGCCCTAACTGCTAGGTTACCTGCTACTCAGTTTTGCCTGAAAGTAGACTTAGTGTTTTCAGGGATTCACAGGTGGTGCTGGTGATAAAGAACCCGCCTGCCAATGCAGGAGACTTAAGAGACGCAGGTTCAATTCCTGGGTCAGGAAGATCCCCTGGAGGAGGGCACGGCAACCCATTCCAGTATTGTTGCCTGGAGAATCCCATGGACAGAAGGGACTGGTGGGCTACAGTCCATGGGGTCACACAGAGTCGGACATGATTAAAGTGACTTAGCATGCACACAGACTTAGTTTTGAAAACATATAGAAAATTCTAGACACTAAATCTCTCTCCAAAATATATTTCTTCAATGAAGAAAGTATATGCAATTTGAACAGCTCTCAGAAGCAGAATATTTAAACAGCCTTGAAGTATGTTGGTGAGAGGCACACATATGTTGGAATATGAGGCATCCAGTAAAAATACGAAAAAATAAACTCATGGGCTTGAGAGCTCAGTGTTTATTCTTCTGTCATAAATTAAAACTAATGTTACTAGCTTAATTCTCTAACTTTTTTGTCTCTATAGGTTATTAAAATAAAAAGAGTTTAAGTGTTTCAGAGACAATATTGTGAAATCCAGGTTTTCAAGGCAGAAATAGTGTACTGCCAGGTGGAGGGGTAGGAAATAAATTCGTTGCTTCAGTTATGGATTCATCTAAACAAGATTCCAGGCACTACAAACTTGAGAATACAGAGCTATTGCTTCCCTTCAAGGGAAACAAACCTGCAAATAGCAAATTACAACTTCACAAGAGAAATGTTTAAATAAAGATCTATGATAAGTGCATGGGGATATACAAAAGGTCTGTCTCACTTTAGGACAGAGTGTTGGGTGTTTGAAATGCAGATCTAAAGAGCCTTGTTAGGTTGGGGAGAGAGAGAGCCACTGGCCTTTTTCAATTTCTGCTAATCTGTATTAGGCAAGCAGAATATCTGATCTGAAACACAGCAAAGAGACATGAACTGGGGACCTCCTCAATTCTGAGCAGAGACAGGGCTGTCAATAAACTGGAACTGGTGGTAAACATAATTATTTGGAAAGTATGTTTGTTTACAAAATAAAGCCTTCCGTACTTTTACAGGAAGGGTGATTAGTTGGATTTCTTATACGATGTCTGTCCGTACAAAGGATTCATGAGACACACAAACAGCCTGTTTGTGGTTTAATGGAACGATACAGCAGAATTGGCTGAGCGCCTTCACCATCTTTGCAGCCGTGCTCCAGACATTCCGAACTCCTCACAGTGCCCTGGAAACCAGAGTACCATCCTGTATCCATGCCCTGTCTACCCGGAAAAGCCCCCTGCTGCCTTCACCCGCCTTGCTGTTCCTTCAGTGTTTGATTCAGCTCACTTCCTCCAGAGAGCCAGCTTCAGTGACTTCACCTTGTGGTTCAGAAATGTGTTCATAGCGTCCTGTCTCTATTACATGAATCAACACTCTGCCTTCAGACTGTTTATTTAACTGTTTCTTTACTCATTCTTGATTTTCCAGTGTGTGATACAGGCCAAGCTGTACAGAACTTGGCAACATATATTTGTAGTCTCTGTGAACAGATGTTGCTAGTTTTGTTAAAAAAAAAAATGTTTATTACATCATTTAAACATTCAAATAGGTTATCATAAGATTTCTGTCCTCCCTAAACTTTTATACCATTTTTAATGCTGTTATTGCATGGCACAGCACATTACAATATTACCTAATCACAGGATATGAAAGTTGAAAGGGGTTTGGAAGTTGACTAGTTCAAACTTTTGTTTTCTCATCTGTATAATAAATAACAGAAAGGTTATATCATTTATCTAGGACCTCTCAAGACTAAGAATCCTTACTTCCTAATTTCCTTTATGGGGCACATCCTATCTGTTCCACATTATATAATTTCTGAATTGGAGTATAGAATTTTAAGTCATTTTAGAATTTAACTCATTACTATACAATCATGCTTTTGTGTAGCACTATATGCCTGCTGCTGCTAAGTCGCTTCAGTCGTGTCCAACTCTGTGCGACCCCATAGGCAGCAGCCCACCAGGCTCCCCCATCCCTGGAATTCTCCAGGCAAGAATACTGGAATGGGTTGCCATCTCCTTCTCCAATGCATGAAAGTGAAAAGTGAAAGTGAAGTCGCTCAGTCGTGTCCGACTCTTAGCGACCCCATGGACTGCAGCCCACCAGGCTCCTCCATCCATGGGATTTTCCAGGCAAGAGTACTGGAGTGGGGTGCCATTGCCTTCTCCACGTTATATGGCAACACACTGTATATTCTTGCCTGAAAAATCCCACAGACAAGGAGCCTGGAGGGCTACATTCCACGGGGTCACAATGAGTCAGACAGGACTGTGTGACTGAGCATAAACACTCATGGAAGACACCGAGTACATATTTGTTGAATTGCTCCTAACTTCCATGTTTAAGGCCATATTTCCTGCATCTCTTGAATAGCCCTGAATTTATAATCAATGGCAATGGGGGAAAATTTAGGGCTTAAGGGTATTATTTAAAAGTAATGATGTCATGTCTTATAATAATTCATATCACACAGGACCACAGAATCAGATGCCTCAGCTTACAACCCATACTTAAATATTGAAATTCTATTTTTTTCTGTCATGACAAAGTATCTTAAGAATTTTAAACCTGAATTCATAGTATAGTCTGGTGAATATTTGAGAACTATCAGAAATGAGTTGAGATACTAAATAAAAGAAAGGCTGATGTTACAGTACCGGAAGAGCTTTTGAGCTCTTAATAATTTTCAAACAGTCATTTTCTCCTGAACTTGAACTAAATAATTCAGCCTATTTATTTTTTACTCAGCCATGGGGCATGTTTAAGGATTGCTTTTAATTCTTGAGAATAAAGGTGGATACATATGAAATGGTCATATAAAAAGAGGTATCTTTTACAACAGATAAGATAAATATGTGTTGAATAAACCAATTTGTATCTCAAAGAAGATTGCATGGAGTTCAAAGTTGTGTTTTATTAAATTGATGAACATTATATTGATTTTCAGTTATATTTTCTACCTGCTTCCTTCTTTTATCTGAACATGATTGACTATAGCCCTAAAATATCTGAGAAGAGGAGAGAGAAAATTCTGAGAAGAGAGAGATGAACAATAGAGAAACGTGATATGGAAGATAATGTGCTTGGCCTCACACTGACCTCTCTATTCAGCATCTTCCTCTCTTGACCACTGCTGAGCAGTAGCTTTCTCATTCTAATCATTCTTATACCACTTAAAAAAAAGGGGGGTCATTTAGATCACTGTAAGCAGGTCTGATCCTTGTAGGTAGGCTTCTCTGGTGGCTCAGTCAGTAAAGAATCCGCCTGCAATGAGGGAAACCTGGGTTTAATCCCTGGGCTGGGAAGAGCCCCTGGAGGAAGGCATGGCAGCCCACTCTAGTATTCTTTCCTGGAGAGTTACCATGGACAGAGGAGCCCGGTGGGCTACAGTCCGTGGGGTTGGAAAGAGTTGGATACAACTGAGGACTAAGCACAGGTATGCCTGAAAGCCTCTGATGACGCAGCTTCAATCTTCACAGTGACACAAGGACATTCTATTAACATGTATGTATAAACATCAGGGTCTTTATGTATTGAAAGGATGGTGAGGGACTCATTTGGCACTCTGGATGTTAGGAGTTTAACAGAGAACATCTATTCTTACTATTAAAGTACTACCTATCATGTGGGAGAAGAGGCTAGTTATTTTGGTGAGAGATTAAAATGGAGGGAGGCAGGTTGGTGAAGAAGACTCTCCTTACTGGCTTTGCGTGGGAGACTTAAGGAATGGAGACTAACTGTCACATGATGGGAGACACAAAGGAGCCTCTCCCTGCAGCGGGGCTGACCCACTGTCTTCAATGTCCTTATGGCAGCCATGCTTTGTTGGGGCTAAAGGATGGCCATTGCTCTGACCCAGAGTGTAGGAAGTGGTGTGGAAGTGAGATCCAGAATTGAGTTTTCAAAGGGGGGATTAAGAACAAGTAAACTCAACTCATTTATTCATTTGTTTATATTCCCTTAATTATTTTTATTATATTTTCGATGGACTTTTAAAACATATCTTTATATATATATATCAGTTTTTCTCTGAGCTCTACTGAAAGGAAGCAGTGAAGGCATTTTTGTCCAACCTATAGATTAAATTTAACGTGGATTATGCACTCGTGGGGAACAGCACGGAGGTGGAGTGATAGGTACTTTCCAAGCATCAGAATAGAAAGGGATGATCCAGACGAGGAGTGAACTCATCTCTTCCTACTTATAGATACACCAGCCAGGACTGGAACCTGAGAGATCTTGGGTTGCATGGATCATAAGGGATAAACACAATATTCAGAGCATGAAAACCTAGTTGATTGGCAGTTATTTAAAGAAAAATACTGAGTAATTGGGAAGATTTCATGGCGTTGCAGGTGTTAATGAGTTCTTTTGCTGAGATGTTAACACAGTTTTATGAGTATTTGGTTATCTAAAATATAACATTAGTGATGATGTGTGTGAACGTCTGTGTGTTAGACCACAGTGAAGAAGCACAGGCATTTACATACTTATTCCACCGTGAGATGCTCACTGTACAACTGGGGGCTGAAGTAAGTACTCACCTTTTTCAATCTTCCCAGAATAGGTAGGTCTATTCCACAGAACATAAAAGATGCATAAATATTTTCTCAGAATATCTGTTCAATTATGTTTCTCTTCTGACTCAGATTGCAAGTAATTTTGACCCTTACAGCTGGTGGCTAGCATGCATGCAATTACGGGCAAGGTTTTGAAAATGGAAAGTTATATAACCACATATTTATTGTTCATTTGCTAAGTCACATCTGAATCTTTGTGATCCCCTGGACTGCAGCACATCAGGCTTCCCTGCCCTTCACCAACTCCCAGAATTAGCTCAAACTCATGACTATTGAGTTAGTGATACCATCCAACCATTTCATTCTCTGTCATCCCCTTCTCCTTCTGCCTTCAGTCTTTGTGAGCATCAGGGTCTTTTCCAATGAGTCTGATCCTCACATCAAGTAGCCAAAGTATTGGAGCTTTAGCTTTAGCATCAGTACATCCAACGAATACTCAGGGTTGATTTCCCTTATGGTTGATTGGTTGTATCTCCTTGCAGTCCAAGGGACTCCACAAGAGTCTTCGCCAACACCACAGTTCAAAAGCATCAATGCTTTGATGCTCAGCCTTCTTTAAGGTCCAGCTCTCACATCTGTACATGACTACTGGAAACCACATATAAAGGGAGAATATTTTACTGTAGAAAGCATGAGTTTTAGATACAGACAGATCAGAATTTGAATTATAGGCCCATTCCTTTCTCACAATATGGTCTTGAGAAAGTTATTTATTCTCTTTGTTTCAGCTTTTTTTTTTTTATCATTAAGATGAGTATAATAATACTAAGTTTCACTTTTATTTTTGTTTTCTTCCCTTTGCAAGAAGATTTATTGAAAGTCTGTTCTCTTTTTAGGCATGTTCCTGGGTAGTTGAAATATACTTTTGAGCAAAACTTTACATTGTCTCTGGCCTGGTGGAGATTTCAAGACAATGAGGTGGTTGTGTAGGTTAAATGTACATTAGTTCACCTAAAGTTTCTCAGTAAGTATGGGCACATTTTTTCTTATAAAAGTCCCTCAGAATTCCTCAGGGCCTTTTATATAAAAGATTCAAATATCTCTTGTCAATTGCTCTAAATCATGCAACTTGTTCAGAGGCTAAGAGAATACGATCCATAGAATAATACTATTCAACATATCAAAGGTTTCACACACGTTTACTTCTTAGATTGTAAATTTCTCTACTTTTCTTGTAGGTGAATTAAAAGGGGACAAAAAAGATAGGGGACTTGAGATATCGTAAGATAAATCTTGTGAGTGGAAGCATTTCAGACATTGTCAAGTCAGAATTAATTGTAACTTGTGCTGCAGTGTTACGTCTAAGGATTCTCCAATTTTGTTAATGGCTTACTTAATTGACAATATAATCATGGCTCGGAAGGGTGTGAAATTAAAATCTTAAGAAGCATATAAAATTACTGTGCAATTCAGAAGTTTCGTGTGAACATAGCAATACAGTTGGAAAGTGGCTTGTTAATGATTGATTCTTTATACTTAGACAATTTCATTGATATCTTAGTCTTTCGAGCTGCTTATATAAACTGAGTGGCTTATAAACAGCAGAAATATATTTCTCATAGTTCCAAAGACTGGAAAGTCCAAGATCAAGGTGCAGGTGTATTCAGTGTCTGAGGACCTATTTCCTAGACAGTCATCTTTTTACTGTGACCTGACATGGCATAAGGGGGAAGATTGTGCTTTGAGAACTCTTTTATAAAAACCCTAATCTCATTCAGGAGGGGTCAACTCTCATATGTATTTTCACTTTCAGGGTTAGGATTTCATAATTTGAATTTTAGGGGAACACAAACATTCAAACCATAGCTGAATCAAATGAAAAGATTGACCTAAAGTATTGACCATTTGCCTGTAAAAGAAAAACTGTCAAAAAGAGACACCTGTGATGTTTCTAACAATTGCAGAGTAGATCAGAGCAGCATTTCCCATGTAGATTCCATGGATTGTTGTCTGGAAAGCATATAGCACATGACTTCTTCAGGTGTCTGGATCTTTACCATGGCTGAACCTTTTAAGATATTTTCATAAGTGTCTGTTTTCAGTTATTACCAGTGTCTCAATATTATTCAAATGCAGACATGATGTTACTGGCAAATGACCATAAGTAAGAGACAGACTTTTAAGTTTTGTGTTTCAAGAGTGATGGTTGTAATGCTGTATTTACATTTTCTTACCCTATGTCTCTCCAACTTTGTGATTTATATCTTTGGCAGAGGTACACATCATCCCAGCCACAAAACAGACTAGTATTAAACCTGTGTCTCTGGACTAATGGCCTGGTGCTGAATGAGCTTTCCAAAGCAAATGACCTGCTGCAGTATTATTACATGTTCTCTTAAACAAATTAGAGGATCTTATTTCAAATAGGAAATGGCTGATTTATTTTAAACGAAAATATTTTATAATACTTTAAAATTTCAAACATGATATTAGGTAAATGAAAGTGAATATTTCAGTATTACAATATAGCAGGGGGAAAGTGATTATGTAAATTATATACATACTGATAGGATAGAAATCTGCATATTGGAATATCTACTTCCCTTGTATTTTTTATAGTATCATCATAATACAATAAAATTAGTGCCCTATTGCATTAAAAGCACATACTTATTAGTGAAATGGCCAGAAAAAAATAATCTCTCACTCAGGGAAGTATTAGCATGAGATATTTTGTCTAAGTGTGTATATCACTTGAACTTCCTTTGAACTCTCTGCACTTCTTGCTATTTATGACAAAGAAAGTCATTGCTCACAAACTATTGGGTTTGCCTTTGAAGCAGCACCAGGAGATCAGTGACAAAAGGCAGAGCTGAGATTAGATGCCGAGGGTTATTGTCTTGCTTTGGTCCCAAAGCTATGTGAAATGTCAGCTAATTGAAAATGGTAATTATCCTACACAACAACCTAAATGGTTTCATTCTAGGCTATGTGTTGCCTTTAAATTAATAGTCATTGATCTTCTGGTTTTTCACAATTCTTTCCTGTCCTTCTGTCAAATTATCCAGCTATCAGTCCTTGGAACAAAACCTATCTCACCATTTTTATTGACCATGGTTTAATGAGTGACCTGACCTTCCTGTTTGGATAGACTGTAATAGGTCCATCCATCTGAGGATCTGTCAGCCAGTGCCGTGTAACCTTTTACTGTATATTTGGTTTCTTGGTAGAAAGGTTTTAAAATGAAAACTTCAAATAATTGTTTTACTGAGGCTATTTACATTTATTTCAGATACTGATTGGGAGGAGTCATAATAATCACAGTAGTAGTAGATCTTCAAATTATAATCTACTGAGAAAGGCTGTCCCCTTGAGAAATGAATACTATGTATTCAAAATGCTCAGCTTGCTTCTAATAGGAGTACTTCATACCAAATGGCTTTGAGGGAAATCTGTATGGTATAATTCTTCAGACACAGAATTAAATTTTTCAGTTATGATGGGGGGAAAATAAAACGATCAAGTAGAAATTAGAAGTACATGTTCTCCATAGCTATAAAATGAACTCCAAGTGCACTTTGATCCTGTAAAATTGAGTTACTTTAGAAAATATTTCTGAGTAACCTAATCCTAAGTTAAGGCTTCCTAATATAATGGGTGAACAACCCAAACACACTTGGGCTTGATCTGTTTGAACAAAGTGAAGAGTGTGGGGAATTATTCAAATATATTCAGGCAGAATTCTCCACTCTGGAGGTTAGGAGTCTAACACAGAGAGATTACGGAAAAGTTACATTATATCCTTAGTTCAAGCGTTGCCACAAAGTCATAAACTAATTTTTGAGTGTGAGGGAAACCAGTGTATTGTTTTTCTAGTCATACTGGAAATAGGAAACACTATCCATTATTTTTATATCATTAAGTATAACTATGAAATATATTCACAGACTATAGAGACTAAGGTGCAAAGAAATTTGGTGCTAAAAATAGTTGAAGGTAAAATTAATCTGATATATTGATTAGTGAACAAATACCTTTTGTGCTGTAAATGTTTAGATACAAATATGAAAAGACTCAATCCTGTTGGGAAATCATGGCTTTATATGCAAAAAGAAAGCAGAAGGAAAAGGTTTGGGAATGAGAGACAATTTGGCCTCTTTTGTTAAAAAATAATTATGACAAAGACTCTCTCCTTAACTAAACTTGATTTAGGCTCCTTTTAAGACCTCCAGTCATCAATCATACATCCATCTTTCTTGGGCTTGGCTCACACAATTGTAGCAGGAACATTGCTAAGTCAGTCTAGTAACAATCCCTAACCCTCCCATTACTGGTGGCTCAGATAGTAAAGACCCGGGTTTGATCCCTGAGTCGGGAAGATCTCCTGGAGGAGGAAATGGCAGCCCACTCCCAAATTCTAAATGGGAAAATTCCATGGACAGAGGAGCCTGGCGGGCTACAGTCTGTGGGGTCACAAAGAGTCGGACAAGGCTGAGTGACTAACACAGCACTACACTACCCTCAGTATCTGATCACCCTCAGTATGTGATTGCATTCTTCATCCCCCAGATGATAGGTGATCACCCTGCCCTTCCCTCAGCATCCCAGTCTAGTCTGTTAAACCAGAATTTCCCCTTTACCTTAGCTATTCGCTCTCAGTGATGTCCTTCCCACAGACCTCCCCCCAACGCACCCCTCACTCCTCAGCGAGGAACTTCATTCATCCATGTCCATGCTGTATTCAGAACTGAGCTCAGTTCTATACTGAAATTTTGTTTCTGTTATGGCAACAGTTCCAGAATAAATACATTTACCATTTAAAGGACTATTCAGGTCTGGCTTTCTTGAATGGTTTTTGTGAATTTAACCACTTTAGGCTCTGGTTCTTCTTTGGCAATTTCACCGACCTTTGTTTTATTGCCAGCTAAAATTGTTTAGAATGCCATGTCCCACCTGTCCTGTCCGGAGATCAGTATCTCAGAAGAAGTGGAGGTAGTTGCCAGAAGAACCCAGGCACTGATCTGCGGGACATCTGCAAGCTTCCTGCCCTGCACAATTCTTGCCTCTGTCCCCTGTCTGTCAGCAGCTGGTAGAGGAGGCTGGGGACCATGTCTTTGGCCCTCTCCGGCTGGTGATTGGAATTGGCTGATGCTTAATGACCATTGTCTGTGAATTTGAAAGCACGAAATGAGGGTATTAGGGTATTTCTTCCCTGAAAATTCTACCTTTTGTAATAAAAATAATTTTAGAGCCAAATCCTGTCCTGTGTAAAAGATCAACCAAAAATCAAAGTGGTCATACGTTTCTTCTATAAACAATGAAGTTTAAATCCCAGAACTTCTGTCCTTTTCATGCTCTGACACTTTGTAACAAAGGCTCTCTCAAGCTTGTAGGTATGAAAGAGCATACGGAGTTAGAGCTGGAATAGTGCTGTGGGGAAAATAAAAGCAATATTTTTTCAATACACATTCTACATTCAGATCATTGCTGTTCTCTAGTAAACTGTCTGGCAGCCAAAATGCTAAGCATTCAAAATACCTGGCATTTGTGATCATTGTGACTGTAAACCATTGGCACTGGGTTTATTTTCTTGAGTCAGACCATTTTGCACTACTCTTAAATATTTTGGCATTAGAACTTTGTTTTTGATACAGATAATTTCTTTTGCTATTTCCCTGTTTCCCTCATTGCTGCCCTGCATTTAGCTGCAATTTGCTCTAATTGAGTCATCCTCATGATCATGGAGAATTTGTTTAGCCGTTGCAATTTTTAGCTGTAATCTCATTTTGAATTGTTTACTCTGATGATTAACATTAATGCATGAAGACTTGGCAGAGAAAAAAATATTATGTGGAAAATGTATTCTTTAATAGTTAATATAAACCCTCAGATGTTGGTTGTCAAAGGCTGCAATCTCTCTTTGATCTTTAAAAAGCTTGCCAATGAAGGCAATTCTGTTGAAGAAACTATATTGTTCAATCCAAATATTTTTGGAAATCTACTTTAGTCTTCAGGCTTTAGAAGTTTGCATAAATGATCTAGGTCTCAGTAAGCACTGAATGAACAGCAACTATTCGATGGAATCATTTACAGAGTCAGACACTGGAGTGTTGATTATCTACAAAAGTGATCATTCACTAAGTGATTATGCTTAACTTGACATGAACTTAATATCTCACTGGTCATTTTTAATCAATAAACTGAAATATAATCAGGTTGGAGAACATGTTGAAATACATCAGTGCAGGGAGAGAAAAGAAGAAAATGGCCACATCAGATTGAATTATTTGGGAAAGTTGAAGGGCAATGTAGTTTAGCCTCTGCTATATTACTCAGTATGGGAGGAATGCGCTCCACCACAGGGCCTGAGGGCCAGGGGTCTGGACAACAAGGCTTTGGCCAACATTGAACTGTCCCAGCAAACAGAAAAGGAATCTTACACTCTTGATTCACTTTTTTTTTTTTTTTTGGTCCTAATAATGCGTAGCTAATGGTGCTGGGTTACAGGCATCTCTAATCTGTGCCTGATAATCGGTGTGAAATTGGGTCACTCATTTTTTTTTTTTCCCTCGATGTTCATTTTGTCATTTAGAAAATAAAGGGTACTGAGAAGTTACCCTTTAAGTACATCTTTAGGCTATACGCACCTCTAAAATTCTTATACATTTGGGGATGACTACTCTGTAGTTACTTATACAAGTCACTAGTTCCAGAGAGTTCAAAATTTGAGACTTAGACTTGACAATCCTATTTCTATGCTGGTTAAAACCCAGAGATTAGATTGAGTCAAGAGTCTATATTTGTATATGGAAAAAGAGTAAAGGATCCAGGAAAGGGTCTAAAACCCTGCAAATAAGAAAGTGTCAGTAACTAGGAGAAAAATAAGGAGAGGATGGGCTCCTGAAGCCATGAGAAGAAAGCCTTTAACACAGAAGAGAGTGATAAACTGTGTTGAAAACATCTCAGATTTTATGGACAGGAAAAGAAGAGCTGCCATCACACTTAGCTGCTTTCAGCTTGACACAAGTTGGGGTCCTGACAATGAAAGTTCAATCAGAGTATTGTAAATAGAGACAGGTGCTGACAAAGTGGAGAATGTGGTTATGCGTAGCTCTTTCTAGAACTTTTATGGGAAGCAGAAGAAAACTGGCAGAGCTGGAGGGAGCTTTGTAATTAAGGAAATTGATCCTCCTGGTTTTTTTTTTTTTCTTTCTTTTCTTTTTTGATAGGCATAAGAGAACACAAGTTTAGGGCATAATGTAGTAGAAAGAAAAAAAAATGATGCAGAAAAGAGATTGGATTATTATCTAGGATAAATCCTCAGTGAATGCAAGACTATGAGTTCTGGCACACAAAGCAGTTGGCATCTAATAGGAATGGAGTCCCTAAATCCACATAACAATTAGTTTTCTTAAATTTAATTGAGAAAATTATAGTTGAGAACTATAAAAGGCAGTTCTATTTATAGATCCTGGTCAACAGTTTTAAAAGTAAAATTCCTTGAGGTAACTACAGTTAGAGGACAGAAGGATGCAGGACAAATACAAGAAAACACAAAGTGGAAAAAGTAGAATGAAACATCATCTTCAGTGGAAAGATGGGAATTTCAGGAAGTAGCAACTGATTAGCAAGATGTTTCTGGAGTTCAGTACTGACCCAGGATCTTTTAACAAGTGGTTTTAGTGTGAGCAGTAGTTTGTTTACATATTTCAAATGAAGTACAGTACAGTGCGAAGAAAACAGAAAAAATACAGAATTTTAAAATTTAAAATGATTTTTATTCTTAGGACAATATTTTTTTTTTCAAAATAAGGCCTGTGACACACAGTGGGTTATAGCATAAACATATATTTCTTATTGTGAATAGCTATAAGAAAAGAAAATTCATCTAAGAATGCTTAACCAACTATGAGTTTACCATATCACTGAAATAGACATCTACTAATAACCATCCAGGCTGGATGTAATCCTGGGCTGGATGAAGCACAGGCTGGAATCAAGATTGCTGTGAAAAATATCAGTAACCTCAGATATACAGATGACACCACCCTTATAGCAGAAAGCGAAGAAGAACTAAAGAGTCTCTTGATGAAAGTGAAAGAGGAGAGTGAAAAACTGGCTTAAAACTCAACATTCAGAAAACAAAGATCATGGCTTCTGGTCCCATCACTTCATGGCAAATAGATGGGGAAACAATGGAAACAGTGACAGACTTTATTTTCTTGGGCTCCAAAATGCAGATGGTGACTGCAGCCATGAAAATTAAAAGTGGCTTGCTCCTTGGAAGAAAAGCTATGACCAACCTAGACAGCATATTAAAAAGCAGAGACATTAATTTACCAACAAAGGTCTGTCTAGTCAAAGATGGTTTTTCCAGTAGTTGGGTGTGGATGTGAGAGTTGGACTGTGAAGAAAGCTGAGTGCCGAAGAATTGATGCTTTTGAACTGTGGTGTTGGAGAAGACTCTTGAGAGTCCCTTGGACTGCAAGGAGATCCAACCAGTCTATCCTAAAGGAGATCAGTCCTGAATATGCATTGGAAGGACTGATGCTGAAGCTGAAACTCCAAAATACATTGGCCACCTGATGCGAAGAACTGACTCAACTAGAAAAGACCCTGATACTGGGAAAGATTGCTGGGAGGAGAAGGGGATGACAGAGGATGAGATGGTTGGATGGCATCACTGACTCCATGAACATGAGTTTGAGTAAACTCCGGGAGTTGGCGATGGACAGGGAAGCCTGCTGTGCTGCAGTCCATGGGGTCTCAAAGAGTTGGACATGACTGAGCAACTGAACTGAACAACCTTCCGGTGGCCAGATAGTACTTGCGTTTGAGGATGGTGCTTGTTGTGCTGTGGCAGACTATTGCATTCTCACACATCATGTTTCATTCTGAGAATCGAAAACGCTGTGGTAGAGAAAAAGTACCCCTCTCCGAAGATGGTCATGTCCTCATGTTCAGAATCTATGAAATGCTGTCTAGCATAGCAAACAAGACTTTTTCTGTGGGAATAAGTTAAAGATGTGGACTCCCTTGGTGGCTCAGATGGTAAAGCATCTGTCTACAATGTGGGAGACCTGGGTTCAATCCTTGGGTTGGGAAGATCCCCTGGAGAAGAAATGGCAATCCACTCCAATACTATTGCCTGGAAAATCCCATGCACAGAGGAGCCTGGAAGGCCACAGTCCACGGAGTCGCAGAGTCGGACAAGACTGAGCGACTTCACTTCAAGATTAAGATTTTGAGATGGAGAGATGATCCTGGGTTATCTGGGTGAACTGACTATAACCAGAAGAGTCTTTATGAGTAAAAGGAGTGTGGCAATTCAGAGGGAGAGGAGGTGATGGAAGGAAAGTGATAAAAGAGTGAGAACAATTCACCTGGCAGATGCTGACTTTAAAGATGGTAGGAGGCCAAGAATCAAGGAAATGTGGGTGGGTTCTTCTATGGATGTGGGAAAACACACACACACACACACACACACTCTTCTCCCTAGAACCTCCAGATGATTTTAGCCCAGTGAGTCCTGTTTCAGACCTCTGAACTCCAGAACTGTAAGATAATAAATGTGTGCTGTTTTAAGGCACCAAGCTTGTGGTCATCTGTCACAGTAGTCATAGGAAACTGAAATAAATGTGAAAGGGCAGAAAAGGGGGAAAGAAACATGCTAGATGCATTGGTCATGTTATATTAGGAAAACATATGCCTTCCTAGAGTCCCTAACAAGTTGGCATTTGTCTGTATCTTTGTATTCAGACTTTATACATGGCCACCCTGTATCAATCAGTAACCAAAAATAATTTAAATGTCATCAGTATTAGACAATGACAGGCTATGCCCTGGGCCTGAAGTGAGAGATGTGTTCCTTTCTGAGATCCATTGCTCTCTGTCATTAGCAGGAAAAGATAGAACCTGTTGGAAAGGAAGGAGGAGGCTGAAGAGGAATGGGCTATGAGTACAGGCCATGATAGGTTGCTGGATGTAGAAAAGTATTGGAACATGGGAGGTGGCGCACACGCTGAGACGTAGGGTGAAGAGCAGATGTTGGGGTGTTGGGTATGAGAAGGTATTGGTAAGCTGGGCGTGTAGCAGATGGTGTGTGCCATGATGCCCAGCATTTCCCATCTACCAGAAAGCTTCATTGTTGCCTTTCAAAGTTACATTTCAAAGTTGTCTTACCTTCATGTACACAACCAACATTCTATTTCAGTCTAACATTTTCTCTCTTTCCAATTGCTAAAATAATCAACTACTTTTCCTCCTTTGGTCAGTTTTGCATCAGCCTTGTTTTATTTTTTACCATTATGCAGCCAGAATAATCTTCTTAAAATGTATTTTATTAACCCATTGCTTTTTGACTAATCACTTCTCACTGAAATTAGAATTCAGATAAAAATCCTTGACTGCCTTGTCTTCTCAGGCATTGAAAGTTAAAGTGAAAGTTAAGTTGCTCAGTCATGTCCGACTCTTTACGACCCCGTGGACTGTAGCCCACCAGGCTCCTCTGTCCATGGGATTCTCCAGACAAGAATACTGGAGTGGGTTGCCATTTCCTAGAGAAAAAAGAAGATTCTTTAACAAATGTTAGTCCAGTCTGAGCTATTATTATTTTTTGAGAACTTTTTTCTTTTAGATGCTTTAATTTTACCTCATGATCATGCACTTGTTTGTGTGGTTGGTTATCTGATTAATGCCTCTTTTAAGTTATAAGCTCTATTATAGTAGAAACTAGATCCATTTTACCTAGTATTTTATTGCCCTTAACTATAAAGTGAATGAATAATGGGTAAAAAACAGCTAAGAGTAACACTTCTTACAGTCAAATTGTCTAATCTAGTGGGAAAAAAATAATGAAATGACCATTATAAAAATTGTAAAAACTACACTCTTTAGAAAGACCAGAGACACATGAATTTGGATCCTTATATGTCATCTACACCTTGAATGTGGATTTGAAAGATGATATTAAATGGATGTTGGAAGATAAGACATTTCAGGTTTAGTGAACAAAACTTATTGAAGCAGGTTGATATGGAAGAGTAAGTCAGACACACAGACATAATTTCACAATCTGAGATTGCGTAGAAAGTAGAGGATGGAATGGAAAATGAGTTCTGGGAATTTGGTGAAGATCAGGCTGTAAAAGGTAGCAAACATCGCAAACCTACTCAAATAAATTCTGTGCAAGATTTTGTTGTGTTATTCGTGTTTCTTTCTAAATATGAGTGATATTAGTGATATTGTATGAAGTTGACATTTCAGGTCCAATAATACCATTAAATTCTTACTTACCATCTATCAACAAATACTCTTTGAGTGCTAATTGTGAATTCAAAATAAGCATGAGATAATAAAGTGACAGAAAAATAAAGCTTTAGTTCTTGGTCTCATAGAAAAATTCTTTTTCTCTAGTTTTTAAAGGTTTTATTTTGTCTCTAAGATAACATCACAAGTTCACTGAGAGCAGAAGAAATCACTCTTTATATTTCTCCCATTTCAGTTATGGCAACTGTAACAGAATTAGGCAAACAATAATTGAGCAGTGAACTACAAGTAGATTTATTAATTGAATAATCAAGATATTTCTAGATGGTAAAAGTACCATAATAAGATGGTTGATAAAATATCATGATGCCACCTTGAATCATTACAGACTTACCTTACAATAGGTGAGTACAATGAAAAGGGACATTTGAAACTTAATGTAGTTAGATGGACTAATCCAAGGCAGCAGTTATGGATTATTCAGGCTGAAAATTCACTTAGAAGTCTGAACGCTCCAGAGTTCTAATTTTAATATTAAATACATACAACTTCCACATTGTCTCACTGCAGCTTGAATGTTTTCTCTACTTTGGAATTTATCAGACTAATCAAAACATCTAATGCTGGTTAACATGATAGTCACCTGACTCAATTACGTGGGCTGTCAGATGAAACTGACAGATGGATCTCAATGAGAACAAAACATACCCTTGTCTGATTCCCATTAAGGAATATACTGATAAGTGACATGTACTTTCTAATATCGTTGTTGTTGTTTAGTCACTAACTCATGTCTGACTTTCTGTGACCCCATGGACTGTAGCACACCAGGCTTCTCTATCCTTCATTATCTCATAGAGTCTGCTCAACCATTTCATCCTTTGTTGCCCTCTTCTCTTCATGCCCTCAATCTTTCCCAGCATCAAAGTGTTTTCCAATGAGTAGACTCTTCACATCATTATCCTTAGATAAACTTTTTTTATTCTATTGATATCACTTTAATTATAAATACATATATTGTAATATATGCTATATATTCACTATAATAATAGTGATTGTGGCTTAAAATTTGCAAAATTTAAACTGCGTAGGACATGCTTTAAGAAATATAGTCCTTTCAAGAAGAAGAAAAAGATTTTGTTAATATGAGGAGTTGAAAAGTGGAAATCAATTGAAAATTAATAGCATTTGAGTTCTTGGCATCCCAAAATCCATCTTAACTTTACATTTGTCATTTTGACCATTTAGAAATGTTTTGTTACTTCCATGAAAGCAAACAGTAAGAATGGGGATAAGGCTCACTTTAATTTCTAATATACTTAGTGTCTCACTGTCCAATGACTGGTTACATGTGACTATTGAAATTTAAAGTTAATTAAAATTAATTAAAATTAAAAATTCAGGTTTTGAGTCACATCAGCCACAAGTCAAGTGCTCATTGGTTCCATGTGCTTAGTGGCTATTCTTTCAGCACAGGTATAGTGCATTTTTATCTTTTTGGAAATTCTCATTGATTTAGTGCATTCAGATTTTTGGTCGTCATCTCTGGGAAGTTCACAGAGCGCTCAGAGGAGGATGAAGGATTTCCCAAGGTGAGAAATGGGTTTTCTCAGGAGACCACTGGTACAAATGACAACCAAATGACTGGGAGAGAGTGAATTTTTGACTGTAATTGCTAGAGTCTAGAGGGAATTTGCAATCAGGAGACTATTTATATACTTAGTTGTTTCTGAAATTGCTTTGTCATGATTCACCAAGGCATGTCATCATGATACGCCATGTGCACTTTAATATAGGGTAGTAACTTATGGATAAGATGGTATGATTATGACATTGGCCTCTTGTAAATGTGAACCTCCATTTGTTTTAATGAGTGGAGAGCACTCATTTTTTTTCTGTCTTACAGAGAGCAATGGTTTTCATCATTCAACAATGGAGTGTTTACTTCAAGCCATTTTAAAAATGCTACGTATGTTCCCCAAATTTATCCTGATAAAGGCCCAGTTTGACAGTTAGTATGTCAGATAAAGTTAATATTAATTCTCTTTTGTTACTTGTGGAATCCCTGTGAGAAATAAATTAGTCCATAATAAATGTCATTATTAATAGACTAGATGATATTGTTAATTGCCAATCTAAGTACTGGTTTCCATTCTAAGGGGTAGTCATAAAATCCAAAATCCTGGCCCTGACCCAGGTTCTGTATAATTTCCTAAATCCAACACAGGGAAATACAAGTTATTTATGCTACAGTATTTGCTGTCAGAGCCGGGTTCCTCTGTCCTCTTTTAGTTGCCTAATTTTTACAGTTACTTACGGTGTTTTTTGGAGAAGGCAATGGCAACCCACTCCAGTACTCTTGCCTGGAAAATCCCATGGTCTGAGGAGCCTGGTAGGCTGCAGTCCATGGGGTCGCTAAGAGTCGGACAGGACTGAGCGACTCACTTTCACTTTTCACTTTCATGCATTGGAGAAGGAAATGGCAACCCACTCCAGTGTTCTTGCTTGGAGAATCCCAGGGACGGGGGAGCCTGGTGGCCTGCCTCTATGGGGTCACACAGAGTTGGACATGACTGAAGCGACTTAGCAGCAGCAGCCATGATGGGGTGCAATTGATAGTGTCTCATCAGTGTTCTAAATCAGTCACTCATTCACTTAGGGTTTGTTTGCTTTTAGTCCCTTACATTTTATCAAATTCTTTCCTTTTACCACTGGAAAATAGAGAAAAATAAGAAACAGTCTCTCACTTCAGAGAGTATGTGTACCTGAGTGTGATATCATTATCTTTTTTTATGTATTTGCTTATTAGCCATAATTAAGAGTTTTAGGAAAAACAGATGCAGTAGTTATTTAGCCTTATTGGAGAGACTATTGAAAGGAAAAGAAAAATGAGTCATAATAAAACCTTCCATTTGATTTTTTATACAATTTTGTTGTGTTTTGACATAAACTAAATTTATTCTTATAATAATCTCAAGGATCATAACAGTATCTCAGGCCATGTAGCTCAACCTTTGTCCATACTACATCAGTTTCCTGTAAAGAATATCATGGCTCCAAACGTGGACTTTATACAAGAACAGAAAAAAACTAATCTCTATAGTAAAAAGTACAGGTAGTGGATACCAGTACTGGGATTGTTGTCTAGAAAGGAATTTGACAGGGACTCTTGAGAATGTCAACTTCTGTTTCTTGATATGGGTCAGGGTATATAGTTTGAAAATTCAAACTATACACTTATACTTGAGTTTGTCTATCTGTATATTGGGCTTCCCAGGTAGATCCACAGGTAAGGAATCCACCTGCCAATGAAGGATATGCAGGAGACGTGAGTTCGATTCCTGGGCTGGGAAGAATCCCTGGAGAAGGGCGTGGTAACCCACTCTAGTATTCTTGCCAGTGATATTGCAGGGACTGAAATGCCTTATGGGCTACAGTCGTGGGGTCACAAAGAATTAGAGCATTCACACACACACACATACACACACACATTCTCTCTCTGTCTCTGTATATTATACTGAAAAAAAATGTAAACACCTGGCACACACACACATGTTTAGGCATTTGTGTATGCATATATGTGTATATATGTGTGTGCATTTATATATATGTATATCTCCACATATATATATATATATGTATGTTTGGATGTGTGTATTCTGAGTTCAATCCAAAAGATTTTACACATTATGACTATGACTCTGTTATATAAAGACAGCAAGCTTATTAAACAGTCTCAAACTTTCCAAACTAATTTATATTAAAGCATGATCTTACTGAAAGCCTTAGATTTATGCCTCTCTCTTCCATGATAGAATGGTAAGTAGATCCTATACAATACTTATTTCAGAACCTTTTCCAATTCCAAAATGCCACTGAAGCTTAAGTTAATTAAATTACATAAATTCCAGACAGTGATGGGAACAGTAATATTTAGTATAAGTGCATATTCTTGCAAAAATCCCTCCCTTACAAGGCGTGCTGATACATCAACTTGCTTAACTGCTGGCATTTTTTATATGTCCGAAGGGAAGACATACTTAAGTAGGTTAGTTATCCCTTGGCTTGTGAATTGCTAACATTTTTGTTGTTTGCTAATAGTCCTGCAGGGCAGAACTCATTCAAAGCCAGACAGGAAGTATAATGATATAAAGCCAATTGTTTAAAGTGCATATGCTCACAATTTGCAGTCATTCTGTGTCATAGGTGGTGGGCTCCTGCAGGCATTCCATTTCACTTGATTCATGATGATTGGGGCTTTGAAAGTGAAATCGACTAAAATTAATTCTGTTTGTGAAACTGCCCTCTGGAAAGCTAATCATGCCTATGTGGACAAATGCACTGATAGTATTTCATGGCAATATCATTTAAAGTCCTGAAAAAAAAACTCAACTGTTAACAAATGAAACATTAGAAACAGCTTTTTAACAAGCAAATGTTGGGGGAGCCATTTAAAGTTTAGTCAGAATTATGTATAATTTCCTGGATAATGCTATTAATATTAATATATCAGTTATTTTCTAATCAACTCAACTATTTGTATTTAAGTCAGCATACTTGTGGGTTTTCCTGGTGGCTGCAGTTCAGTTCAGTGGTGCCGTTGTGTTCAACTTTTTGTGACTCCATGAACTGCAGCATGCCAGGCTTCCCTGTCCATCACCAACTCCTGGAGCTTGCTCAAACTCATATTCATTGAGTTGGTGAGGCCATCAAACCATCTCATCCTCTGTCATCTGTTCTCTTTCTTAGCATCAGGGTCTTTTCAAATGAGTCAGTTCCTTGAATCAGGTGGCCACAGTATTGGAGTTCAGCTTCAGCATAAGTCCTTCCAATGAATATTTAGGGTTAATTTCCTTTAGGACTGATTGGTTTGACCTCCTTGCAGTCCAAAGGGCTCTCAAGAGTCTTCTCCAACACCACAGTTCAAAAGCATCAATTCTTTGGCACTCAGCTTTCTTTACAGTCCAACTCTCACATCCATACATGACTACTGGAAAAACCATAGCTTTGACTAGATGGACCTTCGTGGGCAAAGTGATATCTCTGCTTTTTAATATGCTGTCTAGGATGGTCATAGCTTTTCTTCCAAGGAGCAAGTGCCTTTTAATTTCATGGCTGCAGTCACCATCTGCAGTGATTTTGGAGCCCCCCAAAATGAAGTCTCTCATTGTTTCCATTGTCTCCCCATCTATTTGTCATGAAATGATGGGACCAGATGCCATGATCTTCATTTTTTCACACACCTCTTTCAATTTCATCAAGAGAGTCTTCAGTTCCTCTTCACTTTCTTCCATAAGGGTGGTGTCATCTATATATCTAGAGGTTTTTGATATTTCTCCTGAAGTATTGATTCCAACTTGTGCTTCATCCAGCCCAGCATTTCACATGATGTTCTCTGCACATGTTAAATAAACAGGCTGACAATATACAGCCTTGATGTAATACTTTCTCAATTTTGAACCAGTCTGTTGTTCCATGTCCAGTTCTAAATGTTGCTTCCTCTCCTGCATACTGGTCAAGACCCTGGTGGCTTAGTGGTATAGAGTCCACTCACCAATGCGGGAGGCCCTGGTTCAGTCCCTTGGTCAGTAACATTCCCTGGAGAAGGAAGTGGCAGCTCACTCCAGTATCTTTTCTTTGAGAATCCCATGGACAGAGGAGCCTGGTGGGTTACAGTCCATTGGGTTACAAAGAGTTGGATACAACTTAGCAACTAAAACAACATCAGCATGCTTGTAACTTAATCAGGATCTTTGTTTCCTTCTGTTAGACAATATTTATAATCATGGAGTAGACAAAGACTGAAATTCAAGATGGCTTTCTACACCTGAAATTTGATGTAGGATCCTGATTAACTGTTGAAAAAACAACAACTTTATTTTCCAGGATATTTTATTTTTTATGTACATTCACAAACCTAATTATTTCATTAATATTTATTGAATATTAGTGTGTTAGGCAATGTACAATTTGCTACAGATACATGTTACAACTGACCAATTCTCTGGCCTCTTGGAGCTTCTATTCTAGTGGAGAAAGGGCAGAACAGAAACCAGTAAATGGTTTAATATATGTCAGATAATGATGAGATGCCATGAGGAAGATGGGCAAGATAATGTAGATAGAAAGTTTCGGATGAGATGGGATGTTGGTGTTGCTATTTTAAGAGGAATAGAGAACAAGTTCACAGAAATGGGGGGTTATAGCAGATAGATACCTGAAGGAAGTGAAGAATGTACCCATGGGGATACTTGAGACATAGATGGTCTCCAAAAATCACCCAGATATTGCAATACCTATTTTCAGAAGATCTCAGAATATGAACTTACTTTTTTCATATTCCCTACAGCATTGATGAGTAAATATCACGATGTTCTTTTGCTTGTCTAGAAATACAAAATATTGACAATACCTGGAGTGTACACAGGGCTGGGACTAAAGTCTAATTCACTAATTCACAAGCCAGAGACTCAGCTGAATGTGAAAATCAGAAAAGAGGATGGTATTTCAGTCTCAAAAAAAATTAAATATCAACTCCTAAAAGGGGTTAATATAGGGCAAATTTCTTGTAAATTTCCCCTAAACATTACAAATGTCTTTTTTTCCAACATACTGATCCTTTTTTCCTGGCATGGTTTTTACACTCTTGTGATACATTCTTATTTTTCTTATTTATGCCCAGTTCAATATTTAAGTGCATTCGTTCCTGAAATCTCCAGGCTGAATTGTTCATGCTTCTTTCTGAATTTCTACAACAATCCCCATGTAACTTCCAGACTCTGCCCATTTCTGTTGGGTTATTTTAAATGTCTCTATTTTCCCTGTGAAAAATCATCTTTTCAGCTTCTCCAATGTTGATTACACTGCTTTGTACATTTTAGAATATTAATGGATGTTTTTCAAATAAATAAATGAGCAAATAATTAACTTACTGATACAAAAATATGTAGGACCTCACCAAAGTGCTTGTCCATTCATCAGGATCCCTGCTATACTTTATAGAGGAATGTAAGGTGTTCCCACAGGGTTTAGAGTTAGAAATCTGGTCTGTCATTTTAAACACTTCAGTATTCCTTAATTCTAATATAAACATGTGAATAATGCTTGTCCCAGTGGGACTATTTAGGGTCACAGAGGCTAATATATATAAAAATGCTTTGTAAATTTTATTCTTCACCTATTTGTTTCTAGGACTAGTTCTAACATTATCTGTATTTAGTCAAAATAAAGATGTAGGAAGGAATTAACCCTGTTGCAGACTTAAAAAAAGAATAGCTTAAAAATAATTGACCAAAAAGTATATTGGGTTGAATCCATATTAATAATAGTCCAATAAATCCCAGAAAATGTAATGGCCATCCTGCTTTAGGGTGAAAATGCAAGTTCAGTGGAAATCTTTGTGTTTATTATCGTGAAAAGGAGTGTGTGTGTGTGTGTGTGTGTGTGTGTATGTGTATGAAAAAACTATGCAACTATGTCACATGAAAAGGACATAGAATGAGGTAGAACAAAGCTAGGACACCTAGGGAAACTGGGAAGACTCCGGTGAAGTTTTTAATATATGAACTATAAATTTCTGCTTAAGTGCAAATACAAATGTTTGTCTTTCTGTATCTGACTGATATCACTCAGTATGACAATCTGTAGGTCCATCCATGTGGCTGCAAATGGCATCATTTTGTTCTTTGTTATGACTAAGCAATATTTCATTGTATATATATACATCATCTTTATCCATTCCTCTGTTGATGGACATTTAAGTTACTTCCATGTCCTGGCTACCGTAAGTAGGGCTTCACTGAACATTGGGGTGCATAAATGTTTTTAAATTATTGTTTTCTCTGGATATATGGCCAGGAATGGGATTTCAGGGTCATATGGTAGCTCTATTGTTCATTTTGTAAGGAACCTCCATACTGTTCTCAATAGTGGGTGTATCAATTTATATTTCTACCAACAATGTAGGAGGGTTCTCTTTTCTCTATTTCCTCTCAAGCATGTATTGTTTGTAGATTTTTGATGGCCATTCTAACAGGTGTGAAGCAATACATCATTGTAGTTTTGATTAGGATTTCTCTTATAATTAGTGATGCTGGACACCTATTCATGTGTGTTCTGGCCATCTGTATGTCTGAAGAAGTTTATTTAATCAATACTTTCTCACATGAAAATAAAGGTTCTCTCCATATATAGGGAGAGCATGTTCTCCGTAATCATTTTTGTGGCTAAGCAGGATTCCATGGTAACATGATAATGGCATATGAAAGAAGTATTGTGCTTGTAAACCATGTAGATTATCCAAGTCAGAATTTTGCCTCTAGTAGGCACTAAGACCTAGATTGTAGAATGCTTTTTCCCTCCTGAATATTACTCTTAAAACTAAGTAGTGCACTCTCAAACTCTCCATTTTTTTCAAACTATTTCTTTACCACTTCCATTCAAAATGTTTCCTAAATCTTGTTAATACATTATAAATTCAGACTATGTAAAATCTGACAAGAAAAGTAAACCTTGTAAAATTATTATACTGTGTTAAGTAGTATTTCCTCTTATGCCCTCAATTTTCTTTTCTCTGGGTTCAAAAGAGATTCTTTTTTACTGAATTTGGTTTAAAAAAAATCGTTAGCCTCCGTAATTGCAGAATCATTCCTTCTTCAAGTTCACAGTTTTTTTTATCTTTTCAGTCCACAGTCTACATCATTTAAGTCTGTCCTCAAAAGGCAGACTCCTGTCCCTTTGATGTTTCTTTTTGCATCCTGTGATCTGGACCTAAAAGGCTTTCGTTTTAATCTTTCTTGACATCCAACAGCACCATTTGTAAAAATCAGGTATAGGTTCAGTATTTTGCACACACAAAAAACTGTGTATGCTTAAATACATCATAAATTTCTAATGATGTCAACACTGCATTTTCTGTTTTCTTTTTCATTTTTAATAAAGTAGTAGCACACTGAGTTTCTTAATAATTGACTAGACCTTGAAAGTGTCTAGCTATGTATTTGATCAAAAGGATGATATTATAGGCAACGGAGTCAAACTCAAGCAAACAATCCTGTAAACAGGATGCTAGGGAGTAATCAGCCCCTTCATTGGGAAAGCTAGGTGAATAAAAGTAAATATTCATAAACTTGTCGAACTTCAAACACAATTTTTAGTGTTTCATAAGTGAAGGAAACCTACCTCTTGTTAACAGTGCCTGGAAATCCCCACACCACTGTCCAGCCCGTTATTTCTATCCAGTCTCTGAGTTTGCTTTGACTCATTATTAGGAGGATAGAGAATAAATTTTCCCATCTGATAGTCATAGAATAAAGCCACCTCACCCTGAGCTGACTTCAGTATGTCAAACCAATGACTGTTCTCTCACAAATAAATGACAGAAAACCTGTTGGTTGCCTTTTAAATTCACATGGAGCTGGCCCCCTTTCCAGGGCTCCAAGTGTGCAGCTCTACTTTTCTTAACACAAACTCCACAGGTTCCTGGTGGTGTTTTTTAAGTTTCTGTAGAAGTTGTGTTCTTAAAATTCTCATCTATATGAGACATGTTTGAACCATGCATATTGAAATGCATACATTAAATTGAAATGGGAGCCCTTTCTTAGCATATTTCTATATGTTGACCAGAACAGTCATTCTTGGAGAAATGAGATAAATTGTATGGATACAGTTTAATGGGGCTTCCCTGGTGGCTCAGTGGAAAAGAGTCCATCTGTGAAGCAGGAGACATGTGTTCAACCCCTGGGTCAGGAAGATCCCTGGAGAAGGAAATGGCAACTCTCCAGTATTCATGACTGGGAAATCCCATGGACAGAGGAGCCTGGTGGGCTACAGTCCGTGGGGTTGCAAAAGAGGTGGACACAACTGAGCAACTAAACAACAACAGTTTTAACAGATAAGGGGAAATGGTTTAGGGGAATTCGCTTTAGTATAACATCATTAACAGAATGTAATGAAAGAGGGGAATTTGTTACTTTCTGTTTAGTATTGACCGTTTAACTGTTTCTATTGAAGTACTGAGTTGTAGTTAATTAAGGCAAAGGCTTTGGATTCAGAAAGATCTAGTTGTGAATCCTGGCTCTACCAGTTTGACAAGACACTTGTAATCTGAATAGATATCCTCATAGGCAACGTGGGAATAATACTTTAAACTTGCTATGGAGACTAAATAAAATGACAGATGTGAGTCTATGGCATTGTCTGGTATATGCTATGAATTCAGTGAGTTTAATTTGTCTTATATCTTTAGAGGTTACAAAAATATGCATACACAGTTCAGGTGTGGAAATTAATGCAGAATATGAATTTTCAGTACACTGGATCTAATCATAGGAAAAATTTATTTCAACACTACCAATCTCTATTTTTGAGTTTTCAACTGTATTTTTATTAGTCTTACAAGGAAATGATAACATATAATTCCTTTGGCTCCCAGATTTTATTTTCAATATGTGGAGACCAAAAGTGTAAAATAAGTACAGATGTATCACAAATAGCAATACTACCTTTAAAACAGTATCTTAAATACTACCAAATTAGAATTTTATTAGCCTCTAGGGAATACATTTTTATTTAGTTTATTTTAAATATTTTGATTATATGGGGAATGTTTCTGTGCCTCTGTTGTCTCATTAAAAAAGGAGAAAAAGAGCTTTGTAAGTTAGAAATAGCTGCATTTTGAACACATTAGCAAAGATGACTTGAGGACAGGGGCTAGGAGTCAGAATTCACTCTTTCTCTTTCTCTATGTCCCTTTTCTTCTTCTTCCTCAGGATTCAGTCTTTCTCTTTCTCTGTCCTTTTTCTTCTTCTTCCTCTTCTCTGTCTCTCTATCTCTTCCCAGCAATCAAAACTCCTGTACTCCCTCTTCTAAGTTTCTTACTAAAACCTAAGTTTTGAATACTCTCTAGTTTTATTCTGTTGCTTTGAGAATTAAGCATTCTGTTCTCTGTGTGTATTGTTGGTCTTGATATTTTATATCCAGGCTTATCAAGCTTACCGAAATAATATCTGAAGTTAAAAATTTATTTACCATTGTCTTGAATCACGCAAGTTTGAAATACTTTTATTAACATCAGAAACCCTGATTATAAGTTAGTGTTAACTTGCTGTACTAGAACTTCCTTATGTTATTATTGTTAACACCACAAATGAAATATTATTATTCTTACATTATATAGATGGTGTTTCTTTCATTTTAGTTAAATACTTAACATTCTGCTATCATCATTCCTTCTTCTCAGATTTTTCATCTGGGATAGTTTCATTCTTTAAAATGTTTCTTCTTGTTTTTTGATGGTAAAAATCTCTAAGTAGTATTATCTGAAGGTGTATTTCTCTCATATTTGTTCTCAGTTCATAAGTCTAGAAAGATAGATATTTCTTCCTAACACATTGGAAAGAACATTGCATTGTCTATGATGTCATTATAAACACTAGAAAATGTGCTGTTTAATTTAGTCTTCCTTGTAGATAATCTGGCTTTGATCTTTGGCTTCTTTTAGATCTTTCCTTTGTCTCTGATAGTCTGAGGTTTCCCTGGACTGAGTTAGTGTGTGTATCTATGTCAAGGAGATAAATCTCTAATTTCTTCTGCTAGTACTTTCAATTACAATGAATTTTTTTCTCCTGTATTTGGCAACTTCACATTGTGAATTCATGTTTAACAGGCTACCACTGGGCAATCTTGAAGGACTTGGATTATGTTTTTCTCCAGAAAAATATTTTAATTTGGTTCTGAATGGTGTCACAGTGTGCCAAATAGTGTGTTATTAGCACACCTTCAGTGTGCCGCTGGGAGTAGGCAATGGCACCCCACTCCAGTACTCTTGCCTGGAAAATCCCATGGAAGGAGGAGCCTGGTAGGCTGCAGTCCATGGGGTCGCTAAGATGGACACTCTCAGTTGGACACGACTGAGCGACTTCACTTTGACTTTTCACTTTCATGCATTGGAGAAGGAAATGGCAACCCACTCCAGTGTTCTTGCCTGGAGAATCCCAGGGATGGCGGAGCCTGGTGGGCTGCCGTCTATGGGGTCACACAGAGTCGGACATGACTGAAGTGACTTAGCAGCAATAGCAGCAGCAATGTGCCGCCAGTCTGAAAACACTTTCATTTCTCAAATTGGGGAGTGGTGGTGGCTCAGATTTAGGGGGAGGATATAAATTCAAAACCCAGCAATATGAGATAACAGAAAGGCCTAGAAGACTCTTGCCTAGAGGACATAGAAAAGGAACAGAAACTAAGAGTTTTCTTCATTGAATCATTTTCTAGACAATTCTGCCTGCCCCCACCCCCCCACCCCGCATTATTTACACCTTCATTGAAACTGTAACACTTAAAAGTGCCCTGGTCTTACACAACTGGAGGTCAGAGTCTATTTTGTACCAGTATAAGCTCTGGTCTCTCATTTCCTCTAGGTCTGTTCATGACAAATCTTCTGAAATTCCCAATTCCTATTTTTATCTTAACCTTTAGAGTTAAACTGGCATCAATTCTGTTTAAAAAAAATTTTTTTTAAGCTTTAACTTTATGTTAATTTTCTCTATCCCCAGAAGTTTCATGTATTTTCTGTTGAACTCTACAGTTAATTACCATGTATTATGTTATGGTTTTCCTGCATCTGAGTATTTTCTGTGAATAGGGGATATATCTGAATTCCTAATTCTCCACATTGCAGGCATTAGTGCTGCAAGTTTCTTTCTAAATTGTATTTTGTTATTGTTCATTCATGTTGACTCTTTGCAATCCCATGCAACAATGCCAGGCTCCTCTGCCCTTCACTGTCACCCAGAGTTTGCTCAAACTCATGTCCATTGAGTTGGTAATGCTATCTAAATTGTATAGCTCTTGTTAAATTCAAGTTTGATTAGTGATTATTCATGTTGGAAAAATTAAGACCATGGAGTATCATGAGATAGAAACCAGCAATTTACAATAGCAAAGAATTATAAGAGAACAAGTTTTATTTTAAGATATTTAAATTTTTAGCTACAATTTTAAGTACTACTGGAAAATATTAGTTACCAAAGCACTGGCAAGATAATTTTGAAATGAGACCCACAACACATCCATTTCCATGACTACTGAGTTTCAGGCAACTCATTTTGACGATAACTTGCTTTTTCCATATTGAGAAGAACACAACATGGAAGTGTTGACAAATATATACTGTGTGTTATTCAATAGGGTTTTCTCAAAACCAAACAGAATTCCCAGGTAAATTAGAAACAAAATAATAAACAGCTCATCCTCTTGTTCTGCATACCTCTATGAATGCATACCTCTATGAAAAATAGAATTAAATGAGGAACTTAGCTGTGAAAATAAAACTGTTTAAATAGCTATTCTGTGTTATTAGCAGCAATAATCTTGGGTTTAGTTTGAGGATCAAACTGCCAGAGCTTAATAGGTTTTAGCCAGCGCTGAGTTTACCACATTGAAGAGAAAATTCAGGACAGGAAACATACAGCATCCTTACCAAGAGAACAGAGCTCTCATTGATGTCTTGACTCTTGTGACATCCCATTCATTCTGACTCACAACATACATTAAAATGTGGTTGAGTATGTATCCAGGTTGATGACCTTTCATGTTCTGTACCTAGTCAGTCAGACCTGTTAGTGTATTTTCTCATCTATACAGGTGTGACCTGGCCTTGATCAGTCAGATATTCTCATTCATTCATTCTCATTCCTTCACTCTCTCCTGCCTCCCTTGCTATCCCTGCTCCACCCCCTTAGAACAGGTACATTCCTAACAATTCCTTGACTTAATATTACACAGAAAGGAACAAAAAACCATATACCTCATTGTTAGACTTCCCTGTGGCTAGCTGTTAACCTTTTTCTCTTTATCTGCATATGGCAATAAAAGACTGCCTGCTAGACAGAATGCTGAAAGTAACCAGGGAACCCTCCTCCCAGTCCTTCCTAAAAACCTCAATGTTATGTTTGGGTACAGGAGACAAAATAGAGATAATTCTAGAATGTTCCTAATGTAGAAAGCAAAAGTTTGGATGTAAGGATAGAACACACAGATGAGATGAACACCAAGGGACATTTTTTTTTTTTTTTCATAAAAGTAACAGTGTTCAAAAGCAGTTACATTAGGTGGCTCCAGTGTTCAAACAATAATAAAACTGAGTTGACAGTGGGTAACATAATAGGAATTTCTCTGACAGGATGGAGCTTCTCCCAAATGTTATTGGCAACAGCACATATATTTTGAGCAAAACTGTTTGTACTGAGGAGCGATCTCAGAAAAGAAACATGGAAATTACTGTGAAAAATCAATCTGTTGTTCTTTTTTTTGCCCTGCACAATGAACAAATAATTCTTTAGGGTTGGATAAATAGAATCAATTGACAAGATAATATTGGAAGTATTTTCATAAATGGTATTGACAGCTGTCAAAATATTTAGTCAAAATAGCACAGGAAGAGGTGGAGAGACATGAAGGGGATTATGTATTTTTTTAAATTAATCAATGGAAATGCATTAATTCATTTTATAACTCACACAGATACTAGCTACAAAAGTATGTAATACTGGAACAAATATTAAAGTAGAAAAAAGTTATACCATATTTATATAATGCCACACATGTACATTGACACCCTGGTTTACTCAGCAAGAAAATATTCTTGTCTGATCACGTGAATCTTCTTGTTACACAATTATGCCAGCCACATTTTTCTTCACTGAAAATAGAATCATGGCTTTGACTCCATTTTTACTGTGAATTCAAAATCATCAATCCAATGTTTCTAGTTTTAGATAAAGTAGAATAAGCTATTAGGTCTTACTGTGTGCACAGAGAAGCACTTTGAGGACTCAGAAGAAGATAATGGCAGGTAGATTGAAGAAGAAGACCAGAATTCAAAATATCACTGAACTGGTGGTGAGTTTTCTCCAGTATCCTCTGACCTAGACTCAAGATACACTGAAACATGGAAGTGGGTATTAGCAAGGACATGGGGAACCCCAGGAAAGCTCTCTAGTTTAGAATTCAGGAGAAAGAAAATGGTTTTTTGGTAGCAGCAGTCATAGCAGGAAGGGTCTGCAGTCAACTAAAATCTAGAGGGACCATTCACCTCTTGATTGAAGTAATTGTGGTCTCAAGAGGGTGAGGTTAAGTTCCACTGCTCCTCCCACCACATGCATAGACATGGATGAAATTCGCAAAAAGAACTCCAGGATGAAAGAAACAAATCCAAGGCTTTCTTCAGGCTAGTAAAACAAACAGAAAGAGATCATGAGAGAACTGGAAAGTACTAGGGAGATCATACAGAAGAAGCTGCTCTGAAAACTAACTCATTTTTTAATGAATCCCTAGGATCACATTCAGATAAGTTTATCTCCTGCTATACTATACACTGAAGACATTTAGAATGGAATTTTATTAAATACAATGACCCCATTTCTAGACTCATAACTGAGTGGTGCACGGGTAAGACACATTTGAATAGCATTGCAAAGAGTTTGAAAAAGGAATTGGCATTCAATCCACAAGTCACAGAAGACTGGTCAAATACAGTGACTTAACTCCAAATGAGTTGACTTCTTGTTACAGAAATTAAATGATCCTTCATAAGCTGTATATATGACCCATATTCTCAATAATAATATTCAATATTCTCAGAATAAAATTGAAAATTACCCAGGATATAGGTAACAAGGAAAACATCAACTCATCTGTGAATAGTCAAAAGATGATGACATTGACATGACTCAATATCAAGAATCACAGCTTAAAGAGCTACTATAAAAATATTGTGACAAATGTGAATATTCAAGTAAGAAAGGGAAAGATAGAAAATATCAGCAAATAACTGAAATATATAGAAGAAGAAATAAATAGATCATTTAGCACTAAGAAAAAACCACTGGCTGGACTCCATTGCAGAATAGAAATTGCAGAAGAGTCAGTAACACAGATAAATAGAAAGTATGCAAAATAAACTACAGGGAGAACAAAGATTGAAAAAACTGAACAAATGTTAACAGATCTTTGGAATAATTTCTAACATCTACCATTTGTGTCATTATTATCCCAGAAGGAGAGGCAAAACCATGCAGAGCAGAAAAAACTATTTGAGCTTCCCAAATACAAGAAAGATATAAAGCTACAGATTCAAGAAACTCAGAATACCCTCAAAAAGATAAACTCAAAGAAATTTGTGCTTAGACATATATAATCAAAGAGCTGAAAACTAGAAAGAACAAAATTGTTGAAAGCATCCAGAGAAAAACAATTGTATGAATGTCTATAGATTTCTTATCAGAAATTATAACAAACAGGAAAAATGCTAAATAAAAAAAACTCTGTCTCCCAAATTCTAAATCAAGCCATTGGTATTTCTAGGAATATTCATGAAGTAAAGAGATTCTTCTTCAATTTATGTCTGAATTTGGCAATAAGGAGTTCATGATCTGAACCACAGTCAGCTCCTGGTCTTGTTTTTGCTCACTGTATAGGGCTTCTCCATCTTCGGCTGCAAAGAATATAATCAATCTGATTTCGGTGTTGACGATCTGGTGATGTCCATGTGTAGAGTCTTCTCTTGTGTTGTTGGAAGAGGGTGTTTGCTATGACCAGTGCATTTTCTTGGCAAAACTCTGTTAGCCTTTGCCTTGCTTCATTCCATACTCCAAGGCCAAATTTGCCTGTTACTCCAGGTGTTTCTTGACTTCCTACTTTTGCATTCCAGTCCCCTATAATGAAAAGGACATCTTTTTTGGGTGTTAGTTCTAAAAGGTCTTGTAGGTCTTCATAGAACCGTTCAACTTGAGCTTCTTCAGCATTACTGGTTGGGGCATAGACTTGGATTACTGTGATATTGAATGGTTTGCCTTGGAAATGAACAGAGATCATTCTGTCGTTTATTGAGATTGCATCCAAGTACTGCATTTTGGAATCTTTTGTTGACCATGATGGCTACTCCATTTCTTCTAAGGGATTCCTGCCCACAGTAGTAGATATAATGGTCATCTGAGTTAAATTCACCCATTCCAGTCCATTTTAGTTCACTGATTCCTAGAATGTCGACATTCACTCTTGCCATCTCTTGTTTGACCACTTCCAATTTGCCTTGATTCATGGACCTGACATTCCAGGTTCCTATGCAATATTGCTCTTTACAGCATCGGGCCTTGCTTCTATCACCAGTCACATCTACAACTGGGTTTTTTTTTTTTTTTTTTTTTTGCTTTGGCTCCATCCCTTCATTCTTCCTGGAGTTATTTCTCCACTGATCTCCAGTAGCATATTGGGCACCTACCGACCTGGAGAGTTCCTCTTTCAGTATCCTATCGTTTTGCCTTTTCATACTGTTCATGGGGTTCTCAAGGCAAGAATACTGAAGTGGTTTGCTATTCCCTTCTCCAGTAGACCACATTCTGTCAGACCTCTCCACCATGACCTGCCCGTCGTCGGTGGCCCCACAGGGCATGGCTTAGTTTCATTGAGTTAGACAAGGCTGTGGTCTGTGTGATTAGATTGACTAGTTTTCTGTGATTATGGTTTCAGTGTGTCTGCCCTCTGATGCCCTCTCGCAGCACCTACCATCTTACTTGGGTTTCTCTTACCTTGGGCATGGGGTATCTCTTCACAG
Organism: Bos mutus; assembly: GCF_027580195.1. Lineage (NCBI taxonomy): Eukaryota > Metazoa > Chordata > Mammalia > Artiodactyla > Bovidae > Bos > Bos mutus. The sequence continues at coordinate 66,903,888 of NC_091628.1, forward strand.
CTGCTCCAGCAAAGTGCATCCGCTGTTCCTTACCTTGGACAAGGGGTATCTATCTCCTCACCGCCGCCCCTCCTGACCTTGAACATGGAGTAGCTCCTCTCGGCCCTCCTGCGCTCGCATAGCCACCGCTCCTTGGACATGGGGTTGCTTCTCTCGGCTGCTGCCCCTGACCTCGGTTGGCCGCTCCTACGCAGTCGTAGCCTGGCACTCTCGGCCACCGCCCCTGACCTCAGATGTGGGGTAGCTCTTTTCGGCCACGCTTCTGCTTCAGTTCACTTACTCAATCATATTGGACTCTTTGCGACCCCATGAATCACAGCATGCCAGGCCTCCCTGTCCACCACCAACTCCCAGAGTTCACTCAAACTCATGTCCATCGAGTCCATCTGCCATAAGGGTGGTGTCATCTGCATATATGAGGTTATTGATATTTCTCCCTGCAATCTTGATTCCAGGTTGTGCTTCTTCCAGCCCAGCGTTTCTCATGATGTAATCTGCATATAAGTTAAATAAGCAGGGTGACAATATTCAGCCTTGACGTACTCCTTTTCCTACTTGGAACCAGTCTGTTGTTCCATGTCCAGGTCTAACTGTTGCTTCCTGACCTGCATATAGGTTTCTCAAGAGGCACGACAGGTGGTCTGGTATTCCCATCTCTTTCAGAATTTTCCCCAGTTTATTGTGATCCACACAGTCAAAGGCTTTGGCATAGTCAATAAAGCAGAAATAGATGTTTTTCTGGAACTCTCTTGCCTTTTCCATGATCCAGCAGATGTTAGCAATTTGATCTCTGGTTCCTCTGCCTTTTCTAAAACCAGATTGAACATCTGGAAGTTCACAGTTCATGTATTGCTGAAGCCTGGCTTGGAGAATTTTGAGCATTACTTTACTAGTGTGTGCTGCTACTGCTAAGTCACTTCAGTGGTGTCCGACTCTGTGTGACCCCATAGATGGTCTCCTACCAGGCTCCTCTTTCCCTGGGATTCTCCAGGCAAGAACACTGGAGTGGGTTGCCATTTCCTTCTCCAGTGCATGAAAGTGAAAAATGAAAGTGAAGTCATTCAGTTGTGTCCGACTCTTAGTGACCTCATGGACTGCAGCCTACCAGGCTCCTCCGTCCATTTGATTTTCAAGGCAAGAGTACTGGTTTGGGGTGCCATTGCCTTCTCCGCTACTAATGTGTGAGATGAGTGCAATTGTGCGGTAGTTTGAGCATTCTTTGGCATTGCCTTTCTTTGGGATTGGAATGAAAACTGACCTTTTCCAGTCCTGTGGCCACTGCTGAGTTTTCCAAATTTGCTGACATATTGACGGCAGCACTTTCACAGCATCATCTTTCAGGATTTGAAAGAGCTCCACTGGAATTCCATCACCTCCACTAGCTTTGTTCATAGTGATGCTTTCTAAGGCCCACTTGACTTCACATTCCAGGATGTCTGGCTCTAGGTGAGTGATCACACCATCGTGATTATCTTGGTCGTGAAGATCTTTTTTGTACAGTTCTTCTGTGTATTCTTGCCACCTCTTCTTAATATCTTCTGCTTCTTAGATAAAGGAAAAATAATGAGAGATCTGTGTACTATCAGAATTGCCTTAAAAGAACTACTAAAGAAAGGAAATTATACCAGAAGGAACATCAGAAGTGAAGGAAGAACAACAGAAATGATAAATATTTGGGCAAATATGATTGATTTTGATTCCTTGACATTTGACAATTGAAAGCAAAAAAATATGACATCTGATGTGGTTCTCATTGTATGAGTCATTTAAGGTAATTATACCACAAAGGCAGGGTAAAAAACTTTCATATTTATAAGATTTCTACAGTCTAATTTAAATTTTAAACCTAAGTAGACTGCAAAAATTTAAGTATTTGTACTATAATCTCTGTAGCAACTGTCACTCCTGTGCTTTACAGTGAGAAATATCCAAAAGCACAATAGATAAATTTAAATAGAATTCAGAAGATGATCAAATATCTTTGAGGCAGGAAAAAAAAAATGAAAGAAATGGTGAAAAGCAGAGGAAACAATCGGAAAATGAATAATGAAATGATTGACATCCAAATACACCAAATATAAAGTAAGTACTTTAAATGTATAATGTCTAAGCACACCAATTAAATACAAAGATTATCAGAATGAATTAAAAATATAAAAGATATGTACAGTATCTACAAGAAATTCACTTCAAATACAATAATATAAATAGAATATACGTAAAGGAAAGGCAAAAAAACCACATATGCGCATAAAAACAAAAGGCTGCTGGAGTGGCTATCTTATTTAGATATGTGGACTTCAGAGTATAGAAAATGACCAGAGATAAAGTGGGGAGATTATATATGAAGATGAAACAACCTCAAATATGTATTTTGAGGAAAGCAGAGGTTCAAAACAACCACAAACTGCAACACTAACACAACTGCAAAGACAGACAATTCCACAATTATAGAGACTTCAGCCCTCTTTTTTCAGTAATTGATAACACAGTAATAGAAAAAATAGAACAAAAGTAGACAAGAATATAGAGAACTAAACTGCATTATCAACCAATTGATTCAAACTGATACTTATAGAACCCTCCATCCAACTACAGCAATATACACAATCTTTCTATGGAACATTCACCAAAATAGCCCATATCCTGATTAAAAAAACTTCAACAAATATTAAAGAATTAAAATCATGCATAATATATTGTGATCATAATGGAATTGAATTAAAAATCCATAACAGAAAAAATCTAATTTGCCAAATATTTAGACATTTAGAAAACACTTCTAAAAAATCCAGAAGTCAAGGAAGAACTCTCAAGGAAAATCAGAATATATTTGAGCTAAGTGAAAATGAAATTTCAGCATATCAAAATGCATGTGATACAACTAAAGCAGTTCTTAGGAAGAAACATAGCATTAAATGATAAATGAGAAAAGGAAAAAAGGACTTTCATTAAAAAAAAAAATCTAAGCTTCCACCTTAAGGAGCTTGAAACAAGAAAAGGAAAATAACTCCACAGCAAGCAGAAGTAAGAGAGTAAGAAAATTAACAGCAGAATTTCCTTAAAAAATGAAAAATAGAAAAACATTAAGGAAAATGTTTTAAAAAGCTATTGTTTGGAATGGTCAAAAAATGGTAAACTTTTAGTAGGACTGGGAAAGACAGAAGACACACACTATCAAGATCAAAGATAGGATATACCAACAGATCCTAGAAATAGTAAAAATGACAGTATGAAAATACCTCGACAAGCTGTACTTGTACAGTTTTGACAAATTGTATGAAAGATATTAACTTCTCAAAACCACAGTCCACACATATCCAAAACAAATATCCTCCATAGCCAAATGACTATTGAGTTTATAGTTAAATTTTTTTTTCTGCAAATGAAATCATCCTGGTCCACAAGATTTCTGAAAAATTCTAAGAAACATTTAAATAAGAGTTATTTTTACTTATGTATATGACATTCTATATAGAAAACCCTAAAGAATCTCCAAAAATAATCCTGTAATTAATAATAATTAATAAGAGATATTACCAAGATTGTAGGATACAAATTCAACAAACAAAATTAGTTACATTTCTGTATAGTTGTTGTTCAGTCACTCAGTAGTGTTCGACTCTTTGTGACCCCATGGACTTCAGCACACAAAAGATAAAATAAGAATATTGGGAAATATAAGTGTCAAAAGAAATCAAGGAAGACACAGATGAAGACATAACATATTCATGGATTTAGAGGCTCAACATTGTAATGATGTCAATTCAACACAAAATTATGTCTAGAATTAATGCAAATCCAATCAAAATATCAGCAGGATTTTTTGCTCATATAGATAGTTTCCAAAATGAATGTAGGAGACACAAAAGTCATGAATAACCAAAACAATTTTGAAGAATAACAAAATAAGAAACTTGCATTTTTTATTTTAAAAATACTATAAAAGTATAATAATCAAGACAGTATAGTATTATGAAAGGGATGGACATATAAATGAAACAGAAGAAATCAGTGAAACAGAGAAGAAAATCCAGAGAGTAGATCTACTCATATATATCATTTTTTTGAAACAGAGAAGATAATCCAGAGAGTGGACCCACTCATATATGTCATTTTTTGGGGCAAAGATACAAGGGCAATTCAGTGAAGAAAAGTTAGGCATTTCAATAAATTGTTTTGGTACATTTGGGTATCCACATCCAAAGAAAAATAAACAGTGAGCTAAAGCCTGCATCTTAAAACTTAGCTCAGATGTGATTGTAGATCTGCACATAAAACACAAAACGTTAGCAGTTTTAGAAGAAAACTTGGAAAGAAATCTTCATGACCTGGAGTTCAGACTTCTTAGACCTCATACCTAAAGGAAGTCTGTAAAAGAAAAGAAGAAAAAAAAGAGTAAGACTCCACCAAAATTAAAAAAACATTTGCTCTGTTAAAGATAGACCATAGAAAAAGCAAAAGTATTTTCAAACCATATATCTGATAAAGGATTTGTATCCAGAATATATAAAAAAATCTCAAAATGCAACAGTGAAAATCAAATTTAATAGGGCAAATGACTTGAATAGATGTTATACCAAAGAAGACATTTGGAAGTCAAAAAAACATATGAATAGATATTCAAAATCAAAACCATTAAGAAGATATAAAAATCATGAAATATTACTACACACCTATTAGAATGGGTAAACTTTAAAAATTAATAATGCTAAGTGCTGATGAGGATAAGGAGAAACAAGAATTCTCACACATTGCTTGAGGGGATGCAATATGAACAACCACTCTAGAAGAGAGTTTTGTTAGTTTTCTTATGTTTAATATTAACTTATCATAAGCCCAGCAATCTCACTCTTTGCTGCTTACCCCAGAAAAATAACAACTCAGGTTCACACAAAAACTTATACATGAATGTTTATAGCAGCTCTATTCATAATTGTCAAATCTGGAAACAACCTGAATATACTTCAGTGGTTGAATGAATAAGCAAACTATGGTACACTGATATTTTAGAAGCCTACTAAGCAATTAGGAACTTATAAGAGCTGATTTTTGTTCACACAGAAGGTTGGATGAATCTTAAAAGCCTTATACTGAATGAATAAACCCAGTATCAAAAAGTTATAATCCTCATGTTTCTATGTATATCTCTAAAAAGATGAAAATTTGTTTATGGAAAACATCATGATTGACATGGTGTAAGGATGAAATATGGTGAGAAAACAGAGGGATAAAATAAGAGGTTTTGAATCAGGAGTAATGTGACTTTTGTATCCTTTATTTGATTGGTGATTACATGTGTATTAGCATAAGAGTAAATTCATAGAACTGTAGCCACAAAGAACAATTTTATGTTAATATAAACATTTAAATTTTATTTTAAATACCAGAACTGGCAAAATACTTGGAAGAAAAGCTACATGAAAGTGCTTAGTGAAGGTTATCTCTGAAAAAAAGTTAAATCATAGGCACACACACTCATTTTCCAAAATTACATGTGAGAAATAAAAGGCTTTAAGAATAATATGACACTATTTTTATTTCTAAAATTAAAATTTCAAGACAAAATTTTAATTGAAATAAGATAAATTCTGAGGCCATTTTAGAAAAAGCCTACATGAAGTACATTAAAAAGAAAAGCTATTCATGACAAGATAATACAAAGAAAGTTCTACATCTGTTTCAAGAAAAGTAAACCCAAACTGAGGCATTTTTTTCCCCAAATAAATTCTTGCGGGTGACCAAAATGTACTTTAAATGTGACTCTCAGTTGACCTAACCTACCACCTGCAACTCTTACTTGCTGGCTCTGAGTAAATTTTGGAGAATACAGTTCCTCCCTGTTTTCTTATTCCTCTTCTTGCTTCTAATCCTCCCCTTTTCCCTCCCCTGCTCTCTCTTTTGTGGTCCTTCAAATCTGTAACATTCTTAAAGGGAACTTTGGCATCACTTCTGTGTGTCAAGTCTTCTGAATAATTCCTCTGGAATCTTCTACCTTTGGTTTACACTTTTAGGTTCAGAAGAGTGTGATTTTCAGAATCAGGAATCCCGCTGGAATCCTAGAATATCCACATATCTATTGGTCATTGCATTGAAAATGTTTTTTATTTGTCTCTGATCATGTCTGCAGCTTAGTTTCTCCTCACTTTCTTGGCAGCTTCAACTATACAGTTTCCTAAATCCACTACAAATGTTCATGTCTTCATGCTTTTCCCTATTAATTACCCCAATAATTTGTGCATTATTTTTAATTAAAATATAGTTGATTTACAAAGTTGTGTTTTAGGTTTACAGCAAGGTGACTCAGTTATATAAATTTATATATATATATTTTCATGTTCTTTTCCCTTATAGATTATTACAAAATATTGAGTATAGTTCCTTATGCTTTCCAGTAGGTCCTTGTTGGTTATCTGTTTCACACATAATAGCATATATGTGTTAATGCCAAACTCCCAATTTATCCCTCCCCTCCTTCCCCTTTGGAAACCATGAATTTGTTTTCTATGGCTGTAGGTCTGTTTCTATTTTGTATATAAGTTCTTTTGTATCATTTTTTTTTTTTAGATTCCACATATGAATGATACCATATGGTATTTGTCTTTCTTTTTCTAACTTACTTCATTTAGTATGATCATCTCTAGGCCCACCCTTGTTGCTGCAATTGGCATTATTTCATTCTTCTTCCACGGCAGATTAGTATTCCATTGTATAAATATACTACATCTTTTAAAAGCTAGTAAAGTATAATTTGCATTATCATATCTGTCCTAATCCTTCTCTATTCCTCAGATGATAGATTGACTACCTTATCTATCAGCCCATTCACCACTGTCTTCACAGCTCTTGAATTTGCCTCTATTTTATTACTTCATTGTATTTAAATTTTGTCTAGTTACCAAACTAAATAATACCAAGAAGAATTTTTCACTTACTAACTCATATTTCTTTTTTTACTTTTTCAATGTTGCCAGCAATACTTACAGACATTCAAGAAGTGTTTGATTATAAATGTAAAAATGTATGCATGCATGAATGAATTCGACATTTCTTGCCTTCAGTTCTTTCTTTAGTATATCCTTCATGAGACTTTGTTTCTATTCTGTAGTATGTGAAGTATTTGAAAATGTGTTATTTACAAAAGCTGGCAGAATAGATGAAATCCTTTCTCACATAACACTAGACGATTGTTTTTATAACCAGTTTAGACAACACTGAATAAACTCACACCCACTCTACCTATGGCATCTATGCTATGATGTTAGCAGGATTTCTGAAAACAAAGCCAAGTTATTTACAAGTTATTCCATTGAGAAGTGAAAATGTTATAACAGGTACATTATTTTGAGTGAACAAAAATGTTCAGGTACTCTTATTTAGCATTAAGTGGAAATAGCTTTGCAAGTTCTAAGAAATAAAATATATCATATGCAAGTGAAAATTTTTGGTAATTGAGAGAAAGCTTTATATATTTAATGGCTTACCTTCTTAAGTCTTCAATTTTTCTATCTGAAAACGTTATCTATGTATTTGAAATCTGGGAAACTATTTCATGTATATTGAATGGACCTATTACTGAAAGAAAGTACTGTTTTTAATATTCAGCACAATAAATAAACACTTGTTTATTAATCACCCAACCATGTTAAGAACATCATGGTAGATAATGAAGATTAAAATAAATTGTCTTATTTCTTGTCCTCAAACTGGGTACACTGATAAGGGTCATGGACAAGGACTCTTAAAGCTATTGATACAAGGAAAGTCAAAATGTATTATGTTTCAGGTACTATACTAAGAGTTTCACAGAGTTTATCTAATTAAATTTTTATCATAAACAGATGAAGTTAGTAATATCATTTCTCATGTAAGGAGACATAGAGTAACTTGCCCAAGGACACACAGTAAATAGAGGAGCTGGAATTTCACTATGAATCTAGGTTTAGGCAAGTCACAGGACATTTTTGGTTTCCCAGTGCAGATAAAATTGATGTTTACACTATACAGTAGCCTATTAAGTGTGTAATAGTATTATGCCCCCCAAATGTGCATGGCTTAATTAAACAATTTGCTACTAAAAGCTGGTAACCATCATCTGAGCCTTCAGAAATTTCAGTTATCTTTTTTATTCTGCTGGAAGGTCTTGCCTCAGTGTTAATGGCAGTAGATTGGATGCTGAAGGTTAGGGTGGCAATTTCTTGACATAGGACAACAATGAAATTTGCTCTTTAGCATGCCATGCTGTTTGATAACAGTTTACCCATAGTAGAACTTTCTTTCAAAGTTGGGGTTAATCCTTTCAGACCCTTCTGCTGCTTTATCAACTACACTTATGTCATATTCACAATCCTTCAGTGTCATCTCAACAATCTTCATAGTATCTTCACCAGAAGTAAAGTCCAGCTCAAGAAACCACCTTTTTTGCTCATGTAAGAAGCAACTCCTCATCTGTGGAAGTGTTTTCATGAGGCTGCAGCAATTCACTCACATCATCAGGTTCTACTTCCAATTCTAGTTCTTTTTCTGTTTCACAATCATCTTCAGTTACTCCCTTCACTGATGTGTTGAATCCCTCAATGTCATCTGTGAGGGTTGGAATCAACTTCTTGCAAATTCTTATTGTTGATATTTTGACCTCTTCCCATGGAGCCACAAATGTTGATGGCATCAAAAATTGTGAATACTTTCTAGGTCTTCAGTTAACTTTGCTCAGACCCATCAGAGGGAGAACTATTTATGACAACTGTGAGCTGTATGAAATGTATTCATTTAATAATGTCATGTAATTTTATATTGGGTTTCCCTGGTGGATCAGAAGGTAAAGAATCTGTCTGCAATGCAGGAGACCTGGGTTGGGAAGATTCCCTGGAGAAGGGAGTGGCTACCCACTACAGTATTCCAGTATTTTAAATTACTCTTTGATCCATGGGCCACAGAACATATTTATGTTAGCAGGCATGAAAACAGTATTAATCATATTGTTTATCTTCATCGGAGCTCATGAGTGACCAGGAACATTGTCAAAGAACAGTAATATTTTGAAAGAAATCTTTTCCTTAAGCAGTAGGTCTCAACAGTGGGCTTAAAATATTCAGTAAATCATGTTGTAAACAGATATGTTGTGTACATCTTGGACTCCTTGTTCCATTGATACAGCACAGGAAGAGTAGATGTAGAATAATCCTGAAGGGCCCCAGAATTTTAGAAATGGTCAGTGAACATTGATTTCAACTTCAAATCACCAGCTGCCTTAGCCCCTTACAAGAGAGACAGCCTGTCCTTTCATGCTTTGAGGTCAAGCATTGACTTCTCTCTAGCTGTGAAAGTCATAGATGACATCTCCTTCTCATATAAGGCTGGTTTGTCTACACTGAAAATCTGTTATTTAGTGTAGCCACCTTCATTAATTATCTTAGCTGGATCTTCTTAATAATTTGATGCAGCTTCTACATCAGCATTTGCTGCTTTCTTTAAATCTCATGATACAATCTCTACTAGCTGAAAAATTTTCTCTTATAGCTTCCTCTCCTCTATGAGCCTTCATAGAATTGAAAAGGGTTAGGGCCTTAATTTGGGTTAGGCTCAGCTGGTAAAGAATCTGTCTGCAATGCAGGAGACCTAGGTGCAATCCCTGGGTTGGAAAGATCCCATGGAGAAGAGAATGGCTATCTACTCCAGTATTCTGGCCTGGAGAATTCATGGACTGTATAGTCCGTGGGGTCACAAAGAGTTGGACATGACTGAGCAACTCTCACTTTCGCTTAAAGGAATGTCGTGGTTTGTTTGATCTTCTATGTAGACCACTAAGATTTCCTCCATATCTACAGTTAGGCTGTTTTGCTTTCTTATTATCCTTGTGTTCATTGGAATAGAACTTTTAATTTCCTTCAATAATTTCCTTCTTCTTCACAACACAGCTGACTATTAGACACCAGAGCCTCACTTGCAGTCTATTTTAGCTTTCTGCATGCCTTTCTCACTAAGGTGGATCTTTGCTTCTTTTTGATTAAAGTGAGAGATATGAAACCATTTGACCATTCCTTTCACTTGAACGCTTTAGAGAGAGGGAGATGGGCAGGGGAAAGATATGGGAAAACAGCTGACTGGTGGGATTGTCAGAACACACACAATGTTTATTAAATTTGCTAACTTACATAGGCACAGTTTGTGGAGCCAAAACAGTTACAATAATAACATCAAAGATCACTGATCACAGATCACTATAGCAAATATAATAATAATAAAGTTTAAAGTGATGTGAGAATTACCAAAGTGTAACACAGAGACACAAAGTAAGCAATGCTGTTGGGAAAAACGATGCCAATAGATCTGCACACAGGGTTGCCACAAACCTTCAGTTTGGAAAGGAAATAACTAAAACGACAGTATTTGCAAAGCACTGTAAATGAAGTATGCCTGTAATATAGTCAAGTCATAGAGGTAAAACAACAGCTTCAGAAAAAAAAAAGTGATTGGAAAGGGTGAAGAATTTGGCTATAATTTAGGTTGCACTAAAACAGGAAAAGTAAACTCAGAGTGTGGGAGGCCTGAAAGGATAAGTTGTTAGCACACAATTTATTAATTTATTTGTTTCTCCATCAAGGACTGAATGTCTACTGTGCATATCTCTGTTGTAAGTGCTGGGGGTAGGATAGTGAACAAGACAGGGGAAACCCCTGTTGTCCTGGTGGAGGTAATATTATAAAGAGAGTGTCAGACTATAAACAGATAAATATGCAGTGTGTACTGGGTAGTGACAAAAACTTTGAAGAACACAAAGTGTGCTACATGATACAGTTGTTTAATATGAGTCTTCCATGATACAGACTATTTTGATGTATCCCTCTCCTTGAACGTTATATTGAACTACAGTATATAGTAGTATAGGGCAGTGATTATCAATTTGATGCTTTGCGTCAAATTGATAATCATTGCCCTACACTAATGAGAATTCTCTTCTTCCTACTACTTCCAATCCTCTCTGACTCTTTAAGCATCACCTGAATTTCTCTATAGGTATAGTCTCCCCAGAAATCTTCTCTGCTCTGCCCCAGGGAAGGTTAATTGCCCTTGTGTGCTGTCTCATTTTCTTACACTCACCATCACCTCTTGGCATGTTTCTTGTCTTACTAGCACGTCTCCTTTTTTTTTTTTTTGGCATGTTCTCGTCTCTCTCTTTTTTTTTTTTAATTGCTTTGTTTCTTCCATACCTACCATAGTGTCTCACATAGAGTAGACACTATAAATGTTTTAACATTGAAACTTAAATAAAGATGCAATGGGAGACAAAGGAGAGAAATGGCATTTGGAATTCTCCCTTTAAAGATCAAACAGTGTGGTGATATGGCAGCCAAGGAAGTAAGAAATAAACTTTGGGGAGATATATTTCTAGAATTTCACAGGTATTGAAAATCAAGCAAAAGTACCTTCATCTCTATATGTTGAGGAAAACAAGAAGCAAAACCAGCCCATGTGTTTCCTCATGGCTCACTGAACTCTTTAGTATAGGAAACTGAGAAATGACTCTCGGAATAGATACCTTTCCCCAGTCTGATAGCAAATGAAATCAATGTTTAGTAAATACAGAGGCCTAAATTACCACGTTTGATATGTCACATTTTGCAGATTAGTATACAGTTGACCCTTGAACAACAGGGGTTTGAACTTCTAGCATCCACTTGTTCACTGATTTTTTTTTTTAAAGGTAAATACTACAAATCTGCAGTTGGTAGAATACCTGCAGATACAGAGGAACTGTGGATATGTATGGCTGATGAAATTATAGGTGCTTAGTAGGTCAGCATCCCTAACCTACATGTTCAATGATTAAGAATATGATGCACACAACATACCCTGAAAGTTAGAATGCTAGCAGAATATATAAATGATTTTAAGGCATGTTATTTTGGGCATAAATATGTTACACATATAAATAGGGAATGATGTAATGTTTATATTGTGCTATAAATGATTTAAATAGAGAATACCAATTTAATCCATTATTTAAAAAGAAACTAATACAATTTTGGAAGTATAATTGACAGTATCATTTTCTGACATATCGTTCCTTGTACTTATTGCCTAAAAAATGATTTTAAAATTAAACTTTCTTTTTCCTGCTTTATGCTGTTATGATTCTTAATGATATATTTTGAAATTATTTTCAAATGTTTGTTTTGCTTTTATTTAAAAAAATCTTCACTTTCTCTTCCAAGAAGCCAGAATAAAAGGCGTGAGTTAACAGGAGTGGTTGAGAATATGGTAGAGGCAAATTTTGTCTTAAAATGCTTTCTTGGGAGCATCCCTTCCATACTAACCTGTTACTGTGTTGCCTTGAATTAAGTGTGAGATCAATTAATGTATATTGAGACTTTGAGCAGATAACATTACTGGAAAAAATGAAGTGTTTTTCCTAAGATTAAAGAAAGGCCCTTAAAGAGGACCTATTATGTACAGAGTGTAGAGAGGAGTAAAAATGTGGTGCTGGGTACAAATGAATGACTTTAGAGAGCCACTTTGCTCTCGCTTTGTGTGTGTGTGTGTGTGTGTGTGTGTGTGTGTGTGTGTTGGTCACTCAGTTGTGTCTGACTCTGCAACCCCATGGACTGTAGCCCACCAGGCTCCTCTGTCCAAGGCAAGAGTACTGGAGTGGGTTGCCCTCTCTTTAGGGATGTATTATATGTTGACTTGCATTGTGGTCTCTCACAATTACAGATGACATAAGTCTCAGAATTTCCAGTCTTGTATCACTGAACTCATGAGATACATGCTCCCTTGCTGGTATCAGGAAACTGTTTGCAGGAAACAATGTTACTGAATCTGCCTCTATGTTACCTTAATGGATTTGTGTGGCTCTGGGTTCTATGTCTTGGAAAGATCAGTGGCACTACGGAATTTGCACATATAATGGCCAATGCAAATCCATTCTTCTCAACTAGAGAGTGAGACATAAGTCACGGTGACAACTGGTAGCATCCCCAGTATCAGACCCTATCGATCTGTGGCTTCTTCAGTTCAGTTTAGTTGTTCAGTCATGTCCGACTCTTTGCGACCCCATGAATCGCAGCACACCAGGCCTCCCTGTCCATCACCAACTCCCGGAGTTCAGTCAAACTCACGTCCATCGAGTTGGTGATACCATCCAGCCATCTCATCCTCTGTCGTCCCATTTTCCTCCTGCCCCCAATCCCTCCCAGCATCAGAGTCTTTTCCAATGAGTCAACTCTTCGCATGAGGTGGCCAAAGTACTGGAGTTTCAGCTTTAGCATCATTCCTTCCAAAGAACACCCAGGGCTGATCTCCTTTAGAATGGACTGGTTGGATCTCCTTGCAGTTCAAGGGACTCTCAAGAGTCTTCTCCAACACCACAGTTCAAAAGCATCAATTCTTCGGCGCTCAGCGTTCTTCACAGTCCAACTCTCAGATCCATACATGACCACTGGAAAAACCATAGCCTTGACGAGACGGACCTTTGTTGGCAAAGTAATGTCTCTGCTTTTGAATATGCTATCTAGGTTGGTCATAACTTTGCTTCCAAGGAGTAAGCGTCTTTTAATTTCATACCTGAGTCACCATCTGCAGTGACTTGGGGGCCCAAAAAATAAAGTCTGACACTGTTTCCACTGTTTCCCCATCTATTTCCCATGAAGTGATGGGACCAGTTGCCATGATCTTCGTTTTCTGAATGTTGAGCTTTAAGCCAACTTTTTCACTCTCCACTTTCACTTTCATCAAGAGGCTTTTGAGTTCCTCTTCACTTTCTGCCATAAGGGTGGTGTCATCTGCATATCTGAGGTTATTGGTATTTCTTCCAGTAATCTTGTTTCCAGCTTGTGCTTCTTCCAGCCCAGCGTTTCTCATGATGTACTCTGTATAGAAGTTAAATAAGCAAGGTGACAGTATACAGCCTTGACGTACTCCTTTTCCTATTTGGAACCAGTCTATTGTTCCATGTCCAATTCTAACTGCTGCTTCCTGACCTGTATATAGGTTTCTCAAGACGCACGTCAGGTGGTCTGGTATTCCCATCTCTCAAAGAATTTTCCACAGTTTATTGTGATCCACACAGTCAAAGCTTTGACATAGTCAGTAAAGCAGAAATAGATGTTTTTCTGGAACTCTCTTGCTTTTTCCATGATCCAGCAGATGTTGGCAATTTGATCTCTGGTTCCTCTGCCTTTTTAAAACCAGCTTGAACATTTGGAAGTTCACGGTTCACATATTGCTGAAGACTGGCTTGGAGAATTTTAAGCATTACTTTACTAGCATGTGAGATGAGTGCAATTTTGTGGTAGTTTGAGCATTCTTTGACATTGCCTTTCTTTGAGATTGGAATGAAAAATGACCTTTTCCAGTCCTGTGGCCACTACTGAGTTTTCCAAATTTGCTGGCATATTGAGTGCAGCACTTTCACAGCATCATCTTTCAGGATTGGAAATAGCTCAACTGGAATTCCATCACCTCCACTAGCTTTGTTCATAGTGATGCTTTCTAAGGCCCACTTGACTTTACATTCCAGGATGTCTGGCTCTAGGTGAGTGATCATACCATTGTGATTATCTTGGTCATGAAGATCTTTTTTGTACAGTTCTTCTGTGTATTCTTGCCACCTCTGCTTAACATCTTCTGCTTCTATTAGGTCCATACCATTTCTGTCCTTTATCGAGCCCATCTTTGCATGAAATGTTCCCTTGGTATCTCTAATTTTCTTGAAGAGATCTCTAGTCTTTTCTGTGTCTTCTTATCATTAGTTTTAAGGTGTTCATCCTGCTGGAGGCCTCATTCATTCCTCTAGCAACTGCAGTGTGGTGGAGGAGGTGAAGTTTGAGTTGTAAATGTGTGGGCTTTTCCGGACAACAAAATACATTGTTCTCATCCTATTAATTTAAGTTTATGACTTTCATTAAAGCTGTCAGTATGTTCTAGATTGAGGTCATTTTAAAGGGTGCACTTTCCATGAAACGCCACATTTTAAAGTTAATTTTTATTTGAGTAAATGGCAACCCACTCCAGTGTTCTTGCCTGGAGAATACCAGGGACGAGGGAGCCTGGTGGACTGCTGTCTTTGGGGTCGCACAGAGTCGGACGTGACTGAAGTGACTTAGCAGCAGCAGCTCCATGAAATGACACATTTTAAAGTTAATTTTTATTGGAGTACAGTTTACTTACAATGTCGTGTTTGTTTCTGTTGTATTACATAGTAAATCAGTTATACATACCCATGTATCCACTATTTTTTAGATTTTATTCCCATATAGTTTATTACAGATTTCTGTAGTGAATCAAGTTCTCTGTGCTATCAAATGGGTCCTTATTATCTATTTTTACCTTTAGCAGGGTGTAAATGTCAATCTCAATCTCCTAGTTTATCCCTCCCCAGCTTACCCTCTGGTAACCATAAATTTGCTTTCTATATTTGTAACTCTGTTTCTACTTTGTAGATAACTTCATTAGTAAACTTTTTAAAATCTCACATATAAGCAATATCTTACGATTCTTGTCTCTCTTTAACTGACTCTCTTTACTCAGTATGACAATTTCTAAGTCCGTTTATGTTGCTCCAAATAACTCTGCCACAAATTGTAGGAAAAATGCAAATGTTTTAAGATATTTTCTGTTGTTTATGATACCATCTTATCCCAAGCTATACAATTTCTGGGAATATTTTTAGAAATTGTATTCCCTTTCAAATTATCCTGTGTTACTTTTGTTCACAAGCCCTATTTTTTTTCTTTGTTTTATCTTTTTTTTCTTTGTTTTTTCTTTCTTTTGACTTAAAGAAATGCAAATTCTCTACAAAGTCATTTTGTTACAATCGTCTGAGTTATAATTGTCTCTTCTCTCTGATGAATCCTTTGACATTTTCCAACAATGGAGGACGTGAGAACTACGATTCACAGCCTGTGTGGTTCCCCACCCCCTCCCAATTCCATCATCTCTTGCAGGACTTTCCCTGTGGTCACTTTACCTCTCACCACATTGTGCTTGTTATATAGTGACAGAGAAGTGAGCATATGAGCCTCAAAGTGAGTATTACTGTAGTCAAGTTCTGGGAGCCCTCATTCCTGGTTGGTTTGTATCTTGGGTGTCTGAGCTAGAATCTGTCAGTAGGAAAGGAATAGAATAGCTCCTGACCTTCTTTAAGACCAGCAGGCTTGTCCTGCCTTCAGTACTAAGGCATATATTAATGAGCTTTTGATAATTTTGCTCAATCATACCCATTCACCTTACATTTCATTGAAATGTCTCCACTATTCTGTCCACACAATTTCTTAATCATTGGGTTCTAGATGGGTTTTTCCCCCTATTTTGTTTTGTGAAAATATATGCATTTTCCTCTTTCCAAGTCACTGTGAATACTTTAGTGACAAGTTAGGAGAAATAACAAAAAGACTAGCCACTCCAAATGCATTTTTAAATGAAAAATCCAAAGCAATAAGTACATTTTCGAAGATAGTTTTCTGTAAAAATTTCAGTAAATAAAAGACATCTTAACTAACACAGAAAGAAATATCTCTGAGAATAACTGTGTACAGATTCTACCTTAAGCCAATAGATAGGGAAGGCTTTTGGAGGAAGTTATCTTCTGGATTTTAATATTCCAGATTTTGATATGTTTTTCTCCACTGCTTCTTCTGATTTTCATTTCCCCTCTGTAATATGCCGTGAGCTATTCTGCATTTTCAGTGCTTTTTTAGAAGAGAAGGGGGGTGGCTCCTCTTCACGCTTTGGAGATGAATGATATCATCAGTCATCAAAAATTCACATGGATCATTACTGCATTCACATTAATTTATGCTCAATTAACACACTTAGAATCAGTTTTCTGTGGCATTGAGCCAATTGGCTTTATAGCTTCTGGCTCTGAAAGGTTCATTTTGCTTCTGTTCACTGGTAATACAATGAGCTACAGTCCTCATCCCTGTTATTAAAGTCTTCAGGTCTTTGTATTTGTGCATAAATTGAACAAGGCCAGCGAGGGGGTGGAAAGGCTGTGACTGAGTTCCTGGCTGAGAGCCCTAGTCTTGCATATTGGCAGCTGGCTTCCACACAGATGTGGGGAGCCACACCTGAGTAGCAGGTCATGGTCATATGTCATGAAATGGTCACCAGGAAGAGGACTCTGTTAGATTCAGAGGGACAGGAGAGCAGTCTTTCTACCCTTGAATCCCCGAGTTTTTCTGTGAGGACTGAGGCAGTCGGCAGGGCTTGCTTTCCTATAGTGCAGATTAACAGGAAGAGAACTCCTTTAATTTCCAGACCTTCTGGAAATAACCCTTTAAGGACAGCTAACCATGGGAGAATGTGCAATTCAAAATTGGAATCTCTGTCCATGGAATTCTCCAGGCAGGAGTATTGGAGTGGGTTTCCATTTCATTCTCTAGGGTATCTTCCCAATCCAAGGATTAAATCTGGGTCTCCTGCATTGCAGGCAGATTCTTTACCATTTGAGCCACCAGAGAAGCACACATTTTTTACTGTTCTATTTAATAACTGAAGACATTTATTTAATAGTTTTTCTTATTAAGATATATATTTCTTTTTATTCTTTTTTGTTAATTCATGCTAGGAGGATTTCAATAAGAGTTTATTTAGGGAAATGTAATTTAGACATGTATTAACTACTTATTTGTAGTAATTTACTTAGAATAGGATAATCAGGAAAAAAAGGGAGCGAGGCTAAAGGTCTTAGCAAGAATCATACCTCTTATTATTATTCTTTCTGTCATTTATCTGTCACCTATCAACGTCTCCTCTGATGTAAAACCCACATTCTTTAACAGTGGTTCTTTCAAACATGCTCTTTATGTTAGGGATATAATTCCCAGATCTGAAAACTGGGAAGGAGGAGACAGGCTTTGAGAATGCCTTCAGCAAAATTGCTGGGTGGGCTAGTCAACAGAATAGTGAATATCTATCAGAAAGATTTGGAGAAATTTTGATCATCTTGTGTTCCAGGTTCAAACCCAGATAAGCAATCTTGAAGGAATGGGATGCAAAAAAAAAAAACACAACTACCATTCATTTCATGCTTGCCTTAGTGCAAGGCATTATTGTATGTGCCTTGTATCTCACATCAGCCTCAGTAAAATATGACATGAGTACTATATTATTCCTGGGCTTCCCAGGTGGCTCAGTGGTAAACAATCTGCCTGATGATGCAGGAGATGAAACAGACTCAGGATTGATCCCTTGGTTGGGAAGATCCCCTGGAGGAGGAAATGGCAATGTACTCCAGTATTCTAGGCTAGGAAACCCCATGGACAGAGGAGCCTGGCAGGCTACAGTCCATGGGGTCATAAAGAGTCAGACATGACTGAACACACATGGTATCATCCCTCTTGCAGATGAGTAAGTGAAGGCACAGAGGTAAGGAACATGCCTTGGACCACAAAGTTAGTCATGACATGCAGGCATACAGGCCTCCAGGTATCAATCTAGAGTCTTCTCATTATCCAGGGCTACATAGCCTCCAGGAAAAAGGAGTCAGAAGCTTTGGTGAGGGTGTGTGGGTGGTGGGGAGAAAGTTGGCTAAAGCTGGGTCAAGATGCCTTAAGTTCAGGAGTACTTTGAATGAAATAAGAGCAAAATTACCTACTGAGACCAGTAGACTGTACAAGCCATTCATTTTTCTCCAACAAAGAATCCAAGAGGCATATTGCAGAAATGCATGACTCTTCTCTGCAATAGCAAACCAAAAATTACAGCTATAGTAACCAAATATCCCAACCATCCCAGTGATTAACAAGATTCCCTCACTCATACTGACTGGCAGAATCCACATAAATGAAGGGGAAAAAAGGAAGGTGTATGCTGAAAAGTCAGTAAGCAGAAATGGAAAGGGTTAGAGGAAACTGAAGAATATGGAGGGTAAACGTACAAAATAACCTGGAAAAACAGTGATCAGGTAAAAGCAGTGAAGAGAATAAAGCAATAATATCTTTATAGAATCATGCCAGAAATTTATTTTAATTTGCTAAATACCAAAACATTTATCAAGTGTTTCTTTTGTGTTAGATGCTTCTAGGCTTAGAACTGGCAATAAATATATGAATGTATAATCCTTATTCTCAAAAATGAATTCATAATCTAGTGGTTGATAGGCAAAAATAACTAAATTTGGAAAATGGAGAGCAGGGACTTTTGAGAGTCCAAGGAAGTATTCCAAATATTAATGATACTTGGAAGATTAACAATGGCATAGATCCAAATGTAGTTTCTCCCTGTCTATTTCCAAGGCTTTTGTTCTTAATCCATGACAGAACACTGAAGCTCAGCAAAAAAGTGACATGAAGTTTCAAACTGAAATAGATGCTTGACAAAGTAGTGTTTTTGCTTGACCTGTGTACCTGCAGCCAACAATACAACATGGCTTATTATTCGGGTTTATTTTTTCAGGAACTAGGCTCTTTTGAATACCCTTGTGTGTGTGTGTTTCTCACTCAGGCATGTCCAACTTTTTGTGACCCCATGGAGTGCAGCCCACCAGGCTCTTCTGCCCATGGAATTCTCCAGTCAAGAATACTGGAGTGGGTTGCCATTCCCTTCTCCAGGGGATCTTCCTGACCCAGGGATTGAACCTGGGTCTTTTGCATTGCAGGCAGATTTTTACTTTCTGTAGGGCTACCAGGGAGGACCTGATAGCTGTAGGCACTGAGACAATTGTTATTTTGATGGGTACAGTATTGAGAAAACCATGCAACAGCACCCTTGCAAACCGAGGAGGAGTGATTTTAGAAACCGAAGTCATCAGCAAGAATTTTTCAAATACAAATTTTAACTTTAAAAACTAATAATCACTAACCGTTCAAAAAATTTTGTGAATATAAAAATCAGACAAGAAGTACTTAAAGCATAAAAGAAGCATTAGATTCTAATGAACTATCACTATAAAATTGTATATTGTGCTTTTAATACAACTATTAATTTCATGGTGGGACCTCTCTGTTAGCTAAGGGTCCCTGTGAGCCTTGCCCGGTATTTAATTTTGTGGGCCAAATATGGGATAGTACAGCAGACTCACAGGTACTATTTTCTTTTTTAAGGTCCAAAACAGAGCTAAAATATTTTCTTCTGCAAAGCGAATTACTTACATTTTTAAAAAAGAGGCAGCCTGGGGAAAGATTATTCTAGATCTACATAAGACAAATAACCCACATAGCACTGGTTACCTAATTTGTGATCTGGAAATTAATTTGGGCATAAAATACATTTAAGTCTGTATTATTGGGTCTTAGTGAGCTTTTAAAGGTAGTTTTAACATCATTTTTTAAAAAATAAGATCAAAGAAATGCAAGTTTGTAGACCTGCTAAATCACTTAGGATCTTCCAAGTAAAAATCTCTTCCTGCTAGAGCAAAAATGGCTGAAGTGAATTCCTTTGTCAGCAAATAGTGTTGCAAGATAAAAAGAATATGCTGTGGAAAAAGAAACAAGTATTAGGACAAGTTATTCATTCTGGGAGGTGTTCTGTAAGGCTGATAAAGTACCAGATGTTTCTAACACATCACAGCTTATGATATTTGCTAAATTCTATTTCTTGGTGTTATAATATATGCACTGTTTTTTTCCTGAACCAATAAAGGAAGCATAACAGAGAGGATGTGTTTTTCAAAAAATAAATGGCTTCCTTTGTAAAAGTAATGTTTTATGGGAAAACAATGCAAATGTAATCACTGATGAAAATTTGAGAGGCGCAGTACAAAAGTGAGTCTCATCCATCACATCATTCATTGGCATATGATTGTGACAAGATGTTGAAACCAGAAGTGCATAAAGCATTACAGGATATCATCGAAGCAGTTAATTTTATTAAAACAAGAGCTTTTTCAAAACAGAAAAGAAATTGAACAATAGTTTGCAATAAAACTCGGAGTTTTCAAGAAACTCTTTTGTATCCAAATATTTACTCATTGCCATCTGGCAAGGAACTCTATAGGGTTGATAAACTTAAATAATAGGATATGCTAGCTAGCTTAACACTTCAGAATATAAACATACTTTATCTATCCCTTTATACCAAAAATGCCATTTGATCAATGTTTGACAAAAATCTCCTTTTGGTATATAACTCTTGATAAGTAGAATTTAGAAAAGTTTTTGTTAGTATTCAGGTACTTGATATTGAAACCAAAATCAGTATGATTTTGTAAACAGAAAAAAAAATCAGATATCCATGGTTCAAATACATGGAAACAAAGTTTTCTAAATTACTTGAACATCAGGCATTTCTAGATTTTCCAAATAAGCACTACAGTGAATTTTAAATTATTCATTTGTAGAAAAACTACATCAAAGAAGATGAAAATCAATCAGCCATATTTCAACAAAGGGTTTTATATCATCATATCAATATTCACTACAGTCTACAGTTCAATCATTTCACTTGAATTAATATTTTTGTAAGACTACTCTCTCAGTTATGATGGTTATTAAACTAATGAACAAAATAAACCAAACTTAAAACCAGACTTCCAAGTCACTCAGTTCAGTTCAGTCGCTTAATTCAGTTCAGTCGCTCAGTTGTATCTGACTCTTTGCAACCCCATTGACTGCAGCACGCCAGGCCTCCCTGTCCATCACCAGCTCCTGGAGTTTACTCAAACTTATGTCTATTGAGTGAGTGATGCCATCCAACTGTCTCATCCTCTGTCATCCCCTTCTTCTCCCATCTTCAGTCTTTCCTAGCATCAGGGTCTTTTCAAATGAGTCAACTCTTTGCATCAGGTGATCAAAGTATTGGAGTTTCAGCTTCAACATCAGTCCTTCCAATGAACATTCAGGACTGAGTTCCTTTAGGATGGACTGGTTGGATCTCCTTGCAGTCCAAGGGACCCTAAAGAGTCTTCTCCAACACCACAGTTCCAAGTCACTATATGCTCTATTAAAAAGAAACCAACACTTAAACATAATTAAGAATATTTTTTCTAACAATTACAAAATTGTGTTATGAGGGCTTCCCTGGTGGCTCAGATGGTAGAGAATCTGCCTGCAATGCAGGAGACTCAGGTTTGATCCCTGGGTCAGGAAGATCCCCTAGAGAAAGGAATGGCTACCCACTCTAGTGTTCTTGCCTAGAGCATCCCATGGACAGAGAAGCCTGATGGGACACAGTCTATGGGGCTGCACACTATGGGGTCGCAAGGAGTTGGACACCACTGAATGACTAAGCACGCATGTACATGCACATGAGCAAAACTAATATGAAACACAATTTGGTGTTAATGTTATGTATTTTATCTCTGTATTATTCAGTATAATCTACTTTTTGTCTAAGTTTTGAAGTACTTATGAGATGTTATTACAGTAAAATATTTCATATAACTAGCAAGAAAGTGCACAGTTGTTGAAAGTACAGGTGATTTTTAACAAAATTTGGAGACCTAAGCAAAATGATAGCATCGTGCCCTTTTGGGATATGAGAATCTTATATGCCAGTTGTATCATTTAAAACTACTTAATTGTCACAACCTTGTGGAGAATATCAATATTAAAATATAACATAAGATAGTTAATAATAGCATTGTCAATGTAGTATTGCAATTAAGGTAATAAGTATTAGTCAGATTGGATTCAAGAACAACTGGAATTTCCAGGACTAATTTGCCCTTCACACTTGAGCCACTTACATCACCTTTATGAGCATTAGTTTCCACACCTACAAAATGTCAATAATGGCATTTAATGTTCTGCATGGTGTGGGAAATTGAGTGTGATAATCTATGTATGGCTTTTTATTACTGTTTATTAAATAGTAGCTTTTAAATTGCTTAATGATTAGCTATTATAATAAATTACTAAAGCAAAAACAATGCAGTTTTTTTTAATATACCATTATATGATTCTAGAACCTGTTGAGAATTTTATAAATGAATCAATATCCCAGTAATTTGTTTTTAATAGATCTAACAATAAAACATTCACTATTTTAGCAATAAAAATGTAAGTATATATATTTATACACGTCTTGTACCTCCATGTACATTGAAAAGAATAAGAAGTTTGTCATTTTTTTCCTCCTAAAATCAGATTTACCAGACTTCCCTGGTACCTCAGCTGGTAGAGAATCTGCCTATAATGCAGGAGACCTGGGTTCGATTCCTGGGTTGGGAAGATACCCTGGAGAAAGGCATGGCAACCCACTCCAGTATTCTTGCCTGGAGAACCCCATGGACAGAGGAGTCTGGTGGGCTACAGTCCATTGGGTTGCAAAAGGTGGACACGACTGAGCAACTAAACAACACGTTCACATCGGTAGTCCGATAAGACTGCACAACTAATACACACACAACTCTTCTTGGTCTGTAGTGAGGCCAACTCTTCCAAAGTCCTTCCATTGAGAGCCTTTCAGGAAAGCAAGAAGGAAAGTGATAAGTTGATTAGTATAGTTTGATTATTCTTTTATTTGAAAACAAAAGCACTTATTGCTGAAACTATTTGCTTTGGGCTACTTGGCCACGATTTGTAGATAGACACTGATGATGGGCATATCATTTTTACATACAAAGTTTTATGAGCTCAATATATGATCCAAAGCAGATGTGATGAATACAGGGATGAGTAACACTGAAAACCTTGGAAGTTCCTTCTTTGCAAATAATGATCCATGCCGGGATTCTAAAAGTATTAAAAAACTGAAAAAAATTTAGTGGGACTTGTAACTAAGAGAAGCAATTTTATGTGTTCAATTTTGTGCCATCTTTAAATGCAAATTGTTGTTAAACTGAAGGTCATCACACTTGATGGCACCTCACTGTGATTAACTCTGCACTGTCTCAGCAGCCCCCTTGTCTGTTTTCTTCAACTGTCACACAGTGGGTGACTTCTGTTTGGCCTACCATTTGCTAATTATTGGCAAATTCTCCTTCTAATACTAACATTTCCCCCACAATGGAAACTACACAGTGAAAACAATGTTTCTCTATCCATCATAATGCTCTGAATTGTCAACAATGGATTCAAAGAAAAATGTCCCCTTTTCATTGAATCAAGTGATCATATGGATTGCTTCATTTGAAAATCCCATTAATACAGGGAGGAAACATGTAGTATCTAATGAATCAGAAGTAAGTAGTTTGAAAAGTGTGTTTGATAAGAATAATAATCAGTATTGAAAAGCATCAAAGATATTCTGGATAAGATTAATGAGGATAGGAAAAGAGGGAAATTTAGCAGAAATATAAATGGAGAGAGCTGAGAGTGAGTAATATGTCTACCTGGTTGGAATCAAAACAGAGATTCCAACCAGCATATTTCATTAAATATCCAAAGAGACTGTTGTTAAAGATAAGACCAGAGTTCCATCAGAGCAAACAGTCCTTTGATGTTCTCTCTTCTCCTTTATCCTTCTTTAAAGTTCTACTTCTTGTTTCCAAATAAAGAGCCAGGGAAGAGTGGAAGAAGTTTGCCTCCTGCATCAGCTTCTCCTGCTGGAAGTTCACAATATTGACAACAATATATTGATCACAGTATTGACAATATACTCATCTACACTGAAGCTTTTCTTTATCTACCTCTTTCTTAGTCCTATGAAGAAATACATACTGGTCCTTCCAGTGCTAATCATTGAATGTCTCCTCATTCCCTCCAGGCTCTTGTCATTACCCTTTCCAGGATCTTCAACTTGTTTTTCACTGATTCCTTCATTGTATAAACATCTCAAGTAACTCCTGCTATAAATGTTGCTCTAAAAAACAGAGGGAACCTCCCTTGACTTATGTTCCCAAATAGGTATATAAGACTCATTGATTTGTTCCATTGTTCTACAGATTTTGAGGGGGAGCAGTGCATGTATTATGTGTGTTCTGAAGTCTAAAATTATAGAAATGTGGAGAAATAGACATGCAAATAATGAAAGAAAATGATAACTAATCGGGGGTCATAGAATGATAAATGGAAGGTAAAAGATAGGATAGATGTTGACTTAAAGGTCAATTTTAGATTGGAACAATTTGTGAAGATTCCTTTGAAAGGAATAATGTTTAAACTAAGAATTGAATGCTAAGAAATATTGTGCTGCATGATAATCTGGGTCCGAGTGCTCTGGACACTCACTAGCTCCACAATAAGTGTGAAGACCTCAAACAAGGCTGAAATTTGATATATTTGAAAAACAGAAGTCCAGCATGAATGACAGACATATACAAGTGGAACGGGAGAAAAGTCAGCTTGCTGAGCAGAAGCCAGATCATAGAGGCCTTTGTAGACCAAGGTGAGGAGTGTTGATTTTACTTACAATTGGGAAGACATGGGATGGTTTTAAAGAGGGAGTCAAATAATATAATTAGCTTTTTGGCCTTACTTGGATGTTTTGTGGTAATGGATGCCAAGGAACAAATAATAGAAGCAAGATCAATTAGGAAACTATACAGCTTGTTAGGAAACTAGAGTTAATATTAAACTAGGAGTACATCATGGGAAACGCTGGACTGGAAGAAACACAAGCTGGAATCAAGATTGCCAGGACAAGTAGCAATAACCTCAGATTTGCAGATGACACCACCCTTATGGCAGAAAGTGAAGAGGAACTAAAAAGCCTCTTGATGAAAGTGAAAGTGGAGAGTGAAAAAGTTGGCTTAAAGTTCAACATTTAGAAAACGAAGATCATGGCATCTGGTCCCATCACTTCATGGGAAATAAATGGGGAAACAGTGGAAACAGCATCAGACTTTATTTTTTGGGGCTCCAAAATCACTGCAGATGGTGACAGCAGCCATGAAATTAAAAGATGCTTACTCCTTGGAAGGAAAGTTATGACCAATCTAGATAGCATATTCAAAAGCAGAGACATTACTTTGCCAACAAAGGTCCATCTAGTCAAGGCTATGATTTTTCCTGTGGTCATGTATGGATGTGAGAGTTGGACTGTGAAGAAGGCTGAGTGCTGAAGAATTGATGCTTTTAAACTGTGGTGTTGGAGAAGACTTTTGAGAGTCCTTTGGACTGCAAGGAGATCCAACCAGTCCATTCTGAAGGATATCAACCCTGGGATTTCTTTGGAGGGAATGATGCTAAAGCTGAAACTCCAGTACTTTGGCCACCTCATGTGAAGAGCTGACTCATTAGAAAAGACTCTGATGCTGGGAGGGATTGGGGGCAGGAGGAGAAGGGGACGACAGAGGATGAGATGGCTGGATGGCATCACTGACTCGATGGACGTGAGTCTGAGTGAACTCTGGGAGTTGGTGATGGACAGGGAGGCCTGGTGTGCTGCGATTCATGGGGTTGCAAAGAGTTGGACACGACTGAGCGACTGAACTGAACTGACTGAGGGAGGTAATGAAAGAAGTGTAGAAAAGCAGAAGGATTTAGACTGTGTTTTGGATTTAGAACTGACCTCTTGGAGTGTTGGAAATGAATTGTAATGGTGATCTAGAAATAATTGTTAAGCTTTTGGCTTGAGTCAATAGGTACATGAGTCCATTTGTGACTGAGATGCAAAGATGCAGTAAGAAACAAAAGCAGGGAACTTAACACAGATTATGTTAAGTTTAAGGTAACTGGATATTTAGTTCTGAAATTTAAATGAATGGCCAGGGCAGGACTTATAAATTCAGAGTAAACATTTAAATATAAAGATATTGACATATATATACACTACCATGTGTAAAATAGCTAGCTAATGGGAAGCTGCTGTATAAGACAGGGAGCCCAGTCAGGCACTTTGTGATGACGTAGAGGGGTGGGAATAGGAGCGGGTAGGAGGGAGTCATAAGTCAAATGGCTTATGACTCATTCACATTGTTGTATGGCAGAAACTAACACAACATTGTAAAGCAATTACTCTCTTTCTGGAATATATAAAACTCTGTGGAAAGAAAATATCAACAGAGGAAATAAAGGGATCACAAAGCAGGGCATAATATGGGCTGAATATTTGTATCTCTCACCCCAAATTTACATGTTGAAAACCTCATGTGATAGTATTTGACAATGGAGCCTTTGAGAAGCAGATATGCCAGAAAGATGGAGCCCTCGTGATTAAATTAGTGTCTTTATAAGAAAAGAAAGACAGAACTCTCTTTCCCTCTCTGCCATGTGAGGAAGCTAGGAAGAGGTCTCTCAGAAGACCCTGACCAGCTGGCCCCTGATCTCAACTCCTAGCTTCTAGGATGGTGAGAAATTAATGTTTGTAGTTTAAGCCACTCAGTCTGTGGTTTTGTTACAGAGTTCAGGAAGGCTAAGACAGTGAACTCTCATATTTAGATGTCTAGCAGAGGAGGAAAAGCCGGAGATTGTAGGTGGCATGTGATGGGTACAAAAAAAAAAAAAAAAAAAAAAAGGCAGTGAGGAAGAAAGTGAAGAAAGCTATTATTCTTTAATGAAATTTTGCTGTGAAGGAGATAAAACACCTCAGTTTGTACACTCACTATCACAGGATCACTATCTCCAGTAGAACTGTTGCAGTCACCTCCCCAAAACAGTAAAGTGGCTCTTGCTAAGACTTCTAAATAGTCTTCAAATACATTACTTTTGTGATGCTAAATAACCAGGTTTTTCTCATATGTGATTCCTTAGGCTTACTTTAGCCTCTTGAGTATGAACAAAGTCACCAATCCAAGCCACAAATTGGGGGAAAAAAAAACTAAATTAAGAAAATATTTCCATTTAACCGAGCTGTGATATAAGAGCTGTTTTCCTCCTGAATTTAATGGAAATGCTTAAACTACTGGAAGATGGTTGATCACTACCTTTTCAGTATAATTTCATTCAATAATAATTTTAATTATAAAAATTGAATATTTATTCACTATTCAAATTTGAAACTTAGAAAAAGGTTGAAATTTCCATGTATTTCAAGAACGTTAGCCCCTAGAGAGCCAAAATCTAAATGATGTCCAATAAAGGTAGGCTCTGTGCTCAACAGTGCAGTTTTGAGCTTCTGCAAAAACTGTGAAACACTATATGTTTTAGTTGCAAATGTAGTACTAAATCTGTTCTTACTGTTGAAGATGTCTTAATTTTTCCAGGAATTGTTAGAATTTGGCCACATTTTTATAAAACTTCAGAGAGAGAAGTTTGGCAAGCCAGCACCTGTTGACTGATACAAGTTATTGCCAGTTGGAATAAAAATTGGCTTAGCTTACATAGTTGCTGTATGAAAGTAACCTTGTAGAACCCTACATGAGTATATTTTTCTGTTAGTCAATACAGAATTTGTTAGTTTTCTTTTTTTACTAAAGAATGAAATCCATATTAATTACTAGTATCTCTGTCTTTAAATGATAAATAAGTTTTGAAATTAAATGTCTGGGGACACATCAAAATTTAAAGGATTTAATAAATATTACATTTCTTGATAAAATAACAATATTAAATTAACTCACCATCTTCTGTAAATGCTTGATGTGTATTCTAAGAAAAAAAACTTTTTGGATAGCAACATGAATTTTAAATGTAATAACCTGGTGTATGTGTTAAGTGTTCTTTAGACAGATCAGCTGAAAGACTGAGCGCTTTTTTAGTGTTGTTTCAAATACATCACTAAAATAATTCTACTTAATAGGATACCCTTATTTTATAAAATGTCTATAAAATAGGATTAGGCCATTTTAAAAATAAAGATATACTTGTTAGTGATTGTGAAGCTTAGAAATTGTGCCTTTTACATAGTAGGAACTGAAAACCTAATGAAGTAAATTCTAGTTTAACTGGGATTTACTGAATTATTGCTGTACTATTGTTAATCCCTTTTACATTGGAAAAATGATAATTTTTGCCAATTATATCTGCATGTTATTCTTTAAGGAATTGAAGACCAAATGAAAGATTCTTTTGAGAACACTTAGTAAAAGAATAGGGATTCCCAGGTTGCTCAGTGGTAAAGAATCTGCCTGCCAATGCAGGAGACACAATAGATGAGGGTTTGATCCCTGGATCCGGAAGACCCCCTGGAATAGGAAATGGCAACCCACTCCAGTATTGTTGTCTGGAAAATCCCATGGACCTAGGAACCTGCCAGCCTACAGTCCAGGGTCTGAAAAGAGTTGGACATGACTGAACGACTAGGCACATACAGTAAAAGAGTTAAAAATATCGGACTATAAAAGATGTCACACTGATTGTGATATTTTTACTAATAGTTGGAATTTTGCCTTCTTGCCCAATAGTTGGACATTCTCAGTTCAAGGGGTCTCAAATCAATAATTTGCATGGATTCTGTGTGACACTTAGGATGGATCTTAAAAGAATTTAGATATATGAAAATATAACAGCCTTCAAGTTAATCAAAGATTGCAAATTGTCTACAGCAAACAAATGCATTCAAATATCAGCATCCATATAAAAATAATATATTATTTGACTTATAATGAAGTATTATTTTGTAAATATGAGACAAACAATGGAAGAATTATAATAAAACCAGCCACATATAATCAAATAAGTTGCAAAAATACACCAAAAAATAGTAATTGTCTCTAGGTAGCAATTTGGGCTTCCCCAATGGCTCCATAGGAAAAGAATCTGCCTGCAATGCAGGAGGCGTAAGAGATGTGACTTCGATCCCTGGGTCAGGAAGATCCCCTGGAGGAGAAAATGACGACCCACTCCAGTGTTCTTGCCTAGAAAATCCCATGGACAGAGGAGCCTGGTGGGCTACAGTCCCTAGGATCACAAAGAGTCAAACACAACTGAGCATGCACTCATGCTAGGTAACAATTTAGCTCATGAATATAACTAGCAGATAAGTAACCTGCAGTTTAGCTGCTCTACTCAGTCCAGCCTCCAGAGTTCTGATCACAGTACTCAGCTGGATTCATCTAGTTCAAATATTCCTCATAAAAGATATAAGGAAAGATTTTTTAACTCAGAATTTTATAAAGACACCAAAAATAATTGAAAAAATAAGACCATACCATGGAATAAGAAGTAGATAGTCATATTAAACATTGTGTGCTAAGTTGCTTCAGTCATGTCCTACTCCTTGGGACCCCACAGGCTGCAGTCTGCCAGGCTTCTCTGTCAATGGAATTTTCCATGCAAGAATACTCGAGTGGATTGCCATTTCCTACTCCAGGGGATCTTCCCGACCCAGGGATTGAACCTGTATCTCTTACATCTCCTGCATTGGCAAGTGAGTTCTTTACCACTAGCACCATTAATCATTAAAAATCTGTAATACATTACACATAATATATAATGTTGTTCTACAGTTCATAACCATTCTCTAATTGCTAGGGAACTTGTAGAACTCTTAGCAACTTAAAAAAAAGGGGTGAGTTGTAATAAAACACATTGTAAAAAATGTAGAGGCTTCAACACAAAAAGTGCTGTTTCTTTTTCACACTCAGGTCATAAGGGTGGGGACAGAATGGAGAGGTGGGCTCACTCTCTGCAATAACGCAAAAACCCAGCTCTTTCATCCTCTAAGGCCTCAGTTTTCCACTGTATTTTCTGGATGCAGCCAAGTGGCAGTTAGAAAATGGAGTACATATTTCCATCCAATTATATTAGGTAGAATTCACTCATATGGCCTTAGGCAACCACATAGAAACCTGGAGAATGTAGGCTAGCTGTGTGCCAAGGAGGAAAAGTGTTTCATAGAGCCAAGGCATTTTCTCAGAGGTTGAAGATTTATAGCTTAAGTCAAATATGTAGGTCATCTTTTATTTTCTTATCTAATCACACACATTTTTCTCATCCTCTTACATGTGAATAAATGCTGTCCACTGTTCTTCCTTAAGATAGAAAACATTCCCACAGTTGTGTGTCTTTCATGTTGCTATCTTATTGCAGGCCCTTCCCCTTTCTCATCAAGACTGATGAACCATCCACATAACTAATGATCTCCCTTTGAATGTCTTCCAGTGTTCTTCACATAGGTTCCACATAGATTCCCAGTGATCTTTGAAAAAGCATATGTGATCCTGTCACTTCCTGCTTAAATCCTTAAATAGGAACCTTTCTCTATAACAAAAGTTTAAGCTGCTTAGCAGAGATTGTAATGACCTAAATTCTTGGCACAGTCTGACAAAGTCATAGTTGTTAGTGTCAAGGCTAGCATTATGACTGCAGAAAATTCCTCATTCTGGTTATACCATGTCCTAGGTGTTGAAATTTGGCAGGTTTTTCTGAAGCTGAAGTTTATATCATTTTTCTCAGAGGAATGATACATTCATGTGAATCATCCATAATCTTGCCCGGTCTTAACTTCAAACAATGATGCCTGTTTGATAAAATATTAACTTTAGATAATATTGTTGGAACAGAGGCTTTAATATTTGGAGCTAAATAATACATGCCTGGATATTGAGTAAATTAGTAGTTTTAGGAGATACTATTCATTCTATACATAAAATGAAGTATACTAGTTTTATAATATAAAATAAAGTAATATAGTTAAAATGATTTTATATATTTAATATATTGATATGTGTACAGATCTGATATGATAATCACTCTTATCAGATCTTTCCAGAAATTAATGTTCACTGCCTTGCTCAAGAACCACCCCCCAGGCCCTCTGCTCCTCTTCCATTGCCTGTGTCATCCCCAAAGGCTGCGTTTCTACCAGTGTGAGTGTGTGCTAAGTCACTTCAGTCATTTCCGACTCTTTGTGACCCTATGGACTGTAGCCTCCCAGGCTCCTCTGTCCGTGGGATTCTCCAGGCAAGAATACTGGAGTGGGTTGCCATGTCCTTCTCCAGGACTTTCTACCAGCAATGATCTCTATTCTCAGTACTACTACTCTGGTTTTCTAGTAAGGAGGATATGGGCTTTTCCATGAATTATGTTGTACTCAGGGTAGGCAAAAACACGTTGATCTTTCCACACAGCCAAGTGAGATGAGATTGACATTTTCATTTGAATGGAATGAAATGTCAGACATTGGATTGTATAGTAACAGGATATTAACTGTGCACCCTGACACTTTCCAGGATTCTGTTTAGAGTTTTAT
The DNA here is from genome assembly GCF_027580195.1 of Bos mutus. Lineage (NCBI taxonomy): Eukaryota > Metazoa > Chordata > Mammalia > Artiodactyla > Bovidae > Bos > Bos mutus. The sequence continues at coordinate 66,935,784 of NC_091628.1, forward strand.
GGGGCTGCTTCTTTCTCCCATTCTGGAACTGTCTTTAATTAAAGGTGGATGGCTCATCTCCTTTATCTGTATTGCCAGCCTCAATATAAAAATTTATCCCTCACTTCACAAAAGAAGGGAATATTTGTATTGTCCAATTTCCTGAGTCCCCATTTAATGCCTTAGAATCTACTCATTTCCCAAAATGATACAACAAATGTCAGTTTCTTTCAGAGAAATGTCCCATCCACAAGGCTGTGGTTTAGACCTTTGACTTTAATAAGATATTCCCACATGTAATTCATGCCTTTGTGTATTCATTCATTCACTCAGTCAGCCTATATGAATTGTGCACCAACTCTGAGACAGACACTGATGGTATTCTAAATGAAGAAATTGAAGTCTCCACTCTCCTTGAACTTACCTTCTAAGGGGTAAGAGATGACAAAAAATAAAAAGATTTGATGTAACAGATCTGGATATGTGTTGAGAGGGAAAATGATGCAAGATAAGTGGTTAGTGATTAATGGTACACAGTAGAGTCCAAATAACTAAATCTAGGTTGTGCTCAATTGTATCTGACTCTTTGTGACCCTGTGGACTGTAGCCCACCAGGCTCCTCTGTCCATGGAATTTTCCAGGCAGGGATTCTGGAATGGGTTACCATTTCCTTCTCCAGAGGATCTTCCAAACTCGAGGATTAAACCATGTCTCTTTCATCTCCTGCATTGGCAGGCAGATACTTTACCACTCTGCCACCTGGGAAGCCCAACCAAATCCTGGTTACTAAATCCCAAAAGAACAAACAATGTCATGAGTGACACCAAAAGGGATCGTTACATGCTTTTTCCAGTTCCTTTCATCACCTATCAGAAGATTCCCCAAACACTGGGGTCTAATGTCTCCTCTTTAAATTTTATATTCTCGATCTGGGTTATCTAGGAATTAGAATAATTATGAAATTGGTAAAACTGTATGAAAAGTCAGAGTTTCTTTCACTGGGGGTTCAGGTCTAGACCCCTCCATTGGTCACTAATAAATACATTTTAAAGAGTGGTTATTTGCTTGTTTTAATTTATGTCCCAATAAGCCAATTTATTTTTAAGATACACATCTTTTATAAATGAAAGAACATACGACAAACAGAATTATAAATTACCAAAACAAGGTGGGTTTAGGGGAGATGCTATGTGGTAGTTTAGTTAAATTGATATGTTTATTTTTAGGACTAAATTATTTTGGCAAAATAGTATAACCCTTTAAACATGATATTCACATTTTATGATGAATTTGAGAATGATTATCACTACTTTATCAGAAAAGATTATCTTCTTTAGAGAAAAGTTAATTTGCCCATTCTTTGCTGATATTTATTATATCCTGGGAATTTAAAATTTTATAGCAGAAATCAGGGGGGAAAAGGATTTTAACATGTTTAATTTTGATTTAAAGATAATTTCCCTCTCAAGTGTTGGCTGGAAAGTGTGTAAAAAACTTTAAGTGTCACCATTATTTTATTATATATTCCAACTCCATAAGCATTGTAAGCTCATTTGTTTAAAATAGCACATGAATTGATCTTAATATATTGTCAAATGTCCCTTCAGTCCTTTCCTTTCCTTCCTTTCCTTTCCTTCCATCTCATTCTTGCATCATTAGAATTTTCATTAAACATATTTCTTTGTACTAATTGAGTTATTTATTGTAAGAACATTCATTGACTTGTGCTACCATGCCTCAAAATTGAGAGAAAGAAGCTAGCATATTATGCTGGGACTTATTACCTATGGCTTTGAGTATTATTATAAACAACTGGTAGAAAAGAAGAGTATTTGAATAGTAATCTTAAATAGCTCTCCTCTCAATCCCAAGTCTTATAGTAATATATGCTCAGTAGGAACAGCAGTTCCAGAGCACTCACTAGGGGATAGATGTTTATTTCGAAAGGTCTCCCTTAACTTCCATCAGAAGAAATATGTTCTGATGTCAAAGCTATTGCCTTGCCTTATAAGTAAAAAGATCAGATAGAGCAAAATAAAATCAATAGGAAATTTTGACAGGAAAGAGTTTCTTTTATCCACTCCCCTCCTTTTTTTTTTCCCATCATAGGCCCTGCATTTTTTTCATGTTGTTTGGAGAAATATGTAAGATTGAACTTGTTTATCTCATCAACAAAACTTTTACACCCAAATTAGATTCACAACTGAGAAACCTGTTTTTTTAACAAGTCCTTTTTCCCAAAAACTACTTGAGTACCGACAGTAAATGAGGACATAGGCTTCCTGGAAATGTGGGTTTGTTGTAGGTCATTTTCTTCATCTCTCAGGGCTCACTATGGAATAATACAATTTTGCAGACACCAAAGAACAACAACATTGGTGAATGTATCATTTCAAATTAATGTTTTCATTTTCTTCATATATGTACAGCATAGATCAACCTGGACGATACTGTGCATAGTGAAATGTCAGAGAAAGAAAAGTACTCTGTTATCACTTATATGTAGAATACAAAAAATAAACGAATATAACAAACCAGAAGCAGACTCACAGGGGTAGGGGATTATGAGGTATAGCAAGAATGCATGCTCACTTACATCCTATTTTTGTGACCTTATGAATGGAGGCTGCCAGGCTCCTCTGTCCATGGGCTCGTCCAGGCAAGAATATTGGAGCAGGTTGCCATTTCCTCTTCCAGGGAATCTTCCTGACCCAGGGATCGAACTCACGTCTCCTGTGTCTTCTTGCATTGGTAGGTGGATTCTTACACCACTGAGTCACCTGGGAAGCCAAGAGGTACAGACTACTATGTATTAAATAATAAGCTACAAGGATATATTGTATAGCACCGGGAAATACAGCCAATGTACTGCCCTGTGCTTAGTCACTTAGTCATGTCCAATTCTTTGAGACCCTATAGACTCTAGCCCACCAGGCTTCTCTGTCCATGGAGATTAATGGAATGGGTTGCCATGTCCTACTCCAAGGGAACTTCCCAACCCAGGAATTGAACCCAGGTTTCCTTCATTGCCAGCAGATTCTTTACCGTCTGAGCCACCACGGAAGCCCAGCCACCAGAGAAGCCCAATATTCTATAATAACTTCAAATGGAGTATAATCTATAAAAATATTGAATCACTGTGTTGTACTCCTGAAACTAACACAATATTTTTAAGTCAACTATACCTCAATTAAGAAAAAAAATAGCTGGGCAAAGGAGGATGATGGCATGCAATCACTTTTTTCCATAAATGTTATAAAGTAGATAACTTTATAACTATCAAGGCTATAATTTTCACTCAAACACTCTACATATGTTTGTGTCACATTTTTCATTTGAAGGTGGAATCATTACCAAATTTAATGGAAAATTAGAAGGTTTTAGTAAGATGAGACGTTTCCTCAGGCCCTTTCAACCATGAAACATTAAATTAGATTTTAGTGAAGATTTAATGTATGGAAAATATAAGATAATAATATATTCCCTATACTCAAAGGACTTACAAATAGTGGAAGAAGCAAAACATGAATTAGATAATATAAAACAATATGTAATTAGCTTTCAAATGGATTGCATATTCAAAATGTAAAACAATTCACTAGTGCAAAACAGAAAACAATAAAATGAAAAATGCATAGTGTAAGAAATAATTCTTAGAACAGGATAAGAAATGGAATTATATACAAGTTCAGAGATATAAGGAAGAACTTCATGTTGGTTTTTCAATTGAACTCTGAAAATACCTAAGCCTTTAATTATTTCCTCAATCTTTTTTTTTTTTACTTTTATAATGCTTTGTGTTAATTGTTTTTCCCAATGAATATTGTCTAAATTCTCTTTCTTGTACTTTCTGATATATCTTATATGCCAATAAATATTTTTTTAATTGAAGAATAATTGCTTTACAATATTATGTTGGCCTCTGCCATATATCAATATGAATTAGCCACAGGTCTCACACACTAGTAAAGTAATGCTCAAAATTCTCCAAGCCAGGCATCAGCAATATGTGAACCGTGAACTTTCAGATGTTAAAGCTGGTTTTAGAAAAGGCAGAGGAACCAGAGATCAAATGTCCAACATCCGTTGGATCATCGAAAAAGCAAGAGAGTTCCAGAAAAACATCTCTTTCTGCTTTATTGACTATGCCAAAGCCTTTGACTGTGTGGATACAATAAACTGTGGAAAATTCTTTGAGAGATGGGAATACCAGACCACCTGACCTGCCTCTTGAGAAACCTGTATGCAGGTCAGGAAGCAACAGTTAGAACTGGACATGGAACAACAGACTGGTTCCAAATAGGAAAAGGAGTACGTCAAGGCTGTATATTGTCACCCTGCTTCTTTAACTTATATGCAGATTACATCATGAGAAACGCTGGACTGGAAGAAGCACAAGCTGGAATCAAGATTGCCAGGAGAATATCAAGAACCTCAGATATGCAGATGATACCACCCTTATGGCAGAAAGTGAATAAGAACTAAAGAGCCTCTTGGTGAAAGTGAAAGAGGAGAGTGAAAAAGTTGGCTTAAAGCTGAACATTCAGAAAACTAAGATCATGGCATCTGGTCCCATCACTTCATGGGAAATAGATGGGGAAACAGTGGAAACAGTGTCAGACTTTATTTGTGGGGGCTCCAAAATCACTGCAGATGGCGATTGCAGCCATGAAATTAAAAGATGCTTACTCCTTGGAAGGAAAGTTATGACCAACCTAGACAGCATATTAAAAAGCAGAGACATAAAAAAAAAAAAAAAAGCAGAGACATTACTTTGTCAACAAAAGTCCATCTAGTCAAGGCTATGGTTTTTCCTGTGGTCATGTATGGATATGAGAGTTGGACTGTGAAGAAAGCTGAGTGCCGAAGAATTGATGCTTTTGAACTGTGGTGTTGGAGAAGACTCTTGAGAGTCCCTTGGACTCAAGGAGATCCAACCAGTCCATCCTAAAGGAGATTAGTCCTGGGTGTTCATTGGAAGGACTGATGTTGAAGCTGAAACTCCATTACTTTGGCTACCTGATGTGAAGAGCTGACTCATTTGAAAAGACTCTAATGTTGGGAAAGATTGAAGGCAGGAGGAGAAGGGTACGACAGAGGATGAGATGGTTAGATGGCATCACCAACTCAATGGATATGAGTTTGGGTAATCACCAGGAATTGGTGATGGACAGGGAGGCCTGGCGTGCTGTGGTTCATGGGGTCACAAAGAGTTGGACACGACTGAGTGACTGACCTGAACTGAACTGATACATATTGAATCCTTCTGTGCTGGATTCTAGGGCCACAAGATTAAATAAGATTGTTAGCATTCAAACCCAAACTCATTGAATTGCAAATATTAGTAACTACCTAAACTAGTTTAGTTAAAGGCTTGCTATTGGAGAATTTTGGGATACTTCGTGAACCACCAAGGTCAAGACTATGGCTGGGCCTCCTGGAGTTCTGTTTTCCCTGGTGGCTCTGACAGTAACAAATCTGCCTGCAGTGCAGGAGACCGGAGTTCAATCTGTGGGTCAGAAAGATTCCTTGGAGAAGGGCATGGCTACGTACGCCAGGATTCTTGCCTGGGGAATCCCATGGACAGAGGAGCCACAGACCATGTGTGCCACAGACCATGGAGTCAGAGAGTCAGACATGACTGAGTGACTAACAGGTATCCTGGAGTTAGTTCTAAGAGGGTAAGAGGAAAGTTACCAGGGATGAGAGTGGGTATTCTCTTCATCTTGTCTGGGTCTATCTGTTGTCCTGTCTGCATCATTCTGTTTTTCTTAACCAACCATGCTCTTCAATTCATGTCCGGTCATCTTTACCAGTAACTTAACTTTGCACACTGCTTTGGTCTGCCATGATACATTCTCAGGCCTATATTTTCTGTGTCTCTTCAAGTGCTTAGCCATGACTGTGTCAGGTTTCCAGGTATCTTAGGTGTTTTCAAGACAAAAATAAGTGAATTTTTACTCACTTTGCAAATGCGATGCCTGGCTCTGAGTTAGAAGTTTGTTTCTGCTCCAGCCGAGCAAACCTGGGTGGGAAGGATCCACCCATAATCGCATGGCAGGTGCTGCTTTAGAGAGGGTGGGTGCTATAGAAGGGCGTGTAGGAGGACGAAAAATAAAAGCCTATCTCTGTCTTCATGTTGCTTCCAGCTTTGCGAGGATGAAATTTAGAGAGAGATGAAAACAGTATTTCGGGGCCAGTGAACTTGCCAAGTGGCATGTAGAGCTGGAAAACTTTAGGAATTATGAGCACTCAGAGCAGAAGAAACTTTTTGTCAAACAGTACATCCTTATTCTGTACATCCTTACTGTTTTAACCACACATGTACATGCAGAACTCACCCACCCATCCCTGCTTTGTTCACTCAGAGAACAATAAAAGACTTGAGAAAAAGTCAGAGTGAAAACTTGAAAACAAATGATGGTTTCCTCAGATAGCATGATTATATATATAAAACAAATAACTTTGGCCTTTACAAATTTCACACTTAACCAACACATCTCTTTGTGCTTGTTTATTAGGGCTGGAACCAGTGAGCAGAGGTATAGAAAGTAGAATAAATACAGCAACCATGATGGTAATGTAAGGCTTAACCTCAATAGGTGGAGTGAGTATTGATTATCAGGTAATTTTAAATAGAAAATATACTAAGAGGCAAGCATGGGAAAAAAAAAAGTTTGCAAAATATGTCAAGGAGCTGATATACTTAATAGTGAATTTTCAGGACGTGCTTTTCAAAGCCATTACCTTACCAGAATATGTATAAGTATTACATGAAAAATGCACTAATAGTAAAATTCATTTGGAAATCTTTGCACTAAATAAAGTTTAACAAGTTGATTCTCTGTGTATCATCTGAGTCTTTCACACACCAGTGTTTATTATTCACCTTCAAGAGGGATAGTACAATTAGTAGCATTTTTAATTCATTTGACTACAGTCCTCAGTGTTTTATTGATCTGTCAGATATATCTCCAATGAGAAGGTCAGTTAATAGTTTTAAATAAATGCCAAATATATATATGCTTTCCTGGTGGCTCAGACGGTAAAGAATCTGACTGCAATGCAGGAGACCCAGATTTGCTCCCTGGGTTGGGAAGATGCCCTGGAGAAGGGAATGGCAACCCACTCCAGTATTCTTGACTGGAGAATCCCATGAACAGAGGAGCCTTGTGGGCTACAGTCCATGGGATCATGAAAAGTTGGACATGACTGAGCAACTAACACAAATATATAAATCAAAGATGATGTACCCATAAAAGTACATTTAACCTATTGTTAAGCCCCACTACTAAGAAGGGAGCAAGTCCAAACAACATGATTTTTAAACCAATTAGCATACTTCTTTGTTGCAGAGGGCAGAATATTTAGAGAGACCTCCCACAACTTCTGGATCTGAAAATGATTTGGCAATATGTATCAGTGGCACTGAGAAAGGGAATATCATTTGATCTTATAATTACATTATAGATATCCAGCTTCAGGGAAGAACCAGAGTAAAATAAAGTTTTTAAGCACAGCTCTTCATGTTGGCATTACTTATAATGACCAAAAAACAAAACTGAAGTGCTTTTAGTTCTATTATAAAATTAATGATGACATATATACAAATACAATATCACATAGTCACTAACATCGTGGTTTTGAAGAATATTTAATCATCTGGACCAAGTTTCTTGGTATAAAATTGATTTTTTAAAAAGTAGAAAATAGTTTTCTTTTCTTGACATTTTTCAAACTTCCTACTTTTTGCATATTTCTCAGGGAAAATGTATAACACAGTAAGTTACACTTGTTAGCTTTGAAAAGATTCAGGTGCCCTGTTTTTGACTTATAATTAAGGTGTGTTCCCAGAACTACTCCCATATTTAAAAATTCCACCTCCAAAGCAGTACAAGGAAAAGGTATTCATTTGCATTGTTTTAGCAACTTGTGAACAGCCTTTTAAATGCAAATACCTGAATGCATATTTCAAAGGTAAAAAATTAAGGCATTTTTCAAGTGCTGACTTATAGTAGTGCAGTTGGCATAAGCATCTGTGGAAGAAAATTTATCATGCCAGAAAATAATTGAAATGGTGGTTGAAAGGTTCCTGAGAGCAACCTTTTATCTGTGGCTTAAATAAATACTTTCCATTTCAAACGCATCTCTAACTGCACCATATAGTTCAAGTGATCAGTAAAAGTAGACAACTGACTTCTTCAAGGAGTCTTGATTTTTATGTGATTTGATCAGCTCACAGAGTATAAATTCAACTGCCAGAGCTAAACACATGCACAGGCTTATCTGAATTCTTGTATTCCAGGCATCTGGTAAAATATGTTCATGTCACTAGCTTCTTTCAAGTCGTGTTTATCATCATCTCCCTGATTGCCTAATATAAGTTTACAACCAGTCTCCTAGGTGTACTAGTACATTACAGCTCTCCACAGATATCATAAACAGCGACATCTTTGGTAATGAATGTCAGAATCATGCCAGCCTAAGAGTATATTATCCATCTCCTTGTCTCGTTGCTGACACACCAAGTGCGACACTTGTTGGAAATTCCGTAATCCAACAACCCTTAATATACAAATTTTGCACTAGTTGCACCAAGAAGATATTTCAGAAGCCCAGTCAATTATGAAGACAGAATGTCTCTTATCTAAACAGCATCACTGTCTCAGTCATTTCTCATTTTCCTTCAATTAATTTGTCTTTTACTATGGAAACATTGAAAGGCCTAAGATTTTAAGGCCAGAAGGGATGCTAGTCTAAACATTTAAATTTGCAAATTAGAAAGTTGAAGATAAGAGTTAACATATTTGCCTAAAATTACACTGGCAACTGGTTATCTATTTAGAAGTAGAACTAAAGTATTTCGACTCCTGCTACTGCTGCTGCTAAGTCGCTTCAGTCGTGTCCGACCCTGTGCGACCCCATAGACAGCAGCCCACCAGGCTCCCCCGTCCCTGGGATTCTCCAGGCAAGAACACTGGAGTGGGTTGCCATTTCCTTCTCCAATTCGACTCCTAGTCTAGTGCTATTTTCATTATGCCAGGCAGACTCACCAAAACTGATTCCTCAAGTGAATCTATTTAGAGCAACCACATTTGATTGTATTTGTTTTTTTAAAAAGGATTATGTACTCTCCTCCCTCTCCTTTCCTCCCCTCCACCCTTGCCCTTCCTTTCCCCCTTCCCCTTCTTTCATTTTCTCCTTGTCTTGCCTTTCCTTTGCTTGCTTTCACCCATCTCTCCCTGCCACTCACTCACTCTCCTCCTCCGCCCCCACTTCCATCTTCCTTCTGTCCCTTTTTCCATCCTTCTTTCTCCGTCCTTTCTTCTTTTCCCCTTCATCTCTCCCTCCCTCATTTTCCTCCTTTATACCTGTTTTGCCCCAACATCTAAGCAACGTTTTTGGTTACCTCTCTGTGTGCACTTAATTTTCCATATGACATTTTCTCTTGCCCAACAATTAATTTTTGTAAAGATGCCCATCAGAGCTGGTTAGTATATCATCCAAATCCTTAATCCATCTGCTTAAATCTAATTTTAGTCAAAGGGCCAAAAAAGATCCAAGTTAATCAAATGCTTTTACCATATAACTGATAGTAATATTCTTTGGGGAATTTTTGAGTTTATTATAGAAACAAATACAAACATTTTCCCTAAGTAGGAAGCACATTTTCCCTAAGAGTACACTTTTAAGGATATTACATCATCAGATTTAGAATAATTAACTTTGACTTTTATATTCATTATGTAATAGTTTATGGACTATTGGCACCTTGCCATACCACAAGAACTACAGAATAATAATATATTGGTATATATTAAAACAAAAACTCTCCTGCATGATGATATCTATTAATTAATATAAGAAGCATCATCACTAATAATACGACAGTCTATTTGAAGAAAACCATTTTAGGCAAAAGTGTTAGGTAGCAGTTTTCTTCTCCTAACCTACAGATGAAAGCAACTGTTACGTACTTTCCTAACTATGTGAAGTAGATGTTATAATGTTAGATGTATACAAAGATGAATAATATAATAGCAATCCTATAAAGAAGTATAGTCCAAAAATGTGAAGTAAAGAGAGAAAAATAACTTGTTATAAAAAGAAATACTAGATTTTGGTGATGAGGCAGTGGAAATAAAAGTTACGTTCTTACCAATGATATTTTAGTAATGATATTTATACTTACATTTAAAGTGAATGTAATATATATGTTTACAACATTTGGCTCATTTGCAAATATGTAGGGTACTTTAGTTGATTTTACCAGCAAGGGGAGGAAGGTTTGGTGAAAGAAAGAAGTTGTATTCAGTATAAAGTAATGAAATGGCTAATTGTGCCCTCTACATATTGAAAAGCAGAGACATTACTTTGCCAACAAAGGTCCGTCTAGTCAAGGCTATGGTTTTTCCAGTGGTCATGTATGGATGTGAGAGTTAGACTGTGAAGAAAGCTGAGCATCGAAGAATTGATGCTTTTGGACTGTGGTGTTGGAGAAGACTCTTGAGAGTCCCTTGGACTGCAAGGAGATCCAACCAGTCCATTCTGAAGGAGATCAGCCCTGGGATTTCTTTGGAAGGAATGATGCTAAAGCTGAAACTCCAGTACTTTGGCCACCTCATGCAAAGAGTTGACTCATTGGAAAAGACTCTGATGCTGGGAGGGATTGGGGGCAGGAGGAGAAGGGGACGACAGAGGATGAGATGGCTGGATGGCATCACTAACTCGGTGGACATGAGTCTGAGTGAACTCCGGGAGTTGGTGATGGACAGGGAGGCCTGGTGTGCTGTGATTCATGGGGTCACAAAGAATCGGACACAACTGAGCAACTGAACTGAATTGAAACAAAATTATAATGATGAGTACTCCCAGGGACTAAGGAAAATTTGGCCTAAGATCTTAACATATTGCATTTTAAAGAGCTTTTACTATTCATATGTGATCACTATCCTCTACAACATCTTAGAGTGGGAGTTAACTAAAAACAAAGAAAACGCTAAAATCCAGAAAGAGCAGGAGCCTAACTCAGTTGAGTGAAGCATATTTGGAGGCCTAGAGTGAATGCTAGCCCTGAAGCTCTCTTCACACAACACTGTACCAGAAGCAGCTGCTCCTAACGTGTAAAGATAGAGAATTAAGAAAGATACAGGCACCCCAGTGTTCGTGGCAGCATTATTTATACTTTCCAAGATACAGAAACAACCTATCAACAGATGAATGGATAAAGAAGATGTTGTACATATATACAGTGGAATATTACTCAGCCATGTGAAAGAATGAAATAATGCCACTTGCCACAACATGGTTGGGTTTGGAAGGCCATTATGCTAAGTGAAATAAGTCAGACATAGAAAGGCAAATACTATACTATATCACTTATCTGTGGATCTAAAAATACAATAAACCAGTGAATAAAAGAAAAAAGAAGCAGACTCAAAAATATAGAGAATAAACTGCTGGTTACCAGTGGAGAGAGGAAAGTGGGGAGAGGCAATATTGAGATGAAAGTGAAAGTGTTTGGCACTCAGTTATGTTTAACTGTTTGCAACAGTGTAGACTGTAGTCCCTGTCAATGGGATTCTCCAGGCAAGAATCCTGCAGTGGGTGGCCATTGCCTTCTCCAGGGGATTTTCCCAACCCAGGGGTTGACACTAGGTCTCCCACATTGCAGGCAGATTCTTTACCATCTGAAAAATCAGTTCAGTTCAGTCACTCAGTCATGTCCGAATCTTTGTGACCCCATGGATTGCAGAATGCCAGGCTTCTCTCTCCATCACCAAATCCCAGAGCTTACTCAAACTCATGTCTATCAAGTAGGTGATGCCATCCAACCATCTCATCCTCTGTCATCCCCTTCTTCTCTTGCCTTCAGCCTTACCCAGCATCAGTGTCTTTTCCAATGAGTCAGTCCTTCACATCAGGTGGCCAAAGTATTGGAGTTTCAGCTTCAACATCAGTACTTCCAATGAATACTCAGGACTTACATCCTTTAGGATGGACTGGATGGATCTCCTTGAAGTCCAAGGGACTCTCAAGAGTCTTTTCCAACACCAAAGTTCAAAAGCATCAATTCTGCACTCAGCTTTCTTTATAGTCCAACTCTCACATCCATACATGACTACTGGAAAAACCATAGCTTTGACTAGATGGACCTTTGTCGGTAAAGTCAAGTCTCTGCTCTTTAATATGCTCTCTAGGTTAGTCATAACTTTTCTTCCAAGGAACAAGTGTCTTTTAATTTCATGGCTGCAGTCACCATCTGCAGTGATTTTGGGACCCCCCAAAATAAAGTCTCTCACTATTTCCATTGTTTTCCCATCTCTTTGCCATGAAATGATGGGACTAGATGCTGTAATCTTAGTTTTCTGAATGCTGAGTTTTAAGCCAACTTTTTCACTCTCCTCTTTCACTTTCATCAAGAGGCTCTTTAGTTCTTCTTCACTTTCTGCCGTAAAGGTGGTGTCATCTGCATATCTGAGGTTATTGCTATTTCTCCCAGCAATCTTGATTCCAGCTTGTGCTTCATCCAGCCTGGCATTTTGCATTATGTGCTCTGCATATAAGTTCAATAAACAGGGTGACAATATATAGCCTTGATGTACTCCTTTCCCGATTTGGAACCAGTCAGTTGTTTCATATCCAGTTCTAATTGTTGCTTCTTTACCTGCATACAGATTTCTCAGGAGGCTGGTCAGATGGTCTGGCATTCCCATTCCTTTAAGAATTTTCAATAGTTTGTAGTGATCCACACAGTCAAAGGTTTTGGCATAATCAATAAAGCAGAAGTAGATGTTTTTCTGGAACTCTCCTGCTTTTTCGATGATTCAACGGATGTTGGCAGTTTGATCTCTAGTCCCACTTCCTTTTTTAAAACAAGCGTTAACATCTGGAAGTTCACAGTTCATGTACTATTGAAGCCTGGCTGGGAGAATTTTGAGCATTACTTTGCTAACATGTGAGATGAGTACAGTTGTGCAGTAGTTTAAAATTCGTTGGCATTGCCTTTCTTTGGGATTGGGATGAAAACTGACCTTTTCCAGTCCTGTGGCCACTGTTGATTTTTCCCAAATTTCTGGCATATTGAGTGCAGTACTTTCACAGCATCATATTTTAGGATTTGAAGTAGATCAACTGGAATTCCATTACCTCCACTAGCTTTGTTTGTAGTGATGATTTCTAAAGCCCACTTGATGTCTCATTCCAGGATGTCTGGCTCTAGGTGAGTGATCACACCATCGTGATTATCTGGGTCATGAAGATCTTTTTTGTACAGTTCTTCTGTGTATTCTTGCCACCTCTTCTTAATATTTTCTGCTTCTCTTAGGTCCATACCATTTCTGTCCTTTATTGTGCCCATCTACGCATGAGAAGTTTCCTTGGTATCTCTAATTTTCCTGAGGAGATCTCTAGTCTTGCCTGTTCTATTGTTTTCCTCTATTTCTTTGTATTGATCACTGAGGAAGGCTTTCTTATCTCTCCTTGCTATTCTTTGGAACTCTGCATTCTTTGCCTTTCATGTCTCTTCTTTTCGCAGTTATTTGTAAGGCCTCCTCAGACAGCTATTTTGCCTTTTTGCATTTCTTTTTCTTGGGGATGGTCTTGATCATTGCCTCCTATACAGTATCACGAACCTCTGTCCATAGTTCTTCAGGCACTCTATCAGATCTAATCCCTTGAATCTATTTGTCACTTCCATTGTATAATCGTAAGGCATTTGATGTAGGTCATACCTGAATGGTCTAGTGGTTTTCCCTACTTTCTTCAATTTAAATCTGAATTTGGCAATAAGGGGTTCATGATCTGAGCCACAGTCAGCTCCCGGTCTTGTTTTTGCTGACTGTATAGAGCTTCTGCATCTTTGGCTGCAAAGAATATAATCAATCTGATTTTGATATTGACCATCTGGTGATGTCCATGTGTAGAGTCTTCACTTGTGTTATTGGAAGAGGGTGTTTGCTATGACAAGTGTGTTCTCTTGGCAAAACTCTGTTAGCCTTTGACCTACTCATGCTGGTCAAGAAGTTTTTGGTTTTCAAGTTTCTTGGGTCATGGAATTCTTGAGAAAACCTTTCAGGGAAATAATGCTTGCATTTTTGCATATGAACAGATAGACTGTTGATAATCCTTCTCCATGATGGGCAATGCTGAGTAAATAAGGCCTCATCCCAAGGCTCTGCTGTGGTTTATTTCAAAGGACCTCTGGAGCAAAATGCATCACAGACCTTTACATTGGAAGTATCCTATATGGAAATTTATAATGAGAAAGTCCAGGATCTTTTAGACCCCAAAAGCAAGTTTTAATTTCAGAGTTTCCACAGGAGAAGATGAGCACAAGATGAGCTCATGGCCTCACCCATCAGAACAAGACCCAGTTTCCCCCTCAGTCAGTCTCTCCCATCAGGAAACTTCCGTAAACCTCTTATCCTTCTCCATCAGAGGGCAGACAGAATGAAAACCACAATCACAGATAACTAACCAATCTAATCACGTGGACCACAGCCTTGTCTAACTCAATGAAACTATGAGCCATGCCATGTAGGGCCACCCAGGATGGTCATGGTGGAGAGTTCTGACAAAACGTGGTCCACTGGAGAAGAGAGTGGCAAACCACTTCAGTATTCTTGCCCTGAGAACCCCATGAACAGTATGAAAAGGCAAAAGGATAGGACATCAGGGAAGCCCCTAATATTGGGGTAGGGAAATTTTTTAAAAGGTTTATTATGGGATTAAATGGAAACATGTGTGAAGCTTTTGAAAATTATAAAGAACTATAGATATTTTAAGGTGTATTCAATAAAAATAAAAAATAAGGCATTGGTAAATTTTGACCAAGTTGGGGAGGGGAAAGAGACTCTCATAAATAATGGTAGAACCTTTAGATCCTCATATTGTAAATAATAGATGATGATTCAGATATATAACAAAATATATAAACGGTTTATTATTATGGTATTATTTAAAGTCATATTTATCAAGTTTATAGAGTACTAAACAGAAATCCTAAGGTTATAATATTGTATAAAAAATGAGAAAAATCCACAAGTATATTTTAAAAATCACTCTGAAATGCATGTTAGGTGGTACAGAAAAATGTAGGTGGTGAATCTTCTGTGAGTTACTATGTTTGTCAGGGAAGGGCGTGATGGATGGTTTTGTAGCTATGTATTACTTTCCAGAGTGTCTGAAATATTATGTGCTGCATATAGGGAAAATACAAATTTAAAAATCGTAAACTTAGATGGAATAAAGATACAATTTGAGGAACAAAATCTTCAATTTATTGCATGAATATAAAGTTAATACTTTAGTTGTTTGAATATTCTGTTTTGGTATTGTCCTTGTTAAGTTCATTTTGCTTAGCCTTATTGAATTTTCTACCTTATACTTATTTTAGATACAAGTTAAATTGTTACTATATCTTAATGGTGTTTTTTAATGAACACAAGTTCTTAATTTTAATGAATTCTAGTCCATTCTACTTTGCTTTTATGGATACTGCTTTTGAAGAACATCTCTACCCATTCTAAGATCATGAATATATTATCCTATGCTATTTTCTAAAAGTTGCTTTGTTATACACATTTCTGCCTACAAATCCAAATAGAATTCATTTTTGTATCAAGTAAATGGGGTCACATTTTGTTTTATATCTCTCATAAGGATATCTAATTGGTACAATACAATATACTGGATATACTTATTTCACACTTCATTCCTGGGCATATTTACTTCAAATCAAATGACTAAATATTTCTGAATTTGTCTCTGCAGTCTATTTTGTTCCATTGATTTACTTCTCTAATCTTCTACCAAAAACATGCTATTAATACTTTGGCTACTTTTGTAATAAATTTTGGTAGCAGATGTGTATGTTCCCAAATTTACTTAAAAATATCTTCACAAGTCTTAGTACTTGGCATTTCATAAATGATAGATTTATTGATAAAATTTGTTTCAGTTTTCACAACAAAAATTAGAAACATCTGTTCTGATTTTTATTGGGATTGCATTATATCTACAGGTCAGTTTAGCAATATTGCCAAGTGTTCTAATTCATAAACATTGTGTATCCCTTTATTTCTTTAGCTTGCCTTTAATTTCCCTCAAGGGGAGTTTACGTTATAGAATTTGTATGTTATATTTCAGTAAAAAGGATAAAAACCCAAGGGCTTAGTACATACTTATTACATAATAGTAGCTAATAAGTATCAATAACTATTGAGCATTTACAATGTGCTTGACCCTAAATATTTGTTCACTCTCAGTATTTGTTATACTACCTATGCGTATAGGTCACACAGTCTGCTCGTGATAGTAATAAGACCCAAGTCCAGGTCTGCCTAATAGGAAAACCAGTGTTAGCATGGTCTTAAAACCTACCCTGTTTAGTTTCCTATAGAATCTCCATCTGTACTTTTATACTGTGGACTACAACAGATGATTTTTAGGTGTATATTTCCTATGCTAATTGCTAATTTATTTAATACATATTCATAAGCTTTTTAATAAAAATGCATTTGGAGAGATAGTATGATGTGATACAGAATACAGTATAAACTGTTCTAGTTCTGCCTTGCCCAGTTACAAAGTATGTGGTCAAGCATTTGAACTTAATCTTTTTTCTCCTTAGGTCCTTCATGTGTAGCATGGGAATAATAACTCCTAAGCTACTTTCATCAGCAACTATTGAGACTATTAAGTTACATGTTTAAGGTGAAAGTACTTTAACAGTTCTTTATAAATTACATTATTGCTTTGAAAGTCCATTTCTTTATATGTTTCAAATATATTGGAGTATGTAAAAAAATGATTTTGCCCTAGATTAAGTAACTCTTTTATCAATGTATCTTATTAGTTCTGTAAAAGAAAACAGTGCTAAAATTTTCCTTTCTTTATGTTTCCTGTTAGATAGGATGGCCTTGTAACTAGGTTTGTCTTGGACAGTACAGCCTCCTTTAAATCTCATCATGAAAAGGTTAAAAACTTATATGGACACCTCGTATTAGGTGGTGACGGTGTGTGTTTTTAAAACACTTAAGAAATACTAAAAATTATCATTTAAATGTGAGCTTTTTCAATATATTCCAAAAACATGCTTCTCTGTGACAGTTTCCATATATTTTAAAATTGGCTTCACAATTTTTAGTGTTATCTTTCAACCAGATTGCAGTTTATCTTTTGCAGCATAAAAATACAGCTCATATGTGCACTAGAGTTATCAGTTCCTGTATGCATGTCCAAATATGTTCTTTTGTTATGCAGCTGGGGCATACTGCTTTGTTTTGCTTTTTTTCAAATTTAGATTGCCACACTGAAATTTTAAAATGCCAGACAAGTACTTTTTTATTAAGTTGTAATTAACATACAATATTATGTTAGTTTCAGGTATATAACATAGTGAATTGATATTTTTATGTATTAGAATATGGTTCTCTCAATAAAACCAATTACCATCCATTACCATACAAAGTTGTTATAATATTATTGACTGTAATTTTCTACGTGATCATTGTTGTTATTGTTGTTCAGTTGCTAAGTCATGTCCAACTCTTTGTGATCCCATGGAATGTAGCCTGCCAGGATCTTCTGTCCTCCATTGTCTCCCAGAGTTTGCTCAAAAATTCATGTCCATTGAGATGGTAATGCAATCCAACCATCTCATCCTCTGCTGCCTATTTCTCCTTTTGCCTTGAATCTTTCCCAGTATCAGGGTCTTTTCCAATGAGTCAGCTCTTGGGATCAGGTGTCCAAAGTACTGGAGCTTCCGGTTCAGAATCAACCCTTCCAGTGAGTATTTAGAATTGATTTTCTTTAGGATTGACTGGTTTGATATCCTTGCAGTCCACAGGACTCTCAGAGTCTTCTCCAGCACCACAATTTGAAAGCATCAGTTCTTCAGCACTTAGCCTTCTTTATGGTCCAACTCTCACATCCATACATAAATACTGGAAGCACCATAGCTTTGACTATAAGAACCTTTGTTGGCAAAATGATTTCTCTATTTTTAACATGTTGTCTAGGTTTGTCATAACTTTCCTTCCAAGGAGCAAGCCTTTTATTTCATGGCTACAGTCACCGTCTGCATTAATTTTGGAGCCCAAGAAAATAAAGTCTGTCACTGCTTCCACTTTTCCCCCTTCTATTTGCCATGAAGTAATGGGACTAGATACCATGATCTTAGTTTTTTGAATGTTGAGTTTCAAGCTAGCTTTTTCATTCTCTCCCTTTCCCCCTAATCAAGAGGCTATTTAATTGTAATAGTTTTTGGTGGAATATTTGGAATTTTATATATATATATATTTAATGTCATCTGCAAATAGTGACAGTTTTCCTCCTTCCTTTCCAAACTGGATGCCTTTTTTCTTGCCTAATTTCTGGGCCTTGGACTTCCAATACTGTGTTAGTAAAAGTGGTGAGAGTGAGCATCCTTGTCTTGTTCCCAAACTTAGAGGAAAAGCCTTCAGCTTTTCACCTTTGAGTATGATTTTAACTGGCACTCCCAGGCGGCAATAGTGGTAAAGAACCTGCCTGCCATTGCAGGAGAAATACAGATGCAGGTTCATTCTCTGAGTCAGGAGGATCCCCTGCAAGAGGGCATGGCAACCCACTCCAGTATTCTTGCCTGGAGAATCCCATGGACAGAGGAGTCTGGAAGGCTACAGTCCACAGGGTCACAAAGAGTGGGACACAACTGAAGCAACTTCACAGGCACATATACAGATGATCTCAGATGTAGATTTGTCATATGTGTCCTTTCTTAGGTTTTTTCTGTACCCACTTTGTTGAGAGTTTTTATTATAAATGGCTGTTAAATTTTGTCGAATGCTTTTTCTACATCTAATGAGATGATTGTTAAATTTATATCCTTCATTTTATTAATGTAGTATATCATCCTGAAGAATGTTCCATGTGCACTTGAAGTTAATACGTATTCTGCTGCTTTTAGATGGAACATTGTGTTTATATCTGGTCTACTGTGTCATTTAAGGGCAGTTTTCCTTATTGATTTTCTGTCTGGATGGTCTATGTATTGATGTAAGTGAGATAGTGAAGTCCCCTACTATTTTTGTATTGCTGTTTGTCTCTATTTTTGGTAATATTTGCTTTATACATTTAGGTGCTCCTATGTTAGGTACCTGCTGCTGCTGCTGCTAAGTCGCTTCAGTCGTGTCCAAATCTGTGCGACCCCATAGACGGCAGCCCACCAGGCTCCCCCGTCCCTGGGATTCTCCAGGCAAGAACACGAGTGGGTTGCCATTTCCTTCTCCAATGCATGCATGCATGCTAAGTCGCTTCAGTCATGTCCGACTCTGTGCGACCCTGTGGACAGCAGCCCACCGGGCTCCTCTGTCCATGGGATTCTCTAGGCAAGAATACAGGAGTGGGTTGCCATTTCCTTCCCTACGTTAGGTGCATAAATGTTTACAAATGTTTTATCTTAACATCCCTAGATTGAGTCCCACATGATCATGTTGTATGATCCTTTTAATGTACTATTCAGTTTGGTTTGCTAATATTTGAGAATTTTTACATCTATGTTCCCTGGTGGCTTAGACAGTAAAGAATCTTCCTGTAATGCAGGAGACCGAGGATTGATCCCTGGGTTGGGAAGATCACCTGGAGAAGGGAATGGCAACCCACTCCATTATTCTTGCCTGGAGAATCCCTTGGACAGAGGAGACTGGCGGACTACTGTCCATGGGGTCACAAAGAATCGGATACGACAACAAACACTACTATACCACATATCTATGTTCATCAGTGGTACTGGGCTTTTTTTTTTTTTAATTATTTCCTTGTCTGATTTTGATATCAGGGTAATCCTGTCTTCAAAAATGGACTTTGGAAGTGTTCCCTCTCTTCATTTTTGAAATACTTTAAGAAGGATAGACATTGTCTCTTCTTTAACTATTTGGTAGAAACCAGTGAAAGTGGCTAGACTTCTGCATATTGGGATTTTTTTGATAACTGATTCAGTGGCTCCCCTCATAGCTCAGTTGGTCAAGAATCTACCTGCAATGCAGGAGACCCTGGTTTGATCCTGGGTCAGGAAGATCCCCTGGAGAAGGGGTAGGCTACCCACTCCAGTGTTCTTGGGCTTCCCTTGTGGCTCAGCTGGTAAAGAATCTACCTGCAATGCGTGAGACCTGGGTTCGATCCTTGGGTTGCAAAGATCCCCTGGAGAAGAGAAAGTTTACCTACTCCAGTATTCTGGCCTGGAGAATTCCATGGACTATACAGTCCATGGGGTCGCAAAGAGTCAGAAACAACTGAGTGACCTTTGCTTTCACTTTCTTTAACTTTCAGTTTCATTACTAAAGTGAAGTTGCTCAGTTGTGTCCAACTCTTTGCAACCCCATGGACTGTACCTGCCAGGCTCCTCCATCCATGGGATTTTCCAGGCAAGATTCCTGGAGTAGGTTGCCATTACCTTCTCCAGGGGATCTTCCCAACCCAGGGATCGAACCTGGGTCTCCTGCATTGCAGGCAGACTCTTTATTGTCTGAGCCACAAGGGGGTTTCATTACTAGTGATCAGTCTATTCAGATTTCCTATTTCATCATGATTCAATCTTGGGACTTTCTTATATTTTTTAAGTCTTTGTTGAAGTTCTGAGTTTCTCCATTCTCCCCCTGAATTTAAGAATCAGCCTTGTGACCATTCCTTTGAACTCTTATCATGTAAATTACTTATCTCTATTTCATTAGAATTTTTCTGAGATTTTATTTTATTTTTTTGTTTAGAACGTATTTCTCTGTCTCCTCATTTTGTTTGACTTTTGATTTTGCTTTCATGAACTAGAAAAAACGGCCATCTCTCCTGGTCTTGAAGTAACAGCATTGTGTGAAGGCATTCTTCCTGCATAATCTAGATGCCCTTAAACTGTTGTTTTTTTCACTATGTTCCAGGGCACATGAGTCTGTCTCAAGCCCTCAACAATATCCCTCCCCAAGGTCACCACATGGGGGTGGTATTCCTGTGTATACTGTATCTGCTTCTCTGTTCATTGCTGCTGCTGAGGCTGCTAAGTTGCTTCTATCTGGTCCTTAAATATGCAGTAGCTATTTAGTCACCCTTCAGGTCTTCTTCAGTTTCAGCGTGTCCATGGGAAGAGGTGAGTCCCCCGTCTTCCTATGTCACTCTCTTGAACCCCTGTCCCATCTTGGATCCAAACAGAAGTACCCTTGATGTAGTAAACAAGCACTGAAGAAGCAGAGATTTTTATCAAAATTACTTAACCATACTAATGTCAACTGCCAATTATGCCCAACAGGGGTTGGGAGAAAATTGTGTTTAGTTTACCTGTTTTCCATAAAACTAGGTTCCCTTTGTAGACTTGCTTAGTATTTTCATAACTTTCTGTCCTAGTTGTGTTAAAGGGTAAACAGGTATTGAAAGAAACTAGCTAAAACTTCAGGAATGAACTGAATTTCTATAGCCTCATTCCAGAACCACAGGAACTCTTTGGAAACACATTGACATTTCATAAAAGCATGTTTTCTTAACATTTTTATAACTAAAAAGACCCATTTATAGGATTGTCTCACAAGAAGCTTAACACTGCTCAAGGAACATTTAAATTTACTGTCCTGCCAGAATGGAACAGCATGAAATTTCTACCTCACAGCTTCTCACGTGATAGGATTTGGGCTTTAGTGTTGATTGTATCTTCTGTTTCCTCCCCGCCCCCCGCCCCCCACTCAGTTTTCATCTGTTCTTACATTCCAACTGGGGCTTGCTTGGTTGTTTTTTCCAAGCTCATGTGTTGAATAACAAACACAGGATTACTTGGTCCTCCTCCATTTCAGTTCTGTTGAAATGGTATCTCACAAAATTGTATATTCTACTACTACTGAAGCAGAATTTACTTTTTAATTCTTCTGTTGTCATTTAATGAGCTTTTGTGGGGAAGATTGCATTAATTGAGCTAAAAATTATTCACTTGAAACAAGAGTTTTGTTTCTTTATTGTTCAGAGGTTTTTTTCAAAGTTTGATTTAGGATTACAGCATCTGA
This sequence comes from Bos mutus, assembly GCF_027580195.1. Classification (NCBI taxonomy): domain Eukaryota; kingdom Metazoa; phylum Chordata; class Mammalia; order Artiodactyla; family Bovidae; genus Bos; species Bos mutus. Next base: position 66,957,782 of record NC_091628.1, read on the forward strand.
TCATGAGGTTTCTTTATTTATGTGAATGGAGGGAGGAAGTATATTTTAAAAGTATTTTTTCATTGAGAGTCTAGAAGTTTCTCATTTTAAAAGATAATTTAGTATGATGATTCTGGGTATACATACATATTGTTGTTTAGTTGCTAAGTTGTGTCTGATTCTTTTGTGACCCCATAGACTATAGCCCACGAGGCTCCTCTGTCCATGGAACTTCCCAATACTGGAGTGGGTTGCCATTTCCTTGTCCAGGAGATCTTCTTAACCCAGGGATCAAACCTGTGTCTCCTGCATTGGCAGCTGGATTCTTTGAGCCATCAGGGACACCCCATATATACATATCAGTTCAGTCCAGTCGCTCAGTCATGTCCGACTCTTTGCAACCCCATGAATCGCAGCACGCCAGGCCTCCCTGTCCATCACCAACTCCTGGAGTTTACTCAAACTCATGTCCATCAAGTCGGCGATGCCATCCAGCCATCTCATCCTCTTTTGTCCCCTTCTCCTCCTGCCCCTAATCCTCCCAGCATCAGAGTCTTTTCCAATGACTCAACTCTTTGCATGAGGTGGCCAAAGTATTAGAGTTTCAGCTTTAGCATCATTCCTTCCAATGAACACCCAGGACTGGTCTCCTTTAGAATGGCCTGGTTGGATCTCCTTGCAGTCCAAGGGACTCTCAAGGGTCTTCTCCAACATCACAGTTCAAAAACATCAATTCTTCAGCAGTCAGCTTTCTTCACAGTCCAACTCTCACATCCATACATGACTACTGGAAAAACCATAGCCTTGACTAGATAGACCTTTGTTGACAAAGTAATGTCTCTGCTTTTGAATATACTATCTAGGTTGGTCATAACTTTCCTTCCAAGGAGTAAGCCTCTTTTAATTTCATGGCATATAGGGAGAAATAAATAGTTGTTTGTGTTTTCTAATGAGAAAGTAAGAGATCATTTAGATTGGAAGGGAAATGTTAATGAGCGAAATAAGTTGTGCTTTCTTAAGGGAAAAAGAGAGAAAGATAAACTAAAATAATAAAGTAGAATCAGTTGAAAAGTGTATTTGCTCAAGTGCTAGAGAGAGAAATTTAAGGAGAGACTTTATGTTTGAATGATATTACTCAACATTTTCTATTTGGAAAATGACCTGGTGAAAAGTCCTTAAGTCTATGCCAATGCTTGAGGTATTTTTATCTATTTATTCTCAGCAGTCTTAGTCACAAGAGGCATATGTGGAAGGAAGGAAATCTTTTTCAGTGACTCACTGATATTGAGAGAAAAATTCAAAATGAGTTGCCAGGAATAAAATAGTAGAATTTTAAAGGAATTCTTTTCTTACTCATTGTGAACTTGCCAACCTTATCCTGGAAAAATTAATCATGCTCTGATAGGGTCGTCCTAGACAGCCAACCTTTAAGCGTCTATTCTTCTCTATAATCAATATAGTAGTTTAGCATTTAAACCTGCCTCCAGGCTCAAGGGTAGAGAACTCCTCCTGAAGAATCTTTTTCTTCTAGTCATAATTCTTTATGGGTTATATGAAATAATTTTAAGTAAAAAAAAAGTCCAAAAAAAAGGTAAATTATTATTATTGCTATTTTTTCTTCATAATGAACATAAAAATTGGTTGTAATCAACTTAATTTCAGGTTCCAGTAAAGTACATGAAATAGAATGAACTAATGCTTTAAATTAATTTTTGAATAAAATTTAATGTTAAAGGTAAGTACACCAATTATGAACTATAGAATCAAAGCTATAAAAGTGACTTGAATGGTCTTGCATATAGGTGAATTCCTCTATATTTAATATATATAAATTATTTAAATATATGTAATTTTATATATAAAGTCTTATACTATGTATAAATATGTAAAATATATATAAGCTATGTCAAACAAATAATAATATATTTTAATAACTGCCATGAAAGAAAACCTTCAAACCTTCCTCTCCTGTTTTTAAATTTCACACACAGAGTTCTTAAAATTAATAATTACAATATTTAGAAATACTTATGCATAAGATTTATCACATTCTAAGGAAAATATATGCAAACTCTTCTCTGGAAAAGTTTGCCAGTCACAGCTTTCTTTTAAAAATATGTATATAAACTTTAACACCTTCCTTACTTTGCTGATCTTTTCTATTTCATACGGTATAGTCTCAACACCTTAGTCTTTCTGTGTCTTTTTTAGGAATTCTTATTCCTTAGTGTTATTTATTGTGTATTGCATCATAAGGAATGTGTTACTGAAAGACTATAATAAGTGAAATTTAGAGATAAGTATTTTTAAAAGATACTAAGCTATTTCCAATGGTCATCATTATAGTAATGCCTACTCTTCTTTTGTACTATATATAAAATATTAATACTGTTATTTTCAAAGTAATAAAAAGAAAAACTGCATTACCAAATGATAAAATAAATGAACTAGTTAATCACAGTGTTAGTCGCTCAGTTGTGTCTGACTTTTTGTGACCCCATGGACTATAATCTGCCAGGCTCCTCTGTCCATGGAATTCTCCAGGCAAGAATACCAGAGTGGGTTGCCATTTCTTTCTCCAGGGGATAGTCCCAACCCAGGGATTGAACCTAGGTATCCTACATTGCAGGCAGATTCTTTGCCATCTGAGCCACCAGAGAAGCATCTGGTTAATCATAAGGACTTTCCAAAACTATGGACTTTATTGAATCAGGCCCATACTACAATATGAATATTACTCTTCTTTTTCCACTCAGAATGTCAGGTCAGTTAAAAAAAAAAAAAATAGGACATGAAAGTAGAACTACTTTACTGCAGCTCATTTCTGTGTGGTTGAGTTACTTATTTTATCATGCTAACAGAGATAGAAAACCTTTATTTTTCTGACAATGTAGGTTATGAATGATATTTATTTCTTGAGGAAGCTCTGTCTAAAAATGTTCTCTCTGACCTAAATTAATAATTCTCATTCAAGCAAAGCCAATCAGAATCCACCTCTTCACAAGCTGTTTTCTCTATGGGTTTTAAGACAGAGTTCAGGTCTGTTCAGAGACCTTGAACCACATCCAAATCAATTTAGAGTTTATCTATATTTTTCACTATGCCTCATGCCACTTTCTGGCATTGAAATGATGTGTGTGGGGGCCACCATCACGCATTAGTATATACAGAGGTGGAATGTTCAACAAATGTGGACAGACAGTACCCGCTCCCACACAATAAAAATAAACTAGAACCTGTTGCCCATTAACAGTCAAAGAAAAAATGAAATCTGTTACAGAAAGAAATATTTCCTCATCTTATATCCTCACTTTGCCTCTTTTTTTCTCATTTTGTTTTTCTGATTTTAAGTGATAAAAAAAATTCCTTTGCTAAGGCGGGATGATAGCGAGTGAGAAGGGGCAAGTTTCTTTTACCAAAAGAAATATTCCTTTTTATATGTCTCGGTCTTGATGGTTGATATAGCTATTTTTCTGTAACAGAAAATAACACAGACAACTATAGTGCAAGGATACCTATGTTTCCCCTTGTTCCTTATCTGTTCTTCAAAGAAAGGAAATTGGTTTTACTTTCAAATTTTTCATTTTAAGTCTAGAGGTTGTGATATTTCTTACTTCTGCCTATAGTTAGTTTCAGCCCATTGATATTATTTACAAGTTATTTGCATATATATGTATCCATTTACAGGGCTTCCATGGTTGCTTAGATGGTAAAGAATCTGACTGCGGTGTGGAAGACCTGGTTCGATCCCTGGTTGGCGAAGATTCCCTGGAGAAGGGAATGGCTACCCACTCCAGTATTCTTGCCTGGAGAATTCCATGGACAGAAGTGTCTGACAGGCTACAGTCTATGGGGTCACAAAGAGTCAGATTTATAAATTATTTCATTCCAATAATAGAATTATTATTAAAAAATAAGTACATAAGAATCTTACCAATCATTTTTTACATTCTCAGTAAGAAATAAGCATTATTACCCAGGTATTCAATCTGTCTACTTATTAAACTATTCTAAGGGACAAAATTCTTCAGCCCCTTGGAGATATATTATCTCTTCTTAGTATATATTCTCTGGTAACACTTTCGTCATTCTAATAAGTAAGTAGTAGTATTTATATAGTTTATGGCATATATAGAACCAGAAACAGAATATAAATCGATTTTACCAAATTACAGAAATAACTGGATGTATAAATGGACCTCTTTTGTCAAGGACCTGAGGCAAAGAGTAAAAATACGTATGTCTAGTAGCATGTACCAAAACGCAGATGTGATACTATTTATATAAAACCTATAAAAGGAATTGTTAAGATTTGTTTGGGATCTATATGTTGACTGGAAATTTAGGATATTTAGTAATAATAAAAAATTAATAATAGTATATTAATACTGTATGAATATATAATAATAAGATACAAATATGCATTTATCAAAGCTCAATAAATGTACACCTAAGATTTATGCATTTCATTTTATATAAAAACAGCTTGCTTTCTGCACATATAAAATATCAATAAGTATTGATCAGAAAGATGCACTGAAGAAGTGATAGGCTACCCACTCCAGTATTCTTGGCCTCCCTTGTGGCTCAGCTGGTAAAGAATCCACCTGCAATGTGGGAGACCTAGATTTGATCTCTGGTTTGGGAAGATTCCCTGGAGAAGGGAAAGGCTACTGACTCCAGTATTCTGGCCTAGAGAATTCCATAGACTGTATAGTCCATGCAAGGAGTCGGACACAACTGAGCAACTTTCACTATGGGTTAAAAATCTAAAAATCACTGTTATCAACAACAATAATGGCATTGCTGTTGTTCAGTCCCTCAGCCATGTCTGACTCCTTACGACCCCATGGACTGCAGCACACCAGGCCTCACTGTCCTTCACCATCTCGCAGAGCTTGCTCAAGCTCATGTCCGTTGAGTCAGTGATGCCATCGAACCATCTCATTCTCATCCCATTCTCCTCCTGCCTTCAGTCTTTCCCAGAACCAGGGTCTTTTCTAATGAGTCAGCTCTTTGTATCAGGTGGCCAAAGTATTGGAGCTTCAGCTTCAGCATCAGTCCTTTCAATGAATATTCAGGGTTAATTTCCTTTAGGATTGACTGGTGTGATCTTCTTGTAGTCCAAGAGTCATCTCCAAAACCACAGTTCTAAAGCATCAGTTCTTTGGAACGCAGCCTTCTTTATGGTCCAACTCTCATATCCATACATGATTACTGGAAACACAGTAGCTTTGACTGTATGGACATTCGTTGGCAAAGTAACGTCTGTGCTTTTTAATATGCTGTATAGGTTTGTCATAGCTTTTCTTCCAAGGAGCAAGCATCTTTTAATGTCATGGCTGCAGTCACCATCAGCAGTGATTTTGGAGCCCCCAAAAATAAAATCTGTCACTGTTTCCCATCTATTTGCCATGAAGTGATAGGACAGGATGCCGTGATCTTAGTTTTTTGAATGTTGAGTTTTAAGCCAATTTTTTTTCACTCCTTTTTCACCTTCATCAAGAACCTCTTTTTAGTTTCCTCTTTGCTTTCTGCCATATATGTGATACTCTCTGCATATCTGAGGTTATTGATATTTCTCCCAGCAATCTTGAATCCAGCTTATGCTTCATCCAGCCCAGTGTTTCACATTATGTACTCTGCATATAGGTTAAATAAGCAGGGTGACAATATATCAGCCTTCATGTACTCCTTTCCCAGTTGGGAACCAGTGTGTTTTTCCATATCTGGCTCTAACTGTTGCTTCTTGACTTCCATACAGGTTTCAGAGGAGTCAGGTAACGTGATTCTATATTCCCATCTCTTAAAGAATTTGCCTGTTGTGATCTACACATTCAAAGGCTTTGGCATAGTCAATGAAGCAGAAGTAGTTGTTTTTCTGGAATTCTCTTCCTTTTTCTATGATCCAACAGATGTTGGCGATTTGATCTCTGGTTCCTCTACCTTTCTTGGAAGTTTTTAGTTCACATACAGTTGAATCCTAGCTTGAAGGATTTTGAGTATTTCTTTGCTAGCATTTGAAATGAGTGCAATTGTGTGATAGTTTGAACATTCTTTGGCATTGCCCTTCTTTGAGATGGGAGTTAAAACTGACCTTTTCCAGTTCTGTGGCTGTGCTGAGTTTTCCAAATTTGCTGGCATATTGGGTGCAACACTTTCACAGCATCATCTTTTAGGATTTGAAATAGCTCAGCTGGAATTCCGTCACCTCCACTAGCCTTGACTTGACTTCTCACTCCAAGATGTCTGGCTCCAGGTGATACTGGCATAAACAGCAAATATTGGCAATATTTGAATCAGTAAGGAAGGAAGGAGAGGCATGCCTATCCTTGTTTGTTTAACAGAAACCAAATATAGTCATGTTACTGATATTCTTACAGATATTAGAGTGAGATTTCCCCTTATATCTGCTCTTAGAAAATAATCAAATAGAGCTTTAACCCTAATGGTGAGCACAGTATGTCCAGAAAGTGATAGTCATTACTTTTTAGATTTTGTGTTATTAGTTATAGTCATCTTTGTGATCCCAAGACCTGGTATTAAATAAATATAGAAAAATAAACTGAACATTGATTATAGAATTATTTGCATTCAAAAACAAACAATATTTTTATTGTGAATCAAAATATTAAAGGATTGAAGTTCACGTCACAGCCAATATATGGTAGATTAAGATTTTGTAATATTGCTATGACAATCACCTATAAACACAGATGACTTTATAAAAAACTAAAAATTAGATTTGCAGAAAACTTCATAAACTCCTGAAAGTCAAAACTGGTTAGATTAAGCATAAAACTTCAAAGGAAAATAAAATAGTCTAAATAAAAGAAAACTTGAGGGGTTTACCAACCAAGAAGTTTGTCCAAAGTCATTTACTTGGCAAGACCAGAGAACAACCATATTTGACTTGCAATTAGGAATACACCTTCAGCAGGAGGGGCTACAAGGCTAACACAAAGGCTTAGTGTGAAGACATGAAGAAAGCTAGCTATTTAGGTTTTGATTTAGATTTGGTATGGCGGAGCATGAAAATTTCTTCACTGCGGTGAAGCATAAGGAATCTTGAGATGAAGTCTAGATGTTAAACTCATTTTATATGAGTAACAGTAGGAGGTAGGAGGTGTAACAATATATACTGCATGTGTGAGAATAATGTGAGAAGAACGAACAAAAAAAATGGGAACTATGAAACCCTCTATGGAAACACAAAATTAATCAAAATGTAGACAGTTGGTGAGCAAGAGTAAAGTCAAGTTAATGTCTGGAGACCTTCTCTGAAGGACAAATTAAAACTAATTTCTAGGTGTTTGAAAGTTTATCATTTTCTAAATAGTACTGTAACATACTAATATGCATTAATTTAAAATATTAAACTATTGAGAACTTTCCTGAGATTCTTCTATGCTCATGTATATTTAGAATCTCCATGAAAAAAAAAATATATGGCATTTCCCAAACTTCAAGTAGGATTTTTCTTTTTTTTAACTTTAAGAATTGTGAGCAACCAGTAGCCCACAAACTTTCTTGGAAATCTTGAGAGGTTTAAAGACCGAGGGAAGAGAATAATACCCATCAAACCCACATATATTGAAATAGAGACACTAAGCTTAGTGCCATAATACTAAGAGATATAAATAATATTCTCTGCCCTTAAGAATGTATATGTGGTCACAGAAATATTACACAAAAGAAAGATTGACAGGGATGAAGAAGTAAAAAGGAATGAAAGAAAATATTCATGAAGGATTCACTGGGAGTTTTTAATAGTCTAATTTTGTAAAATTGAAGAGGAGTAGTATTCACATTTAAAGAGCGTGAACGTAATTAAGAAAAACTAAGTTACTTTTTTAAGTGAATGGTAAATGGAAAAAATGTGTAAGAGTAAACAATGGAAAAACTCAGGTCTCACATGCTAGTAAAGTAATGCTCAAAATTCTCCAAGCCAGGCTTCAGCAATATGTGAACCGTGAACTTTCTGATGTTCAAGCTGGTTTTAGAAAAGGCAGAAGAACCAGAGATCAAATTGCCAACATCCGCTGGATCATAGAAAAAGCAAGAGAGTTCCAGAAAAACATCTATTTCTGCTTTTTTGACTATACCAAAGCCTTTGACTGTGTGGATCACAATAAACTGTGGAAAGTTCTGAAAGAGATGGGAATACCAGACCACCTGATCTGCCTCTTGAGAAATTTGTATGCAGGTCAAGAAGCAACAGTTAGAACTGGACATGGAACAACAGACTGGTTCCAAATAGGAAAAGGAGTACGTCAAGGCTGTATATTGTCACCCTGCTTATTTAACTTCTATGCAGAGTACATCATGAGAAACACTGGACTGGAAGAAGCACAAGCTGGAATCAAGATTGCCAGGAGAAATATCAATAACCTCAGATATGCAGATGACACCACCCTTATGGCATAAAGTGAAGAGGAACTAATAAGCCTCTTGGTGAAAGTGGAGAGTGAAAAAGTTGGCTTAAAGCTCAACATTCAGAAAACAAAGGTCATGGCATCCGGTCCCATCATTTCATGGGATATAGATGGGGAAACAGTGAAGACAGTGTCAGACTTTATTTTGGGGGGCTCCAAAATCACTGCAGATGGTGACTGCAGCCATGAAATTAAAAGACGCTTACTCCTTGAAAGGAAAGTGATGACCAACCTAGATAGGATATTCAAAAGCAAAGACATTACTTTGCCAACAAACGTTCGTCTGGTCAAGGCTATGGTTTTTCCTGTGGTCATATATGGATGTGAGAGTTGGACTGCGAAGAAGGCTGAGTGCCGAAGAATTGATGCTTTTGAAGTGTGGTGTTGGAGAAGACTCTTGAGACTCCCTTGGACTGCAAGGAGATCCAACCAGTCCATTCTGAAGGATATCAACCCTGGGATTTCTTTGGAAGGAAGGATGCTAAAGCTGAAACTCCAGTACTTTGGCCACCTCATGTGAAGAGTTGACTCATTGGAAAAGACTCTGATGCTGGGAGGGTTTGGGGACAGGAGGAGAAGGGGACGACAGAGGATGAGATGGCTGGATGGCATCACCGACTCGATGGACGTGAGTCTGAGTGAACTCCGGGAGTTGGTGATGGACAGGGAGTCCTGGCGTGCTGTGATTCATGGGGTCGCAAAGAGTCGGACATGACTGAGCAACTGAACTGAACTGAACTGAACCAATGGCATCACAATGTTATTCATTTCAGAAGTATGAGTTGTAAAGGCTTTTGAGTTGAGAGCCAAACACTTTGAAATCATTTTCTTTAATTTACATATGATTCCCCAACTTACTCATCTCTCCATTTTGGACTCACATTAACAACAGATTTCTTCTGATATTTCACTGTTTCTTCTAGGATTTCTAAGTCCAAAAAATAGTTTTTATTGTTTAAATAACTTGACCTCTTTAAAGCACTGAATACGGCTAATGACTCATTCGTCATGGATATGTTCGTGGTCTCCACTGCAACCTTTCTATTCTTTCTACTTTGAAACCTCTGTGTCTGCTTCAAAGGCTTTTGTTTTCCAAGATTCTGTCTTGGACTCTCTTTTCAGTCTATTCATTCCCCATAACTGAACTAACCTACCCCACGGCTTCATAATGACTGCATTTTAATTAGACCTTGTTGAACCCATACGCACTATAGACAATATAAACTAAATAATTACTGAACTGATCTTTTATTTCTACCATTTGTTTCTGCATTGATATGTTCAATATAAATAAATACAACCTTTGGATAATTTCCTAAGACAGAAACCTGTTAGACATCACTGACTTTAATCTCTGGCCCATCATATCCGATTTGATCTCTAACCTGTTATCAACCTGTCAGTTTTACCCTGTCTCCAAACTAACATCTGTTCTGCTGCTTGTGTCAGTGCGTTTATTCAATCCTCCTGTTTTTCATCTTGATGATTGGGTCAGTCACCTCAACTCTTATTTTAATATTGCTACTATGAAGGCAGAACTCTTTTGGTTTGAGTTGACTATTTGGAAGCAGCCCTTTTGGTATGTGGACATTTATGATACAAATATATATAGACATGCACATACATGCACACACTTTTGGATTTCAATAAAACTACATAATTATGTCCCAAAGTAGTGCATCCTCAAGCCACACCCAACTCATGAGTTTCGTACAACATGGGATCCAAGAAGGGAGGTATCAAACATGCATCCAAGTTGAAGGAACAGAGAATGAGCCATCTGACAGATAAATTACATGCATTCAACAACAAGAACCACTAATCTTAAGAAAAATTTTTCTTTATTAGCTGACAACTTCCCAGAATCTTGAATGATCCACCTTATTTAGCTTTATTAAAAAACAACAACAACAACAACAAAAAAAACTGGAGAAATCTATTTGGGTCCTGCCTTCTCTTGAAACTTCACAGGAATTCCTCAATTAACTTTTGACATTTCTCCTACACATACAAACCTCATCCCTTACGTTGAATGAGCTCACACTTATAATGATGGCGTTTGACAATATGGGGGGCTTCCCTGGCAGCTCAGATGGTAAACGATCTGCCTGCAATGCAGGAGGACCAGGTTTGATCCCTGAGTTGGGAAGATCCCATAAAGAAGGGAATGGGCTACCCACTCCCGTATTCCTGCCTGGAGAATTTCATTTCACTTTCACTTTGGGCTTCCCTGATAGCTCGGTTAGTAAAGAATCTGCCTGCAATGCAGGAGACCTGGGTTCAGTCCCTGGGTTGGGAAGATCCCCTGGAGAAGTGAATGGATACCCAATCCAGTATTTTGGCCTGGAGAATTTCATGGACTGTATAGTCCATGGGATCACAAAGAGTTGGGCAAGGCTGAATGACTTTAACTTTCACTTTGACAATATGACTGATGCTTTTGCAGAGGCAAATGTGGTTCTAATAAAAATTTTAGAAATCTTTTTTCATAGATCTTATCTGATTTTAAAGAAGACAAAGGACACATAATTTTTATATTATTAATATATATCTATGCAAATGAGAAGAAAACACTAAAATTAAGCTTTTTCTCATAATCATTGTTCAAACAAGGACAGAGTAAGAGGAAACAATATACATGTATTGTTTGATAACAAAAAATAGATTTTGACTTTAACACAGGTTCATCCAAACAACTATGTCACAAATGCTTTGAAAGTTATCAATCAAAATGTCCTACTGTTAATTCTTCAACCTAAAAGGAAAACTTCAGTATTTTTATATAAATGTAATTTTTAAATAGTGGTTCTTTTTTATTATAACAGTAATGTATGCTGACTCTAGATAACACCAGAAATATAGAAAACCTGAGGGTAAAAATTAAAATCACCAATAAGCCAGGCTGCTTAGTTTTAATCTATTTCTTTTTATTGTTTTTTTCTATACACACAAATTTAACCAATAAGCTATGAAAAGAAAAAAAGAATAATCCGACATCTGTTAAAAATTAAGGGATTATAAGGAAAAACTTAGTGAAATATAAACGCACTTAAAATGGACTTGAGTAAAAAAGTTTACTTGAAAAGTTACTGAAGAAATTCTTTTTCAAATAGAAACAGAGACAAAGAAAAACAGTATTGACGTTAGGAAAGACATAGAAAACATGAGTATAGATAAACAAAATGTGTGAAATATTGAGTGAAATTGTATACAAATTTCAAGATTTGATAGGAAAATTGCTAGAAAAAACATCTGTATAGAGTCTATTAAATCTTCAAGAAATAATACTCTTTTAAACAGCTTTATTGAGAAATAATTTACATACCATAAAGTCCACATGCTTGAAGAGTATAGTTCCATGGATTTTATATTTACACAGTTGTGCAAACATCTCCATAATCTAATTTTAGAACATTTCATCATCCTCAAAAGAAACCTTGTGCCCATTAGCAGTAACTCCCTTTTCCCCATTTCTGTTTTTTCAAACAGTCCCAGACCATAGAGAAAACAGGAAAGTTTTGAAAAAGATAATATGAAGCTCCAATACTAGTAAAATAAAACCAGACAAAGGTGTGCAAATACTGTCTATGTGTATCTATGTGTCTGCTTATCTAATCTCTCTTTACCAAATTCTCATGAACATATGTATAAAACATTAGATGAAAATATTACCAGTTCAAAATGAGCAGTTTATTGAAATAGTAGAACACCCTGATCAGGTAGGATTTATTCCAGGAAAACAAGGATGATTAACTTTATAAAATATTAATTCAGACATATTAAAAAATTAAATGATCTTCTGGAAAGATATCAAAAGTACTTAATAAAAGCCAAATATCTGTTTTTTAAATGAAACTTTTAGCAAATTTTAGAATAAAAGATAACATAATCCTACAAACATATGCAGCAGAAACCTACTTAAATGAACAGATATTTAATAATATGAGAAATGAACAGACTTACAATCACCATCAAAAATATTTATACACATTTATATGCTGTTTATATATGTTTAGATAATACAGTCATAAGAATACACATAATACAAAATAAAAGTAAACATCTAATTTATTTTGACTTTTCAAAATTTAGAAAATAAAAGTATAATAAAAGCACATACAGAATAAAACATATGATTGTGTCTTGAATGTCTCTGTTAACTCAATATGTGGACATACATAATTCATGCATTAGCAAAATACATCTACTCACTGGGTTGTACCCCTGATCTTAGTGAAAGCAATCAGAATAATGCATATCTAAGAATAAGGAGAGTGATAAGTCTGGAATATCACCAAGTAGGAAGTATAGTTTACATACAAGAGTTTACTGCAGAAAGAACAAGGAGAATGACATAACTAGTGTTTGGAGTATATGGCTGAATTATTATCAGTCATCTTATTTGATTTGACTCTTGAATATGTATTTTTGTATTTTTCCTTATTTCCTGTACATTGTTTATTTGGAGTATACTGTGATCTACAGGACTATAAAGAACACGACTGGGTTTTGTTCGATGCCATGTCTACGTTTATTTTCAAATTGTGATTGTACATCTCCTAGTTTTCTCTTTGTTATTATTCTAGCAAGACTGACTATGATAAATCTACATTCACACCACCATCCTGTGTAACAAGGTACATCAACTTGTCAATTTGATAGGCAAAATTTGTATTATCTAGTTTTAATATTACTTTTTTTATTTGAAGGGAGAATAAACATTTAGAAATATTTTATTAATAATTCAGATGTCTGAAGAACCTGGACATTATAAATATGTTTTTCTACTAGAGTATGAGTGTTTTCTTCTTGGCTGGCGAGTACTATTTTTGTTGAAAGTTCTTTTTCTATCTTTGTGATTTTAGAAAAAATCATAGAAGAAATATTTATTGATACCTAATATGTGACAGGCAGTAGGTAGAGACCAGAAATACACAGTAGCAATCTTTATGGTATGGAATATAAACATAGACGTGCTCCGTCTTGATGTGATCACTCAGTTGTGCCCAACCCTTTGCGACCCCATGGACACCAGGCTCCTCCGTCCATGGGATTTTCTAGGCAAGAGTACTGGAGTGGGTTGCCTTTTCCTTTTCCAGGGAACTTCCCGACCCAGGGATCAAACCCAGGTCTCCCGCATTGTAGACAGACTCTTTACCACCAGGGAAGTCTGAGCCACCAGGGAAGTCTATGACTTTCATATGTGCTCTGGAATAGCAAGCAAGCTACTAGGGAGCAAGGAGAAGCATCCAAGTTTTTTTTTTTTTTTTTGATAAAGTCCTTTCCTTTTAGAATTAAATTCTTAGGATGTCATCTCCCATCCAGAAATTAATTGCGTGTACACTTGTATTTTGTTCTAGATCTTTATGTTAATATTTTCTTACGTTAATAACTTTTACTTGTATTGATCGTGGTCTGAAATGTCACCTGCAGAATTTACTGTCTTTTTCATATGCTGAGACAGTCTACACAGTCTGGTATATAAGTGTTTTATTTTAAGCAGTCTATAAACAGTAGGGAAAAAGTTTCTTGTTGCCATCTCTGAAAAATGTATAAAACAATGGTCTGGAAGAGGAGGAAAAGAGAGATATGGACATAATATTTTTATCTACACATACTTGTCACAGAGCACAGGGCTAACTACTTTGGATGCTGGTTTTGCTTTGTTCTTAGCACACATTTTGGATCTCTGAATAAGAAGCGAGGTATCACAAGAGAGGGATAGTGCTTTCTTACCATTTTGATGGCTTTGGTCTGCATTTTTGTCACAGAAGTTACCTACAGTTAAGCCACCAATCACTTTTCTCAATCCAGCTTCACATATAGGTAGAGATTTCTTGTAGATTCTTATGAATAGGTTTTCTGTCTTGGTATTTGAATGTTATTAAGGTACCATTTGTTTTTTTCATCATGTTGGTGCTTTAGTAAGAGGTTGGGAGAAGCACTATCAGGCCAGTTAGCAAGATGAAGCATAAGAAATTAAAGTAGACTTTATAAAAGTAAGTTAGATACGGTCTCCTCTTTGAAATCTCATTGTCTTCAGATGTAAATACCTTTGTTTGGTAGAGAAGGCTATTTTATAGCCCCCAGCATATATGCAAACCCATTTCCAATTCTCCAACTACAGTGAAAGTATTAGTTGTTCAGTCATGTCCAATTCTTTGTTACCCCATGGACTGTAGCCCTTCAGGTTCTTCTGTCCACAGAATTCTCCAGGCAAGAATACTGGAGTGGGCTGCTATCTCCTTCTTCAGGGGATATTCCCAACCCAAAGATCAAACCTGGGTCTCTCACACTGAAGGCAAATTCTTTACCATCTGAGCCACCAGAGAAACCCATTAACTACAATACATACTCAGACCTAGATAGTTACCTTCAGTTTCCCCAAACTCCTTGCCTCACCTGCTCTTCAATCAACTCCACCTTTATTGAGTACCTACTGTGTGTCAGAGACAGGTATCATGTGAGGTGCTGGTGGTAAGAGATGATTAAGTCACCATAGCTGGATAGCTACCTTCCACTGATGACTTAAGTCAACTCAGGAATCATTTCCTCTGGCCAGCCAGGACTAAGTCACCCCAAAGTTTCCCTAGAGTATAGCAATTATCACATGAGGTTGTAATGGCTTACTTGACCTCAGAAGACTGTGACTAAATATTTATCTCCATATGTCCAAAGTCTGGCACAGTACGTTTAACATCAGATGCTCTTTGATATTTAATCAGTGGGACAACAGAGAAAGACTAGGTCTGAAGAATAAAATCACATTCTGTATCCAGGTAAGATGGGAAATGATAAATATGGAGAGTGTGGAATTCAAGGGAGTAAAAAGAGGACCTAAGTTACTAAAGAAAGATGTACTTCATCATTAATAAAAGCAGGTATCTGGAAATCAGGATGGGACTAACAAAAACAATGGAAATATTAGATAAAAGTTATCTGTAATTTAGAGGTGTGTGTTGTCATGATTTGCAATAGATAAAGTACACAGGACTCTAGCAAAGCTGGTGTGAGAATACTGCTTTCAATTAAGAGAAACAGTGCTTATTATAAGTTTTCTACACTTTTATACCTAGACTTTGAAAAGTGAAAGTGAAAGTTACTCAGTCATGTCTGACTCTTTGTGACCCCATGGACTATACTGTCCATGGAATTCTCCAGGCCAGAATACTGGAGTGGGTAGCCTTTCCCTTCTCCAGGGAGTCTTCCCAACCCAAGAACAAACCCAGGTCTTCTGCATTGCAGGCTGATTCTTTTCCAGCTGAGCCACCAGCAAAGCCCAAGACTAAATTAAAATAATTGGGTTTCCCTGGTGGCTTAGATGGCAAAGAATCTGCCTGCAATGCAGGAGACCTGGGTTCAATCCCTGGGTTGGGAAAACACCCTGGAGAAGGGAATGTTAACCCACTCAAGTATTCCTACCTGGAGAATTCCATGGACAGCCTGGCAGGCTACAGTTTATGAGGTTGCAAAAACAGTCAGACACAACTGAATGACTAACACTTTGACTTTCATGCTATTCATTCTGTGGAGTTAACTGTTTATTTTATATTGGGTTGCCCAAAAAGGTCATTTGGGCTTTTCCTTAAGATAGAAAAACTGAACTTTTTGGCCAACCCAATACAAAAATTGTAACAGAGCAAATTAGATATTATAGGATAGAATTAGTTATTTTAATGTAACTTTTCCCAAAAGTTACAAAAAACACATAATTGGATGAAATATAAATTCATATCACTTTAGTATTGATTCAATTTTATAGCCATTATTATAATTAAAATAAATTAAGGATTTAATTATTCATGGGCTCAATAAGCACTTTTCTCACCTAGGGTTATGTTTATTACACATGCATCTTTTAAGAAAATACAATTATATGAAAATCTGCATTGTTTTTTAGATATTCTGCTGCTGCACATTTAATCGACTACAGCATAGTTTAGACATTACTTTTTCTATGCCCTGGGAAACCAAAAACTTTGTATGACTTATTCTCGCAGTATTGGCTTTATTGCGATCATCTGGAACCCAACCATCATCATCTCTGAGGTGTCCCTGTGTATGTAATGCTGGGCATGTGATCTCCAGCATCAAAGTGCCAGCTCTCCTGTTTGCCAAAGGTGTGAACTTGAACCAGCCCCCAAGGCTTAGTGCTTCAGTTTATTTATAGGAAAAATGTGAATGATCCCAACAGAACCTCTTTCACTTAGTGAGGACTAAATGAGTTAACCAGTGTGATGCTGTTAGCATCCAACACAGAATAAGCCCTCTGTAAATATCAGATAATTTCTTCATGTATACCACAGTCATGAAAAAAAAAAAGAGAGAAATCCCTGTATTTCTTTAAAATGTGTACTTGGTATTATTCCAATCAACCTTTTCTTCTCTCTCTACAAGCATGTTAATAATGGTCTTTTAGTATTAGAACTCTGCCTTACATTCTTCTATTATGAGAGTAAGTTTAACAGAAAAGAGAAGGTTTGGACTTTTATGGGAGGGCAGTTGCTTTGATGCATCTTGGTAAATTAGTTTCTGCTTCTGAACATGATTCTTACAGGAAATGAACTTGGGGATGATTAGAAAGGAAGGAAGCATGTCCTGGCTGAATGATATTGTCCTAATTGGCCACAGTGACCTGTGGAAAATTCTTAAAGAGATGGGAATACCAGACCACCCAACCTGCCTCCTGAAAAATCTGTATGCAGGTCAGGAAGCAACAGTTAGAACTGGACATGGAATAAAACTGGTTCCAAATCGGGAAAGGAGTACGTCAAGGCTGTATATTGTCACCCTGCTTATTTAACTTATGTGCAGAGTACATCATGCAGAATGTTGGGCTGCATGAAGCAGAAGCTGGAATCAAGATTGCCAGGAGAAATATCAATAACCTCATATATGCAGATGATATTACACTTACGGCAGAAAGTGAAGAACTAAGGAGCCTCTTGATGAAAATGAAAGAGGAGGGTGAAAAAATTGGCTTAAAACTCAATATTAAGAAAACAATGATCATGGCATCTGGTCCCATCACTTCATGGCAAATAGATGGGGAAACAGTAGAAACAGTGACAGACTTTATGTTTTGGGGTTCCAAAATCACTGCAGATGGTGACTGCAGCCATGAAATTAAAAGACACTTGCTCCTTGGAAGAAAAGCTGTGACCAACCTAGACAGCATGTTAAAAAGCAGAGACATGACATTACCAACAAAAGTCCATCTAGTCAAAGCTGTGGTTTTTCTGGTAGTCATGTGTGGATATAAGAGTTGGAGTATAAAGAAAGCTGAGCACCAAAGAATTGATGCTTTTGAACTGTGGTGTTGGAAAAGACTCTTGAGAGTCCCTTGGACTGCAAGGAGATCCAACCAGTCCTTCCTAAAGGAAATCAATGCCGAATATTCATTGGACGAACTGAAGCTGAAGCTGAAACTCCAATCCTTTGGCTACCTAATGTGAAGAACTGACTCTTTGGAAAGATCCTGATGCTGAGAAAGATTGAGGGTGGGAGGAGAAGGAGATGACAGAGAATGAGATGGTTGGATGGTATCACCGACTCGATGCACATGAGTTTGAGGAGGCTCAGGAGTTGGTGATGGACTGGGAAGCCTGGTGTGCTGCAGTCCATGGGGTCACAAAGAGTCGGACATGACTGAGCAACTGAACTGACCTGACCAATGAGATCAACTTAAGAGAAGCACCTTGCCTTTCCTGATGTGTTTCTTCCTAGGATTATAAATTATTGATCTCAGAGACCCACTTGATTTAGCGCCTGGTGTTTGCAAGGTTGAAAAACTTAGTCTTAGCCTCCAATAGGAATTCATAAAGAACTTTAATTCTCCCCTCTTGCCTTCAAAGAACTTTTAAAATAAGATCAAAACACAGAACAGAGCAATACTTAAGATTCTCATCTACTCACCAGCTCAACAGCTGTCAGCAGCTTTTCTAAATATGGAAAAACTCTCTTATGAATTTCCCATTCACGCCTGTGAACTCCTCTCCCAGGTATGTTGGCTCCTTCTGTGTGGCCATCTCTCATCCTGTCAGCATCTAGGCAGGAAGTTTGTGTTCTACTTTTACTAAGTTCTCTCTGCTCTCTGTCCTTTTGGTGCTTGTTCAGCTCACACACACCCTCTCTGGATCACCCACCTTGAGTTTTGAACGGTGAATTGGAGGCTGCAGACACTCAGATGGCAAAGAACCATCTTTTCCATCACCTGCAAATAGTAGGAGGCGGCTTTGTGGTTTCTACATGTTTCTTCAAACTAAAACGTTCTGTGTTTCAACAACCAGAAAATGTTGGCCTCCTGAAGCAGAAGGAAGAGACCCACCACGTGGGCTCCTCTTCCTTCTCGTTTTGTTATCTCCTCCAAGTGGGAAAATAAACTGTAGCTTCATCACAGGTAACAGCACTAAATTCCAGTCCAAGACAATTAAATATTAGCAGATAACTCTCCTGAGATCTTATAAATGTGGATGAAGTTATCTTTTAAAAAAGGTGACTTTTTTTGACTCTTTCACATCTACTAAAAATAGTACTGAATTTAAAAACCACAATATTCTGAGGACCACTACTGTGCAAAAATAAAAGACGTGGCTAAATGGTAGACCATCATATTGTTTCCCCTAGCATGGTAGAATGATCCAAGTCATGAATTAAAGCAGTTTACTGATGACCAATTCAATAATACTAGTTTGAAGCAGGAAAAAAGTAAGAGATCTCTAAATTGCAAAGCCCCCACCCCAAGCCAGTGATGCGCAGGTACCAACCAATTTTCTCTCCTTGCCTTAAACTCTTAAGTGTCTGGCACACAGCTAATAATAGTTTGTTTTCTGTTACTTTTCATCCATAAAGTCTGTAATATCTTTTAACATTTTAGAGTCAATACTATGTTAACTTTAAACATATGATAAAAAGAGTCTTATTGCACTGAACGTTGTCTACAAAAGAGCTAACTCCCCATGAAAAGGCTATTTTAGTTTTAATTTTTCTGCTCAAGCTTCTTATCTAATGGTTTTTAAATAAAAATAATAGATGCCAAGCATAAAATAAGCTAGCAAATATTTAAACGTATGATAAAAAGAGTCTTATCGCACTGAACATTGTCTACAAAAGAGCTACTCCCCATGAAAAGGCTATTTTAATTTTTCTGCTCAAGCTTATCTAATGGTTTTTAAATAAAAATAATAGATGCCAAGCATAAAATAAGCTAGCAAATACTTTATTTTCTATTTGAATTTATTGCCATTTACTTAACTGCAGTTTTCTTTTTAATTTTAATTTGTATGAAAAACATTTTATGTTAACAAAAGCACTTAATATATTTTGGCTTGGGCAAAAAAATCATGAATATATGCTAGACTAAAGCCATTCTCTCTGTTAAAATATAATGCTTAATAATAACATATTATTTTATATTAAATAATATAGCAAAATAGATATTTATCAAAAGTTAAAGATATAGAACACCATATTTTAATCTCACATTAGTTAAAAACTTATGATTTAATCAGAAGTGGTAAATAGGATTAAGTTCTTTATTATAATAATGACAATATCTATTGATATGTTTTATTGATTATGATAATATGTGATAGATAAGTTTTTCTCTGACAATACCATTTTACTTTAGAGTTATTTAATGTATTATTACAGACTTACTAAATGGGCTTCCCTGGTGGCTCAGATGGGAGAGAATCTGCCTGCAATGTGAAAGACTTGGTTCAGTCCCTGGGTTGGGAAGATTCCCTGGAGGAGGGCATGGCAACCGACTCCAGTATACTTGCCTGGGGAATCCCCATAGACAGAGGAGCCTAGTGGGCTACACTCCATGGGGTCACAAAGAGTCGGACACAACTGAGCACCTAAACACACAGCATATATGCTAAACACTTTCATCCACTAATGCCACATCTCTCTTGTGGATCTAGAAATATATCCACAAAGCAGAAAAGTATAGGATGCTGTTTTTCATTATGCACTTAATTATTCGTCAATTTTTTCCACTCAACTACTATATATTTTATTATTTAAAAAACAAAAATAAGAGGGACAGAGAAACATCCAAACCATAGGGAAAGTGTCTTATATTTTTATCTTGTCATTGCCCAGTACTGGGAGAGAAGTAAATCTTTCAAGAGACATTTTTAAATAAAAGCAGTTATCATATAAAGTACGTTTTAAACCTATGAGCAGAAAGATTTCTTCTCATTGATAGTTGTTCAAAAGGAGGTAATAATTCCATTTTTGTGGGTAAATGAAAATCCAAAGTAGTCTATCATTTTCTTGCATTATAAGGCTTTGCATATGTCCAGTTGTGGAGAAACTTGGTTTAGTCATCAGTATCCTAGATTACGAAATTTACAACTAGAGCTTTTCTATGCTGTATGGCCAACACCATTATTTTGAGGCAATTTGCTTCTGATTAAATAGGTTTAAATCCAAACAAAAGATTTTATTCTTTATTTACCCTAATCAGAATGTTTTGAAGACATCAAGTAAAGTCTTCAGAAGGCAAGTCAAGGGGAGAATTGCATTAAGTATCTAGTTATAAAAGGCATGACACCGCTTACAGTGTTCTTGCATTCACGTTTAAGCAAGACAAGCAGGATTCTTCAATACAGTGGAGACACACTGATTTCTTCTTTAAGACTCAAAACCATAATGAGTTTTATAACTCAAATACCTATTACACATTCACAAATTAAGTAAAATTTTTGCTGTAAAATTAAGTTTTATAAATAAAAATGTAAAGGGAAATAGATCCTGAAGAAAATCAACAGATTTCTGCATAAATCTTCTAAAAGAGCATATATATAGTTCCAGGTCAAGAGAGGGGAACTAACATTTATTTAGTGACTGCTCTATGCCACATATTTTTGTATATATTCACTAATCAGATCTCTCTAAGATTGGGGTTTTAAATTCTATTTAAATTCTATATTTAAAAATAAAGGAACCGAATCTGAGTGTTTAAGAACTTTGTCCAGAGTCAAAGAAACTAAACCCACATGGTTAAAAATTTTGTCGAGGGTCGTGAAAATAAAACGTAACCAAGCTAACTTCAAAGCCCTGGATGATGATGTCAAATACATAGTTCATTTTCAGTGAGCCAACATTCCACAGTGCTTTGTGGTTACATTGACAATTAAAAGAGAGGGTTGGGAACTTTCTGTAAACTCTTGCTATCTAAAAATAAGACCAGGAGTTAGTTTATCAGTTAATCAAAAAAATGTCATTAGAACACAAAGTTGTAAAACTCATAAAAAAATATATATATATATATATATATATGTGTGTGTGTGTGTGTGTGTTCAACATTTTATTTCAATTAAATATGTAGACATGTACATTTGTTTGCCAAACTTTTGATTAAACCAGTTTCCTTTTTTTAAAAAATTTTTTCAGACCAGGTCTGCTAATTGGTATTTCACTTTATCTTTCTTAGAAACACCATACACTTTTATTTCAAGTTCTATTTGTTTGTTTTAAAATTTTCTCTAATGCAATTTAACCAGTG
The DNA here is from genome assembly GCF_027580195.1 of Bos mutus. NCBI lineage: Eukaryota > Metazoa > Chordata > Mammalia > Artiodactyla > Bovidae > Bos > Bos mutus. The sequence goes on from NC_091628.1 coordinate 66,979,712, forward strand.
GAGATTTTATCCTTTGGTTTAGAGTTGCCTCTTCCACCTAATTTGACATAAGGGTATTTTTTAGTGACTAACCTTTAGTAACTTCCCATAGTATTCAATTTAGTTTATTTATAAGTAAATAAGTAAGTCAAATTTATTTTTAATCATAGTCACTTAATAATTTAATTGAATTATAATTACAAATACAGACTAATTAGGGAACAGCTAAAACCCAACCAACACAAGCAATGATCTGCTTGAGTATAAGGCATGTTGTCATTTGACCTAGATTAACTGCTAAATGTGTTTCACAGGTGACACTAGTGGTAAAGAACGTGCCTGCCAATTCAGGCGACTTAAGAGACAGGTGCTCAGTCCCTGGGTGGGGTAGATCCCCTGAAGAAGGGCATGGCAACCCACTCCAGTATTCTTGCCTGGAGAATCCCATTGTCAGAGGAACCTGGCAGGCTACAAGTCGATGGGGTTGAAAAGAGTTGAAAACAACTGAAAGGATATCAGTTCAGTTCAGTTGCGTCCGACTCTTTGTGACCCTATGGACTACGGCACCCCAGGCCTCCCTGTCCATCACCAACACCCGGAGATTACTCAAACTCATGTCCATTGAGTTGATGATGCCATCCAACAATCTTGCCCTTTGTCATCTCTTTCTCCTTCCGCCTTCAATCTTTCCCAGCATCAGGGTCTTTCAAATGAGTCGGTTCTTCACATCAGGTGGTCAAAGTATTGGAGTTTCAGCTTCAGCATCAGTCCTTCCAATGAATATTCAGGACTGATTTCCTTTAGGATAGACTGGTTGGATCTCCTTGCAGTCCAAGGAACTCTCAAGAGTCTTCTCCAACACCACAGTTCAGAAGGAGCAATTCTTTGGTGTTCAGCTTTCTTTGTAGCCCAACTCTCGCATTCATACATGACTACTGGAAAAACCATAGCTTCGACTAGATGGACCTTTGTTGGCAAAGTAATGTCTCTGCTTTTTAATATGGTGTCTAGGTTGATCATAACTTTTCTTCCAAGGAGTAAGCGTCTTTTAATTTCCTGGCTGCAGTCACCATCTGCAGTGATTTTGGAGCCCAAGAAAATAAAGCCTGTCACTCTTTCCCCATCTATTTGCCATGAAGTGATGGGCTCAGATGCCGTGATCATTGTTTTCTGAATGCTGAGTTGTTTTTTTTTTTTCTTTTTTACATGTGTTCCCCATCCTGAACCCTCCTCCCTCCTCCCTCCCCATATCATCCCTCTAGGTCGTCCCAGTGCACCAGGCCCAAGCATCCAGTATCGTGCATTGAACCTGGACTGGCATCTCGTTTCATACATGATATTTTACATGTTTCAATGCCATTCTCCCAAATCTTCCCACCCTCTCCCTCTCCCACAGAGTCCATAAGACTGTTCTATACATCAGTCTCTCTTTTGCTGTCTCGTATACAGGGTTATCATTACTATCTTTCTAAATTCCATATATATGCGTTAGTATACTGTATTGGTGTTTTTCCTTCTGGCTTACTTCACTCTGTATAATAGGCTCCAGTTTCATCCACCTCATTAGAACTGATTCAAATGTATTCTATTTAATGGCTGAGTAATACTCCATTGTGTATATGTACCACTGCTTTCTTATCCATTCATCTGCTGATGGACATCTAGGTTGCTTCCATGTCCTGGCTATTATAAACAGTGCTGCGATGAACATTGGGGTACATGTGTCTCTTTCCCTTCTGGTTTCCTCAGTGTGTATGCCCAGCAGTGGGATTGCTGGATCATAAGGCAGTTCTATTTCCAGTTTTTTAAGGAATCTCCACGCTGTTCTCCATAGTGGCTGTACTAGTTTGCATTCCCACCAACAGTGTAAGAGGGTTCCCTTTTCTCCACACCCTCTCCAGCATTTATTATTTGGAGACTTTTGGATCACAGCCATTCTGACTGGTGTGAAATGGTATCTCATAGTGGTTTTGATTTGCATTTCTCTGATAATGAGTGATGTTGAGCATCTTTTCATGTGTTAGTTAGCCATCTGTATGTCTTCTTTGGAGAAATGTCTATTTAGATCTTTGGCCCATTTTTTGATTGGGTCATTTATTTTTCTGGAGTTGAGCTGTAGGAGTTGCTTGTATATTTTTGAGATTAGTTGTTTGTCGGTTGCTTCATTTGCTATTATTTTCTCCCATTCTGAAGGCTGTCTTTTCACCTTGCTAATAGTTTCCTTTGATGTGCAGAAGCTTTTAAGTTTAATTAGGTCCCATTTGTTTACTTTTGCTTTTATTTCCAATATTCTGGGAGGTGGGTCATAGAGGATCTTGCTGTGATGTATGTCAGAGAGTGTTTTGCCTATGTTCTCCTCTAGGAGTTTTATAGTTTCTGGTCTTATGTTGAGATCTTTAATCCATTTTGAGTTTATTTTTGTATATGGTGTTAGAAAGTGTTCTAGTTTCATTCTTTTACAAGTGGTTGACCAGATTTCCCAGCACCACTTGTTAAAGAGATTGTCTTTAATCCATTGTATATTCTTGCCTCCTTTGTCAAAGATAAGGTGTCCATATGTGCGTGGATTTATCTCTGGGCTTTCTATTTTGTTCCATTGATCTATATTTCTGTCTTTGTGCCAGTACCATACTGTCTTAATAACTGTGGCTTTGTAGTAGAGCCTGAAGTCAGGTAGGTTGATTCCTCCAGTTCCATTCTTCTTTCTCAAGATCGCTTTGGCTATTCGAGGTTTTTTGTATTTCCATACAAATTGTGAAATTATTTGTTCTAGCTCTGAAGAATACTGTTGGTAGCTTGATAGGGATTCCATTGTATCTATAAATTGCTTTGGGTAGTATACTCATTTTCACTATATTGATTCTTCCAATCCATGAACATGGTATATTTCTCCATCTATTAGTGTCCTCTTTGATTTCTTTCACCAGTGTTTTATAGTTTTTTTTCTATATATAGGTCTTTAGTTTCTTTAGGTAGATATATTCCTAAGTATTTTTATTCTTTCCGTTGCAATGGTGAATGGAATTGTTTTCTTAATTTCTCTTTCTGTTTTCTCATTATTAGTGTATAGGAATGCAAGGGATTTCTGTGTGTTGATTTTATATCCTGCAACTTTACTATAGTCATTGATTAGTTCTAGTAATTTTCTGGTGGAGTCTTTAGGGTTTTCTATGTAGAGGATCATGTTATCTGCAAATACTGAGAGTTTTACTTCTTCTTTTCCAATTTGGATTCCTTTTATTTCTTTTTCTGCTCTGATTGCTGTGGCCAAAACTTCCAAAACTATGTTGAATAGTAATGGTGAAAGTGGGCACCCTTGTCTTGTTCCTGACTTTAGAGGAAATGCTTTCAATTTTTCACCATTGAGGATAATGTTTGCTGTGGGTTTGTCATATATAGCTTTTATTATGTTGAGGTATGTTCCTGAATGCTGAGTTTTAAGCCAACTTTTTCACTCTCCTCTTTCACTTTCATCAAGAGGCTCTTTAGTTCTTTGCTTTCTGCCATAAGAGTGGTGTCATATGCATATAAAGTTATTGATATTTCTCCTGGCAATCTTGATTCCAGTTTCTGCTATATGCAGCCTGATATTTGCATGATGTACTCTGCTTATAAGTTAAATAAGCAGGGTGACAATATACATCCTTGACGTACTCCTTTCTCCATTTGGAGCCAGTCTGTTGTTCTATGTCCAGTTCTAACTGTTGCTTCCTGACGTGCATACAGATTTCTCAGGAGGCAGGTCAGGTGGTCTGGTATTCCCATCTCTTGAAGAATTTTCCACACTTTGTTGTGATCCACACAATCAAAGACTTTGGCATAGGCAATAAAACAGAAGTGGGTGATTTTCTGGAACTCTCTTGCTTTTTTGATGATCCAGTGGATGTTGGCAGTTTGATCTCTGGTTCTTCTGCCTTTTCTAAATCCAGCTTGAACATCTGGAAGTTCATGGTTCACGTACTATTGAAGCCTGGCTTGGAGAATTTTGAGCACTGCCTTGCTAGTGTGTGAAATGAGTGCAATTTTGCGGTAGTTTGAGCATTCTTTGGCTTTGTCTTTCTTTAGGATTGGCACTGGTGCAACTGTTATATAGATCCCGTAGGAAAGGTTACTTAGAAAACTAAAGATCCTATTCCCTATTAAAAAAAAAAATACAAAACTGATCTTACAGGCAGAATTTAATTGCAGTTAGGGCAGAATCATGATCTTATGCTTAGAATTGGTGAGTAGTTATCTGCTTAGAAATCAACAGTGCCCATCTTCTCACTAGTTAAAATCAAAATATTTGCAGTCATACAAAACTTAATTCAAGAGGATGTTGCTTCTAGTTTATGAAGTCCCCTTTTGGTTTCCTTTGGGCTAAAGCAACAGGGATACAGACTAGGAGATTCAATAGAAGAATACTGAAAATTAACTGATACCGCCAGTTGATTACATTACAGACCATGGGTCAGAAACCCAGGAGAGTTGAAAGTTTCCAAAGTATTGATCATGGTCCTGAAAGAGACTAATGCATTTTAAAGTCGGTCTGGCACTGTGAGTAAACAGATGGAACTGTACTTGAATACATTTCAACTTGTTCTTAATTTTCATGGTAAAACTGGCTACAAAGTTATTTGTTTGGTTTTCTGTGGTAACAGAGTAAATAAAAATCCATATGTCTCAATGTATTCTATTTCTGAGACCTACAAAGTGTGAATTTATTAAGTTGTGTTGATGTGTTTTGATCATACACTCCAAATTTCTAATCAGAAAAGCACAAATTGCAAAACTAAATATCATGATACTGAAAATGTCAATACATGAATTGTATCTAAGAGATTACCAAAGAAAAGTAAGCTTTAATATCAATAGTGTACTTAATGTAAAAATGAAACAATTTCCTTTCACCTACTAGAAGATCATTTTTTGGGGGGATTATTGGTCTGTTCTTGAAAACGTTATAATAGGTTTTCTTTACTTTTTTTTTTTTTTTTTTTTTGATTTTTAAAATTTATTTTATCTTATTATGTTTGTTGAAGTCTAGTTGATTTCAGATGTTGTTAATTCCTGTTGTACAACAGAGTGATTCAGTTATTCATATACATATATTCTTTCTTTAAAAAAGGATATTAAATGACAATCCATTTTAAAATTATTTTTTAAAAGGATTTTAAATGACACTCCATTTTTAAAGTTATTTGTTTCCTTTTTTATTTATTATTATTTTTTTAATTTTATTTTATTTTTAAACTTTACATAATTGTATTAGTTTTGCCAAATATCAAAATGAATCCATCACAGGTATACATGTGCTCCCCATCCTGAACCCTCCTCCCTCCCCCTCCCCATACCATCCCTCTGCATCGTCCCAGTGCACTAGCCCCATGCATCAAGTATCGTGTATCAAACCTGGACTGGCATCTCGTTTCATACATGATATTTTACATGTTTCAATGCCATTCTCCCAAATCTTCCCACCCTCTCCCTCTCCCACAGAGTCCATAAGACTGTTCTATACATCAGTGTCTCTTTTGCTGTCTCATACACAGGGTTATTGTTATCATCTTTCTAAATTACATATATATGCGTTAGTATACTGTATTGGTGTTTTTCCTTCTGGCTTACTTCTCTCTGTATAATAGGCTCCAGTTTCATCCACCTCATTAGAACTGATTCAAATGTATTCTATTTAATGGCTGAGTAATACTCCATTGTGTATATGTACCACTGCTTTCTTATCCATTCATCTGCTGATGGACATCTAGGTTGCTTCCATGTCCTGGCTATTATAAACAGTGCTGCGATGAACATTGGGGTACACGTGTCTCTTTCCCTTCTGGTTTCCTCAGTGTGTATGCCCAGCAGTGGGATTGCTGGATCATAAGGCAGTTCTATTTCCAGTTTTTTAAGGAATCTCCACGCTGTTCTCCATAGTGGCTGTACTAGTTTGCATTCCCACCAACAGTGTAAGAGGGTTCCCTTTTCTCCACACCCTCTCCAGCATTTATTACTTGTAGACTTTTGGATCACAGCCATTCTGACTGGTGTGAAATGGTACTTCATAGTGGTCTTGATTTGCATTTCTCTGATAATGAGTGATGTTGAGCATCTTTTCATGTGTTTGTTAGCCATCTGTATGTCTTCTTTGGAGAAATGTCTATTTAGTTCTTTGGCCCATTTTTTGATTGGGTCATTTATTTTTCTGGAGTTGAGCTGTAGGAGTTGCTTGTATATTTTTGAGATTAGTTGTTTGTCAGTTGCTTCATTTGCTATTATTTTCTCCCATTCTGAAGGCTGTCTTTTCACCTTGCTGATAGTTTCCTTTGATGTGCAGAAGCTTTTAAGGTTAATTAGGTCCCATTTGTTTATTTTTGCTTTTATTTCCAATATTCTGGGAGGTGGGTCATAGAGGATCTTGCTGTGATGTATGTCAGAGAGTGTTTTGCCTATGTTCTCCTCTAGGAGTTTTATAGTTTCTGGTCTTATGTTGAGATCTTTAATCCATTTTGAGTTTATTTTTGTGTATGGTGTTAGAAAGTGTTCTAGTTTCATTCTTTTTACAAGTGGTTGACCAGTTTTCCCAGCACCACTTGTTAAAGAGATTGTCTTTAATCCATTGTATATTCTTGCCTCCTTTGTCAAAGATAAGGTGTCCATATGTGCGTGGATTTATCTCTGGGCTTTCTATTTTGTTCCATTGATCTATATTTCTGTCTTTGTGCCAGTACCATACTGTCTTAATAACTGTGGCTTTGTAGTAGAGCCTGAAGTCAGGTAGGTTGATTCCTCCAGTTCCATTCTTCTTTCTCAAGATCGCTTTGGCTATTCGAGGTTTTTTGTATTTCCATACAAATTGTGAAGTTATTTGTTCTAGCTCTGAAGAATACTGTTGGTAGCTTGATAGGGATTCCATTGAATCTATAAATTGCTTTGGGTAGTATACTCATTTTCACTATATTGATTCTTCCAATCCATGAACATGGTATATTTCTCCATCTATTAGTGTCCTCTTTGATTTCTTTCACCAGTGTTTTATAGTTTTCTATATATAGGTCTTTAGTTTCTTTAGGTAGATATATTCCTAAGTATTTTATTCTTTCCGTTGCAATGGTGAATGGAATTGTTTCCTTAATTTCTCTTTCTGTTTTCTCATTATTAGTGTATAGGAATGCAAGGGATTTCTGTGTGTTGATTTTATATCCTGCAACTTTACTATAGTCATTGATTAGTTCTAGTAATTTTCTGGTGGAGTCTTTAGGGTTTTCTATGTAGAGGATCATGTTATCTGCAAATACTGAGAGTTTTACTTCTTCTTTTCCAATTTGGATTCCTTTTATTTCTTTTTCTGCTCTGATTGCTGTGGCCAAAACTTCCAAAACTATGTTGAATAGTAATGGTGAAAGTGGGCATCCTTGTCTTGTTCCTGACTTTAGAGGAAATGCTTTCAATTTTTCACCATTGAGGATAATGTTTGCTGTGGGTTTGTCATATATAGCTTTTATTATGTTGAGGTATGTTCCTTCTATTCCTGCTTTCTGGAGAGTTTTTATCATAAATGGGTGTTGAATTTTGTCAAAGGCTTTCTCTGCATCTATTGAAATAATCATATGGTTTTTATTTTTCAATTTGTTAATGTGGTGTATTACATTGATTGATTTGCGGATATTGAAGAATCCTTGCATCCCTGGGATAAAGCCCACTTGGTCATGGTGTATGATCTTTTTAATGTGTTGTTGGATTCTGATTGCTAGAATTTTGTTAAGGATTTTTGCATCTATGTTCATCAGTGATATTGGCCTGTAGTTTTCTTTTTTGTGGGATCTTTGTCAGGTTTTGGTGTTAGGGTGATGGTGGCCTCATAGAATGAGTTTGGAAGTTTACCTTCCTCTGCAATTTTCTGGAAGAGTTTGAGCAGGATATGTGTTAGCTCTTCTCTAAATTTTTGGTAGAATTCAGCTGTGAAGCCATCTCTGGACCTGGTCTTTTGTTTGCTGGAAGATTTTTGATTACAGTTTCAATTTCTGTGCTTGTGATGGGTCTGTTAAGATTTTCTATTTCTTCCTGGTCCAGTTTTGGAAAGTTGTACTTTTCTAAGAATTTGTCCATTTCTTCCACATTGTCCATTTTATTGGCATATAATTGTTGATAGTAGTCTCTTATGATCCTTTGTATTTCTGTGTTGTCTGTTGTGATCTCTCCATTTTCATTTCTAATTTTATTGATTTGATTTTTCTCCCTTTGTTTCTTGATGAGTCTGGCTAATGGTTTGTCAATTTTATTTATCCTTTCGAATAACCAGCTTTTGGTTTTGTTGATTTTTGCTATGGTCTCTTTTGTTTCTTTTGCATTTATTTCTGCTCTAATTTTTAAGATTTCTTTCCTTCTACTAACCCTGGGGTTCTTCATTTCTTCCTTTTCTAGTTGCTTTAGATGTAGAGTTAGGTTATTTATTTGATTCTTTTCTTGTTTCTTGAGGTGTGCCTGTATTGCTATGAACTTTCCCCTTAGGACTGCTTTTACCGTGTCCCACAGGTTTTGGGTTTTTGTGTTTTCATTTTCATTCGTTTCTATGCAAACTTTGATTTCTTTTTTGATTTCTTCTGTGAATTGTTGGTTATTCAGCAGCGTGTTGTTCAGCCTCCATATGTTGGAATTTTTAATCGTTTTTCTCCTGTAATTGAGATCTAATCTTACTGCATTGTGGTCAGAAAAGATGCTTGGAATGATTTCTATTTTTTTGAATTTACCAAGACTAGCTTTATGGCCCAGGATGTGATCTATCCTGGAGAAGGTTCCGTGTGCACTTGAGAAAAAGGTGAAATTCATTGTTTTGGGATGAAATATCCTATAGATATCAATTAGGTCTAACTGGTCTATTGTATCATTTAAAGTTTGTGTTTCCTTGTTAATTTTCTGTTTAGTTGATCTATCCATAGGTGTGTGAGGGGGTATTAAAGTCTCCCACTATTATTGTGTTATTGTTAATTTCTCCTTTCATACTTGTTAGCATTTGTCTTACATACTGCGGTGCTCCCGTGTTGGGTGCATATATATTTATAATTGTTATATCTTCTTCTTGGATTGATCCTTTGATCATTATGTAGTGACCTTCTTTGTCTCTTTTCACAGCCTTTGTTTTAAAGTCTATTTTATCTGATATGAGTATTGCTACTCCTGCTTTCTTTTGGTCCCTATTTGCATGGAAAATCTTTTTCCAGCCCTTCACTTTCAGTCTGTATGTGTTCCCTGTTTTGAGGTGGGTCTCTTGTAGACAACATATGTAGGGGTCTTGTTTTTGTATCCATTCAGCCAGTCTTTGTCTTTTGGTTGGGGCATTCAACCCATTTACATTTAAGGTAATTACTGATAGGTATGATCCCATTGCCAATTACTTTATTGTTTTGGGTTCGAACTTATACACCGTTTTTGTGTTTCCTGTCTAGAGAATATCCTTTAGTATTTGTTGGAGAGCTGGTTTGGTGGTGCAGAATTCTCTCAGCTTTTGCTTGTCTGAAAAGCTTTTGATTTCTCCTTCATACTTGAATGAAATCCTTGCTGGGTAGAATAATCTGGGCTGTAGGTTATTTTCTTTCATCATTTTAAGTATGTCTTGCCATTCCCTCCTGGCTTGAAGAGTTTCTCTTGAAAGATCAGCTGTTATCCTTATGGGAATTCCCTTGTGTGTTATTTGTTGTTTTTCCCTTGCTGCTTTTAATATTTGTTCTTTGTGTTTGATCTTTGTTAATTTGATTAATATGTGTCTTGGGGTGTTTCGCCTTGGGTTTATCCTGCTTGGGACTCTCTGGGTTTCTTGGACTTCGGTGATTATTTCCTTCCCCATTTTAGGGAAGTTTTCAACTATTATCTCCTCAAGTATTTTCTCATGGTCTTTCTTTTTGTCTTCTTCGTCTGGAACCCCTATGATTCGAATGTGGTAGCGTTTAATATTGTCCTGGAGGTCTCTGAGATTGTCCTCATTTCTTTTAATTTGTTTTTCTTTTATCCTCTCTGATTCATTTATTTCTACCATTCTATCTTCTAATTCACTAATCCTATCTTCTGCCTCTGTTATTCTACTATTTGTTGCCTCCAGAGTGTTTTTAATTTCATTTATTGCATTATTCATTATATATTAACTCTTTTTTATTTCTTCTAGGTCCTTGTTAAACCTTTCTTGCATCTTCTCAATCCTTGTCTCCAGGCTATTTATCTGTGATTCCATTTTAATTTCAAGATTTTGGATCAATTTCACTATCATTATTTGGAATTCTTTATCAGGTAGATTCCCTAGCTCTTCCTCTTTTGTTTGGTTTGGTGGGCATTTATCCTGTTCCTTTATCTGCTGGGTATTCCTCTGTCTCTTCATCTTGTTTAAATTGCTGATTTTGGGGTGTCCTTTCTATATTCTGGCAGTTTGTGGAGTTCTTTTTATTGTGGCTCTTCCTCGCTGTGTGTGGGTTTGTACAGGTGGCTTGTCAAGGTTTCCTGGTTAGGGAAGCTTGTGTCGGTGTTCTGGTGGGTGGTTAAACTTCTCCTTCTGTACAGCACCATTGATAAAACATCTACATTAAAGATGAAAAGTTTCTCTACTGTGAGGATCACTCAGAGAGGTTCACAGCATTACATGGAGAAGAGAAGAGGGAGGAGGGAGTTAGAGGTGACCCAAATGAGATGAGGTGGAATCAATAGTGGAGAGAGTGGGGTAGCCAGTAGTCACTTCCTTATGTGCACTCCACAACTGGACCACTCAGAGATGTTCACGGAGTTATACAGAGAAGAGAAGAAGGAGGAAGGAGACAGAGGTGGCCAGAGGGATAAAAGCGGGGAATGAAAAGGAGGGAGACAGATCCAGCCAGTAATCAGTTCCCTAAGTGTTCTCCACCATCTGAAACACACATAAACTCACAGAGTTGGGTAGAGTAGAGAGGGGTTAGGGAGGAGACACAGGCGACCTAGTGGAGAAAAAGGAGAGTCCAAAGGGGGAGAGAGCAGTCAAGCCAGTAATCTTGCTCCCTAGTGAAAAATGGGTCCGAAGATTGGGTTCTTAAAGGTACAAAATTGGTAACAAATACATAAAAGCAAAAATTAAAAATCTAGAGTAGAGTTTGGAATTTCAAAAATACGATGTTAAAGGAAAGAAGAAGGAAAAGAAAGAGACAAAAAACGAACAAAGAAAAACAATCAAGGTCGCGAAAATTATAAAGAAAATACAGGTACAAAATTGATAACTAATACCAAAAAGCAAAAATTAAAAATCTAGAGTAGAGTTTGGAATTTCAAAAATACAATGTTAAAAGAAAGGAAGAAGAAACATAAAGAGAGAAAACAAACAAACAAAAACAATGTCGCAAAAATTATAAAGAAAATACAGGTACCAATTTGATATCAAATACAAAAAAGCATAAATTAAAAATCTAGAGTAGAGTTTGGAATTTCAGATATACAATGTTATATAAAAGAAGAAGAGAATGAAACAGAAAAAAAAAAGTCACAGAAATTATAAAAAAAAAAACTGTAGGTACAAAATTGATAACATATACCAAAAAGCTAAAATTAAAAACTAGAGTAGAGTTTGGAATTTCAAAAATACAATGTTAAAAAAAAAAAAGAAAAAAAAAAAAACAAGGTCAAAAAATTATAAAATATATATATATGAAGTTTTGCTGAAGAAAAAAAAATAGGTTTTTTTTTTTTTTTGCAAAGTAATAGGTTATAAAAGTGAAAATTAAAGGAACAATAGAGGACTAAAAAAATTTTTTTTTTAATTAAAAAAAAAGAAAGAATGATCGTAAAAATAGTAAAAATATATCTAGGACTTTCTCTGGTTTTGTTGTATTGTGGGTTCAGTTCATTTTTGGCTAGTTCCTTGGTCCGACATATTTCTCAAGATCTATAGGCCCCTTCCTATGTAGTCCATAGTAACCACGGGGTTTTAATCTATTGCCCGTAGCTTCCAAGGAGTTTCCCTCTGTTATAACTTCTTCTGTTTGCTGGTGTCTTCAGTGTCTGGTTACCGCCCTGACACAAAGGGGACGGTGGGGGAAACTTTTTTTTTTTTTTAGGCTCACTTGTTCAGTCGCGCTGTGGGGAGGGAGGGAGGGATGCTGCAAACAAATAACACTGGCGTGCGCTCGCAGTGCCTCAGCCACACTGGGTCTGCCCCCACTCACGGCGCATGTAGCCTCCCTGCCTACACTGCTCGGGCTCTAGGTTGTTCCACTGAGAACAATCCGAGGCCGGCCCTGGGCTGCATGTACCTCCCAGGTCCAAGCCGCTCAGGTTCAGGCACTCGGGTAGTCCTCAGAGGCGCAGACTCAGTTGGGCCTGCATTTTGTGCTCTTCCCAGGTCCGAGCAGCTCAGGTGATGAGGTGTTTGGTGAACGCCAATGCTGCGACTTATCGCCTCCCCGCCACTCGGTTATCTGGGTGTAAAATCGGCGCACATTCTCAGGCAGATGTTGACCGTCCAGACCCCCAAGAAATTTTAGTTAGCAAAGAAGCCTGCTTACAGTTTTATAGATAATGTCTCTCTGGGGCTGCGATTGCCCCCTTCCGGCTCTGGCTACCTGTCACCGGAGGGGGAAGGTCTGCAGCCGGCTATCTCTGTTCAGTCCTTTGTTCCGTGCGCGGGCCTGGCGGTGTCTTAGGTTGGGGCTGGCTTTTCGCGTGGTAGATATCCCACCGTCTGGTTTGCTAGCCCAAATTATTTCGCTCAGATAGCGCTCAGGGTATTCAGGCCAGATTCTTACTCTAAGCGATGCAGCCCACTCCGCGCCTTCCTGCCCAGCCCCCGCTTGCTAATGGCGTGTGCAGGCGTCTACGCTCCTTCTCCGCTGGGGGAGTTACCGTAGGGTTTTAATTGTTTATTTTTTCTCCCTGTTATGTTGCCCTCTGTGCTTCCAAAGCTCGGCACAGATTCGGCATTGAGAAGGTTTCCTGGTGTTTGGAAACTTCTCTCTTTTTAAGACTCCCTTCCCGGGACGGAACTCCGTCCCTCCCTCTTTTGTCTCTTTTTTTGTCTTTTATATTTTTTCCTACCTCCTTTCAAAGAGTTGGGTTGCTTTTCTGGGTGCCTGATGTCCTCTGCCGGCATTCAGAAGTTGTTTTGTGGAATTTACTCGACGTTTAAATGCTCTTTTGATGAATTTGTGGGGGAGAAAGTGTTCTCCCCGTCCTACTCCTCCACCATCTTGGCTCCTCCCTCTTCTTTACTTTTTAAATAATCTGCCCAGGAAACTAAGATTCTGTGTTTTATCAAAATGAAAAAAAAAAAAAGGTTACCATATCAGTTAAATTTATTTTGCAAATCAGACTTCATTTTGGCAAAGAACTACTTTTGGGTTTTAATTACTATTTAAATCATTGTAGTAAATTCTAGCATGCCTGGGTGACTAAAATACATAACAAATATTTAATGACACAGTAAAATTCTCCATGACTGATCTTTAAGATCTGCTACATTAGCAATACTTTGAGGAAGTCTTCCATACCATCTGCAAAGATAGCTGTTGTAGAAGTTGATAAAATTTTGTTATTTAGCTACCTTTTATTTGAAAGGAGGAGGTGATCTTTGCCCACATCACACATTCACAAATAATGCACACACTGCCTGAAATGCTTTGTGAAAATTAATCCTTTTAATCTTGTTGCCAGTGCTAAAAATTTCCCTAAACCAAATTTCTGTGAGTTTTGATGATGTTTAAAAGATTTTTTTCTACTATCTGCTTCACCTTGTGGGCAGAAAACCCACCATCTCTACATTAGTCTTGAGCATTTTTAGGTGAATGAAAGTTATCTTTTGCATCCCATAATTGGTACTCTAATAACCTGGTTAGATAGAAGATTTTGCAGCCTGATAATGGTTGCTAATTGTGATGGACAGAATAATGCTGCTTCCTCAAAAATGTCCCTAGAAACTTTCAATATGTTAGGTTCTATGGTAAAGTGGAATTAATGTTGCAAATAGCATTAATGCCGTGAATCAGCTGATCTTAAAATAGGGGAGATTACCCTGGATTAACTGGTTGGGCCCCGTGTGACAACAGAGTTGTTAAACGTCTTAGGGAGAACTGTCAGAGTCAAGGAGAAGCCATGTGAGACTCAGTTCTGGAGGAAGGGACCCAGAGCCATGGAAGCAGCCTTGGAGGATGAAAAGGCACACAAACAAAATTTCCTGTAGAGCCTGTGAAAGTAAACACAACACTGTTTATAACTTGATTTTAGCTTGATGGGGCTTGTGTCCGAATCCTGACTTGCATGTGTGCTCAGTCTCGTCCAGACTGCTTGTGACCCCATGGACTTCAGCCTGCCAGTCTCCTCTGTCCACGGAACTCTCCAGGCAAGAATACTGGAGTGGGTTGCTATTTCCTGCTCTAGGTGATCTTCCGAACCCAGGGATCAAATCTGCATCTCTTGCATTGGCAGGAGGATACTTTACCACTGTGACACCTGGGATTCCCCATTTGTGATTTACACAACTATAAAATATTGAATTAGCTATTGTTTTAAACCTCTGAGTTTTGGGGCAATTTATTATGGGCAGCAATATAAAACTAATACACTGACTTCTTGGCAGTTCTTAATTTTTTCCTCCAGTTTTAATGAGGTCCAACTAATTTAAATGAATGATAATGAAAGCAAAGAAAAAGAAATATTCAAGTTTCTAATGCTGGGAAAGATTAAAGGCCAGAGGAGAAGGGGATGACAGAGGATGAGATGGTTGGATGGCATCACCAACTTAATGGACATGAGTTTGAGTAAGCTCCAGGAGTTGGTGATGGACAGGGAAGCCTGGTGTGCTGCAGTCTGTGGGGTCACAAAGAGTCAGACACTACTGAGCAACTGAACTGAATGTTTACTACCAATGCAAATGATTTTTGTATATATCTATTAAAACTGACATTTGAAAAAAAAAGTATCAATTATTGGGAGTAATTTTATTTTTTCTCAGCTTTGAGATATAATTGACATACAGTAATGTGTAAATTTAAGGTGTGCAGCACGATGATTTGACTTATATATACTGTGAGATCTTTACCACAGTAAGTTCAGTTAACATGCTTCATCTCATACAGATACCAAAAAACAAAAGGAAAAATAGTGTCCTTTTTTCTTGGGATTAGAACTCTGAGAGTTTTCTGTTTTAACAGCATTGAAATATGATACGCAATGGTGTTAACTATAGTCATGTTGTACTTTACATCCTTAGGATTTATTTGTTTTATAAGTGGAAGTTTATGCCTTTTGAACACCTTCATTCAGTTCTTCCTCCCTTCACACCCCACATCTGGAAACCACAAATTGGATCTCTTTTATTTTATTTTTACTGTGTTTTAGATTGCACAAATAAGTGAGATCATATGAAATTTGTCCTTCTCTATCTGACTTAGGTCACTTAGCATGATACCCTCAAGGTCCATCCATGGTGTCACAAATGGCAGAATTTCTTCCTTTTTATGGCCAAATAGTATTCTACTGTGTGTGGAATATACATGCATAGACACAGCACAATTTGTTTATTCATCAATTCATTCACTGAGGTTTTTCTCCATGTCTTGGATATTATATATAATATTGGTATGAACATGGGGGTGAAGATATCTCCTTAACACAGAGTTTTTACTTCCCAGAAATAGAATGACTGGATCATATGATAGTTTTATTTTTAATTTCTTGAGGAATCTCCATACATTTTTCCATAGCGGCTTCACCAATTTACAAACCCATACATGGGTTTCCTTTTCTCCATATCCTTGCCAGTATTTAGCAATTTTTGCCTTTCAGGTAATAGCCATTACTAACAGGTGTGAGATGATAGTTCATGGTGGTTTTGATTCTTTATTTCTCTAGTATTTAGTGAGTATGTTTGAGTATGTTTTCATGTACCTGTGAGAGTAGTTTGAAAATATAGTTTAAAAAAAAATAAAACTGGAAGTCTTTGGTTTGACACTTCCCAAACTATTAGAAATGGAATATTTTTTTGCCCCCAAACAAAACAAAATTAAAACTACAAGAATGATGGTTAGTTTTAACATTAGTCAGCATAGAGAATAATTTTTTCAGTGTCAAATTATAACACATATCATTCTAGCTTGTTCTGTTTAAATTATATTTGTGTTAACAGGATATTTAGCTCATTATCATATCCTTATTTAAGTTTCTAAATTTTTAAAATATTTATATGACAATTTTAAAGTTCTACCAAAAATACTCCATTTTTTAGATAAATATATACTAATGATAAACTTACACTTGTGTGTTTATGGCTATGTCATTTAGTTAGCAAACAGTAAGTGCTGGCCATGTAATAAGTGCTTTACAAACAGTTCATTTAATCCTCACAACAAATCTATGAATGAGGTATTATTTTGTTAATCCCATGTTATAATTGAAGAATTCAAAGAACAGAGTGGTTAGATCATTTGCCCAAGGTCCCACAGCAAGTAATGGAGCCAGAATTTGGACTCAGAATATGTGTACTCCTAACTGTTCTGCTCTAAATCAGGAATATTCTATGAATCTCATTTGCTTTTTTGTGTCAATGCCTCCTCATAATATCTTCCTTTAGGTGCTACTATTAACCCCATTTGCATATATCGCAAGGAATTAAGACTTAAAAAGGCTTACATGATTTGCTCTAATCTCTGCCCTGCAATATTTTTAATTTAACCATGTGAGCCTTCTATCTTATGAGACAGTAGAATCTACTTTTACTGGCTGTATAGTTAGTATGTAATATAGTTATACAAGTAAGAGATCATGACCAACCCCGATCTTGAGTCATCTTAGAAGGTTTTGTTTGCACTACAGAAAAATGCCTGCCACTACTTTTGGGAGCTTGAGAACCACAGGAAGTTTTACAAACATCTAAACACCTAGCTAGAATGGGCAGAAGACAGGCTAAAATCATTATCTGCCCCTGCACTTCCAACAAAGCAAAACTGAATTCTGTTTGGCAAGTCTAGTACACCATGGTTCTAAACGTCAAGAAAGAGAATGTTAATGCCATTGACATCTGCAAGAAATTGGACTCTCCTAAAATATAAAAAAAAAAAAAAAAATCAAACACATATTAGTATTTTAAAAATGGATTTATATTGCTTACTGTGATTATGAACTGATAAAACAGAACTATCTGAAGCCTGGCTCTTTTTAAAATACAGCCTGTTTCACTGTGTTCTTTCCTTCCTATAATCTCTTTATGATCAAATGTAGAATATTTCAGCCTGCAATTTCCAATTTAATTCTTGTCCTGATTTGAGCTATTAAATTGGACTCCATTTCAGCAACAACTGAGCCCTCACTGGATCCTTGGTTACCAACGACTGTGGATAGCCATCTGCTTGGATGATTTTCACCATATGTGTTTAAAGTAAGACAGTGTTTTATACATGCTTGATGTAGGTAATACTTGAAAATCATAAAAGAAGAGGAAGATCAGAGTAAGCTGTAAAATTGTAAGCAAAATTGAAATTATAAAAACATATTTGAAATCCCAAGACTGAGTAGAGTTTAGAGCATGTATTTTCTATCATTCCCAAGAAAAGTCAGGTACAATCTGAAAATAGTTCCCAAACTGGAAAAAAATTTGATCCTTTATCAATTACAGATAAATTCTGAAAACTGTTCTGAGCAAGCCAATTGTGATTTGGAATGAAATTTTTATTTTTGGTTTACTCAGTGGGTCTTTAAAAATAATTTAACTAGATTGAACTCCATCTTCTTTTCCAGTCTTCTAGTAACATAATAAAAATATAATCACAAAAGCTTTTAGCAATTTTTTTAATAATCCAAGTATAAGTAAATTGCCTTATTACTGTTTGAAGATTTATCTTCCTTGTTCAATATAATTAACTTTCAGTTAAGTAATACATAAGGTGCCATGATATGTTTAAATGTGGAAAAAAGGTAAAATTAAGTACAAAAAGTGGGTACAGGAGAAAACCCATGTAAAATCAACACAGCAGGACATAGCGGATATTCCAAAGAAAGTATGTCTGAGTTGAAATTTATCATCTATCACTATGTGTTGGAGAAGACTCTTGAGAGTCCTTTGGACTGCAAGGAGATCTAACCAGTCCATCCTAAAGGAAATCAGTCCTGAATATTCATTGGAAGGACTGATGCTGAAGCTAAAGCTCCAATATTTTGGCCACCTGATGCAAAGAACTGACTCATTTGTAAAGACCCTGATGCTGGGAAAGATTGAAGGCAGGAGGAGAACGGGATGACAGAGGATGAGATGGTTGGATGGCATCACCTACTCAGTGGACATGAGTTTGAGTAAACTCAGGAGTTGGTGATGGACAGGGAGGCCTGGCGTGCTGCGGTTCATGGGGTCGCAAAGAGTCGGACACGACTGAGTGACTGAACTGAACTATGCCTCCTAATATTATTTTCAAAATATGTCTATTTTTATGGTTTGTGACATGTCTGAAGCAACTTAACACACACAAAGTACTTTCACCTACATTCCTAGGGCTGATTTCTACAACAGCCATGCAGACTGCTGAGTTAAAATGTTATCTCATTTTTACCCGTGTCACAACTACTATAGCTTAGTCGCTATAGTTGTGTCTGACTCTTGTAATCCCATAGACTGTAGCCTGCCAGGGTCCTCTGTCCATAGGATTTTCCAGGCAAGAATATTGGAGTGGGTTCCCGACCCAGGAATCAAACCCTGGTCTCCTACCTTGCAGGCAGATTCTTTTTACCAGCTGAAATGTAGAGAAGCCTGCTATAGCTTGGAGGAGTAACAAATTGGCAAAAGCCTCATAGCTGGTGAGGACAGTTCCATGTTTGTTGCCTTCTTTTGACTCCGGCTTTTTTGACTTCTTTGACTCAGGCTTTTTCCACCAAGACTTATCATCAGCTATGTTTAAGCTTATGTATACAGAGTTTGGGAGACACTCCCAGCCTGAAACATTCCCTTGAGGAAGTATGCAGTGATTTGTGGCATACCTCATTTGGGAGGGAGCCAGTTTTGTCTATTTCAAAAGGTCAGGGAGGAACAGATAAGATGAAGCAGGGATTCTGGGAAGGAGTGTTAGAGCATTGTCTGATTGTTCATAAATTGCTGCCATATGCATGATTCCAATCCTACCCCCACCATCAAAAGGATAAAGAGAAAACAATTATACATTATTTCCTAGCAGAGCAGTTAAATGACCTGAACAAGAAAATTCAGGCAGTAAGTGAAAAAAAGGAACCAGGATAGGATCCAAGGGTATCCATGTGTTTCATGACCTTTCAAGGGGATCCTAGTAATATAAAGTTTCCAAATAATCAAATAAATCTACATTGAAATTTAAAGATGAAACTTCACTGTGAACCTAAATATGAAAGCTTTATTTTGGAACATTCAGTATCTCAAAACATCATTCTGAGTATTACTTTGTATATGTATAAAACTAGGAGCTACCAGCAATGTTTAAATCACCATAAAATATAAACGCACTACATCTAAGTAAAATAAGATTATTGATAAATTGTAATTTTGCAACTGCAATGGCAGAGACTAAAACTACACAAGAAAGTGATGAAGCATTGAAGATATAGGTTGTGATTTTCAACAATTAAGTGTAGCTGTAAAAGCAGGCATCTTGAAGGATTAAATTCTAACGTGAAGTTAAATTTCATTTTGTTAACTATAATAGGATTCAGTCAATCATATTGAAAGATAATTAGCGTAATTGAAAATCAGCTGCTTTCTTGTCCCTGCAGTAGTGCAAATGATTGAAAAAATTCGATTGGTATTTGAAATAAACATAAATACAAATATATTTAAATAAACTTATTTATATATATGTTGATTTTTCTTTCAGAGTAAAGTATTTGATCCGGATACAATGCTAAAGAAAGCTGATTTTTCCAAAAAAGAAGTTTCTTTGTTAAGAAGTTTTTGAGCTCCCAGCAGTGTTGTCTTTTTTTTTTAATGGCATCACTTTTGCTGGCATTTTACCCTTTCACCACAAACTGAATACCATTCTTTGTTTCTCATCCAGAAGGGTAGGAACAGTAGAGCCCGGCAGCATGTTCTAATACTTCCTCATACTTTCTTTAGGTAAATAGTTTCTTTTTAAAAAGAAAAATAACGTTAGAGTTGTTTATGGTTCCCTATGTCCTAATCAGTCCTAAGATTTAAGCTTTAATAATCCTTTAGGAGTAAAAGACAATAAAAGAAATTTCCCCCCAAGATATTTTTTCTCAGTTTATTATCTCAGCACATTACTCAAAAAGCCCGCTGTAAGATCAGTCTAGCTGTATGATTTATTATTATACAGTCAACTGAAAGTAAAGAAGATTGGTTAGCAAAATAATAAAAAATCAGGCATCTCCCAGGGGGATTGTAGCATTCTATGTCTGTAGCTCTCCTCTCCCCCACCCCCCGCCCCCAAAAAGTACCAGCCTCTTATGGAAAGATTCGATTGCTTAGCTATTGGCCTCATTGAAGTGGGAAAGCACAGTTAGCGTTTCTAGGTGCTTTCCATTGTTCTTAGTAAAAAGTAAAAATAATTCATTGTATTTGATGTGGTCTATTGAATTGAATTATACCAATAGCTGCTCCCCTGACCAATGTGTTTAGGTTTTATAAGACCGTCAGTATACAGAGGTGGAATTTTATCAGAACTATCAGGACATTTGTGCAAATAGAATATCTCCCCAAAGTAGCTAGAAAGACTGTGGCTGTTGGTCTGATCCAAAGTTATGGTAATAAAATATATGTATTAAGTTTCCTTAAGTGTGAATAATAACAGTATGGAATTTAAAGGTTTATAGTGAACACTGAATAGGTTAATGTATCTAGTCTGCTTTAAAGGATACCTGGCACTAAAGTGTTATCTATCCTGAATATTCCAATCATGAGAAAATAGAAGAAAGTCATGCTGAACATTAATAATATAATGTTTGTCCCAGACTAAATTTAATAAACATTAAATAATTACCTCATTGTACCACTCCACGGACAAGGAGATGGTTTTCAATTATCCAAGTATTTTCCAATACGAATTCTTAGATTCTGTTATAGTTATCAATTTATTGCCTCTGAGCTTTAAGTCTGTTGTTCAATACCTGCTCTGGTAATAAACGGGATTCCTTAAAGCGTTTCTCCGCGAGTGAGCGCGATGCTAACATCTCTCAGTAGAGGGCGATAGAGCGACGCTGCGGGCTAAGAGGGCATGTGGCTGCTTCCAGCTGCTGCACCCTTGGTCCGCAGGGCAGAGCTGAGGACAAGTGGTGATGCTCGGCTAGTCTCCAGCTGTCCCCAGCGACGTTACATTTCCAGCCCAGGCCGGAAACCCCTTCCCACAGCTCTCCCAGTGTAGACAGAGCAAACGCCTCTTGTCACGCCTGGTACACCAGCTCCCTCTGCATCCCCGCCCACCTGCACCCTGCACAGTGCCTCGTCCTTGCCTATCGGCTCTGGGTGATATCTAATCTGGGCAGGCCAACGAACTTCTTGGCCATCCAGTGGACTTCAGCCACGCTTTCTCCCACACACCTGAAGCCGAGCCCTGGGGAGGCTACCTGCCAAGCGTGTTTTCTGGGACACGCCCCCTCGGGTCCTCTCCCCGGGGTCAAAGACACCCTTTCCCTTCCTCACTACATTTTAGAGTTATTTTCCTCTCACTGCTGAATAATTCTTTATATGAAGGCTTCCCCTGTTCACAATAGGATGTGGTGTCTGTCTCGTATTGTAACTCAGATAGGTACAGATTATATAAAAAACATTTTCCAAGATATTTATCTAAATCCTGAATGAATGTTGCTCTTTTGATGTAATCGTGCTATTATAGACCCTGTTCTGGGTGCTTTTGCACCTATTAATTCATTTAATCCTTCAACAACCCTGTTTTAACAGATTGGTAAAGTCCAGGCCATAGATGTTTAAAATCTTTCTGAAAATAGTAATTTGAGGTTTTTTTTTTTTCCAGTTTGGTTGCTTTATTTTAAAGAGTTCATAACTTCTCTTCACGTGTCTGATGATCGTTTGTTCCCTGTTTTTTACTCCAGCCTGTGGGACTGCATCGAGGACCATACACAGCTTATATAAATAGGTTGTTTGTTCAATAGGTCTTTCTCCTGAACTGGGAGTTTGTTCTGAACTCTGTATGTGGACAGGCATGACAAAACAGCATTCAAGTAGACAGAAAAGGAGCAACTGATATTCTCTAAAATGGCGAGGAGTAATAAGAACTCCAAAGACTAACTGTCCTCAGGAAGAATGTTTATGACTTGAGAGCATTATTTTCTGGTCTTCACTGGTAAGATTGGAAATAAAAGCAATTAATGCCAGGGTTTTTCTTAGAAAGGGAGGAGGCAGGAGAGCTGTAAAGAGGGATGTAGCTACTCTTCTGTGGAGCTTCCATCAACTTCCTTGTTTCTCTTCCATGTCCCACCCCTGTTTTTCTCACTCATATGGAGCTTAGAACCTCTTGAGGCTTTACTCTGAAAATTCTTACCTTCGTTACTTCTGATGCTTCCTTTGACAAGTTTGGGACAATTAGTTCCTCTATTCTATTTTCTTCAGTAGTAGTGTAGTGGGTTGGATAATGATCCCTAAAAGATACATTCAAATCTTAACTTCTGTAACTGTGAAGGTGACCTTATTTGAAGAGAGTGTCTTTGCAGATGTAAGATAAGCATCTCAAGATGAGACCAATTTGGATTTATGATGGTCTCAGGAGCTGGTAGTCTTAGAAGAGAAAGGAGAGGGAGATTTGAGACACAGACACGCATGGGTGGAAGGCCCTGTGAGGATGGGGGCAGAGTGGAGTTATACAGCCACAAACTACCGGAAACTGGAGGAGGCAAGGAAGGCTTCTCCCTAGAGACTTCAGAGGCAAGGTGGCCCTGCCAACACCTAGATTTTGGACATCTGGCTCCCAGAACAGTGAGAGAAAATATTTCATTTGTTTTAAGTCACCAAGTGTGTGGTAATTTGTTATGGCAGCCTTGGGAAACTAATATAAATAGAATTCTGTTACTGTCCTGTCTTTCAGAAGTCCTCCAAAGTCTCTGAGCGGCTCATGTGACCCCTGGGCCTATACCCTTCTCAACACCACTCTGTATTTATCTCATGTTGTTTCTTTTGACTGGAACAGAAGCTAACAACTCCCAATTCGCATTTAAAATTTAAAAATAGTATTTAATATTTAAATCCAGTCTATCTTCAATCTTGCCCTCATATCCAGATCCAGGCTAAATTGAACGAAAGCATTCAACTACAAGAAAGGAGGTTTAATTTCAGTTCTATAGCACAGAAAATATGCATTCCCTAGATACAGTGGTGTAGGAACAAATGCATTTAAAATGAAAGTCAATCAAGACTGATGGGTTTGACAGCTTACTTTCTGAGCTTCATTGGTCCCCATGCCATTTCAGCCATAAAAGTATGTGTATGTGTGTATATATTAAGTTCTTCATTTTTCCATGGGCATTGTTTCACAAGATCCCTTCAGAAATATCCAATATTCATTTTAATTTCAATCAGAATAAGTATAAAATCAGTTCCCTTTATAATATTAAATTTTAACTTCAAACCTTCAGAGACCTAAGTGTGCTTTACAAAAATCTCCTACCATGCCTTTCCTCCAGCAAAAAAATCATGCAGTGATCTGTTTCTGCCAGTGAAGAATTAGATATGTAAATGGGAAGAGGGCATTAGAAGGCAGACAGCACCTCAGCATAGCCTGGGTGGTCACATGGGTTTTTTCTTCATTAAGACATTTTAAAGTTTAGTTCTCAGTGTAAAGATAATTTAAATTGAAAGAATTTTTGTACCTTGCTCCTGCAATAAGCTCCCTGTAAATGCATGAAGTTTTACAAATGAGAAGCTGTGTGGCACTTTCGCTAAGCAAGGTGCTCAGTGCTAACGCAACAGAACATTCCTTAAATATCTCCCTTTGATGTCAGACCCTGAAAATCAGGCATTAAAAATGAATAACCCTGCAACTTGAATAAAAATTAGAGCGAATAAAATATAATTTAATGAATCCCTATGTGATAGGAAACCAGAGTTCAAATCATTTGATATCAGAAAACACCCTCCATCTCTTAACCCTCAAAAATGTATTAAAGCCAGCTCCATTCACATGTCTTCTAGTAAAACTTTTTGAACAATTCCAACCCACATTGATCTCTTTCTTCAAGACCTTATCTGTACTTATCTATGTCAATTAGCAACTTATAGTTAGATATCCTTTTGTAGCAACATCTAAACTCACCCACTTGTATGTATCTCATTTCCCTGTTGAGATTACAAATTCAATGAGGTCAAGAACCATATCTGAATCATCTTTTGTGTCCTTCACTGAAATAAATACTTTTGAAAAGTGAAGCAAGGTAAACTTCAAAATGAAGTGGATCAGTCAGACACATTAAGATTTTAACTAAAGTTTCCAATATAGTAGGCTATATCACTTCACCTGCAATGTTAAAAATTAGAAGTCATCTACCTTTAATCATCAGTCATGGGGAAGATTTTCAACGGTCTATTATGTTCAAATCCATGTTTTACCTGCCACTCTTTTGAACCCTTTTCTTGTGAGATTTTGGTGTCTTTTGCTTAAAACAGCTGTAAAGGTATGTCTGCAAAATAATTGATAAGGCTTTTGTTTCCATCAGCCCATCGCCCAGGTCATCAGTCTTGCTTCAGCCCAGAGTTGGCAAAATGTTAGTAACTATCATTTTGAAGCACTAATGTGTACCAAGCACTATAAAGATACATAGATATAGTTATATATGTATATACAGATGCACATATGTTTATGTATATATATGTATATTCCTGTCAATGACATTGAGAGTTTTATGTTATTAGCCTTGTTTTCCAGGCATGTAAATAATTTCCTTGAGGGTATAAACAAAGATGCAAACCCTAATTTGTAATCCACTTCCAAAATTCATGTGGTCTTCATTAAGTTACCCTGTCTAACAAAGCTATGACTCAGGAAACTCAAACAGGGGCTCTGTAACAATCTAGAGGGGCGGGATGGGGAGGGAGAAGTCAGGGAGGTTCAAGAGGGAGGGGACATATGTGTACCTATTCATGTTGATACTTGGCAGAATAAAACAAAATTCTGTAAAGCAAATGTCCTTCAATTAAAAGGAAAAAAAGAATAAGGAAAAGTGAAACATTGAGAATAAAGAAAATATCTTTGTTAGTCATTTTTCAAGTGAAATGATGTCATCTTGTGGATTTACTTTGGATATTTTTTAGAAGATTTTACAAACAATGTGTACTTTGTAGTCAGTAAAGACAGATGATGTCATTGCAACGGAGGTTACCTGTGAAAATGCTGGTGATTGCAAATGCAGTGAAGCTGTGCATAACTTGAAATTTACCTATGAGAAGATTGATTGTTGGCTCCCAGTTTCATCCACCCATTTTAGTAGAGGTGGACAAGCATTCTTGTTTTCTGTTGCAGGTAATGCAATTGGACTTATGGGGGGCTAGGTAAAGTTGTCAGGAGAAGTAGAAGGCAACATTTCCGTATGTGTTAGCCCTGGAGAATGCTGAAAGCAGACACTGTTTCTGGAATATCAGAGTTAGGAAGAAGGGTCTTTTGTTCCTAGTATGGTTGACCTTTGAACAACGGAGGAGTTGTGGACATCAACCCTCCAAGCCATTTAAAGTTCAAGTGTAATTTGTAATTGGCCCTCCATATCCTCATTCCTCTGTATCTATAGCTTCTCTGTATTTGGGGTTCCATATCTGCAGATTCAGTCAACTGCAGATCATGTAGTGAAGTACTGTAGTATTTACTATTGGAAAAAAAAATCCCTATGTAAGTGGACCTGTGCAGTTCAAACTGTGTTGTTCAAGGATCAACAGTGTTCTCTCAGCCCGAGATATTAAATCAATAAAATAAGCTCCAAATGAGGAAGAGATTGCTGAAATCATTTTCCTCTCCTTATAGTCTTTTCAGCTACAGAACCTCTAAGTGAAGTGAAGTCGCTCAGTCGTGTCCGACTCTTTGTGATCCCATGGACTGTAGCCTACCAGGCTCCTCCCTCCATGGGATTCTCCAGGCAAGAGTACTCTACAGTTACCCCCAAATATTCTGGAGCAAACATTTCCTATCTGTTGGTGAAAAAGAGCGGTGGGGCCTGAGCTGATCTACGTCTCTGGACCTGAACTCAGCTGACTAGGTGTGCAGTCTTTCCACAGGTCATGTTACTAACAACTCAGCAGCACAACCACTGGGGTGAAACTCGTGAACCTCATTCGTTACATTTTCTTTTTGTATGTAAAAACTTCCTAAGGAAGCTGAACACTCTTACATCAACCGGTTAGGTGCAGTACTCCTCGAACCTTGCTAACATTAGGATTATTCTGGGTGGAAGGGGCTTTAAAAATCTTGGTACCCAGGTCACGTCTCAAATGGATTATATTAGAATCTTTGGGGGGAAAACCCCAATATCTTTATTTTTTTGAACTCCTTCTGAGCTAATTCCAATGAGCAGCCAAATTTGGTAACTACTGTTTTCTTTCTTTCTTTTTTTAAATTTTATCGCAGTACAGTTGATTTCCTGTGTTTCAGGTACGTAGCAAAGTGATTCAGTTATTCGTGTATTCATTCTTTTTCTGATTATTTTCTCATACAGGTTATCACAGAATATCGAGTAGAGTTCCCTGTGCTCTACTTGTTGGTTATCTATCTTATATACAATAGTGTGTGTACGTTAATACAAGCTCCTGATTTAATCTCCCCCTCATTTTCCCCTTTGGTAACCATAAGTATCAATGTCTATTTGTTTCTGTTTTGCAAATAAGTTCATAGGTATAGATTAGATTTTACATATGAGTGATATTACATCATATTTGCCTTTCTCTGACTTACTTCGCTTAGTATGATAATCTCAAGGTCCATGCATGTTGGTGCAAATAACATTATTTCATTCTTTTATGGCTGGGTAATATTCCATTGTATATATATACCACATCTTCTTTATCCATCCCTTTGTCGAAGGACATTTAGGTTGCTTCTGTGTCCTGACTATTGTAAATAATGCTGCAGTAAATATTGGGGTGTGTTGTATCATCTCAAATTATGATTTTCTCCAGGTATATGCCCAGAAGTGGGATTTCTAGATCATACGATAGTTCAATTTTTAGTTTTTCAAGGAACCTCTGTACCATTCTCTGTAGTGATTGTACCAATTTAGATTCTCACCAGTAGTATAGGAGGGTTCCCATTTCTTCATACCCTCTCCAGGTTTTATTGTTTGTAGACTTTTTGATCATGGCCATTCTGACCGGTGTGAGGTGATACTTTATTGTAGTTTTGATTTGCATTTCTCTGATAATAAGTGATGTTGAGCTTTTTTTTTTACATGTTTTTTGGCCATCTGTATGTCTTCTTTGGAGAAAAGTCTATTTAGATCTTCTGCATATTTTATGATTTGGTTGTTTCTTTTGTTTTTATTAGTGCATAGAGCTGAATGAGCTGCTTATATATTTTGGAAATTAACCTCTTGTCGGCTGCTTCATTTGCAAACCACTGCCTTCATTGAATAGGCTAGTCAGCACAGGGACTTGTTCTGGGAGAAAACTGGAGCCAAGCTATGAGCTTGAGAACCACGCAGATATATGGCATCATTCAGCCATCTTGAAAATACATTACGTGGTTACCGTTAGGGATAAACTGCAGAGAATTCACACAGAAGTACTAAAATCCTGTGGCAGTCTGAATAAAACTAATGGCATGCAAGTTCTATTCAGTACAAGTACAACTGTTACACAGAAAATTCTCTTGATGTGATAGCAGCTTCCAGAACACTTTTAGTAAAGCGATCTTGGAGGCTATAGAACAGACAGGCTCATAGTCAAAATTAATATTCTCCAATCCCACAGATAGCGAATTAGTTTTAAAATCATAGCAAGAAAGAGAGGAATAAGAGAAAGTCAGGTAGAATGTAAGCAGATAGAAGGACCATTCTCCCTGAATCCTAGATTCCAGATTAGCAACATTTAGGAGTCCTCTCTCCTCTTCTGTCTTTCTCTCTCTCCTCTTTAGCCTATGTCCGTATCTCTTTCTGACTCTTCACCTTCCCCATTGCCAGTATAGTTTGGAAGACTAGAGTTGATGTTGAGCTGATGGGGACAACAGGAAATGTGTGCTGTACTTGAAAGAAGCAGGCAAGATGTGTCTGGCCACAGAAGAGTTCACAGGTGAACACACTGAACAGGTGTGGGTTTTATCCGCTTCTCTTGAGCAGAAAATGTGTGGGGCCAGAAGAGGACTATTATGTATGCTACGAATAGGCAGCCAATTTAGGGGGACCATAACTGAGCTGAGAGAATCATGTCTTATGACTTAGTCCCTCTGTTCTGCCTATCTAGAAAAAAACGTTCTTATCATGTTTGCCATTTCTTCTGCTATTAACACATCTGAGAAGTCACTCTCCTGCTTTCAGTCTCTAACATCTCTTTTGATTTCTGCCTGTGTGTCACAAGCTGCTTGCTTATTCATACTCATACTTAACACATCCTTTGGGATTTGTCTCTCTCTGCTAAGCTGCTAACTTTCTCACTATTGGTGCTTAACATTCTTAGGAGTTTCATCATTCCTGTTTATTTTTCTTTTATAAGGAATTGAATAGTCTCAATAAAGCAAGCACAACATTCCAGGGGCTTCCTCCACACATTTGAAGGACAGGACTTTATTATCAAAGTGAAAGAGACCTCTGTCACTTTCATAGCTCAATTTGGATAACTTTCTGCATTCTTAAGTTGAAATGTAATGGCTGTGTGCAACCCTTGTTAAGGACAGTCTGTGTTCAAAAGGAAAACGCTGTGGGCAAATCAGAGAAATTCAAAGTGAAGAAAGGTGACAAGCTAAACTTTAAAACGTGAAAAAATACATCTCAAAAATGGATTGGCCCATTGTGAGTAAGATATCTGGCTAAGCACAGATCCAAAACATAATGATTTTTTCAAAGACTGGCAGACATAATTGAAGGATGATTGTCCATGCAGGAACTGTGTTCACTAGTCCATTAAATTGCACACTGAGGTAGCACTTGTGTTATCAGAAATAGTGTGTCTTACTAATAATTAAGATTAGTACAAATATAAGCACAAAGAAGCTTGACACATAATCTGTATGCATGTACATATAAAATATACCTATTCACATACACTGAAATAGACAAAATTATCTTGATATTATGAGAAGTAATTCCGTAACATCTGTACCAGCCAGGGCACCAACAAGAAATAGATGTTACACACACGTAAGGGTAATTGGAGAAAGTTTATTAAGGACGTATTTGCGAAGCTTCATGATGGGATGTAGGAAGAACACAGGAATGAGTGCAGTGCACCCTACTAGTGACCGCAGAGCCATTACCGTCTCCAGGCCTGAATAGGTTTCCCAGATGGTGCAATGGTAAAGATTCCACCTGCCATTTCAGGAGAAACAAGAGACACAGTTTCAGTTCCTGGGTCTGGAAGATCCCCCTGGAGTACAAATTGGCAACCCTTTCCAGTATTCTTGCCTGGAAAATTCCATGGACAGAGGAGCCTGGTGGGCTACAGTCCATGGGGTCACAAAGAGTTGGGCACAGCTGAGCACAGCACACACACAGTAGTGGAGGAGGATTTGGAAGCTAGAAAGAGACCGTCTTGACGAAAGGACGTTAGAGGAGCTGTCACCTTTGCTTGAAAGACACATTCAGACCAAAGTTATAAGACAGAAAGGGATCCAGATAAGTGCTGAGCTTCATTTACTCCAATCTCTGAAACCTGCCCAAGGAGTCACTTTGGTCAAACCCAACTAGGAGCCGGAAGCAAGGAAGCCTATTGTTGCCATTCTCATAGATTAGCTTTCTAGAGAAGAGAGCAGACTTTAAAAGGATGGAGTGGACCTAGACGAGCAAGTGGAAGTTATCTGGCCCAGCACCCGATCAGATGTGTAATTATAAGATGATTTATTCAAGTGGACTCCTTTTTTAATGGGTAAAGAAATTTGGAATACAGAATGAACCTTAATTTTCCATAGCAAGTACTCTGTTCCAAATAAATGCAGTAAATGCTTGGGACATAAAGATGAATAAGGCAGAGTCCACTTAAGGAGCTCATAGTCCACAGAGGAGGTTGCATGTATATAAACAGATAAAACAAGTGGTATTAAGTACTTAAAGTGGTATCTGAAGCCCTATTAATAACAGTATGCTCAAGGGGGAAATGTTGTAGGCAAATCAAAGGAAATAGAAATTATATATTAAAAAGTAAAAACTGCTATAATAAATATGGCACAAAGTGCCAACCTGCAGGATATGAAAGCATCCAGTTTCATATTTTACAAAGAATTACATGCATGTAAGTGTATATATGACCCCATGGACTGTAGACTGCCAGGCTACTCTGTCTATGGAATTCTTCAGGTGAGGATACTGGAGTAGGTAGCCATTCCTTTCTCCAGGAGATCTTCCCAGTCCAGGAACTGAACCTGTGTGTCCCACATTACAGTCAGGTTCTTTACCATCTGAGCCATGGAAGACATATATAACATACATGTATATACACACACACACACACACACACACACACGCACAGACACATATATATATATATGTAAAATTTTTATCCTTTCTATTAAACATCTTCACAGAAAAGATAATATTTTAAAAATGACTATAGGTTATAAAACTATATTTTACATGTTTGTTAGTAGCCTAATGATGTAGTTTCATTCTGAAATAGGTGCTTCAGAAGCTTGTTCTTTGGCCTGTCAACTGTGAACATGAAAGCAGTAATTTACCTCCATTGACCTAGCACTTAATTGTCATAAGGATATTTTATTTAGCCCTTCTCACCTCAGGATGGAACCAGAAAGATGAGTGTTTCAACCATGAAGTTTTAGCTTGAAATTCTGTTTCTAGCCATGGCTAAATAAAAGCTGAACAAATGATTATTTCATCTCCAAAGTGATGTAAATTCTAGGAGATCTTTACTAAGGAAAATTAGCTCCAAAATATGTCATGAATGATAAATAATGATATTGTTAAGTTGGTTTTGTGATTACAACTCCAGCAAACTGCAAACATATGACAAGTAGCCTTTTCTGAATGCAAACATTTTGTGATAAAATTCTCCCCACTACCTCTCACTGTAAACCAAGCTATTAAAATATTTCAAAAATATAATTTACCTTTTGAAGTTTCTTCACTAGTCTTCAACACATGTATAGTCATTTCAAATGATAATTTTAAAATCCCACATGCAAATCAACTTCTCTCTGTGGTTGGACTTTTAAAGTGTAGCCTGAAGAAATTGGACTGATGAACACCCACTGGTAAATGATTTACCTTAAAGATGTGTTATTTATAAATAAACAACCCTGTACCTCCTGTGAAAGCCTTGAAGCTATTAGAAAAATAGCAATGCACATAATCCTGCCTCAATTTTTGCCTTTCCTGATTTTCTTGTAATAACTTTATTGAGATGCATAAAGTGCATTCACCTGGTATGAGTCTTCCATTTAAATGCATTTAAAGTACATTATGCAATGGTGTTTGATATATTGATACAGTTGAACAATTATTAACACAATCAATTACACTGTTTTTTCAAACTTTAGCAAATACTTTTAGAGCCAGGACCAGGTGTGCCTACCATTGTTCTAGGTGCAGTGTGGGGTGGGCAGTCAGCAGGGTGACATATTCATTTCTGGCTCATATGGAATGTGTATTCTTGTGTAAGAAGACATACAGTAAACTCAGAAGCAAGTACATGTGTAATACATCTTTTTTAGCTTTCACTTTTAATTGAAGGATAATTATTTTACAATATTGTGATGGCTTCTGCTATACATCAATATGAATCAGCCACAGGTGTACATATGTCCCCTTCCTCTTGGAATTCCCTCCTGCCTCCCACTCCATCCCACCCCTCTAGGTTGTCACAGAGCTCCTGCTTTGGGTTCCCTGCCTCATACAGCAAATTCACACTGGCTATCTATTTTACATATGGTAATGTATATGGTTCACTACTACACCTTATGTGATAAATTCTAGGAAGAAAAGCAAAACAGGGGCAAGAACTTAGGAGGTAGGTGCTCAGGAAGGAGGGTGTCTGTGAAAAATGGAGGTGATTGAATTGAAGGAATGGATCATGGAACAATTGGGAAGAGAACCTTTAAGACAGAAAATGGGCCGATGCACACCTCTGGTGTGGATGTTTGAGAAAGAGAAAGAAGGCCATATTGCTCAAACAGACCAATGAGACACAAATGATTTGGATGGGATGGGGTCAGAGGCTGGAGGGTACACACCCTTGTAGGCCTTGGTAAGTTCTTATTCTGAGTGAGATGGAGGCCAATGAAAGGCTTTGAGCAGAGGACCGGAGGGCCCTGGCTTAGATTTTTAAGGGATCACTGTGGCTACTCTGAGAGCACAGACCAAGCTTCTGGGTCAAAGGAGGAAGGAAGGAGCTGGGAGGCTGTGGCAGTGGTCCAGGCATGAGACAATGGCTTAGACTTACAGTGTTGGCCTTCTCTATTTTAACATGGATTCATTAGCACATCAGTTGAGTATATAAGATCCTCAATCCCTGGATCCAATGATACTGGTATCTTCACATTTATAAAATTTAATACAAATTGCACTTACATTCAGAAACTAAATCAGTTTTATCCACCTGATTTTAAAATAAGAATGTCTTAAATACACATTATTCTCATCCTTAGTTTTTCTCACATCCCTTGCAAGTGACATTTTCTTTTTGCTCCTCCTGTCCCATCTTAGATAGTTACCTCCTAATAATCCCTTGGGGGCACTTACCCACTAGAAAAATACAAGGTTCTTTCTCTTCAAAGAAGATCTTATCTGTCAACACAAATATTTTCCATTCTTTCTTAATGGTTTATAAATATATTTCATTCACTCTTGAGAAATATTAGTGCTTATTTCACTGCCTCATGGTGGTACCAACGATCAGATACTAATATATATGGAGAACTGTACCAAAACTCTCACTCTTGGCTTTTCTCATATACAGACAGAATACAGATTTTAAGTTTATATATTTTTGAAATATATATTTTATCATAAGATTATAAGTTTGTATATTTTTCCATTATTTAGATCTAAGCATAACAGCATTGACTAAATTAACTTTGCCTTTATTTATTCATTCAACCAATGTATTGATATTCTGTGTCATTTGCTGTTCTTCATGGTGGGGGTACAAAGTGAAACATGCTTGTCTTTGAGGAGTCCACAATCTAGATGAAAAGACATGCAAGCATAAAGTTATGTAAAAGAGAGGAGAATGAGTTCCATCCATGTGATGATGTCAGAGATAGAAAAGAGGATCCCTGTGTTGCAAGAGACACCATGTATATAGAATACAGTGTCCACGTGTGTCCTGTGAGCAGTGCAGTGTTTTGAGCCTGTGCAAATATGGTTTCTCTGAGCCTTGGCAAAAGTGGTTTCTACAGCAATGCTAAACAGATTTCAAGGTCTGTGAAGACCTACTCCAATCCTGTACCCCGTGAGGATGCTGTAAAAAGTTTCTGAGGACTGCCTTTGCTGTAGGGGCCAGGGAGGGGCAGTAAGCAGGACAAGTAGCTTCCCATGTATGTCATGAAGTCAGTAGGGTTGGAGGAACTGCAGGGAGAGGTCTGAAGAAAATCTAAAATCAAGAGCTAATTCTTATAGATAGATGAGGGTGAAGGCTATCATGCAGAAGGCACATCATGTGCAAATGTCCAAAGAAATAAAAGACTATGCAGTATTCTTAGCATAGCAAGTAACCCCAGCATGAACAGAGAGCTGAGCCTATGAGAGGAGTATGAAAAATCAGTTCAGAACAGCCGACTGCGGATAGATAGTGAAAAGGTTTAGACCTAGGACGTGCAGGTGGATTTTTAGCCTGGTGTTGTCATGATGAATTTTTGCGCTTGAAGCAGCCACTTTGGTGTCAGTGTACGGGTAGAATTGGAGAAATGAGCAGAGAAAGCAGAGGTGACAAAGAAGACAGAAAAATAGGTGAGTTCAGTTTTACTCAGTAAAGTTTCACATTTATGGCTGGTCATATACGCCAGCACCAGGGTATATACCAGACAATCGTGAACATGACACAGACTTGCCTTAACCCCAAGAGTTCTGGGAGGAGAGAGAGACCAGGAACAATGTGACACAAGCCAAGCAGGTTCCTTCTCTGTCAGCTACACAGGCAGCAGCTCCTGGGGCTTACGGGCTTCTCATTCTGTGTCTCTCTCTTTGTCTCTCTCTCTCTCTCTTTGTCTCTCTCTCTCTCTCACACACACACACACAGGACACAGTTATAGTCATGTTCTGTTTCCTTCTTGAGTCATTGAATCCTTCTCTAACATCTCCTGATTTACCTGAGAATTGGAAAATGTGAAAGGTTTGAGACTATGGCTGTTTTTTCTACTCCGAAGTAAAATACTGAATTTCATACCTTGGTTTAGAAAATAGAAGAGGACTTCCCTGCAGTCCAGCACTTCCACTGCAGGGGGCGCTGGTTCAATTCCTGATCAGAAAACTAAGATTTTTTTTTTTTTTTTTTCCCCTCCATGCTCCATGGTACTACCAAGAAAAAAGAAAAAAAGGACTATACACTTTTTTTCTCAGTTCCCCTTCAATAACCTGAATTGTCATACCTCATATGAGACTGATACCTAAAGATAAAGTTAATAACAGTTATATTTGTATGTTTATGAAATTACAAATGGCCCTATGAGTTCACCCTATAAAACTCAGGAGGTAGAGGGAATTAAGATTCCTTTGCTTTAACATGAAGAAATGGGGATTCATGGAGTTATGTGATGTGCAAACGTTTACAAGTAAATATGTCAAAGCAGCCAGAAGCTTGAATCCGTCTCTTATGTCTCCAAGTTTGTTGAGTAAACATTGTTTGACTCTTGTTGCCAAATGCATTCCTCATAGGTCCCAGTTAGCTTTAATGATGCACTGTTACCATGAGGCTGTTTTCAACCTTGAGGAGTGCTGGAAAGTGTTCCCTCTGACATCTGTAACAAGATGTGGAAGAGGTTGAAGGGTTGTTTCTTTTCTCTGGTCCTTGCAAATAAGAGGATTTAGTTGAAATCCCAAGAATCACATGTTAAGGGCAACAAGGAAGCAGCATGCATTTATATATAGGACTATAATTTTCTCCTGTCTCTTTTAATTCTGGAGGATAAAAGCAATATTCTTTTATTCACAAATACTACTTTTTAGAGTTATTCTACAAATTAAATCCCATTCCTGTCCCTTTATGCCCTGTATTTTGGATTAGATCTTGGTTCCTTTTATTTTGAAAGCATGAAAGACATTTCTCCTGTTTTGTGTGTTAGTCACTCAGTCTTGTCTGACTCTTTGTGAGCCTATGGACTGTAGCTTGCCAACCTCCTCTGTCCATGGAATTCTCCAGGCAAGAATACTGGAATGGGTTGCCATTCCCTTCTCCAGGGGATCTTCCTGATCCCAGGATCAAACACAGATCTCCTGAATTGCAGGCAGATTCTTTACCATCTGAGCCAAATTGTTAATGAGCAAAGAAACAATTTATGAAACTTAGCTCTTATGGTAAATATATTATTCTCCAATCCAAATAAGTAGTTATTTTTCTAAAAATCGCTCCTAAATCCCATGTCTGATTTCATTCTCACAACAGATAATAGTAGTACAGGGTAATTAAGACTTTGGTGACTTAAGAAAGTTTTTCCACTCATAAAATTATTTAAACTAGGGAGCAATCCACACAGTGTTAGGAATTAGTATTTTGTGTTCTAGGGGAATGTACAGTCATCATTATTCCATGCTTGTGAAGTATGTTTTGTTTTTTCTATTTAAGCAAAAAAACAAAATTACAAGCATTGGGTTTTACATGCTTTCTACAAGGACATATACATCTGAAGAACCAAATGAAATTATCTGAACAAAGCTTTCATGATGTCACCAGTCACTTCCTTGGTTCCCATACATTATTAAGCTCCTGGTTATCTAATCTGCTATCAGGCAGGCTGGCATTCGACAGTTCACCCAAACATGCCTCCTGAATTCACTTCCTCTTCTCATTCTGTTCACTTTCAGTTCTGGGAGTGTTAGAACTGAGCACTCTTCTACTGCTTCAGGATGCAGGGTCAAGGTCTCAGCCCACGTTCTTACTGCAGATTCTGTGTTCCACGCGTTGCTCTCTGAAACAGACACTAGCTATCTCTGCACCAGCTGCCCACCGTTTGTTTCTTCATTGAGCTTATTTGTTGGAAATTGTGTTTGTCAAGGCCAGTGTGTTAGATGAACCTTTTCAAACAGTTTTCCTTATTCATTTGGCCATGATCTCGTTAAGTGGTTACACTGTGTAATGTAATACGTTGTGCAATATAATGCATTTTGTTTTATCATGTTTGTCTCTTGCTAGGCTTATCCCCTTGCACTGTCCTTTCTACATGTTTGTCCTGAATTGAAGTAGTAAAGTTTATATCAAAATACAGAATTATGTAGAAGAGCCCCACAAGTCAACTCCAACTACAATTTGAAAGCATGAAAAATAAATATAAGTGTTTAAAATAATTCTTCAGGGCTCTTTCATAACCCCTACGTGGTGATTAGAGGGGAAAAAAAGTAATGTTTGGATCAATTTAACTTGGTTCAATCAGATTTTTTTTCAGCTTTATTAAGGTATAACTGAAAAGTAAAATTGTATATATTTAAAGTATACAGCAGGAAGATTTCCTATACATATGTCTGTGAAATGATTACCACAATCAAGCTGATTAACATATCCATCACTGCACGTACTTTCGGGAGTTGGTGATGGTAAGAATATCCAAGTTCTACTCTTGGAAAATTTCAAGTATAAAAGACAGTATTATTATCTATAGTTATCATCTGTACATTAGATCCTCAAAATGTGTTCATCTTGTATAACTGAAAGTTTGTACCCTTGGATTAGCATCTCCCCATTTTTATGAGTTCAACTTTTTTTTTTTTAAGATTTCACATATATGACACCACATATTATTTGCCTTTCTGTGTCTGGTTTATTTCACATAGAATAATGCCCTCCAGATTCATCCACATTGCTGTGAATAATATTTAATTATTGCTAAATAATATTCATATATATACATTACAGTATCACATTTTTTAATCCATTCATCCATCAACGGGCATTTAGGTTGTTTACATATCTTGGCTACTGTGAATCATGTGGCAATAAACTAAGGAGTGCAGCTATTTCTCTGAGATATTTCTTTTCCTTAGATTATACACCCAGAATTGGATCATATGGTAGTTTTATTTTTAATTTTCTGGGGACTATCTATTTGGTTTTCTGTTACAGCTGAACCCATTTACATTTCCACCAAGAGCGTGCAAGTATTGAAAGCGTCATTCTCTCATTTGCAAAATGCTATGTCTCAGATCCCCTTCCCCTTTCAAAGCCTGTCTCCCTCTGATGACATTTGGTGTCATGACTGGGGAGTCTGATGTGCTTTCACGCTCCTGGGTGTGGGCCTCGGGCTTCTGTTGCTTCCAGCGGGTGTTATGACTGGTGTCTGATTGTCTCCTTTTCTCTCTGATGCTCTGTCCCACTGTTGGCTGGTCTCTTCTTTGTCTTTGGCAGTACTAGAGGGTAGAACCAACCAAGTCAAACTCCAGTAAGCTCTCTTTGTCAGTAAATATGAACTTCTGCCAAGTCCTTCATCCAATTCATCAATTCCTAGCCTCAGATGAGGGTCACTTCACTCCAAAGGGACTGACACCATGTTAGGCCTGCTGATTCATCTATAGCATACCAAGGACTGGTGACTGCTTTGAGGCAAAACTTCAGCTGACCTTTCTTCTCTATGAACTTATGAAGTGTGCCCCAGGTGGGTTGTGAAGGAATAGGGAAAAATTACATATATAAAACCTTGTAATTTCCTAAATAACAAGAGCACTTGGGGCATCTTTTGTTCTTCTTAAAAAATTTTATTTCATACTGGAGTTTAGTTGATTTACAGTGTTGTATTAGCTTCAGGTACACACGGCAAAGTGATTCAGTTTTATATATATGTGTGTATATATATATGTATATACACACATTTTTCAGATTATTTTCCCATAAAAATTATTACAGAAAATTGAGTAGAGCTCCTTGTGGAGCATCTTTCATTCTGACACTTGATCTTTGATCCTGATTTCTAACACAGAGATCTAAATCCTTTGGAATATCCCAAATGATAAGAATGTCTTTTGAGGCTACTCTCACAGACTTGTAGATAGCTTCAAAATGTGGGCTGGTGACCACAAAGACCAAATTGCGATCATAAGCTGGGAACTTTCAGCCCTAACCCTTCGTTCTTTGGAGAAGACTGAGAGACTGGAAAATAAAGCTTAAAATCAATCATGTCTATGTGTGAAGCTTCTATGAAATCCTAGTAGTACAGAGTTTGAAGAGCTTCTGGGTTGGTGAACACATCTAAATTTCAGGATGTCTGTGCACTTGAACACCACGGGAACAGAACCTCACGTGCTTAAGGCCCTTCCCGGTCTCACTGTTTGTGAGACACTCTTCACCTGTCTGTTTATTCATACACTTTTTATATTTTTCATAGTAAACCATTAAATATAAGTGTTTCCTTGTGTTTCAGGGGTGAAGCTAGCAAACTGTGGGCCCCAAGGAGTGGGTCATAGAAACCACAGTTTATATCTGGTCTGTTAGAAATACTGGTGACAAGCTGGCACCTGCAGTTGGCATTTGACGTGTGTTTGGTAAGCAGAGGGCAATCTTGTAGGACTGACCCCTTAATCTGTGGAATTGGATCCTATCTCTAGATGGATAATGTCAGAATTGAGTCAGTTTGTCAAATGCCCTGATATTGTCACAGAGAATCGCTTGATGTTTGGAAAACCCACACATGTGGTATCAGAAGTATTGTGTGTGAAGAGAGGTGAGTCACAAGAGGAGTGTGTTTTTTCTCCGTATGCATTGAGACCATATCCCTGAGTACTGGGGATGGAGCAGTGAACAACAGACTACTTCTCCACCTTCGTGGAGCTTATATTCCAGGAAGGAGATTTAAAAAGTAAATACATTAAATCATGTTGAGGTAAATACATTATGAAGAAAAATGAAGGGAGTAGAAAATGACTGGAAAAGAGGTAACTGATCCAGGAAGAGCTTGTTGGAGAGGCACCACCTGAGGAAAGATATTTGGAAGTCACACTGGAGTGAGCTTGGTCAAAATCTGCAGAGGGCTTTCTGGTCAGAGATGGCAGCGGTTGTGCACATCCCGAGTTTGGAATACCTGCGACGTGATGGAGGGAAAGCAGTGTGGTCATTGGGACTAAAGTGGAGTGGGTGATGGGGAAAAGGGTAGAGGCCAGGGAAGACCAGCTCAAGGAGATTCAGCACTCCTGGACTTTAGCATGGGTGACAGGACTGGTTGAAGTTTCAAACCATCTCTGTGTAGAACTGACTACAGCCAAAAAAAAAAAAAAAGAAACAATAAAAGATGGACACATTTGTGGGCGTGCATGACAGTGACTGACTGCATGGTGGAAAAGTGATTGCAGCTTGATATACATTGAAGGGAGAAATGGAGGTGCCTGCTGATGGGATTGAATGTGTAAATGTTGAGTGAATATTGAGGCCATGCACTGAGCTATGGGAGACTGGAGGTTGAGGTACTGAAGGGAGAAAATCAAGTGTCCATTTTGGGGAAAAAATCATTTAAATGACCATTAGGCATCCAGGTGACTGTGCGGATGCGCAATTATATCAACAGTCAGGAGCCCAGGAGAGAGGATGGGCAGGAAGAATAAAGGTGGGACTCACTAGCAGAGACATGATATTGAGCCTTAGAGGACTGGATGAGATCAACCACAGAATAAGTTTATAATGAGGAGAGAAGAGGGTCTGAGTACCTTGAACATCTTTAGAAGAAGGATATAGTGAAGGAGACTAAAAGAAACAACCAATCACATGAGGAACACCTGCAGAGTATGTCTAAGAAGTTAATAATATTAAGAAGGAGGTAATCAACTACATCACATGCCCTGAAAGGGCAAATAAGACATAACCTTAAAAAGTCATTTCAGTGGATTTGTGAAGATAAAACTCTGATTGGAGGGGAGGAAAGAGAGAGTAGGGAGAACTTATAGTTAAATACATTCATCCCCATGTCTCCCAAAACACTACTAAAATGTATGTAATAGAATTTTTTAAACGGGCATAAACTCCAAGGACAAAGAGTATAGAAAGGAGACGATGAGCAGAACATTGATGTCAACAAAATTTTATCATCTGGGGACACATGAAGTAGTTAACGGATTCAGTAGACCACAGGAGCTGAAATGTAACCCCACATTCAGAATGTCAGCAAGATCAAGTCTACACACTGCTAACCCCTAAGAAAACTCAGAAATTGGGACATCATTTTCCTTGGATGGCAGGAGTGTGGCTTGGGATTAAAAGCAGGAGGACTGATGGAAAGTCTTTGGAAGTAGCTCCTAGACACCAGGCTCCATTCTCCAGACTTGTGCAGATAGGAAATTATCTGTTTGAACTCAGCAGAGGCCTAGAAAATCATTCTCTGGAAAAGTCTGACAAAAGGTTTAGTCTCTGGACACGTTGTTGTTCAGTCACTAAGTCATGTCCAACTCTTTGCAACCCCATGGACTGCAGCACACCAGGCTTCCCTGTCCTTCACTATCTCTCGGGGTTTGCTTAAACTCATGTCTATTGAGTTGGTGATGCCATCCAACCATCTCATCCTTTGTCGCCCCCTTCTCCTGCCTTCTTTTACAGCATCAACCAGACTTCAGTGAGGCAGGAGTACAGTCTTACTGAAAACAGATTTTAAGTAAAGTTCTCTGAGAATGGTAACACACCCCAAATGCCAACTCCTTGACTGTTTCTCAGCTTTACCTTCACAAAGCTGGCTGCCAGGCCTACACCACTGCCCTCCTACTATGAGTCAATCTAAAAGCATTACCTTCAAAAAAATAATAAAGAATAAAAACATCACCTTCAGCTTTAAAGATGTGATGCTCTCAACAATAATCCATTTCCTCCTCTTATCTAGGCTTACCTTTATCTTCATTGACACCATCCAATTTTTCTGCTACTAGTTATGAAACTTCTCTCAAGAGGCTTCCTATATCAGGAAAAGCCAAATTCAATCTAAAGGACAATATCTCCTTTACAAAAAATGAAAGGAAAAAAAAATCAATGTCCCCATTCTCATCATCTTCTAACCTTAGAGTGTTCTACTGAACCTAAGAGGCCATTAATAGTAAAATACGTATAACTAGTCATTGCTGGTTTTTTTTTAATCCAGTTCATTGTACTGTGTGTTTTTGTAAGTTGAATGTGACTAAAATGTGTGCAGACATTATTATAATTTCTGGTGTGAAAACATATGGCTCATTGTGATAGATAGAAGATCGAGCACAGCAACACATGCATCTAGGTGTTTAATGATATTTGATGACATAAATGAAAAAAAAAAAATCTCAGTTTTCCAAATCATTACTTAGATGCAAAGAGGCAGAGATCCAGCTGCCTTACCACACTTTCTGCAGATCATTATTAAATTCACATACTAGCTGTTCTTTTTTCAATAAATTATCATAGAAGACCTTCAGAATCAAGCACACAATGCTGTTATAACTCTTATGTCCCCATTTCCAAAGTTTTAAATGGAGACCTGAAAATAAACCAAACACCTAGACCCTTCAGGCCAGTGCATCCATCAATACAGTCATACAGTGCTCATCCAAATCTCTCTGCCTAGAGCTTGTGCACAATTATATTAGATTGTGATTCATGTCCTACGTGGTCACGAACGATGGTCTCAGTAAGAGTTTCCCACTGTATATATATATTCACGGTTATGAATTGTGCTTAGACCTTATCTGGAAGCTAGAAGACAGCATTCATTTTACTTTATAGAGGAATCTTTTTGGTAATTTTGAAAAAGTCACACAGCCTTAGTGAGCTTCATTCTCTCTCACTCTGAAATGGAATCCTGGCCCTGGAATCTCTCAAAATAGTCATAACATCAGAGATGACAAGGTCGGTCAAAAAAGAATAGTTTTATCTTTCTTTTTTCAGGATTTATCACTGCTTTTCTTCTGTTCTTACATAAAAATTCCCTACTTGTTTCATAATATGCATATTATTCATTCATTCATTCAAAGAAATATATCTTGAATACTTTGAATCACATAATCTAACCTTCTTAATTGTGCAGATGAAAAAATGTTTACCCATCAAATTTTAAAGGCAAACCAAGGCTACACCTCTTATTGGCAACAGAACCCAAACTAAAACTCAGTCCTTTGGTCCTTCCAACTCTTTGGGAATTACAGCTGTTTAGTTTCTAAAAAACACACACACACAAATATATATATATACATACATATATATATATGTATATATATAACAGTTAATTTTGAAAGCCCTGTAATATTGATAAGGTATAATAAATACAGTATGACATAAGAATGTGTGTGAATGTTCACGATGAATCATAATATGCCCCAATTAAATGTTAGAAAAATATAAAGAGAAGATATTCTTCTAAATGTATTTTTATTCAGAGGTTGGTAGCAACATATTTCCATGTAAATCTAGAATCATAATATTGATTGTAAAATACAGACTCCTTATTTATAAATTGTTCCTATACCTGTTTAGTGACAACATTAAAAGAAAATTTAATAATTTAAAGGATCCTCAAAAGGCACACAGATTATAGAACTTTCGGGGCAAGAACAATGGCTCTGAGGCTCTCCAGACAAGTGCTTCACCTGTTTGTTTTTCAACACTAGTGTAAATATTTGGAGAATTCAGTACACTTTAAAAAATACATAT
Organism: Bos mutus; assembly: GCF_027580195.1. Taxonomy (NCBI): domain Eukaryota; kingdom Metazoa; phylum Chordata; class Mammalia; order Artiodactyla; family Bovidae; genus Bos; species Bos mutus. The sequence continues at coordinate 67,022,514 of NC_091628.1, forward strand.
ATATGTTTAGTGAATCACTAACACTCCATAAGAATCCTGCTTACAGCGATTTAACAGGGAGTGTCAGGCCCTACTTTTTTTTTTTTTAATTCTTTCAGAAAATTAGAATCTACTTTTATTAAGTCTGAGTTGCAGACACATATCTTATCTGCCCACATTCTTCCCTCCTGGAATTCAGCATATAATGCCAGGGGGAAAACAATGCTTTCAGCATGAACGCAGAGAAAAGGAAATACCTTAGTGCACCTTTGGAGAAACAACACATTGTAACCAGGGTGCTTACTTCCCTGTTCTGAAGACATTCAGGAGCCAGACAGATATTTTATCTACATGATATTTGACTAAGTGCATCCTCAGAAGAGGCTATAAAACTGCATTTAAGTCTGACATCCTCCCAGCTAAAGTGTTGAGTTTATCAAATAAACAAAAAGAAATCAATTATGTTTCCACAGAGATCATGGAGTGTGTCTGGGTGGTAGGCTGAGGAATCAGCATCAGGCTTTTTACTTCAAGGAAATCTAAGACGGTGTCAAAGAGAAGCAAAGGGCTGCAATTTTTCCAAATAATGCTGAGGAAACAAACCAGATTCCATATTCATTTTAGGGTTCCATACACTGGCATTTTCACATGTAGGTTTAATTTTGAGTCAAAAGAAAAGGAAAAAGAACACAGACAGAATAGTCTAATGGATGGATCATTATGTTAGACCCTGCACTGCAGTAACTGGCCTTTTTGGGGTTTTTTGTTTTTGTTCACCCAGTGTTTTCTTGCAGAAGTATATTCTAGCGATACTAAAGTGAAAGTGAAGTCGCTCAGTCGTGTCCGACTCTTTTTGACCCCATGGACTGTGGCCTACCAAGTTCCTCCATCCGTTGGATTCTCCAGGCAAGAGTACTGGAGTGGGTTGCCATTTCCTTCTCCAGGAGATCTTCCCAACCCAGGGATCGAACCCCGGTCTCCTGTACTGCAGACAGACTCTTTACCATCTGAGCCACCAGGGAAGCTCCCAGTGGTACTAAAGAGGGGTCTATTGTTGTATTCTCTTTGGAGTTTCATTTGAAAAGAAAGATCAAGGCCAAATTTGAAACCACAGAAGCTATTTTCAGTTTATTCACTTGGTGTATTGACTCAGTTCTAGGTCAAGGTGCCTAGGTCATTTCATTTAAATTTTGCTTATCTAAGTATATTTAAATGAGACAAGAAGTCAATGCTTCTCAAACTGAACTTTGAAGACACAACCACTAGTGAAACATGCTTTTTCAAGTTTCCGATGCTTCAGAAAAAAAATTCCAACTGTGAAATCCTCAGTAGCCTCAAGGAGCTATGTTTATAATTGGTTTTAATTAAATTTCACAGTCAAGCTATAGAATATAAAATGCATATGGATGCAGTATTTGCTGGAGAGGTTAGACCATAGCAAAATGTGCTTTGTTGTTTTAATTTCCTCTCACCAATCTCTCATGTGTTTGGAATCCCAGATTTTTTTTTTTAGCTTATCATCTCTAACTTGGATATTTTTGTTTGTTTCATTAAAAGCTTTCTAACTAGTTTTTCATGGGGATTTTAGCTGTTAGATGATGAAGTTTTTTATAGTTCTTATCCCCCTTTACTTGACTCTTTTATCTATGTTAGATAATTATGAAATTATAAAAAGTGCAATTTTAATGTAAATTTAGTGTTTGGCTCATGTAGAAGGTATATAAAGACATGCTTTTGATACTATCTCAAACTCACAAGGAAACATTTTATGTCTTATTCCTTTTCTGCATTTTGATTGATAACAGGAAAAATTTTTCAGCCAAATTTTAACCACAAATGTAGACTAATCCAAAGTTGTGACACTGTAGCTATTTAGTTCTATTTGGTAATAAGCATAATTATTATCATCATTCTAGAGATTTTCTTGAATAGGTCTTTGTAAAATAATAAAGGCCATTTTCACTGTAAGTGGCTTAATAAATAGTTATTTAGCAAAGGATTAGATCCAGAGGTTAAATGCTCATCATGACAGGCACATCTTTTAACCTTATTGCTTAAAATATAAAGGAAAATACAGGCTATTAGGCAAGTGATTATAATATTATGTAACTGTAATATGTAAGTATAATATGTAAGTGTAACTAACATAATTGTGAACCTAATCTGTATGTAGGGCATCAGAAAAGCTGCTGGAGAAGATGCCTATACATTAGCTAGGGTTGGTGGGCTTCCCTGGTGGCTCAGTCGGGTAAAGAGACTGCTTGCAGTGCAGGAGACCAGGGTTCAGTCCCTGGGTTGGGAAGATCCCCTGGAGAAGGAAATGGCAACCCAGTCTCATGGAAAGAGGAACCTGGTGGGCTACAGTCCATAGTGTCACACAGAGTCAGACACAACTGAAGTGACTTAGCCAGCCCCAGAGGGGTTAACCAGGATGGTAGTGAGACGGGAAAACAGAGGTTGAGGATGGGAGTAGGAAAAAGGAAAAGAATTTTCTAGGTAGAAGAAAAAGCCTTACAAGGCTTTTATTTGAAAGACAGCATGATATGTTTGAGGAGTTCAACATAGTTCAATGCAAAGATGTGGAGGAGGATTTATCAAGAGATGAGTCTGCAAAGATTAGTTGGGTGTAGAAAATGAAACAGCTGGTAAGACATGTTAATGAGTTTGGAATTTAACTTACTGGCAAAATGGAACCTTTGGTAGGGGGAGTGGTAGGGGGCTGGGAGTGGGTGTTAAGCAGGGTTGTGACGAAAGGTTTACCCTGGTTTTATTGTAAATAACAGATTGAAGAACATAATAGGAAAGCCAGGAAACCAGTTAGGAAGTAATTGCAGTTATCTCTATAAGGAGTCTTTAGTAATGAAGAAGTTTTATGGATTAAGAGAAGGGTTGCATTGTAAAATATTTAAGATATTTAACATCAGGATTTGGTGATTTATATAATGTACAGTGGAGGATATAATAATGATGTCCAGCGTTCTGGCTTAGAGAATTGGAACATGATATTCAGTTCTCTAAGAGGACTGGATGTTCCCTGTTATTACTTTTGTTATCATGGCTTTTAATTTTTTGCTTTAATATTTTCTTGACTTTTTATATCCATTCACTTTTACTCAAATTTACTCCAATATAAAAATAACCTTACCTTGACCCTACACTTCCCTATGAGCAACTGTCTAATTATTTTACCTAACTCCAAATTTCTTGAAATATATTGTCCTTGTCTTATCCTCCCACCCTTTCACTTCAACCTATTGCAGTATAACTTCTATCCCAAACACACTATGTAATATCTTTCTCAAACAATAGTTATAAGTCACAGACTCCATAAACTTTTTAACCTCTATCTTCATGTACACTATACATTTCAAAAACACATTTCTAATGTGCCTTGATTTTAATTTTTCTCCTTCATTTCCAGTGCTAAGCTTATTTAATTATAATACAGTTATTAGTATGTTCTAAGAGCAGACTTCTGAAGGACCAGACCAGTATATTAGTATATCTTCCACAGGCATTTCTTAGTTCTTGGAACACAGTAAGATTCCAGTGTGAGTATTTTAAACAAACATTTAAAGCTTCTACACAGTAAAATGTTTTATAAGATTATATTAATATGCTACATCTTAGTGTTGTTAGATTTTATAAATACAGAGACAAAAGAGGAATTTAGCTAAATTTTAGAGGCTAAATTTATGGGAGATAAATCCAGAAATCTGTGGATCACGGTGAAAGGAACAGACTCACTATTTCATTTTCCAAAAGCTTTCTTTATTAAAGATTTTTTTTTTGCATTTTTATTGCTACTTAGACTTAGACCTGTTATAAATCAGTTTCATAAACATCTCAATTCCATTTTATGGTGGCAAAAATCATAGTATTTATATTTACATTCTCCAGAACACAATGTCTTGAAAATAATTGTTGGTTTGATTTTGTTTTATGTATTTTAATTATTTAAATTATCATTCATTAAAGGGAATATACATACACACATGAATATCTTTATAGGGACACTATGGAAGATAATTCCTGAGCCTGCTGTGGCTTTCACAAGAGTAATTCATCAACACATATTCAGTAACCTTAATATATCAATACATTTACTCTGCCTTGCTGCTCCAGCTGGTTGGGCTGTTTTTGCCTAGGGTTCTGGTGATTTGAGTAAATAGAAACCTTTCTTTTGGACTGCTTTCTCAACTAACTTTTCCAATTCTCTTGATAACTAAAGGGTTACAAAGGCAGGTTTTGTTTTTTTTTTTTAATTGGAAATGTGGTCTCATCTACACTTGTAACCTCTGATTTCTAAGGACTCTAAAGCACTAGCTTCTTTATACCCCAGCTCTCTAACACTTTATGCCCCAGATGCACTCAGATTCCTTAGTGAAGAATCAGCTCCTAGTTGAAAGTGCTGTACAGCACAGGGAGTTCAGTTTGGTTCTCTGTGAAGACCTAGAGGGGTGGGATGGCAGCTGGGGAGGCAGGGAATCTCAAGAGGGTGGGGATATATGTAATATATGTAGTTGATTCACTTTATTTTACAGTGGAAAGTAACACAACATTGTAAAGCAATTATACTCCAATTAAACAATAAACAATTAATTTAAAAAGAATCAGCAAGTTTCCATGAATTATTGCCACACTTTCTAGATGAATAGAAAACCATGAATGTTGATGAGAAAAAGGAGTAACTGAATCATCTAGAAAAATCTGTACATGAAATATTGAAACATAAGTGTAATATGAAAACACATAGTGATCAATATCATCTTCCTTGTAGACACTTAATAACTAATAATACTGAGATACCGACTCCAGTATTCTGGCTTGGAGAATTCCATGGTACTGTATAATCCATGAGGTTGCAAAGAGTCGGACACAACTGAGCAACTTTCACTCTCGCTGAGATAAAATTCCCTAGAGGTACCAGACTTTTAACATATGCTGTAAATGTTCATTAAAAAATCATTTTTATGATTAAAATAAAACAGATTATTTCTACTCACTTCTTGACTCAACATGACAAAATTAGCCCCCCAAAGTGTGTGAGATTAATCTGTACAAAGCACAATTTCAGCATGCTTTGGTTCAAATCTATTCCACCAAACAGGGTTACTTTGAGGAAAATATATATATAGTTTAGAAAGTTCTAGATTACCAAGAAAGGGAAGGTGTGAGAGTTCAATTTTTAAAAGAGAATTGACTGTGTTAGTTATTGAGGCCGCTTACAGTCTATGCCATTTATTTGTGTAGCCTTATAATGTTAACACATATACCAAATATTTAACAATATTGTGGTAAATCATTGAACACTTAAATATTTCTGAAACAATGCTAACTTTTCACATGTGGCTGCCTAAATATATTTTAGGAAATGCAGAAACACTTCTTAATTTCAATTCAAAAGAGATATTTTTAAAAAATTATGATCTTTTAGTCAACATTAAATTTATTCACTTCTGTAAAAAAAAATATTGTATAAAGTGGAAACTTTAGATTATCAAAAATCCATTCTCTCATCTTTTGGAGCACAGAGGTCAACTACATTTCCCAGCCCCTTCTAAAGTTAAATGTGTTCATGTGACCCTCAGTGGAGAGGTCTGGAAGTGATGCTTTTTGTTTATAAACCTGGTTCTTAAAACAGTGATATACATCCTATACTTTCTCTTTCCTCTTCCTATCTGGGAGTAATAGTAGTTGTTGTTTAGTAGCTAAGTCGTGTCCCACTCTTTGGGGACCCCATGGACTGTAGCCTGTCAGACTCCTCTCTCCATGGGATTTCCCAGGCGAGAATATTGGAATGAATTGCCATTTCTTCTCCATGGGATCTTCCTGACCCAGGGATGGAACCCGCATTTCCTGCATTGGTAAGCAGATTCTTTAACACTCAGCCACCAGCAGAGTCCTTCTTGTCTGGGACCCACATTGATTTTGCTTTTTTTCTCTACAGATGATGACAGGTCCCTGAATGATGCTGTAATATAGTGGAAGGAAACTTCATTCCTGAATGGTTTCGTGTAGTAGCCTTCCACCGACCTAAATGCTCACTTCAAATCATGGGAGATATATCTTCTTCTTCAAACAAATGAATTAATAATGAGTCTCTTCATTAAACTCATCTAGCTTTATCCTAAATAATACAACCACAAAGGAGGTCCCTAAGTCCTTGATATGCTTGGAGTGTTCATAGGCAGTTTGTGTTGTGCCTCTTAGGTTTAATCTCTTAAAACATTTGCTTCTATTTTTGATACCTCAGCTTAAAAAAAAAAAAAGAAAGAAAGAAAAATCCAGATATTCTCTATAGGATTTTTCATTTCTTAATTGTATGATGTAGGTTGAGTACATTTCTTTGAAAGAAAAACAGATCAAAATCAAACCAAACCAGTCCCTTCAGAGCCTCTTCAGAATGCCCCATAATTGAGTCTTCTTCACTCTCCCATCTTAGCTCAAGGCTACCTCCCCCAACACACATCTGGTGGGTCCCCAGATTGACCACAGTGGTGGCTGGACATGTGTTTATAGGGGTTACTTAGGAAAGGTTCCTGTGATGGGAGAACAGTGGCTGCCTTTGCCCAGCTGTATCTCTCCTGGAACCCAGCACAGCGTGGCCTGGAGTAGACTGAGCAGATCAGCTTTCCTCATCCACATTCGTGGTTGTCTATTCATCTAGAAAGTGTAGCAGTCAGTGCTTTCATGAAATCTTGCTGATTGTTCATTAAGGAATTTGAGAGCAGTGTGGGCATAAAATGTTCCAGTGCTTTCAGCCATCACTGACTGTTCACCAGCACCCTGGGTCCCCTTGCATTTCCCAGATGCATAGCTGAATTATTGAACACACATGAATTCTATGCAGACTTGATTAGAGAATTGTTAATCAAAACACGGTAGTATGTAGGTGAAAGGCACTTAAAATTTTGTGACTGGAATATATGATTAAGGAACAATTAATGCACAGTTTAAAAAAAATTAAGTCAAATATGCTGAATTATTTGCTCTTTTGTGCTGCTTTCTGTGGTCTGCTAGAAGTATTCTTATCATCGTTAATTCTACAGCATTACCAGATTTGTACTTTTTAGAAATGGTTTGGCTGATAAAAAGTATATTCATCTCCAAGCAAATTCTTTGCTTGTCACTATGGCTCATTTAAAATACCATTGCTCTAGCTGTGGTCCTGAATTTTATTGTTTTCTGCCCTAAAATAAATTATGTATGATATTTTAGGGAGGCTTTGAGGTTCAATCAGTTTTGGCAAAGAGTAGTATTTTGCAAATAGTTAAATTAGAATTCTGTCTGTAATTTATCCCTTTGAAGCATTTCTGCATCAGAGATATCTGAAAAATAAATGAGCAGCTGTATTCACTAGTTTTGGAAAATATACTGTTAGGATACCAAGAGGGGGAAAAAAAAGAGTTTGTCTCAATTTTTTAAAAGAACATGAAAAACTTTTAAAAATGGTATTATAATATTAGTCTTTAATCAGTAATATAAAAGAGCTAGAAAATCAGGTAATGCTCTCTGATATTAGTAGTATATATTAGAGTAAATGTAACAAATGAGAGAAAATAGATTTTGAATTCAAATATGTTGAAAATTTTTAAATTGTATTTTCTATAAAGTTACTTTAAAAAGAAATTCAGCTTTTTGGTAATTTAGTCTAATTTAGATCAAATTTGTATCGAAGCATTACTCCTTCATTTCACTTTTATAGATGTGTAGGTTGTTTATGGATTAATATTGAGTTTGGTGCTTTCTCCTGCAGATGGCTCTTGTCTACTATTTCCTTTTATCGTGTTCAGTGAGGATGAAAATTTGTATTAACTATGAGAACCTGGATATTTAACACTACTTTTGCTGTTTGTTATTTTAATAGGAAGGCAACTTCATGTTAGAGTTTCCTTATCTTGCTTTTTCCCCTTTGTTTTGAATTTTGTTTTGTTTTTGTTTTCCTCAGGAACAGAATGACTAGCATCTTAACTATGAGGAAATCTTAAGTTTAATAGTATGGCAAATGCATATTTCATTTTATAAATATTTTATCAGCTATTAACTCACACATTGGCACCGTGAAGTAATGACTTCAATTCATGTGAAACTGACTTCCTTTAGGAAAGTTGTTATCTTTGGAATTTCCATCAAATCTTAAGGAAAATTATCTTTTAAGTAATTTCAGTGGTTGATAATATCTACATTTTATATGTGAATTTAATGTTTGAAAACTTTCAAAGGTTTTAATGACTTTACCTTGTTATGTGGAAAATGTAACTGGATGTTAATAGTTTGCGTGGGACCAAAAAGAATAAAATCAGAAAAACAAAATGTAGGGATTTTTATCTTTTGAAAATGATAGCCTGTGAAAAGAAAGTTACTTTTAATGATTGTAGAGAGCAATGTAGTCAAATTCCTTATCTACAAGTGATGCCTACAGTTCTGTTCACAGTGGATTAAATTAGTAGCTCATACTAGGAAGGTAATCACTGTCATTTAAGATTCTTAAAATGCTGCCTATACTCTGATACCTCTAAGAGAATGGAAGGGGACAGAAAAGAAAATTAGGAATATCAGACATAAAAGTTAAGAGCAAACCCTTTTTATTTTTTCCCTTCCAATAGAAGACCTTGATATGAAGCAGAGGAAAATTCCTGTCTACTAGATTGAGCCGCATGTCATCCCTGCAATTGTGCACAGCAGTTTTCAAGATTGCATGTGTCTGTTTAACCTGATTTGAGAATATTTGAGGAATTTTTAGATTTGAGGAAAAAGTAATCAGATAATTTTCCTTAATAAAATCTCATTTGTGTAGTTCAAGGTGAGCTGCCTAGGGGACATGAGAGAATCAATAACTATAGTCACCTAGATTTCAACATGAATTTCCTTTCATTTATAACACTATTCATTATAAGGTGAAGTCATTAAGATTAACGGAGAAGGCGATGGCACCCCACTCCAGTACTCTTGCCTAGAAAATCCCATGGACGGAGGAGCCTGGTAGGCTGCAGTCCATGGGGTCACGAAGAGTCGGAGACGACTGAGCGACTTCACTTTCACTTTTCACTTTCATGCATTGGAGAAGGAAATGGCAACCCACTCCAGTGTTCTTGCCTGGAGAATTCCAGGGACGGGGGAGCCTGGTGGGCTGCCGTCTCTGGGGATCGCACAGAGTCGGACACGACTGAAGCGACTTAGCAGCAGCATTAATATTATGGTGTGTGAAAGCAGACAGAACTAAATTACAGTCCAAGTTCCCTCAGGTATTAGGCCTATTTATTTTGTATGTTATTTATTCTTTGTCTTCCCCCCTTTTTCTCTTACATGGACTAGAATGTAAGTTCTTTGAGAATAAGAATAGTATCTGTTTTGGCCATTTTTGTTCCATCTTTGTCTAGAAGAGTAACTGGAACATAGTAAGTGCTCAGTAAACATGCATCAATAGTGGGATAAATGTATTGTTATTCATATTAGAATACCTAATTTACCTTTCACATATCAGGTTCCTTATCTGAGAAAGTAGAGTTAATAATAATTTCCTTATGGACTTGTGAATTTTAAAGTAGATAGTATTTCTAAAGTTCTCAGAACAGTGCATAGCTCAGAGTATCTGAGCTATAAACAAATAGGAAATAACAAATTCAAACAGATACATTCTCTTAGAGAATTAAATAATGAATGGGTTGTTAGAAAGTACCCCAGCATGATGTTGAAAGATGTGCTTTAATTTAGTATTTTTTGAACTATTTGTACTTTGGAATATTTTTCTTATTGTTTTTAGAGAGATCTTGTCACATTAGTGGCTGCCCAGGTGGCGCTAGCAGTAAAGAATCTGCCTCCCAATTCAGGATATGCCAGAGTTGAGGGTTCAGTCCTTGGGTCAGGAAGATGCTCTGGAGTAGGAAGTGGCAACCCACTCCATATTCTTGCCTGGAAAATTCCACGGACAGAGGAGCCTGATCATTCTACAGTCCATGGGATCACAAAGAGTCACATTAGTACCTCCTGCATTATAGCTTCAAACATGCTTGCAGTATGTGTTGGAGAAGGTCCTCTGCACAAGGGGTGCCGATTGTTAGTGAATAGATTGACTGAATGTTGTTGGATCTTTTTTCTTCTTCTATCAAATTGTAGTTTTGATATAGTTATGGCCACAGAACAAAATATTCTGAAAATTGATATAGATATATATAGGTATATATGTTGAATAAAAGTGATGAGAGTGAACATTCTTAATTTTATTCCTGATCTTAGAGGGAATGCTTTCAGCTGTTTGCCACTGTGTCTGTTACCTGTGGGTTTGTCATATGGGCCTTTAGTATGTTGAAGTATATTACCTCCATGCCTACTGTCTGGAAAAAATTTTATTATGAATGTGTATTGAACCTTAGAAGTTTTTCTGCATTTAGTAAGATGATCATATATGTTTTATTCTTCAATTTGTTAATGTGGTATATCACTTTGAGTTGAAGATAAAGAAAAATGCTTGGATTAATAAGGTTTTGAATATTATCCTATGCAACAGGAAAATTTACAGTTCAACACTGTGACAGAGAGATAAACTAAACAAATAATTAAATAACTATCAATTTTACTTTTGTGTATAGGTAAATTAGTAGAACTCCTCCTGTGTTTTTGAATTTTAAGGAAACCTGGATCATACCATCTTACCTCCTCATTGAACAAATTGAAAGCTTAGAACCCACACAAATTAGTTTTGTAGAAGTATTTGCCCAGCAGAGATTGGAATTCATTGCTTCTTCCATTAGCTCATTGGTTTTGCCTAGAAATTCTTAAATAAAATTTTAATTCTTAAATGATTCTGGTTTTGCCTAGAAATTCTTAAATAAAATTTTAATTCTTAAATGATTCTCTAAATGTTATAGGGATTGGGAGGAGTTGTCCAATATGAAGGGTGGATGCTCCTATTAATGACATTTGGATTCAACTTAAAGTAGAAAAACTTTCATCCAAACATGTGCATATGTATATAATGAATTTGAGCCTAGAATTTTATCATGTGACCCCATCTGTGAGACATTGTTATATACAGTTGTAATCTCAGCAGTCATTTGCTATACATGCTGATCGTTATCTTCATAACTTAGCTATGTTCACACTGCCTAGCTTAATTCTTTCCATTTTTTCTATACTCAAACCATACTGCATTTACATCCGTTGTTCTAGTCTTTATATATAAACTGATCTGAGGTTTCTGTGACTTTGCATCTGCAATCCCTTTGTCCTGAATTCTCCTTCCCACCTTAAAAAACTACTGCTGCATTCTTGATATGTTTAAGTGGCTTCTATAGTAAGTTTCCCCTCACTTCTCTCCCCACCAAAGTGTTAATGATATACTTCGCTTGCAGGAGATTCTGTGCATTATTCTTTGTTAATTATCTTACTGCATGCTAGTTTGTTGTTTGTATTTGAATACGGATTTCCCACTACTCTTTGAGCAACTTGAGTGCAGTAAAAAGTGCCCTATTTTCAAAACCCTTGAAATAAGTGAAAGGCTTAGCACATGGTAGTACTTAATAAATGTATCAAGAAGGATTATTATAAAAGAAAAAATAGTAACTCACAGTAGAGAAATTTGGATGATACCATTTTAACCAAGTGATCAAGGTTAATAATAGGACAAGTTGACAACACGTACCTCTTGATGGGATGTGTCAAAAGAAAACACTAACATATCGATGTGTGTAGTATTCCTGCCAACAACATATAACCTGAGTCTAAGTGTGAGGAAACATTAGACAACCCCAAATTGAAGGACATGCTACAAAATAACTGGCCTGTTTTTTAAAATGCAAATGTCACAAAAGACAACAAAAGTCTGAGAAACTATTCAGTAGCTATGAGACATAAAAGCTTGGAAACTGAGTACAGTGCATGACCATGGTCATTTTTTTTGTTACAGAGGATATTATTAGGATAATTGGTAAAATTTTATTGACATGTGTAAATAGAAGTATTATAAACAATGTTAAATTTCCAGATTTTCAGGTAATCATACTGTTGTTATTTAAGTGAAAGTCTTTTTTGTCCAGATGAAGACACACTTCCATAGTTAATAGCAAGAGAGAAAAAAGAAGAGGGAAGAGAGGGAGGAAAGATGAAGTGGGAATGAAGGGGGTGATTAGAGGAGATTTAGATTCCGGCACTTAATACTTTGGATATATCAATAGCTCTTTTCTTTCAGCTTTCTGAAGGGGAAAATAATAGCTATTTTACAGGTTTGTCCTAAAACTGAAAAGAAAGGTAGAAGAAAAACATGTGAAATGGCCAGATTTTTTGCTTCACTAGATAAAATTTTATCTAACTTCTATTTCCAGTGTGTAAGCAAAATCACAATGCTTAGTGATGAGACCAGTTAATGAAATGGACCTGAACAAGTCCCAATAATGAGGTTTATGCTCCCACTGTGTTGACCAGCTTTCATGCATGAAAACGCTATGAGGCACAAGCATCTAATCTTAAAATGGATTTTATTAATGCCTTTAAGTAAAGAAAACATAAGATTCACACAGTTAAAGTATATCAAGACTTGAATGGTATTAAAATTGAAGTTTTAATGTAAAAACAACCTTAACATTTCCTTGGGCAAAGTTGACTTTTCTGTTTAAAAGGGAAAAAAGGCAAGGTGTCTATTGAACTTTGAACTGAACTAGAATTGATGCCAGGTAAAATAAACACTCTCTGGTTTCATCCTTGTTAGAGATATTTGATCCTTCAAAGAACAACTACTTTGTAAAAGAACAAATAGGAGCATTTGGTGCCATCCTAGCACGGTTAATCCAGACGGCTCCTGAATTGTTTCTGAATGAACTCACAAGGCAGTGCCACCCAGTCTATAATGTAATTCACAATTTCCTCAGTGAAATCTTGATTATAGTCTATAAATGTTTTCCAATTTCAGATAGGAAGAGTATGAACAAAAAGTACCCCTTTCTTGCTTTCTTTAAAAAAAATTTTTTACTTGACTATAGTTGATTTATAATTTTGTGTTAGTTTCCACTGTACAGCATAGTGAATGAGCTATACATATACATATATCCCTTCTTTTTTGGATTTCCTTCCCATTTAGGTCACCATAGAGTTTCCAGTAGAGCTCCCTGAGCTATACAGTAGATTCTCATTGAATGAGTGAAGTCACTCAGTCGTGTCCTACTCTTTGTGATCCCATGGCCACAGCCCACCGAGCTCCTCTGTCCATGAAATTTTTCAGGCAAGAACACTGGAGTGGGTTGCTGTTCCTTCTCCAAGATTCTCATTCGTTAGCTAATATTTTACACTGGTATCAGTAGTGTCTGTATGTCAGTTCCAATCTCCCAATTCATCCCACCCTACCTCTTTCCCCCTTGATATTGAAATGCTTGTTCTCTATGTCTGTGTCTCTATTTTTGCTTTGTAAATAAGGTCATCTATACCAAGTATTCCAGATACCATATATATGTGTTAATTTACAATATTCGTTTTTCTCTTTCTGACTTAACTTCACTCTGTGTAACAGTCTCTGGGTCTATCCACATCTCTACAAATGACCCAATTTCATTCTTTTGTATGACTGAGTAATATTGCATTGTGTACAAGTACCATATCTTTTTCCTCTGTCCAAGGACATCTAGGTTGCTTCCATGTCCTAGCTATTGTAAATAGTGTTGCAATGAATATTGGAGTACATGTGTTTTGTTTGTTTATTTGTTTTTAATTATGGTTTTCTTGGGGTATATGCCCAGTAGTAAGATTGCTGGGTCACGTGGTAGATTTGTTTTTAGTTTAGACCTTGAATAGCAAAAGCAATCTTAAGGGAAAAAAGAAAACAGAACTGGAGGAATCATCTCTTGCTTTAAAACTATCTTGAATATAGTTCTGAGGTAATAAACAATATTTGTCTCACTAAATGAAAATGTCATTTTCACTGTGACATGCTAAGATAGCTTAGACAAGTTTTGCTATTGCAAATCTATAAACAACATTCTGACCCTCAAAAGAGGAAAACGAGGATTTGACAACCAATGTATTTCCTTAATCTGAGTACATTTCTCAGCTCAGAGAAATCATTTGCAATGGCTTCTACAAAACAGAAGTCCCTTGGTAGTCCAAGCCTTTCTAAGAGGTATCTGCAAGTCTAAAACAATTTAATAGCCATAATAAAGTCACATTTTGCTTCTGAAGAAAGAACTAGGATAAACGGCAGACAGGATAAAATTGGAGTAAAAACAAATGCATTAAAAATGCAGTTTAAAACAATGACCACCAATAGACTGATAGTTGTAGGGGACTTATTCCAGTAAGTAGTATGTGGAAAAGAGAAAATTTAGCCTTCCTTACCCCATGGTCATATCTATGATCTCATGATTGAATCACTCATTGGAGTCAGATGTCTTCCATCTTTGTTCTCTTTTTTACTTTGTCTAGAAACAGTTTTTGAGACTGGAGTTTACAACCAGCATCTTGACAAACAACATTTCATGAAACAGATGCCCAAGGCAAAGACATTTCATATTTAAGTTGCATTAAAGTAATCCATTCCAAATATTTCCCTTTGACAAAAGTCCACCTTCCAAGTTCTACAGAATCTTAAATGTCTACAACAGGGAATTGGCCAGTAGTGTTCAAGATCTTACTCTTGTATTTACTGAACCAATGTTTTTTCTCTTTGGAAATAGCTTTTTATAAACCTGTTATTTTTAAGTAATCCTTTAAAAAAGTTTAAAAATTTTTCAGGATGTTTAAAAATTCTATTTATAGGAGTCATTCTAAAAAACTTCTCAGGAGAAATTCTAATTACTATTAAAATACTGAAGGCATTCTGTGTCCTCTCTTAAAACAATGAAATATAACTCTTTCTCTCAGGCAATGTGACTAAGCAAGTGTTTCCAGAGAGAGAACTTGTTTTTTGATGTGTTATTTTATGCCAGTATATAAAACAGGATGTTCCCACTATTTCTAATTCTATGAGATCTTAAACTTAGAGCTTAAGTTTCACAAAAGTTTCAAAGAATCAACCATGAAAATTGCATGGTCAGCTTATTTGCATTGGGTACCAGGGAGAATAATTTTAACTCAGAAGTATTTTAAATATGACTGGGTAAAAGTGAAACTCCCTTACTACCCTAAAAGCATGCATACATTTCTACAATAAATAATGAAAAATGAAAAAGGCATGACAAATAATACTGCATTTTGAATTAGCTCTTTTCTCTAAGCTCTTTGAAGGAAGGTTAATGTGTGAAAGGGCATCCCTATTCATGGCAATCTGAATGCTGATAAATAATACATAATGCTAGCGATTATCACCTAATTTCAATATTTATTTAAAACTGCCATTTCAGAACAATCAAAGCACATCAAGAATTGTGCTATTATCTACATTTGTGTGAATTTTCCATAAATATTGAGTTTCAGTCATTATCATTAGAATAATTTATTATTAACTTCCTGGAGACTTGAATACATATGGAAAATGATACAAATCTTACATCATAAGATTTTTCTATTGTATTCTTCATAAGGTTGATACAAATAAGAGGATATGTTGTTAATGAAGGGGATAAAACATATTTGACAGAGAAGGCTGTTTCTGAGAAAAATTAGAGTTGTGTCAGCTTGTACCTGACACCATCATGTTCCCCAATACATGTACCATTATTTCATGGCAACTCTTGTATCAAAGGCATATATAGGATTATTTCCATTTTATATTTAAGGAAGCAGAGTCAGGTAACTTAAGTGACTTCCCAAGCATCACCGGGCTGAGCAGTGGTAGAGCTGCAAGGCTCAGTTTTTGCCTTCTGATTTTAAGTTCACTGCTCACTTTCCTGCAACAGTTGCTTTATGTGGACAACAAAGGCAATTATGTTGACAATGTAGACAGTTTAAAAAGATACTTATTGTTCAGTCCCTAAATCCTATCTCTTTGCAACCTCATGGACTGTAGCATGCCAGTCTTCACTGTCCCTCACTATCTTCCAGAGTTTACTCAAACTCAGGTCTGCTGAATTGGTGATACTATCCAACCATCTAAAATCAGATGTATTGATGACTTCAGGCACAAACAGGGAAACTTCATTTCCAGCAGTGTGTGAAATATAGTGTAGGAAATGTGGAACCATCAGTGTGCCCACGTTTCCACAGAACAGGCAAGGTAGCAGAAGTACAGGGTTAGGAGGCAGGGAACCCACAACAGTGATCATAGGAGGAGCCTGACCTCAGGCTATTTATTTGAGTTTACAATTCAGATTGATCAAGATAGGTTTTAAAAAGCTATACACTCAACTTGAACAGGCTTTTAAAATAAATATGTCCAGCTAGCATTTTGAATGTGTGTTCTCTGTGATGCTAAAATATATTTTTAAAAAATGATTTGAGTTAAATTTCACAAGGCCAGTGGAAGAGACTTTTTAGAGTCTTGGGTATGCTAATATTCACTTAAGGTCTCTGAGAAGGTATATTGAGGGTGGGAGGGATGCAGTGTTTTCCAAACACCTTTCACCAAGGAAACCTCCCCCACCAACAGCATATACACCCAAAAAGGCCTGTAAGGCAAATGAAAAAGCTGATATAAATGAAGATTCAATTTTCCCCAGAAGAACCCAGAGGAATAATGAGATGAAATTAAGTTTTCTGAAGAAAAGTATGTTGATACATCCACACTGCTTTAATGTAAAAATGAACTTGTGTGCTCTCTTCAGTAAAGACTCAACATATGAAAATAGAGAAAGTGCGTTTTCTATGTTTTTAGCCTTCTGATAATGAATTTATATCTTTAAATCAAAGATGCTTATTTAATAAGACTTTAGCATACTTGCAGCCATGAAATTAAAAGATGCTTATTCCTTGGAAGGAAAGTTATGACCAACCTAGATGCCATATTAAAAAGCAGAGATATTACTTTACCAAAAAACGTCTGTCTAGTCAATGCTATGGTTTTTCCAGTGGTCATGTATGGATGTGAGAGTTGGACTGTGAAGAAAGCCGAGTGCCGAAGAATTGATACTTTTGAACTGTGGTGCTGGAGAAGACTCTTGAGAGTCCCTTGGACTGCAAGAAGATCCAACCAGTCCATTCTAAAGGAGACCAGTCCTGGGTGTTCATTGGAAGGACTGATGCTGAGGCTGAAACTCCAATACTTTGGCCACCTCATGCGAAGAGTTGACTCATTGGAAAAGACTCTGATGCTGGGAGGGATTGAGGGCAGGAGGAGAAGGGGACGACAGAGGATGAGATGGCTGTATGGCATCACCGACTCGATGCACATGAGTTTCGGTGAACTCTGGGAGTTGGTGATGGACAGGGAGGCCTGGCGTACTGCAATTCATGGGGTTGCAGAGTCAGACACGACTGAGCAACTGAACTGAACTGAACTAGCATACTCTGAATGCATGAAGTGATACAAGGAAAGTCCACATCTACTCTGTGGGATATCAAATATAAACATAACCTAGACTGTGTGCAGTGATTTATGAACATTTTATACTTTCTCTATTTAAATTTTGAGTAAAGTTATCAAGGAATATACTATATAAATTTGACTATTATATATTTAGTAAGTGTATTTTTAATCTACCATCTCTAGATCTGTTATACTGTTAATAATCTTGAATATGTTTATGTAAAAAATTATACTATTTTATTACTCAAATTTTCAGCTATAGAGATAGACATTGTAACAAGAACATGACATAAAATTATTTTATAAGACTATCTGTAATGAATTCTTATGTACCAAATAGCATAGCTTCAAAATACTTAAAACATTAACTGGATTAACTGTAAGAATTAAAGAGAGAAAAAGACAGGAAACTATGTTAAGATACTTTAATTTCCCTCTCTAAGACCATGAAAGATAACATAGGCCAAATATTAATAAAGATCAGGAAAATATAAATAAAATAATAGCATATATAAACGTGGTTATATATTATATAAAAAGCAGAATACCCTATTTCAAGTATTATGTAGCATTTTAATAAATCAGACAATAAACTAAAAAATGGAAAAAGAATACACGTTACTGTAAGACTTGAATCATGAACGCTTAAAGCACTGATAAATATCTTGTAATTGTTTAATTTTAAAATCCTCCATTAAACACATCTTAGCCAAGTAAAAAAATTAAAACTGAATTTGCAGAGTGTTCTTAAAATTATGGGAGTGAAAATATTTCATATTAAAATTTATGAATTTCAGAGAAACTGCTCTGAAGACAAATACAAAACAACTTTAAATGTTCCTGTTGCTGAACAAGTACAATAAAAATGAATTAAGCATTTAATTTAAAAAGCATTGGAAAGCAAAATCAACTAGAGGGAAGATACAGATGAGCAAATTAGAAAAAGAAAAAAAATGCCAATGAAAAAATCCAGGAGCTGATTTTTAAATTGAACACTAAATTTATAATAGTTAAGCTACACAAACCTAAGAGTGGGGAAGGGAGGTAGGGGAGCAGAAAAGGCATATATGTAATCACAAGAATAAAATACAAAGAAATTAGAAAATGAGTTGAAATAAAGACCTGACCTTTCCCCTATCCAATTTAAGATAATCGCACCATAACTATTGATCCCACCTCCACCAAAATGCGATTTAGTCTCAGGCTTTCCCATCTAATGTTAACCCGCTCTGGCACCATTATTTTTCTGGTTGTTCAACCCAGTAACAAGAGTAATCATTGATTCCACTTTTCCGTCTATATCCCATCCCTGAGTACATTGAATTAAATTGACTTTACCTCCAAGGCACATCACAAACACATTTACTTCTCCTTATTGCCCCTCTTATCTCTCTCCTCAAGGACTATCATCTCACAGCTGGTCAGCTGCAATTTCTTCCACTTTATCTCCCCACCTCAAGTATTGCCTCCTAGACTTTACTCTCCACGGAAGCCAGTGGTGTCATTCTAAGCTCCAACTGACAATCCAACTTTCAATTCCTTTAGCTCTCCTTTCCATTTGAAATCTATTGTTCATCATAACTCAAGCCTTACCTTAGATTTCTGGTCTACCAGGTTTCAGTTTAATCTTTTTCTACTTGCCATTTTCCAGGGGCTTTATTTCTCATACTCTTCCCGCCCCCCCCCCCACCCCACCACTGAAAAGCTCCTAGTTGGATTTCTTATTAAATATCCCACTCAAGTCTCTTACCTTTTGTCCCTACATCCCACCATGTGAGATTCTTACAAAAGATTCATACGATAAATGTTTCTGATATTTTTCTACCTTTCCAGGCATTAGCCATACGTTTTCATTACTGAACCAAAACTGTGATGATCCTAAAATTATACTATATTTTCTTTCAGGAAACTTACATGAGTTGCAATGACTAGCAATAACATAACAAGGATTATAATTATTACCCAGAGTCGGACACGACTGAGCGACTTCACTTTCACTTTCATGCATTGGAGAAGGAAATGGCAACCCACTCCAGTGTTCTTGCCTGGAGAATCCAGGGACGGAGGAGCCTGGTGGGCTGCCGTCTATGAGGTCGCACAGAGTCGGACACGACTGAAGTGACTTAGCAGCAGCAGCAGCAGGATTTACAAAATTTAGATTCAAGCTAAAGGAATTACATAATTTATAGGCATTTAAATTAAAATTGCACCCCTCCCTTTTTTGGGCAATAGCTTAAAAGCAAATAACATCTAATGCCTCAGTTATGTGCAGCATGTAAGAACTCTTCCCATGGTGATTGCCATGGTGAAATTAATGAAAATTTGTCCAGCAAATGGTTCACCAGTGACATTAAGGACAAAAACTAGGCTCTCTGCACCTATTTTTTTCTTGGTCCTTTCTGATTCTTACTACATAACCTCTAAAAATTAAGGCAAATTTCCGTGGATATCTTAATTACACAGTTTTTTTGCACAAATGATCATGTCTAAGTGTTTATTAACATGCTTCCTTCAGGCCAAATTAAGTAATATTCTTTTCCTCTTAAGAGATCCTCATGAATAATCTGATCCCTGACAAGTTAGTTTCAAGGAAAAATAGAAAAAAAGATGATAATTTTTGGCATTATTTTGACATCCACCCCTGCCACAAAGGCTTAACATTGAAAATGGATCATTTTAATTCTCCTTTACTCATTTTTTTCTAAAGATTGTCATAAAGAGTGTCCATAGGTTTCAACTTATGTGTTAAGAGAGATACTGTTGAATAATCAAATTCATAGAGTCAGAAAGAACATTGGTAGATGCCAGGTGGAGGTGGGGGAGAGGGAATGCAGAGCTGGTGTTTAATGGAGATAGAATTTAGTTTATGAAGATGGAAAATTAGGGAGATGGCTGATGGTGAGAGTTGCATAGCAATATAAATGTACTTAGTGCCACTGGCTCTTTAGTTAAATATGGTTAAAATAGTATGTTTTACTTTATATGAATTTCAATAAAAGAATTAAAAAAAAGAACTCAAAAGACAGATAACTTTGTCAGAAAATGTTAAAAAATAATATAAAAAAGAAAGTAATCTAACAGTAGCTTAATATTCATGTCCTCAGTAATTATACTGACTAAATGACTAGAGACAGCCATGTAAAATAAAGATGAGTGTTGTTAGGTAATGTGTGTGTTGTCATAAAAATACTGTTAATTTTTATCTCAAATTTGTTTATATTATTAACAGTACTAAAGTAAAACAAATTAAGAATTTATTAAATTTAACTTTCTGTCTATATTGGCTCATATATTCAGTATCTAAGAATAAATTCAGTCATGTCTGTGCTAAAAAGATTTCGTTAAATCAGCTGTCCCTTTATAATAGAAAATTCAAAAAAATAATTTCAGAATAATGATCATTAATTTCTCAACTAAATCACTTACTTTGTATTTTAAAAATTAAGAAGATATTATAGGGTTTCTTATCAAGCAATCGTGGAAGATGTTTTACAATATCAATAAACACATTATTGTTTATGCAGAGAGATAATATGCTAAGAATTGGTAGTCAAGATTACTTCTAAAAAATTAGTAATAACTACAATGTATTCTTTTATTGATTCTTAAAGTGGCATATTTCATTTTTATTTCGTATTGAATTTCCTGACAGCTCTGATAACTGTGTTTTTATTATGGATGCCTTCATATCTATAGGCACTAAAGAGAATTTATCACTTGCAATAGAAAAACAAACTTTAAAATATTAGTATTTGTTGCATAAGCAACTTTATGAGATATCTCACCATTTTTAGATTGATGCATTATTTGCATAGATAGCATATACTTATTTAAATCAACTATTTCATTTAAATTAAAATAACACATCTTATACACATTGTGTAGAGTACAAAGATGAGCAAGATAAGGTTCTTCTCTTGTATAACTTCAATTTAATAATGTAGGTGAATCATATATAGAAATTCTAAAATGAAACATAAGAATTTTAAAGTAACTACTATTAAGGATAAAAATGCTTTTGGGATATCAGCTATAGGAGAGATCATAGATAAATGACTGCTTAATCATTTGAAGTAGGACAAGGGTTGGCTGGTAATTAGAACAGTATATTTTAAAAAGTGAAAAGAAAATTAAAACAAAATATAAAGTTTCTGTCTGTATAAAAAAGTCAGAAGTTGTGTTGAATTGTAAAGGAAATAATATGATAATTGACTCCAAATTAAAAAATTTGCTATTCAAAATTGTTAATAATTTATTGATTTACTTGAATTTGTATATTATTTAATATTTGTTTATTAGTAGTAATTATATTAACTAATATACAAGGAGGAAGACAGCATGTAATTCCAAAATAATAAATCAAGTTATCACAACAATTTTATTTAGAAAGATGGTTGTTGTTCAGTTGCTCACTTGGGTCCGACCCTCTGTGACCCCATGAACTGCAGCACATCTGGCTTCCCTGTCCTCCACCATCTCCAGAACTTGCTCAAACTCGTGTCCATTGAGTCAGTGATGCCATCCAACAATCTCATCCTCTGTCATCCCCCTTTTCTCCTGCCTTTTATATTTCCCAGCATTACGGTCTTTTCTAATGAGTCAACTCTTCGCAACAGATGGCCAAGTATCGGAGCTTCAGTATCAGTCCTTCTGATGAATATTCAGGGTTAGTTTCCTTTAGGATTGACTGTTTTGGTCTCATTGCAGTCCAAGGGACTCTCAAGAATCTTCTCCAACACCACAGTTTGAAAGAATCAGTTCTTCGAAATTGATGAGAAAGATGGCAAAATTGATGAGACAGACAGTAAAAAATACCAGAAAAACAGTAATGAGTTAATATTACCTTTGAGGAGCATAAGTGGATTAGAAAATGAAAAATAATTGTTTTTTATTTCTAATCTTTCATTCAGTTCATTTCATTCACTCAGTCATGTCCGACTCTTTGTGACCCCATGAATCGCAGCACGCCAGGCTTCCCTGGCCCTCACCAACTCCCAGAGTCTACCCAAACCCATGCCCATTGAGTCGGTGATGCCATCCAGCTATCTCATCCTCTGTCTTCCCCTCTGCTCCCGCCCCCAATCCTTCCCAGCATTAGGGTCTTTTCCAATGAGTCAACTCTTAGCATCAGGTGGCCAAAGTATTGGAGTTTCAGCTTCAGCATCAGTCCTGCCAATGAACACCCAGGACTGATCTCCTTTAGGATGGACTGGTTGGATCTTCTTGCAATCCAGGGAACTCTTAAGAGTCTTCTCCAACACCGCAATTCAAAAGCATCAATTCTTCGGCACTCAGCTTTCTTCACCATCCAACTCTCACATCCATACATGACTACTGGAAAAACCATAGCCTTGACTAGATGGATCTTTGTTGGCAAAGTAATGTCTCTGCTTTAAATATGCTGTCTAGGTTGGTCATAACTTTCCTTCCAAGATGTAAGCGTCTTTTAATTTTATGGCTGCAGTCACCATCTGTGGTGATTTTGGAGCCCCCCAAAATAAAGTCTGACACTGTTTCCACTGTTTCCCCATCTATTTCCCATGAAGTGATGGGACCAGATGCCATTATCTTAGTTTTCTGAATGTTGAACTTTAAGCCAACTTTTTCACTCTCCTCTTTCACTTTCATCAAGAGGCTTTTGAGTTCCTCTTCACTTTCTGCCATAAGGGTGGTGTCATCTGCATATCTGAGGTTATTGATATTTCTTCCAGCAATCTTGATTCCAGCTTGTGCTTCTTCCAGCCCAGCATTTCTCATGATGTACTATTGCTTGATTATTTTTGAAATGCTTGAGTAATTTTGTTAAATTGTTATGAAATAAAGAAAAATAACTGTATAACTGAGGACAAGAAAGAAAAAGGACTTAGAAAACCAAGAATTTAAGGAAAAAACTCAGAAAAATACCTAATAAAAATAAAGATTTTAAAAAGTGTTTACTGAATTATAGGTGATTTAAAATGTTAGTTTCTGTAGTATAACAAAGTGAATCAGTTATACATATATGTATGTCCACTGTTTTTTAGATTCTTTTTCCATATGTGTCATCACAGAGTATTGAGAAGTGTTCCCTATGCTGTACAGTAGGCTCTTATTGGAGAAGGCAATGGCAACCCACTCCAGTACCCTTGCCTGGAAAATCCCATGGACGGAGGAGCCTGGTAGGCTGCAGTCCACGGGGTCGCGAAGAATCAGACACGACTGAGCGACTTCACTTTCACTTTTCACTTTCGTGCATTGGAGAAGGAAATGGCAACCCACTCCAGTGTTCTTGCCTGGAGAATCCCAGGGACGGCGGAGCCTGGTGGGCTGCTGTCTATGGTGTTGCACAGAGTCAGACACAACTGACGCGACTTAGCAGCAGCAGGCCCTTATTAAATATCTATTTTATATATAGTAGTGTGTATATGCCAATCCCAATCTCCCAATTTATCCCTCCCTACCCTCTTTTCCTCCTGGAATCATAAGTTTACTTTCTGCTTCTGTGACTCTACCTCTGTTTTGTAAATGAGTTCCTTTGTACTATTTTTTTAGATTCAACATTTAAGTGATTTTTACAAAATCATACAAAAGATGTTTGCTGGGTCATCCCAGAAATTCTATCATTTGACAAGGGGGACTTACATAATTATCAAATAAGTAGAACAGCAGCTCTAGAATCACAGTCTTGAGAGCGATCCAGTTCAGGGTTCTCAGGAAAAAAGATCTTCCAGTAATCTACTGTAAATGCATTTTTAAAAATATTAGTTCATTGGTAATGTTCATATAGAGGTAATATCCAAATTAAAATAGAGATTAAAATAATTAAATAAAGCCCAATCAAATTAATTAAAGAAATACAGTGAGGAGAGCAAATAGCAACAAAATCTATCACCTCAAAGTATATGGAAAAGAAGGGAAGGAACTGAAACATGGCCAGATGGATTAGCAATATCAAGAGATGAGAAGCCTTTTACAGTGTGAGAGACTGAAGCATGTTGGTGGGGAGAAAGTGGGAACTCAGGAAAAAAGGAATGTAAATTCACAGTAGTTGTAAATGCTATAATTTACTGCAAGAGTTGGACTTGTAATGGAGAGTATCACAAAATGGCTTTCTCTTCCGATAACCACCAAACAAGCTCTGAGACCTATTTATTGCACACCATCCCAGCATCTCACATAGATAGTAGAGCTTCTCTTTTTACACTCAAGTCTTAAATCACATTCTCATTTTGGAAGGATTAACTATTCCAATCCAGTGTGTTAAATCCAAACTCAGCTAATATAAAATTCCTATTCCACCATTCATTTCTACCTAAGGCTGGGAAACATTTAGTAGGAAAATGAGGTGGCATCAACTTCTCTTTCTCCTGTCTTTTCTTATTATTCTTTTCTACCCAGTGACTATCACTACATAGGTCCAGGGAGTGAAACTGGAAGAAAGGGAAAAGATAAAGTTTTGCATAACCAAAGTCTTCACATCATAACAACAGTACCTTTTGGTCGAAGCATAAAGCCAAAGCTGACTCTCCCATGGGCTTCTTGAGCTCCTTGGAAACTCACTGCTGACTGAAACCCACTCCTAGCCTCCACTCCCATTCCCAGCCTCCATATCACGCAGGATGTTTATGACTTTGGTCTCAAGTCTTAGCTTCCAGAGGTCCAACCCTCTGTTAAGGTCATCTATGATAATATTCTTGGGTAAAATCTTTAGGGAAGACATTCACTTAGGTTTGTTTTGTGAGGTCTACATCTAGCACACAGAAAACATGCTAAGCCTTTGCCTGGACTTTTAGTGAAGTTGAAGCATCTCACTCCTAATGTCATCTTTCCTCACTTTCCATTCAAGCTAGTCTCTAATATTTAGGTTTTGTAATACAAGAACTAAGTACAAATCCCTATCATCCACTGGTAGTAATAATAATTGATAATGAGCAAATATATATCAAGCTTGCTATGTATTCTTCCAAAAAGGCCTTTTAGCTGATGTTTTCTATGTTTTCCCTTTGCCCCTTCATGTCTGTTCTCCATTCATTTCCAGCTTGCTCTGTGTGCCCTTCCCTTCCTCTGGATTCTGGTTAGGTCAGCTCCACAAGAGGAGGAGGTATGTGGGGTAATAGAAGCCATGGGACTTGTTCTCCTCTCTTACCCCTGCCAGATGGCAGGTTGTCAGGAGCGCTGCTCCTCTCTTGAAGGCACACCTCCTTCTGGAAGCCCTCCCCTACAGCTTTGGAGCTCCAGTCCTCTGGGTTCTGAGAACCACTATTCTGTTCCTCCCTTAAGGCTTAGACATGGTAATACTTCCTCTCCATTGCTCATTCCAGATGGTTTCATGTTCCATTTTTCCTTTCCCAAAGCCTCTTCCATAACTTTTAAATTGTTCCCTTATTTAAATATTCTTAATTAGCCCTCGAGGTATGTTTTCTATTTCCTATTGGGACCTTCAGTGTTATACTTGGATTAAAGTGAAGAGAAGCCCTCCACTCACACCATGTTACTCTCTAGCATTCTGTACTTCCCCATATTCATATGCTAGCTACTCTGTAAAGAAATCATCCTAGTCTTGCAAATCTAACCTGGAAGTGAGCGATGGGCTAATAATGGCAAAATCAGTTTCATAACTTTGAAACTATTTGGCAGAAATGATTTAGTACCTCAATGAGAAAGTGGCTAAAGAGAGAAAAATAAGAGTGACTTTTCAATATCCTGTAAAGCTTTATTGATTGAGGTCTGGAGGAGGAGGAAGGAAAAAAAGGTTCAGGCATGGAAATTGGAGGAATATTTCTTCTTCCCATGAGAAAATAAGAGGCAAAGGACTTATGTGAGAAGGCACAGAACAAATGTTTAGGTGAAAAGCAAGATTGCCGGACAAAATGCTGTCCATAAGAGTTGTGTCCTCTGAGGACGCACCAGCTCAGAGTGAGAAGGAAGTGTAATGAAGACTTGAGAGAGCTAAAAGTATTTAGAACATTTGCTTTGAAGGCTACATAGGACACACATCAAACAGAGTTAAGTGAAGGAATTGGTAAACAGCTGTGAGAGCTGTGGAAGTTTCTCACCCTACAAAATAACTACTCCCAAATACCCACACACACTTTACAACCTTCTCATATACAGCATGCTATGACATTAAAAGTGACTTTAGGCAACAAGTAATTCTCACATTTAAAAAAAATGAAAACTTTTTAAACAAATTTTTAATAGAAATACAGTTTATTTTATTTTTTTATTTTTTATTTTATTTTTTAACTTTACAATATTGTATTGGTTTTGCCATATATCAACATGAATCCACCACAGGTATAGGTATACATGTGTTCCCCATCCTGAACCCTCCTCCCTCCTCCCTCCCCATACCATCCCTCTGGGTCGTCCCAGTGCACCAGCCCCAAGCATCCAGTATCCTGCATCGAACCTGGACTGGCGACTCGTTTCATATATGACATTATACGTGTTTCAATGCCCTTCTCCCAAATCATCCCACCCTCTCCCTCTCCCACAGAGTCCAAAACACTGTTCTAGACATCAGTGTCTCTTTTGCTGTAAATTGTGCTTATTCTTGGCTGTGTGGAGTCTTCACTGCTGCGTGGGCTTTCTCTAGTGCAGTGGTGGGGCCCGCTCTCTAGTTATGGTGTGAGGGCTTCTCATTGCGGTGGCTTCTCTTGCTGTGGTGCACCAGCCCTGGGGCATATGGGCTCAATAGCTGTGGTGCACAGGCTTAGTAGCCCTGCAGCCTGTGGGATCTTCCTGGGCTGTAGATCGAACCCATGTCCTGCATTAGCAGGCAGATTCTTAACCACTGGGCTATCATGGAAGTCCTTCAACAATTCTTGAAGTATTCTTGTATTTCCAAGTAAATTCAGTGGGTTGTTATGACAAATCCTAAAGTCTACAGTAAGGATCAAACTCTGTTTTCAAAGGTGAGATAAAATTTTGGCTAAAAAAATAAACACAAGCAAGTTTGCATGGTTAGCGTATAGAAACACTTCCTCATTTTAAAAGAGCTGAACAAATTAGTTGATGTTGAGTACTGCAAACTTAGCAACACAATTCTTTTCAGTCATGTCTCCTAGAAAGTTTATTGTTAATAATCAAATTTAAATCCAGTGGAAAATATCCTCAGATCTAGGAAAGCTCTTGAAACTTTGCCCAAGCTTTTATGTTTGCTATGTCTATTTACACAATTTTCAGTATGAAGTGTATCTAGAACTATGAAGGGTCTGACTGTTTATCTTTCTTGCAAGTCATTCAACCATAGCTTCATGGATGATGGCAGAAACTGAGACTGTTCTCTCATGACAACAGTAGCAAAAAGTGCTGGTAAGACTAGCATCAGTTCTTTAAGACCCAATTCACACAAGTCAATATGGAGAAGGTCAGGTAACATGCTGACAAAATGGGTTCTATTACAGGAGAGGTACCCTGACTTTAGAGTCCCCACGTTTTATTTTTATATAAAGGAAAGGAAATACACTTGCCTATGCTCAACAATTAGGCACTATCATGATTTTCCAGGCTGTGAACAAATTTGGCCTTTGCTCTGAAATTACACACTGTTTCTTAAGGTTATTCACTATGCACACATCATCCTTGACAAGATAGTCTAAAGGTCAGTAAAAGTCCCTGCTTGAAAAAGATGCAGAAATGTGAGGAACCCATGAGGAACTGTCTTCCAGTAAGAGGTACTTATTTGTTTGACATAAATTTAGATTTCCCTTCTCAAGCATTTAAAACTCCTTATTTGCGTTTAACACACTGCTTGCTTTTTAAATCATAATATGTTCAGAAATTATTAAGCTTTTGATATCCAGTTTCTATTTCTGAGACTGTATCAGTGTGATTTGATAGTATAATGATGTCCACTGAGAATTTAGATTAATTTTAGTGTATAATCCGAGGTGTTATCTCAAATAAGTTTACTAAACAAGGCTTTAAAAGAGTTTGATGATATGAATTCCTATATATTAATTAAGCTTTCCCATACAAGGCATTAAGAGTTTGATGATATGAATATGAATTCCCTTATTCATGATTTTCATGAATTGAGGTTGTAAATTTTATCTTCCAGGAAGAAATGCATAGCACTGAATTTTCAGAAAAAGAATGCATAATTATAAAATACATATCAGTTGGGATGTGACTATTCTTGGCCACTTAAAAAAAAAAAAAAGGCTGTAGAATATCATTGGGAAATTGTTCTTGGCCACCAAACTTCTGAGTTGAAATTATTTAATGATGACATTCTTTTAGGGAGTGGCTATAAGTAACACATTTTCATGTATAGTGTAAACTCAATATTCCAACTCTACCAAGAGGAGAAGTAAGATGATATAGGTCAAAGACAAAAAATTGGGACTATCAATGTGGACTTCAGTGGTAAAGAACAAGTGTTTGTCCTAAGGCAACTTCACAGTAGGACTGCTCAACTTGCCCCGTGCGCACTAACCAAGACCTTACAGGACTGGGTAGGATTCTCTCAGTTGGTGTTAAGTCAGGTGTTCTCAGCTTTAGGGAGAAGAATTCTACTTTCCTTAACATTCTTTTTCTCTATTATTACTGGCTCTTCCTCATTGTTGGGGTGATTAAGACCTAAACGTCAAGGTTAAGTGTAGGTTCAGTTCAGTTCAGTCGCTCAATCGTGTCCGACTCTTTGCGACCCCATGGACTGCAGCACACCAGGCCTCCCTGTCCATCACCAACTCCCAGAGTTTACTCAAACTCATGTCCATTGAGTCGGTGATGCCATCCAACCATCTCATCCTCTGTTGTGTAGGTATAGGGCATAAACTATAAGCCTTTTATCCAAAGGGCAGGAAAAGTCCTTGAGATTATAGATGATGTCACTAAGGAGATAAGGGCTAGTTAACCATAATAGACAAGGCTTTAATAGTACACAATTTTTTTCTCTTGTGTCCTTGCTATGTAGCTCTTTCACGTTACCTAGAAGAAGCTTGTGTCCACCACAGGGATCAGATCAAGGATTATGGAATTCCAAATCCCTTCTAAGTATCTTTCCATCTCAGTATAGTGAAAATACATTCTGCTTTAATTGTCACCATACAAACTCAATCAAAGTAGATCACTCATGTTTTATAATTAAATAAAACTATTATTTTCTGTAGTAATATTTAAAGATTATGTAGTAATTATCTTGACAAAGTTAAAAAGAAGTTAATGAGTACAAATGCTAAACTATATGGCCAACTGAAGAAAAACTCTTCAAGGAAAAAACCTCCAAGAATAATTTATGAATTTTGTTGAAAATATTGTCATTGAAGGAGGAAGTTTCTTCATCAGGATCCCAACAGAGCAGTCAAAGGAAATGGAGCTCACATTTCAAGATCTCGTGCTGTGGGAGACCCCTAGCAGCATGGAATTTTAAGAATCTGGAAAGTAAGAGGCACAGCCCAGATGAGACAAGGCCAGAGGGACTCCACATGATGTGAAAGATTTTTAAATGAGACGAAAAATATGAGCTGTGGCTATGTGAAAAGAGAAAGAGAGCTCTAAAGAGGATCGTAAGCACTGTGTGCTCTGTGCCGTGTTATGAATTGCCTCATTGCTGCTTCCTTAAAACATCTTTCATAAAAGTCCACGTTCACCTTGAATCTCTATCTAGAGCTTGATGCCTTTTTGGATGGGAAGCTGATTTAATGCTGTCTTGGGTGAGAGGTAGCCTAACTGAGGTGTGTTACGTCTAAGTCTACTAATCACTTATGGAAATAAGAGGGGAGCAAAACTACCTTACAATATTGATGATTATCACAAAAATATAATATTAATGTATAGTGTTAACTTATACTCACTAGTAGCTTCCATGATTCTTTAATATGCAAGAAAATACACAAACAATTTGTAAACAGATTTTGAACTATTTTCTATTCCTTCTACAACATGATAAAATAATAATCCATTATTTCTTCCCCCATTAAATTAAACTTTAAAAAATAATTTTCATTAGTCAAATGGAACTAAATTATCATGCCAATCATAATCAGGATTATTCTGGGATTCTGATATTTTTTTTAGAAAAATATCTGTTTTGAATCTCATGCTTTTATTTTCCTCCTCACTACATCACAAGGAGATATGGGTAAAACTGATAAACTATTTTCATGCCATAGAGAAAAACATGGAGCTCTTTTAAGAAGAATTATCTTGTCAGATTATTTCCCTTCTAACAGATTGGGTCCAGAAAGCAAGTTTCACCTTTAGCAATTTGAGGAGCAGGAAATACTTCATTTTCCCAGTGAAGATAGCATAGCATTATTTATCATTTCTGCAACAGCATAATTACTCACTCAGCATGGCAGCTACAGTTTACAGAACCATGTTATAGCTTGGGTTTGTTTATTGGTTGCACTTTCCTCAGCTGTCCATCATGTTACATCCCTTAGCCACTGTGCTCTTGGAATAATCAGTGGTCAGGCAAAATGACCTACGTGCAAAGAGCTTCTTTCTTATCATACATTAAGGACAAGAGTACTTCTAAAATATGTGCTCATATATTCTATTATATGGGACAACCATATTTGCTGCAACTTACAAAATAAAATATGCCATTTCTACCTTCATTAGCAGCAACAGCTCCCTGAGCAGGTCATGATGACACGTATTATTGGTTTTGAATTATATAAGAAGGTTCCCTTCTTGTTTTCAGTCTCAACAAATTAAGTCAGGGAACAGTTACAAAGTAGTAATTAGGGTTCTTTCAAGTGATGCACTAGAATTTGGCTTTAGAATATGTTCTAGAGCTGAAATGAGCATTTAAAAAGATATCTGTTCTATCTCTACTTTCCTATCAGTGTCTGCCTCCCCCTTTTTCAGCCTGCCCAAAGTGTTTAGGCAGTTCTGAAATAGCACAAATGAATTCCAATCATTGGCATATATTGTCTTCCAAGACAGTGTATTGTTCTTTTTGACACTTTCTAGGACAACACTGGTGAGGTAGACTGAAGTTTCCAGATTGGAGGTGTTGAATGCTGCCTATTTTTGAGTTATTTTAAGCCATAGGCAATCTCCTCTCAGCCTCAGCCTGACATCTCTGCCACTTACCCAATACTAAAGACAGGAGGGACCACAACTAAATTGTCTTCATCACCTGAAAATCACATAGAAACTGAGTATGTCTTATTTTCAGTTCTTAAGATTCAGTCCCATTTTTATCTGATGACTGTCTTTTCTGGTGTTAATGTGCTCCCAGCATGGTTGTGGTTCAAAATGACCCTATCTGAAATGATGAGCTTGGTTTGGGGCCCCCTTTATCACTGAATATCACCTTAAAAGGAGGTTGGACTTCCATCTGCCTTGTCCAAGTAGTCAAATCTCCATCTCCAATTCCAAGTTGAGAATCTTATCGGCCTGGTAAATACTGGGCTAACCCACAGCTCCTGCCATTTTTTTTCAAACTTCCATAGTCTCCTCATGGAACAAGGAAGACTTCTGAAAATGTCTCCATGTCCCAAGAGGACTTCAAAGAGTCAGAAACTGGTGGGAATACTTGCCCGTCTCCCTTTCAGTTGTACTCTATCAGATTCACCTCAAGCCTTATTGTTGCACACCCTCCTGCCAACAACAGGCACACAATCTCAATTTCAGTAAGCTGTGGGAAAGACTTCTTCTCCCACTGTTGCTAGAACAGATTGGTCTTTCAGCACATGGAAGAGTAGTCAGGGAATGAGATGCTAGGATTCTCTTCCGTGAAATCTCTGGATTTTTAACCAGGGGACTCTAAGTGCTCCCTTACCTGGTTCTGGAAGTGATAACTTATATTCATTTCTGTTGACCAAAAGTGAATTATGGTAGACACAGATACTTCATTCTCATTAAGCTAGTGCAATTGATTGGAAGCAGACAAGGGCATGGCTGGTTGGGGAGGCAGGGTGATTTGGCTTCTTCCTGGTGAGGTTTAGTTAGGGGCTATCATCTCACACGCTAGTAAAGTAATGCTCAAAATTCTCCAAGCCAGGCTTCAGCAATATGTGAACCGTGAACTTCCTGATGTTCAAGCTGGTTTTAGAAAAGGCAGAGGAACCAGAGATCAAATTGCCAACATCCACTGGATCATAGAAAAAGCAAGAGAGTTCCAGCAAAACATCTATTTCTGCTTTTTTGACTATGCCAAAGCCTTTGACTGTGTGGATCACAATAAATTGTGGAAAATTCTGAAAGAGATGGGAATACCAGACCACCTGATCTGCCTCTTGAGAAATTTGTATGCAGGTCAGGAAGCAACAGTTAGAACTGGACATGGAACAACAGACTGGTTCCAGACAGGAAAAGGAGTCCGTCAAGGCTGTATATTGTCACCCTGTTTATTTAACTTATATGCAGAGTACATCATGAGAAACGCTGGACTGGAAGAAATACAAACTGGAATCAAGATTGCCGGGAGAAATATCAATCACCTCAGATATGCAGATGACACCACCCTTATGGCAGAAAGTGAAGAGGAACTCAAAAGACTCTTGATGAAAGTGAAAATGGAGAGTGAAAAAGTTGGCTTAAAGCTCAATATTCAGAAAACGAAGATCATGGCATCCAGTCCCATCACTTCATGGGAAATAGATGGGGAAACAGTGGAAACAGTGTCAGACTTTATTTTTCTGGGCTCCAAAATCACTGCAGATGGTGACTGCAGCCATGAAATTAAAAGACGCTTACTCCTTGGAAGGAAAGTTATGACCAACCTAGATAGCATATTCAAAAGCAGAGACATTACTTTGCCAACAAACGTTCATCTAGTCAAGGCTATGGTTTTTCCAGTGGTCATGTATGGATGTGAGAGTTGGACTGTGAAGAAGGCTGAGCGCCCAAGAATTGATGCTTTTGAACTGTGGTGTTGGAGAAGACTCTTGAGAATCCCTTGGACTGCAAGGAGATCCAACCAGTCCATTCTGAAGGAGATCGGCACTGGGGTTTCTTTGGAAGGAATGATGCTAAAGCTGCAACTCCAGTACTTTGGCCACCTCATGCAAAGAGTTAACTCACTGGAAAAGACTCTGATGCTGGGAGGGATTGGGGGCAAGAGGAGAAGGGGACGACAGAGGATGAGATGGCTGGATGGCATCACTGACTCGATGGGCGTGAGTCTGGGTGAACTCCGGGAGTTGGTGATGGACAGGGAGGCCTGGCGTGTTGTGGTTCATGGGGTCGCAAAGAGTCGGACACGACTGAGCGACTGATCTGATCTGATCTGATCTGATCATGTCCCACCTGCTTCTAACCAACTGTCTGCTCTGTAAAGAGTATTGAGGGATTTGTACATTCCTTCTTAGCTCTGGTCCTGGCCCCTAATTTGTATACTGAACTTCAACCTGGTACATATAAAACATGGTGATTTAGCTTGTGATATGACAAATAAGTCTAGGAAAGCAGAAAAATCTAAGATGGCAGTTAAGAATGTATGGAAACATTGTTGAATGCATAGTTATGAGGATCACAAAGATACCAATAATATAAATAATGAAACGTGGACCACCTAAAGAGGTGTCAGCAATGATTCTATTCTATTTTCCCCTAATTTTAAATATATACATATATATATATATTTTTTTGCCCTTAGACAAATGGTACCTGTGATTGATGTTTAGGGAAATGTGCGATTAGAAAGTGCACAAGTTGTAAGTACCAAAAAATAACAGAACTGCATTCATAGCAAATAATGACAAAACAATGCAGGGATTGGTGATTTTTCTGTAATTAAAATTCTTGAAAGATAGGTATTTGTATCTTTAAATACTTGAAGACAGGTCCTAAGAGAAACCTGTGGGAGAAATAGCAATAGAAAATACAGTTGTAAAGCCATTGGAGCAAGAGATGTGTTTATTGTAGTGAAATATCTTCAGGAGACTTTTAATTTTTGCTTGATATTTGAATAAAGAGAGATCAAAAGGGCAAGCATTTACATCCTTTAAGTGGAAAATAGAATGTATGAGACTACTACAAAATGGGAAAGAGTGATTGGAAGATTAAAAAAAAATAATTACTAGCACAGCTAGCATTTAATGAGCAATTATTATGTGCAATGCATTCTAAGTCATCTTGAGTGTATTAACATATTTAAGCTGAAAACACTTTTAATGATACCAAGGCAGAAACTGAAGAGAAAGAATTGACTGTATAATACAAGACTAAATGATTATGTAATTACAAGTATATTCCTTAGTCTCTTTAAAAAGATAATCTAAACCTACACTAGAAAAATAAGATATTTCTGTAAATATTTTATTGGCATCTTATTAATATCATATTTTACTTTTCAGCTTAATTGAAATGGATGTTGGGCAAAACATCTTTTTCATGAGAAACTTATTAATACATCTTAAAATTAAGGAAATACTTTGATTATACTAAATTAAAATATGAGATGACCACATTTCTTATAATAACAGTGGAGACATTAGAACATTACAGAAACATGATTCTATTACCAAAAACAATTTGAACACTTCAGCTATATCCCATAAGGATGGGTGGACACAGGTGTCTCAATTCGTCCCAGCCAAACCGTTACAAAACAATATTATACGTCAATATACCTACCCTCTGGTATGGAAGAACAGCACCTAATTTCTCTGTTTATGACAAAAGTCCAGTAGTCAATAATTAAACATGTGATGGACGCTCCCTTAGATATCTGGGATATGCCATCTAAAGTTTTCTTTTCATATTGAGGACCAAACATCAGTTTTGAATATGAAAATCACCATATATTTGAAATATAAAAGAGTATGTTTATAATATTTAGTGTACTATCTATGAGATTTTCACAAACTCAGTTGATCTTTCACTAATTTTCTCTTTAAATACAGATAATAATACTTTACATTAGAAGGTTGGTGAGAGAACCAAATGATAAATGCTTATCCACCTGTTATTAATATCAAAGGAAGTATTATTTATCCCATTAAGAAAATTATAATTTTTTCTTATTCTTCTATTCCAAAAAGTAACAGTAAATTTCTACTCGTGAAATCAAATATGTTATGTGTTTTCACAACTTCACATGAGCTCTTTCCATTTCCAGACAGCCAGGGTTTATTTTTCTTTCTCAATTGAGTCTAAAATTAAATGGAATAAAATTTAAAAGGTGACATCATATCAAGGAGAACATGCTAGGTATGTCATAACTGTAAAATTCATCCACACATGCATTTGTTTTGAGAAAAAAGATCATGTGTGACTCCTAGACACCTGGAAGATGATATCACAAATGTAATACATCCTTCTCTGTCTGTCTGTCTGCAATAACATTGGAAGGTGTTGGTTGACACTTTCAAATGTCAAAGGAAGGAGAGAATAAAAACCTTACAAGGATGAAATATGACTTGATTGCCTTAGAATTTTGATACCTGATTAAGTACAAGTAAAGCAATCTTCCCTCCAGATAAACTAAGCTGGCATAACAGAGAAGAAAGTTAATATCTATTGCTGAGCTTGAGAAAGAGCAAATATTTATATGTGAAAATGAAAGCATAAGAAGATTACAAACTCTTTCTTTTTGTAATGAAATAAAATCATGCCCTTCTTTTTCCTGTGTAGTAGTAGCACTTTGGCTAATTTGTAGAATGTATATAACAGTGTCTGAATTCTAATTCTAAATTTGGCAGTTAAGCTCAGATAAACTTAAGGAGGTAAATTTCAGAGCCACATTTTGGTATTAATTTTTTAATAACTGAAACATCTTCAAAATATTTTTTCCTTCTAAACATACTTTCCAAGTTTTTTTTTTTTTTAATAAATTTAGCTTTTGACCCTAAAGTGCAAATTAACTGTGACATTACCAGCAACATTTCATTCTTTTGGAGAAGAAAATCTAAATTTCTACTAAAATATGTGTATATATGATACACATATTTCTCCATATATATTCTATATATACATATATATATATTATGTGCATACATACTAGTCTATTTCAGCTCTGTTTTATTGATCCGCAAATATATAAATCTCTGTCTTGTTGATCTATAAACAAATGCACTAAGAAAAAATGTTTTAGTTACTAGTACTTTATAAATTGTTTTAATATCAGGTAAAGCAGGTAAACAACTCATTACTTTTACTTTTCAGATATATCCTATTCCTGCATTTTTGCTGTCTGATAAAAAGTTAAAAATCAGATTATCTGAGTCAAAGAAGCAAAGATATAAACTGACATTTAATTTAGATCATGATAAACGTATAAATCTTTAAAACATTGACTTTTTTCAGTATTTATTTTTATATGTATAAAAAGATATGTTATTTATCTTTAGTTTGGTATTACAAGTTTTAAATTTAAGATGTTAAATTTTCTGACTGGTTAGTTATTTCTAGACTTTTATACTTGAAAAAGGCTTATTTTGATAAGAACATGTAACATAAGATATACTCAGTTAACAAATTTTAAGTGTTCCTTGCAGTAGTTAACTGTAGACAAATGTGGTACATCAGATCTCTCGAAATTAATCATCTTGCATAATTGAGACTTTGTATTCATTGATTAGCAACTCCCCATTTTCCCCTCTCTGCCTGGTAACCACCATTTCTACTTCCTGAATCTATAAGCTTGACTATTTGATACCTCATATAAGTGGAATTATGCAGGATTTGTCTGGCATAGTTTCTAGCTCTCTTGTTTTTCAGTTGCTCAGTCATGTCCGACTCTTTGCAACCCCATTGACTGCAGCACGTCAGCCTTCCCTGTCTGTCACTATTTCCCAGAGTTTGCTAAAGCTCATGTCCATTGAGTCGGTGATGCCATTCAACCGTCTCATCTGCTGTTGCTGTCTTCTCCTCCTGCCTTTACTCTTTCCCAGCATCAGGTCTTTTCCAGGAGTCATCTCTTCACATCAGGTGGCCAAAGTATTGGATCTTTAACTTGAGGATCAGGCCTTCCAATGGATATTAAGTGTTGATTTCCTTTAGGATCCACTGGTTTGATTTCCTTGCAGTCCAAGGAGACTCTCCTACAGTCCACGGACTCTCCTGCACCACAACTTCTTCAACACTCAGCCTTCTTTATGGTCCAACTCTCAAATCTGTAAATGACGACTAGAAAAAACAGTTTTGACTGTGTGGACCTTTTTTGGCAAAGTGATGTCTCTCCTTTTTAATATGCTGTCTAGGTTTGTCATAGCTTTCCTTCCAAGGAGCAAGCATCTTTTAATATTATGGCTGCAGTCACTGTCCACAGTGATTTTGGAGCCAAGAAAATAAAATCTGCCCCTGTTTCCACATTTCCCCATCTATTTGCCATGAAGTGATTGGACCAGAAGCCATGATCTTAGCTTTCTGAATGTTGAATTTTGAGACAGCTTTTTCACTCTGCTCTTTCACCCTCATCAAGAGGCTCTTTAGTTCCTCTTTGTTTTCTGCTATTAGAGTGGTATCATCTGCATATCTGAGGTTGTTGATATTTCTCCTGGCAATCTTGATTCCAGTTTTTGCTTCATCCATCACAGCATTTTTCATGATGTACTCTGCATATAATTTAAATGAGCAGGATGACAATATGTAGCCTAGACATACTCCTTTCCCAATTTTGAACCGGTCTGTTGTTCCATATCCGGTTGTAACTGTTGCTTCTTGGGCTGCATACAGGTTTCTGAGAAGGCAGGTAAGATGGTTTGCTATTCACATCTCTTAAAGAATTTTCCACAGTGTGTTGTGATCCACACAGTGAAAGGCTTTAGCATAGTCCATGAAGTAGAAGTAGGTGTTTTTCTGGAAATCTCTTGCCTTTTCTATGATCCAGTGGATGTTGGCACCTTGATCTCTGGTTACTCTGTGTTTTCTAAATCCAGCATGTACGTCTGGAAGTTCTCGGTTCATGTACAGTTCTAGTGCTCTGTGTCTAGCTTATTTCACTTTGAAGAATCTCAAGGATACTATACTATGTTGTTTCAAATTGAATTGCTCAATTCAATTTGCTAATATTTTACTTAGTGTCATTTTACACCAATTATCAGCCTCCATTGTCAGGTTTTAAAAGCAATGTCAGGCTGACATCATAAACAGAATCTCAAGGTTGTTTTTCTCTGCAAATGTTCTGAAAAATTTTAATTGTCAAGAGAATTAACTGTTCTTCAAAGTTTGAACAGATTTAATTTAAAACATTGGTAAGCTTTGGTAACCTTCTAGAGTAGGAGAATTAAGGAAGATAAGGAGGTGATGCCTTTAGACTCTAGATATCATTC
Organism: Bos mutus; assembly: GCF_027580195.1. NCBI lineage: Eukaryota > Metazoa > Chordata > Mammalia > Artiodactyla > Bovidae > Bos > Bos mutus. Next base: position 67,061,037 of record NC_091628.1, read on the forward strand.
TCGCTTAAATATTTTATCTGTATCCCTTGGTCCTCCTGGCATTTGCTTGGTTCAAGGGTATTTTCTTATAATGACTATTTGATTTTTCCACTAATTTATTTTTATTTCTTTTTTTCTAGAATCAAAAAAATCCTAGGATTGTACCTAGGATGTATATTTTTATTCCTCCATATATGTCATTTTCTTTTGCATCTGTTTTAATTGCTTTGCCTCCTCCTTTGGAATCTGAGTAGGACTCTCAAGTTTGCATTTTCCATCACTGAGTATTATAAAGCTTCAGTTCTTCTCCTCCTTACTTCTAGTATAGTGTTTAATCTCTTTTATTATATATGAAGTATCCTTAAAATGCTCCCTTAATTCAGCTAACTCTTTGGGACCTGGTAATTAGTCAGAAAAAAATTAGTTGCTGTATCGTATATTTTACACTTTATATTTTCATCCTTAAATATTTTAACACAGTAAAATATTTTTATGAAATTTATATGCATATCTCATATTTTATTGAAAAAAGAAACCTTTTTATTTGTTACCTTTTCCTGTATGTGCCTATTACATTGTTAAACATTTTAAAAATTTATAAGCTATTGTTTGTATACACATATACACTAATCTTTAAATAAGACAAGATCTAAAAAAAAAAAGACAAGATCTGTATTCTCTTGATTTCCTATAAGCAATGTGTGTAAATTTCTCTCCGTTCCTTCTCTGTCAGTGTGAGCCTTCTTGACTTCCTATGGAGTTACATCTTGATAAAACCATGGTATGTTGAAAACATAGTTAATGCATTTAGCTTACTGAACATCGTAGCTTAGCCTGGTTTACCTTAAACGTGCTCAGAACATTTACGTTAGCCTAGAGTTAGGAAAAACCATCTAGCACGAAGCTTAATTTATAAAAAAGAGTTGGCTATCTTACATAATTTATTGAAACTGGTACTGAATGTGAAAAACAGAATGGTTATAAGTGTATCTGGTGATTTTCCCTCATGGTATGGTGACAGACTCGGAACTGTGCTCAATGCCACTTCCCAGTATCAGGAAAGGCTATCAGAGCTAATATCCCTAGATGAAGAAAATATCAAAATTTAAAATTTGAAATATAGATTCTATTGAACTTTGTTAAGGCTTTTGCACCTTACCAAACCCAAAAAGATCATATTGAACCATCCTAAGTCAGAGACCATCTGTGTTGGCAGAATTCTCAACTGACTTAGGTTGAAGACTCCTTGATAGACCCAGGCTTTAATCAATTTTAGGTATTTAGGATGATGCAAGCCTTTGCCAAGCTTAGCTCTTTTCTCCTGCCAAGTTTACTTTCCTAGTAAAGGTCCTTCTCATTTATTTGCACTTTCAAAGTATATTGAACTTTTTGGAATACAAGGACCAGAACAGGTACAGATATGAAGGAGCTAATGGCCAATTTGAAGGGATGAAATGACCATGACCATTTTTAAGTCAGGTCTTGTCCATAGGTCATGGTCAGCAATGACCAAGAAAATTGGAGATGGCCTATAAAATAGAATGGGTTAATGAAAATGTCATTTACTCCTCTTTTACCAAAATACTTTGCTGTCCTACTTGAGCACTGAATTTGTTTTTTTTTTTTTCTAATTTTATTTTATTTTTAAACTTTACATAATTGTATTAGTTTTGCCAAATATCAAAATGAATCCGCCACAGGTATACATGTGTTCCCCATCCCGAACCCTCCTCCCACCTCCCTCCCCATACCATCCCTCTGGGCCGTCCCAGTGCACCAGCCCCAAGCATCCAGCATCGTGCATCAAACCTGGACTGGCAACTCGTTTCCTACATGATATTTTACATGTTTCATTGCCATTCTCCCAAATCTTCCCACCCTCTCCCTCTCCCATAGAGTCCATAAGACTGTTCTATATATCAGTGTCTCTTTTGCTGTCTCGTACACCGGGTTATTGTTACCATCTTTCTAAATTCCATATATATGCGTTAGTATACTGTATTTATGTTTTTCCTTCTGGCTTACTTCACTCTGTATAATAGGCTCCAGTTTCATCCACCTCATTAGAACTGATTCAAATGTATTCTTTTTAATGGCTGAGTAATACTCCATTGTGTATATGTACCACAGCTTTCTTATCCATTCATCTGCTGATGAATTTGTCTTTTTTATTTTAATTAACCTTAGTACTGGAGTCTGGACAAATATTAACCAGTATTCCTAGCTGTGGTATTATAGACAATATATCCTTGTGCTTTAATGAGAACTCTAAGCATTAGTAAGAAATTATGTAATAAAATCTGTTAAATGTTTATTGTATATGCAACAGATATATAAAATGAATTGGCATAATGAAAATTTTTCTTGTTGACATGAGACACATTGCTGTAAATAATCATCTTTGTCTTGGATTGCAATACAGAAATACACACACACACACACACATATATAGGACCTATCTGTGCTTAGGTGTGCTTTCTCTATTTTGTTTTCCTGGCCTTCTTGTCAAGATGTCATTGATTACATCACACCACTGAGAATATAACTGACTTTAGCAGTTCTTTCCCTGATTCTAATCTGCTCTGAAGCAGAAGCAGAGTATTAGTTTGGCTGAGATTCAGAGCCAAACTGAGTATTGTATTAAGTGAGGGTCAAAAGTCTTTGAAAATGGGCTAGAGGCCTTATTTACGGAGAAAAGAATAAAAGCCTTAATTTCATCAATTTTCTATACTTTTATACTTACCACTGTAGTTTAGACTCTTCAAGTTTGGTAGTTAGATAAAATACTACTACAGACCAGACTTACAGGCTTCCCTGGTAGCTCAGCTGGTAAAGAATCTGCCTGCAATGCAGGAGACCTGGGTTCGATTCTTGGGTCAGGAAGATCCCTTAGAGAAGGGATAGGCTACCCACTCCAGTATTCTTGGGCTTCCTTGGTGACTCAGCTGGTAAAGAATCTGCCCACAATGTAGGAGACCTGGGTTTGATCCCTGGGTTGGGAAGATCCACTGGAGAAGAAAATGGCTATCCACTGCAATATACTGGCCTGGAGTGGAGTCGCAAAGAGTCAGACATGACTGAGCGACTTTTCACAAACTTAAACATGTAGCCCAGATCTCTGTGTTCCACACTAATGGAAGGAACTGTATTTTATTTAGCCTTCTCTTTCTAGCTCCTAGCAAAGTTCATGGCATATGGTAGGGATTCATTGAATATTAACTTGAACAAAAGTACTGATTATCTATTCCCTTTTCATATCCCACATGCATTTGAAACTCAGGAGGTGCAATGGCACCCCACTCCAGTACTCTTGTCTGGAAAATCCCATGGATGGAGGAGTCTGGTAGGCTGCAGTCCATGGGGTCATGAAGAGTCACACCCGACTGAGCGACTTCTCTTTCACTTTTCACTTTCATGCATTGGAGAAGGAAATGGCAACCCACTCCGGTGTTCTTGTCTGGAGAATCCCAGGGATGGCAGAGCCTGGTGGACTTCCATCTATGGGGTTGCACAGAGTCAGACACGACTGAAGCGACTTAGCAGCAGCAGCAGGTGAAAAACTAAATCTGTCATCCCACTCTTGTTTTCTAGTCAGTTTGGTTTTTCTCCTCCTGTGTTTCCAATTTTAATGAGTAGTTCAAACCCTAACCCATTTACACAGGCCAAGAGCCTCAGAGTCAATTTGTGTTTCTCTTTTCCTTTCACTCCTGATAACTAATTGATAACCAGGTCTTGGCTATTTTCCTCTCCTAAATAGCTCTTGAGTCCATGACTTCCTCTCTACTCTCACTGTCCTCTCTTGGTCAAGACCTTCATAATTCTTAATGTCTCCAAAATAGTTCCATCCCTTCCAATTTATTTTCTATATTCCTGCCCCCAATTTTTTTTTTCAAATAAAAATCTGATCATTAAATTTAGCTCAAAGTTAAATTTATCTGTCCTTGACAAAGTTGAGAATTCAGGGAGGCCAAGGCAGCTGGAATTGACAGGGACGAATAACTGAGAAAATAAAAATCGTACAAAGAGAGAACTTCAGAGATTTGTAGGGAATATTCCTTGAATATTTATCATAGTATTGATCAACACCTGTGCTTGAGGAATCAACCCAAGACCAAGGAAAGAACCACTGAGATGAAAAAAGTAGAACAAGACTCACAGCTCACTCAAGGCCATGAGTAGTTAGTGTTTCTATTAGTAAAGTAAAGTCGTTCAGTCATGTCAGATTCTTTGCTACCCCATGGACTATAGCCTGCACCAGGCTTCTCAGTCCATGGGATTTTCCAGACAAGAGTACTGGAGTGGGTTGCCATTAACCAGGGGGAAAAACCCTTGAATCAGGTAGGATACCCTGAAGGGTACTGTCTCACTAGTTGAAAAAATTCTACCTAGATTAAGAGCTGTTCTGGTTCCACCAAGAAATGCTTTAAAAGTGTTAGTGAAAGTGTTAGTTGCTCAGTTGTGTTCGATTCTTTGCGACCCTATGGACTGTAACCCACCAGACTCCTCTGTCCATGAAATTCTCCAGGCAAGAATCCTAGAGTGGGTTGCCATTCCCTTCTCCAGGAGATCTTCCCAACCCAAGGATTGAACCCTGGTCTCCTGCAATGCAGACAGGGCTTTTACTGTATGATAATTGGATTTCCCCAAAGGAGAGGAGAAAGAGTTTCAGAAAATGCTATTTGAAAGAATAATTACTAAATATCTTATATATTTGGTAAACTAAACTCTCTTTGGTCCAGTGAATGTTCAAAGTCCCATCTTTTCTTGAACTTGCTACTGAACTGAGAATTAAGAGGCAAGTTCACATGGAATAAGTGAGAGCAAAGGAAATTTTCTGTTGATGAGTTTACAAGAGATGGCTAGGAAGAGTACCAAATCCTCATGGGGTGAAGTGCTGAAGGGAGTGATTAGCTGGTTGCAAAGTTTTAACACTATGACACCCAAGATGGTCTTATCAAGGACAACCCACCCATCTGGCAGCAGTCTGGGGATTCACAGCATCTTCTAAGTATCCTCCCCTGATAACTGATCAACTTCTTGATTTTTTTATATTCCTCTTCTTCCAGATATTTTCGGTCTCTCTTTGAAATCTATGAAAACTTTTCTTCTTTCTTATATCTACTTATGAATTACTGTCCTCTGAGGGTTAAAACTTCCATAAAGCAGAGGTCGATAGTACCTGAGCAGTTTGTTTCTTAGCGACCATTACCGCCCATTCTGGTCCATAGCTAGAGCAAGGCCCATGGGATGGCCACTTATTAACTTAGCTGAAAGAGGAGACAATAGGAAAAGTATTCGTGGAGAAAACTTTATATTTCAGAAATTTATAGACACAAAGGGCATGAAATTCTGACTTTCTAGTTTAACATAATCCTCTGTTAGTCTTTTATTATACACCAGTGATTACAGTATTTGGCCATCCTTTGTCATTATGTAAGTTTTGAGTATAAATAGGTGGAAAATGAATGTGTTAGTTACTCAGTTGTGTACGACTCTTTGCAACTGACTAGCAGTTCAATGCTTCTTTCTGTAGACAGAGGTAGGGGGATATATCTGTCTCAGACTCAAACTCTTATCTGTCTCCTTAGCTACATAGTTGATCTCAGGGTCCCTGGTTCAGTGAGAACAGCAATGAGAACTGTAAGAGAGGGAAGCTCTCATGATTTTTTATAGCATCATTTCTGGAAGCAGTGAGTAGAAGAAAGTAATCTTGGCTGCATTTTACTTCTGGACCTTAAACATATACTTTGCCCATTTTTATCTTTAATGTTTTCTGTTCAGATGCTTACCATCTGCACCCATTTGCTTTACAATGCCTCCTGGATTCTACTAGGTCCTAGAGGATTCCCCACCCAGGTGCAAAATACAGTCTGTGCTCAGTAAGTTCAGGAAGTAAAAATTGTAAGGAAGGACTGAAGGGATGATCTTTGAGTAACTGGCTTAAAAATGCCCAGACCACCCCAGAGAAAAATGAACACTGTGTACAGATTATGTTATCATGCCCACAGATCACGGTGATGAATGAGACTCCATAGACAAACTTGAATAGTGTGCTGTTCTGTAAGCAATGCATTTGCCATCTCAAGAGAGCCAGGTACTCACAGGACTTAAATCAGGCAGGATTTCACAGCATCTGTGATAGAGTCCTTTTAAAAACCACTTTAGAAGGTCATTTGATTTTTCATTTTATCTTCAGCATGAACAGAAAAAGTGGGAAACATGGCTTAGCTCCAATGGGACAAAATAAGATTTTATACTTTTTTTTTCTGATACTCTTTACAATAGAGTCTATTCTTTCATGATCAGCATTATCAAAGAAAATAAGATAATAATGGAACAAAAAGCTGTTTCATGTTCATCACTGAATTTAGTGGCTGTTAAGTTGTGACAGGATTATTTCTAAAATCTTTTGGAGATAATGCTCAATACATTTGACTCTGTGGCTGGTGTTACTCTGTAATTTCTATGCCCTTCATCTAAAATGTCTTCAGATCAGATCAGATCAGTCGCTCATTCGTGTCCAACTCTTTGCGACCCCATGAATCGCAGCACGGCAGGCCTCCATCACCATCTCCCGGAGTTCACCCACTCATGTCCATCGAGTCAGTGATGCCATCCAGCCATCTCATCCTCTGTCATCCCCTTCTCCTCCTGCCCCCAATCCCTCCCAGCATCAGAGTCTTTTCCAATGAGTCAACTCTTCGCATGAGGTGGCCAAAGTACTGGATTTCAGCTTTTGCATCATTCCTTCCAAAGAACACCCAGGGCTAATCTCCTTCAGAATGGACTGGTTGGATCTCCTTGCAGTCCAAGGGACTCTCAAGAGTCTTCTCCAACACCACAGTTCAAAAGCATCAATTCTTTGGTGCTCAGCTTTCTTCACAGTCCAACTCTCACATCTATACATGACCACTGGAAAAACCATAGCCTTGACTAGATGAACCTTTGCTGGCAAAGTAATGTCTCTGCTTTTGAATATGCTATCTAGGTTGGTCGTAACTTTCCTTCCAAGGAGTAAGCGTCTTTTAATTTCATGGCTGAAGTCACCATCTGCAGTGATTTTGGAGCCCAGAAAAATAAAGTCTGACACTGTTTCCACTGTTTCCCCATCTATTTCCCATGAAATGATGGGACCAGATGCCATGATCTTAGTTTTATGAATGTTGAGCTTTAAGCCAACTTTTTCACTCTCCTCTTTCACTTTCATCAAGAGTCTTTTGAGTTCCTCTTCACTTTCTGCCATAAGGGTGGTGTCATCTGCATATCTGAGGTTATTGATATTTCTCCCAGCAATCTTGATTCCAGCTTGTGCTTCTTCCAGCCCAGCATTTCTCATGATGTACTCTGCATATAAGTTAAATAAGCAGGGTGACAATATACAGCATTGACATACTCCTTTTCCTATTTGGAACCAGTCTGTTGTTCCATGTCTAGTTCTAACTGTTGCTTCCTAACCTGCATACAGGTTTCTCAAGAGGCAGATCAGGTGGTCTGGTATTCCCATTTCTTTCAGAATTTTCCACGGTTTATTGTGATCCACACAGTCAAAGGCTTTGGCATAGTCAATAAAGCAGAAATAGATATTTTTCTGCAACTGTCTTGCTTTTTCCATGATCCAGCGGATGTTGGCATACATCCTGGTTTCAGCTCCGGTTCCTCTGCCTTTTCTAAAACCAGCTTGAACATCTGGAAGTTCATGGTTCACGTATTGCTGAGATGTTATGAGAATTTTCAGCATTACTTTACTAGCATGTGAGATGAGTGAAATTGTGCAGTAGTTTGAGCATTCTTTGGTATTGCCTTTCTTTGGGATTGGAATGAAAACTGACCTTCTCCAGTCCTGTGGCCACTGCTGAGTTTTCCAAATTTGCTGGCATATTGAGTGCATCACTTTCACAGCATCACCTTTCAGGATTTGAAATAGCTCAACTGGAATTCCATCACCTCCACTAGCTTTGTTCGTAGTGATGCTTTCTAAGGCCCACTTGACTTCACATTCCATGATGTCTGGCTCTAGGTGAGTGATCATACCATTGTGATTATCTTGGTCGTGAAGATCTTTTTTGTACAGTTCTTCTGTGTATTCTTGCCACCTCTTCTTAATATCTTCTGCTTCTGTTTGGTCCATACCGTTTCTGTCCTTTATCGAGCCCATCTTGGCATGAAATTTTCCCTTGGTATCTCTAATTTTCTTGAAGAGATCTCTAGTCTTTCCCATTCTGTTGTTTTCCTCTATTTCTTTGCATTGACCGCTGAGGAAGGCTTTCTTATCTCTTCTTGCTATTCTTTGGAGATCTGCATTCAAATGCTTATATCTTTCCTTTGCTCCTTTGCTTTTCACTTCTCTTCTTTTCACAGCTATTTGTAAGGCCTCCCCAGATAGCCGTTTTTCTTAGTAGCCATAAGCAAACCATGTGTCCAGATATTCGTTTTTATGTTCCCATGCCTACTAAGAGAAACAAGAGCTTCTTAGAGGAATGTCTGATTCCAGGACTAGGGCAAAGAAGGTATAAGAGATAAAACTGGAAAACCTTCATGTGCCCAAAAGTTAAAAAAATATGCCTAGGAGAATAATAGAAACCAGTCAAAACAGTTGGCTTGACAGGGTTCCCATGGCTAAAGCAAAAGACAATTTGAGCACTAGCATAAATGAGCACCTTAATGAATTGTAACCCACTGAATGGAGTAGGAAATAAGCAAATACAAGAGAAATGAGAACATTTTCTCAAATTAGTGTGCAGACTGATAATTGTAGAAGGGAGTGATGGGGTAAAAAAATGTATATAATTTGTAAGCCATGATAGTAAAGATGAGTTCAGGGAAGACACATACATCACAGAGTACAATATCTATGGAAACGGATGCTGCTGCTGCTGCTAAGTCACTTCAGTCGTGTCCAACTCTGTGCGACCCCATAGACGGCAGCCCACCAGGCTCCCCCGTGCCTGGGATTCTCCAGGCAAGAACACTGGAGTGGATTGGCATTTCTTTCTCCAATGCATGAAAGGGAAAAGGGAAAGTGACACGACTCTTAGCGACCCCATGGACTGCAGCCTACTAGACTCCTCTGTCCATGGGATTTTCCAGGCAAGAGTACTGGAATGGGGTGCCAGTGCCTTCTCCATGGATGAGGAGTGGGCTATTTGCAAATTCTCAGCGTCTCACCATAGACTGACTGTCTAGTGGTAACAAGGGGAAAAATAGAAAACTAAGGAGGGGAGAAAGCAAACAGCAACTTGACCTGACGATCCAGAGTAATCTCATCATTAGGAGGCATATAGACATCATGTGTCTTGGTATGTGATATCCTGAGAAGGACGTATCACTCTGCATATTCCAGTTGGAGCTACATAACCTGTGTTCTCTAATCATGAGAATACATTTGTGGCGGTGGTGTTAGTCGCTCAGCGTGTCCAACTCTTTGTGACCCCAAGGACTAACGTGGCCCGCCAGGCTCCTCTGTCCATGGAATTCTTCAGGCAAGAATGCTGGGGTGTGTTGCTATTCCCTTCTCCAGGGATTGAACCTGGGTCTCCAGCATTGCAGAGAGCTTCTTTACTGTCTGAGCCACCATTAGGAGAACACATTACTCAGGCTCAAATTAAGAAATTTTATAAAATTAGAAATTTTATTGAAGTAAAATTTAATTATTAAGTTTTATCAAAATAAAATTAAAACCAGCCTGAAGTTTTTAAAAAATGCCAATATTTTGACAAAGAAAAGCTAAGAAACTCTTATAGACTGAAAGAAGTGAGGGAGATATGGAAATTATAAATGTGGCATGTGACCCAATATGTGGTCTTGGACCGGGAATACAGACTACAGATTAAATGAAAATATTATCTCAGTGTTAAATTTCCATAATTTATTTCTCATTTTATTTCTTGAATTTCTAGGTATTTAAGTTTGGAGAGTCATATCACTGTTTCTTCAACTTCATTGTCAGTTTTAGAGAAAGAATTTCTTCAGCAGGAATTTTTGACTCATATTTTTCTATTTTCTTCTATAGTAGATTTGTTCTTATAAATTTTTGGAATTTTCCTTTCATTTATTCTCTATTGTCAAGTATTTTGTGGACAAAATTGCAAGTCCAAAAACATCCTTTTCTATCAGTATTGAAAAGTTGAAAGTTAAGTCGCTCAGTCATGTCCAACTCTTGGTGACCCCGTGGACTGTAGCCCACCAGGCTCCTCTGTCCGTGGGATTCTCCAGGCAAGAATACTGGAGTGGGTTGCCAGTTCCTTCTCCAGGGGATCTTCCTGACCCAGGGATCGAACCCAGGTCTCCCTCATTGCAGGCAGACGCTTTAGCCTCTGAGCCACCAGGGTGGTGAAGTGCAATTTCCTTAATGGAAGATGTTAGCAGTTTGGGTAGAAAGGGCATCAATGGCATATCTCCCTTCTCTTTCATTGATGCATGTTCCTTAATTTTACCGTTTTACTTTGCTTTGTGTTTTCACTGCCATGAATCTAGGTCAAATAAGGCAACTGACATTTTTCAGAACCAGAATTTCCTTCATTATTTCCTTTATCAGATTCCTTAAAAGGGTCCAGAGGCTTGGCCCTTCAAACCATATTTAAATTATACAGTCTTGTTTTCACTGTGGATGGTGACAGAGAAAGTAGTATTCATGAAATAAAAGCTGGGAATGTATATTGTAAGCATATCGTGACAATTGTATTATTTCTGCTTTTCCTATGTTTTTGGTTCACCCAAATAATAATCTGTATTTGCTGTGGGTTGAGGAATCAACCTATATCAGGCTGGAAACTTATTTTTGAAGGCAGTGGAACTGGTAAGGTTTCTTTGAGTGGGCTCTTGATCAGCAGTATAAAGTAGGTGTCTGCCAGGGCGTTTTGTTGTTTGGTTTATTTATTTATTTTGTAAATTCATAGAGCTCTTGTCTTTTCATGGAAAGCTATTCTCACCTGTGAGTCATCCTCAATTATAGCCTCAACTTCACAGAATTTCATGCCTCAAGGAACGGTCACACCGCCCAAGTCAGTGGACCACACTTCTTCCATGGTCGTCCAGTGGTGGCTCAACAGGTCTTACTCTATTAGAACTGTGGATTCTTTGAAGGCAAGTGTCTCCCTTACCCTTCCATCCACATAGAGATCTAAGGGACACCACCTGTGTCTACTAACTGAATGGGGCAGGATTGTTGTAGGTGGGCCACATTTTTAGTTTTAGCCCAGGCCTAGAATTTGCAGTGTGTCCTGAGTTGAATGTGTGCTTAGACAACTTAGCTAGGGGACCTTAACTGGTCTGTGTAGAGCAATGGGTGACATGTAGGAGTTTTCCCCAAAAGGAAATGGGTAAAGGGAAAAGAAGCACAGGATAAATGAGAGAGAGAGAGAAAGTAGAGGCAGTCTGTACCACAGGACAGAAAACTAAAGCCAAAATCCAGAGCACGCCAAGAGCTGTTGTATTTTTAAGGAGGATGATTAACACACAACTTAAGGTATTTGCAATGCTACAGTGGCTGCAGCATACATTTTTGTGACTCTCCAAAACTTGAGTATGTTAAAATATATACAACATATGTAAGTGTTTTGTTTTTAGGAACATGAAGGAAAATGCTGTTTCCTGACTGGGTTAAAAGAGAATAAAAACCATAGGCATGGAACACTCACACAGTTGTGAAAATGAATCCAAATCAGAAGCAGAAACTTAGAAGGAAGGATGACCACAAAATTACATCTATAGATAATTTGCTAAAATCGTGAGTAGGATTTTCCAGAAAATATGAATTGAAGACTTAAGGCAATTTCATCTAGTGTTTAAGAAGCAGGGCATCCATGCTGGTTTCTCAAATTTATTTCTCTCTCTCTCTCTCTATAGAGGCACAATAATTCTCACGTAGTAGGCTACATATTTGCTTAAGAGGTGAGCCCAAAATGTTTTCAGTTTGTTTGTTTGTTTGTTTTAAATAATTAATTTATTTTAGTTGGAGGCTAATTACTTTGCAGTATTGTGGTGGTTTTCACCATACATTGACATGAGTCAGCCATGGGTGTACATGTGTTTCCCATCCTGAACACCCCTCCCACTCCCCTCCCCATCCCATGCCTCAAGGTTGTCCCAGTGCACTGGCTTTGACTGCCCTGTTTCACACATTGAACTTGTACTGGTGTTATAACTGAACAGTTTTTAGAAGTAAATAGCCAGTGGAATCTATTATAGCATCGCAATGCAAATAATCAAGATTAGAAGACACCCAAGTGCCGAACAGCAGAGAAATGACTAAACAAATTATAGCACATAAGCACTATGTCATACATGCCACAATTATGAAGATTGAAGTATATCTATATAAGTTGACATAAAGTTTTCCAAGACATGATGTTATGTGAAACATATATGCTGCCCAATATACAGATACAACTATCCTATTTTATGAAAAATCTCTGGGAGCATATATAATAACACAGTATTTCCTCTAGTGAAAGGATTTAATTGGGTATAAAAGTAGATCTTAACCTTTCACTTTCTATCCTTCTGTATTATTTAAAGCGTTGTTTGGGAATTAATATATATAAAATATAATTCATATATATTAATATATAACATACATATACAGTATAAAATAGAACTGTTTTTTAGGGGCATGGCCAATTGAGTAAATTCAAAATGCTTTCTGTTGCAATTAAAATACTGGATAAATATAGAAATTGTATGTGTATATATTTACATATGTATATATGTGTAATGTTGAGCTCATAGACAAAAATTGGAAATAAAAACCCACAGATACTCCCAATAAATGGGAAGAGGAGATAGTACATGTCAGGTGGGAACTAGATCAGGTAAATCTTTGTTAGATATGGATGTGGTTATCAGACTGAAAAATAGATCATCACAAATAGATGGTTGGGATTTTCTCTTTATTCAGTTTTATTGCAGCATAATTTGATAAGGTGACACTCACCAATTTAACTTGCACAGTTCAATGAGCTTTGATAAATGCGTGGTTGTATATCTACACCACAATCAAATATAGAACACTCTCATCAAGCCAGAGACCTCTCTGGTGGTTCTTTGTAATCAATATCTTTCTGTCACACCCAGCTCCAAGGAGCCATTGATCTGATTTCTCTCCTTATAGTTTTGTGTTTTCCACAATTTCATATAAATGGAATAATACATTAGGTATGCTTTTCGAATCTGGTTTCTTTCCACTTAGCATAATGCTTTTGAGATTCATTCTTTTTGTTACCTGTACCAATCGTTCATTCCTTCCTTTTATTGGTAGTACCCTATTGTGTTGCTTTACCATGATAGGTTTAGTTATTCCTCAGTTAATGGACGTTATGGTTGATTAGAGTTTGGAATTATTCTACTTAAAGCTGCTATAAACATTTGTATACAGGTTCTATGTGGAAATATCTTTTTCATTTTCCTCAAATATCTAGGAGTAGAATTGCTGGATCATATAGTAAGTACATGTGTGAATTTGTAAGATAAACTGTCAATCTGTTCTCCAAAGTGGCTTAGTAATTTACATTCTTAACAGAAATTTGTTAGAATTTAATTATTTTATAGCCTTGCCATAACTTGGTTTTGTTATCATTGTTACTATATCTTTATTTTTATGTTCTAATACGTAGTGGTATCTCATTGTGGTTTCAAATTTGTATTACCCTAATGATTGTGTTACATTTGTCATCTTTATTATTTTTTGGTATAGCATCTGTTCAAATCTTTTACCTATGTTCTTTTTACTGAATTGTTTAGTTGTTTTAATATTGAGCTGTGAGAACTTTATGTTCTGGATGCAAGCCCTTTATGAAATAAATGTTTTGCAAATATTTTCTGCATTATATAGGGTGGTCTAATTTTCTTAATGGAGATCTTCAAAGAGTAAGAGTTCTTAATTTTTATGGTCTAATTTTTCAATTTTTTGCTTTTTGTCCATATTTTTTGCACTGTCAAAGAAATCTTAACCATGTTCATAAAGATTTTATGAATTTTCTTTTACAGTTTCTAGAGTTTTATATGTTACATTTAGGCCTGTGATCTATTTCAATATTTGTGGTCTATTAATATTTGTATAAGTTGAAAGGGAAGGATCAAGGCTTTTTTTTTTTTTCATAAGGATGCCCATTAATAAGCATCATGTATTGAAAAGACAGTTCTTTCACCACTGAAAATCGCTTACTATGGAAAATTAGTTGACATATATATGTAGACCTGTGTTTATGCATTCTACTCTGTCCTGTTGGCCTGTGTCTCTTTTTATATCAATACCATCCTATCTTGATTAGTGTAGCTTTATAACGTAGATCATATAGTAACCTTTTTTCTGACTTCTAAACAAGCTTTAAAATTTATTCACCACCTTCACTTTTTTTTTCTTGAAATATAGTTGACTTACAATATTTTATGAGTTTTAGGCGTATGACATAGTGATTTGATATTTAAATATATTATGGGATTATCACTATGGTAAGCCTGGTAACCATCTGTCACCATACAAAGTTATTATAGTATTATTGATTATATTTCTTATGCTGTATATTAAATCCCTGTGACATATTTATTTTAGAATTAGAAGTTTGCTTCTTAATCCCCTTCACAAATTTGACCTCTTTACCCTCCTACCTCTTTACCCTCTGGCAAGCAGCAGTTTGTTCTCTGTATCTGAGAAAGTTGCTCAGTAACGTCCGACTCTTTGTGACCCCATGGACTATACAGTCCATGGAATTCTCCAGGCCAAAGTAACTAGAGTGGGTAGTTATTCCCTTCTCCAAGGTATCTTTCCAACTCAGGGATTGAACCCAAGTCTCCCACATTACAGGTGGATTCTTTACCAGCCCAGCCACCAGGGAAGCCCGTGTATCTATGAGTCTACCTCTATTTTGTTTTATTTGTTTATTTGTTTTTTTTAGGTCCTACATATAAGTAAAATCACATGGCATTTGCCTGTCTCTTTATGACTTATTTCACTTAGTATAATACCCTTTAGGTGCATCCATGTTGTTGCAAATGTCAAGATTTCATTCTTACAAGTAATCTTTTAAAAATCAAGTAGTGTCAAAAGTCCTCTACTTATGTTCCTTTAAAAATCACTTTGGTTATTTGCAAGGCTTTGTGTTTTCCATGTAAATTTAGAATCAGCTTGTCAATTTCTATAAAAGATGTATACTGGGATTTTGTTTGGGATTATTCTGAATCAATAGATCAGTTTTGGAAGAACTGAAATCTTAACAATGCTTAGCCTTTCAATCCATAAATATAGGGTATCACTCCATTGCATTAGGTCTGTATTAAGTTCTCTCATCAAATGCTTTCATTTCCAACATGCAGGTCTTGCATATTTTATTAAGTCTATTCATAATTTCATGATTTGATATATTATAAATTGTATTATGTTTCTTACTTCAATTTCCCAATATTTTTTTGTCACATATACAAGTATAAATTGTTTTTGTTATCTTGACTTGGCTTCTTTTGACCTTGAAAAATTGTGTTGTTTTAAATTTTCTGGAGAATATACAGGTTTTTTTCCCCCCAACCTTCATGCTTTTTATATTTTTTCCCTTATTTCATTCACTTAGACCTCCAATAAAATATTGAATGGAAATTATTACACCAGATATCTTAACCTTGTACTCAATCTTAGGGGAAAGACATTTAGCTTTTCACCATTTAGTATGGGAAGATACTTTAGAGAAGGGACTGGCTACCCACTCCACTATTCTTGCTTGGGGAATTCCATGGACAGAGGAGCAGGGTGGGCTACAGTCCATGGGGTAGCAAAGAGACATGACTGAGCAACTAATACTTTACTTTTCACTTCTTATAACTCTGCACCTGTTATTAGATCAGATCAGGTCAGATCAGATCAGTCGCTCAGTCATGTCCAACTCTTTGCCACCCCATGAATTGCAGCATGCCAGGCCTCCCTGTCCATCACCAACTCCCGGAGTTCACTGAGACTCACATCCATCGAGTCAGTGATGCCATCCAGCCGTCTCATCCTCTGTCATCCCCTTCTCCTCTTGCCCCCAATCCCTCCCAGCATCAGAAATTCGCTACTAGTGAAATAAGTCAAAGAGGTCTTCTACATTATTTATACTGATAAATAGCATTATGTTTAGTCTTTTTAACATGTCTAATCTTTTGTGGTTATTTTAAAATATATTCAGTTCATATTTATAGTATTATATTAATCTGTATAAAATATATAAGATCTAATTACTGACATAGAATACTAGGAATATTATACACTTCTGTGGAATAGACAAAGTAAACTTCCTCCTAGTGAAGATTTGAGTACCCACTATTCATTTCTATCAACAGATAAATATCCTTTCATTAAGTACTAGTAGTTATTTTCATATCTTTCCTCTATTTTGATTTGACCAACCTTGGGAAGGCAATGGCATCCCACTCCGGTACTCTTGCCTGGAAAGTCCCATGGACAGAGGAGCCTGGCAGGCTGAAGTCCATGGGGTCGCTAAGAGTCGGGCACGACTGGGTGACTTCCCTTACTTTTCACTTTCATGCATTGGAGAAGGAAATGGCAACCCACTCCAGTATTCTTGCCTGGAGAATCCCAGGGACAGAGGAGTCTAGTGGGCTGCTGTCTATGGGGTCGCACAGAGTCGGACATGACTGAAGCGACTTAGCAGCAGCAGCAGCAGCTTATAATCGGAGAAGGCAATGGCAGTCCACTCCAGTATTCTTACCTGGAAAATCCCATGGACAAAGGAGCCTGGTAGGCTGCAGTCCGTTGTGTCGCTAAGAGTCAGACATGACTGAGCGACTTCACTTTCTCTTTTCACGTTCATGCATTGGAGAAGGAAATGGCAACCCACTCCAGTGTTCTTGCCTGGAGAATCCCAGGGATGACGGAGCCTGGTGGGCTGCCGGCTATGGGGTCGCACAGAGTCAGACATGACTGAAGCAACTTAGCAGCAGCAGCAGCTTATAATAAAGCTCATTTTACTTGAGCTAATAAAATAAGTTTACATCTAAATTTTATTGTTGTTGTTTCCAGATTAGCTACATATATCAAGGTAGTTACATTGAGTCCTTAATATATTTAATACAACAAAATTCCAGTCATTGTTTTTTAAATGGTTTATATAGACTAAAATAGTAGTTCCAGTTAAAGTCAGGTTATTTGGTACTATATATTGTTGAATGAAAATATGATCAAAGTTGGGGTATCTGTCACTCTTTTTAATACATCAGTTGACTCAGTAGCTCTGAAATTGTTTTGGGGGTGTAATTTTTTTCTGCCACTGTTATGTATGAGCTTCTAGTAAAACTCCTTTTTCATGGAGTCCAGTGTATCTACTCGCCAGCCAGAACTTTCAATATGCAGTGAGCTTCCTTCTGTTTTATGTGTTATCATGGTCTTTACAGATGGAGCTTTGGGTAAACACTTTTGACATATTGTAATAATATCCAGAAAATGCAGTATATCTCTAATTTAGAGCAGATTGTGACATATTTCTAAATTAAGAAAACTGAGAATCACAAATATTTATTTCTATAACCTTGTTGCTAACATGAGGATTCCTGTAGACATTTAATCCATGTATGGCTTAAATAATTCCATAAATTATTCTCTAAGTTTTGTAGATTTTCATAGGAAACTTAGGTAGTCATGCTTCCCTTTATACTCAGTCTTCCAACAATTTGATTTTTTTTTCTAGTTATCTGTCATGATAAGTTATACTTTTATGATTCATATTGACTTGCATTTATTCAATGTACTTTTGTATATTTGCTTATCCCCAGTAAAATCCTTGGTAATTTTCAATTGTTTATTAACCTGTTTTAATATTGATGTAGAACCTCTGTCAAATATATGGCATACTAAGCAAACTGTTGATGATAGGCTAATCACATTCTATTTTAAATCTAATGCTATCAATAGTACAACTTACTTGTCTTCTAAATGGACTCAGGTCCAAGTAGCATTACAGGAGATTAATTAAATATCTTTGAAATAAAATCTGTAGTGGGAAAAAAAAAAAAAACAAATCTTGATGCTAATCAGGAGATTCAGATTATCCTTCTGGACAAGTCGCTCCCTGACTCTCTGTATTTGGAAAATTCACTTGGTTTCATTTTGTCTCCTTGTCAGTGAAATAAGGTTAAATTCATTATTCTTAGAGCTCCTTTTCTTTGAGCTGTAAAGTTCTATGACTTCAATTTATGATTATTGTTTTTAATCTATGGCAATTCATTGAACACTTAAGAAATGCTATTTGTGGCCCATTTACTCAGTATATGCTTCAAAATCTTTACAACTGACATGGTCAGTTTTATGATGTAGAAAAACATACAGAGCTCTAAGTGTGGGAACTCAAAGTTGATCTGAAGTGTTTTTGTTGCTGTTTCTCATAATCAGTTCATCTGTAATATTTGTTTTGAATATTGTTTGTTATCACTGATCTCATTTACATTTGATCTTTTGATTCTTTAGGAGTGTAGAATTTCTCTCATGCTTCAGTATTCATATTTTTATACATTAGGTAGCCATGCTGATCATTCAATGTTTTGTAATATTTCCCACTTTGAAATATATATTGTAGAATTCTAATATAACAAAGAAGTGAAAATGTTAAAAACTCAGTTGTATCTGTCACTTTGCAACCCATGGACTGTAGCCCACCAGACTCCTCTGTCCATGAAATTCTCCAGGCAAGACTACTACAGTGGGTAGCATGCCCTTCTTTAGGGGATCTTCCTGACCCAGGGATCAAACCCAGATTCTGCAATGTAGGCAGATTCTTTACTATCTGAGCCACCAGGGAAGCCCACAATATATAACAAACTGAATATCAAAGGGCCTGATATTCTTGTTTTTCAATTTATTTTTAATTGGAGGATAGGTGCTTTATAATGTTGTGCTGGTTTTTGCAGTACAACAATATTAATCAGCCATAAGTATACAAATGTCCCCTTTCTCTGGAACCTCCCTCCCTCCCCACCCTCTAGGTCACCTCAGAGAACTGGGCTGAGCTCCCTGTGTCATATAGCAACTTCCCAATAGCTATCTATTTTACACATAGCAATATATATATTTCAATGCTACTCTCTCAATTCATCGTGTTCTTTCCTTCCCCTGCTGCATCCATGAATCCATTCTCTACATCTATGTCTCTATATTACTGTCCTGAAAGTAGGTTCGTTAGTATGATTTTTCTAGATTTCATATATGTGTGTGTATATATATATATAATGCATATATGTGTATATGCATTAATATGCAATATTTGTTTTTCTCATTTTGACTTACTTTACTCTGTATAATGGGCTCTAGGTTCGTCCACCTCAGTTCAACTGACTCGTTTGTTCCTTTTTATGGCTGAGTAACATTCCATTGTATATATGTACCACAATTTTCAAATATAATCTCTTCAAAAATTTTCTCATACCCTTTCTTTTTCTCGTCTTCTTTGGGACCCCTATAATTCTAATGTTGGTATGTTTGGCATTGTCCCATAGGTCTCTAAGACTATCCTTTGTTCTTTTCATTCTTTTTACTTTATTCTGCTCTTCAGAACTTATTTCCACCATTTTATCTTCCAGCTTACTCATTTGTTCTTCTGCTTCAGATATTCTCTTATTGATTCCTTACAGAGTATTTTTAATTTCAGTAATTGTGTTGTTTGTATGTTTATTCTTTAATTCTTCCAGGTCTTTGTTAATTGATTCTTGAATTTTCTCCATTTTGTTTTCAAGGTTTTTGATTATCTTTACTATCACTATTCTGAATTCTTTTTCAGGTAGTTTGCCTATTTCCTCTTCATTTATTTGGATTTCTGTGTTTCTAGTTTGTTCTTTAATTTGTGTAGTTTTTCTCTGCCTTTTCATTATCATTTTTTAACTTATTGTGTTTGAGGTCTCCTTTTCCCAGGCTTGAGGTGAATTCTTTCTTCCTTTTGGTTTCTGCCCTCCTAAGGTTGGTCCAGTGCTTTGACTCAGCTTCTTATAGGGTGAGATTTGTGCTGAGTTTTTTGTTTGTCTGTTTTTCCTCTAATGGGCAAGACTGAGTGAGGCGGTAATCCTGTCTGCTGATGACTGGGTTATGGATGTGAGAGTTGGACTATAAAGAAAGCTAAGCACCGAAGAATTGATGCTTTTGAACTGCGATGTTGGAGAAGACTCTTGAGAGTACCTGGGACAGCAAGGTGATCCAACCAGTGAATCCTAAAGGAAATCAGTCCTGAATATTCATTGGGAGGACTGATGCTAAATCTGAAATTCCAATACTTTGTCCACCTGATATGAAGAACTGACTCATTGGAAAAGATCCTGATGCTGGGAATGATTGAAGGTGGGAGGAGAAGGTGACGACAGAGGATGAGATAGTTGGATGGCATCACTGACTCAATGGACATGAGTTTGGGTAAGCTCTAGGAGTTGGTGATGGACAGGAAAGCCTGGCATGCTGCAGTTCATGGGATCACAAAGAGTCGGGCATGACTGAGCGACTGAACAGATATGATAATTGGGTTTGTATTTTTGTTTTGTTTGTTGTTTAGATGAGGCATCCTGCACAGGGTGCTGCTGGTGATTGGGTGATGCTGGGTCTTGTACTCAAGTGGTTTCATTTGTGTGAGTTCTCACTATTTGATACTCCCTAGGGTTAGTTCTCAGATATGCAGATGACACCACCCTTATGGCAGAAAGTGAAGAACTAAAGAGTCTCTTTATGAAAGTGAAAGAGGAGAGTGAAAAAATTGGCTTAGAGCTCAACATTCAGAAAACTAAGATCATGGCATCCAGTCCCATCACTTCGTGGCAAATAGATGGTGAAACAATGGAAACAGTGGTTGACTTTATTTTTTGGAGCTCCAAAATCACTACAGACAGTGATCACAGCCATGAAATAAAAAGACACCTACTCCTTGGAAGGAAAGCTATGACCAACCTAGATAGCATATTAAAAAGCAGAGACATTACTTTGCCAACAGAGGTCTGTCTAGTCAAGGCTATGGTTTTTCCAGTAGTCAGGTATGGATGTGAGAGTTGGACTATAAAGAGAACTGAGCACCAAAGAATTGGTGCTTTTGAATTGTGGTGTTGGAGAAGACTCTTGAGAGTCCCTTGGACTGCAAGGAGATCCAACCAGTCCATCCTAAAGGAGATCTGTCCTGGGTGTTCTTTGGAAGGACTGATGTTGAAGCTGAGGCTCCACTACTTTGGCCACCTGATGCAAAGAGTTGACTCATTTGAAAAGACCTGATGCTGGGAAAGATTGAGGGCAGTAGGAGAAGGAGACAACAGAGGATGAGATGGTTGGATGGCATCACCAACTCAATGGACATGAGTTTGAGTAGACTCCAGGAGTTGGTGATGGACAGGGAGGCCTGGTGTGCTGCGGTTCATGGATTCACAAAGAGTTGGACATGACTGAATGACTAAGCTGAACTGAACTGAAGGGTTAGTTCTCTGGTAGTCTAGGGTCTTGAGTCAGTGCTCCTGTTCCAAAGGCTCAGGGCTTGATCTTTTTCATGGAAGGAATTTCCAGTTTGTAGCTGGTGAATGTCTCAGAGAACTGCTTGAAGGCAGGATTTCATGTAAGAAACATGTTTCGCTTCAGAATCTCCTGGAGAACTTCACAAAATGCGGACCCCTTCATCCCATGTTACACCTTCCCAGGGCAAAGCTGTGGGTTTGCCCATGTGTCTTTTGAATTGTAATTTTCTCAGGGTATATGCCCAGTAGTGGACTTTCTGGGCCATATGGTAGTTTTAGTCCTAGTTTTTAAGGAATTCCACACTGTTCTCCGTAATGGCTGTATCAATTTACATTCCCACAATATTGAAAGGGGTTCCTTTTCTCCACAATCTCCCCAGCATTTATTATTTGTAGATTTTTTGATCATGGCCATTCTGACTGGTATGAGGTGATACTTCATTGTAGTTTTGATTTGAATTTCTATAATAATAGTGTTTTGTTGCTGTTTCTCATAATCAGTTCATCTGTAATATTTGTTTTGAATATTGTTTGTTATCACTGATCTCATTTACATTTGATCTTTTGATTCTTTAGGAGTGTAGAATTTCTCTCATGCTTCAGTATTCATATTTTTATACATTAGGTAGCCATGCTGATCATTCAATGTTTTTGTAATATTTCCCACTTTGAAATATATATTGTAGAATTCTAATATAACAAAGAAGTGAAAATGTTAAAAACTCAGTTGTATCTGTCACTTTGCAACCCATGGACTGTAGCCCACCAGACTCCTCTGTCCATGAAATTCTCCAGGCAAGACTACTACAGTGGGTAGCATGCCCTTCTTTGGGATCTTCCTGACCCAGGGATCAAACCCAGATTCTGCAATGTAGGCAGATTCTTTACTATCTGAGCCACCAGGAAGCCCACAATATATAACAAACTGAATATCAAAGGGCCTGATATTCTTGTTTTCAATTTATTTTTAATTGGAGGATAGGTGCTTTATAATGTTGTGCTGGTTTTTGCAGTACAACAATATTAATCAGCCATAAGTATACAAATGTCCCCTTTCTCTGGAACCTCCCTCCCTCCCCACCCTCTAGGTCACCTCAGAGAACTGGGCTGAGCTCCCTGTGTCATATAGCAACTTCCCAATAGCTATCTATTTTACACATAGCAATATATATATTTCAATGCTACTCTCTCAATTCATACGTGTTCTTTCCTTCCCCTGCTGCATCCATGAATCCATTCTCTACATCTATGTCTCTATATTACTGTCCTGAAAGTAGGTTCGTTAGTATGATTTTTCTAGATTTCATATATGTGTGTGTATATATATATATATAATGCATATATGTGTATATGCATTAATATGCAATATTTGTTTTTCTCATTTTGACTTACTTTACTCTGTATAATGGGCTCTAGGTTCGTCCACCTCAGTTCAACTGACTCGTTTGTTCCTTTTATGGCTGAGTAACATTCCATTGTATATATGTACCACAATTTTCAAATATAATCTCTTCAAAAATTTTCTCATACCCTTCTTTTTTCTCGTCTTCTTTGGGACCCTATAATTCTAATGTTGGTATGTTTGGCATTGTCCATAGGTCTCTAAGACTATCCTTTGTTCTTTTCATTCTCTTTTACTTTATTCTGCTCTTCAGAACTTATTTCCACCATTTTATCTTCCAGCTTACTCATTTGTTCTTCTGCTTCAGATATTCTCTTATTGATTCCTTACAGAGTATTTTTAATTTCAGTAATTGTGTTGTTTGTATGTTTATTCTTTAATTCTTCCAGGTCTTTGTTAATTGATTCTTGAATTTTCTCCATTTTGTTTTCAAGGTTTTTGATTATCTTTACTATCACTATTCTGAATTCTTTTTCAGGTAGTTTGCCTATTTCCTCTTCATTTATTTGGATTTCTGTGTTTCTAGTTTGTTCTTTAATTTGTGTAGTTTTTCTCTGCCTTTTCATTATCATTTTTTTAACTTATTGTGTTTGAGGTCTCCTTTTCCCAGGCTTCGAGGTGAATTCTTTCTTCCTTTTGGTTTCTGCCCTCCTAAGGTTGGTCCAGTGCTTTGACTCAGCTTCTTATAGGGTGAGATTTGTGCTGAGTTTTTTGTTTGTCTGTTTTTCCTCTAATGGGCAAGACTGAGTGAGGTGGTAATCCTGTCTGCTGATGACTGGGTTATGGATGTGAGAGTTGGACTATAAAGAAAGCTAAGCACCGAAGAATTGATGCTTTTGAACTGCGATGTTGGAGAAGACTCTTGAGAGTACCTGGGACAGCAAGGTGATCCAACCAGTGAATCCTAAAGGAAATCAGTCCTGAATATTCATTGGGAGGACTGATGCTAAATCTGAAATTCCAATACTTTGTCCACCTGATATGAAGAACTGACTCATTGGAAAAGATCCTGATGCTGGGAATGATTGAAGGTGGGAGGAGAAGGTGACGACAGAGGATGAGATAGTTGGATGGCATCACTGACTCAATGGACATGAGTTTGGGTAAGCTCTAGGAGTTGGTGATGGACAGGAAAGCCTGGCATGCTGCAGTTCATGGGATCACAAAGAGTCGGGCATGACTGAGCGACTGAACAGATATGATAATTGGGTTTGTATTTTTGTTTTGTTTGTTGTTTAGATGAGGCATCCTGCACAGGGTGCTGCTGGTGATTGGGTGATGCTGGGTCTTGTACTCAAGTGGTTTCATTTGTGTGAGTTCTCACTATTTGATACTCCCTAGGGTTAGTTCTCAGATATGCAGATGACACCACCCTTATGGCAGAAAGTGAAGAACTAAAGAGTCTCTTTATGAAAGTGAAAGAGGAGAGTGAAAAAATTGGCTTAGAGCTCAACATTCAGAAAACTAAGATCATGGCATCCAGTCCCATCACTTCGTGGCAAATAGATGGTGAAACAATGGAAACAGTGGTTGACTTTATTTTTTGGAGCTCCAAAATCACTACAGACAGTGATCACAGCCATGAAATAAAAAGACACCTACTCCTTGGAAGGAAAGCTATGACCAACCTAGATAGCATATTAAAAAGCAGAGACATTACTTTGCCAACAGAGGTCTGTCTAGTCAAGGCTATGGTTTTTCCAGTAGTCAGGTATGGATGTGAGAGTTGGACTATAAAGAGAACTGAGCACCAAAGAATTGGTGCTTTTGAATTGTGGTGTTGGAGAAGACTCTTGAGAGTCCCTTGGACTGCAAGGAGATCCAACCAGTCCATCCTAAAGGAGATCTGTCCTGGGTGTTCTTTGGAAGGACTGATGTTGAAGCTGAGGCTCCACTACTTTGGCCACCTGATGCAAAGAGTTGACTCATTTGAAAAGACCCTGATGCTGGGAAAGATTGAGGGCAGTAGGAGAAGGAGACAACAGAGGATGAGATGGTTGGATGGCATCACCAACTCAATGGACATGAGTTTGAGTAGACTCCAGGAGTTGGTGATGGACAGGGAGGCCTGGTGTGCTGCGGTTCATGGATTCACAAAGAGTTGGACATGACTGAATGACTAAGCTGAACTGAACTGAAGGGTTAGTTCTCTGGTAGTCTAGGGTCTTGGAGTCAGTGCTCCTGTTCCAAAGGCTCAGGGCTTGATCTTTTTCATGGAAGGAATTTCCAGTTTGTAGCTGGTGAATGTCTCCAGAGAACTGCTTGAAGGCAGGATTTCATGTAAGAAACATGTTTCGCTTCAGAATCTCCTGGAGAACTTCACAAAATGCGGACCCCTTCATCCCATGTTACACCTTCCCAGGGCAAAGCTGTGGGTTTGCCCATGTGTCTTTTTGAATTGTAATTTTCTCAGGGTATATGCCCAGTAGTGGACTTTCTGGGCCATATGGTAGTTTTAGTCCTAGTTTTTTAAGGAATTCCACACTGTTCTCCGTAATGGCTGTATCAATTTACATTCCCACAATATTGAAAGGGGGTTCCCTTTTCTCCACAATCTCCCCAGCATTTATTATTTGTAGATTTTTTGATCATGGCCATTCTGACTGGTATGAGGTGATACTTCATTGTAGTTTTGATTTGAATTTCTATAATAATAGTGATGTTGAGCATATTTTCATGTTTTTGGTGGCCATCTGTATGTCTTTAGAGCAATGTCTCTTTAGGTTTTCTGCCCATTTTTTGATTGGGTTGTTTTTCTGATATTGAGCTGCATGAGCTGCTTGTATATTTTGGAAATGAATCCTTTGTCAGTTGCTTCACTTGCCATCATTTTCTCCCATTCTGATAGTTGTCTTTTAATTTTGTTTATAGTTTGCTTCCTGTGCAAAAGTTTTTAAGCTTAATTAGGTCCCATTTGTTTTGGTTTTGTTTGTTTGTTTGTTTCTATTTCTGTTACTTTAGGAGTTGGGTCAAAGAGGATCTTGTGATTTAGGTCATAGATTATTCTACCTGTTTTCCTCTAAGAGTTTTATAGTTTCTGGCCTTAAGTTTAGGTCTTTAATCCATTTTGAGTTTACCTTGATGTATGGTTTTAGGAAGTGTTCTAATTTCATTCTTTTACAGATAACTATCCAGTTTTCTTATCACCATTTATTGAAAAGACTGTCTTTTTTCCACTATATATTATTGCCTACTTTGTCAAAGATAATGTGCCAATAGATACATGTGTCTATCTCTGGGTTTTCTATCTTGTTCTATTAATGTATATTTCTGTTTTTGTGCCAGTACCATACTGTCTTGATTGCTGTCACTTTGATTTTGCATTTGACATAGTATAACTGTAATTTTATTAAGAAATTTCATTCACCCACAGTAGGATTCTGTTCTGAGAAATGTGTCTGATTTCTAGAGTGTATGCACTGCAATGGAAAGTATCATCTGATGAGAAATCCTTCCAAATATCTTAGATAAAATAACTGTTAGCTTGAATGTAATAGTTCAATAATTGTTTTATGAAGGTCTGGTATGAAAATATTAATTGTGACTCAAATAGAAAATCAGGAAACAGAAACTGGCCAGATGTCCTGAAAAACCACATAGTAGAATTCATGGTTGAGGGATTTAGTAACTTCTCGGGGGAAGAAAAACCCTGATGGACTGAAATTTGAGTAAATTTATGAAAGTCCTTGTAAAAATTGTCATACTAATGGATAAAAAAGAAATACAACCAATATATTGCATGAATAACAATGATTATCACACATTGAATTTTCAATGCTGGTGGAAATGTGAAGTGACATGGTCAGTTTGGAAGACTATTTCTTTTTAATTTAGTTTTTATTTTATATTGGAGTATAATTGATATTGAGTGTAATGGATCTTCCCTATAGCTCAGAGGGTAAAGAAACTGCATGCAATGCAGTAGGCCCAGGTTCAATCCCTGGTCAGGAAGATCCTCTGGAGAAGGAAATGGCAATCCACTCCAGTATTCTTACCTGGAGAATCCCATGGACAGAGGAGCCTGGCAGGCCACAGTCCATGCAGTCACAAAGAGTCGGACACAACTGAGCGACTAACACGACTATAATTGATTTACAGTGTTGTATTAGTTTCAAGTGTACAGCTAGGTGATCTAGTTATACATGTACATGGATCCACTCTTTTTCAGATTGTTTTCCTACATAGGTTATTACAGATTACTGAGCTGATTTTCTTGTTGATTTTCTTGACATATACAGTAGGTAATTGTTGTTTACCTATTTTACATATGATAGTGTGTATATGTTCATCCCAAGCACCTAATTTATCTGCTCCCCCACCTTTCCCATTTGGTAATCACTTGTTTCCAAAGTCTGTAAGTCTAAGTCTGTTTCTGTTTTGTAAATGAGTTCATTCATATAACTTTTTAAGATTCACCATATAGGTGATATCATATAATATTTGTCTTTTTCTGACTTATTTCACTTAGTATGATAATCTCTAGGTCCATCCATGTTTATGCAAATGGAATTATTTCATTCTTTTTATGGCTGAGTTCCAATATTCCACTGTATATATGTACCACATATTCTTTATTCTTTCCTCCATTGATGGGCATTTAGGTTGCTTCCATATCTTGGCTTGTAAATAGTTTTGCAGTGTACATTGGGGTGCATGTATCTTTCCAAATTATGATTTTCTCCAGATATATGCTCAGGAGTGGGTTTGCTGGATCATAGCTGGGTTTAGCTAAATATAGCTAAACCTATGAACCCATAATCATCCTTGTACATATTTCTAAGTTATCTGATAACTCAGTCTCACAAAAGACTCCATAAATTAATGTTTATAGCAGCTTTATTGGAATCAACTAGGATGGTCTTTATAAGGCGAATGGTTAAACAGACTGTGTTATTTCCATACAATGGAATGGTATTCAGCAGTAAAAGGAAATGAGCTATCTTGGCATTGAGTTATGAATTAATCTAAAATAGATATTGATAAGTTAAAGAAGCCAAGGCAAAAAGACTATATACCATATTATTCCATTTATTATTATTACTTCCATTCTGGAAAAGGCAAACTCATAGAGATTATAAACTGATCAGGGGTATCTAATGGTTCAGAATGGGAGTGGGGGTACTGAATAGGAGAAAAGGTCATTGTTTAAAGAAACTGTCCTGTATAATACTGGGTGATACTGGAATTATAGATACATAGTACTATGCACTTGTCAAAATCCATTGAGCTTTGTAACACAAAAATGTATGCAAATTATCTATCTTTACACATACACACACACACATATATAAAGCAACTCTGTAAGTGAGTGGATTCTAAAAAAATAATGGCAAAAAGAACCATATATAAACATTGTGCACTGATCAATCAAGTGTTTCACATGGGGATGGAAATTAACAGTTCTCAAAACCAGTACATATGTTTATTGGAATAAGTAAATAAATGCATAAAAATGATGGGACCTGAATTTCTCTCTATTAGAGTGGGGGGTTACAGACAAGTAACCAGCAGAGGCTAGAAGCATCCAGGTTATAATGGATTAGAGTTGGAGACATCAGTATGACCTCAGGTTTAGCCCTAATGTAGATAGAAATAGTTGTTTTGTTGTTCAGTCAGTAAGTCATGTCCTATTCTTTGAAAGTCCATTGACTGTGGCACACCAGGCTTCTCTTCCCTCTACTACCTCCTGGAGTTTGCTCAAGTTCATGTCCGTTGAGTTGGTGATGCTATCTAACCATCTCATCCTCTGCCACCCTCTTTTCCTTTTGCCTTCAGAAAAGACCCAGCATTAGGGTCTTTTCCAATGAATCATCTCTTCACATCAACAGGTCAAAGTATTGGAGCTTCAGCTTCAACATTAGAGATGATTACATATACATGTATTTTTAGACATGTGTTTATGCACAGATTAGTATAAACACATATATTTCCTTGTTTTGCCAACTGGGAGGACCTAGAAGCAATTGCACTCTAATAGGGATGAGCACACCCAGTACCCATGTCTTGATTTTTTTATTTTGTTTTATGTCAAAAATGGAACTTTATTTAGTCTTCATATCACAATTCTGAACTACAAGCCAAAGTTTAAAGGTTTGACTCACAGCCTCACCTCCTTCGAAAAGGAACCACAAAGAAACTACTGACGAAAACAATGAAAGACTGACCATGGGTGGAAAAATTGCAACCAGGCTGAAAGATTTGTTTTTCTGACTTTCTTCACTCTGTATAACAGACTCTACTTCATTCTTTTTTATAACTGAGTAATATTCCATTGTATATGTGTACCACATATTCTTTATCCATTCATCTGTCGTGGGACATCTGGATTGCTTCCATGTCCTAGCTATTATGAAGAGAGCTCCTATGAAAATTAGAGTACATGTATCTTTTTCAATTATGGTTTTCTCAGGGTATATGCCCAGTAGTGGTATTGCTGGGTCATATGACAGTTTTATTCCTAGTTTTTTAAGGAATTGCCATACTGTTCTCCATAGTGGCTGTTAACAATTTATATTCCCACCAATAGTGCAAGCAGGTTCCCTTTTCTTTACATCTGGTCCAGAATTTGACTTTTAACATTATTCCCCAGTAAAAGGATTAACCAATCTATGGAGAAATGCTTGATTCTAGGAATGTGGCAGAAAATATACAAATGAGCTTATAGCATCTTATAGTACAAGTAAGCACATACACACAAATGGGGATAAGTTAAAAGATGCAAAGGAGCCAAGTGAAGGAGTTTCCAATAGTTAAAGCTGAAGTAATGAAATCTGAGCAGGGCCTTTACTTAACAGAATAAATGCAGCAATACTGGGTTACAACACAAAGTATAAAGTATCTATAAATCCATATTGATATTTTAATTGATAACAAGTGGATCTCCTTTCTTTCAGTATGAACTAAGCATAGCAAACTCCAAAGATTGTGGTATGAGAACTGGAGGGTAAAAGGAATAAATTTACATTGGGAGAAACTTGAAAAACACTACCTCAGCCCAGAGATCAAGGTTAACATCAACATTGATAAGTCTTTTTTTTGATAGATGGTCTTGATTCTGTCACAAAGAGAATGGCATTTTCCTTTCTGGTTGTTCCAAACACACAGTCCCAGTCTAACCATGAGAAAAAAATATCATGCAAGTCCTAATTGAGGGACAGTCTACAAAATATCCAACCAGCACCTTTCAGAACTGTCAAGGGCATCAAAAGCATGAAGATTTGTGAAACTGTTGTAACCA
Source organism: Bos mutus (assembly GCF_027580195.1). Taxonomy (NCBI): domain Eukaryota; kingdom Metazoa; phylum Chordata; class Mammalia; order Artiodactyla; family Bovidae; genus Bos; species Bos mutus. The sequence goes on from NC_091628.1 coordinate 67,091,102, forward strand.
AGAGGAGTCTGGGAGAATATGACAACCAAATGTAAAATGAGACTCTTGATGGGATCCTGGGCAGGAAGACAGCATTACAGAAAAAACTAAAGAAATATGATCAGGGGCTTTTGTTAGTCATAATGCATCAGTATTTATTCCTTGATGGGGACAAATGTACCATAGTAATGAAAGATATTAATTGCAAAGGAAACTGGATGTGGTATGTGTGGAAATCTCTGTCTTATCTTCACAAATTCCTATAACTCTAAAACTATTTTAAAAGTTTAAGGTAGTGTTTTTATTCAGCTGATGTCATAAGTTGAAAATCAAGAATATAATAGATTCATGTATGCTGATATGGAAAAAGTGTTGGAAAATGTGAAAAAAAGAAAGCCACAAATACATTTCAACTCATTTCATACAAAAATGTAAAAAGGGACACATTTCAGTCAGTGTTAATGAGGTAGATGAATCTAGAGTCTATTATACAGAGTGAAGTGAGTCAGAAACAGAAAAATAAATCATGTATATTAAGGTATATATACATGGAGTCGAGAAAGATGGACTGATAAATCTACTTGCAGGGCAACAAAGGAGATGCAGACGTAGAGAACACACTTACAGACATGGGGTGGGGAGGGCAGCAGGGAAGCGGGTGGAACAAATGGAGAGAGCAGCATGGAAACATATACATTGCCATATGTAAAACAGATGTTGTCATTCAGTCGCCCAGTCATGTCCAACTCTTTGCATCCCCATGGACTGCAGCACGCCAGGCTTCCCTGTCCTTCACCATCTCCTGAACTTTGCCCAAGTTCATGTTGATTGCATCGGTGATGCCGTCCAGCCATCTCATCCTCTGATGCCCTCTTCTCCCTCTGCCCTCAATCTTTGCCAGCATCAGGAACTGTTCCAATGATGGAAAATAGATGGCCAGTGGGAATTTGCTGTATGACTCAGAGAACTCAAACTGGAGCTCTGTGACAACCTAGAGGAGTGTGGGATGGGGTGGAAGGTGGGAGGGAGGTTCCAGATGGAGGGGATATTACGTATACCTATGGCTGATTCATGTTGATGTAGGATAGAAACCAACACAATATTGTAAAGATACTATCCTTCCATTAAAAACAAATACAATTTTAAAAATGTAAACCCACACATATACATGCACACAAATATTTGTAAGGCTATATCCTGAAGTGTGATTACTTTAAGGATAGCAGTGGCATGTAGGTTTGTAACAAATAGTATCCACATAGGCATAGACTGTTTTCCATAGCTTCTTCTCTTATTTAAATACTTTATAATGAGCATGTATTTGTAGGTATGCAAATTACTTATGGTTTAAAACGGACTTTTTGTGTATATTCATCTTGTGTATATTTCATCTTGTCTGCTACCAAGCCTTCCTTAGTCAATTATTTTCTTTAACTCCTGTAACATCAAATATTTTATCCCAGTGTTTCCTCTGTGAAACACGTAAACAAGAATAAGCGTCTTCGGGGTTAAAAAGAAAAATGAGAAAACAAAACAAAAGGCCTACCTTATGCCCATTAGTTACTCCATTTCTTTTTTTTCTCTTTTGCTGCCAAACTACTCGAAAGCATTGTCTACCTGAGTTACTTCTGCTTTCCTTTCTATTTTTCTCACTGTCATTTCTCCGCAGACGACCTTCTGTTTTTAACCACTCTACTCAATCTGATGTTATGACAGCCTCCCTGATAGAAGCAGTGTAGTCGGGAGGCCAGACCTCTAGGCAGATGTAAGGCTCTGCAGTTGGAAATCTACATATTCTGCTTCACTTTCCTAATCTGCTTCCTTATTTCATTCCTAAAATAAGGACTAGGACTATATCCATCTTGGTATCTCTCAGAATAGGGCCTGAGGCTTAATATGGTTCAATAAATGTTGATTGGGAGATCTCAAAAAATACTCAGAATCTGACAATTCTTGCATTTGCTACCACACCTCTCCTGCATGCTCTCATCATTTCTCTCCTGGATTTGTGCCATCTTGTACTCTTGAAGTAAACTATTGTTCCAAACGCATCTCTCTGCTTCTTCCCTCAAAGCCTTTCAAGTCTATTTCAACAGGAAACCCAGAGGGAGCCTTAAAAACCTAAATTAGGGCAGGTCTGTCCTCCCCTCAGACCTTCCAGAATTTATCATTACCAATGAGCAAGAGTGTGTGTGTGTGTGTGTATTTCTGTGATGCGAGGAGAAGTATAACAGGAAAAGAAAGGATATCAAGAGAATGTCTCAGTTGAGCAAATGACCATGGGGGGCAGCTGAGGTCAATGCCACTGGGGACCTTTGAGAGACAGTGTAAACAATCCCAACCAAAACTCCAAGGAGCTGAGGATTTTGTCAGTGACATCCTGTCAGTCACTGGTTGAGGGTTGCTGGGAAAAGGGTCATAAGAAATAAATCAAGTCCCAGCATGCCCCGCCCACTCCATCCTTGAGCCTAGAGGACTCTCCTGGCTGGAGAACACTTAGAGCAGCAGAAAGGAAGTGTAAGTGGGAAAGGGGAGGATCAAGAGGGTATGGATGGGTGATTGACAGCTCTGCCAAAAGGTCTTTTCTCAAATGCCTTACATATTTTTTCCCTTTCTAGCTCCAGAGTTATTTAGAGCCCTTCAAGAAATAGATGGCACACTCAAAGAGGGTAATTGGAGAGAGTTTAACAAAAAGGCGGTTTACAAATATGCAAGCAGGTTTAAAGAACTCCTCTGGTTATGAGAAGGCTAGGTGGATGAATGCTATTTCCATTGCCTGAAGGAGCAAGCATAAAAGTAGATACTTGATCCCATAATAGCCATAGCTTTTGTGTAAACAGAGAAAACCAGACACTGACAAGATATACTCCAGAAGGGAAGGATCAGGAGAAATAATACCTAGGTGGCTCTCTCTTCTCACCTCTCATCTCCTACCTGTGCTTTTCATTGGTCAAGCCAATAAGAAGCCAGACATTCAGGGGGTCAAACACGTCTTAGAGGTCAATGGCCAGACCTCCAAGCACAGTAGGATAGAGGGTTGAATCTAGAAGAGCAGACAGAGACTATTGAGCATACCCCAGGGCAGTGTGAGCTCCTTGAGAACATATGTTTTTCCAATTTAGTTGAGATATAATTGATTTATAAAACTGTGTAAGTTTGAAGTATGCAATATGTTGACTTGATACACTTATATATTGTAAAGTGATTAACACCATAGCCTTAGCTCATACCTCCATCACATCACAAAATGACTATTTTTTTGGCGATGAAGACATTTAAGATTTACTTTCTTCAGTTCAGTCACTCAGTCATGTCCGACTCTTTGCGACCTCATGAACCGCAGCACGCCAGGCCTCCCTGTCCATCACCAATTCCCATAGTTTACCCAAACTCATGGCATTGAGTTGGTGATGCCATCCAACCATCTCATCCTCTGTCGTCCCCTTCTCCTCCTGCCCTCAATCTTTCCCAGCATCAGGGTCTTTTCAAATGAGTCAGCTCTTTGCATCAGGTGGGCAAAGTATTGGAGTTTCAGCTTCAGCATCAGTCCCTCCAATGAATACCCAGGACTGATCTCCTTTAGGATGGACTGGTTGGATCTCCTTGCAGTCCAAGGGATTCTCAAGAGTCTTCTCCAACACCACAGTTCAAAAGCATCAATTCTTCAGTGCTCAGCTTTCTTTATAGTCCAACTCTCACATCCATACCTGACTAATGGAAAAACCATAGCCTTGACTAGACACACCTTACTTTCTTAGCACTTTTCAAATACAGAATACCATATTATTAACTCTAATCACCATAGTGTCCCCAAGGTCTCTCCTTGTTGTTGCAAATGGTACGATTTCCTTCTTTCTTATGGTTGAATAATATTTCATATATATGTGTGTTTGTGTATACGATTTTTATCTGTTTTGTTCACTGCAGTATCTCCTGTGTGTAGCATGGTTCTCAGCACATAGTCAGCATTAAACAAATATTTGTTGACTGTTTCAGTTCACTCACAATCTTTTTGTTTTTCATTATAAACTATTCCAGAATCATGCTGTATTTGATTCTTGCCTTCCAGAAAATAGGAGTTGGTATCTCAATTATGATTGAATGCCCTAACAATTTTTTAAATGTTTGTTTATAGAGCAGTGTCACAGCTTCTAATAGCCATGATATAAACTTGGTAAAACAACAAAGAAATTTTTTAATTCAGTACTTCCATTTTCTTCTCTAGATGAGGCAATAAAAATTGTTTGATGGAACCAACAGACTAGTCACTCATTTTTTACTCCTAAGATCACTATGATATTTCAATCTGATACATCATTACTGCTAAATAAGGTGTGTATAGGAAACTGTATTGCATTTTGGTGAACATATATCAGAAGAAGAATTATTAAATTTAATTTGATCACTTCTGCATTACTAACTTGAGAGACCCTTCTGTCAGTCTTACAGGATGCTATTTAAATATCTAATTCATCAAAAAAAGAAAAAAGTAGAAGTGCCTGTGTACTGGGCCTAATTGTGTCCCCTAAATCTTCATATTAACCTGAAACCTATGAAAAAAACTGGTAAAAATTTATTTGAAAAGAGGATGGTTTCAGATGTAGTCAAGTTAAAATGAGGTTGTGCTTGATTGGGACAGATCCAAAGTCCAATATGACTGGTGTCCCTACAAGAAGAGAGAAATTAGGACACAGACATACATACATGGACGAGAAGACTATGAGAAGATGGATGCAGAGACCAGAGATAAGACGGACAAGCTAAGGACCACCAGAGACTGCTAGCAATAGCAGAAACTTGGGGAGAGGCATAGACCCTACTTTCCCTCAGAGCCCACAAAGGAGCCAAGCCTGCTGAGAGCTTCACTTAAGTATCTTGCCTTCAGAACCAGGATAGACTGTGTTTCTGTTGTTCTAAGTCACGTGATTTGTGGCACTTTGTTACAGCAGCCCTAGGAAACAAATATAGAATAAAACAAAGTACTAAACCAGTTCTCATTCACTGGTGTTCATTTTTGGAATATTCTGGAAACAGAGATGATGATCACTTTTGAGATATATAAGGGAAAGGAATATACCTGTCTTTATCAGCAAGTATTTCTATCTGCCAGTTTGCATTGAGGGAAATCAGAACCGACCACCAACCAGGTGCTTCCATCACAGTATTTCAGTCTCCAGTGGGTCTGGATAATGAGTTTTCAAGTAACTCCTACAGGTACCTGAACTCATTTAAGTCTGAAGTGAAACAAGGAAAGAAAAAAACAGACTCAGAATGCCAAAGGATCTTGTATTTATCTATTAAACCCATCAACCTAAAATTAAAATTGACAACAGTATTTTGAAAGTCTACTAAATAGCAGATTGTGTTTGATTATGGGAATATACTGCTGCATAAGACAATGTCCCAGACTTCAAGGAACTAGAAGGAACTTCAAGTGTGGCTATCATATAATGCTTGAGTTAGGAAGAGAGAAACAAAGCTACAGAAATGTGTGAGTTAATCACTCAGTTGTGTCTGACTCTTTGTGACCACCTTGGGCTGTAGGTCACCAGGCTCCTCTGTCCATGAAATTCTTCAGGCAACAATACTGGAGTGGGTAGTCATTCCCTTCTCCAGGGGATCTTCCCAACGTAGGGATCGAACCAGGGTCTCCTGTATTGCAGGCAGGTTCTTTACCATCTGAGCCATCAGGGAAGCCATAGGGTATATCACACTGAGCATTTTGCTGAAGGCATTTTGAAGCCACTAAAGAGTGTGAAGTTGAAGAGCAAAATGATATAATCTGTTGTTCAGTAGAGAGCACTTGATCCCAAGTGGGGGAGAATTTGGGCCAGGCTGTAATGACTGGGACATCAGCTGAGTGACTAGAGTAAACATTCCACGAAAAGATAATGTGTCATTGCATAGAAAATTGACAGTAAAAGAAAGGCTGAACAAATGAATAGACTTAAAAGATATTTAAACTGGGGGAAGGGATGGCATGGGAAATGAGAAGGAGCATCCAAAGGCATCCTCCAGATTCTTGGAAGTTACTAGAGTGTTGTTGCATTTTCTTGAGCCTGGAGGCCCAAGATGAAGAGTAGGATCAGGGTGTGGGATAAAGAGGCAGGTTTGATGGTCTGTGCTCAAGGATATAGATTTATTGTTTACATTTAATTTCTTTATACATCTACTCAGTCTCAAACATGCCTTTTTTTATTCTTTCAAATATATAGCTTCCATCTCTTTATGAATCTTTTTGTTGACTGGCTTATTGTTTAACTAAGCAGGCTGATACATTGTCAAATTAAAAAATAGTGAAGTCATTCTAGGTATTACATAGAGTTGCTGCTGCTGCTGCTGCTGCTAAATCTCTTCAGTCGTGTCCAACTCTGTGCGACCCATAGACGGCAGCCCACCAAGCTCTGCTGTCCCTGGGATTCTCTAGGCAAGAACACTGGAGTGGGTTGCCATTTCCTTCTCCAGTGCACGAAAGTGAAAAGTGACGGTGAAGTCGCTCAGTCGTGTCCGACTGTTCGCGACCCCATGGACTGCAGCCTACCAGGCTCCTCTGTCCATGGGATTTCCAGGCAAGAGTACTGGAGTTAGATGTTTCCAAATCAAGATTACATGAGAAAATGTCCATAGAACTTGAGGTAATAGTAAAATACCACTTTTAAAGTAAATTTTAAATAACAAATGGTAATTATTCTCATTAGATCATAATACTTTTCTTACCTTTTCAGATAATGGTGGAAACCCTAAAAGATACAGGCCAATAATAAACATAAGGACATAAGTTGGAAGCAAATGAACTCTCTTGAGAGATATTAAAACATGATAAATTTATTTAAATGTAAAGAAAAACACATATATTAATATTTCATGGAAACACTAATTAAATGAGTATTAGAAATACTGTTCCAGAAATGAAAATACATCCCCTGGTGTTCTGAGCCCAGGCATCTGCCTCGCTCTCTGTGTAAGTCTCTTATAATTGTTTGCTTTCAGACTGGACCTGGGTTCAATTTTCCTCTCTGTCCAGGGACCAGGGTGTGAGCACTATTAAGCAGCATATGCTAAAAATAAAATTATCAGTATCTAGAAATGAATTAGAGATACAGCTAAGAGGAGTAGGTAGAAGACAGAACTACTAGTTTTCTACAGATCTGTTGATTTGTTTTTGTAATTCAAAACAGTGGAGGAAAGGATAGATGGATTCTCTGAAGCCACAGCGCAATTTCAAGACCGTTCTTTTCAGTAGCATCAGCATTAATAACTTCAATGTACCTACACATTCTGTTCTATGAATACTTCAAATTCTCCAAGATAAATCTGTAGAAAACAGGAAATTGATTCTTCACTCTTCCATCTTTGACTTCTAATGTTAATATTCTTTTAGCTCTTCATACTATTACTAGAATCTGTGTACTCAACCTGAGTGTTTGCTGGAAAACTGATAAAATTGAGTCAAAATTGCTTTCCTAACTATTTTTTCCACACTAGTTTGAGTTGTATTTCTGTAAACAAACATGTTCATTAATAGATTCTTTGTCTTCAAAAACTAAAAACGACCTACTCTAATGTATAACATTACAGGATTTTGCTCTTATGTTTATAATAGCATTTCTCCATCCTGACATTATCCGACATGGAATTTCTACCAGGCTGTCACAGTTGTTCTTATTGTCTGTGTTAGCATTAATCAGTCGAGAGGAACCTTCTTGGGGCAAAACACATACATTATTCATAATTATATCAGCTAGCTTCCAGCATCCCACAAGAGGTAAAAATTCTATACATTGTATGAAATTGGCAGGGCTTCATAAAACCATATAATAATCTATTGATTTGGCATTCTACTGGGTAACAGTTAATATTTATCAAATATTACCAAGTGCAAGACACAATACAAAGTATAAACCTACACTCTTATATGAAGCATTCGAGGATACATGTGTTTCAGAATTTTGACATTTAAAACTTGTTTTTAGATTTTAGAATGATAATGTGATGAACATGCTATTTTAAAGTCATACCTATCCAAACTCAGGGCAGCACTACCTTTGAACTCTCATCCTTTCAAGTCAGATTTGCCATGAAATAAATTTAGATTAGATCAGGTTTTGGTGTGAAGTCAAATACAATACCAAAAAAAATTGATTTTAACAGGTGTACTTTAAACTTCAGAATTAGGTATTGTGGAAAATATTGTAAGGTAAAGGATGATGACTCGGACTTTTTTTGTAAGACCTTAATGTTTTATATGAGAGATTAAATAAGTTTTTAATAGGAAGCAGGAGATATTGCATGTTGATTAAAGGTCATAAATTAAGCAAGAGAAGGAGAAGCAATAGAATCAGTATCTACTTGGAAAGAGGTATGAGCAAGTTTCAGAGAGGGAAGGGATAGGCAATTTAGGGAGTGGGGGAAGCATGAGGAAATAGGGAAATGGGAAAAGAAAAGAAATAACCAGAAAAGGTGTGTGTCCCAGAGTGTTGGGATCTTGGGTAGACATCTTGGGAAGGGGTTGTGTGGTGGTTAAGTATAGCTTGGATGGTAAATCAGTGTTACATTATAGGGGGCTTAGGTTTTGTGACTCTTTGTTTGTTTTTCTATAGCCTCTTCCAGGGCAATTAAATCTTGTCAGTTATGCTATATTCAGTTACTCAGTTGTGTCCAACTCTTTGCAACCCTATGGACTGTAGCCCACCAGACTCCTCTGTCTGTGGGATTTTTCAGGCAAGAATACTCTAGTTGTCATTTCCTTCTCCAGGGGATCTTTCTGAGCCAGGAATGGAACCCATGTCACCTGCATTGGCAGGCAGATTCTTTGCCACTGAACTACCTGGGAAGCCCCGTCAGTTATGCTAGCATGCGTCTATTCATGAGTCCCAGATCACTAACTCTAGACAGCAATCCTAGGAACACCGGATCCATATTTCCAGGTGCTTCCTGGACCTATCCACCTGCACATCCTGTAGTCATCATGCAACTAGTTTGTTTAAAATCTCATTCATTCATTCGTTATACAATGTTATTAGCCAGTGTCATAGGCATTGAAGGTTCAGTAGTGAAAACTGTATCCCTGACAGAGTTTACTGACTCAGGAAAGTAGACATTATCCAAGTAATTGCACGGAGGAAGAAATTACAAACTGGAGGGGGTCCTGAAGGAAGGAGGGAATGCCCTCCTGGGAGGGTGTGTAAAAACAAGTTGTCCTCTATATACAGAAGCAGCTGGTGCTCACTGAGGAACTGACCTCTAGCTTATTTAGGAGGTAGAACAGAACAGGAGGACTGGACCAGTTAAGGGGAGGCAGTGCAAAGCATCGATGACAAGGCTAATAGGAGATGTGAGAAAGAAGGAGAGAGTCAGTGTGGCTGGAACACACAGAGTGATGTGGAAAGGGACACAGATGAGATGAGAACTGAATGACTGCATAGGAACTTGTGAGCTACTTTAAGGACTTGAGTCTTTATTATTTGAACAGTGAGAAATCAGGGAGAGGATTTCAACATGACTAGATTGTGTGTGTGTGTGTGTGTGTGTGTGTATGCATGTCTTCTAAATCTCATTTAAGTTGGCTACATATAAATTTAAGTGTATTTTATCTCTTGGGTTGTAAATTTCATTTTCCCAGTTTGTTCATTTTAAGTGAATATATGTAGTTAATCAATTGTGGGTGCCATACAGGATCTCTTTCGTGGATATTCAATGATTTACCTATTGTGTTTATGATAGATATTGTCTTTTATAAAAAAAAATTTATTGGAGTATAGTTGATTTTACTATATTGTGTTACTTTCAGGTGTATGGCAAAGTGAATCAGTTATACATATATGCATTCTTTTTAGATTTGTTTCCATATAGGCCATTACAAAGTGCTGAGCAGAGTTCCCTGTGCTATACAACAGGTCCTTATTAGTCATCCATTTTATACATAGTAGCATGCATATGTCCATCCCAGTCTCCTGATTTATGCCCCCACCCTTGTCCCCTGATAACCATAAGCTTGTTTTCTACATCTGTGACTCTACTTCTGTTTTATAAATAAGTTCATTTGTACCCTTTTTTTAATATTCCACATATAAGCAATATCATATGATATTTGTCTTTTTGTGTCTGACTTACTTCATCAGTTTGACAATCTCTGGGTCCTTCCATGCTGCTGCAAATGCCATTATCTTCATTTTTTCTGGATGAGTAATATTTCATCTTATATATGAACCACATCTTCTTTACCCATCCCTCTGGATGGACATTTAGGTTGCTTCCATGTCCTGGCTATTGTAAAACAGAGTGCTACAGTGAACATTGGGGTATTTATATCTTTTCAAATTACAGATTCCTCTGGGTATGTGACCAGGAGTGGAATTGCTGGGTGATATGGTAGTTCTATTTTTAGTTTTATAAGGAAACTTCATACTGTTCTCCATAGTGGCTGTACCAATTTTCAATGTTTCTCTTCTCATGCTGATTATAAAGAATGCTATAGAGAACAGGCTTCCCTCATAGCTCAGTAGGTAAAGAATCTGCCTGCAATGCAGGAGACCTGGGTTCAATCCCAGGGTCAGGAAGATCCCTTGGGGAGGGAAATGGCAACACACTCCAGTATTCTTGCCTGGAGAATCCCATGGACAGAGGAACCTGGCAGGCTACAGTCAATGGAGTCACAAGAGTCAAGACATGACTTAGCAACTAAACCACTATTGAGAACATCCTTGAATATCCTGGAGAACACACACATGCCATTTATTTGAAAAATATACTGAGAAATATATGTTGTCCTTTATGAGAATTTATGTAAACATGCATACATGTAATGGTAATGTAACATTATATACTACTATACTCTCCCTGTATTCTGTTTCTCATTTTTTGTCTGTCTGCATCATTATAAATTATTCCTTCTTCTCTGTCTTCCAGTTAATTTGTTTTCTCTTCTGTAGCTTACTGAGTTCGTAGTTTAGGTTATTGTTTTGGTCATTGCATTATTACAATTTCAAAATTTCTGTTAGTCTCTTTTTTAAAATTAAAAAAATAAAACCTGCCTGACAGATTATATAATACAATTGCCTGTGGAGATGGAAATAGTCTATAAAACATTATCATAAAATAATAAAATAACAACCAATAATTTATAGCCATTGAGATGTTGAAATGTAGCTAATGAGACTGAAGAACTTTATAACATACATGCAAAAATCCTAAACAAAATGCTGGCAAACAGAATCCAACAATATATTAAAGGGATCATGTCTCATGATCAAATTGGGTTTATCACAGGGATACAAGAATTCTTCATCTATGTAAATCAATCAATGTGATACACCATATTAACAAATTGAATTGTTTTATATTTAAAGCTAAATAGCCACATTTCTAATAACTTCCACATTAGACACCAAAGGTCTATATGTTATGATTCTATTATGATTCTACTTTCACTATCCACTTACACTTTAAAAATAAAAACTAACCTATCTACCTTGAAAATTTTGAAAAATAAAGATAATTATAATCAGTTAAACAAGATTTACTCATCATTCATATTTTATCTTATATGTATATACATAAATACTGTATGCATATTTGTGTCTGAGATTGTCTATGTATATTTACAAATATACACACATGTAATACAGAGAAAATAAATTTTTGCAACACTGTTATAGGTACTTTCATAGCCCTCTGTTTTAACCTAGCATTTATAAAGAATTCTATTATTAAGTAGTCTCTAAAATAATTGCCTATAATGGTTATATAAGATTTCCTCTTTTGTTTCTATCTAGAGTTAGATATTCTACTATTGATGAATATTTAAACAGTTTGCAATATTTTGCTACTATTGCTCACAGGGTTATGAATAGCCTATGGACCTAAATTATGGACTTTAAATCTGATTTATTTCTTAGGATTACTGGATGAAGGTGGGATTGCTAGAAAAGAGTATCCATTGATTAAAGTGTGTTTGTCATATATTGTCAAATTGATTTCCAGAAAACTTGTAGCAGTTTACATTTCCGTTAGAGAAATGTAAGAATGCATGATCTTCTTGTTCAGTTCAGTTCAGTTCAGTCGCTCAGTCGTGTCCGACTCTTTGCGACCCCATGAATCGCAGCACGCCAGGCCTCCCTGTCCATCACCAACTCCCGAAGTTCACTCAGACTCACGTCCATCGAGTCAGTGATGCCATCCAGCCATCTCATCCTCTGTCGTCCCCTTCTCCTCCTGCCCCCAATCCCTCCCAGCATCAGAGTCTTTTCCAATGAGTCAACTCTTCGCATGAGGTGGCCAAAGCACTGGAGTTGCAGCTTCAGCAGCATTCCCTCCAAAGAAATCCCAGGGCTGATCTCCTTCAGAATGGACTGGTTGGATCTCCTTGCAGTCCAAGGGACTCTCAAGAGTCTTCTCCAACATCACAGTTCAAAAGCATCAATTCTTGGGCGCTCAGCCTTCTTCACAGTCCAACTCTCACATCCATACATGACCACAGGAAAAACCATAGCCTTGACTAGACAGACCTTTGTTGGCAAAGTAATGTCTCTGCTTTTGAATATGCTATCTAGTTTGGTCATAACTTTCCTTCCAAGGAGTAAGCGTCTTTTAATTTCATGGCTGCAGTCACCATCTGCAGTGATTTTGGAGCCCATAAAAATAAAGTCTGGATCATGGAAAAAGCAAAAGAGTTCCAGAAAAACATCTATTTCTGCTTTATTGACTATGCCAAAGCCTTTGACTGTGTGGATCACAATAAACTGTGGAAAATTCTGAAAGAGATGGGAATACCAGATCACCTGACCTGCCTCTTGAGAAATCTGTATGCAGGTCAGGAAGCAACAGTTAGAACTGGACATGGAACAACAGACTGGTTCCAAATAGGAAAAGAAGTACGTCAAGGCTGTATATTGTCACCCTGCTTATTTAACTTCTATACAGAGTACATCATGAGAAATGCTGGACTGGAAGAAGCACAAGCTGGAATCAAGATTTCTGGGAGAAATATCAATAACCTCAGATATGCAGATGACACCACCCTTATGGCAGAAAGTGAAGAGGAACTCAAAAGCCTCTTGATGAAAGTGAAAGTGGAGAGTGAAAAAGTTGGCTTAAAGCTCAATATTCAGAAAATGAAGATCATGGCATCTGGTCCCATCACTTCATGGGAAATAGATGGGGAAACAGTGGAAACAGTGTCAGACTTTATTTATGGGGGGCTCTTCTTATTGGTATGTGCTTTGTCATTTGACTTGAGTTTTCACCACCCAATATAAACCATCTAAGGACGTTAAGCATAGCCTCTATTTTATACACAGGGTTTTTCTCAATTCTATTTATATTTGAACTCTCTGAGGATTTATGGCTCAAGCTACTCTGTCCATTTTGAACCTTTCTCTTGAAACTGTATTATAATGAGTTTGTTCTCTTGCTTCTCCTCTCCTTTTCTGCTGTCTTTCTTTCCTGTCTCTAACGTTGCATTCTGCCATAGGTCTGGTCTTTAATTTTGTTCCATAGCCTCTCATAAAGTACCCTCCCTGTCCCTTATTCAACTCTTCATGTTCAATTCTGAATCTTAAATCCACATTTTCAGCTCATATCTTTGAGATGAAATCTCACTTTTACAGTATGCCCACTGAATGCTTGTCTGCCTGTCCCTACTGACACCCATCATGTCTAGGATCTGAGTTTTATCATTACCCCTGCCCCAACTACCCTAACTCAACCCCCAGTATGTTCCGGTTTTCCCTTTCTATAACTAATTTCACTCTTACTTGGGCTCAGAACACCTCACTCTTTCTTGTTGCCTTTGTCTCACATATACAGTTAGTCATCGCGAATGACTGACTCTTCATTTGCAGTATCAATCAAGAGCACTTCTAATCTCCCATTACTTCTACTTCCATGCTAAAACAGGCCCTTATCACCATGGCAATTTGCTCTTAAATAATGCTCCAGCATTTAGACTCTTGTTATTAATCAGTGTTCACAATGCTTCTAAACCCATCTACTTAATTTATCACTTTGTGGGTACCGCTCTCTTCATCAAAATCCTCTCCATTGTCTTCTAAGCAACCCTAAGGTTCATAGTGTGTCATGTATCTCTAGTCACCCAGTCATTCAAAATTTATCAAGTGCCTGCATGCAGTTTCTCTATAAAACAGCTACATTCAGCTTCTGGAGATAGTAAGCTCTTGTGTGAAAAGGTCTGGAAGTGCTTGGGAGTTGACCTCCCCTGAGGCTTCCACTAACCTGTGACGAAGAGATGCAGTTGTACCTGGATTTTAGCAGAGTGAGACTTAGATTACATTCCAAAGATTTCCCTTAGCCTCAGGCTGAAGCCTGTTCTCTGTGGGCTTTTTAGTGGAGTTAATCCTTACCTGGCCTCCTCTTCTTTCCTGCCCTGCTTCATCTATTATCTTATCTGACTCTCCTGGAAGCATTTCTATAATAAATGACTTGCCCTTGAATTGTCCTCTCCTACTCCTAAGGTCTGCTTCTAAAAAAAAAAAATAAAAAGAAACTTGGTAAGACACTTTGATTCAAACCAGAGACATAACTACTGCAAATAAGCCCACACCAAGTAGAAAAACAGGTGTGCAAAACAACTGAATATAATATCTGCTATAGTAGTCATGTTACCATAGTCCACTGAGATAGATGGGAAGAAATACATATGCCAGATGAGAGGAATCAAACTGGGATGTCTGGATCCTGAAAGTAACCTCTCAGTGGAACTTTAGAAGTAAGACTTTTTTCAGGCAGAAAGCAAAAAGAAACTCTTCTTAGGGAAAGGCATGGGGAAAACTACTATGAAATTAAAGTGTAGCATGTTCGTGCTCAGTCGCTTCAGTCGTACGAGATTCTTTGCAACCATATGGACCATAGCCCACTATATTCCTCTGTCCATGGGATTCTCCAGGCAAGAATACTGGAGTGGGTTGCCATGCCCTCCTCCAGGGGATCTTTCCAACCCAGGGATTGAACCTGAGTCTTTATGTCTCCTCAGTTCAGTCCAGTTCAGTCTCTCAGTCATGTCCGACTCTTTGTGACCCCATGGACTGCAGCATGCCAGGCTTTGCTGTCCATCACCAAGTACTGGAGCTTGATCAAACTCAAGTCCATCGAGTCAGTAATGGCATCCACCATCCATCTCATCCTCGGTCATCCCTGTCTCCTCCTGCCTTCAGTCTTTCCCAGCATCAGGGTCTTTCCCAATGAGTCAGTTCTTCTCATCAGGTGGCCAAAGTATTGGAGTTTCAGCTTCAGCATCAGTCCTTCCAATGAATATTCATGACTGATTTCCTTTGGGATGGACTGGTTGGATCTCCTTGCAGTCCAAGGGACTCTCAAGAGTCTTCTCAAACACGGCAGTTCAAAAGCATCAATTCTTGGGCACTCAGCTTTATTTCTATGTCTCCTTAAGAGTTACAAAGAATTCTTTATTATTATCAAAAGACAAAAAGTGATACAAGGGAGGGGCAGAGGACTGGTTCTGGCAGGTAGGTAACATGGCAGAAATCTGCACTCAAAACATTCACTGAGTGACACAGAGGAACTTCATCTGTTTTATCTTTTGAAAATGGTGAACAAATGAGGAAGCCAGAGCAGTGATGCCATCAGATTTATAATTTTAACTATTGCTCTAGGGACATCGTGGAGGACTAGAGGAGTGAAAATTTGATTAGTCGGGTTAGGGCTGGTTCAGGAAAATGATCATCAGAAATCAAATATCATGGTGGGTAAGAAGAGCTAAGGAGTCTACGGCCATACCACCCTGAAAATGGCGCCAGGTGGTCTCTGATTTCAGAAGCTAAGCAGGGCCAGGCGGGTTAGTGCCTGGATGGGAAAAGTGCTAAGGAAGGAAGTAATAAATATTAGAAGGAAGGACGGGCAATAGTTGAAAATTTATTAGGTTTGAGGATTGAAATAGAGGATGCTTTGAGATGGGCTTTGGACCCATCTCAATGACCAAATCCAATATCTTTAGTCTTTATCTCACTTAATCTGTTAATAGCATTTCCCTTCCTTCTGCATGTGCTTATTCAATTGTTTTGATAGATTTTCTTTATTTCCAAATTCTTCTTATTGGTAGTCTATTATTCTTGCACTATTTAAATAAAGTAGGTGGTTAAAACTGGAATTATAACATTTAGGCTACTTACTAAAGAATTGTTAATCCCCCAAAAGAATTACAAATTACCAGTATTTATGTGAGAAAAAAAAAAAAAAAAACACAAAACTCCCCAACCTCAGGTGTAACCAAAGAAATAGCAAAAATAATAATATCAGATCAGCAAAAGTTTTAGTGTAAAATATCCAGTTTGGGAAAATATAAAGAAAGGAAACGTGCTAATATACTATTGGTGATAAGTTTAACCTGTACAAAGTTTTGGAAAGCAATTAAATAACTGGGAAGTTAAAGTGCTCATTTTCTTTGATTCAGCAATGCCACTGCTAATAAATTAAAACAAGAATCTAGATAAATATATGAAGATGCTTATTATAGCATATTTGTAATAGCAAAGGTCTTAAATTATGTTAAATTCTACTAGTAGAAATTAATTATATTATAAAATGGCTACTCTACATAAAATTATGCAAATATTATAAAGAATTATTGATATGAAAATGACCAATAAATATTTTGTTGCAGAAGAATAGTGAAATGAGTTTGTAGTGTATGGCCTTATCACATGGTGAGAATATACATGCATTAAAAATTCTAAAAGGATGTGCTCAAAAGTGCTAACACAGTTGACCATGGAGGCTTGTAGAGGCTGTGTGTTCACCATTGCCATTTTTTTTCTCATTACTAGCAGTAATTTGGCCTTAACGTAAATGAAAAGAAAGGAGCAGAACAGGATAATTCAGGGGAACAGCTTAGTTTTTTATGTGTGTGTGAACAGAAGGGATGGAAGATGAAATTTCTGTGTAATTCTGGTGAAATTATATACAATTTATTAAAAATAAAATCCTCAAATGGCAACCCACTCCAGTATTCTTGCCTGGAGAATCCCAGGGACAGAGGAGCCTGGTGGGCTGCCTTCTCTGGGGTCGCACAGAGTCGGACACGACTGAAGCGACTTAGCAGCAGCAGCAACACCTTAAAACAGGAAGTGCATTTACAGATGGGAAAATAGAGGCTCCTCACACACTGTGTCTAGTGAAGGACAGATCTCCTGACCCCTGCCCTGGTGCTTTCTCCATTTTCTTATGCAGTAGTATATCTACTACAAGAAAATCAAATCACCTGAGATGAAAAGGTTCTCAGTCATTAATATCTGCCATTTTTGAATATATAGGATTGATTTTGAGTTCATGAGTAAGTCAGAAATTTTGAAGGGTTGACTGTAGGACACTAAAGTTTTGATGTATACTGATCAGACTATCTCAGTTCAATTCCATCCCCTCTAAAAGGATGATTTCTAAAGCACTGAGAAATATGGCTCAGTCTATGTCCCTAATTTAACAGAAGAGGGATTTTCAATGGAAGGTAAATAAACTATGAAGTAGCACTGTAGAGTTTGGCAAGGAAGACTATGCCAAATAGCTTACCTATTCCATATATAAGCTGACATATCTCCAATAATTTTCTTACTGAGTACACTGTAAGTGAAATATTAGCACATTCGATCTAGGGAAGCATCAATGATTAGTTCATTGCTATAAAGTATAAATGCCCAACCATATAACATTTCAAGTATCACTCTATGGGAACTGAGAAGGCATCACTAAAATGTGAGTGATATGACTATTATGTGCTTCCTTTCTTTTGCTAAATTGCTTTATATTGAAAAAATTAATGATTTACTAACAAAAAATTGTAGTTGCTTTATCCATCTTCTTCTGGGAAATTACAAATAAATTTTGTTATTTTAAGAAAATAGGGGTGGATTTTTTTGTTTGTAACTTTCAGTATATTAACAATGAATTCCTTCCTAGTCTTGCTCAGTATCCTTCCTCCAGTACTTCAATGACATTACCATTGATTTTTACTATGCATTAAAATAGCAATTTTACACATGTATTTACCAAATTCAATATTACTAATTTGATAAATTGGGAGATAAAGTAGAAAGGAAAGTTGGGGTATATTTAAAGATGAAATCTGCTAACATGTCAATGTTTCTGTTTCCTCATATAAGTTATAAATAGTACTTCTAATTAAGAAATGCTATCTAGTTTTATATAAACAGTATTTTGTATATACATCAATTCTTATAAACATTCTGATTTCAGCTTATTAAACTGATGTGTAAATATATTTTGCAAGACAGATGCTCTTATAAGAAGATTAACTTGAAGTAGACAAGTGAAGCAGAATTTACATTTCCTATCCTGGAGAGGAGTTTTAGTGAAATCTAAAGTGTAGATCTTGGTCTTAGCATTTAAAATTTATCTTTAGGCATTTGGACTAAGATCTCTACATCTATGTTCCTGGTAACATACATGCTTCTGAAATGCAGGATTTTACAAGGAGACTAATGTAATTCGATGGTTAATCACAAAAATTTGACAAAGGAACTGTATTATGGGTCTTATATTTCCCTCCTCGATTCAAGAAAAGATCTCATTTGTCACACCTTAATACTGAATTCAACTGAGTTCTCTAATTGAAAAAATGTCTGCCCGATACTTCATGCCTCTCCACATCAGAGGTGCCATTATGCTTAATTCTCAGTATGTGAGAATAAAAGTTTATAATATGGTCACAAAAAGATATTTTGTCCCCAAATTTGCCTGACATCTGTTGAAAGGAAGTACATTTCTGATCTAGTTTTTCATAGCTTCCTGGAAATTAGTAAACAGGGATATATTAATAAGTGTGTATATATGTGTGGTGTGTGTATATATACACAAATGTATTCTGTGCTCATAAAAAGACTATTCTTTACAAGCCAGATTTATTTTAAAAAGAGGGAACAGATGCATTCTAGAGAAGAACAGGAGTTAGGGGACAGGTAAGGCAGAGAGGTCTTGGCAAATAAAAACTATAGAAAAGAGGCCATGGTTGGAACTAGAAGCACTTTCTCATTATAGGTAAAAGGAGCTTCAGAGACACAGAGATGGAAAAATAGAGAAAAAGCAAACAGTTAAGATGGCACCATAGAGAAATGAAAGAATGAGAGTTTTCCCTTCATGGGTTACCAAGGTTATGAAATTGAGGATTTCCACATAATCAAGAGAGGATAGTCCACGGCAAAGGACATATTTTCATTTATGAGCTGGGAGTAGTCTGGGAATATTAGGGAAGATGCCTGTAATCTATGCTGGGAGTGAACCCTTGCCATTCAGCCATGCTGATAAGGTGAACAAGTATTTATTTTATTTTGAAACTTAAAAAAAATTTTTTTTAATTAATTTATTTTTTAATTGAAGGATAATTGCTTTGCAGAATTGTGTTGGTTTCTGCCAAACATCAACATTAATCAGCCATAGGTGTACCTATGTCCCCTCCCTCTTGAAACTTCCTCCCTTCTCCCTCCCCATCCCACCCCTCTAGGTGGTTACATAGTCCCAATTTGAGTTCCCTGAGTCATACAGCAAATTCCCATTGGCTACCTATTTTATATATGATAATGTAAGTTTCCGTGTTACTCTTTCCATGTATTTCCACCCTCTCCTTCCTCCCTCTCCTCGTGTCCATAAGTTTGTTCTCTATGTCTGTGTCTCCATTGCTACCCTGCAAATAAATTCATCAGTACCATCTTTCTAGATTCTATATATAAGCATTACTATACGATATTTGTTTTTCTCTTTCTGACTTACTTCATTCTGTATAGTAGACTCTAGGTTGATCCATCCCATTAGAACTGACTCAAAGGTGTTCTTTTTTATGGCTGTGTAATAGTCCATTGTGTATATGTACCACAGCTTCTTTATCCATTCATCTCTTGATGGATATCTGGGTTGCTTCCATGTCTAGCTATTGTAAATAGTGTTGCAATGAATGTTGGGGTATGTGTATCTTTTTCAATTTTGGTTTCCTCAGGATATATTCCTAGTAGTGGGAATGCTGAGTCACATGGCGGTTTTAGTCCTAGTCCTTTTAAGGAATCTCCTAGTCCTCTAGAGTCCTCTTAAGAAATCTCCGTGCTGTCTTCCATAGTGGCTGTATCAATTTACATTCCCACCAGCAGTGCAAGAGGGATCCCTTTTCTCCATACCCTCTCCAGCCTTTATTTTTTGTAGACTTTTTGATGATGGCCCTTCTCCATACCCTCTCCAGCCTTTATTTTTTGTAGACTTCTTGGTGATGGCCATTCTGACTGGTGTTAGGTGATATCTCATTATGGTTTTGATTTGAATTTCTCTAATAATGAGTAATATTGAGCATCTTTTCATGTGTTTGTTAGCCATCTGTATGTCTTCTTTGGAGAAATGTCTGTTTAGGTATTTTTCTCACTTTTTGAATTGGGTTTTTTTGTTTTTCTGGTATTGATTTCTATGAGTTGCTTATACATTTTGGAAATTAATCCTTTGTCAGTTTTTTCATTTTTTATTTTCTCTCATTCTGAAGGTTGTCTTTTCACCTTGCTTATAGTTTCCTTTGCTGTACAAAAGCTTTCAAGGTTAATTAGACCCCCACTTGTTTATTTATTTTTTTTCCTATTACTCTAGGATGTGGGTCAATGAGGATCTTACTGTAATTTATATCATAGAGTGTTCTGCCTATGATTTCCTCTCAGAGTTTTATAGTTTCTGGTCTTATATTCAGGCCTTTAATCCATTTTGAGTTTATCTTTGTGTATGATATTAGGAAGTGTCCTAATTTCATTCTTTAATACATAGCTGTCTAGTTTTCCCAGCACCACTTACTGAAGAAGAGGCTCTCTTTGCCCCATTGTATATTCTTGCCCACATTTTTTTCTTTGATTGTGTCTAAAGTGTGTGTGTGTATATACATATATCCAGATGGCACTAGTGGTAAAGAACTAGTGTGCTAATGCAGGAAACATAAGAGACACAGGTTGGATCCCTGGGTTGGAAAGATCCCCTGGAGGAGGACATGGTGACCCACTCCAGTATTCTTGCCTGGAGAATCCCATGGACAGAGAAGCCTGGCAGGCTACAGTCCACAGGATTGCAAAGAGTCAGACATGACTGAAGTGAAATATATATATATATATATATATATATATATATACACACACATTTTTAAAAATTCAGATGCTTTACCTAAAAGTAGATGAATTCATAAATTGCTCTAACTTCTTTGTAAACCTGGTAGGTTATTTCCTAGAAATTTCAAATGAGCAAAAAATACCCAGAAGTAAAATCAATCAGGAGTAGTTGCTATGTTCCTATGAATGCTAGACACACTGAAGATGTATTTAAAATTTTGTTTAAAACTATAAATGGTCTTTGCTTTCAGTTTTTAAAATGTGTTTCCTTTAAACTTCAGTTTCTGCAAATTTATTTCTGCATTTTTTATGAATTTCCTGAAAATGTATTAATTTGTAGACATTGGTGCACATATGCATGTGTGTGCACATAATTTTTAATCAACTAGTTAAATAATTTAAAATAAATCTGCTAATATTAATAAATTTAATTATGGAAAAAATTCAGGAATTCTTTTACTCTCTGTTAACTACTGTCATTATAGATGCTCTGATACTGTAAAAATTAGTTGGGAACTCTGGCAAAATAAATCATCCTAAGACAATGAAAACATATTTGCTGGTTCCTAGTTCATCATACTAGGTATAATAGAAATGGTAAAACCAAAATATCCGAGTATCTAAACTGTGGAGGGCTGAGAGAGTAGCAACAATCTGCATTTTTAGGCTAGGTTTAGACAGTTTAGAAGCCAAACCTTGTCAGCATTCCTTTAGAATTGCAATATCACATCCGGCAAAAGCATGTTTCAGTCTTTAAACAGCTGTGTGTCACTTTTAGAGACTGCACTGCTGCTGCTGCTGCTAAGTCGCTTCAGTCGTGTCTGACTGAAGCCCACCAGGCTCCCCCATCCCTGGGATTCTCCAGGCAAGAACACTCAGTTAATGCTAAAGTCACCTCTGACTGTTCTGTGCCTTAAACTTTTAGATTGTTCCTTGGCTCAAGTCCTTATTTTATTTTTGTTGTTTCTTTTCATGGAAAGGTAGTATTTAGTTCAACATTATTTTATTTGACATTAAGGGAAAATATAATTTGTAAGAGATAAGTTTGAATTCATTTTTGGTCTGCAATAAAAGTTTAATGTTATATATTTGGCTTTTAAACATTGTATTCTCATGAAAATACTGATTATGTAAACCTTATCTGAAATATAATTATGGAAATTATTTTTGAATCAATTAAAATACTTTAATGAATTTGATTTGAAATGTTTAAAATTTGAAAATAGTGGCTATCCATCAATAACTGCTTATACTGTATATAAAACCATTTGTTAATTTGTAGAACATTTATAGCACATTTAATTTTCATTTATTGCCAGAATAATAATACCACTATAATTGCAATAAAATATTCATCAAATGATGGCTCTCTCTACATATAATACTCAGTAATTAATGCTCTGCCTTTAATTATATCAAAGACCACTTACAGTCGTGTACTTCTGTGTATGCACAAGGGTGTCACTTTTGTATTAATAACCAGCAGTTTGTCTAAGCTGCCTATCACATGTTCTTCCAAGGACAACTCTGCCTGTAGGATCTAATTCATGGTCCCATTCCACTCCATTTTTATTTTTACTTCAAGACTATGGATCTCATTCACATTTTGTTTACTGAGACTATCCCCCTCCCCTGCAATCAAAAACCACCTACTGTGACCACTGCCATTTTTTTAATTTCCACACCATAAACACACACCATATATACACATAGGCACTCGTGGATGCATAAATGTACCCACACACCTTCACAGACATAAGACAAGGACAGCCATGTTGCTACAGATTGATTCCTCTTGCTAGAGTAGGTTGGGCACCTATTTCCTGCTCATTATGGATCTGCTGCACATCAGGCCAACTGCCAAGGTCCTTTCAGCATCTAGAAAGTTGGAGTCATGCTAGACCCCTTTCGCCCTTCATTCTCCCTCCTTAGATGTCACCATGGTGTACACAGCAGTTGAATCCATCTCTTTTCTTCATATTTTCTTTTGCCACTCACGCCTTTGTCCAATAAACCTTCCTGTATCACTGTTTCATGATCATCTGCTCCACTGTCATTGGCCAGTTCTCATACCTCAGAACAGATCCTTCCCAACTCAGAGTTTTGCACAAAGTGTCCTACTCAGGAATAGTCGCTACTCTACCTGCTGCATATTCAAGTCATGAGATTAGTCTGGAAATCACTCCTGGGATAATGTTCCTGAAACTCTAGACAATAAACCTTGTTATTTGCTAATACATGCTTTTCCTACACGATATGTGTTGTTGTTGTTCAGTCACTAAGCTGTGTTCAACTCTTTGAGACCCCACGGACTGCTGCAGCAAACCAGGCTTCCCTGTCTTTCATCATCTCCCGGAGTTTGCTCACACTCACATCCATTGAGTTGATGATGCCATCCAACCATCTCATCCTCTGTCACTGCCTTCTCCTCCTGCCTTCAATCTTTCCCAGCATCAGGGTCTTTTGCAGTGAGTTAGCTCTTCTCATCAGGTGGCCAAAGTATTGGAGCTTCAGCTTCAGCATCAGTCCTTCCAATGAATATTCAGGGTTGATCTCCTTTAGGATGGACTGGTTTGATCTCCTTGCAGTCCTACATTTATACTAACAATTTTTTACTTGAATAATTTTTAATGCTTCAGTCCATTCCCCTTAACATGTAAACTCCAGAAAATCAGAGCCTTTCTCACAACTGTTCTCCACCACTTATCATAGTCCTTGGTATCTGGTTGCACTCACCAAATTTAGATTTTATAAAGAAATAAATGAATGGGTGCTGTACACATGTGTAGGCAGTTGTGGAATATAAGCAGTGATCATTTTTGGAGGCAAACCAAAGTGGAAGTTGCCAGAACCAAGGAAAAGGAGCCACACTGTGAACCAGAAAGCTAGTCCATATGGATGTCAAAGCAATGAGGCTGGGAAAATGCTGAGTATACTGAGCAGTGAACAACTGAGGAAGCCAAAGTGTGGGAAGGTCTACTGGAAACTCAAAAGTTGATTCCAAGAATGAGTGGTTGTCCCTAAACATTATTTTTATTCATGGTCTAGAGGTCTGTCTTGGTTGGAAACAATCAAAAGTATTTTCTCACCAACTTATGTTTAAAACCATTATTAATAGGACTCATTTCTCAGTGATGTTCAGTTTTTTTTTTTCATTCTGCTGAATCCTTTCTGTGTCTCCATTTAGACTGCTTTCTCTTTCTTTTTTTCTAAACTTGAACTAATGATATAAAGGTTGTAATTCCCTTAGGAATTAGGTATGTGGCTTATGTGACTAAGTGTATAGAGTGTTAGTTGGCAAAAATGGACCAAAGGAAGCTTTGTTTTTGTTTTTGTTTTTTTTTAAGTCTACTCAGCATTCAGGAGAAGGTAATAGCACCCCACTCCAGGACTCTTGCCTGGAAAATCCCATGGACAGAGGAGCCTGGTAGGCTGCAGTCCATGGGGTCGCTAAGAGTTGGGCACTACTAAGCGATTTCACTTTCATTTTTCACTTTCATGCATTGGAGAAGGAAATGACAACCCACTCCAGTGTTCTTGCCTGGAGAATCCAGGGATGGGGGAGCCTGGTGGGCTGCCGTCTATGGGGTCACACAGAGTCGGACACGACTGAAGTGACTTAGCAGCAGCAGCAGCAATCAAGGTCAAAAAATATCAGCTCTCCCTTTCAAGTATCCAGAGCTATCTCTACCATGTATCTGCTAGTCATTAGCTTTTTATTTTTTTTTCCCCTAAAGATCAGCTTTTACGTTTTCAAATACCTCACACTACTCTGCCTCTCCACATATGTGATGCTTTCATCCAGTCCATCTTGCAGTCCTGTAGCAAAAACATGACTACTTGTTATGGCAAAAAGGCTGCTCCTTGGTCTGATCTGCATTTTCCAGGTGACTTTCCAGGAAGCCTATGATCTATCAGTTTGCTCCTCAGTAAATCTCAGAGTAAGAACACCCATAAGCACAGCACAGGGGCGTTCTGAAGTTTGACTAGTATTTTAGAGTGTTGCAGATCCTAAGATGAAAGCAGTAAGGAGGCTGAAAAACTAGTATTATTTATTTAACAGACTCACCAGAAATCTCAGGTCTTCCTAGTCACTGCATTCTATCCTGCACATCTAGCATAAAAATCTCCATGAAAGCAGAACTGAGTCCTCAGTGAGAGCATTCAGAAATAAACAAGCCTGGATGGGAAGGCCTTGCAACCTATGCTTTTCCCTCTTCTCCTGTGTCACCTAAGACAGTTCCCAGATCTGAGGAGGTACTCGGCAAGGGGACTCACTAAAATGATCCTTAAAATTGCATATAAGTCAATATAATATAATATTCATAACTCTCTTTGGAAGCCCTTTCAGTGACAGTGAAACCATTTGTCTATTACTTTAGAATTTGTGAGTATTACTCATTCTACCTTTCTAGCTTTTATTCTCCATGGTTAGTCACTTTATATTACCTCCTCTGTTTGAAGATATACCTTGCCTTTCATTATACGAAAAAAATATTACATAGGCCAAAGGCAAAAACATATTTATTAAGCCATCAGTAAATAGCTAGTAAGTGGTATCATTAGTCTTAGCTATTAAAATATGTAACAGCAAAGAATATGCATTTATGTGTGTATATATATTGCATACATACTGTACATACATAGACGTGTATCTGCATATATGCATGTATCAATCTGTTGTTGTAGTTTATTTGCTCAGTCATGTCCAACTCTTTGCAACCCCATTGACTGCAGCCCACCAGATTTCCCTGTCCATAGGATTTCCCAGGCAAAAATACTGGAGTGGGTTGCCATTTCCTTCTCCAGGGGATCTTTCCGATCCAGGGATCACACCTGCATATCCTGCATTGCAGGTGGATTCTTTACCACTGAGCCACCTGGGAAGCCCATGTACCTATCTGTATCTATGAAAGTGAAAGTGAAGTTTCTCAGTCGTGTCCGACTCTTTGCCACCATGGACTGTAGCCTACCAGGCTCCTCTGTCCATGAGATTTTCCAGGCAATAGTACTGGAGTGGATTGCCATTTCCTTCTCCAGGGATCTGTGTCTATATCTATATGTAAATCTATATAAAGAAATATCCTCTATAATTTAGGATTGTTATAGCAAGGAGTAGACAGCTTGACCAAAAGTGTTTTAACCAACAATGAAAATGTTTCATTTTACATAATAGACAAATTTAGCAATTGCAAACATTTGATTTGCAAAAAATGGATTCTGTGACCCAGTGGTGCTATCAAATGCCTAGGTTCTTCCTAGTCTCCTCAAAGTGCCAACTGCTTTTGTTCATTTCAACAAGAAATGGCACACTAGCTTCAATCTTTCCTAGTCTCAGGAAAAAAATATTTAAACAGCTTGAAGAGAAGGTATTTCTTTCAGTATTCATAGTGAGATAAATCTCCTTCTGGAACCCCCATCATAGACCCCCTCACATCAAAGTTGTATTCTATGGCAGGTCTAACTCAGGGAATTCATGTTTCCACCCTGGATCTACAGAGGAGCCCAGCATGGCTACAGGTATAAAAGTAAAGCTGGATTTCCGCTAATAGAAGAAGAAAAGGAGAGCCTGGTAGGTATGCAATAAAGAGGATATGACATTTGTGTCAAGTGATTATTAAAGACACACCGATATAAAGGGATCTGTATCTATCAAGATACAGTCAGGAAAACTGAAACTCTAGTAGGCATTTCAGGCAGGAAATTGGCCACCCGATGTTCAAAGGCTGAAATATCAAGGAAGGGATGCTAAAATAGTCCATAAATTAATAACTGCAGGGAGCAGCTGCCACATCAGAGCTGGGGGAACAAAAGGAAAGAGGCGGGGTTCCCAGAATATAGTCTGGATGGCAGGTCGCGGTAAGTGGTACCCGTCATTCTATAGGTGAAGCCATGTAGCTGGTGCTCAGACCACCAGGGGCGCTGTGAGTTAGTGTAGGCACCTCTGAGGAGGTGATCACACAGAGGCTGGTGATGAAAAGAAAACTAGAGGCTGAAATCGTGGTTGACCTTTGTTGCCTTGAGAAGTTGACATGAAGTATAAGCAGAAAAGTCATCCCCTCTGCCCTCGTCCTGCCTTCCATTCTCGTTCTCCTGCTTCCTCCTAAGAAGAAGTCAGCTGGCAGGGGAGTCAAATGTTTGCATGCTTCACAGCACAGAAAACAGGCTGGTGGCCTTGGAGCTGAGAGAGATTAGGTGATGAAATAGCACAGTATCTTGAAATCCTGAACACTTTTAAACTGCAACATATACATATATTTTTAATTATATAAGTAAAGTTCCTGTGTTTTAGCACATGATGGTGCCTCTACCTGGAGTGCTCTTTTCTAGCTTACATTATATTCTTTACATCTCAGCAGAAGATTAAAGGATGTTTTAAATGCTTTCTTGACCTTCCTTGACACCTAGTGATAGAATGACTTAGGAAAAGTAGCTTAGTCTTCTTGAGCACCTGTTGCCCCATCGATAAAATGGGATAATGATATACCTAATTCAAAGATGTGTTTTGAAGATGGAATACAATTAAACAATAATCTTTTATTTAGTCACATGTAAAATGCTTATTGATCATTGTTAAATAGTAAGTTTTATGACTCCCCCAATTTATCAAAACATTTTGTCCTAGTCAATCACTTTTCATTATACAAAGCTGTAATTATGTAAATTTCATTCTGCTTTAAATTATTCACTTGCATATTTATGACTATCACTAGCTAGTGTTCCTTGAGGATATGACATGTTTATTTAGCACAGTGTCTTGCACGTAGTAGAAACTACAATCAATAAAAATTTGAAAAAGTTTGAAAATTTAAATACATGATGGTAAATATATGATATATATATATGTATGTATGACTATACACACATGCTTTATTTACGTTTCTAAAAAGGGAGAGGTAGGGTACCTTCATATAGGTTACTTTGCTATTGATGTTTTCTATGAAAGCTGTAGTCCTCATGAGGTATAAATATACATGTAAAGATAAGTCTACATAATATAAATACTAAGGCTCTAGATGTTCTTCATCAGGAGATATTATGATTAGCTACTGTGATCAATTGATATTAAAGGGATGCTGCTGCTGCTGCTAAGTCGCTTCAGTCGTGTCCAGCTCTGTGTGACCCCATAGACGGCAGCCCACCAGGCTCCGCCGTCCCTGGGATTCTCCAGGCAAGAACACTGGAGTGGGTTGCCATTTCCTTCTCCAATGCAGGAAAGTGAAAAGTGAAAGGGAAGTCGCTCAGTCGTGTCCAACTCTTAGCGACCCCATGGACTGCAGCCTACCAGGCTCCTCCGTCCATGGGATTTTCCAGGCAAGAGTACTGGAGTGGGTTGCCATTGCCTTCTCCGATTAAAGGGATGAAATTCACATAAATAACAAAAAAGACTAGGAAGACTATTGCAAGTGGGCTGTTTGGCATGGAGATCATTATGCTAAGTGAAGTAAGTCAGAGAGAAAAAGATAAATACTGAATGATATCATTTATATGTGGAATCTAAAATAATACAGCAAACTAGTGAATATAACAAAAAAGAAACAGACTCCACAGATATAGAGAGCAAAGTAGTGGTTACCTGTGGTGAGGGGGGAGGTAGGCCCAAACTGCTGGGTATAAGATAAGCTCAAAGATGTATTGTACAAAGTGGGGACTATAGCCAGTATTTTGTAATAACTGTAAATGTAAAGTAATCTTTATAAATATAAAGCAACCTCTAAAAATTTTAATTTGGGGGAGAATGGATACATGTATCTGTTATGGCTGAGTCTTTTCAATGTTCATCTGAAACTATCATAAATGTTAATCGGCCTACCCCAAAACAAAATAAAAAGTTAAAGAAAAATCTTAGCCAAAATAACAGTATAAAAATAAAATTTCTTAAAAATAATAAAATGTAGTGTCTATAAGACTGCAAATATGGGAGTTATGCTTTCCCAGGTTGGTCAGGGTAAAGCTGAAAAGGGTTGTGCTTTAGCCCATGGGAAGTCAACAGTGACATAATAGTATTTAAGGATAAATAAACTGTTGTGTGTGCAGGCCAGATAAGACCCTGAAGACTTTGGAGGCAGAGAGAACTTAAAGAAAAAAATGGTCTCGAAATGCTAAGAGGGTGGACTAAACTCATTATAAAGTTGTTGCTGTGGAATGTGGAATACAGGGTAGGGCCACTCACTGACTGGATGATCCAAGCAGTGAGTGAGGATAACTCAGTGAGAAAATGTGACAATCACGACTCCCCCTGGCCATCCAGTGGTTAAGACTCCAGGCTCCCAGTGCAGGGGGCACAGGTTTGATCCCTGATTGGGGAACTAAGATCCCTGCTGCTGCATAGCATAGCCAAAAAAAGAAGAACAAAAAATCTGACAATCCACTCAGCAGAGAGAAGGAAGTCAGCATTAGTTATTCATAAGTTTTAGGATTTCCGGGGGTTTTTTGCTTCCAGGATAGCTTAATTTGGCCCTAAATTTAGTTCAGTCTCTCTCTCAACCTCATGTGTTAATTTCTACAATCTTGCCCTAGAAAAGCCTTCAGAAAATTATATATTCATTTCTCTTCATACACATGCAAAATTTTAGCAGAGTTTTTAAAGACTGTGCTACATTTGAAGTGAGAAAAACTGAATATATTAAAGCTTTCTGTTGCTTTGCAAGCTGATGGTTCAATGAATTACTCTTAATGGTGTTCTTTTCTTTTTGTAGCACTTTTCTGTATTTACACTTTGAGGAACCAACAGAAAAACCTGATAGAATAAATGGCAACCTGAAAACTGTATCTTAATAAACTCAGTTATTATTCCAAACTAGATAAAATAATACTCTAAGATAATGAGAAAGTGGTATCTTCCTCTAAAACTAGAACCTAAAGACACACTGCTGACCTCATGTTAAGATATTTTACAGCATAGAAATCTCAGAGAATGGGATTAAGAATAATTCCAGAAAAGCAAGCAATTTAAAACACTTTTCTGAACAAAGCAGGCTATTTATTAAATAAATAAGAGAATGAGGGAAATATTAATAATACTAGTATTCCATTTTCAATTTCAAAGAATGATATTTAAATATAGTAATACAACATAAATTAAAAATACCTTCATGCTCACATCTGGTAGATGAAACATAAACCATTTGGGTCACCTATTTAAGATCCTATTAGAGGAAATGACAAATATCTGGACTGGATTACTAAACACATAACTTCTACTAGAGTGGCTGTATGTTTTGGGGGTGTTTGGGGTTTTTTGTTGTGGTGGTTTTGGTAGATACCTGCTTTTCTCCTAGCCTCAGTAAACCCACTAGAAAAGAGTTGACATTAAACTTGGGACCCCACACTCAAGCTCTCACATATTCTTCTCACTGGCTTTGTCTATGGCTTAGTGTGAGTCTATTTAGTGAGCACCTTTAGCATTATGGGTCAATGTAGTACCTTTGTGAAAAAAAAGAATGGGAGTGTTAGTCCCTTAGCTCTGTCGGACTTTTTGTGACACCGTGGACTGTAGCCTCTGTCCATAGATTTCTTGCCATTCCCTTCGGCAGAGGATCTTCCCAACGCAGGGATCGAACCTGGGTTTCCTGCATTGCAGGCAGATTCTTTACCATCTGAGCCACCAGGAAAGTGCCTTTATCATAGTTTAAATTTTTTGCTGGGACAGCTGAGTGGCCTTTGTGTTTCAAACATTCTTAAAGGTTATCTGGCTGCCCTCTGCGAAGTTAACACTAAAACTGCTTTGCTTCAAAGCAGGTAAATTTATGAAGCTTTCTATGGCAAAACTATAGGCATTGTGCTGAGTTAGGACAAAGACCAACAGTTTCTTTGTCGCTGGAGAATAATCAAACAATGGAATGATAGCATGGCAGGTCATCATATCATTATTAATAAAGAACATTATTAATTTCTAAAAGGCTTTATGTCATGATGGTTTTATCCTCTCTACTTCTTTCGTTAAATTTTAAAATGTACTTCTAAAGGGTATACAAAAGAAAGAAGTTAGCCCTAAAAAAAAAAAAAACTTTCTTCACAAACTCAAATTATGTATTTCTTTGAGCACTACACTTCAGAGAGAAAATAACAGAAACTCAGCATCAACAATTTTTTGACACCTTGCTAACTGATCAAAATATAGAGAAAGTAAAAAACAATTAAATAAGTTTTTATTCACTGTATATACCTACCTTTTGGAATAGAGGAAAAACAAGTATAAAATATGAAACTGTGAGTGTGCAGTTTTCATTATTATCATTTTTACTTTCTCTTATTTATATATAAAACAAACAAACTACACAAACATACATCCTTTTTGATGCTAGCTCAAAATATTGACTTTTTTTGGCCATAAGTGTTTATCTGATGAGTATCATTTGAAATTATTCAAATGGAGTTGCAAAAATAATATTTGAGAGTTAAGGAATCTACTGGACATAAATCATATTAGACATATTTTGTTATCAATTTTGCATATAGAAAAATCAACCTTTTATTATTTCGTCTTCCATTAATTAAAAGTTAATTTACAATACCAATACCTTAATTTATAATATAATACCTTGGATTGCAAGGAGATCAAACCAGTCAATCATAAAGGAAATCAGTCCTGAATGTTCATTGGAAGGACTGATACTGAAGCTGAAGCTCCAATACTTTGGCCACCTGATGCGAAGGACTGTCTCATTGGAGAAGACCCTGATGCTGGGAAAGATTGCAGGCAGGAGGAGAAGGGGACGACAGAGGATGAGATGATTGAATGGCATCACTGACTCGATGGACATGAGTTTGAGTAGGTTGCAAGTGTTGGTGATGAGCCGGGAAGCCTAGCGTGCTGCAGTCCATGGGGTCACAAAGAGTCAGACACAACTGAGCAACTGAACTGAACTGATAATACCAAATTTTCCCAACACTGCAATAATCCCTAGTCTCTCTTTTTTTTTTTTTCACCAAGTAATTTGATTTTAATTACCCTTTGCTTCAAAAATCACAGCCAAGGCTTATTTAAATCTGTTAACTGAAACAATGTAAGAAAAATTTTGCCTATTTCTTACTCCACTTGACATTAGTCCTCAAGATGCAAAGGAAAGTGGCCCTATAATATGATTCATACTTCCACTCAGTGTACTTGGATGCATTGAGCATTTGATCAATTTATTTTTCCAGCTCTTTTTTTTTAACTTTTAAAGCAAGTACATGTACAACAATGTCATTTTTAAATCCACAATAAATACAGCTCTTACCTTAAATACAGTGTCTTATATGAATCTTACAGTTTACTTAGCATATGCTTTACATTAATAGAGTTCCTTGTTCAGGAAATGAGAAATTTGTGTCTGATATAAGACTGGGTGTTTTGTCAAAAACATAATACCCATAAAGCTGAACTTTGGTCTCATGCCATGAACAAGCTGGAGGTGTTTCTTTAACTGTCCTACTGGTTTTCACACATTATTTATAAGAGATGACTACTGCCATCTCCACATAATGCCAAGTGTGAACATTTATTATATGTATGTCACCTAAAGGTCATTTTGTTGTTCATAGAACAGCCTATGTCCTTCCATTGAAATACTGTCCCTGTTTTGAAAGTAAATGGTGCTATTCTATTCAACAGCTTATATTTTGAAATTCTGACTAGATACTGACTAGATGCATTAAATAACAAGCACTACATTGCTTCCAAAGACATATTGTGGTTAAAACTCAAGTAAATCTTGTTGGCCAAGATTTTTGAAATAAGAGCACTATCATGTAAATATATAAGCACCGGCAATTAACAACATTTGGGATCCAAAGCAATGAGAATAGTTTGAATAGCTTTTTTGTTTTATTGTCCTGATATCATATGGTGATTATTTGTAAGCTGAAGCCAACAGAGATAGTTTACAGAATGTAATACTCAGCCCTTATTTTAAATCTATTTGCACTGTGAAACTTTTCAGGAGATCCAACTGCCATTGTAGTAATATAGTATGGATTCAGATTAAATAATTGGAAAAATCCAAGCATGGAACTATATTTTCTTGAAGACTTCTTCAAGAGAAGAAATGAGAGCAATTGTAATGTGATACTGTGGATAAGGGTTTATGGAAAACATACAGACCACGAGCATCCAACAGACTAAAAATTAGTCCAACTCAAGATCATTCAACCTACTCTTTATTGGACAGCTTGCAAATAACTAATCAGGAAGAAAATATAAGATCTATTATGAGGACTCTCTCCTAAAGAATTATATAATCTAGTTGGGGATGCAAGATAAAAAGACAAATTAGAAAACATTAAGTGTAGAGACCTTTGTTTCTAATGCTATTAAGACCAGTTGTTGGTTAGAGTAAAAAGTCAGCTAGAAAGGGAAATTAAAATACATACAACTGCATAGTAATTGGACAATTTTTTGATGTAAGGTCAGAACTATTTGATTATCACTCTGTTGACTAGAGATATATACATCATTTGCCTTGTATTCTAAAGGAGATCAGCCCAGGGTATTCTTTGGAAGGAATGATGCTAAAGCTGAAACTCCAGAACTCTGGCCACCTCATAAAAAGAACTGACTCATTGGAAAAGACTCTGATGCTGGGAGGGATTGGGGGCAGGAGGAGAAGGGGACGACAGAGGATGAGATGGCTGGATGGCATCACGGACTCAATGGACGCGAGTTTGGGTGAACTCCGGGAGATGGTGATGGACAGGGAGGCCTGGCGTGCTGCGATTCATGGGGTCGCAAAGAGTCGGACACGACTGAGCGACTGAACTGAACTGAACTGAATCATAATGAATCAACTGTAATTTTCCATTTCAATGTATTAGAACAAAAACAATCGGAATGCCAAACTCTTTAAAATAATGATTTTATTCAAATTATTATAATTTTGTAATTTCCTCTTCATTTTTATATTCCTCTACTCTGAGAGATAGTATATATAATTGACTATATATAATTATCATTGAAGTTAACTTTTTCTAATCTGTCCAAAATACAATATATCTTTATAGAAATGAAACTTCTCTTTTAAAAATTACATCATTGATTTAGGTAATAAGTTAAAATAATAAATAATAAAGTTAAATCACATACACTTGAACTAAACAGGTGGGTGAAAAGGAACATCTGAATTTTGGCTAACATTAAACCAAGTGGAGGTAGCCAACCCACACAGGCATAATATCAATAGAAACCATGCTGTCATTTTACAGGAGAATGTACAGCATCAGTTCATCCATGATTAGTGAAAGGAGCTCAATTAAACAATGTCTTAAATTCTGGTTTTGCTCCAGGATTTATCAGGCAAGAATTCTAAAAGGAAAGAGATATTTTGAGGAGCTCCAGTAGCAGGTCCTTAAAGTACACTTAACCTTACATTCTTGGAGATGAATGGATTCAAAAAGAGGAGAAACATAGGGACCTTATCCCAAAGAAAGGGAAATTGGATCAGAGACTCAGGCAGGAGTAGACCTGAGTCATGGCCCTGCTCTGGAGGAGAGTAAGTGTCGCTGAGCAAAGGTTGGTGTGAGCTCTTGACTGTAACATGCTGCAGACCACATTAACACTGGAAATTCACTCTCTACCTACACTGTCTGCTGAGCACTCCCCACCCTGAGAACAGATATCCTGGCTAATCCTCAGCAGGGCTGGTCCTGGAGCAGCTTCAGATTTGGAAGGGAAAGAAAGGGCTTTAAATAGAAAGACCTGGAGATAGTGAGGCACATCTGACAAGGTTCTCCTCAACTGTGATAAGAGAAACAAGTATATTTCCCAAATTAATGACATCATAACTTATCAGGTATCTAAATAAATTTGGAGAGTTAAAGTTTTTTCCTATAGTATCTGACCATGTTTATATGCTTAGTTCTTTTATTCAAAGAATGATTAGTGTGTTGGAGAAGGAAATGGCAACCCACTCCAGTATTCTTGCTTGGAGAATCCCAGGGACAGAGGAGCCTGGTGGGCTGCCGTCTATGGGGTCGCACAGAGTCGGGCACAACTGAAGCCACTTAGCAGCAGCAGCAGCTTAGTGTGTGGTTGCATAAGTTAAATGCTGCTTTTGGCATTAGGAGTGCTACTGAGAATAAAATAGACAATAGTTCCCACTAACCACTTGGTTGTGGAGAGAAGCAAACAAATACACAAGAAATAAAATAGTTTAAAAATAGATTTTATTGTGCCTTAGTCATATCAGATGACAGTAAGTGCTATGGAGGAAACTAAAACAAGGAAGGAGTACAGACAGCACCAGGCTCGGGGCTGAAGCTTCTGTTTTAAATATGGTGGTCAGGGAAGTCTTGACTAAAGAAAAGATGACGTTTCATCAAAGACTTGAAGATGATAGGAGAAGTTATCAAGTGGATATAAAAAGGAAAAATGTTCCAAGTAATGGGGCCAGCAAAAGCAAAGGCCAGGATGGGATGATGGTGTGTTCAAGGAACGGCAAAGAGTCTCTCAGCTGCAGCAGAAAGACTGAGGTGAAAACAGCAGAAAAGTCCATCGATGGAAGGCAAAGGGGTGACCAGACAATGGAAGACTATGTGGTATAGAGATTTGGGTTTTTACTGAGGGTGAGATGGACGCTTTGAGTAGAATATGATGTAACTCATATTTTATATGATATGTTGGCTGCTGAGATGAGAACTGAGTGTAGTAAACAAGGGTAGAAACAGATAATGGTCAAGATGCTATTCAGCCACCCTGGAAAGATACAAGATGATTTACACTAGGGTCATAGTGGTGAAAGGCAGTAACATTTTGGAAATCTTTCAAGTAGAGTTGATAGGATTTGCTAATGGATTTCTCATGCAATGTGAGCCAAATGGTGTGAGTGAAAGGAAGGTAAAATTTCTATTTAATTAGGTATAATAAGATGGAAAAGGTGGGGGAAATAAAAGCGTTTGGGGAAGAAAGGAGTTTGTTTTGAGACATGTTAAAATGGAGAAAGCAAATGAAGATGTTAGGTAGGTAAATTTGAGCTCAGGGACTATGAACGCACAGAAATTTAGATCATGAACCTATGGCTGGTATTTAAAGCCAAGAGATCGGATGAGGTCATTCTGGTTTACTGTATTTGCACATACGATGTTTTAGGCAGCATGTTCAATACATTTTTGGCCACAAAAAACTCTTTAGTAAATTCCACAGGAATGAGGATTTGATTTACCTGTTATCCTCAAATATATGACGTCAGTTGGGTTTACTATTTCATCATATTTAATTTCCTATAAATTCTCAAAATATTAAATAGGTCCCAAATT
This sequence comes from Bos mutus, assembly GCF_027580195.1. Classification (NCBI taxonomy): domain Eukaryota; kingdom Metazoa; phylum Chordata; class Mammalia; order Artiodactyla; family Bovidae; genus Bos; species Bos mutus. The sequence goes on from NC_091628.1 coordinate 67,127,422, forward strand.
TATTAGCCATATTTTCCAGTATGATAGAACTATATTACTTAATTTCCTATAAAAATAGTTTGATGGCTTAGTGAAAACTATTATGTTATAAATTGTGAAACCATGCTTACAGACAACAGCACACATTTTGATGTAAGTTAATTTACATAATTTACCTAAGTTATGAAAATACACACCGTCAGAGAACAGATTTTGTTAATTCTGAACTGTGTCAAGCTATCATTTAATAATTCTCAAGGGCCTAACACTGGCAAAACCATATGCTGCAGTGTATGTGCTTCTATTTCCTTCTAATTTTTTTCATCATGCTTCATGAGTAAATGCTGTGAAATCTAATTAATTTAATTAATGAATCTCAGGGCCATTGGTCCATGAATTAACATGAATTACTCTGTGAAAAAGATCTGTCTTTCCTTTTTTTTTTTTTTTTTTTTTAAGAGTAAAGGGTTTTAGTGACCTCTGGCCACTTGGCTGAGCTAAATACCATCTTTTAGAACAGACAAAATAATGCACTGATAACAAGCCTCAAGCATAGAATATAACATTATCACTAAACCTTCTGTTTGTGTTGTTCCAGGGCTAATAAAATGGAAAATTGTCTATCCCTGAGGAAATTTGAGATAGTCTCATATTTTCTTTGCTAAACCAGGGAATAATTAATTATAGGGAAGTGCCAAGAATTGCCCTGGTAGAGTCAGTCTGAAGAATAATTTCTCTCTATCCTGTATTATCTGTTCTCTGCCTAGCATCTCCTTTTTGTTGCTCATGTCCAAGTCCTTTTGGTCACTTATTTTTCTGCCATATCACAACAAAAATTATACCAATAAAAGAACAAAATTTTTTGTTTTTGTATTTCTGCTTTGGCAATAACTATGTCTGTGTTACCCATAAGATTATAAATCTTTATGGTTTGTGTGTTTTCCTTTTGGTACTTCTTATTCAAAAGAGGATTTGAGACAGCTGAGAAAAAGAATATGTAATAAGGTGAATAATAGAAAAATAAATTGGTGTAAAGAAAAAATGAAGCCAACTATTGAAGACAATGACTGTTATCACTTAGGGACCTCATTCTTCCAATCAAATTGCATAGCATAATTTGCACAGTGCACCCAATGGGCACTCAACACATATTTGTGGAAGATAATACTAATGAATAACATGATGAATCAAAATCTAGAAGATTTTCATCCTTCAGGAAGTAACTAATGGACAGGTATCATAAATTCTATTCTTAAAATATGGAGGGAAATATGTACTAACCTGGCCTATATAATGCAGCAGGAAGACACAGAGAGCAACAGAGTTATTTTTGCATGTGTTTCTTGATTCTAATGCACTTAAAAAACAGTATTATCAGGATACTTCTTCAGATCCATATGTCCAGCTGTTTGTTTGTCATTTCTATCTGGATATTATTCAGGTACCTCTACTTAAATTCATTACCTTCCTTCAAACAAGTAACAATATCCAAAACAGAGAACTGTGAGCTAGTCTAGTCACATCTCTGTCCCTCTCATATCTCTGGCCTAATTTGGAGGCTGAGATGGTATAATCAAAAAGACACTAGCTCTGTGTCCAGTGGCATCTAGTTTTATCCTCATTCAGCAATTTAAAATCTGTGTAAACCTCAGGAATCTACTTACCTCCCTTGAAGGCCATTGTATGGATGAATTGTTTTTTTCAAAATTAATTGTAGTGAGGATTAAAATGACATTTAGAACTTGAGCTCTCAACAGTTGCTTCCGTTGTTATTGAAATTAGCTCCAAACCTGTCAACACTACTTCTTGTGCTAAATTGTGTCTGACTCTTTTTGACCCCATGGACTGTAGCCCGCCAGGCTGCTCTGTCCATGGAATTCTCCAGGCAAGAATACTGCAGTGGGTTACCATGCCCTCGAACCCAGGTCTCCCACATTGCAGGCGGATTGAGCCACCAGGGAAGCCCCTACCTCTTCTTAGATCTGTTTTCTCTCTGTTCTCACTAATAAACGCCCTTGATTCTATTTCTGTCTGATTTAATATGTGATCCCTGCCCCTTTCAGCCCCTCCAACTTCATCCATAATCCGGCCTCCACACCATAATCAGGACAGTGGTTCTAAAATGCAAATTCTATCATGGTACACTCACAAAAACCTGCAACTACACACTTGTCTCCTGATAAAAATCTAAACTCCATAGCTTTAGACTGACCATAGCTCTTTATGAGCTGACTCAGCTCATCTCTCCCTTCTGTCTCAGGCCTCTCCACCTAATCCTCCACACTTTATATTGAACAACTTGGATCTCCTTCATTTCTTCCATCCATCATATTATCTGTTACCTCTTTGTACACAGTGTTCCTGCAGTCTGGAATAGCATTCTCTTCTTCCTGTTAGCCTGGAAACATCTATGCTTCCTTTAAGACTGAATTCAGTCTTTGCTCTGTTAGTGGTCTTTCTATGATAAATTGACAATACTTTATTTTGTGGTCTCACAGTCCACTAGGCATTCTTCAACTGTCCAGTTTAACAGTGTATGATATTTGTTGCTTATATGCCCATTTCTCCTTCTGGCTCTGAGAAACATGAGGACAGGGTTGTAACCATTTTGTATTCCCAGGGGTGAGCATACTATCCATACATTTGTGATAGTAGATGAAGGAATGAATGGAAAACCTACAAGTGCTATCTTGTTTCTGTCTCTTAAACTGCATTACAGACTAATAGATTGAATTGATTGAAGATTCCAGATCATATACCTCTGCCTGGTTTTGTTGTTATGTTAGCAAGAAGCTTCATCCCTCCCCAAAATTTCTTCTGTGGTAGCAATAAATTCAATGTCTTCTAGATATAACACTGTACTCTCTTTTTTTTCCCCACTGCTACTTTAGAAACAGTGTGTGTTTATGACTTTGTAGATTAATTTGTTACAGTACATGTAATAGGATCCTTGCTATTTCTTCATAAGTAGTTATGATAAAATATTCATATTTGCTTATGTTTTGTGAAGGTCTATATATAATGGAGCTCATGTTATTATAATCTTATTTTAAGAGGAAATATAGATGAAAAGATTTTCTTTTATTTTTAATGTAAAACTTCTAAATTAAATATACAAAAGTGCTCATCTAAAAGATAATAGAATCATAAGCAGAACACAGGAAAAGGCCTACAAAGCACAATTATATCAAAAAATGTATTTTTATTCCAAGAGAATTACTGAATTAGTGCATGATAAAACAAATATTTATTATAAGTTTATATGTCAGTAAACTGTTTAATACAGATTGCATCAATTTTACATAAAGAGTCTATCCAGTTGTTTATAACATTTCAAGATGATTTCAACTTTTTCACATTCAACAAAATAGAGATAAAACATAAACTGAATGGAAAAACATTGGTACTGACATTTCATGGCTTTCTGCAAAGCTTTAACAGTAGGGATAATGTTAGAACACAATAGAAAGTTCTCCTCCACCCCTCCACCCATTTGCCCTGTGTCTGGGGCAAAGACACAGGGTCCAGAGTAAGGAAGCTACAACAACAACAAAAACCTCCATGTGATCAAGGGAGCTCAAGGCCACCTGAAATGTGAGATACAGTTTGCTTCTGGGGATTTTGCCCAACAATGGGAGGAGATATCTAGAACAAAACAATTAGATATAAATCCTCCCTGTCCTTGTTCCCCACTTACTGTTTTCCATAGCACTTACTGTTTCCATACCACCTTCTATGTATTATATATAATGTGCTAAGTCGCGTCAGTCGTGTCCAACTCTGTGCGACCCCATAGACGGCAGCCCACCAGGCTCCCCCGTCCCTGGGATTCTCCAGGCAAGAACACTGGAGTGGGTTGCCATTTCCTTCTCCAATGCATGAAAGTGAAAAGTGAAAGTGAAGTCGCTCAGTCCTGTCTGACTCTTAGCAACCCCATAGACTGCAGCCTACCAGGCTCCTCCATCCATGGGATTTTCCAGGCAAGAGTACTGGATTGGGGTGCCATTGCCTTCTCTGATATATAATGTATGTATTTATTTATACCTTCCTTCAATAATCCATAAGCTCTTTCGACCTTCCTTCAAAAATCCAGTGTCTTTATTCTGATTAAATTTAGAGTAGGTGAAATAATTTCTAGTAGTCATTTTTTGTCCTGTCAACAAACTCCATCTAATATTTTAAAAGTGATTTCAAATAAGTTTAATTTCTGTTGTTTTGTTGGCAGAAAACAACAAAATTCTGTAAAGCATTTATCCTTCAATTAAAAAATTTAAAAAAAATCTGTAAACTCCACGAATGTAGAAAACGTAATCATCTCTCTGTACTGCTGTCACCACAGAACTGACAGTAATATTAATACATGGATATAATGGAGACATAATACTCTTGAAAGAATAAATTAACATTGGGAATACTAAAGAATTTGTACATGTGTCCAGGGAACATGAGAGCTCAATTCCCCTCCTCAAATGTAGGAAAGAAAATAATATATAATATAAAACATTAAGAATTATATAAATAGCTTATTTAGAAATAAGATAACTTCTCTAAAAATTCTATATTATGTTTGTCTCTAGAAAGGCCAGAGTTTTTTCTCAATATTTTGTAGAACTCTTTGAATTACTCAACCATATATTTTAATTACCTGATAAAATTTTATGAATATAAAAAATTATAAACTATTATTAAAATTATTTATTGTTAAATAATTAAAATTTATAAAGAATTTATTGATGAGTATATCACCCATTTATAAAGAATATAAATATTTAAGATTATTCAGGATTTGAGCAATATACTATTAATATTACTATTAATTTGAGGAAGGGTATGCAAAAGACTTTACTAACCAAGGTCCATCTAGTCATGAACTAGATGGTTTCTCCAGATGTCATGTATGGATGTTTTTCCAGTAGTCATGTATGGATGTGAGGGTTGAACTATAAAGAAAGCTGAGCACTAAAGAATTGATGCTTTTGAACTGTGATGTTGGAGAAAATTCTTGAGAGTCCCTTGGACTGCAAGGAGATCAACCAATCCATCCTAAAGGAAATCAGTCCTGAATATTCATTGGAAGGACTGATGCTGAAGCTGAAACTCCAATATTTGGCCACCTGATGCGAGGAACTGACTCATTTGAAAAGACCCTGATGCTGAGAAAGATTGAAGGCAGGAGGAGAAGGGGATGACAGAGGATGAGTTGGTTGGATGGCATCACCGACACAATGGACATGAGTCTGAATAGGCTCCAGGAGTTGGTGATGGACAGAGAGCCCCAGCATGCTGCAGTCCATGGGGTTGCAAAGAGTCAGACATGATTGAGTGATTGAACTGAACTGATGCAAAAGACTAAATGGTAGATTTTAATGGTAGATTGTTCTGTTCAGTAAGTTTTAATGTTTTCCTGGAAATGCCCATTTATGTTAAAGAACTGAAACATACTTGATAGTAAAAGTGAAGTCGCTCAGTCGTGTCCAACTCTTTGTGACCCTGTGGATTGTAGCCGACCAGGCTCCTCTCTCCATGGGATTCTCCAGGCAAGAACACTGGAGTGGGTTGCCATTTCCTTCTCCAGGGGATCTTCCCAACCCAGGGATTGAACCCGGGTCTCCTGCATTGCAGGCAGATGCTTTAACTTCTGAGCCACCAAGGAAGCATACTTGGGATATAGCAAATCACTTAAAATAGTACAAACACTATGATACATACTGTAATTTAACACTTAATAAGTTTTTAGAGCTTTAAAGTCATTGGTTTATTCTTCACCTCTTATGCTGTTAAATATCATTGTTCCATAAAAGGAATAAAATGTATGTTTGGTACATAATTCTCTTCAACATTATACTCTGACAATTTCTTTACTAGAAAATAAAATATGTAAAATAATGGACTATGTACTGAGGTCTATTTGTGCCATAATATACAGGTAGTACTGGCTAGATGACCCAATAAGTAGTTTTTCTTTCCTTGGCATTGGAAGTTTACATTTCCAATTACATTTAAGTAGTTTGAGTGAGCCAAGAAAACAATACATAAACATGCATGCTTATATAAGTATTATGCACTTAGTAGCATTAAAACAATCTTGATGTGTTGAGCGGTAAGAACAGAGCTCATCAGTCTGCTAGTGAGGTATGCATATAGGGATTGTACTAGAATGGCTATTATGTCTAAAAATCCAGTGTGTCTTTACGCTGATTAAATTTAGAGTAGGTGAAATAATTTCTATTAGTCACTTTCTGTCCTTTCAACAAACTCCATATAATATTTTAGAAGTGGTTTCAAGTAATTTTTACCTAACCATCCATTCAAATAAGGTTTGAATACACAGTGGTAAAGAATCCACCTGCCAGTGTAGAAAACACCAGGGATGCGAGTTCAATCCCTGGGTTAGGAGGATTCCCTGGAGTAGGAAATGGCAACTCACTCCAGTACCCTTGCCTGGAAAATTCTATGGACAGAGGATTCTGGCGGGCCATAGTCCATGGGGTCGCACAGTCGAACGGGACAGAGTGTGTGCTTGTGTACACACACACACACACACATGTAGTAAGATAAATATTGTACTATTTCCCATAGGGCTCTGTATTCTAATTATGATTTCTATTGAAAATTCATTTTCCTGCTATTTTCTCAAGCCAATTTATTTATTTTTATTTTTTAATATAAATGTATTTTAATTGGAGGCTAATTACTTTACAATATTGTATTGGTTTTTGCCATACATTGTAGTTAAAAAAAGGCTGAGTAAAATAGAAATTTCATAAGGAAAAAGTTTTTGTAGGGCAGTGCTTTCCAATATAGTACTCACTAACCACCATGGCTGTGAAGCTCATGACATGTGGCTACTTCAACTTGACGTGGGCTATAAGTGTGAAGTATGCACCACAACTTGGAAAATTGATATTAAAAAACAAGGAAGGCAAACTATCTCTTTAATCATTTTTTGTATATATTATATGTGGCAATAGCAATATGAGGCTGTATTGGGTGAAATTAATATAAATGACAATTAATTTCACCTACTTTTTTAATGTTGCCATTCAAAAATTCAAAATAATATGCGGTTTGCACTTATAGATCACAGTGTGTTTGTACTGGACAACACTGTATAAGATTACTGTTTAAGCATCTTTCTCTCTCATACTAAGTCTTATCAGAAATGATATTACAAGCTTTTTAAAGGTAATAGGAAGGTTCTTGTTTACACTGCCCTCTTCCCTTGCTCAAATTCAGATTCCTAACCCAGACATAATCCATCAGTAAATACTAATATCCAATTAAATGGTTAGAAAAATAGTTCCTTTCATGTCTTTTTCCCTTATTGTAACATTGTTTCACTTTTCATATTTGTAGAGCATAGGCATTTTGCAAATGTCTTATATATAAGAAATTTAAAATAATTCAAATCATATATAAATTTAATACAAATATGACAGGCTCATTTTTGTTCTACCTCATTGGTGATTATATCTAGCATGTTATTAAAATGTATTGGTCTGATAATCTGACCAAAAGTGGAGATTTTTCAACAGGAAATTTTTTTTCGTAATAACATTATTATGAAACAGTGGTGAAATGAAGTCTCCAAGAAAGTATGGAGCCAGCTGCCATGATCAGATTCTGTCTGTGTGTTAGTCTTTCAGTCATATCCAACTCTGTGACTCTGTAGACTGTAGTCCACGAGACTCCTCTGTCCATGGGATTCTCCAGACAAAAGTACTAGAGTGGGTTGCCATTCCATGGTCCAAGGGATCTTCCCGACTCAGGCACTGAACCCTGGTCTCCTGCATTGCAGGCAGATTCTTTACCATCTGAGCTACCAGGATAGTCTACTCAGATTCTATTTTGCCCTGGTATTAGTAATCTCAATTTATTGTTCTCAGCCAAAATGACCTTTAGACAGCTTGTTACTCTGCCAGCTCATGAAACTTTCTGGCAAGGAGAGCTGAACTGCCAATAGAATTCTTCTACCTCCAGGGAAATGAAGGTAGGGGAAATTACCTCCCCCTCGGGAAATGAAGGAGGGAAATTACCTCCCCCTAGGGAAATGAAGCAACCGATGATATATATATTTTAATCCCATGACAAAGTGAAGTACTCACAGAACATATTATAAAACATTTTAGTTAAACTCTGCTCACTTGAAGTAATTTGTGTTTCATGTTCCATCTTATTTTACCATCTTGCTACCTTATAATATCTGTATCTTAAGTTCTAGTCACAAAAAAGTCCAAAGCATAAAGAGAAGACCTTGAGAGGTGGATAAGGAAAGTTGACTCTACCAGAGAATAAATTCACCCTTGACTGTCCACTTGCTTTTCTCATAATCCAGTTTGAACTCAATGAACATATGTTTACTAGTTTTCTAGAATCTGTTTCCCTGTTGTTTTTCCAGTTGCCCTGGACTTGCTTGATGGCCAAGAGTGCAAATAGAATGAGAGAGGCTGCTGGCAGCATAGATTTGCACTGTTAATGGCACCCCACTCCAGTACTCTTGCCTGGAAAATCCCATGGACAGAGGAGCCTGGTAGGCTGCAGTCCATGGGGTCGCTAGGAGTCGGACACGACTAAGCGACTTCACTTTCACTTTTCACTTCCATGCATTGAGAAGGAAATGGAAACCCACTCCAGTGTTCTTGCCTGGAGAATTCCAGGGACGGGGGAGCCTGGTGGGCTGCTGTCTATGGGGTCGCACAGAGTCGGACACGACTGAAGCGACTTAGCAGCAGCAGCAGCAGTGAAGAAACTGCACAGCCAGTTTCCCCACATAATCATAGTGGGAGTAATGCTTTATAATTATTTAAAATGCAAACTCTTCATTTTTGTGTATACATGTGTACTAAGAAACTACGTACACCCTTAATGCAAGAAAGACCAGCCATGTTCTAATGAAAGCAGTTTTAATGACTCTAAACTCGGGCTATTATTCTCAAATATACAGTATATATGGTTGGAAAGAATAAAAATGTTCATGACCAGAGGTGAGACCCAATATCAGTGGCAAGATGAGAAGGCTTTTGCTTGGTTGGCTCTCTGATTCTTTTTCTGTATGTTCATTGAATTAGATTTTGAGCAGAGGCAATGAGCCCACAAAAGACAATCAGATTCCAGACCTCAGAAGCTCTTGGGCATGGATGATCAAGTGGTGCAGGGATAAACCAGCTCAGTGTATAATTAGTTCTGGAAATTTGTGAGCAAAACAGAGAGCAGAGTATTTCCAAAGATGGAATGAGGATATGGTCATAGGCCTTGTCATGTGAGTAGGTATTTTTTTAATTATTTTTTTTTATTGAAGGATAATTGCTTTACAGAATTTTGTTGTTTTCTGTTAAACCTCATAATGAATCAGCCATAGGTCTACATATATCCCCTCCCTCCTGAACCTGCCCCCATGTCCCTCCCCATCCCACCCCTCTAGATTGGTACAGAGCCCATGTTCGGGTTTCTGAGCCATACAGCAAATTCCCGTCGGCTATCCATTATGCATATGGTAATGTAAGTTTCCATGATACTCTTCCCACGTATCCCACCCTCTCCTCCCCTTCCCCATGTCCACAAGTCTATTCTCTAGGTCTGTTTCTCCATTTTTTTTTTTTTTAATACCTCTTTCTGATTTCCAACAGACACCAAACTCAGGTGGCTGGATTATTTTTCAACCAGTTTCAAATACACAGGATATAAAACTAATTTTGTCCAACTTGATGATTTGGTGAAGATGAGCGTAGATTAGATAAAATTCATAGCCTCTTCCAGGTTCATAGAATGTGTTTCCATGATTCCTGAATTTATCTGTGCTTATCTTTTTCACAAAGCAGTTTACTCTAAGATACACTCAGAAGTTTCAATGACTGTCAAAATTCTTATCCTTCTTATACAGTTCTTCTGGATATATACCCTCTACTGCTTCAAATAGAGTACTAAGTGTACTTGGGTGCTTAAAATATATTTTATGATATATTGGGCATTTGAAGCAATTCTCCTTTCTACTGCAGATATAAACACCATAAATTGGAAAAGACATACTCCAATTGAAAGGTCAAAAGTCCTTGTTGGCCTTTCCTTATGAGAAAGACAGTTCTAATTTATTGGTAGAGCTAAATTTCTTGCACAGAAAACTCAGAGTGAAGTTTTGATAGTGGGACTGGAAAAAATTGTGGAGACATAAGTAAGGTTGGGGACAAGAGATGTCATTAGGAAGTCTAGCAAGTGCAAAACTATCTTTAAAATACTCACTGTGAAATATGTTAAAAAATCACAGAGAGATCACTGAGTGTGGGGCTTAGCTGTTTATGGAAATCCTTCTCAAGATAAAGGCTCTCATCAACATAGCATTAATGTCCACACAGAGTTTAGTATATTTCTCCATTCTGTTGGAGATTTATAACAACAAGGATTTTGATAAGACTTTTTAAAGAGAAGTTTTAGTTCACAGGATAATTGAGAGGAGAGCACAAAGATTTTCTTCATAACCCCCTGCCCACCGCCAACATACATAGCCTCCTCTATTACCAGTATTACTCTCCAGAATGGTGCTTTTTATTTTTTACTGAGGATGAGCATATACTGACACATCATTATCATCCAAAGTCCACAGTTTACCTTAAGTCAATAGATTACTTTGATGTTCCATGATCTATGGATTGAGTCAAATGTATAATGACACGTAATCATCATTGTACTACCATACAGAGCATTTTCACTCCTTAAAAATCCTGACACTCCACCTATTCATCCCCTTCTGTTCCTCGTCCTTGCCAACCACTGGGTTTTCTATTGCATCCAGCATTTTGCTCCTTTCAGAATGTCACATACTTGGTGCCATACACTATGTAGATTGTCTTCTGTCATTTAGTGATAAGAATTTAACTTTCCTTGATGTCTTTTCATGGTTTGATAGTTTATTTCTTCTTCAAACAAAATAATGTTCCATTGCCAGGAGATACCACAGTTTGTTTCTTCATTCACCTACTGAGGGATATCTTGGATACTGCCAAGTTATGGCAATTATGAATAAAGAGACTATCTGCATTCATGCACAGGTCTCTGAGTGAACCTAATTTTTCAACTCCTTTGCATAAATACCAAGGAGTACATTTGCTGCTTCATATGTTGAGTTGTGAAAGAAACTTGCAAGCTCTGTTCCAAAGTGGCTGTACCATTTTCCATTCCCACCAGTAATGAATGGATGTTCCTGTTGCTCTGCATCCTTGTCAGTATTTGAACTTGTCAATGTTCTGGATTTTGGCCATTTTAATAGGTGTTAGTTATATTTCACTATTGTTTTCATTTATATTTCCCTGACGACATATGATGTACAGCATCATTTCATAAGCTTATTGCCATCTGTATATCTTCTTTGGCAAGGTCTCTGGTCCACTTTTTGATAGATTAGATGTTTGATTTCTTACGGTTCAGTTTTAAGAATTTTTATATTTTGGAGAGCAGTTCTTTATTGGATGCATTTTTTTGCAGATATTATCTCCTATGGCTTGTCTTCTCATTTTCTTGACATTATCTTTTGTAGAGCAAAATATTTATCTTATTGAAGTCCAGCTTATCAATCATTTCTTTTATGGATCATGCCTTTTTTTTATATTTAAAAAATCATTGTCATACCCAGGGTCATCTAGATTTTTTTTCCTGTGTTATCTTTTGGGAGTTTTATAGCTTTGCATTTTGAATTTAGGTTTCTGATCCTTTGTGAGTTAACTTTTGTGAAGTATATAATATCTGTGTCTAGATTAATTTTTTTAATGTGGAGGTCCAGATGTTCCCGCACCATTTGTCAAAGACAAGACTTTAACTTCGCTCATGTTTTATGTCAATGAGGGCAGGTCAGCCAGTGCTGCTCTACCCTGAGTCATCCCATTCTAGGACCCTCATTAGCAGAGGGAAAGGACTGACAGGAGGAAAAGCTGATAAGAAGAGAAGCAAGGAATGTCCCTTAAGGTTTTTGATCAAGTCTAGCTCTCTATAATTTTTCTCACATGCTACAGCCTCACATAGTCCTAATGGGGTAGAACTATGTAATGCACCATCAGTGAGACACTTGAAGTCACATGGCAATGAGCAGGGATGTCCTCCTCTGTTAAGGAAGTGATCCAATAACTGGGAAAAACAATACACTTTGCCACAGAGAGTATTCTAAATGCAAGAATAATGGGACTCACAGTTTGGTCCTGGCCAAAGGAAATGGCAACCCACTCCAGTGTTCTTGCCTGGAGAATCCCAGGGATGGTGGAGCCTGGTGGGCTGCCGTCTGTGGGGTCACACAGAGTCGGACACGACTGAGGCGACTTAGCAGCAGTAGCAGCACACCCCCTCCAGATCCGACCAGTCCATCCTAAAGGAAATCAGTCTTGAATGTTCCTTGGAAGGACTGATGTTGAAGCTGAAACTCCAATATTTTGGCCACCTCATGCGAAGAGCTGACTCATTTAAAAAGACCCTGATGCTGGGAAAGATTGAGGGCAGGAGGAGAAGGGGACGACAGAGGATGAGATGGCTGGATGGCATCACCGACTCAATGGACATGAGTTTGAGTAAACTCCGGGAGTTGGTGATGGACGGGGAGGCCTGGCGGGCTACAGTCCATGGGTTCGCAAAGAGTCAGACACAACTGACCGACTAAAACTGAACTGATACCCCTCCTATTGTTTTAGGTCAATATCAGAACTTAAGAAAACTTCAGAGACAGAGATATCTAAGAAGGAATGTGCATAAAGGGGATGAAATCTCAGTGGTTCTCAAAGGACACCTGCACTTTCTAAGGACTCACAGCCACAGGCAGAGCCATCACCGTGGGAGGAAATGATACTGAGACAAGTTTCCAGCTTTCACTTCAAGAGTAACTACAAAGGCTCCAAAACACACAGTAGTGAAGAGTCATACATAATCCTACCCTAGTTACACAGGGCATGGCAGCTGTGAAAACCTAGGAATCATCTCTGTAAATAATTAAAACTATTACATGTAGCTGAAAGGATGAAGTGAAAATTGAACAGATCATTGGTGTTATTAATTCAAAGGACTGTAGGAAACAAATATTGTTTACTAATATTTTTACCTTCAGATAATTTGCCATCCTAAGTGATAAATTTTGTAATAACAATATGGAGTAATGGGGATGTGAGGCTGAACGTGGAAAATCTATGGAGAACAACATTTATTAGAGTTTTGAATGTAACACATAGTAGAGATTAGAATAAGTTAAAATAAATAGAAGAGCCTAAACATTATTCTATACATTAACATTTTAAATTATAAGTCAGTGGTCTGGTAGCTCACATTGGGTTTTAAGCAATTAGGGAAAAATTCTCAAACTGTACAATGCAGAGAAACCATTTGGGGAACTTGTTTAAAATACTTATTTCCCAGAACTCCCCAGGCAGTGGCTCCAAGACGTTAACTCAGCAGACCTGATGGAGTCTGGATGCCTAGACTTTAATAAGCACTTGTGAGATATGACCATGTTTTGAGAAATAGTGAAGGGTAGAAACAAAAATCAGATCTTTTAAATGTTTTTGGTTTTTTTTTTAGATTAACACCTAATAGTATTCCAGGGAAGGTTATTTTTATAAGATAATTATGAAAACATTTTAATTAATGAAGACTGAATAATGACTTAATTTGCATAAATTCATTTTATCCTGTTTTGAAGTTTTAAAAACCAGTTTTTATTATGAAAGCCATGAATTATGCTCCAGTCAAAAGCATGTAATGTACCGAAATTTTAACATTGGGTTTGGCACATTATGTGTACAGTACAATTTCATAAAAATAATTTTATATTTGGATGTTATATATATTTTTGTGATACAGAAGATAGACATTTAAAAATAATAGAATACTCTGACATCAAAAAGAAATATGTCAAATCACAAGAGACAAGTTGTCTTTTTTAGTAGTATAACCACTACATGCACATTTTGCCAAATGCGCCCACTTATTAAACTTTCATTTAATATGGTTATAATATTCCACATGGTGTGATCATTTACACTCACCCAGAGCCAGACATCCTGGAATGTGAAGTCAAGTTGGTGTTAGGAAGCATCACTATGAACAGAGCTAATGAGGTGATGGAATTCCAGTGGAGCTATTTCAAATCCTAAAAGATGATGCAGTGAAAGTGCTGCACTCAATATGTCAGCAAATTTGGAAAACTCAGCAGTGGCCACAGGACTGGAAAAGGTCAGTTTTCATTACAATCCCTAAGAAAGGCAATGCCAAGGAATGCTCAAACTATTGCACAATTGCACTCATCTCACAGGCTAGTAAAGTAATGCTCAAAATTCTCCAAGACAGGCTTCAGCAATACGTGAACCGTGAACTTCCTGATGTTCAAGCTGGTTTTAGAAAAGGCAGAGGAACCAGAGATCAAATTGCCAACATTCGCTGGATCATGGAAAAAGCAAGAGAGTTCCAGAAAAACATCTATTTCTGCTTTATTGACTATGCCAAAGCCTTTGACTGTGTGGATCACAATAAACTGGAAAATTCTGAAGAAGATGGGACTACAAGACCACCTGACCTTCCTCTTGAGAAATCTGTATGCAGGTCAGGAAGCAACAGTTAGAACTGGACATGGAACAACAGATTGGTTCCAAATAGGAAAAGGAGTACGTCAAGGCTGTATATTGTCACCCTGCTTATTTAACTTGTATGCAGAGTACATCATGAGAAATGCTGGGCTGGATGAAGCACAAGCTGGAATCAAGATTGCTGGGAAAAATATCAATAACCTCAGATATGCAGATGATACAACTTTTATGGCAGAAAGTGAAGAAGAACTAAAAGAGTCTCTTGATGAAAGTGAAAGAGGATAGTAAAAAAGTTGGCTTAAAGCTCAACATTCAGAAAATTAAGATCATGGCATCCAGTCCCATCACTTCATGGCAAATAGATGGGGGGAAACAGTGTCAGACTGTATTTTTTTGGGCTCCAAAATCACTGCAGATGGTGATTGCAGCCATGAAATTAAAAGATTCTTACTCCTTGGAAGAATAGTTTTGACCAACCTAGACAGCATATTAAAAAGCAGAGACATTACTTTGTCAACAAAGGTCCGTCTAGTCAAGGCTATGGTTTTTCCAGTAGTCATGTATGGATGTGAGAGTTGGACTGTAAAGAAAGCTGAGTGCTGAAGAATTGATGTTTTTAAACTGTGGTGTTGGAGAAGACTCTTGAGAGTCACTTGGACTTCGAGGAGATCCAATCAGTCCATCCTAAAGGAGATCAGTCCTGGGCTTTCATTGGAAGGACTGACATTGAAGCTGAAACTCCAGTACTTTGGCCACCTGATGAGAAGAGTGGATTCATTTGAAAAGACCCTGATGCTGGGAAAGATTGAGGGCAGGAGGGGAAGGGGACGAATGCAGATGAGATGGTTGGATGGCACCACCGATTCAGTGGACAAGGGTTTGGGTCAACTCCGGGAGTTGGTGATGGACAGGGAGGCCTGGCTTGCTGGGGTTCATGGAGTCGCAAAGAGTTGGACACGACTGAGCAACTGAACTTAATATTCCACAAAGGTTTGAATTAGTGTAAGTGAATTTTAATGCTTATCAAAATGCTTGCCTTAGTGAAGTATTCTATCGTGTCTGGATGTTAAAGCATAGTTTGTATTTAGGGTAGAAAAAATATATTTTATATAATATATATTTCAATATCACAATTTTATTTTTATCTCCTTGTTTAGTATTTAATGGACACATCCACAATTTGGAGACTTTAATACTCTATCTCAACAACTGATATGATAGAACCAGAAGGAAAATCAGCAAGAAAATATCAGGATCAGCTAGTTGGCTCTGGCTGACATTTATTACAGAAGACAGTCTTTCAAAAGAAGAGGATACATGTTCTTTTCAAGTACCCACAGAAAATATGCAAAAATAAGCTGAATCTTGTGACATAAAGTGAACCTGAAAAAATTTAGAAGAATTGAAATCATATATAATGATAACAGGGAATATCCCAACCAACTCAAAAATACAGTTGGAATTAATCCCTGGTTCAAAGAGCAAGTCTCAAGAAAAATTTTGAAAATACATTGAACTGAACAATAATAAAAATACAATATACCAAG
Organism: Bos mutus; assembly: GCF_027580195.1. Lineage (NCBI taxonomy): Eukaryota > Metazoa > Chordata > Mammalia > Artiodactyla > Bovidae > Bos > Bos mutus. Next base: position 67,143,494 of record NC_091628.1, read on the forward strand.
ATTGTGGCACAGTGCTTACCTGAGAGAAATTTTCATAGCACTAAATGTTTGCACTAGAAAAGGGAAACATCATATGATTTACTTCTTATCAGCTTTCTTCTGCATTGATTGACCTGTTGAAGGGATTTTTTCTTCTTTATTCTTCTTTATCTTGTTATTATGGTGGATTATATTGATGGAAGTTTTAAATATTGAACCAACCTCCACCCTTGGAATAAACCACCTTTGTCCAGGTATATAATTCTTTTTATGTATTGTGAAAATTTGTCTGCTAATATATAAGGGATAGTGGTTGTAGTTCTTCCTTTTTTATGGTCTTTGTCTCCCTTTGGTATCAGGGTAAATCCAGCTTCATAAAATTGATCCAGAAGTATTTTATTTTCTTATATTTTCTGGAGCAGGTTATATAGAATTTGGTATTACTATTTAAGTGTTTGGTAGGATTCTGCAATGAACTAACTGGGTCTGGTTATGTTTAGGCAGGGGCATTTAAATTGCAAATAAAATTTCCTTAACAAGGCTATTCAAATTATCTCTTTAATTTTGGATTAGGTATGGTATGCTGTACTTTTGAAAAATTGGTCCTTTCCTTCTAAGTTGTAAAATTTATATATATGGAGTTGTTACTAGTATACATTCCTTTATTATCATTTTGATGTCTGCAAGGTCTTAAGTAACACCCCGTTTCATTCCTGATATTATTTGAGTAAAAACAAATTGTCAGTCTTGCCTGTGACTTGTAAATTTTATTGATCAAACTGATGTCAAAATTAACTGTAAATGGTAAAACTATAACATTTTAAGGAATAAATATAGACTAAAATCTTTGGCATTCGAGCAATTGATAAATTGGGCTTCCTCAAAATTAAAAATGCTTGCTCTGTGAAAGATTATTTTAATTGAACAGAAAGAAACTATAGACTAGAAGAAAATATTTGCAAATCACCTTATGGACTGAAATACATTCTTCCCTCACCCAATTCATATGTTGCAGTTCTTACTCTTAGTCCCTCAAAATATGACTATATTAGGAAAAAGTCTTCAAGGAGGTAATTAACTTAAAAGGAGGTTTATTCTTCAAAATAGCTAATCCCGTTTAAGAGATGGGGTCTGTCTTCCCAGATTTATTTTTGATCTGCACATTTCTCATTTGCAGACTAATTTTTTTTTAAAACTGTCATTTGCCATGTGATAGTCTGAAGGCAGGTTCAGGGGGCATTCTGACTCTAGATGGGAAGAAAATAGCTTCCCTGCTACATTTTGATATGTTTTCACAGAGATCACTGACTCTAGGTACTTCCTGGGTCACTATGTTAAAGATCCTCTTTCCCTTCCCTCTGCTGCTAAAAACTTTGCTGTTTGACTGTGTTATGCTCTTCCTGCATTGGTGTGTACACAGCCTTTGAAAGGGCATTGTAGCATAGAGTAGGACCGGGAAACTGTTGATAGGTAATCCGTAGTTACAGCTTCCCAGGTGGCTCAGTGTTAAAGAATCTGCCTGCCATTGCTGGAGACCCAGGAGATGCAGGTTCTATCCCGGCGTTGAGAAGATCCCCTGGAGTAGGAAATGGCAACCCATTGCAGTATTCCTGCCTGGAAAATTCCATGGACAGAGGAGCCTAGCAGGCTACAGTCCATGGGGTTGCAAAGAGTCAGACACAACTGACTGACTGAGCTCATATGCAACCTATGTTATCTTTAATATAAACGTGAACAAAGGAATTATAGCCAGATAGACTTAGAAACTCCCACTTAAGTTTGGATTTCTTTTCTCTGTCTTCCTTTTTGTTTTGTTTACTTTGGTTATCTGAATAAAGCTGCCAACAATTGTGGGAAGACAGCACCCTAGATCCATGTGAAGTTTCACCCTTGACTGAGCTCTTCCATCTTCAGTATCCATTTAAACAAAATAGTACTCTCTCTAGGTGTTTATCATTCCCATTGTATAAATGAAGAAGGAGGGCCTTGGGAAAATGAAGTGATATATATAAAGTTACTCCAGTTGTAATTGACAGAGGCATCTCTTAAATGTGAATTTTCTTTCCATACCCCATATAACAATGTTTCCCTAAAAAGACCTTAGTCAAGCAACATAATAAAATGAGTTGGTCAAACAACATAATAAAAAGACTTGGTCAAGCAACACAATAATTCCATTCCTTCCACTGTTGAATGCTCAAATATTATGTCTATGCATTCCATAATAAAAAAATAAAATGAAGAACTATTCTCAAAAGAGTTGCATGGAGTTACCAGGGCATGTTGCTGGGAAATAAAAGATCTGTCTTTTCAATGACAGTATGTGCAGCATGTTTCTTGTTCAAATGTGACCCTGGAAGTATAGATTGTGAGATTGGAAAACTCTTATATTTTGAGCATTTCTTAATAAGCAATTCCTCAAGGCTATTTATGTATCAGGGTTTGCTATTTCTTCCTTTTGCTGCTTGAGCTCTAAATTCAGGAAACAGATAGCTTAAAGGAGGCTTAGGAAGGGATAAGCAATTCGAAATGATTAACTAAACAAGATAATTTAATCAGTATGTCTCTGGTCTCCTGATAGCAAATAATACAGAGAATTAACAATTAACAAGAAAATATAGTGACCTCATTCATGATCAGTAATAATGCTATCTGGACCACATGAGGTCCTTGACTTGACTGTTTACAGTTGCTTTGGAATTTTGTCTCTCATAAATTTTTTTCAACTCTGGAGAATTTCATTTAACTCTTATTATACTGTACTAAGAATTAACCACTGTAAACGGTAACGAAATTACAGACATCTTGAACCATAGCTGACCCTGGAGTTGACATAGGAAACAAGAAGCAAAGAATAAGATTACAGAAAACTTATGTTACAGTGAAGGGCAGGGATTTGCAAAATAGATACCAGTTCTATCAAGATATCAATTCCTCAGCTATAATTGGATCTTGCATATGTGTGTACATACGTAGAATGCTTAAATCATTAGTTATTCTAGTGAGTGAGGATTCTGATCCAACAGATGTTATGCAAAACGTGACTCTTTTAGCAGGTATCTTACTTGAAAATGTTTTTCTAAAATTCACCACACACTTCTGCTTGTAGAGTTTTCCTCCTTTGTCATTGTAAAAGATAAGGGGTATAAGATGTGAGGGTATAAGGGTATAAGATGTAATGACTGAAGACTTCGCCTTTGGCCAGTGAATTCAATGAATATGCCAAGAGCAAATCATTCCATCCCTGTCTGGAAACCCGTTGTCTAAAGCTTTATTCCTCATATCATCTGTCACTGATAATAAAAGTAATGAACATAATGAATTTTTTCATATTCACATGATGTGGGCTGCTGCTACACCTTTTCCATCCTCTGCTACTTCTCGCCTCCTGGTTGATAAGCCATCAACACAGAATTGTTGACATTTCTCTGAAAATCCTGTGCTTGTGGTGGCTCGCTTTCTTTTGCCCTTGGGTTGTCCTTCCCCAACCCACCCCTGCCTTTTTTGCTTTGCTGTCTTCCTCTCAACTTTTAAGACTCAGTTTCAGGTTGATCACATCTGGAAATGTGATCCTCCCTTGGGGGTGCCGAGGCTGCCATTGCTAGTGCTCCCAATCTTTTTCATTCTAGATTGTAACACCTTCGTGTTCTTCTGTAGCCTATTAGATGTATGGCTCCTTGGAGTGAAGAACTGCGATTTCAGCATCTCTGTCTTCCTGATGCTTAACATGGTATCTGGCACAATGTCATGTGTAAAAGATGTCTGATAAATCTTAACGTCTGGCTAGTCTTAACCATTTGTTTCTCACAATGGATTTTTATATGATTTTTTAAATTGAGGTATAGTTAATCTACAATGTTGTGTTAATTTCAAATGTAAAGAAAAGTGATTCACTTTATATATATATATATATTCAGTTATATATATATTCTCTTTCAGATTCTCTTCCATTATAGGTTATTGAAAAATATTGAGTATAGTCCCCTGTGTTACATATTAGGTTACATACATAGTAGTGTGTGTGTGTTAATCCCAAACTCCTAATTTATCTCTACATCCACACTCCCCGCCTTGGTAACCATGAGTTTGATTTTGAAGTCTGTGACTCTGTTTCAGTTTTGTAGATGTTATGTATCATATGTGTAGATTCCCCAGATGAGCGATATTGATACATCTTCCTCTACATGTCTTACTTCACTGTATATGATGATCTCGAGGTCCATCCATGCTGCTGCAATTGGCATTACTTCATCCTTCTTATGGCTGAGTAATATTCAATATTGTGTGTGTCCAAAGACGTGTGTACACATCTTCTTTATCCATTTATCTGCTGATAGACATTTAGGTTACTTCTGTGTCTTGGCTATTAGAAATAGTGATGCTATGAACATTGGGGTGCTTGTTTAATTTGAAAAAATTATAGAGTTTCTCCAGATGTATGCCCAGAAGTGGGACTGCGGGATCATATGTTAGCTCTATTTTTAGGTTTTCAAAGGCCCTTCATACTGTTCTCTATAGTAACTCTACCACTTTACATTCCCATCAATCATGCAGGACAGTTCCCTTTTCTTTTTACCTTTTGCTTTAAAATACAGAGCTTATAGACTCCCAGTATGTTACCTTATTGAACTTTGAGAAGTAGTTAGAGAAGAATGAAATCACTGAAGTTCAGAGAGATGAGCATTTCACATTATTTGGGTGTTGAAGCTTAGGCTTGAAAACAAGTTTTCTGTACACTGAGATAAACAAAACTAAAAAATAAAAAAGCAGCAGCTTCCTTTAGTACCACTTAACATACAGGGACTGCGGACAAGACATTTAAAAATATTTTATTTACCCCTCCTGACAACTCTGCAGAGGGAGGCATAGAATACATTTCCCCTATCTTCCAAGTGAGACCATTGAAGTTTGGAGAGCTTATATGACCCTCACAAAATGGTATGCATGATAAACAGAAGGGCTGAGAATCAAGCCCTGTTCTGACCCATTCCAAATCTGTGCACTGAAACATGAGACTATATAGCTTTTTAAATCATGCCTTTTTTAACGTGGATATTATTACTCCTCCACAATATTAGTCCATCCCTTATACCTGCTGGTCAAGTTCAGCAAACACCCCTGTTTGGTAAGGTAGCACTAGGCATTGAATGAGATATGATTAATGTCTATTATTGATGAGGATCTGGGGCCCCAGCAGGAAAGTAAGAGATCCAACTTATGGGAATTATTAAATTTAGCACTTGCCTAAACGTTAGACTGTACCAAATATACCCCTTGTGACTGACATCCAAACTATATAAAGAACTATAATTAAATAATGAAAATAACATCCAAATAAGAAATGAGCAAAAATTTAACAGAAATAACAAAAAGGAAGATATACAAATGGTCAATAAGCATATTTTAGGAGGTTTATCCGCACTAATAATCAAATTACAAATGAAAATCATAATGAGATAGCACAATGTACCCACTACAATAGCTAAAATTACAGACTGATCACAACTGAAAGTTGGCAAGGATGTGATATAACTAGAAATCTCATATTGCTGATGAGAATCTACAGTAAAGAAGCCACTTTGGAAAGTTAAAAACTTTCTATTAAGAATACACCTCATTGTGTAACAGCAGTGCTACTCCTAAGGATTCATCCAAGAGAAATTGAAAAAGAACACTAGTTTACAAAAAATAGGTATGGATATACATATAGATATAAACATACACACACATCCCTTTGCTTCTGATATATAACATGGATACGATATATAACTTACTTTTGGGTAATACTTTTAAAAAATCAATTTGACCCACGGTCATGTTCAGATATTAAATAATTTTATTCTAATTCACACACATACACAAACAAAACTGGGCTTCCCTGGTGGCTCAGTGATAAAGAATCCATTTGCAATGCAGGAGACACAGAAGATAAGGGTTTGATCCCTGGGTCTGGAAAATCCCCTGGAGGAGGCATGGCAACCCACTCCAGTATTCTTACCTGGAGAATCCCATGAACAGAGGAGCCCGGTAGGCTACGGTCCACGGGTCACAGGGTCACAAAGAGTCAGACACGACTGAAGTGACTAAACACACACCAAAAATTACTTCCAGATTAAGGATACATCCAGAGATTTTTCACTCTACAGAGAAGCTCTTGCTACATTTTAATTCTCTAGCTTTCTTATTCTATTCCTACCGCACACCAAATGTTTATTTTCTTCCTAAGTCATCAGATTCCTTAAACAGTTATCAATTTAGATGTTAGAGCAAATAATAAATTATTTTGTTTTAGAAGCTCAAAGTGTATTAAAATGCCAAAGGCAAAAACCTCTGGGAAATAATTTGGGGCTGAAAATCATCTTCTCCTCCTTCCTTCAATTTGTACAAACATTGAGGATTGGTTATAGGTAGGTAATTTGGGGAAATCATTCATTGCTATTTTGTAGTGACTGTGATTTTTCATTTGAAATAATGTTTTTCAAATTGCTATAAAATGTGTTGAAAATACATAAATGATATATAAACCCCCAAATGATTATTTCATAAAATGAACATAAAATGTAAGTTTAAGTGATCTGATTCCTAGATGACTTCTCAATATCTACATTTAGCTTTTACAAATGGCACAAATATAAAATGAGGGCTTTTAGTCTATGAGGAAAACAAAAGAAAACAAATTAAAGAAAATACTATGCTATTTACTAAAATAATAAAACCATTCACTTTTAAGCTAAAAAAGCCACAAAAGCCAGTTCTCTCAAAAAAGCAATATTACTCATAATACAATTTCTACATAAATTCCTATAGTGATCCTATAATTGAACAGTGAACAGTTAGGTGTGTTCTATTCCTTTAGAATTTATTTTATTCTGCCTACTGTCAGTTGAAGAGTCTAAACCTAAATTATTGTGCTTTATACCTTTCCAAAATTATCAGAAACTCATTTCAAACATTTTATGACCTCCCAAAGACCTACTTTAAATTGATTCTAACAAACCCTAACTCCTAACAACTCAAAAGAGTAAATATACACCAAATTTTCCTAATTCATTGATTTTTATTATATTATATTATAATTATATATATATAATTATATTATATATATATTATAATTATATATATAATTATATTATATATTATATATTATATTATAATAAAGGGAAAGGCTTGGAACACCAGTTAAAGTACTGTCTGCTATAAACTGATGTCACATATTATCTTCAAGCTTCAGAAAAGCAGAGCCCTTATAAACCATGTAGCTTCTGTTCAAACATTTATAATACATTTTGCTATGAGCATGGGACTCTAGGACATGAATTTTAAATAGAGCTATAGACTGATCGATTAATAAACAGTGAGAAATGATCTTTTCCTTTCTTTTCTCCTCTACACAGATCACACGAAGGCAGTGAGATCCTTGTTTCCCATACCAAAGAGTGCTTGTTATTCTGTTCTTGAAGCTGCCCCAGCAGCCAGTGACCTGTTTGAGAACCTGAGTTGACAAGCTTCACAGGTGTCCTGGCTTAATGTTGCTCTGGAGTGCTTTTAATAGATAAGCATACTTTATCTACTCTGGCAGAGAAAAATAGGGCAAACAATCAGACAACTATCTTCTCTAATCTGAGCTGAATACTTAACATAAGTCAAGGGTAAAGGAAAACTGCTCCTTTTACACTGCCCTGAGAGGCCAGTGGAGGGCTGCCCTTCGCTTTATATTTATTTATCATACACATAGGCAGCAACCAGTGCATTAAATAAGCTAGACTGAGAAAAATAATAATTTAGAGAGGCTTTTGCAAACACCATAACCAGAAGTATTTGGAAATCTTATGAAAAGAAAGTCATTAATAGATTCTGCTTTAAAGATGAAGCCTTTAAAATATTTGATTTTTTGGAGCTATATTTGATTGAGTAAAATTTGAGACTAAATTATCCTAAAATAATAGACAGAAAAAATTATAATTAACCTCAGAAAATTATTCTTTGCAGTCATGAAAAATCCTGATGAACAAAATAAAATGTTTAGTATTATATGATGCACATAAATTCAAATACATTTTGAAATCAAATATATTGTGACTTTTTTATAGATAAGTTTTGTTGCTACTGCCTGACAAATGTGGCCATGGTTATAGGGGAAAATCACGACAAGATTATATGTGGAGAATTTCTAAAGTGTGAAAGAGGTAATGCATTTAGTTATGTTCCTATTTACAGAGGACTGAAAGGTTGTGCAAAGTATTATCCTCTACCCACAGTTATCAAGCAATAAAATCAAGGATGAGTTGCCCAAGGAGACACTCAAACTTAGGGAAAAATGTAGAAAACTGTGAGTTTGGGTCTGATTTTCTGTACTTGGTGTGTGATTCTCTTCCTGGGTATTTAAAGTGCTGTATATACTCAGTCTCCAGACTACCGTTGAGATGGACTTGGATACAGGCAAAGAAAGAATCCAGCAAGGGTCAATGGATAGGAATGGCCCAAACATCTTTCTTCCCTCCTTGGAAACAGAACAACTCTATCCATTATGCAGAGAACTAGATGCACAGGGACCTGAGTGTAAAATGCCAAAATTCTTCTTGGTGCAAAAAGAAGACAAGCAAAATTTATCCTAAGTATGTGATGTCCAGAAAAACATCACAGCTGGCAGCCACTTGAACTGCAAAATAATACCACTCCACAAATAAGCAGAATTTAGACTTTGCAGCAGAATGTAAGACAATGAGCGAAAAAGTAACTTCTTTATTTCTAAGCTTGAGGAATTGGTATTTCTTAATAATACAGGTGGCGCTAATGGTAAAGAATCCACCTGCAGTGCGGAAGACTCAAGAGATGCGAGTTCAATCCCTGGGTTGGGAAGATCCCCTGGAGGAAGAAGTGGCATCCCACTTCAGTATTCTTGCCCAGAAAATTCCATGGGCAGAGGAGCCTGGTGGGCTACAGTCCATGGGGCAGCAAAGAGTTGTACACGACTGAACATATATTTCATCATTAGTCAATAAAACAGTTAAAACAACTTATATCCAAAATCAACTTATAGTCAAAATAAAGCATGACAATTGTTTTAGGCTAACTGAAACAAGACAGTAAAGAACTGATAGTTTTAAAACCTCAAATTCATGACCAGAAAATTTACCAAACTCCCCAGCCCCTTAAACCATGTGAGTGCGTTTCCGTGTACTGCCAACTTGGTTAAAGTGCTCAGAAAAGTGTTATTCTGCATCCCCTTTGAACAGTTAGGCTTAGAAAAGAACTCTTGAGGAAGTGATGGACTGCAGTCTTTTGTAATAAAAGGGGTATATATAATTTGGGATTAGTATTATCTAGGGGAAAAGCATTCTAGCATGATGGATTAAGTAAATGCCTTACTCACACATGCTACTAAGTCACTACCTTATGGAAGAAAATCAAACAGACTCATAACATTGACCTCCTCCAGGTTTAATGAGGCAAGGAAAACCTCCATATGTCCTCTTTAGGGGTCATTGCCATTATAAAAATATCATTAAATATCCAGTTCAAGGGTAAATTTGAGAAATGACTATTTAAACAACACAGATGGGCATCTAGCTGAAACTTTGATTAGAAACCCTTAAATTGCCTATCTTTCCTTTAATCATATTTCTTTTGATTTTATCTTTCTTTTGATTTTAGTCTTTATTCAAGACAAGTTTGGGCTATATATCCTGGTATTAATAGACTTCATCTCAGCTTTCCTTCCAGTTTTGGAAAAACACTATATGGTTACAAATAATTTTTAAAGTTTTGTCCTCAAAGTTTTTTTTTTTTTTTTTTTAATCTTATTTCAAATGACCTAGACAGATGAAAAAGAAGGACAAAAAAAAAAAAAAAAATTAGTATGTATGAAGTTCATGTATGGCTTCAAGGGAAAATGCTTTTGTTTGAAAGGGTACAACTACACATCATTGTACCTTCCATCTCATTTATTTATGTAGACACTATTCAAAAGAAAAAGGGCTCTACTAGGAAAGTAAGTATTGCAGTTTTTATCTTCCTTTACAGTCATGGATTATTTTGTAATCCAGTGAAATCTAAGGGACTCATTGCCAGAAAAATGCACTTAGTCACTTTTTACAAAATATTGCATATATTTTCAGAAGTCTTGTGAAATACATAGGCTCCAGTTAAGAGTTCCCAAACATGAGCAAAACATTCTATCAAACCTCTCTTTCGGATGATAAAACAGAAGGAAAACAGATTAATGGGCTATGGGCAAGTCCTCTACTGTAACAACAACAAAAAGTGTTGATTTGTTTTGATAGAAATAAAAACCAGAATTCCAGAGTGTGATTTAATTACACAAAGAAAAGCCAATTTAGTTGGAATGCCTAAAGTCAAGACTGTCTTGTATCTTAAATACAAAGTTTAGATGACTTGCCAATTTTAAAGTTATTCTCCAGCAGAAATTATAAAAATTGCAGCTCAGTAAATGACTCATATTTCCTGTTTTGTATTTTCACTTTGAATCCATATAATCAGGCTAAGCCATAAAAATATGTTCTTTGGTGATATGAGACATAATAGAAATAGCATGGGTTTTGAAATTGGTACAAATTCCAGCTCTGCTACTTATTAACAAAGTGACTGTGAGCATACCTGAAGTTCAATTTCCTCTTTTGAAAAATATGGGATAATAATATCTAACTTTAGTTCTATTAGGAGGATTAGAGATAGCTGTATGAAACATCCAGGCCTGTTACTAAGGATTACAATTCATTTTTCATAATTCAAACAATTAGGGTTAAGATTCATTTTAACTTAGCATTACATTCACAGCAATAAATCTATCTTGATTTATTAGAAATACAGTGTCTTAACTCTTCAAATAACTCTTTCTTCTTAGTATTCATTGGACAAAATGCCATCCCTGATTTTCTTTCACTAATAGAAAATATTTAAGCTCATCATAGATCCATGGACAAACCTGATAAAAAGTCAAATGTACCTCATTATTTTTTGCTACTGAAAATCACCATTTATATTTAGAGTGCTTCAGTATTATGGCCATATTGGTGTAATGACCATGTATCAGTTTACCTAGATGCGACTCTCATAGATTCACAAATTCACTAAAAATCACCTCGGGACTTCTCACTCACCCCAGCCCTCCTGCAAGTAAATTCTGTTTTCTAGTTGTAAATAGGGAAAGAAACTTTGGAGAACACTTGGATTTGAGTCCATAATAAATATTCCTACAAACAAGATTTTTTCTATTGTTATTTTTCCCCTTCTTTCATCTCAGTCAGGATGTTGCTAGGATAGAAAGTAATAGCCAATGTGTCTTTACATATTTTGTGCTATTTTTTTTTTTTTTTGGTTAGTTTCTTAAGGCCTTTACTGCATTTTTATTTTCCAGAGATAAAAAATTTTAGGTCAGTCAGAGGTCAGAATGGTGTATATCTTGTATGAAATCATATTCTACCATAAGGTGAGACTCTTACAGTGGAATAGTTAAAGAATAACAGACCACATTGGAAAAAACTTTCCAAACCCCAACTCTCATTTTGAGTAATAGGATTGGCTTAATTGAACAATTTCCTTGTGTTTTGTCAATGGGTTTGGAGTCTAAGAGAAAATAAGCTGTTTTTTAAGACTGCAAATAGGATTTATTTTGTCTTATTGATTGTATTCCATAAGTTTAAATTTCATTTTGTGGAAAAATATGTTAAATTATTATTGCTTTCAAACAAGTTTTTTAATTGATTTTCACTGGAGTATAGTTGCTTTACAATGTTGTTTCTACTGTACAGCAAAATGAATAGGCACACATATATGTATATTACTTCCTTGGACTTTCTTGCCACCCAAGTCACCACAGTGCATTCAGTAGAGCTCCCAGTCCTACACAGTATGTTATCATCAGTAATCTACTTTACACATAGTATCAACAGTGTATATATGTCAATCCCAATCTCCCAGTTCCTCCTACCCTGCCCTCCCCATTGGCATCCATATATTTGATCTGGGCATCTGTGTCTCTTTTCTGCTTTGCAAATAAGATCATCTGTACCATTTTTCCATACATATGCATTAATATATGACATCTATTTTTTTTATAATTCTGATTTCATTCTGTATGACACTCTCTAGGTCCATCCACATCTCTACAAATGACCCAATTTCATTCTTTTTTATGGTTGAGTAATTTTAAGTTCTGAAGTTATGCTATGTCAGAAATAAGTTAATATTATTTCTTCAGAATCACAGTATTTTATCAAAAATATATTATATTCTTTATATTTTACTCAGCCTATATGATTTGTACTTCAATATTTGGCAGAAAATTCTTAGGAAAGAAATCAGACCCACCAATTTCTTAATAAAAATAAGACATTGGCCTTCTCTATCTTGTCACAGCAATGTACTTTCATAGATGTTTATAATGCGTAGTTAATGGTCTACAGGTGATTAACTGTATCACCTGTTGGACCACAACTTGACAAATGCAACATTGAAAGCTTCAGATTTAGGACTGTAGAGTGGATTTTAAGTTAAACCTTGGGCAAAGTTTTACCAATGCCTCTTTAATAAATTCAGCCATGGCATCAACAGTTTTATCACCTTCCTGAAGTTGGTATTTAGATACTGAACTTTAGAAGATACCATTTTACAATAAGAGTCCAAGTTTCTTTTTTCATTTTTTTTTTTCCAACTACTATAACAGCTATGTTACTGCTTATTTTGGAGAAGGAAATGGTAGCCCACTCCAGTATTCCTGACTGGAGAATTCCATGGACAGAGGAGCCTGGCTGCAGTCCATGGGGTCGCAGAGAGTTGGACAAGGCTGAGCGACTAACACACACACTGCTTATTTATTTCCTAAATTATAATCTCTCTTTAAACTTAATATTATACTGCCTAATGACATAAACTTTCCAAGTACATATTTGTTCTATGCTTCTCTTAAATTGAAATGCTTAGAAACTCACAATTCAGTTTCAGAGTTGATCGGGGTTAAGCAGAGTCCATGAATCGAACTAAAAACCCTTCTTTAAAATAAGTGACATTAGTTTGGCAATTTGGAACCTAGGGTCGATTTGAGTGTGTGCGGGAGTCTATTCTCGGAATTGACACTGGCAATATATTAATTATCCATTTATCTTTGGAGATTATTTCCCAGTGAGGTTTAATCTACATAAGTCATTGAAGGGCTCCCCTGATAGTTCAGCTGGTAAAGAATCTGCCTGTAATGCAGGAAACCCTGGTTCAATTCTTGGGTTGGGAAGATTCCCTGGAGAAGGGATAGCCACCCACTCCAATATTCTTGGGCTTCCCTGATGGCTCAGATGATAAAAGAATCTGCCTGCAATGCAGGAGACCTGGGTTTGATCCATGGGTTGGGAAGATCCTCTGGAGGAGGGCATGGCAACCCACTCCAGTATTCCTGCCTGGAGAATCCCCATGGACACAGGAGTCTGGCAGGCTACAGTCTATGGGGTCACAAAGAGTTGGACATGACTGAGTGACTAAGCACAGCACAGCACAAGTCATTGAAAGATAATGTTTATATTTGTTCTTGTCACCCTTTCAACCTAATTGCTTCTTTTCAGAACCAGGACTTCTGAACTGTTTCTTAACAAATGACAAAGCCTTCCAATTTAACTGTTTATTCTTGTATTTAAATTCACTTTCTCTCTAGATATAGGATCACAGCTTGTTCCCCAGCATATGTTACTTGCTTTTGTTTCCTTGTTAAAATCAGGTGTTGCAATGATGAGAGCAGAAGACCAGATTCCAAAATAAGGTCAAGCAATAAACAATGAATTTTATTACTGGTCCATGAGATGTTAAAGACCCCATCAATATGGCCACATAAAATTGAGATTGCTTCTGTAAAGATAAATACTCTGTTCTGAATTTGCTAACAAATTAAAGCCCCCCAAATACATTCATTTATGGAAAGAAATTGGGGAGGGGGGAACTTATTGAGACCTGTAATTCCCAGGAATAAATATGTCACCTGAAATGTTATTGATAGTGGGAAAATAAAGTGTAAATATACTTCCTAAACCATGTTTTCCCTTAATTATAGCAGAAAGGCACTCAAACTCTTTTTATCATAGTAATAAACAAAAGACATGGGATATCTGTGTTTAAACCACCTTGGCTTAACACAATTTGTAATGGCCATCATTAGGAGTTTATGTGGAACCCTGTTTTATGTCAACCACACTAAGATAATGTTGCTTGGGGTGCTATATCCATGCTCTTTGAAATGTGTGCATAAACAGACACTTTTTTCCATGTATCTGTTTTGTCATTTATTCTGCTGTGTAAACACTGTTATGAAATTTAGTCTAATCTTTTTTTGGTTAATTCAAACATTTTCACTATGTTCAGATAACTGTAACCAAAGCCAGATGTTGGCCTCAGCACTGAGAGAGCTCACTTAATGTAAACACAATTCTATTTCCTCAATTTCTCTTTGCAGTCCAGATGTTGCCGTTGTTCACAATGCTTTTTTGCTCTGTCTCCTAACAGACCTCCCAGAAATTGAGCGCTTCCTTTCCAACCAATTTGTAGGTGGATGTCTACCTTTGAATTCCTGTTATGCCTCACAAGCTCCATAATAATGTAACAAGTAGCCCCACTCAATCTGGGTGGAAATCCCAAGCTATTCATCTCTTTATTATCCACTGTCTTCTTTATGGATTCTCAATTCAGTAGACACTTCTTCAGGCTTCATTTGCTGTGCAGAAGTCTGCTATCCACCTTCTCCCTTGTAAAAAGAAACATGTTCTTAATGGACTCTGCTGACTCTCCATTCATTTTTAAGACTTCACTGGAGATGGCCTTCTTTATCTACCAGCCTCCTTGAGGACTGTCTCCTCCATTCTTTATCTGCCATTACCATATCATCTGGTCCCTCAACCACCACATGTTTACAGCTCCATCTTCTCTACAGACATTTTCCCTTCTCCAATTCATTGACTTAATCAGTTTTCATACTTCAAAATGTAAATGTGTTTTTCAGTGCTTTATATTTTTACCTTTTGTGGGTTTTTTGCTCATTTGATGACCCTTGATATTTTTTTCATGTTCTCATTTAAGTCTTTGGACTATAATTTTGTAAGAAAGCATAGAATTAGAAGATAATTTCTAGTATGTTACCTTTTAGAACTGCTTGCCTCATACGTAGTTCATCTTTCAATGCCCCATTTGCTGTAAAATTCACTTGTGTAAACAAACTAATATCTTTATTATATTGAAGCCAAAGATAGTTTCTTTTTCCTGCAGGTGGCTCTGGGAAAGATTGATAGATATGTCTATCTTGATTAAATGTATCAATCACAGATGATTTTAATTTACTTATATCCTAAATTCTTATTAATGTCTTTTAAATTTCTATAGAGTTTTCTTGATTCTTTAACTGACCTTATGTACAGAAATAGACATAGATATGAATATGAATTTCTGTTGATTTCCTTTGAGTCAGCCCATAGACTATTTCTGACTTTATTTCTGAAGAATGTATTTAAGCAAAACAGACAGATTTAGGGGGCTTAAAACTCAAAATCCATTTAGCATGAAAAATGAGAGAAAATTTCACAATTGACTATGTTAAAATAGCTTCCCTTTCCAGGAAAAGGAGAGGTAAGAAATCATAACACTTATGGAATAAAACATTTCCTGTTATTATTATAAAAATTCAATCACTATCTTAATATTTTCCCAGAATAGGCTGAAATAGCCATGTTGCATAATTATACGGTTCTACCTTCTAAATACCATCTTTGACATTTCTGCATATATTTAAATCTTGAACTATTTTAATTCATACTTAGCAATCTTTGTACATGGCATTTTTAATTGGAAAAAACACAGATTATTGAGTTCAATTCCTTGATTTTACGATGGTTAAAATTAGGAACTGGAGATTAAAAGTTTCAGGACTTAAATTAGTTCCCATGTTTGGTTAAAAGCAATACTGGTACAAAGAGTCTTTTCACTCACCCTCTCATAAAATCTGTTTCTGTAACAGTACCCCAGGATTCAGTGTTCATCCAGGTTTGGTGCTTTGCCTCTTCAACTCTCTCCACCCACTTCACACACAGTATACCTGCAAAACAGTTCCTGCACAGGCTAGATGACTTCTGTTTTTCTATTTCCTTCACTACACATGCCCTTCTCTTCTTGATGATCCCCATAGGCTGCTTTTGGTATCTGCTTTGTCAATTGGAATTTGAAATGAAACACACCCTTGAAATTTCATGGTGAGAATTGATCCCAGTTTGTGGTATTATTGTAGGCACCACCTCTTTGTCCTCTACCTTTGGACAGATCTGGCCTCAGATCATTCACATGGTTTATGTAGGCTCACAGGAACGAGGACCAGCATATATTGTTCAGCCTTCTACTAATGAGTACAGGAGAAATTGAAAACACCTGCCTAACATGGTAGCTGGTAATCTACCTCCACAACTAGTCAAAGGGAAATGAGAGAGAGAGAACTCAGCAAGTTGAGGGAGAGACCAAGGGAATAATTAGAAGAGATTGCTCCTATTGAGTAGAAATAATGGAAAAGGAAGAAGAAAACATTAAAAACCAAGGACAAGTCTAACACAATTAGAACTCAAAATTTTTGAAACTCTAAATTAGAATTTCTAAAATGTAAAAATTTAGTAGTCCAAAAAAATAAGATGTTCATGTTGGAGAATTAAGTTTAAAATTCAGTTCAGTTCAGTTGCTCAGTCACGTCCTACTCATTGCGACCCCATGAACCACAGCACGCCAGGCATCACCAACTCCCAGAGTCTACCCAAACCCATGTCCATCGAGTCAGTGATGCCATCCAACCATCTCATCCTCATTCGTCCCCTTCTCCTCCTGCCCTCAATCTTTCCCAGCATCAGGGTCTTTTCCAACGAGTCCGCTCTTCGCATCAGGTGGCCAAACTATTGGAGTTTCAGCTTCAACATCAGTCCTTCCAATGAACACCCAGGACTGATCTCCTTTAGGATGGACTGGTTGGATCTCCTGTCAGTCCAAGGGACTCTCAAGAGTCTTCTCCAACACCACAGTTCAAAGGCATGAATTCTTGGGTGCTCAGCTTTCTTTATCGGATAAGGCCATGGCACCCCACTCCAGTACTTTGCCTGGAAAATCTCATGGATGGAAGAGCCTGGCAGGCTGCAGTCCATGGGGTCGCTAAGAGTCGGACATGACTGAGCAACTTCACTTTCACTTTTCACTTTCCTGCATTGGAGAAGGAAATGGCAATCCACTCCAGTGTTCTTGCCTGGAGAATCCCAGGGATGGGGGAGCCTGGTGGGCTGCTGTCTATGGTGTCGCACAGAGTCGGACATGACTGAAGTAACTTAGCAGCAGCAGCAGCAGCAGCTTTCTTTATAGTCCGACTCTCACATCCATACATGACTACTGGAAAAACCATAGCCTTGACTAGACGGACCTTTGTTGACAAAGCAGTGTCTCTGCTTTTTAATATGCTGTGTAGGTTGGTCATAACTTTCCTTCCAAGGAGTAAGCGTCTTTTAATTTCATGGCTGCAATCACCATCCCCAGTGATTTTGGAGCCCATAAATATAAGTCAGACACTGTTTCCACTGTTTCCCCATCTATTTCCCATGAAGTGATGGGACCAGATACCATGATCTTAGTTTTCTTAATGTTCAGGTTTAAGCCAACTTTTTCACTCTCCTCTTTAACTTTCATCAAGAGGCTCTTTAGTTCTTTTTCACTTTCTGTCATCTACATATGTGCATTTATTGATATTTCTCTTGGCAATCTTGATTCCAGCTTGTGGTTCCTCCAATCCAGCGTTTCTCATGATGTACCCTACATATAAGTTAAATAAGCAGGGTGAAATATACAGCCTTGACGTACTCCTTTTCCTATTTGGAACCAGTCTGTTGTTCCATGTCCAGTTCTCACTGTTGCTTCCTGACCTGAATACAGGTTTCTCAAGAGGCAGGTCAGGTGGTCTGGCATTCCCATCTCTTTCAGAATTTTCCAGTTTATTGTGATCCACACAGTCAAAGGCTTTGGCATAGTCAATAAAGCAGAAATAGATGTTTTTCTGGAACTCTCTTGCTTTTTTGATGATCCAGCAAATGTTGGCAATTTGATCTCTGGTTCCTCTGCCTTTTTTAAAACCAGCTTGAACGTCTGGAAGTTCACAGTTCACGTATTGCTGAAGCCTGTCTTGGAGAATTTTGAGCATTACTTTACTAGCCTGTGAGATGAGTGCAATTGTGAGGTAGTTTGAGCATTCTTTGGCATTGCCTTTCTTTGGGATTGGAATGATAACTGACCTTTTCCATCCTGTGGCCACTGCTGAGTTTTCCAAATTTGGTGGCATATTGAGTGCAACACTTTCACAGCCTCATCTTTCAGAATTTGAAATAGCTGGAATTCCATCACCTGCACTAGCTTTGTTTGAAGTGATGCTTCCTAAGGTCCACTTGACTTCACATTCCAGGATGTCTAGCTCTAAAAAAGAGAAAAATATGTAAAACATGAAATAATGAGAAAAAGGAACAAGAAGTGTTGATGAATATATAAATAATGTGCAAATACTGTGCAAACTATAGGCAGTTTCAAAAAGAAATAATAGACAGGGGGATTAAGAATCAAAGAACAGATGCTCTTTTAAAGATGTGAATATTCAGACTCAATGATACCATTGAAATTTTAGAGAGATTAATGGAAAAATCACTTTGATAAAGCATTAAAAAAAGGTTAAATTAAAAGTAAATCTTACAAACTTCCAGACAAATAGACCAAAGTACTCAAATGCTCAAAATTCTCCAAGCCAGGCTTCAGCAATACGTGAACTGTGAACTTCCAGATGTTCAAGCTGGTACTTATAAAGCAAATAAAACCTTATCAGGAAAATCTCAGGAGGAATATTTTAATCTCACGAAGAAAAAACTAAATAAAAGAGCTCAAAATAGGTAAAGAAAATGTGTTGTAAAAAAATGTACTAGACAAAAAATGATTTATATAAATGTTGATAGTGTGACTTGGAATTATAGCCTCCAATTCCAATTACAACTTGGAATTATATGAAGCCAAATTCTTTGAACTTGAAGAGCTGTCCTGTAATGGACAACTCAAAAAAGACAAAGGATTTAGGGGTGAGGTGATTCTGTGAGAGTGTGTGGTGGGGTATAGGGTCATGATAAAAACACCACAAAAATCTGTTTTTGACATCAATGTGTAGAGGGGACCAAGTCTGATTTTTGGTGTGAGTATACATTCTGATTTTAAATATTTAATACACATATATAATATTGACTAACCATGAACTTCCTGATGTTCAAGCTGGTTTTAGAAAAGGCAGAGGAACCAGAGATCAAATTGCCAACATCCTCTGGATCATGGAAAAAGCAAGAGAGTTCCAGAAAAACATCTATTTCTGCTTTATTGACTATGCCAAAGCCTTTGACTGTGTGGATCACAATAAACTGTGGAAAATTCTTCAAGAGATGGGAATACCAGACCACCTGATCTGCCTCTTGAGAAACTTGTATGCAGGTCAGGAAGCAACAGCTAGAACTGGACATGGAACAAAAGACTGGTTCCAAATAGGAAAAGGAGTATGTCAAGGCTGTATATTGTCACCCTGTTTATTTAACTTCTATGCAGAGTAGATCATGAGAAACGCTGGACTGGAAGAAACACAAGCTGGAATCAAGATTGCCGGGAGAAATATCAATAACCTCAGATATGCAGATGACACCACCCTTATGGCAGAAAGTGAAGAGGAACTCAAAAGCCTCTTTATGAAAGTGAAAGTGGAGAGTGAAAAAGTTGGCTTAAAGCTCAACATTCAGAAAACGAAGATCATGGCATCCGGTCCCATCACTTCATGGGAAATAGATGGGGAAACAGTGGAAACAGTGTCAGACTTTATTTTTCTGGGCTCCCAGAATCACTGCAGATGGTGACTGCAGCCATGAAATTAAAAGACGCTTACTCCTTGGAAGGAAAGTTATGACCAACCTAGATAGCATATTGAAAAGCAGAGACATTACTTTGCCAACAAAGGTTCGTGTAGTCAAGGCTATGGTTTTTCCTGTGGTCATGTATGGATGTGAGAGTTGGACTGTGAAGAAGGCTGAGTGCCAAAGAATTGATGCTTTTGAACTGTGGTGTTGGAGAAGACTCTTGAGAGTCCCTTGGACTACAAGGAGATCCAACCAGTCCATTCTGAAGGAGGTCAGCCCTGGGATTTCTTTGGAAGGAATGATGCCAAAGCTGAAACTCCAGTACTTTGGCCACCTCATGCGAAGAGCTGTCTCATTGGAAAAGACTCTGATGCTGGGAGGGATTGGGGGCAGGAGGAGAAGGGGACGACAGAGGATAAGATGGTTGGATGGCATCACTGACTCAATGGATGTGAGTCTGGGTGAACTCCGGGAGTTGGTGATGGACAGGGAGGCCTGGCGTGCTGTGATTCATGGGGTCACAAAGAGTTGGACATGACTGAGCGACTGATCTGATCTGATCTGATTAAGGATCAAAAGACTAATGATATGCACACCTAGAAACAAAGAAAAAGCATTCTTGTTAAATTTACTTTCAAATAAATATTTTCTACTTGGTTCCAAATAAAACTTTAACTCAAGATATTTCAAAAACCAGAAATTTTACAGCCCACATTCATATACCATAGTTCAATAAAATTTACTGTTGAGTTTCTGTCATCATTTTCCTCTCTTACACAATAAACTTAAAAAAAAGACTATAATATTTAGATACTTTTCTCTTATTACTTGGATGTTATTTAAAATTTATGTAGCCACAAAATTTTAATCAAATGTTTGTTTATATTTGTTGGTTTAATTTTGGAATTTCTTCCTAGATTTGTTGATTAGTTTTCTTCCTAGTTATTATTTTCTCCCTCATTTAAATAGTTAGATTCTTATTAACCAAATTCATCTATCTATTTTTAAAAGCCAGATTTAATTTTAAAATAATGCATTATACAAGATTTACATTAAGATAAACTGGGAATATTTTATATTTTAATATTTATCTTTGTCTTCATTAATTCAATGATTTTTCAAAATCTTGACTTTACTCACTGCCTGTTTCTGAAGGGGAAAATTCCATCAGAGTTCTCAAATTTTATGAAAACAAATTCATGAAAAGGGAAATTTCTGAGGATAATCTGCCTCCTACCAATTATTGATACTGTTGTTTATCTTACTATGTAAATGTTTTACATTTGGAGGAAATTTATCTCTCAACTTTCCCTCATATTATCCCTTATCAGCATCACTATTGTGATGATAATCTGAGTTTAGGCAAGGTTTGAAATTAGAAATATTTTTATTGAGGCATAGTTTATTTACAGTGTTGGATTAATTACTGCTGTACAAGAAAGTGATTCAATTCATATATATATATATATATATATATATATATATATATTGCTTGTTGCTAAGTTGCTTCAGTCATGTCCGACTCTGTGCGATCCCATAGACGGCAGCCCACCAGGCTCCCCCGTCCCTGGGATTCTCCAGGCAAGAACACTGGAGTGGATTGCCATTTCCTTCTCCAATGCATGAAAATGAAAAACAAAGTCGCTCAGTCATGTCCGACTCTTTGAGACCCCATGGACTGCAGCCTACCAGGTTCCTCTGCCCATGGGATTTTCTAGGCAAGAGTACTGGAGTAGGGTGCCATTGCCTTCTCCATTCTTTTTTTTTTTTTTTTTTCCATCATGGTTTTTTTTCTTTTTCCATCTTGGTTTTTCATAGAATACTGAATACAATTCTCTGTGCTATACGTAGGACCTTTTTCCATCATGGTTTTTCATAGAATACTGAATACAATTCTCTGTGCTATACATAGGACCTTATTGTTTATCCATTCTCTATATTAAAGCTTGCATCTGCTAACCCCGGTGTCCCCATTCCATCCCTTCCCCAATGCCTTCCCCCTTGGCAACCATCAGTGTTCTCTACATCTGTGATTCTGTTTCTGCTTCATAGACAAGTTAATGTATATCATTTTAGATTCCATATACAAGCGATATAATACGATATTTGTTTTCCTCTTTCTGACTTACTTAACCCAGTATGATAATTTCTAGTTGCATCTTTTATTTTTAAATTTATTTTTAATTGAAGGATAATTGCTTTACAATATTGATTTGATTTCTGCCCTATATCAACATGAATTAGCTAGCCATAGGTGAACATATGTCCCCTCCTTCTTGAACCTCCCTGCCTCCTCCCACCCTTTCCTACCCCTCCCTACCCCTCTAGGTTGTTACAGAGCCCCAGTGTGAATTCCCTGAGTCACAGCAAATTTCCATTGGCAATCTGTTTTACATATGGTAGTATATGCTTCCATGGTACTCTCTCCATTCATCTCACCCTCTCCTACCTTCCTCCCCTACCCCTGCCAGCCATTGACCGTAAGTCTGTTCTCTACGTCTACGTCTCCATTACTGCTGTGCAAATTGATTCATCAGTACCAGCAATACCACTTCTAGGCATATACCCTGAAGAAACCAAAACTTAGACACATACACCCCAATGGTCATTGCAGTACATGTTTACAGTACCTAGGACATGGAAGCAACCTAGATATCTATCAACAGATGAATGGATAAAGAAGCTGTGGTACACATATACAATGGAATACTACTCAGCCATAAAAAGGAATGCATTTGAACCAGTTCTAATGAAGTGGCTGAACCTAGAGCCTATTATACAGGGTGAAGTAAGTCAGAAAGGGAAAAACAAATACTGTATATTAATGCCTAGAGTTGCATCTTCTTAGTACCTTTGATCTTACTGTAAGTTTGAATGTTTTATGATACATATCTATGTATAACTTAAAGAAAGAAAACAAAGCAAGCAGAAGATTTGGGAATTTTGAGATTTAAAGTAATAATGTCAGCTCTAGCCAACTTCTGAGAGATCATTTATATCTTAAAACATGGATGGATTGAATCTGTTAGCCCCTAACTCCTGCTTACAAAGCCTGCTGTGTAATTTACTGAAGAATGGTGTGATTTTCCACATGAACTCACAGGGTGAATCTACTATTTTGGTGTTCAATGTCCTGATAACCCACTCTTTGCACCTTGAATGCTGTCTACCTCACTTAAATGTTCCCTGACATGACTATCTGATTTCTAGTTTTCTCTCATCCTGAGCGTAATTCTTCTCACTCCAATTTTGCTCCCACATTCTTATGTCCCTCTCCAAAATCCTATCCGGGAACTGATTTTACTCCTTTTTCCTGAGGTTTTTCAGCACCCAATTTTTTTCTTCTATACTAATACATGAAATTAAAAGACACTTGCTCCTTGGAAAAAAAGCTATGTGACCAACCTAAACAGCATATTAAAAAGCAGAGACATTACTTTGCAAACAAAGGTTCATCTAGTCAAAGCTATGGTTTTTCCAGTAGTCATGTATGGATGTGAGAGTTGGTCTGTAAAGAAAGCTGAGCACCAGAGAATGGATACTTTTGAACTGTGGTGTTGGAGAAAACACTTGAGAGTCCTTGGGACTGCAAGGAGATCAAACCAGTCAATCCTCAAGGAAATCAGTCCTGAATATTCATTGGAAGGACTGATGCTGAAGCTGAAACTCCAATACTTTGGCCGCCTGATGCGAAGAACTAACTCATTGGAAAAAGACCCTGATACTGGGAAAGATTGAAGGTAGGAGGAGGAGGAGACAACAGAGGATGAGATGGTCAAATGGCATCACTGACTCAATGGACATGAGTTTGAGTAAACTCCATGAGTTGGTGATTGACAGGGAGGCCTGACCTGGTGCAATCCATGGGGTCGCAAAGAGTTGGAGGTGACTGAGTGACTGAACTGAACTGAACTGTACCAATACAGGGGAACAATTGAAGGATTGTTCATTTGATAATCTTGCTTTCAGCAATTAAAGAGTATAAGTTTATCATGAATAATAATGGTGTCATCATTTAACTTATCACTTAAGGGAAGAAGAAATCATTGAGAAACTACAGTGGAAGCTACTAACAGCATCAAGAAGAAATACATACTATAAATCGACTACGTGAGATACATATAGTAAATGTATGTGTACATATGTGAAAATGATCATTGCTCAGTTGTGTCTGACTCTGACATCCATGGACTGTAGCCTGTCAGACTCCTCTGTCCATGGAATTCTCCAGGCAAGAATACTGGAGTGGGTTTTCATTTCCTTATCTAGGGGATCTTCCTGGCCCAGGGATCGAACCTGGGTCTCCTGCATTGCAGGCAGATTCTTTACCATCTGAGCCACCAGGGAAGCCTCACTTTAAAAAATATGCACTTCACTATAAACATTCATTAATAATCTCAAGTTACGTATTTTTATACTTCTTTTGAACATAATATGAACTACCAGTCTTTAACACTGAGTATAATGCTTGTGGGGCTTCCCACTTGGTGCTCCAGGTAAAGAACCCACCTGCCCGTTCAGGAGATGTAACTGACGTGGGTTCAGTTCCTGAGTCAGGAAGATCCCACGGAGGAAGGCATGGCAACCCACTTCAATATTCTTGCCTGGGAAATTCCATGGACAGAGGAACCTGGCAGGCTACAGTCCATAGGGTCAGAAAGAGTCAGACTCGACTGAAGCGAGTTAGCCCACATGCGCACACATAACTCTTGCATCCTATCTTATTATTCTGGTCTAAAATTTAGCTTTACCTTTTATACCTGTTCTTTTTTTAATATACAATATAAAAGAGATTTTTATGGACAATAGTTAAATTTATTGACTTACATTTTTTTAAAAAGAATAAATACATAAAGTTATTGTTGAGTTAATTGATACCACAGTGAAAATGTAGAGGATTGAAACTCAATACTGTGCTTGTCTTTGAAACTTGATATGCAAAGCATTTGCCTTTTTAGAGTAGAATTTGATCTTTTCTTCTTACTTATCTTTGAGGGGATTGAAGTTTTCCGTGGTAAGTGTATCACTTTTGTTTTCAAATATTTTGTTCTTTATTCATTGGTACCAATAGGCAGAAAGCTACTCTTGTTACAGTCATTCACCCATGATTGGTGAATGTTGTCCTTGGTAAATTGCCTGGGTTAGATACCCTCTGAGCTGTAACCTTCATCTTGTTCAGTTAAGTTGATTAAAACAATTTGTATGAAATTAAATGCAAGCAATATTTACATAATGAAAAGAGAGTGTGACCGAAATCTGCAACCTTCGGAATTTCAAATATAGTGATTATTTCGCTAATTACAATGGAAGTTCATATTTCTCTGGGGATTGAATCCTTTCAGCATATAGGTACTCTCCATGTGGTACAAAAGTAGAAGATGACTTTGTTTTAGTTTGTCTTTAAATAACAAAACATGTGTTGTCCCCTTATTCCTTTTTTTAATCATTATGGACAACTTTTTTTTCTTCACAGCAAAATTATTACAACAGGGCATTTAGTTAAGCTACTGCTGTGCTGTGGTGTGTCGCTCAGTCATGTCCAACTCTTTGCAACCCCATGGTTGTAGCTGCCAGGCTCCTCTGTCCATGACAATTTTCCAAGCAAGAATACTGAAGTGGGTTGCCATGCCCTCCTCCAGGGGATCTTCCCAACCCAGGGATGGAACCCAGGTGGATTCTTTATCATCTGAGCCACTAGGGAAGCCCTAGTTAAGCTATGTGAAAGAAAGTGAAGTCGCTCAGTCGTGTGCGATTCTCTGCAACCCCATGGAGTGTAGCCTATCAGGCTCCTCCATCCATGGGATTTTCCAGGCAAGAGTGCTGGAGTGGATTGCCGTTTCCTTCTCCAGGGGATCTTCCCGACCCAGGAATCGAACCCAGGTCTCCCACATTGTGGGCAGACGCTTTACCGTCTGAGCCATCAGGGAAGCCTAGTTAAGCTATAGTGAGCCATTATCTTTTTAAAATAGGGCATCCATTCATTTATTTAAGTCTGGTGTCAGAATTTGGGAAATAATTTTATACATTGGAAAACTGCTCCCATAAAAGTTATGTGTGTTTGCCACGTGCTCAGTTGTGTCCCACTCTTTGTGGCCCCATGGACTGTAGCCCACCAGGCTCCTCTGTCCATGGAATTTTCCAGGCAAGACTACTAGAGTGGGTTGCCATTTCCTCCTCTAGGGTCTATTCCCAACCCAGGGATCAAACCTGTGTCTCCTGCATTGGCAGGCAGATTCTTTACCTGATGAGCCATCAGGGAAGCCCCTTTCTAGAAACGTTAGCTATTTACTAAAATCTGAAAGTGTGAAATGTCTGAATTGCTCTTTAACTGTTAGAGGATGGCTGAGGCAGCTGGGAAAATGTTCTGAAGTCGTTAGTTTTATCTCCACATTTCATCTAAGTCTCTGTTCAGTTTTCTGTATGATATTGGCCTGTGGTCACTGCAACTCTAAGGCAAACAAAGCATCTCTTAGGCAGATTGCTCACCCTCTGACTCTCAGTTTCTTCATGTCAAAAGGATGGATTTGGGCAAGATCTCCATGGTAGCTTCCAACTCTAAATTTCTCAGATTTTGAGACTCAGGGACTCCCTTCCTCATTCCCAGGTTAGCCCTAACTAATCCAACGGAGCCCTTCTTCCTATATCACCCCTTTGTGAGCTCTCCAATAACATGGATATTGTTAGGGTTGATCTAAATCAGGTACAACCAGGGTGAGACATAATCACTAGGAGATACTGTGAGAATACTGTTTTTTATATAAATGAATACAAAATATAATGTTTTACAAATTATTTTTGTTAAAAAATAATTTGTGATATTAAAAATAATTCCAAATTAAATGAGACAAACAATCTTTATCTGTAGAATTGTAAAATTTGTCTGTATCACTTCCTTTTACATATTATGAAGTCATTCTCCTGTTCTCACCAACAGTCTTTATGAATGCTACTGTTCTGATGCTGACAAAATACAGCATTATTTTCCAATTAGCACATTAGGTGTATTAATGTTTTCTTTTCCTTTGTTGTTTTCAGTGGAAAACAAATTGCTGAAGCAGCAGCTTTAGAGCTTTTGTTTATGTGGCTTTCTTGCTAGACTCTTCCACAGAAAACTATCCATGACGTTTTGAATCAAACGCAAATATTTTGGAATCTTCCTAAAAACATTAACTTGGTTATTTTTCTCTATTCTACATACATACACTTGTAAATGCGTACAAACATTTACAGAAACTATCACCCTGGCAACATTCTTTAAAAGATATGCTTTTTTATTGTCAATAATTTATATTATATTTGAATACAGAAGGGACAAATACAGGCAATGACAGTGTTTTAGCTTTCAAAGTTTCTGTGCTTTAGAATCAACAGATCACTGCTTTTATCAAATTCTCTTTTAACTACCTATTGTTGACAGATGCATAGAAAAATATTTGCTTAAAAATCAAACAAAATACATATAATGTAACATCCATAGTCTTTACAAAGTCTCAAAGAACTTTGATTTTCCTATTGTTTAAATAGTACAAAGATATTTTATAATATAGTCATCCTGTTAAATTAAATTTCTGTTGATTTTATAGAATTATTTGCTTTCAGCACCATGTCATCTGCATTTCTTCAGTTGACTACATTTTCCTTCTGGACTGAGATTTTTCCCATTGAAGTCAGACTCTGGCCAACATTTTAACCTACCAGGCCATGCTGAGGATTAAGCATGATTATTGCATTCAGTGGACTTTGTTTAAACATTGATTCTTCTTAGAGTATGGTCTTGATAAATTACATTACATTTGTCGCTATACATTTCCTCCTCTTTAAATTTCAATACCTTGCAGATCATGTGAGAACTGCATTGAATGAGAAAATATTATGAAATACTTTTAAACTACAAAGCTACTACAGAGAGTCAATATCTTCAGAGAGAAGATTCAAAGAGGAGTGTTGCCCACATCACATTTTCCTAAAGAAGGCCAAGTGCATGTCTGGAACTAGATCCAGGCCTCGATTAAGACCGAATTCTTGACATTCATTTTGAATCAGCACAAGCAAATCATGGATCTTTGTATGTCAGCATTCTTATCTACATCGTAGTTATTATTATAGTGCCATCATCATGGAGTAACTGTAAAAAACGAAATGAGAACATGTAAGTAAAGCTCCTCTCTCGGCAGTTTTTGCACGGTTGAGTGTTAGCCATGATGTGAAGAATGTTGTGACGTGACAGGGGCTGCAGTGTACGCAACTGTGTGATAAATCCTATAATACAAGTATACTGAAATACACAGGAGCACAAGGAAATGACCATTCATCTCCCCTACCTCAGAGGACTACAGCACCTTTTACCCAGTTATTCAAACAAACAAACAAAACCTAAATGTATTACTTGAGTCTTCTTTTTTACTCCCCATCCACTCTCTCACAGGACAGACTTTAGATCAGCCGACAAATTGTATTTTCAGTTCTTATACCTCTGTTTATTTCTGCTGCTGCCACTCAAGAAAACTACCATCATTTTTGTAATTGCACTAACTGCCCTCAAAATAGATGTCCTGCTCACCTTCTTATTTCCTCACCTACATGCATTCTCAGAGCAGCCAGTTACCTTTACAAAATGTAAATTAGGTATTGCTTACCATACCTGCACCACACTGAAAATAGAAGGAAACTGAAATCCCCTGTGGTTTAGATTTCTACCCTATCCTAGCTTTTTATACCCCAAGGCCAGTTACCCATCACCCACCTTCTTCTCTGGGTCCTTGCAATATCAGTACACTTGTGGGCTATTGTACTTGATATTCCCTTTGCCCTGAACATTTTTCCCTAGTGCTGTGCATGTTCGTACGTGTCACTTTCCCAAGATGTTCTTGAGCTGTCCAAGGAAAGCAGCTCTTGTTTTGCTGATGTGTGTGTTTGTATGTATGTGTGTGTTAGTCACTCAGTCATGTGTGACTCTTTGCGCCCCATGAACTATAGCCTGTCAGGCTGCCCTGTCCATGGAATCTTGAGGCAAGAATACTGGAGTGGGTTGCCATTACCTTCCCAGGGGATATTTCCAACCCAGGGATTGAACCTGGGTCTCCTGCATTGCAGGCGGATTCTTTACCATATGAGCAATACTGTTTAGGTCTTCCACTAACTTTATCTCACCTTAAAATATCACTACAGTTCAGTTCAATCACTCAGTCATATCTGACTGTGACCCCAAGGACTGCAGCACACCAGGCCTCCCTGTCCATCACCAACTCCTGGAGTTCACTCAAACTCATGTCCATTGGGTTGGTGATGCCATACAAACATCTCATCCTCTGTTGTCCCCTTCTCCTCCCACCTTTGATCTTTCCCAGAATCAGGATCTTTTCAAATGAGTCAGCTCTTCACATCGGGTGGCCAAAATATTGGAGTTTCAGCTTCAGCAGCAGTCCTTCCAATAAACATTCAGGACTGATTTCCTTTAGGATGGACTGGTTTGATCTCTTGCAGTCCAAGGGACTTTCAAGAATCTTCTTCAACACCACAGTTCAAAAGCATCAATTCTTCAGCGCTCAGCTTTCTTTATAGTCCAAATCTCATGTCCATACATGACTACTGGAAAACCATAGCCTTGACTAGACAGACCTTTGTTGGCAAAGTAATGTCTCTGCTTTTTAATATGCTGTATAGTTTGGTCATAAATTTTCTTCCAAGGAGGAAGTGTCTTTTTACTTCATTGCTGCAATCACCATCTGCAGTGATTCTGGAGCCCCAAAAATAAAGTCTGCCACTGTTTCCCCTGTTTCTCCATCTATTTGCCATGAATGATGGGACCAGATACCATGATCTTAGTTTTCTGAATGTTGAGCTTTAAGCCAACTTTTCACTCTCCTCTTTTACTTTCATCAAGAGGCTTTTTAGTTCCTCTTCACTTTCTGCCATAAGGGTGGTGTCATCTGCATATCTGAGGTTATTGATATTTCTCCCGGCAATCTTGATTCCAGCTTGTGCTTCTTCCAGCCCAGCATTTCTCATGATGTACTCTGCATAGAAGTTAAATAAGCAGGGTGACAATATGCAGCCTTGACGTACTCCTTTTCCTATTTGGAACCAGTCTGTTGTTCCATGTCCAGTTCTAGCTGTTGCTTCCTGACCTGCATACAGGTTTCTCAAGAGGCAGGTCAGGTGGTCTGGTATGCCCATCTCTTGAAGAATTTTCCACAGTTTATTGTGATCCACACAGTCAAAGGTGTTGGCATTGTCAATAAAGCAGAAGTAAATGTTTTTCTGGAACTCTCTTGCTTTTTCTATGATTCAATGGATGTTGGCAATTTGATCTCTGGTTCCTCTGCTTTTCTAAGACCAGCTTGAACATCTGGAAGTTCACAGTTCATGTACTGTTGAAGCCTGGCTTGGAGAATTTGAGCATTACTTTGCTAACATGTGAGATGAGTGCACTGATTGCTGAGGAAGGCTTTCTTATCTCTCCTTGTTATTCTTTGGAACTCTGCATTCAGATGCATATATCTTTCCTTTTCTCCTTTGCTTTTCACTTCCCTTGTTTTCACAGCTATTTGTAAGGCCTCCTCAGACAGCCATTTTGCTTTTTTGCATTTCTTTCTCTTGGGTGGTTCATGGGGTCGTAAAGACTTGGACACAACTGAGCAACTGAACTGAACTGAGATGAGTGCAATTGTGCAGTAGTTTGAGCATTCTTTGGCATTGCCTTTCTTTGGGATTGGAATGAAAACTGACCTATTCCAGTCCTGTGCCTACTGCTCAGTTTTCCAAATTTGCTGGCATACTGAGTGCAGCACTTTCACAGCATCAACTTTTAGAATTTGAAATAGCTCAACTGAAATTCCATCACCTCTACTAGCTTTGTTCGTAGTGATGCTTCCTAAGGCCCACTGGACTTCATGTTCCAGGATGTCTGGCTCTAGGTGCGTGATCACACCATTGTGATTATACATATAAATAAATAAATAAATAATACATACATACATAGACATGTTTCCTATCTGTTCTTGCCTGATCTTCCCGCACCCTGAGAAGGTAATATGCATGGGAGCAGAGTCCTTATCTGTCCTGTTCAGTTTTACAACTAAAGTCTATAAAAAGAAATGCCTAATAGATACATATGCTCATTAAATTATATTTAGTGATTAGTTAATAAGTGAAAAAACATTAAATTATTAAATTCATAATTATATAGGCCATATTTTCTCAGTCATGCTTTGCTAAACCACTAGATTTTGAACTAGGCCTAACATTTTAAGTAACTACTCAAAGGCCACTCTGCAAAGATTATTAGTCTTATTTTTTAAATTTTAATTTTTATTTTATATTGAATTATAATTGATTTACAATGCTGTATTAGTTTTAGGTGTTTAGTAACCAATATGGTTATACATATAGGTATACCCATTCTTCTTCAGATTCTTTTCCCATATAAGTTATTACAGATTATTGAGTATAGTTCCCTGTGCTACACAGTAGGTCTTTGTTGGTTATCTATTTTATATATAGTAGTATATATATATTAATCCCAAATTCTTAATTTATCTCTCCCCTCACATTTTCCTTTTGGTAACTGTAAATTTGTTTTTGAAGGCTACTGAGTCTGCTTCTGTTTTATAAATAGGTTCGTTTGTGTCATGTTTTATATTCCACATACAAGTGATATCATATGATATTTGTCTCTCTGATTTACTTCACTAAGTATGGTGATCTCTAGCTCCACCCATGTTGCTTTAAATGGTGTTATTTCACTTTTTTTTTATGACTGAGTAATATTGCATTGCATCAATATATACATATAACAGCTTCTTTATCCATTCCCATTAATGAACATTAATGGGAATGTTAAGCTTGCTTCCATGTCTTGTTTATTGTAAATGCTGCAGTGGACACTGGGGTGTGTGTATCTTTTTGGATTACGCTTTTCTCTGGATACATGCCCAGGAGTGGGATTGCTGGATTATATGGTAGCTCTGTTTTTAGGTTTTTAAGGAAATCTCTGTACAGTTCTCCATAGTTGTTGTACCAATTTACATTCCCACTAACAGGGTAGGAGGTTTCTCTTTTCTCCACATCCTCTCCAGCATTTATTGTTTGTAGACTTGTTGATGATGGCCATTCTGACCAGTGTAAGATGATACCTCATTGAATTTTGATTTGTATTTCTCAATAATTAGTGACGTTGAGTATCTTTCCATGTGCTTCTTGGCCATCTGTATGCCCTCTCGAAGAAATATCTATTTAGGTCTTCTGCCAATTTTTTAATTATTTGTTTTATCAATATTGAGCTGCATGAGCTGTTTGTATATCTTTTCAGTCACTTTGTTTGAAAATATTTTCTCCCATTCTGTGGGCTGTCTTTTCATTTTACTTATGGTTTCCTTTGCTGTGCAGAAACTTTTAAGTTTAATTAGGTCCCATTTATTTTTGTTTCTATTGTCATTACTCTAGGAGGTGGGTCAAAACAAAAAATTCTGCAGGGATTTATTTAAAAGAATGTTCTACTTGTATTTTCCTCTAAGACTTTTACAGTATCTGGTCTTTCATTGATATCTTTATTTTGAGTTTATTTTTGTGTATGGTGTTAAGGAACAACCTAATTTCACTTTTTTACATAGAGCTGTCCAGTTTTCCCAGCACCATTTGTTGAAGAGACTGTCTTACCAACATTGTGTAGTCTTGCTTCCTTTGTCATAGGTTAATTGACCATAGGTACATATGCTTATTTCTCAACTTCCTATCTTGTTCCATTGATCTATATTTTTGTTTTTGTGCTAGTACCATATGGTTTTCATTACTTTAGCTTTGTAGTATAGTCTGAAGTCAGGGAGCCTGATTGCTCCAACTCCGATTTTATTTCTCAGGTTTGCTTTTGTTATTCAGGGTCTTTTGTGTTTCCCAAGTTACTTCCTTCCCTACTTCCAAATTCATAGCATGGCATGCTTCATGTTACAGAACAATTCATCATTGTATCTATATCACAGAGTATCTCCCTATCCAACTGACAACTTCTAGGCAGCAAATATACTGTGAATATATATTTTCATCTCTTCGTCCATAATACCTGGGCCCAGAGGACACTCAATAAATATATCATGAATTAAATTTCATTCCTTCCATGTTTAATATGAAACTATAGCTAAAATAGTTCAGAAAAAAGCAGAAGGGAGACATATCCACTTAAGCAGCTCATACTTCTGTGGTATTTATAAATCAACTTCATCTCAAGCCTATCAGAAATTGTATACAAAATCTGATTGAAAGAAAAATCTGAATCAGAAATTGCCTGGAAATCTACTTCATGCTGTCCTATCAATCATTCCTTAAAACAAGATATTGGGTTCACTGTGAAATTGAGAAAACTGATTATGTAGCAAGTTTGAATAAAAGTGTAGTATTTGCTTAGAACTGTGATGTCAGTTAGCTACAACTTACAATATGTTTTGCTTCATGTCTTTGGTTTTTGTTTTTTTTTGAATGCTGCAGATGTGTTTGTTTTTTACTTATGTCTTTTCATCTAAAATATTAATAATATAAATAAATACCACTTTTTGAAGTATGTGGCAAATATAACTCTAAAATTAAAAATGGTATGTTTTCCTAAAAGTTGTCTCTTCCTGTATTTTGGAAATCTTTGTCAACTCTAGAATTTATCTGTTCAGGGAATAAAATTGACCACAGACATACTATAATACATGTTGTACTATATATATTGATGTCAGCTCTCTAACAGATGCTTTTATCTTTTCCAAAGAAATAAGACTGCTACACATACATTTTTAGAAACTGTAAGAATAGTTCTAAGAATTCTTAATAAATGCAACTCTAATTTCTAAGATCCTTTCCTCTTCTAATAACAAATACCACTTCTTAAAACATGTAAAGGATGACAGCCTTTTTCTTTCCCCATAGCTTTTCTAGATATGGAGATTAGCATGTGTTTTTATATTTATTTAAAATTTATTTTTTATTGATTTTTCATCAGGCATTCTACAGATTATTTCAAAAATAGAAAATTTTAGAAAAACACATGTAGAAATGGTTCTATTAGGCAACAATCCTATTGTAGTTAATACTGAAAATGTGCTGAGTATAAAGAGATACTATTCAAAAATAACAACTTTAAGGGTTTCTTTAAGATCAATTCTTGTTCAGCTCATAATTCAAGGGAATATTTTTTGCTTGTGTTTTTCTGCTTCCCAAACCAAGACTAGTGTTCTCAAAGTCTGTTCTGTAGACAAGTAGTCCTACAGGGTTTTCCATGGAAAGGGGGTTACATGGTCCAATAGGTTTGGGAAGTCATGCATGGTCTATCCCCCTTTTGAGAATTTACATGCATAAAGTAAAATAAAGACTCACAGAAATCCAGAAGTGAAGTTTAAAATTTAACCTAGAATTTCCCAAACTTGCTTTTTAACTTATGAGGTCTGTTAAAAAAAAAAACACAGAAACAGTTTTTGTGGCCCTTGCTTTGTCATAATAGCCATGAAGATTACATTACATTAATTACAATTTTGCTGGCTGCAATCAATTTTCATAATATTTATTCTAAATTAATTTACTGCTCCCATGAAATGGTAATCTGGCAGGTCATTATAGACTTTTAAATAACATACAAAGATATGTTTCTGTATGTTTTTAGCAAATTCATATGTATAAAATAACTCCAAGATATCTCAGAGTATTCACTCTCCATTCTAAATTTAGTGATTGCCAGCTGGATTTGACAAATTAGTATGCCTAAACCAAGCTATAATTTTAAACTGAAAATTAGAGATACAGTTAATTAGATAAGGATAAATAATAGTTGACCTAAGAGTTAAGCACATGAAGAGAAATTTAAAGTTGGAGTCTACATGCTGTAGCCACTGGGAGGCTTTGGTTTTTCTTTCTTTAAACAAGGAACATAATTCTTAAGCCTACTTGAAGATTAACTTCAATGAAGAGCACACTTGGGCAAGACTTTCTGCAAGCTTTTACTACATCTCTCAGTCTCTCTGCCACTGGATCCACACTGCCTTTTCTGTTTCTCAGAATGAACCAAACATGCTTGTATTGAGGTATGATCTAAATCCCATTGTTCTCACCTTTGCAAGACCATCATTGCATCATCTCTCTTCAGCACCATCAATT
This sequence comes from Bos mutus, assembly GCF_027580195.1. Lineage (NCBI taxonomy): Eukaryota > Metazoa > Chordata > Mammalia > Artiodactyla > Bovidae > Bos > Bos mutus. The sequence continues at coordinate 67,178,530 of NC_091628.1, forward strand.
TCTCTCTCCCTTCTGGAACTTCCTTATAAAATTGCTGGTATTACTTTAATAGAAATAATAATGCTGATGTTGATGCCTTGATCCAACAGTCCTCTGTAGCTCCTGTACCACTTTTCTGCTTCCTTTAGAGCAAGAACCTGGAAGGAGCTATTATACATTTTTTATGCATTCTCAGATGATTACTTATTAACATCCTGTGGCCTTTTATGTTTTTAATTTTTACTGGACCACAGTTGATATACAATGTTGTGTTAATTTCTACTGTACAGCAAAGTGAATCAGCTATACATCAATACATTTCATTCAGTCTAATGAGCACCACTTTGTCACTCTGCCTAAAGCCATTTAAAATCCAGTCAAGTGTTCTTACTGATTTTCAAAGTCTGAACATAGAAGGATGGCAAGGGCAATGCATACGTATCTCCAGGTGATGTGGGTGATGGTTCTTAGGCTCTGAGCCCAGATTTAACCTCAGAATCCTCCTCAACACTGTGTTCCAGAAAGCCACTATGTGTGTGGGTGCTCAGTCATGTCTGAATCTTTGCAACCCAATAAACTGTAGCCCACCAGACTCCTCTGTCCGTGGGATTCTCCAGGCAAGAATACTGGAGTGGCTTGCCACTTCCTCCTCTAGCGCATCTTCCCGACCCAGGGATCAAACCCACACTCCTACATTGTCAGGCAGATTCTTACCACTTGAGCCACAAATACACATTTCCCTTTTTTTTTTTTTATTTCCTTCCCCTTCAGGTCATCAAAAAGCATCAAGCAGAGTTCCCTGTGATATTTAGTATGTTCTCATTAGTTATCTATTTTATACATAATGTCAATGGTGTATAAATATCAATCACAAACTCCCAATTCATCTCACCCCCTATACTGTTTTTCACTTCTCCTCAAATTCCTTTTCAAAACTCATGCAATTTAGATTTTATCCCTCTATTATCAAAGTCATCAATGACTAAGTATTGCATATTCCCTAAGACCCACAGCCTCTTCTTTGCTCTGCTCATCTCTCTCCCTTGCCCCATTAAGTCATATTGACTTAATGGTTCTCCTCAAACGTGCCAAGCCTCCTTTCTCAGGGTGTTTGCACTTGGTGTACCTCTGCCTGAAGTTCTCTCCTCTGATATTCAGAGAGCTTTTTCCCCTACTGCCTTTAGATTTCTGGATCAAATGTCACCTTATTAGTGAGACTTTCCCTGACTACTTACATAAACTAAGTATCTTACATTTTGGCACTTTATATCAACTAGTACCCAGCTCTGTTTTTCTCATCAGCTCTTTTGAGTTGAACAAATAAGTGTTCCAAACGTACTTGTTTATTTGTTGTTGTCGATCTCATTTCCTTTGAGTTTACATTGGGAGTGCCATGGGCAGATGCTTTTTTACAGTGTTCTTAGCTGTATGTCTAGCTGTGGAGTCATGCCTGGCATGTAATAGGTACTCATTGAGTATTTGTTGTTATTTATTCATTTAATGCAGGACACTCAGGTTCAATTCCTGAGTCAGGAAGATCTCCTGGAAAAGGAAATGGCAACCCACTCCAGTATTCTGGTCAGAAGAATCTCTTGGACAGAAAAGCCTGGCAGGCTACAGTCCATGGGGTTGCAAGAGTTGGACACGACTTAGTGACTAAATCACCACCATTCATTTAACTTAGTTCAGTTCAGTCGCTCAGTCATGTCTCACTCTTTCCCATCCCATGGACTGCAGCACACCAGGCCTCCCTGTCTATCTCAACTCCCAGAGTTTACTCAAACTCGTGTCCATTGAGCCAGTGATGCCATCCAACCATCTCATCCTCTGTCATCCCCTTTCTTCCCACCTTCAGTCTTCCCAGCATCAGGGTCTTTTCAAATGAGCCAGTTCTTCACATCAGGTGGCCAAAGTATTGGAGTTACGGATTTAACATCAGCCCTTCTCATGAATATTCAGGACTGATTTCCTTTAGGATGGACTGGTTGGATCCTCTTGCAGTCCAAGGGACTCTCAAGAGTCTTCTCCAACACCACAGTTCAAAAGCATCAATTATTCAGCACTCAGCTTTCTTTATAGTCCAACTCTCATGTCCATACATGACTACTAGAAAAACCATAGCCTTGACTAGACAGACCTTTGTTGGCAAAGTAATGTTAATGCTGTCTAGGTTGGTCATAACTTTCTTCCAAGGAGGAAGCATCTTTTAATTTCATGGCTGAAGTCACCATCTGCAGTGATTTTGGAGCCCAGAAAAATAAAGTCAGCCACTGTTTCCACTGTTTCCCCATTTATTTGCCATGAAGAGATGAGACCAAGATACCATGGTCTTAGTTTTCTGAATGTTGAGCTTTAAGCTAACTTTTTCACTATTCTCTTTTACTTTCATCAAGTGGCTCTTTAGTTTTTCTTTGCTTTCTGCCATAAAGATGGTGTCATCTGCATATCTGAGGTTATTGATATTTCTCCCAGCAATCTTGATTCTAGCTTGTGCTTCATTCAGCCCAGTGTTTCTCATGATGTACTCTGCGTAGAAGTTAAATAAGCAGGGTGAAATATACAGCCTTGATGTACTCCTTTCCCGATTTGGAACCAGTCTGTTGTGCTATGTCCAGTTCTAAACTGTTGCTTCCTGACCTGCATACAGATTTCTCAAGAGGCAGGTCCTGTGGTCTGGTATTCCCATCTCTTTCAGAATTTTCCACAGTTTGTAGTGACCCCACAGTCAAAGGCTTTGGCATAGTCAATAAGGCAGAAATAGATGTTTTTCTGGAACTCTCTTGGTTTTTTGATAATCAAACGGATGTTGGCAGTTTGATCTCTGGTTCCTCTGCCTTTCTAAAACCATCTTGAACATCTAGAAGTTCACAGTTCACATACTGTTGAAGCCTGGCTTGGAGAATTTTGAGCATTACTTTGCTAGCATGTGAGATGAGTGCAACTGTGCGGTAGTTTGAGCATTCTTTGGCATTGCCTTTCTTAGGGATTGGAATGAAATCTGACCTTTTCCAGAGCTGCAGCCACTGCTGAGTTTTCCAAATTTGCTGGCATATTGAGTGCAGCATTTTCACAGCATCATCTTTTAGGATTCGAAATAGCTCAACTGGAATTCCATCACCTCCACTAGCTTTGTTCATAGTGATGCTTCCTAAGACCCACTTGAGTTCACCTTCCAGGATGTCTGGTTCTAGCTAATTGATCATACCATCGTGATTATCTGGGTTTGAAAATATTTTTTGTGCAGTTCTTCTGTGTGTTCTTGCCACCTCTTCTTAATCGCTTCTGCTTCTGTTAGGTCCATACCATTTCTGTTCTTTATTGAGCCCATCTTTGCATGAAATGTTCCCTTGGTATCTCTAATTTTCTTGAAGAGACCTCTAGTCTTTCCCATTCTACTGTTTTGTTCTATTTTTTGCACTGATCACTGAGGAAGGCTTTCTTATCTCTCCTTGCTATTCTTTGGAACTCAGCATTCAAATGGGTGTATCTGTCCTTTTCTCCTTTGCTTTTCACTTCTCTTCTTTTCACAGCTATTTGTAAGGCCTCCTCAGACAGCCATTTTACTTTTTTGCACTTATTTTTCTTGGGGATGGTCTTGATCCCTGTCTCCTATACAATCTCACAAACCTCCGTCCATAGTTCATCAGGCACTCTGTCTATTAGACCTAATCCCTTGAATCTATTTCTCACTTCCACTGTATAATCATAAGGGATTTGATTTAGAAATTGTAAGGGATCTCTTATTCTTATTCATTTAATGATCGTAAGCATATATCAAATGCTTGGTATGCACAAGATACTAGATTAGGGGTTTAAGAGCTCAATTATGAATGGCACAGGTTTCTTGATCTTTGTAATTATTCTATACCACCTAGGAGTACCAGGAAGACATTATGGATGACACTGGACTCCTCCTGAAAGATAGGGAGGATATTCACACATGGAGATGCTTTAGAATTTCAAGCATGAAATAAAGCACAAAGGTAGAAAAGTGTTGGGAAAATATTTGGCTAATGTAGCTTGTCTAAAACAAGTGATAATATGGTTGAGAATGATGAGTGAGTGAGTGTTAGTCACTTAGTCGTGTCCAACTCTTTTTGACCCCAAGGACTGTAGCCTACCAGGCTCCTCTGTCCGTGGGATTCTCTGGGCAAGAATACTGGAGTGGGTTGCCATTCCCTTCTCCAGGGGATCTTGCTGACCCAGGGATCAAACCTGGGTCTCCTGAATTGCAGGCAGATTTTGAGAATGATGAGAAGCAGGTAAAATTATTGTTTCTAATTTTTGAAAATGTGATATAATACACATAACATGCAATTTCCTAGTTTAGCCATTCTTAAGCATACAGTTCAGTAGTACTAGCTAGATTAATATTATTGTGCAACCATCACCACTATTCATCTCCAGAACTCTTTTCATCTTAAAATTGAAATTCTGTTCCCATTAAACAGTAACTCCCCAGGACCCCCTACTTTCAGCTCCTGGCTATCATCATTTTTTTTTTTTAATTTTCCTTTTCCCCCAGCTTCTGGTAACTACCATTCTACTCTCTGTTACTAAGAGTTTTTTTTTTTTTTTTTTTTTTTTTTTTTAAGATTCCACATAAATTCAGATCATTCATTATTTGTCCTTCTGAGCCTGCCTGTTTCACTTAGTAGAATTTCCTTAAGTTGTGTCATGTTGTCACAAATGCACAGCTTCTTTCTTTTTGAGGCTGAATATGGAATGTTTTATATGTATATATCATTTTATATAAATATTTACATATTTATATAAGTGGACTATTATATAAATAATTATATATGTATAATCATATATGCTGCTACTGCTGCTAAGTCACTTCAGTCATGTCTGACTTTGTGCGACCCCATAGACAGCAGCCCACCAGGCTCCCCCGTCCCTGGGATTCTCCAGGCAAGAACACTAGAGTGGGTTGCCATTTCCTTCTCCAATGCATGAAAGGGAAAAGTGAAAGTGAAGTCGCTCAGTCATGCCTGACTCTTAGCGACCCCATGGATTGCAGCCCAGCAGGCTCCTCCATCCATGGGATTTTCCAGGCAAGAGTACTGGAGTGGGGTGCCATTGCCTTCTCTGATAATCATATATAGAAAGTATGTATAAAATAGATATGGATATGATTTGTGCAAACTCCAGGAGATAGTGGATATGGAGCCTGGTGTGGTACCATCCATAGGGTTACAAAGAGTCAGATATGACTTAGAAACTAAAAACAACAAAAATATAAATATTATGTATATATTATGAATATACGTACATATATAATTTTCTTTATCCATTTGTCGAGACTAGGTTATTTTCAGACCTTGAGTGTTGTGAATAATACTGCAATGAACATGGGAATACAGTTATTTCTTTAAGATAGTGACTGTATTTCCTTTGGATATACACCCAGAGGTGGGATTGCTGGATTGAATGGTAGTTCCATTTTTAATTTTATGAGGAATCTCCATACTGTTTTCCATGGTGACTGCACCATTTGCAATCCCATCAGTGGGTTACCAGGGTTCTTCTCTTTTCTCCACATCTTTACCAACCTGTCATCTCTTGCCTTTTTGATGATACCTAACAGATGTGCAATGACATCTCATTGTGGTTTGGGTTTCCATTTCCTTGATTATTAGTGATGCCGATCAGCTTTTCATGTGCCTGCTGGCCATTTGTACATCTTTGAAAAAATGTTTATTCAGGTCTTTTTCCATTTTTCAGTCTAGGTATTAGGAGATTTTTTGCTGTTTAGTTGTAAACTGGATATATTGAAAAAAAAATAGCCCAAATTTCACAATAGCCTTTCTCCTTCTCTCAAATATTTGTAAATTTATGTTTTTTTTTTAATTCATAGATAGGGACTATCCCTAAATTATTTGTATCTACTGTGTATCCTTTCTAGTTTGACTAATTTTACCATGAACTATTACTTATTTTTATATGTAGGTATGTTTATGAATATGTATGATACCCTAGAGAAGGAAATGGCAATCCACTCCAGTATTCTTGCCTTAAGAATCCCAAGGGCAGAGGAGCCTGGTGGACTACAGTCCAAGGGGTTGCAAAGAGTCGGACATGACTGAAGCAACTTAGCACACACATACCCATGTGTATACACGTATATCCTCTGTTCTAGAATAAGTGCCTCAAAGCCATTAAATAAAAGCCACCTAATTCGTGTACTTCTTTCCATTTCTGCATAAGATGATTTCTTCTACCTGGTAGTCATTCAAGTAAAGTTTCTGGTATTAATAAAGGCAGATGTCTTTAATTGCAACATTACTCAGTTAAAATATTAAAAAGGTAGAATAAGGAAAAATTTTAGAGGTTCTCTAACATTAGCCAGTTTGAGTTTGTCAGTAGAAATGGAAGCCTAGACAAGATTTTTAAACTTGAAAGTCACAATCCAACTTGTACTTTAGAGAGATGAATCCAGCATCAAAAATTGTATTGCTGCAGGGAGGTTTCAGAACAGGGAGGCAATCTGGGAGATAATTCCAATAGGTAATTCAACTAGTTAAAAGGTAATGAGTATCTGAAATAGAGTGGAACAAATGAAGATGAGAAAGGGAGGAGGAAAAGCAAGACTATTGTTTAGGTATCAGATATAAGACTCAGGAGGTTATCATTTTAAGGAACATCAAAGAATTTAAAATTTTGACACCAAAATTTTTTAAGTCTGAGGGATTTAAAGAACAGTCGAGCCACTGTCAGAAATAGGGAAATGTGAAAGTTTTTGATAAAACTCATTTTGGGATTTAGACTCCAGGGTACTTGTGGCCATCTGGGTAGAGATGTTTAGGAAACAGCAGTTGTATTTGAATTTAACGGAAGAGATCAATACTAAAAATGCAGATTTTGGGTACACCTGCAAGGAACTAATGATTCAAGTTCTGGTTGATTATTATCCTGTTTCTTCTTTGGATGAGTTACAGTCAAGTGAGAAAAAATTACAACAGGCTGGCTTTTGAATTAGTGCAGGTGTGATTTGTCAACGAAAATACATAATAAGAATATAAGTAGAAACTGAGTAGTCAAGTGAATTTGTGGATGAAGAATTAGCAGAAATTTGGGTGAAACTATAAGTAGTAAATATATTCAAATAGTAAATAAAAATAATTATCCCTACATAGAGACAGAATTCGGAGAAGGCAATGGCAACCCACTCCAGTACTCTTGCCTGGAAAATCCCATGGATGGAGGGGCCTGGTAGGCTGCAGTCTATGGGGTCACTAGGAGTCAGACACGACTGAGCGACTTCACTTTCACTTTTCACTTTCATGCATTGGAGAAGGAAATGGCAACCCAGTCCAGTGTTCTTGCCTGGAGAATCCCAGGAACGGGGAGCCTGGTGGGCTGCTGTCTATGGGGTCGCACAGAGTCGGATACAACTGAAGTGACTTAGCAGCAGCAGCAGAGACAGAGTTTAGTGGGGCTTCCCTAATGGCTCAGTAGTAAAGAATCCTCCAGCAATGCAGGAGACCTGGGTTCCATTCCTAGGTTGGGAAGATCCCCTGGAGGAGGGCATGGCAACCTACTCCAGTATTCTTGCCTGGAAAATCCCATGGACAGAGGATCCTGATTGCCTACAGTCCATGGGTTGCAAAAAGTCAGACATGATTGAAGCAACTGAGAACGCACACACAGGGACAGAGTTTAGTAATAACTTGTGTTTGGGGCATTACTATAGAAATGACCAACTAAGTATTAATTCATGTCAACCAATATTCACTGTTGTCTTTTTTTTATTGCCAAATATATGGTTTAAAAAGTTTGGTAAACTTATATCTACCTCTCAAGGTGCTTCCTATATGGTAATCATAGACATGTATTGCTTATGATGCTAGAAATATTTGTATCTTTCATTAAGAACACAAATGAGCCAAAGGTCATTTCTGTTTCTGGAGAGGAATATGAGAATTCAGAAGGAAGGTGTGACCATCTAGATAAAGAAATACATGCTCTCTCTTTTGTCCACTCCAGGATGGGAGGGAATAAGAAAGCATGAATAAGAAAGCATGAGAGGAGGTTTTATGGAAGTCATAGCACTGTGAACAAAAACTCAGTACAGAACATGGCAAAACATTTAGTATAACCTTCTGCATATTGTACAAATATTGCGTGGGTTACTATGGTACCAGATGAAGCTAGATCAGAGACCCAGGGCCATATAAAGGAAGTCTCTGTCTACCCTGATGAGGTGTTAGAACACTGAGAGAGCCTTAAACCCTGGAGAAACAGGGTCTAATGTGAACTTTAGAAATGTCCCCGGCTTCTATAAAATTGGGTTAAACAGTGGTGGTGGGTGGGTGGCAAGGGGAGTAGCGATCAAAGGAAGGACTGGGAAGAAGATTGCAATAATCCAGAGATCCAGAGAAGAGGTTAAATAATCCTCTACATTACTAGGCATGGGACAGAAGGAAGCAGACAGGCAGATTTCAAAAGTAATTTCACTAAATTTGCTAACTGTCTAGATGTGAGAATGAGGGAGAAAACTGAATAACAGTTACCTGGTGTGAAAAGCAAGATGGATAGAGGCAACATCCGTGAGAGAGGGAAAGAAAGAACAAAAGATGTCAGAGAAAAAGTCCTGAGGCTCCTTTCAGATGAGACAAGTCTGCAGTGTCCATAAGCATCCAAGAGAAGATGCTCAGTAAACAGGGGCTGAATGACTTTGGACTCAGATGAGAGATCAAGGCTGAAGATTATGGTTCATTGATTTGTAAGTAATAATTGAGTGCTTAAGAAGAAATGAGATTGACTTTAGGAAGAGTATAGGGGGAAAAAAAAGAAACAAACATTGGAGAGAAACTTGAGAGCTCAAGTACAGATGTTTCAGAAACAGCCAGAGTAGCTAAAAAGCAGCTGCTAAGGATATATAGTGTGACAAGCAAGATTGGGATTCATGAGATGATGGTCAGAAGATTAAAGACATGATGATACTGAGGGAATCAGTTAAAACAATGACATAATACTGGGTTTGAAAAAAATGGTCAATGGAGCTATAGCAGTGGGTAATGGGATTGAGCCATTATCTAGAGAAGATAATAAGTCTAATTCAGACTATATCACACCTCTGCCCTAGACAAAAAACAGTGAGACTTTTATATAGAAATATAGATAGATAGGTGTGGGTAGATAGAGATATATCATCCCACAGTATGTCTATACTATATACAATATCCTAAAATGTATAATACAGTAATTGATAACTGTTAAATGCAAAAAGAAATTACTGACTAATATATTGAGATATATAGGGTGCTTTCTTTATGAAAAAGATCAAATTTATTCTTCTGGTCACCTGGGATTTGAGATTTTGATCCACAATATTGACCAGCATCTTCCCTATTTCTATGGCATCCACTGCCTAAAGCAAATTAGGACTCTGCTAGCCCAGCATAGATGCAATGTACGTCTTTTTACAGATTACTTCTAGGTGGTTATTTATGTTTGAGATGCCAGTAGCGAGAAACACAACTTTTCATCCTTTGTTAGCACACTTGACATCTCCATGCACTGGGTGCATTTCTACAGCACACCTGACATCTTTGAAAATGTTAAGTCACATCAGAACAATTATTTTGAATTTCAGTCCTCTGGAATCAGTGGTGCAGAAGGTCTCTTGGTAAAGCTTAGGTCTAAGATAATTGTGTTTTCTTTCGTTTTTGGATTCATATGGACTCATATGGTTTAGAGAGATTTGGCATGGTCCTGAAACTTTCCCTCCAGCCAGCTTGCCACTCCAGATGGCATTGCCTTTCTGAACAAGCTGATTCCTCTGGTCATGGAGGTAAAATAGCATTTATTTATAAGTCCTTGGCTAGTCTTGCTTATAACTATTATTCACTTCATTGATCATGAATATACAGTTTTTAACTCGTGATATTCTTGACTAGTGGCAGGCATTTTAAAAACTCTCTAGGCTGATTATAAACAAGCAAAAAAGTAATTCAGTTTTTCAAAGTCATGTTACTTACATACATGGGTTCTACAAACATCAAGTTCAACATAAAATTACCTTTAGGTAGCTTACACTCTAAACCATTGTTTGACTTAAGTATGTGATTGAGTCTTTTTTAATTTACTTTTTCTTATTTTAATTGAAGTATAGTTGATGTATGGCTTCCCTGGTGGTTCAAACGGTTAAGACTCTGCCTGGAATGCAGGAGACCTGGGTTCAGTCCCTGGGTTGGAGCGATCCCCTGGAGAAGGAAATGGAAACCCACTCCAGTATTCTTGCCTGGAGAATCCCATAGAGGATTCAGAGGAGCCTGGTGGGCTACAGTCCATGGGGTCACAAAGAGTCGGACAAAACTGAGCGACTAACACTTTGACTTTCACTATAGTTGATGTACAATATAAATTGCAGGTTAATAATATAGTGATTCACAGTTCTTAAAGGTTACACTTCATTCATATTTATTATAAATAATTGTATTGTACAACATATCCTCTAGCCTGTTTTATACCTAATAATGTACACCTCTTACTCCTCTATCTCTAATCTTGCCCAGCCTTCTCCCCAGCTGGAAACCACTAGTTTGTTCTCTATATCTGTGAGTCTGATTTTTGTTATAGTCACTAGTGTTTTGTATTTTTCAGATTCCACATGTAAGTGATATCATGCAGCATTTGCTTTTCTTTGTCTGACTTATTTTCTTTAGGATAATGACCTTCAAGTCCGTCCATGTTGCTGCAAATGGCAAATTTTTCATTCTTTTTTTCTTTTTTTTTTTTTTTTTTTTATTCCACTATATGTGTGTGTGTCTGTGTGTGTGTGTGTGTGTGTGTGTGTGTATATGTATATACCACATCTTATTGGTTCTTTTTTCATACAAATTTTCCTCTTTTTAAATTTGAGATCATCATTTCAGCAATACTGATGAACACAAGCCTTCAGAAAAACACATCTTTATATAATCCCTCAGTTTTTGAGTTCTGAGTTCTAGAATATTCATTCTCTGTCAATAAAAATATTGGTCTCCAAACTGTCATCTAATTGTTTCCTCAAAATGGGGTATTGATTCAGCACATACATCTCACATTATCATACTGAAAGACTTTATCATACTGAAAGATTAAGCCATAATGAATAGAGTATCTATATAAGATGTACTTCATAGGGTTACTTCAAATTTCATTTGAACTTGTAAATATTTAATGACTTCTGACTTTAGTTTTTCTGGAAACTAACTTCAAAATAAATACTTTGCTCACTGTAATTTCAAGTAAGAGTTTTCCAGTAATAAAAGCAAAATAGAAAGGCTTTATAAACCTAAAGAACTAACAATATTTTCTTCAGAACTACTTGTATTTAATTATTATTTGCATCTTATTTTAAGTAATTCTCTCCCAATCCACTCCCCCGCCCCCCTTACCACACACACACACAGAAAATAATCATGGGTGTGATACATCTTCCCAATAGCCCTTTTGAAGTTAAAGCCAGAGGAACTCCTATAGGTTTCTCCATCTGCCTTCTATTTATGTGAGATAGCTTTACTACCCAATTTGTCTATCAAGAACTGCAAGTCACATTTTAAACTTAATGTGAGTTCATTGCAATTCCATTTAGTTACTCAATATGGAGGGCCTTACGGTAGATTTTAAGGACCAACATTGGATATCCTGATGATAACATTCTATATAAGTATTCATCTCATACTTTTATTAATATGATATCATCCCAAATGCTCACAATAGTAGAATTTGGTTCCTCAGTCATTATCACATACATGAATATTCCTCACTGACACAAAATTTTTAGCATTTTGGTAAACTGGCTTAACAGTCTCTTGAGCTTTATGTGCACAAAGTTATATTATCCCTTTTTGTGGCTGAGGAAATAGCGTTCAAGAACTAAAAGCACTGCATTCATTAAAGCCAACTGGCATTCTCCTGGATTATACCTTTGAACCAGAGGGAAGGGAAATTAATAAGAAAAAGAAGAAAAATGTAAAAATCAAAGAGCAAGTACATAACAGTTTGCTTCAGCTTCTGAGTGGTTATATTTAGTTTCATATTGGAAAAAGAGAAGGCATTTTATGTTTTCAAGAGAGAGTGCAAGTTAGAGCTTTGGAAATAATAGGCAGGTCCCTGGGGTGTGCACTGACCTCTTCCTTTCTCCTTAGTAAATGAGTCTGAACACTGGTTATGGAGTGTATTGATCATATATTGAAATGACAGATGGCCTTCACATTAGCTTGCACACAAATCTCTTAATGAAACCTATTGTAACATGTCAGAGGCAACATAAGAATTGAACTAGACATTGATAGACAGGACCTTCCACTGAACATTGAAAACATGTAGATTCTCCATGATTAAATCGATGCTTCTGACTTTAATGAGCTGCTATTGATTGGGTGTTTACCACGACAATATATTATGATATTGCTGTTCACCGTGCCATAGCTAAGAGCTTGTAAGCATTTCTGTTATAAATCCTTTTTTTTACAAGCTTGTAGCTCAACCATAAAATGAGCCATTGATACGACACTTACCAGGCAGTCATTTTGACTGCAAGTTATTTTCCACAATTAAAATGTGTGTGTGTGTGTGTGTGTGTGTGTATGAAAAACTATTTAGCAATTTCAATTTTGACTAACCAGAAAAATGGAAGCTTGAGCTAGTCTATGAACTGTGTGAATATGTAATAAAGACTTCATCTTGTTGAAAAGATTTAATATATGCTCTACTGATCTACCTCATAGGACCCCAAGTTCAGTTCATTTACTCAGTCATGTCTGACTCTTTGCAACCCCATGAACCACAGCACGCCTGGCCTCCCTGTCCATCACCAACTCCCAGAGTTTACCCAAATTCACGTCCATTGAGTCGGTGATGCCATCCAACCATCTCATCCTCTGTCGTCCCCTTCTCCTCCCGCCCTCAATCTTTCCCAGGGTCTTTCCAAATGAGTCAGCTTTTCGCATCAGGTAGCCAAAATACTGGAGTTTCAGCTTCAGCAGCAGTCCTGCCAATGAACACCCAATGAATGACTGATCTCCTTTAGGATGGACTGGTTTGATCTCCTTGCAGTCTAAGGGACTCTCAAGAGTCTTCTCCAACACCACATTTCAAAAGCATCAATTCTTCGGTGCTCAGCTTTCTTCACAGTCCAACTCTCAGATCCATACATGACCACTGGAAAAACCATAGCCTTGACTAGATGGACCTTTGTTGGCAAAGTAATGTCTCTGCTTTTTAATATGCTGTCCAGGTTGGTCATAACTTTCCTTCCAAGGAGTAAGCATCTTTTAATTTCATGGCTGCAGTCACCATCTGCAGTGATTTTGGAGCCCCCAAAAATAAAGTCTGACACAGTTTCCCCTGTTTCCCCATCCATTTGCCATGAAGTGATGGGACCGGATGCCATGATCTTCGTTTTCTGAATGTTGAGCTTTAAGCCAACTTTTTCACTCTCCTCTTTCACTTTCATCAAGAGGCTTTTTAGTTCCTCTTCACTTTCTGCCATAAGGGTGGTGTCATCTGCATATCCGAGGTTATTGATATTTCTCCCGGCAATCTTGATTCCAGCTTGTGCTTCTTCCAGCCCAGCGTTTCTCATGATGTATTCTACATATAAGTTAAATAAGCAGGGTGACAATATACAGTCTTGACATCTTCCTTTTCCTATTTGGAACCAGTCTGCTGTTCCATGTCCAGTTCTGGCTGTTGCTTCCTGACCTGAATACAGGTTTCTCAAGAGGCAGGTCAGGTGGTCTGGCATTCCCATCTCTTTCAGAAATTTCCACAGTTTATTGTGATGAACACAGTCAAAGGCTTTGACATAGTCAATAAAGCAGAAATAGATGTTTTTTTTTCTGGAACTCTCTTGCTTTTTTGATGATCCAGCGAATGTTGGCAATTTGATCTCTGGTTCCTCTGCCTTTTCTAAAACCAGCTTGAACATCTGGAAGTTCACGGTTCACGTATAGCTGACGTCTGGCTTGGAGAATTTTGAGCATTACTTTACTAGCATGTGAGATGAGTACAATTGTGCAGTAGTTTGACCATTCTTTGGCATTGCCTTTCTTAGGGATTGTAATGAAAACTGACATTTTCCAGTCCTGTGGCCACTGCTGAGTTTTCCGAATTTGCTGGCATATTGAGTGCAGCACTTTCACAGCATCATCTTTTAGGATTTGAAAAAGCTCAAGTGGAATTCTATCACCTCCACTAGCTTTGTTCATAGTGATACTTCCTAAGGCCCACTTGACTTCATGTTCCAGGATGTCTGACTCTAGGTGAGTGATCACACCATTGTGAATATCTGGGTCGTGAAGATCTTTTTTGTACAGTCCTTCTGTGTATTCTTGCCACCTCTTATTATCTTCTGATTCTGTTAGGTCCCTAGCATTTCTGTCCTTTATTAAGCCCATCTTTGCATGAAATGTTCCCTTAGTAATCTCTCATTTTCTTGAAGATATCCCTATTCTTTCCTATTCTATTGTTTTCTTCTATTTCTTTGCATTGATCACGGAGGAAGGCTTTCTATCTCTCCTTGCTCTTCTTTGGAACTCTGCATTCAAATGGGTCTATCTTTTTCTCCTTTGTTTTTTCAAGACCATTCCCAAGGACCCCAAGAAATGGTCCTAAAAGTAGGAAATGGAAAATGACATGCTGCCAGTTTCTCCTTGAGTTTGAACCCTGAACTATCAACTTGGCACTTAAGCTAGTCTGATCTACAGCATTATTGCTAAAGTACTAACAACGTATGGCTAGTTTTGTTGTGAATTGAAAAGCTGAAGAAAATGGCATTTGTCATTTTACTCAACCCGGAGAACATGTTAAAATATGCAAATATTATTATTTTATTTAAATTATAAAAGGCTGATTTTGGAACACGTTGAAATTTCAAAGGGTATTTCTGTCCTTTATTTTTGACAGAAATATCCTTTACCACACTACTGGGTTTATGAATGTGATAACTATTTTAAGCATCCAGTGATCGATTCTCTTTCAAGGAGGCACTTAAATGTTTGCTGGATGATGTGAATGAATGAATGTCATCGATGAATGGGTAAACATTATAAGAATCTTGATTTTCATCTCTCCAGTTCTAATGAAATCTGAATATTACTTTGTCAGAAGACAATCAGTTTCAGCCTTTACTTCAAAACACCAGTTTTAAAGTTTTACTTTCAGTAGTAAAAAAAAAAAAACAGCTTTTTCTTGACCCACTGATTGTGAGTACTTTTTTTGAAGCACATTTTGGGAGTTCTTGGTCAGGCAAAAATATGCTGATATACCCTTGGATTCTGTTATATTCTAAGGGATTTCAGGGTATCTATTGGATTACTAAGTATTTCCAGGAAACCCAAATTAACAGTATAAGTGCTTTATGTCAAATTGGTAGAATGTAAACTAAAGTAAGTTTCCTTTTTATTTGAAGAAGCACATTTTAGATATTAATTAAGGAACCATTAGCCTATCCTTTGAGTTTTTCTATATTATATTCATTATACTCTTACATCACAGTCTTATATCAGTGCCAGGTATTGCTAGTAGAGGTGGAAGTTGGTTAAATCATGTCATATTAACTACCTGGTAATATGTAGAATGCTGTTACGTATAAGACATTTTCTCTTTTTTTATGATAAAACAATGCACACTCTTTTATTTCTCACAATATTTGTAAGCTCATTAGTTTTGTTGTGTGACCTGCGTGATTTTTGATAGAAATAAGACACTATTTAAACACGATTATTATTATTTATCCTTCAGACACAAAGGAGTCAATTTATTATGACAAAACTTTTTAACGTTTCTAAAGTACATAGAGAGCTATATTAATATTAATATGCTTCCTTTCAATTTCCAATGACATACTTCAATGGGGATATTTACTACAATTTTAGTTCAATGAAATGTAGGAGGCACATAGGTAGAAAGTATACGAATGTCTAATTATGCTGAATGACTCCTGCCATTCCAAGAGCCACTACTTTGTAGAATTCAATAAGGGAAGAAACATATTCAGACAATTCAACTCACCTTTCTCATAGTGATCATGAATGATAGCCAGTATTGGAGAATGTAGGACCAGATTCTCCATCCATTAAAATCCATATGAGTTTTATAGTAGAAGTCCCAAGCAGACTATTTCTCTTAGTTAGAGTTAGAGTCTGCTTCACTGAGTTGTGCAGCTTTATAACTGCCACAAGTATTGAAGTTGGACTGAATATTTTTTCAGCTCTATCCACACACACACAAAATTTAGGCTGAATCAGAATAATCTCAATGAAGTGTATAAATGAGTGTCTTGATAATGTTCTCTTTAATTTCCAAATAATATTTAGAAAAGTTTTAAGGTTTTCTTTTCTACACAATGTAATAAATGATTAAAAAAAGAGAGAGAGATAGTAATGCTAATTCCTAAAATTCTAGAATAAAATGTTTCCTCTCCATCATTTTGTATTGATGAGATCTCCAACCTATGATGATATACTCTAGACAAATTAAACTCAAGGTAATTATATATTGGGCATTGGTGAGTTATATCATTTTCAGGGTTGCCCTGGTGCCTTAGTCAGTAAAGAATCCATGTGCAACACAGGAGACCTGGGTTTGATCCCTGGGTTGGGAAGATCCCCTGCAGGAGGGCATGGCAATGCACTCCAGTATTCTTGCTGGAGAATCCCCATGGACTACAGTCCATGGGGTTGCAGAGTCTGACACAACTGAGCAACTAAGCACATATTTTCAGTTTTCCTTTCTTGAGTTAAATCTCCTTGAAGCAGTATTACAGAGGAGAAAAGGTAGTATCAGAAGGGGGAAAAAAATAATGTGAAAAACATATCAGGTAACACAGAAAATGAAAAGACAATAAGTCTTAAGAGGAATTAAGGGACCAGGTACAGCAGTACAACTAGCATTTTCTAGTTTCACAAAAGGAAATTGTTTTTCTTAATTTTTTTTTTTTTGTATCTTTATTTCCTTAGAGCTCTCTTGAATCACTGTACCACTCCAAGTAGTTAAATGATATGGCGATCACTTAGGCTAAGATGACCCTTAGTCCCAAAGAGGAGTAATCCTTAAATTCAGTTTATTCTGAACTGAGTACAAACTCAAAAACAATGGAAAGGATGTAGCTCTGTGCAGAGTGTCATGTTATTGCATTTTCCCTCTCGGAGATCTAAGCCATCAGCTAACCTATCGTCTCTCTTGTTGATTGCCAAGCATGATATGTATGTTTTGTGACCTTCAACAGCACTGTATCTACAACACTCCCACACTAAAAGCATTTCTATAGAAACAAAAAAGAATGAGGAAAATAACATTACTTACATTGTTCTAGGATTTTTATTTTCACCAGTTGCTTAAAATAGACATGCTTCCAGTAGGAAATAGCTCTTCTAAGGTATAATGAAGAACAAAATGCAAATGAAAAATTGATATTTAGAAACCTTTTGCTACACTATAATACAATTCGTCTTTTACTAGAAGTACAACCTAAGATATGAACATTTTTCTCTTCCTACTGTGAGCTAACACTATACAAAGACTGGGTTAGAGAAAGCAATCTGTT
This sequence comes from Bos mutus, assembly GCF_027580195.1. NCBI lineage: Eukaryota > Metazoa > Chordata > Mammalia > Artiodactyla > Bovidae > Bos > Bos mutus. The sequence continues at coordinate 67,196,051 of NC_091628.1, forward strand.
TCATAACTGTGCCAATCTGTGGAAACATTTGAAGAAGTACCTACGTAATAATAGTTTTAGTATGATGTAGTCTCATTTATTTCTGCCTTTGTTGCCAAATTCAAAAACCACCACCAAGGCCTATGTCAAGGAGCTTACTACCTATGTTTTCTTTGAACTTTATGGTTTCAGGTGTTACATTCAAGTCTTTAATCCATTTTGAGTTATTGTTTATGTGTGGTGAAAGATAGTGGTGTTTTATGCTTTTGCATATGACTGCCCAGTTTTCCCAGAATCACTTATTGAAGTGACTGTTCTCGGCTCCTCTGTCATAAACTAACTGACCACATAAGTATGAATTCATTGCTTGGCTTCTGTTCTATTAATCTATGTATCTGTTTATATGCCAGTACCATACTGTATTAATTACTCTAGCATGATAATATAGTTTCAAATCAGGGAGCATGATACATCCAGCTTTGTGCTTCTTAAGATTGGATTGGCTATTTGGGGTTTTTTGTTCAGTTCAGTTCAGTCGCTGAGTCATGTCTGACTCTTTGCAACCCCATGGACTGCAGCATGCCAGGCTTCCCTGTCCAACATCAACTCCCAGAGTTTACTCAAACTCATGTCCATTGAGGCGGTGATGCCATCCAACCATCTCATCCTCTGTCGTCCCCTTCTCCCACCCTCAATCTTTCCCAGCATCAGGGTCTTTTCAAATGAGTCAGCTCTTCGCATCAGGTGGCCAAAGTATTGGACTTTCACCTTCAACATCAGTCCTTCCAATGAACACCTAGGACTGATCTCCTTTAGGATGGACTGGTTGGATCTCCTTGCAGTCCAAGGGACTCTCTCAAGAGTCTTCTCCAACACCACAGTTCAAAAGCATCAATTTGTGGTTCCACACAAATTTTCAGATTATTTGTTTAATTGCCTTGAAAAATACCATTGGAATTTTCAGTGAGATTGCATTGAACCTGTTGATTTCTTTGTGTAGGGTGTTATCAATTTTAATAATATTTATTTTTCCAATTCTTTCAAGATACTCATGGAATATCTTTCCATTCATCTGTACTTTCCTCAGTTTCTCTAATTAATAGATCTTTCACCTGCTTAAATTTATTCCTAGGGTTTTTTTTTTTTTTTTTTGATGCAATTATAAATGGAATTGTTTTCTTTATTTTTGCTTCTGAGAGTTTGTTAGTGTGTAGAAACTCAATAGATTTTTGTGTATTGATTTTGTATCCAGCAACTGTACTGAATTTGTTTAGTCTTTCAGCTTTTCACCATTGAACATGATGTTAGCTCTAGGTCTGTCATATATGACTTTTATTATGTTGAGGTATATTGCCTCTATGCCCACTTTCTGGAGCATTTTTTTTTAACCATAAATAGATTAAGAATATTGTCAAAAGATTTTTCTGCATATACTGAGATGGTCATATATGGTTTTGAATTCTTTAATTTGTTGATAATAGTGTATCACAATGATTGATTTGTGGATATTGAAAAATCCTTGCATCTCTGGGATAAATCCTGCTTGCTCATGTTGTATGATCCTTTTAATGTATTGTTGGATTCAGTTTGCTAGTATGTTGTTGAGGATTTTTATGTCTATGGTAATCTATAATATTGGCCTTTTTTTTCTTTTCTCTTGTGATATCTTTGCCTCATTTTGGTCTCAGGGTGATGGCCTCATGGAATGGGTTTGGGAGTATCCCTCCCTGTGCAGTTTTTGGAAGCGTTTGAGAAGGATAGATGTTTGCTCTTCTCTAAATGTTTGATAGAGTTCACCTGTGAAGCATCAGGTCCTGGACTTTTGTTGGAAGTTTTTTAATCATAGTTTCAATTTCAGTACTTGCGACTGGTCTGTCCCTATTTTCTATTTCTTCCTGGTTCAATCTTGGGAGACTACACCTTTCTAAGAATTTGTCCATTTCATTCAGGTTGTCCATTTTATTGGCATATGGTTGCATATAGTGGTCTCCCGTGATCTTTTGTATTTCTGTAGTATCCATTGTAGCTTCTTTTTCATTTCCAATTTTATTAGTTTGAGCCTTTTTTTTTTTTTGATGAGTCTAGCTAAAGGATTATCAATTTTGTTTATCTTTTCAAAGAATAAGCTTTTAGTTTCATTGATCTTTTCAGTTGTTTTGCTTATATATTTCTGCTCTGATCTTTATGACTTTTTTTCTTCTGCTAACTTTGGGTTTTGTTTGTTCTTTTTCTAGTTTTTTTTAGGTGTAAGGCTAGGTTGTTTATTTGAGATTTTTCTTGTTGGCTGAGTTAAGATTGTACTACTATAAACTCTCCTCTTAGAACTGCTTTTGTTGTGTCCCATAGGTTTTGGATTGTTGTACTTTCATTTTCACTTACCTTTGGTATTTTTTGATTTCTTCAGTGATCCAGTGGTTGTTTAATAGCATATTAAACTTAACTTCCATGTGTTTGTGTTTTTTTCCATTTTTTTATAATTGATTTCTAATCTCATAGTGTTGTAGTTGGAAAAGATGCTTGACTTGATTTCAATTTCCTTAAATGTACCTAGGCTCACTCTGTGCCCCAGCATGTGCTCAATCCTGGAGAATGTTCCATGTACACCTGAAGAATGCATATTCTGTTTTTGGATGGAATGCTAATATTTTGTAGAGGATTGTTGCACATATGTTCATCAGGGATATTGTCCTGAAATTAAAATAAGTGGGACTACATCATACCAAATAGCTTTGCACAGCAATGGAAACCATCCACAAAATGTAAAGGCAACCTACTGAATGGGAGAAAATATTTGCAAATGATGAATCTGATAAGGTCTAATAACCAAAGTACATAAAGAACTCATAAAATTCCATATCCCCAAAAAAATCTGATTTAATAATGGGCATAAGAGCTGAATACATATTCTTTCAAAGACGATACACAGATGGCTCAACATCATTACACCATCAGGAAAATGCAAATCAAAATTAGAATGATATGTCGCCTCATACCTGTTAGAATGGGTATTATCAAAAAGACAAGAAATAAGTGTTGGTAACAGTGTAGATAAAAGGGGGAACACTCTTGCACAGTGGAATATAAATAGATGCAGCCTCTGTGGAAAGCAGTATGGCACTAGCTCAAAGAGATAGATTTAGTAGTTAAAATATTGCTGAGCCACAAAGAGAATGAAATCTTTCCAATGTGAATGGACATTGAGGGCACTGTGCTAAGTGAAATGAATCAAGGAAGGACACGTGCTGTGCTCTCTCTCGTATACATAATCTGAAGAAAACAATACACTCGTAGATTCAGAGGAAAAATGCTGATTATTATAAGTGAGAGCCGTAGGGTGAGACAAATGTGTAAAAAGGCTTTTAAAAAGTTCCGTTTGCCAGATATATGTACAAAAAGGAAAATAAATAGGTAAAGTCTTAGCATAAGCATTTAGTTCCATACACCTACTGACTAGATATACTATCAGCTGAAAGTTTTTGAAGTTTGAGGGGAAAACATTTTGGCTAAAATCTTTGATCATCCACAACCTTATTGTACTTTTCCATAAAATAAATCAGAAAGAAGATAGAAGCTGACCTTCCAAACTCATGAAATCTTATTATTTTGTTAATTTCTACAGTTGTGAAATCTGGAACATTATAGAAAAGAAAGCAGCCTAGTATTGCACCCAGTCTAACAAATACAAGAAACCTTCTCTACTTCAGAGATATATTGAGGAGTTACCTAGCAGCTGCCAAATTTATATATCAAGTCACTTTCAGGAGGAGTCTTGGTCCTTCTAAATTAGATATTGTGGAAGGCAAAGGTTCTAGAGCAAGAGTTTCTCAATTTCAACATCAATCACATTTCAGAACAAATAATTATTTGTTGTGGGAGCTGTCCTGTGTATTAGAGGATGCTGAGCAATATCCCTGGTTTCTGCCCACTAGATGCATGTGGTGCTCCCTTCCCTATATTTGTGACACAAAAAATATCTCATTTTGGAGACTTCCACGTGTACTCCCATCAGGCACACAATGCCAGCCTTTCCTAATTTAGACTCACTACTTTAATAATAACCTAATTTGTTATTTTTTCCATCCCTTGTGACAACAATACAAATGACAATTGTACCTACTTGATGGAATTGTTGTGAAGATCTGAAACATCTAAGTGCTTAGAACATTGGCAAATAGAATATGCGAGAACTGTGGGATAATTCCCATGGGCAGAATACCATGAGTGACCATTGCTCTGAACGTAAGAGTGGCTGTTCTTTGACCATTGCAACCATTTGGCCACGAGATGGGGTGTTATCACCTCTGTTTGTACTTATTTTCAGGAATATTACACATTATATTGATCTTATTTCTCTTTTCTATAATTTGAGTAATGATTTTCTCTTTACCTATAACAATTAATAAACCAAAAATACAATGAGAAGAAATTGTTCAGTTTTATGTGGAAAGGATTCAAGACTTAAAATTTACATCATTACAATGGATAAAGTAATTTCACTCTCCCATTTCCAAGCAAAAGTCATAGAAAATTTGATTTAATATGTCATGACCAAGGCCACACACTTTGTGGAATTTAATTGCAAAAATCACTCTCTAATGCTGACAAAATGACCAAGCTCTTCCCTTAGATTTTTTTCAGAGATTTTTTTTCCCCCCAGACTTCTTTATAGCATTTATTTTGGGGATAATAAAGGACATTGAGAATAAGAAGCCATGGGCAGGTTGCTGATTTTGTTGACATCAGTATGGAGCAGTCTCATTAGATTAATAAGCTGCCATGTAAAACTCACCGCATAGGTATTTTCCCCATAGTCTTCTTATTGATTCTGAGCCAGACGCATGTTGCTTACAGCCTGATGAATTTAAGAATAGATCTAATGACTGCTTAATGTAGCCTTGCAAACAGCTTTCAAAAGTCATTAGGCCTGCAAACCAATAGGGTTTGCACCCTTGAGACATCATTCCACAGACAAATAGTTTTCAGTTTGACTTTTCTCTCTTAATTCATTGCTGATCTGTATGTAATTCATTAGGCCTGTACAAGTTTGGTTCTGCTGAAAGGAACTCTAAACTTGAGACTGAAATCTCTATTTGCCATATGGTTCTGCCACCTTAGAGCTCTGACCTGGATGGGTGATTTAATTTCTTGGGCCTCAGTTTCCTCTAGTATAGAAACTGATCTAAATCAGTTGTTTTCAACACGTAATGTCAGGGCTCACAGCATCAGTACCACCTGGGAACTTGTTAGAAATTCAGATTCTTGGTCCCCATACCAGACACAGTGGATCAGTACTCTGGGAATGTGACCAGGATAGCTGTGATTTAACAGGCACTCCAACTGATTCTGATTCATAATAAAGTTTGAGAACCACAATTGTAGGTCAGGGATCAGCAAATATTTTCTCTACAGGTTTAGATGGTAATATTTTAAGCTCTGTGGGAAGCAAAATCAAGGATATTATTCAGGTATCTATTTTAAAAGAGAAAAAATAAATTTTTCTTGATGTAATTTAAAACAGTAATAGTAATAGCTAAGACAATTTTTTGTTGTATGTGTCTACTAATGAAAATAATAGAACCCTTTTGAGGAAGGATATTCTTGCTGAGTTGGAGTACCAAGTCAATGTCCCCTTCATCAAATCAATTACCTATATTCATCTATAAAGTTCATCCTTGATCCTGGCCCATGCAAGGCAAAGTGCATGCTGGATTTGGGCTGCAGGCCAGAGTTTACCACTCCTGACACAGAAGATCTCTACAGTCCTTTCCATTTCCACCATTTATGAGTCTACTGCAATCAATGCTCAAGTTTTCTAACTACATCTAATTTTTCCTTTTCTTCAGATTAAATTTAAGAACCCCAATTATATGACATCTATATCAAATATCATATGATATCACTTCTATGTGGAATCTAAAACATATGATACAAAATGAACTTACTTTGATATTTGGCAAAACTAATACAATTATGTAAAGTTTAAAAATAAAATAAAATTTAAAAAAATCTAAAAAAAAAAAAAAAAACAGAAATAGATTCACAGCGTTAGAAAATAAATGTATGGTTACCAAAGGGGAAAGGTGGGAAACGGAGATAAATTTGGAGTTTGGGGATGACATAGTCACAGTACTGTATTTAAAATAGATAACCAACAAGGACCTAATGTGTAGCACAGGAAACTGTGCTCAATATTCTGTATTAACCTAAATAGGAAAAGCATTTGAAAAAGAATAGATACATGTATATATATATATATATAAATGAATCACTTTGCTGTTATACCTGAAACTAATACAACATTGTTAATCTACTATGCTCCAATATAAAATAAAAATTTTAAGAATAAAAAATTGAGAACCCAAATTATAAATTCAAATAGATCATTCTCAAGCTAACCCCATGTACCCAACACCACGACAATATACAGATATTTCAGAAAAACGAAACAGTGTCTGGATAAACTATAAAGTCCAAAATGGGTTCTTGTATTTATGAATTGAATTCTTCCAGAGTGAAGGGAAAAACTAACAATGGTCTTATCAGTTCAGTTGCTCAGTCATGTCTGACTCTTTGCAACCCCATGGACTGTAGCATGCCAGGCTTCCCTGTCCAACATCAACTCCCAGAGTTTACTCACTCATGTCCATTGAGTCAGTGATGCCATCCAACATTCCTCTGTCATCCCCTTTTCCTCCTGCCTTCAATCTTTCCCAGCATCAGGGTCTTTTCAAATGAGTCAGTTCTTCGCATCAGGTGGCCAAAGTATTGGAGGTTCAGCTTCAGCATCAGTCCTTCCCATTAATATTCAGGACTGATTTCCTTTAGGATTCACTGGATGGATCTCCTTGCAGTCCAAGGGACTCTCAAGAGTCTTCTCCAACACCACAGTTCAAAAGCATCAATTCTTAGGCGCTCAGCTTTCTTTATAGTCCAACTCTCATATCCATACATGACTACTGGAAAAACCATAGCTTTGACTAGACGGACCTTTGTCAGCAAGTAATGGTCTTATATATAGACTTTAAATATGATACAGTATCCATCAGCAACATTCTTTGTGTTCTTTACTGTCTATTGGGGCAAAGACTGTTAAAAGTCAGCAGTGTTTCAGAGATTAAACAAAATAAAACCTATCAAAGATATATGTTCTTTTAAATAATATATAAGCAGGAACTTAATATCCCAAGCAATTAGCTATTATCAAATTCTGAATAAGACATATTATTCAGATCCCCTCTTATCCATCCAGGTGGGAATATGAGAAATGGAAATCTTTCTTAATCAAAGTTTCCATCTTAAGTAAAAATAGAGGGCACAAATTAGTGGAATCAATTCATTTGCTTTTGCTTGGAGGTTGCTTCCTGCAATTAATTCAATTGACTAGTTTAATTCCTTTATACATTCATTAGGGCATTGATGAGATATGAGTATTCAGTTTTAAACCTCACTTGGCTCCATTTTCTCCAGACCCCCTGACTCAGAATCAGTGTACTGCCTTGTTATGGTCTGTGCTATGTGGAAGAATTCAGTACCCCCCCACCAAAGTATGTGATAACGCAGTTCACCCCCTCCCCCAGCTCCCACCCTGTTCTCATGTGAGCATATCTACTGAAAGAATTGTGTACGTGTACATGTGCATCTGGTAAGAACTGAGTTAAGCTGCTCAGCGTGAGGCAGAGGGTCGACTGCATGGGACACAGAAGAAATGGTAAAACACTGTTTTTTGGTTCATAAGGTAAAACTATAAAGGTCTTCCTGAATGGGTGGAAAAGTGGTTCCTTTCACTTCCTTTTAATATTTGCATTAGATATTGCAGCAAATTTTTCAAAAGGAGGTGTAAGAATAACTTCCAGCCAGGTCTCAGTCACCATTATTACTCTTTGTTGTTGTTGTTCAGTCGCTCAGTTGTGTCCGGCTCTTTGTGACCCCAGGGACGGCAGCACTCCAGGCTTCCTTGCCCTTCATCATCCTCCGAGCTTGCTCATGGCCATTGAGTCAGTGATACCATCCAACCATCTCATCCTCTGTTGTCCCCTTCTCCTACTGCCTTCAATCTTTTCCAGAATTAGGCTCTTTTCCAATGAGTTGGCTATTTGTATCAGGTGGCCACAGTATTGGAGCTTCAGCATCAGTCCTTCCAAAGAATATTTAGGACTGATTTCCTTTAGAATGGACTGGTTGGATCTCTTTGCAGTCCAAGGGACTCTCAAGAGTTTTCTCCAACACCACAGTTCAAAAGCATCAAGTCTTCAGCATTCAGCTTTCTTTATGGTCCAACTCACACATCCGTACACGACTGGAAAAACCATAGGTTGACTATATGGACATTTGTCGGCAAAGTAATGTCTCTGCTTTTTAATATGCTGTCTAGGTTTTTCACAGCTTTACTTCCAAGGAGCAAACATCTTTTATGTTCATGGCTGCAGTCACCATCTGCAGTAATTTTGGAGCCCAAGAAAATAGTCTCTCACTGTTTCCACTGTTTCCCCATCTATTTCCCATGAAGTAATAGGAACAGATGCCATGATCTTCGCTTTCTGAATGTTGAGCTTTAAGCCAACTTTTTCACTCTCCTCTTTCACTTTCAACAAGAGGCTTTTTAGTTCCTCTTCACTTTCTGCCATAAGGCTGGTGTCATCTGCATATCTGAGGTTATTGATATTTCTCCCAGAAATCTTGATTCCAGCTTGTGCTTCTTCCAGCCCAGCATTTCTCATGATGCAGATAAGTTAAATAAATAGGGTGACAATATACAGGCTTGACATACTCCTTTCTCACTTTGGAACCAGTCTGTTGTTCCATGTCCAGTTCTAACTGTTGCTTCTTGACCTGCATACAGGTTTCCCAAGAGGAAGGTAAGATGGTCTGCTATTCCCATCTCTTTAAGAAATTTCCACAGTTTGTTGTGATCCACACAGTCAAAGTTATAATCAGTGAAGCAGAAGAAGGTGTTTTTCTGGAATTCTCTTGCTTTTTCTCTGATACAGCAGATGTTGGCAATTTGATCTCTGGTTCCTCTGCCTTTTCTAAATTGAGCTTGAACATCAGGAAGTTCATGGTTCACATACTGTTGAAACCTGGCTTGGAGAATTTTGAGCTAGCATGTGAGATGAGTGCAATTGTGTGGTAGTTTGAGCATTCTTTGGCATTGCCCTTCTTTGGAATTGGAATGAAATCTGACCATTTCCAGTTCTGTGGCCACTGCTGAGTTTTCCAGATTTGCTGGCATATTGAGTGTAGCACTTTAACAGCATCATCTTTTAGGATTTGCAATAGCTTAGCTGGAATTCCATCACCCCACTAGCTTTGTTCATAGTGATGCTCCCTAAGGCCCACTTAACTTTGTACTCCAGGATGTCTGGCTCTAGGTGAGTGACCACACCATCATGGTTATCTGGGTCATTAAGATCATTTTTCAATAATTCTTCTGTATATTCTTGCCACCTCTTCTTAATATCTTCTGCTTCTCTTCAGTTCAGTTACTCAGGTGTGTCCAACTCCTTGCAACCCTATGAACTGCAGCACGCCAAGTTGTCCATCACCAACTCCTGGAGCTTCCTCAAACTCATGTCCATTGAGTTGGTGATGCCATCCAAACATCTCATCCTCTGTTGTCCCCTTCTCCTCCTGCCTTCAATCTTTCTCAGCCTCAGGGTCTTTTCTAATGAGTCAGCTTTTCATATCAGGTGGCCAAACTATTGGAGCTTCAGCATCAGTCCTTCCAGTGAATATTCAGGACTGATTTCCTTTAGGATTGACTAGTTTGATCTCCTTGAAGTCCATTAAGTCCTAAGTCTGCTTCTCTTAGATCCATACTGTTTCTGTTCTTTATTTCTCTTTAGAAAGGGATAAATGTATTCCTGCTTTATCTGGTGGCCACACTGACATACAGATTAACTCCTAATTCTTTTTCTTTTTCATTGTCTAATGAGGTAAAATAGAAATGTGGAAGCATACATAAAATGCTCTAATCTTAAGTGTACATCTCAATCAAATTTTACATATATACCTGTGTGACCCCCCAGTTCACAAGAGCGAATATTGTCCACACTGTAGCCAAGCAATACCAACCCCAAAGGTAAACACAACCATGACTTATATCACCATAGGACAGAAATTTATGCAATCATAGTCTTCTGTGGTGTCTTTTTGCTCAAAATTATTGCCACTTACTAGATATATTCTTAAGTAATATATAAAGAAACCAGCTACAATCTGGGGTCCGCAATTTATAAATCCAGGTCATTCATCTCCCTAGAGAATATGTGAAACCTTCCCTTCCAGATGGATTAATGTTAACAAAATGCATTAGCCAAAAAAAATAACAAAATGATGTTTCTCTTGTTATCTAACATAATTGCAGTTTTCTCACATAGAATTCAAAGTATAGATATAATGGCTGATCTAAAATGTAAATTAAAAATGAACTGTAGGTTTTGCATATTTTACTGATTATTGATACCATGTAGAATTTAAAACTTGCCTAGGAGTCCATCATGATGAATGGCTTTGCTTTAAGAAAATTTATAATTTTCATCTACTTTACTCCACACTTCACGAGCCTAATTTTTGAGGGTTCATTAATTCCCTTTCCTCTGGTGGCTGTTATATATTGTTTGGATTTCCATTTATGTCATTTGTCCTCTAATCTGTTCTGTGCTCCTTTGCAAAATTTATGTAATTCAGTTTTATCTTTGAACTGTTTTCTTTGCACAATACTAATTTCACTTAAATTTTCTGGGTGGAAGAAGGATGTTTTTATTGTTCCTCTTGCTTGATTTACCTTATTTTATAAAACAAAATATTTCCCCCATTTTCCCCTAGCCACTCCTTCATTTCTGTTATTTACCAGTTCCCGAAACTGACCAGTGGGAGTCCTTCGGCACCCTTCCCACTGTCTTCCCTCTGCTGCTCATAATTCATATTCTCATCACCGGAGCCCTGGCTGCTCTGATGATCTAACATGCCTGCCTGGTCCACCCTCTCCCAGCTGTAATCCATCTACTATAAACTCCCTAAACCTCTGATGGCATTAGCCAAGTCTTCTGCAGAACAATTTAAATCACTCTTTCTCCTTCTTTAAGAATGCAAGAATACATTTTAAAAGCAAGCACACCCTATAGATCACCAAGGTTGACCTAAGAGATTTTCATTATAGTGTAATGTAAATTAGTACTGTTATTAGCCCATGTATAAAGCCTCCTTCTCACAGACCCTCTGTAACTATGAAATCAAATAGTCAACTAATACTAACAAAATCATGAAGCTAATATAATTCAAGTGATTATGATGAATGAAAATAAAAAATCCACCCACTACGTGAATATTGGAATAATTGCTACATTTTGTAAACTGACAAGCCTAAGAAAAGTGTTGGGTAGGTTACATCATCTCGTGGAACACAGTATTATGGCAGGACTATAAATAATGCCCTGTATTGTGAGGTGATGTAATCCTCCCAAACGTCTCTACATTCAGAATGTTCCAAAACATTCATGCCCTCCACGTGCTTCTGTCATTTACCTCTTAAGTCCACCTGGATTCTTCTCTCATCAGTTCACTAAAATAACTTGCAATGAATGATAAACACACAAATGAAATAATCTTGCAGTCTTTAGACAGGAGGCTGGGGCACACGGTATGTTTACATTATTTTATAGATGACTTAAAACTTCAAAAGTGATATATCTAAACATATGTCAGAGGACCTCAGTTTAATTGTACTGTGTTAAATGACAGTATAGTGGCGGAGGTAGTAGTTTAGTTGCTAAGTCGTGTCCAACTCTTTGTGACCCCACAGACTGTAGCCCACCAGGCTCCTCCGTCCATGGAATTTTTCAGAAAATACTGCAGTGACTTGACATTTCCTTTTCCAGAGGGTCTTCCCAAATGATAGAATACTGTTTACTCATTCTCAAAGTGATACTATACTGTTCTATCTGTTCATCAAGAAGACATTTTCCTTAAATGTGTTTGTATGTGTGTCCTGTCTCATTAGCTTCATTTTAATTTTCTTTACAGCAGAAGCATTGCTTAAACCCCTTTGTAATTTCAGACTCTAATCCAAGACTTGTATATATTAGTCTTCACTAAAAGTGCTCATTGATTAATCACTGACTTAAAGAATGCCATTAGATCTTATTTTCCTGATGGTTCACTTATTTTCTTATCCTAAAACTTCTCCACTTGGAAAAGGCACTATGAACCTTCTCACATCCATAACTTTACCCATGATATTCTTTCCATTTAAAATAACCTTTCTGCTGACTGTAAACTACATCCTGTATATCTTAGCTGACCTCCCCCACCACCTTTTTTACATTTTGTTTCTTTGTGGAGACTTTTTATTTTTTTCATCTGCCCCCAGCAGGTTCATAATTGCTGACTGAAGCATTCTCATGATGGCTTCTCTCAAACCTTAATCAGATAATTCTAACATCTTTCTCATCTCTGTATTGGCATCTATTGATTAACATAGGCTCTCTCCGTGGCTTCATAGGATTCTCAGCACCACCTTTCTACCTACTGCAAGAAAGAGAGTCTACCTTATCTGTCAGAAGATCTTTTCATATCCAGTTGTTCCGAAGAATTAACGATTGACACAGCTACCTCTAAATGACAGTCTCCTCCCTGTACATCTACACTCATTCCTTAGATGATGTCATCAAATCCCACACCTATAAAATAACTTCTGTATTTTGACGGACCCTAAGTCTATAGCTCCAGCTCAGTCTCTCTCCTGAAATCCAAACTCACATATACATCTACTTATGTGACATCTCCATTTTGACTCCTAATAGGCAAATTTGATTCTTCCCATCTCTACTGCTGCCCACATCCCTCCCCCCCCCCACCAACACACACACACACATTTGCTTCTCTCCTAGTTTTCTCAGAAAACAGCAACATCATTCTTCAGATGCTCATGCTGGAAACAACGAACTCCTCTTTTTTTTTTTTTTTTTAACTTCATACACTGAGTAAATAGCATAGGAAATCTTACCTTTAGGTTTCAAGATATATTTCTAATCATTTAAAAAAAAAAAAACCCTACTGCTATCATCTCAGCCTAAGCCACCATCATTTTGCACCTCAGTACAGTTCAATTGCTCAGTCGTGTCTGACACTTTGTGACCCAATGAACCACAGCACGCTAGGCCTCCCTGTCTATCACCAACTCCCGGAGTCCACCCAAACTCATGTCAATTGAGTTGGTGATGCCATCCAACCATCTCACCCTCTGTTGTCCCCTTCTCCTCCTGCCCTCAATCTTTCCCAGGATCAGGGTATTTCCCAATGAGTCAGCTCTTCTCATCAGGTGGCCAAAGCACTGGAGTTTCAGCTTTACATTAGTCCTTCCAAAGAACACCCAGGACTGATCTTTACGATGGACTGGTTGGATCTCCTTGCAGTCCAAGGGACTCTCAAGAGTCTTCTCCAACACCACAGTTAAAAAGCATCAATTTTTCTGCACTCAGCCTTCTTCACAGTCCAACTCTCACATCCAAACATGACTACTGGAAAAACCATAGCCTTGACTAGATGGACCTTTGTTGGCAAAGTAATGTCTCTGCTTTTGAATATGCTATCTAGGTTGGTCATAACTTTCCTTCCAAGGAGTAAGCATCTTTTAATTTCATGGCTGCAATCACCATCTGCAGTGATTTTGAGCCCAGAAAAATAAAGTGAGCCACTGTTTCCCCATCTATTTGCCATGAAGTGATGGGACTGGATGCCATGATCTTAGTTTTCTGAATGTTGAGCTTTAAGCCAACTTTTTCACTCTCCTCTTTCACTTTCATCAAGAGGCTCTTTAGTTCTTATTCTCTTTCTGCCATAAGGGTGGCATCATCTGCATATCTGAGGTTATTGATATTTCTCCCAGCAATCTTGATTCCAGCTTGTGCTTCATCCAGCCCAGCGTTTCTCATGACGTACTCTGCATATAAGTTAAATAAGTAAGGTGACAATATACAGACTTGACATACTCCTTTTCCTATTTTGTCCAGTTCTAACTGTTGCTTCCTGACCTGCATACAGATTTCTCAAGAGGCAGGTCAGGTAGTCTGGTATTCCCATCTGTTTCAGAATTTTCCACAGTTTATTGTGATCCACACAGTCAAAGGCTTTGGCATAGTCAATAAAGCAGAAATAGATGTTTTTCTGGAACTCTTGCTTTTTCGATGATCCAGCGGATGTTGGCAATTTGATCTCTGGTTCCTCTGCCTTTTCTAAAACCAGCTTGAACATCTGGAAGTTCATGGTTCACGTATTGCCGAAGCCTGACTTGGAGAATTTTGAGCATTACTTTACTAGCGTGTGAGATGAGTGCAATTGTGAGGTAGTTTGAGCATTCTTTGGCATTGCCTTTCTTTGGGATTGGAATGAAAACTGATCTTTTCCAGTTCTGTGGCCACTGCTAATTTTTCCAAATTTGCTGGCATATTGAGTCCAGCACTTTCACAGCATCATCTTTCAGGATTTGGAATAGCTCAACTGGAATTCCATCACCTCCACTAGCTTTGTTCATAGTGATTCCTAAGGCCCACCTGACTTCACATTCCAGGATGTCTGGCTCTAGGTGAGTGATCACACCATTGTGAATATCTGGGTCATGAAGATCTTTTTTGTACAGTTCTTCTGTGTATTCTTGCCACCTCTTCTTAATATCTTCTGCTTCTGTTAGGTCCATACCATCTGTCCTTTATTGAGCCCATCTTTGCATGAAATGTTCCCTTGGTATCTCTAATTTTCTTGAAGAGATCTCTAGTCTTTCCCATCCTATTGTTTTCCTCTATTTCTTTGCATTGATTGCTGAGGAAGGCTTTCTTATCTCTCCTTGCTATTCTTTGGAAAACTTTGCATTCAAATGCAGAGTTTCCTTTTCTCCTTTGCTTTTTGCTTCCCTTCTTTACACAGCTATTTGTAAGGCCTCCTCAGACAACCATTTTGCTTTTTTGCATTTCTTTTCCATGGGGGTGGTCTGGATCCCTGTCTCTTATACAATGTCATGAACCTCCGTCCTTAGTTCATCAGGCACTCTGTCTATCAGATCTAGTCCCTTAAATCTATTTCTCACTTCCACTGTATAGTCATAAGGGATTTGATTCAGGTCATACCTGAATGGTCTAGTGGCTTTCTCCACTTTCTTCAATTTCAGTCTGAATTTAGCAATAAGGAGTTCATGATCTGAGCCACAGTCAACTCCCGGTCTTGTTTTTGCTGACTGTATATAGCTTCTCCATCTTTGGCTGCAAAAAATATAATCAATCTGATTTCGGTGTCAACCATCTGGTGATGTCCATGTGTAAAGCCTTCTCTTGTGTTGTTGGAAGAGGGTGTTTGCTATGACCAGTGTGTTCTGTTGGCAGACCTCTATCAACCTTTGCCCTGCTTCATTCTGTACTCCAAGGCCAAATTTGTCTATTACTCCAGCTGTTTCTTGACTTCCTACTTTTGCATTCCAGTCCCCTGTAATGAAAAGGACATCTTTTTTAGGTGTTAGTTCTAGAAGGTCTTGTAGGTCTTCATAGAACTGTTCAACTTCAGCTTCTTTAGCATTACTGGTCAGGGCATAGACTTGGATTACTGTGATATTGAATGGTTTGCCTTGGAAACGAACAGAGATCATTCTGTCATTTTTGAGGTTGCATCCAAGTATTGCATTTCAGACTCTCTTGTTGACTATGATGGCTACCCCATTTCTTCTAAGACATTCCTGCCCACAGTAGTAGATATAATGGTCATCTGAGTTAAATTCACCCATTCTAGTTCATCTTAGTTAGTTGACCCCTAGAATGTCGATGTTCACTCTTGTCATCTCCTGTTTGACCACTTCCAATTTGCCTTGATTCATGGACCTAATATTCCAGGTTCCTATGCAATATTTCTCTTTTACACATGGACCACTGCAATAACGTCCAGGTTTCTTATTTCCCACCTTCTTTTCTATTCCTTGAGTCTAGTCCCACAAGTGCTCAAGTGATGATTTTAAGATGGAAACCAAGTCCTCAGTTCAAAAATACCCAATGTCACTGCATTTCACTCACAGTAATATACAAAGTTCTGCCTCAACCCCTACTACCATCCACCTTGTTCATACCGTGCTACCAAAGTGGCCTCACTACAGATCAATGGACAGGTCAAATACAGTATACGCCCAGGACCTGCACAGTTGTTGCTGTAAGCATATATAAAGTTCTTATCCCAGATATTTTGAGTATTTTTTGTTCAGTTCTCTGCTCAAACATTACTTTATAAGAGAGAACTTCTCCAATCACCTAGCCTAGTTTAGTACCCTCTCAATATAATTTTCTTAATCTCATTCACCCTAATTTTTCTTCATAGTTGTTATCACCAATTCACATATGGTAGTTTGTTTATTCATTGCTTTCTGATTTTCTCCATGTAAGATAAGCTCCAGTGCCTAGAACGTGTAAATGCTCAGTAACTATTTTTGATCAATTTTAAATTGATCAAAAATAGTTATTATCACAATTAAAATTTTCTTCTGGTTAATGTTAAGTCTTTTGCTCAGTCGTGTCTGACTCTTTGCGATGCCGTGGACTGTAGCCACCAGGCTCCTCCATCCATGGGATTCTCCAGGCAAGAATACTGGAGTGGGTTGCAATTCCCTTCTCCAGTGGATCTTCCCAACCCAGGGATCAAACCCAGGGATCAAACCCAGGTCTCCTGCATTGTGGGCAGACGCTTAAACCTCTGAGCCACCAGGGAAGCCCATCCCCTGCCAAATATAGGAAAGATCAAATCAAATATACATATTTAACACATAATGTTTCAGTTCTTTTATGTATTACCTTTTTTTGTCCCCCAAGGAAGAATGCACTTAAATTAGCACCAAACTATAATGGAAAACAAGTAATGATCATTCTCATTAAAAGTCTGTGCATTCAGAGCTTGTTATTATTATATTCCTATTACATTGAAATGTCTATCTTCTTTTAAACAAATTGCTAGAAATAGAGATTTTCCATTAAAATACTCTTTCCTATAATATAGAAAAATAATAGGAAAAAGCAATATTGCCAGAATTTAGAAACACATATTACTTCTGAATGAAATATATGTTTTCTTTAATACTTATTATCAGCTTATGAGTTTTAATGGTAGGATTTAATTCTTATGCTCACTTCTATTTCTTTGTGAATTTATAATCTCCTAATTGCAGATGGAAGCATTACTCTATGAGCTGCTAGAGTTTTTTGTATTGCATTTTCCCCCCAGTCTGTTTGTAAAGTTTCTGGGAATTTCTGCTTATTGAGCAGGAGAGAAATATATTTCTGAGGTCAGAGTTCACTTTCTTCATAATAAGTTCAGAAAAAATAATTGAACATGTACAAAAAGGATTTCTGTACTAAAATTTTCAGATGTGCCCTATGATTTTCCTGTATTTTTAGTTATTAGAATGAAATTCACCAAATAATTAAGGAAATCACAAATCTTATTTTGCAATATACAAAATTTATCCCTCCATGCTTTGTCTTATCAAGCCTTATAAGTTTTCTTGAGAAAATTACAATGATTTACAAACTGGTTTTCTTGCACCAGATTGTTTAATTGCCTAGCAAGCCATTTCACATTCTCTGTTTACAACAGTGTTCCTTGATCTCAAAGTTTATCTTTCAGAGATACTGCACTGGCTTTTAAAGGCCCAAGGAAAAACTTCCTACATTTTTCACATGTCAAACAAAGGCATTCATGGGTTAACCCCCTTCAACTTTTTCTAGCCACATCACCTCTACCCAGCATGGAACATACAGTCTTTTAGGTCTCTAACAACCCACACCTTGCAAGTATCTTATACCTTTACCTGAAACACCTTTCCTTCTTGCCTAACTGATAGCTTCTGTGTATTTTTTCAAGGGTGATTTTAAAGTCACATTCTGTATTGAAGGTAAATTCTGAAAAGCTTTTCGGGTTTCCAACATTGCATAAGTGTGAGTTGTCCAAAGTTGAATAATACATAGTAGCTAGTAGCTCAGTCATGTCCGACTCTTTGTGACCCCATGGACTGTAGCCTATCAGGCTCCTCCGTCCATGGGATTTTCCAGGCAAGAGTGCTGGAATGGATTGCCGTTTCCTTCTCCAGGGGATCTTCCTGACCCAGGAATCAAACCAGGGTCTCCTGCATTGCAGGCAGACGCTTTACTGTCTGAGCCACCAGGGAAGCCCAATAAGAAGAAGAAGAAAAAGAAGAATACATAGATCCCATCTTCTTGGAGCTCCCAGACTGTGAAACCACCTCCACCTCTTCCCCTTTGAATCCTTCCTGATCAGAACTGGATTAGGCTCCTGCCTTATAGTGGGCTTCCCAGGTCGTGCTTATTTACTATTAAGAACACACCTGCCAATGCAGGAGACATAAGAGATGCGGGTTCCATCCCCTGGGTCGGGAAGATCCCCTGGAGGGGAGTCTGGCAACCCACTCTAGTATTCTTGCCTGTAGAATCCCATGGACAGAGGAGCCTGGTGGGCTACAGTCTACAGGGTCAGAAGAAGTCAGATGTGATTGAAGAAACTTAACGCATATGCACTTACCTTATACATCGATCACTTTACTGTGTACTTTTCCAGGTAGTACCTTCTCTTAATCTATTTTATTCTTGAATTTGGCCCAATGTTTACAAGTTTGAGACTACAAAAGAGAGACATAATGAAAGATCTGATTACCATCAGAACATTTTTGCTTTTCCTAAGGTAAAAGACTTAAAATTTGTTAATTTGATAATGAAAAATTTTGAATCATTTCTTTTAAAGGAGAATCCTTATCTTCAGTTAGGCAGAATTTATATTGATATGGGAGGTTCAAATATAATAAAAATAATAATTTAAAATAAAGTTGCCCCTCGTCGGCACTGACAAAGACAAAAATAACTTATTTATGTGACGTTGTGGAAGTTTTGTCTAGGCTGAAAGGACATTGCCATATACCTCCTTTGTCTTCCATTTATCTTGAAAATGAGATACCAGGCAATTTACCCATCAGGCTTTTTAACAAGTCACAGTATTTGAAGGCTGTGAACTGAGTAATACCATTCATTTATGTTCTTGTCCTGCAGCTGTTGTGTTTTATATAAGACAGTTTGAAACAAAGAAAACAGAGCTCTTTATTAAGCTTCACTATTAAGTAGAACTAAGCCATTTCAGGAAATAATGGCATTTCACAGAAGAGAGTAAAAAAGCATAAAGTGTAATTTTCCTCAAGTAACAAACAGGTAAATGGCAAAAGAAGCATAAAATAGTGACCAATAAATAAGTACTCGGTGTTGAAGAAAAGCCAAGTGGCACAATTCTGCAGCTTAATTTTCACCACAAATAAGTCAACTGTGAGTCAATTTTAATATGTTTTATCAATAGATCCTTTTCTTTTTTTCCCCTAAAGTAATTTAGAAAACTAGTGCTGCTGCTGCTGCTGCTAAGTCGCTTCAGTCGTGTCCGACCCTGTGCGACCCCATGGACGGCAGCCCACCAGGCTCCCCCGTCCCTGGGATTCTCCAGGCAAGAACACTGGAGTGGGCTGCCATTTCCTTCTTCAATGCATGAAAGTGAAAAGTGAAAGTGAAGTAGCTCAGTCGTGTCCAACTCTTCGCAACCCCATGGACTGCAGCCCACCAGGCTCCTCCGCCCATGGGATTTTCCAGGCAAGAGTACTGGAGTGGGGTGCCATTGCGCTAGCAATCACTTAATGCCTTCTTACGGGTCACACTTGGAGACTAAAAAATAATCAACATCATCAGGCTAGAATCTGTTGTCCAACTAATCCATCACCAGGTACTTAAGCCTATTACAGAGCTTCAGTTACGACTTCCTGTGCCTGCCCCCTTCCTGCCTCTCCTCTCAGCCTCTATCTTGGTACAGATCTCATAACTTCTTGCCTAAATTTTCTGGATAGGCTTTTAGGTGTGTTCTTTTCCTGCCATACCCATTCATTTAGGTCATATCCACAAGAATTACAGTTCTAAAGCATAAATCTATCATACCATGCCCCTGCTTTAGAAAACTTCCTTTGACATCAGTTTCTAAAAAATCCTAGAGGTTCTAAGTTTGAGTGTTCTTGATGAAATTCTCATTCATCATCAAATCAGTTTTCAGTATGTTCTGTGTGGCAAGCCCAACAGGGATTCATCACTGTGTGAAAGAGATGTATTCCCCTGCCCATTTGGAGTTTACCTGGTTTCCTATTGCTGCTGTAATGGTTACAAGAAGTGTAGTGGCTTAAAACAATGCAAATTTATTATCTTATAGTTCTGGAGGTCAGAAGTCCTGTAAACAAGGTGTTAGAAGGACTGCCTTCTTCCTGGAGGCTCTAGGGGACAATACATTCCCTTGCCTTTCCCAGCTTCCAGAGGCCGCCTGCATTTTTTTGCTCTGGATTTCTTTCTCCATTTTCAAAGACAGCCATGTAGCATCTTTAAATCTCCCTCTTACACACATAGACACTTACCTTGGCCTCCATAAGCACATCTCCTTCTCTGTCTCTAACTCTCATCAGGACACCTGCCCAGGAAATCCAGGATATTCTCCCATGTCACAAAGTCCTTATTTAATCACATCAGTCTTTTTTGCCCTCTAAATTGACATAGTCACAAGTTCTGGGGATTAGAACAGACATTTGGGGTGGGGGTGTGGAGGCCAGCACTGCTGTCTCTTACCATCATTGTTTAACAGAATAGGCAGATATTCTGTGACATTTTAAGATTCTTTTTACTCTTCCATATTTTCCAAATTTTATCATACCTATAAGTAGTAACTTTCTAGTTCAGATGGTAAAGAATCCGCCTGCATTGCTGGAGACCCAGTCTCCATCCCTGGGCCCAGAAGATCCCCTAGAGAAGGGAATGGCAACCCACTCCAGTATTCTTGCCTAAAAAATCCCATGGACAGAGGAGACTGGGAGGCTACAGTTCATGGGGTCGTGAAGAGTCGGACAAGACTGAGAAACTAACAACACACACACACACACACACATAGTAATTTTCTAGCTATGGAAAAAAGTTTTAATTGTAAAAATTATACTCTATCAATTTCTCAACTGAAATCTAGATTTTCCCTCATGATATACATTTTAGTCACATATGCTAGACTACGCAGTAGGACACTCACAGTTCCCTTCCCTGACTCTTCTTTGTTATAATCCTGTCTCTTACATAGAAACTGGGAAAGTTTAACACCAAGTTTCGATTTGGTAAATGCCTCACTCAAAGGTCATTCTCTTACTAGCTCTTCCCTGACACACTTGGGCTTGACCACTTCTTCCTTTGTCCCTCCAGAGAACAGATTCCCCTTTTCTGGAAATTTACAGAATTATTTACGTTGAACCTTGGCCATTCACCTCTATAGGACTCTGGGATAAGGATTATGTCCTTGACTTTCTGTACATCCAGCACTTATCATAGTGCTCAGCACCACCACTGAATAAAAGCTTGAGCTACTAAATAAGATTTCTTTGGGAATGGTACATTTAAAAATATGTCCGTTAATACATCCTTAAGGCTATGGGATATCACAAATTATTGAACAACTAGGATGTTTAAATTACTTTCATGTGTATGAAGCAATCCCTGAAGGTTGTAACACAACACTGAAAGTGCAGATTTTCCAGTCATATGTTGAAGAAAATGTAAACAAACGAAATCTTCATGAATATTTTGTTCAAATTCAAATAACCTGCCTTATTCGTTAATCATTATTTTAACAATTTTTACTGTCAGGTTTTTAATGATATTATACATGTTTTATAAAGGATGTTTCCACTTATGAATATTTTAGGTTATATCTTATGGTATGGTTTTAATGTGTGGATTTCTACACATGAATCAGGCTTTTAAAGGCATTATTTTTCTAAGAAGCACTACTGAAATGATCTGCTTACAATCTGCTCTCTGCTCATGTGCAACAGGTTCAGAACAACAATTCTTTAAAAGTTATTTCAATCTGGGTCTTTGTTAAGGGTAAATATGAAACTGGATTAATTTATATTATGGACTGACCCATTTATTTTTTATGAATCAGCTAATGTGTACTTAATGCATGTGACATTAATTCCAAAGACATTCTGTCCTGATATTAGTTCCAATCCCACCCCACTAAGGAATTGGTGTATCCAAAAAATTGGGGAAGGAATCGTGTCTATTCTGGCCTCACTGGCATCCTCTACTTTTATTAATTTGAGTTTTGCCACTGATACTTGTCTGCATTCTATGTCAGAGATCAGATCAGTCGCTCAGTCGTGTCTGACTCTTTGCAACCCCATGATCACAGCACACCAGGCCTCCCTGTCCATCACAAACTCCTGGAGTTCACTCAGACTCATGTCCATCGAGTCAGTGATGCCATCCAGCCATCTCATCCTCTGCCGTCCCCTTCTCCTCCTGCCCCCAATCCCTCCCAGCATCAGAGTCTTTTCCAATGAGTCAGCTCTTCGCGTGAGGTGGCCAAAGTACTGGAGTTTCAGCTTCAGCATCATTCCTTCCAAAGAAATCCCAGGGCTGATCTCCTTCAGAATGGACTGGTTGGATCTCCTTGCAGTCCAAGGGACTCTCAAGAGTCTTCTCCAACACCACAGTTCAAAGGCATCAATTCTTTGGCGCTCAGCCTTCTTCACAGTCCAACTCTCACATCCACACACGATCACAGGAAAAACCATATCCTTGACTAGATGAACCTTTGTTGACAAAGTAATGTCTCTGCTTTTGAATATGCTATCTAGGTTGGTCATAACTTTCCTTCCAAGGAGTAAGCGTCTTTTAATTTCATGGCTGCAGTCACCATCTGCAGTGATTTTGGAGCCCAGAAAAATAAAGTCTGACACAGTTTCCACTGTTTCCCCATCTATTTCCCATGAAGTGGTGGGACCGGATGCCATGATCTTCGTTTTCTGAATGTTGAGCTTTAAGCCAACTTTTTCACTCTCCACTTCCACTTTCATCAAGAGGCTTTTGAGTTCCTCTTCACTTTCTGCCATAAGGGTGGTGTCATCTGCATATCTGAGGTTATTGATATTTTCCCGGCAATCTTGATTCCAGCTTGTGTTTCTTCCAGTCCAGCATTTCTCATGATGTACTCTGCATAGAAGTTAAATAAGCAGGGTGACAATATACAGCCTTGACGTACTCCTTTTCCTATTTGGAACCAGTCTGTTGTTCCATGTCCAGTTCTAGCTGTTGCTTCCTGACCTGCATACAAATTTCTCAAGAGGCAGATCAGGTGGTCTGGTATTCCCATCTCTTTCAGAATTTTCCACAGTTTATTGTGATCCACACAGTCAAAGGCTTTGGCATAGTCAATAAAGCAGAAATAGATGTTTTTCTGGAACTCTCTTGCTTTTTCGATGATCCAGCAGATGTTGGCAATTTGATCTCTGGTTCCTCTGCCTTTTCTAAAACCAGCTTGAACATCAGGAAGTTCACGGTTCACATATTGCTGAAGCCTGGCTTGGAGAATTTTGAGCATTACTTTACTAGCATGTGAGATGAGTGCAATTGTGCGATAGTTTGAGCATTCTTTGGCATTGCCTTTCTTTGGGATTGGAATGAAAACTGACCTTTTCCAGTCCTGTGGCCACTGCTGTAGGTCAATTTAAATAAGGTGATAGTATTCAACTTGTTATACTCAGTATCACCAGTTCTTTTTTCTATCTGCATTCACTCAAAATAACAGAGTAGAAAATCTGATCAGTAATTTTAAAACCACTTTAATCCTTCCTACTTATTTGCCTTTGTTTCCAAATATGAAATACTAGTACATACAAATGTAATTCTCATGTGTGTGTATAAATACCACCCATCCATTCCTTCGCTTCTCCCTCTGCACTTCTTTCTCTCTCACTCTCCCTCTCTCTTTCCCAACTATGCCTCAAAGCTGGGAGAGGTTACCTGGACTAGCCTGATAATTTAGTTAGAAAAAAAGCAACCTCTAATTTGAGCATCATTTAGGGAAAAATGAAATGTTGACTCTACATTATTTCCCAGGCTGTATTAGCAATGATCCTTCTTTCCTGGAGTACATCTATGGGTTTTACTATTCCATGTATTTTTTAAACCCACCATATATGGATGACAGCTACTTCTCTGTGAAGTTTTGTGGAATCACCAGAGAGCTAAGGCTTTTTTTTTTTTTAAATACCAGTTCAAAACATTAATTTATCAGTTGACCCAGAAGTAACTGGTCTCCAACAGATGATACAGATTAACTAAAACTGTAATGACAAATTCATAAATCAGACAGCTTGTTCATTATTTTTAGAAATATTAATGCCAAGTGCTTCAAAACCTAAGTGTTAGTAAGCTATTTCTTTATAGAAAATAACCTCAGCTGCATACTAATTTTAAAATTAGGAAGTTGACAGTTCAAAGTCAAGTCAGTGAACAAAGTTAAGCAATCTGTTTTACATCCTCAAGCTACAATTTTTCTCTTTATTAAAAGTACATTAATTAACATAGTTGTATGTCTAGTACAATTTTCTTTCATTCTACTTTTCTAGAAATACAGTTACTAAATATTATCCTTTAAATCTACCTGTCCAAAATTCCTTATAACTCAAAATTTGTATCAGCAAAATATTTGTTAATTGTTGCTACAATGTCTTAATTTAACTTACAATTCACTTAATGTCACTGCATTCTACTACCTAAATCTCAAAGTGCTCTCGTCAAGTGATCATTTCTAGTTTATTTCTGAGATTTTGCTTATCAGATACTTCATAAAACTTAATATCATTGAGAGTGCACGTTACTTTAAGGTCAGGGGGATATTTTCTGAAAATATCACCATAATCTTGAGTTCAGACTCTAGTCCAGAATCTAGACTCCAGATTATGTCCTCTTAGAAAATGCACACATTCTCCATGTAAAACACACTTTGTCAAAATATTGATTATGACTGCCTTTAAATAATAGCAACAGATCACCAGCAAGGTGAGTAATAAGCAGAAAACACCATGAAAATATATTCAGACTTAGAATGTTATTTAATCAAGTTAAAAGTGAAATTATTTTAACCATAGAAGATCTTTTTTTAAAGGAACATTTTTTAAATTTACCCCAGGATTGATTTTAGTCTGTATATCCACATTACATGAATCAATATCATCATTCTTTTAACAATCTTATGTAAGTAAAGGAGATTGACACTTGACCTTGGAAAACCTAACACAAATGCACACACATACACACACATCTTCACATCAAAAAGTTAATGACAATTTTGATAGAAGTTTTCCTAACTAAGTAGCTATGGTGAATAAAACTAAATATTCCTTACAACAGAGTTATTGAACCAAGACAAAAAATAACTGAGACAAAGAGAAGTTCCTTTCAAGTTTCTCTGGATAATCATAATTCTGGAAACCAATAAAGGGATTATGTAAACATAATGAATTTCTGGAAATTTATACTTCAACTTCTATAGTAACAAATAGTGCTTTTTTTAAAAGAACTAATACAGTATTTGCAGAATATATACATTTATATGTTCAATATATACATATGTATGTGTAAATATACGAATTTATATGTATTCTTTCCATTTCTAGAATTCACAGTTACTAAATGGCTTTATTCTGTGTATACACTTGTCCTCTAGTGTCTGTGGGGATTGTTTCCAAGAATCATGGATACTCAAGCCCCTTATATATAGTAGGATTTTCATGTACCCTACACACACACACCCTATGTACTTGAAATCATCTCTAGATTACCTTCAATACCTAATACAATGTAACTGCTATGTAAAAGTAGTAGGAAATATAGCATAAATACTGTGTGCATGGTTTCCAGTTTGTGGCAAATTCAAATTTTGTTTTTGGAACTCTCTGGCATTGTTTTTTCCAAATATTTTCCATTCATGGTTGGCTAAATCCAAAGATGCAAAACGTGCAAATACAGAGGGCTGACTGTATTTTTTTTTTTTTTTTCCATTTAGCATCATAGAGTGTACATGATAGTGTGGTAAATTTAAATATTAACACTTTTCTGGATATCTGATAACTTTCTCTAAATACTTTAAAATGTCTTCATGAATACAAAGTGCGTATCATTATGGAACCAAACTCATCCAGCAATTTGAATGTTATATGCACGAATATAATGAGTACTCAGCATAATTTTTATCTATTTCTATGCATAGATTTGTTCAGTAGAACTCCAGAGGATACAGAACAGCAGTGCATGTGTGCATGCTCAGTCATGTCCGACTCTTTGGGACCCCATGGACTGCAGCCCACCAGGCTCCTCTGTCCATGGAATTTTTCCAGGCAAGAGTCCTGGAGTGGATTGCCATTTCCTACTACAAGAGATATTCTTAACCCAGGGATAGAACCAGTGTCTCCTGAGTCTCCTGCATTGAAGGCAGATTCTTTACTGCATGAGCCACTGGGGAAGCCCACAGAATAACCACTACCAAATCAATGTTTCCAGCTTTTATATATAAATAAGAAAGCACTAATAGAGTGGTTAACAGAACAATCTGTAAAATTAACATTGGGAAGAGTATTTCTCTTCCTACTGCTATTTCTCAGGCTCCATGATGAATATCATCAATTGAGGATTGAGGATGTGTGGATGTGCAAGTGGGGATGAGTAAATAAACTAAAAATTACATTATTAAGAACTTAATATAAATTTTCATTTGAATGGCAAATTCTCCTGGGCATTTAAAAATATTTGCAAACAGATTGTTAAATGTGATAGATAAACAAAGATAGTGTAGCTACAGCATTAGTGACTGCTGCCAGCCAAGGATCAACTAGAAATTGAGATTGAGCAGCTGTGATGCTGCAGAGCAAGTTAATTGCCAAGATAATTACAAATAATGCATACAAAAATTAATTTCCACACAATTTTCAGGGGTAATATTATTATGTATTAAAAAGAGTGTGAAAGGCATTCTGGCCCATTGACCTATGAATGAATAAATGAAGGGGAAAAAAAAAGAAGACAGGAATGTAGGAGGAAGGAAAGCAATCAGAAATTTACTACCATTCATCTCCCTACAATGATTCTGAACAGTTTTTCTTTCCTTCCTCACGTCCTCCCACAAACCCTTATTGAATTGCTGCCTATGTCTTAGGTATATCCTAACATGCAAAGAAAAACAGCTCTTGCGTCCATGGGACTTCTATTCCAGAATCAGGATGCACATAAACAAACAAGGTAGTTAAAGTCCAGGAATGTGAAGAGAACGAGGAGTGGCGGCTGTGGCATACAACTGAGGAAGGCCTTAATAAGTGAGATTTCAACGGAATCCTAAAGAATGTGAAAGGAGGAAGCTTTCTGACAAAAAGAGGGACTACATTGTGAACTGAGAGAACATTATGTCCCAAGAGTCTAAGGTAGCCAAGCACATTTATCATAGTGAAATACTATATAATAAACTGCTTTTCTCTTTCAATTTTCTTGAAGATAATCAAGATGTGATTAGCTCTGTTGTGACTAAGGACTGATTTGTTTCTGGGTACCATACCCCAAATCTAAGATATCAAAGGCAATTCTGAGCTTTAGACACTGTTGTTGTTCAGTCACTAAGTCAAGTCCAACTCTTTGCGACCCCATGGACTGCAGCACACCAGGTTTCGCTGTCCTTCACTGTCTCCCCGTGTTTGCTCAAACTCATGCCCATTAATTCAGATATAGCTAGAACCATAAAATATTACGGGCTTTATATTAGACTTACGTGTGAATATAGATTCTCTTTTCTGTGATTCATAGCTCACAATTTTAAAGATAAATCAGAGACCCCACCTGGCTATGGTTTCATTTCATTTTCTAGCAAAGGATAGAAACTATAATCATATTTCCTTAGAGAGTAACCCAGCAGCAAATTATCAATGAGCCTCAATGTTGTACTAAGATCTTACTAGTATTATTTCTGTTAGCTTATACAGTTTGTGTATTAGCTACCAAACATTTCTACTATCTGTTATTATCATATTAGAGAGCTCATGCTGGTTTATATCTCCCGTTTTCCAGCTGGTAAATTCCAAAGCAGGTATCACTTGCTCCAGGAAGATTTCCAATCACCCTTACTCATGCTTCTCTCTGGACCTATTAGATACCATTATCAGTTGATTATACAGGGTTTTTCATTAGCTACACTAGACTAGTGAACATTTTGATCGCATATAGGAGGGCATGAATATTGATTTAGTAAAATGTTCATTGATGTTGGGAAGAAATGTCCTATAGGAGACCTTCCCTGTTCTGATCTCTGATGGTCAGTCACAATGATGTGAGAATCACTAAACTGAAAATCCTGTATTTTTTAATTCTTCAAATAGAGGAACTTTTTAAACAGCCTAGATTGGATTGTTCAAGCTCCAAGAGCTAAACCAGTTGTAGAGAGAGGTACCACAAGTGAGGAGTTGGATGACTTAATGACACCTTCCCAACAAAAGAGCAAAATCTATCAATATTTTCTGGTGCCATTTAGCAAAGAAGTTAGGCAGGCTAGGCCAAAGACAATAATAAAACTGGGAGATTTTCTCAAACCTCGGGCTGCTTTATTTTGTGTTTGATTTTGCCCCTATGCCTAGTTTCCTATTGGGGTTAAAGTTGATGCTGTATGGCATCTTAAAAGAAATTGAGAAGAAGCTGGAATATTGGCTCTTCAAAGAAAGAAAAGAGTGAATGCAGAATTCAGCTTAGAAAGAATGTGTCATACAAGAAAATAATTATAAGAAAGAAAAGGTGCTAGAAGCATACTTCATTTCTGCTTAAATGTAACTGGAAAAGATCATTCCTTTTAGGAGTTAAAGCCAGGTCTTTAAAATATGCTTGGAATAATACCAACAATGGTAGACAAGTTATTTTTAAAACAACAGAGAATTTAGGACAAAACTAATATCAAATTCCTCTTACCTAAAAGCAATGCACACGGGCATTTCATGGGAAACATCGACTATTCCGACAGCAAAGAATCACTGACAATTTGGTTTGGAATGTTTGGTCCATTTAATAACAGTGAGCTCCCTTCACTCAAAAGAAAAACAAGTATGTTGGTTTACATTTAGAGACAGAGCTAATGTCACCATAATTTTGAGTGAATTAATTTGCTCTGCTATAGTTATAATTAATGGGTATGTCCTGCTTGTGTATTTTAAGTGAGTATCTATTATATGGGGGTAAAGTTTATAAAGAAAGTTGTTCTGCCACAAGAGTGGTGTTTAGCCATGATGAAAAGTCTCAAAGAGAGCATGACTAATTAGTAAATTCATAGATGCGAGAAGAGTCACTGCATTCACAAGTGTCATCTTTTCATAATATTAATGAATGGGTTGATAGTACCAGTCTATCTAAAAGGTCACTCCAGCTGTGACATTCCTTTGGTAATCCTTCCATCAATATTAAGACAAGAGTAAATGTCATGCTTGTGTGTGGTTTACTTTTAAAACCATTTAGCAAAGGCCAAGCCATTGTAATTCTTCTAGCCACTCAATGTAGAAGGAAGCCAGGGATTATTTTTA
Source organism: Bos mutus (assembly GCF_027580195.1). Lineage (NCBI taxonomy): Eukaryota > Metazoa > Chordata > Mammalia > Artiodactyla > Bovidae > Bos > Bos mutus. The sequence goes on from NC_091628.1 coordinate 67,225,509, forward strand.
TCTCCCTTCTGCAATGGATCAACAGATGATGATGCTTCCACCAGTCAAACTAAAACATGAAAAACTCACCAACGGCTCTCAACATACATCAGGATACCTTTAGTGTTGAAAGAATTGACCACTCTCTAGAAACATATATTCTTACAGGCAATGAGCTCAAACAAATATTATCAAAATGTTAAATGTGTAACAGGTACTATTGAAAAACCTTATTAAATCATTTATATACTTAATATCTGCTTCTCCTTTCTTCTCCAGTCTGAAAACATGTGAAATGACCCTTCAGAAAATAAATATCTCTTATCACTTGTATGTAGTTATACATAGGACATGGAGAGATGACAACCATTAATTCATTTTCCATCTCCCTCTACCCAAATTAAGTTAGTTTTTGTGTTTAAAAGAACTTTTTTTTCCTAAAGAACAAGGTAGTTGAGAAAATTATTTTCCCTACGTCATGCAACCACAAACATTTATAAGAGAAAGTACAGATCACATGTCACAGCTATAGAGTTGTAATTATCATGGCAGGATAAAACCATTAACTACAGTTCTCCATGGAACACACAATCAATTGAAGAATCCTTCCCATAATGGTTTGGTTTGCTTGCTGAAAGCCATGTGAGGTGTTCTTCCTACCAGTCATTTGTTTAGTCCATTAAGAGGTGACATATATGTATTGAGAGGTGGTAAAATATGGTGGCAAAAGCACAGACCCAGGAGACAGACTGCCTCTGTGCAAACCCCAGCCTATAATTTATTACCTGTGTAACTTCAGACAACACTTCTCTGTGCATTACCAGCCTCCAGGGCTGTTTCTACATCTGTAAAATGAGGACACTAATAGTCCCTGCCTTATAGGGTTGTTGCATGGATGAAAGAAATTATCATATATTCAGTGCTCCCACAGAATCTGGTACATGAGAAGTTTTGTGGAAGTATCAGTTTTCATTGTTATGATTACATGTGCTCCCTAGATCTCAGTGGCTCAAAAATCAGTCCTCGAAATATGGACAGTAAATGTTCCCCAGTGATGGCTGTTGTAGTACTGAATTGGAATATGGAGTAGAAATTGGTAGAACTGATTCCAAATGTCAGTTAATTTGGTCAGTTGACCTATAATAATTATATAAAATATTTACAGATATAAGCCATGGCTTTTACTATAAAGGACATTATAATCCCATGATGGAAAGTAATGAAAATGTAGGGTATAGAAAATGCTGAATAAATGCATGGACATTATTTGAAACTTTTCAAGTTTTTTTTTTTTAATTTGCATGAAGTATTTGGAGTGAAAGATGTGTATGATTTTGGAAAGGGGAAATATGGTTGGGTAACGCAGTTTTTTTGTGCCTAAGGAGTCAGAGAGGTGTAGTAGGAGATACTTAGACAAATAGATTAGATTTTGCTTAGGAAAGTTAGGGAACTTAAATATTGAGATGAGAAAGCCAGAAGTGTTAACAGAACAGAGATAAAATTGAATCTGATTTTTAGAAATATAATATGGCAGTAGTATGGAGAATTCTGTGAAAATTTTGGTAAACTATTCTGGTAAAACATTGCTTTGAATTTATGCTTTGAACTTTCACATCCACCCCAACACGTTCAGAAATTATAAAATTAAATAATAAATATCAAATGTAGCCATATTCAAAGACAAGGCAATACTCAATGGATCAGAAAAGGAACAAAAACCCAGAGTGGTGAGAACTCTGACATTAAGCTTCAGTCCACTAATATTTTGATTCAAAAACAAGAAGAGTTATTTCATTTACTGAAATAAGTCAGAGAAAGACAAATATTGTATATTTTCACTTATATGTGGAATCTAAAAAACAAATGAGCAAATATGACAAAACTGAAATAGACTCAGCAATATAGGCAACAAACTAGAAGTTGCCAGAGGGGTGTGAAATAGGTACAGGGGGTAAGAGGTAACAACTACCAATTATGAAATAAATAAGTTACAGAGATGTACGGCACACAGAACATAGCCAGTAATACTGTAATAATTTTGTGTGGTGCATAGTGTATAAAAATATTGAGTCACTATGCACCTGCAACTAAACTGTAAGTCAACTGTATTTCAATAAAATGTAAAAAGCAAGAACAGTGACTTTTGGAGTAATGAGGAAAACAAGAACCATGAGTGTGATGCAGGAGTACAGCCAGATTCACTGTTTTATGTGGGCAGCCAAAGAATCTCACTGTTTCATGGAAAAAGCCTGAACACAGCTGCCTAGCTGACTGGAACTTGAGCTTTTATACAGGTATATATACCTGAAGAAAGCATGAAAAGTTACCTGAACTGAACTTGATCCAAAGTAATCTTTTACCAACTTTATGAGAGGGAAGGAGCCCTCAGTGAACAACTTGGAACCTATGTTGACTTTGATGCTTTTGAACTGTGGTGCTGGGGAAAACTTGAGAGTCCCTCGGACAGCAAGGAGATCCAACCAGTCAATCCTAAAGGAAATCAATCCTGAATATTCATTGGAAGGACTGATGCTGCAGCTCCAATACTTTGGCCACTTGATGCAAAGAACGGACTCATAGAAAAAGACCCTGATGCTGGGAAAGATTCAAGGCAGAAAGAGGAGAGGGCAACAAAAGATAAGATGGTTGGACGGCGTCACTGATTCAGTGGACATGAACTTGGGCAAACTCTGGGCGACAGTGAGGGACAGGGAAGCCTGGCATGCCACAGTCCATTGGGTCACGAAGAGTCCGTCGTGTCTTGGTAAACTGAACAACGACAATTGGACTTGAAGCATAGGGAATATTGTATCCAACATAAGTATCCTACAAGAATACTCCCCATGGAAGAAGAAAAACTAGAAGAAAAATGACCAACAAACTTGCCAGTGGAAAAATTAATTCACTGGCAAAATGGAAGATAAGAACAATTAGAAACTGTCTTTCAAATATGAAAGGTATGATCCCAAAGTATAACATTAATAATACTTGGTTTAAAAATGATAAATTGTGAAACAAACAACAGACACATATTAACCAGAATGAAGTGGACAAAAAAAAAAGTCCCTCAGAAAACCAGGAAACAAAGACTGTAATTATTAAAGTGAAAACAAAATTAATTGCATACAATTAAATTTATCTTAAATCAGTCAAATGGAAAGCAGGAAGTTGAAAATAATGATAACTCATGTAGGACACAATAAGTCATTTTTAATGAAATAATTTTTTAAAAATTTTAAATGAAACATTTTAAACACAGAAAACAGATTAGAAGTGCCACAGTATGTTTAATACAAGAGAAAGAATTGAGTAGCATAAAAAATATTTTAAGAATGACTGAGAATTTTCCAGACGTAAAGAATAACAGGTTTTGGTTGAAAATCTGTATCTATTGCTGAATAGCATAAGAAATAAATCTCTATCTTGATATAGAATTTATTAAGTATAAAACACTAGAAAGGAAAAGAAGGGGTATTATATAATGAGACAAAGGAAGAGGCTGGTGAGAACATATAATAATTTTGAATTTGTGTGTACCTAAAATCATGAATAAGTGTTTTTAAAAATCACAAGAACTTACAAGGAAGTATAGGAACATGGCAAAATCTCTCTCTCAGATGATGATAAAACATGTAGGAAAAAAGTCCACAAAGACACAGACAATGTGACGTTAAAAACCAGCAAAAATAATTAATAGAGAAATTTGAATTCCACAAATACAAAATGTATGCTTTTAAAAGCATACATGGAACATTAACAAAAGTTAACCACACATTAGATGGAAAAGAAATACAAATACATTTCAAAGAATGGCATTCTAAAGACCACATTTTTGACTGTGTAACACTGAGAACTTTTCTAAGGCTTTCTATTTTGGCTTCTGATTAGAGGATCAAAATATCAAGGCTAATTATAATGAATGTCAATTTACCCAGGAAATATAAAACCTGTTTTCAAAAACATAATTGTAAAACTCAAAGAATTGCAGCTCTGTATAGAATTTGTGATTACTTAAATATGAGTGTATTCTGTTATTGTGCTTTTGACTTAAATCTTATTAACCTGTTTCTTGATTTATGTTCTCATCTTTAAAATAAGGTGATTCAAGTACATAACAGTTAGGATTCCTTCCAGTTCAGTAATTACATGACAATGCATCTTTTATTCTTTCAACTTTGTATTTTCTCCTTGTTTCTTATACAAATAGTTTGCCTCCCTTAAAATGCAACTAAAGAAGATAGTTTGGAGGATCTGACAAATCTCACCTTGAGTCATGTTCTGCCATTCACTAATTGTATAACTTTACATACACTATTTATACTTTTAGCTCAGCTCTTCCATTTCTGAAAGGAAGGAGAAAATGAATTCTATCTCAGTTTTTAATGATGTGAAAATGTTTTGTAAGTTCAATCAGTGCTTCTCAAAAAAATTGGAGAGTACCTACTAAATGCTAGGCATTAAGAGTAATAGAAAGATGGACAGCTAGAGTGTAGCCTATAGAATTCATACTGTTAATTCCATCCCTTTTCATATCTTACCTGTCTCCCCATCTTTCTTAATAACTTTAGATATTAGATAGGTAAAGTCCTATCTCCAAACACTAGTATATTATTCAGCACCACAAGCTACACTGCTTCATTTGTGTTAGACTCACCATACACAAAAGTATCGACAAGGAAGTCTCCCCATGGGAAAACTAGACACGTGAAACCTAAGCATATTTTTGTGGTTCTATCAAATTCCAATATCAGACATGGTTTATGGATATTTGTTTATGGTATTTATTGAGTATCATAATATAAAAGGATTTCAACTGTTTGCAAGATACAATAGTCAGTAGGACAGGCACTTTTTCTGTTTTTTTCATAATTCATACTAAATTGATGCAGGAAGATAGCATGCAATGCTTTTTTGGTTTCTGAGTTTGAAACAAAAAGTGGATCACTTATATATGTTTTTCCTGCTGGAAATTATATATTCTCCCTATCGAGGATCTTGTAGAGGATTTTAGAAAAGAAAATTAGTTAGTTTGCCTTATATGATGATAACCTACACTGTAATTCAAGCAAACTTATTTCTCAAGATATAAAAGTATAAGGCATTCAGACAGAAATATTATCTCAGCTGTTTGTGGAATTTTCATATCTATTTTTAATATAATCTTTAAATTTCATACCAGCAATGGAGTATGATTCCCTTGCTGTAACTTTTAACCATTATAATAAAGATTTCACTTTTGGCTGTGGCAAATTTTTCTCTTCATAGCATTGAAATATTTCTAATTTATGGTCAGATGGATATTAAGCAAACAAATTAAAAACTCAAAAATTAAAGTGATAATAACTTAATTATAAATACATTGCCATAAGAAAATCTAAAAACTTCAGATTTAGGGACACATACAGACTAAAAGTTAAGGGATGGAAAAAGGTGTTCCATGTAAATGGAAATCAAAAGAAAGCTGGAGTAGCAATACTCATATCAGCCAAAGTAAGTTTTAAAATAAACACTATTACAAGAGACAAAGGACACTACATAATGATCAAAGAATCAATCCCAGAATGAGATATAACAAATGTAAATATATGCACCCAACATAGGAGCACCTGTATATATAGGGAAAATACTAACAGCCATAAAAGAAGAAACCGACAGTAAGACAATAATATCTCAGACTTTAACCCCACTTTCATTAATGGACAGATTACACAGAAAATGAATAAGGAAACACAGACCTATTAGAACAGATGGACTTAATTGATATTTATAGAGCATTTTATCCAAAAACAAGAGAATGCACATTCTTCTCAAATGCCTATGGACATTCTGCAGGCTCGATCACATGCTGGGCCACAAAGTGAGTCTCAGTAAATTTAAGAACACTGACATTATATCAAGCATCTTTTCTGACCACAATACTATGAAATTGGAAAACTACAAGAAAAAAATCTATAAAACACAAACACATGGAAGCTAAACAATATGCTGCTGCTGCTGCTAAGTTGCTTCAGTCGTGTCCGACTCTGTGCGACCCCATAGACGGCAGCCCACCAGGCTCCCCCGTCCCTGGGATTCTCCAGGCAAGAACACTGGAGTGGGTTGCCATTTCCTTCTCCAATACATGAAAGTGAAAAGTGAAAGTGAAGACGCTCAGTCATGTCCGACTCTTAGCAGCCCCATGGACTGCAGCCTACCAGGCTCTGCCGCACATGGGATTTTCCAGGCAAGAGTACTGGAGTGGGGTGCCATTGCCTTCTCCAAAACAATATGCTACTAAATAACTAATGGATCACTGAAGAAATCAAAGAGGAAATCAAACAGTACTTAGAACCAAATGAAAAAACAATGATCTAAAACCTATGGGATGCATCAAAAGAAGCTCTGAAAGGACAGTTTATAGTAATAGAGTCTTACCTCAGGAAAAAGAAAAATCTCAAATAAATAACCTAACTTTACACCTATAGTGACTCGAGAAAGAAGAACAAACAAAATTAAAAGTCAGTAGAAGGAATTTTTTTGCATTCCTATACACTAACAACTGGAATCAAGATTGTGAGGAAAAACATTAATAACTTCAGATATGCAGATGACATCACCCTTATGGCAGAAAGCAAAGAGGAATTAAAGAGCCTCTTTATGAAAGTGAAAGAGGAGAGTGAAAGTTGGCTTAAAACTCAACATTCAGAAAACTAATATCATGACATCTGGTCCCATCACTTCATGGCAAATAGATGGGGAAACAATGAAAACATTGACAGACTATTTTTTTGGACTCCAAAATCACTGCAGATGACTGCAGCCATGAAATTAAAAGACGCTTCTTGGAAGAAAAGTTATGACAAACCTAGACAGTGTATGAAAAAGCAAAGAAATTACTTTGCCAACACTGGTCTGTATACACAAAGCTATGGTTTTTCCAGTAGTCATGTATGGATTTGAGAGCTGGACAATGAAATAGGCTGAGCAACAAAGAATTGATGCTTTCAAACTGTGTTGCTGAAGAAGAACTCCCAAGAGTCCTGTGGACAGCTAGAAGATCAAATCAATCTTGAAATCAACCCTGAATATTCATTGGAAGGACTGATGCTGAAGCTCCAATACTTTGGCCACCTGATGCAAAGAGCCCACTCATTGGAAAAGACCCTGATGCTGGGAAAGACTGAAGGCAGAAGGAGAAGGAGACAACAGAGGATGAGATGGTTGGATGGTATCACTGATTCAATGGACATGAGTTCGAGCAAACTACAGAAGACTGTGAATGATAGGAAAGTCTGGCATGCTGCAGTCCATGGGGTGACAAAGAGTTGGACACAACTGAGTGACTGAACAACAACAACGAAAGCTCAGAAAGAGAAATTAAAGAAACATTCCCATTTCCCATCACATCAGAAAGAATACAATACCTAGGAATAAACCTGCATAAATTACTATAACACCCAAGGCAATTTACAGATTCAATGCAATTCCAATCAAACTACCAATGGAATTTTTCAAAGAACTAGAACAAACTATTTTAAAATTTGTATGGAAATACAAAAAGCCCAAATGCCAAAGCAATCTTATGAAAGAAAAATTAAGCTGTAGGAATCACACTCCTTGACTTCATTTTATACTACAAAGCTACAGTCATCAAAAAGTACAGTACTGGCACAAAAACATAAATATAGATCGATGCAACAGTATAGAACTCCCAGAAATAACTCCATGCACCTATGGTCAATTAAGACTATACGATGGAGAAAAGAGAGTCTCTTACATACATAGTGCTGAGAAAACTGGATTAGCTACATGTAAAAAATTGAAATTACATTATTCTTTGACACCATACAGAAAAATAAATTCAAAATGGATTAAATACCTAAATGTAAGACCAGATACTGTAAAACTCGTAGAGAAAAACAAGGTAGAACACTCTCTGACATAAATTGTAGCAATATCTTTTTGGATCTGTCTCCTAGAGTAATGGAAATAAAAATGAACAAATGGGACCTAATTAAACTCAAAAGCTTTTTTTTTTTTTTTTTCACAGCAAAGGAAACTGTAAACAAAAGGAAAAGATAACCCACAAGTTGGAAGAAAATATTTGCAAATAATGTGACTGACAAGGAATTAACCTCTGAAACAGCTCATATAAAAAAGACAACCCAATCAAAAAATGGGCAGAAGGCCTAAATAGACATTTCTCCTAAGAAGATATACAGATGGCCAAAAGGCACATGAAAATATACTTATTATCTCTATATTAGAGAAATTCAAATCAAAACTACAATGAGATGTCACCTCAGACTGGTCAGAATGGCTATCATCAAAAAGTCCACAAACAATAAATGCTGGGCAGGGTGTGGAGAAAAGGAGACCTTCTTACACTGTTGTTAGGAATGTAAATTGGTACAGCCACTATGAAGAACAGTATGGAGGTTCAATAAAAAAAAAAACCTAAAAATAGAGCTACGATATGATCCAGTAACCCCACTGCTGGGCAAATATCTGGAGAAAAACAATGCTCTTTACGTATACATGCACCCCAATATTCATTGCAGCACTATTTACAATAGCCAAAACATAGGAGCAATCTTAATATCCACTGACAGAGAAATGTAAACAAAGAGTGTGGTACATATATACAATGAAATACTACTCAGCCATTAAAAAGAATTAAATCATGTCATTTGCAGCAACAGGGATAGACCTGGACATTATCATACTAACCGATGTCATACAGAGAAAGACAAATACTGTGTGACATCACTTATATGCAAATCAAAAAAAAGGTACAAATGAACTTATTTATGAAACAAAAACATACTCAGAGAACAAACTATAGTTATCAGGTGGGAGAGGTTGGGGGGATAGATTGAGAGATTGAGATTGACATGAATACATGGCTCTATTTGAAATAGATAACCAACAAGGACCTTCTGTATAGCATTAGAACTCTGCTCAGTATTCTGCACTAACCTAAATGGGGAAAGAACTTGGGAAAAGAATAACGATAACCCTGTATACAAGACAGCAAGGGAGACACTGATGTATAGAACAGTCTTGTGGACTCTGTGGGAGAGGGAGAGGGTGGGAAGATTTGGGAGAGTGGCATTGAAACATGTAGAGTATCATGTATGAAACGAGATGCCAGTCCAGGTTCGATGCACGATACTGGATGCTTGGGGCTGGTGCACTGGGACGACCCAGAGGGATGGTATGGGGAGGGAGGAGGGAGGAGGGTTCAGGATGGGGAGCACATGTATGCCTGTGGTGGATTCATTTTGATATTTGGCAAAACTAATACAATTATGTAAAGTTTAAAAAAAAAAAAAAAAAGAATAGAGGCATGTGTATGTATAACTGAATCACTTTGCTGTACACCTGAAACTAATATAACATTGTTAATCAACTATACTCCAATATAAGATAAAAATTTTTTAAATAAAAATAATTTTATGATTTGTATTAACTGTTCTAAATGAACTCCAGTCCCCAAATATGTAATATCCTTGACCCCTCACCTCTTTTTTTGCTTTGTCTCTAAGAAAGATTGCATATAAATCATTAGAAATAGGTTAATTAAAATGATCTTCAGAAAAGATTCCACTTCTGCTTTCCTTAGCAATCTGTTGAAACACTTGCATGACTTCCACTTTTCGTTCAGTGAAATAAAATTCCCTCTTGTAGCTTACTTCCCCCTTCCTAGAGTAAATGAGGGTGTATAAACATCTCGACATACATGTAAGTGGCAAAGTGGCTAATCTCACACTGATTTCACATACTTTAAAATCTCTCCTGTCCAGAAAATCTTTCTCGCATCCACTCAGATTAAGATTAGGCTACTATGTCCAAGGGAACACATATTAATATAAAATGTTTTGATGTTACAATGGCAGACTGCTCTGTATATTCATTCTTTCAAAATGACTTAATGTTTACATGAGCTAGATATTGTTCTTTATTCCATGACCATATTAACACATGATACCTGATCAGATAAATTAATCTCAAGTTTTTCTGAAAAGATAGCAAGGAATGGTGCACATGATATTTAAAGATTTGCAGTGGAAGTTGAGGAGGGGATCAGAAATGTCTAGGAAATGAATTTAAAGGCACAAAGTATTTAAGATGAAATGTAAGCAAAATCAGGTAAGAAGTGAGGGGTGAGAGGTAGTAATGGGTACCAAGTTTCAGAGGGGTCCTTTCAGTGGATTTCCGTTATAAAATTGTTTTGATGCATCTTGTTGGGTCCTATAAAATGTTAGCGTTTGGTTGTTAGCACTGATAGAACCATGGAGTCATTTCAATGAAATAAACCATCCCAACACTCTCCACCTACATTTTCTAAATATGTGTCAATTTTCCCCTTTTCTTTGCCATTTAACTGTAGATAAGTATGCATTCAAATAATGTGTGCCATCAGGGAAGAGAAGAAAAAGAGGAATACAAAGGACAGAATATCAGCTCTGGTTTAAGCTTCCCATCACTTTATATCATGTTGCTAGAGTTTAAAACCTGTCCTACCTGGAGATGTTGTCTAGTTCTTACCTTACTATCAATTGCAGTTCCAAGGACATGATAACACCTCTGGTTCTTCAAATCTATCCAAAACTAAATAACCACACTCTCTTTTTCCCTTGCACACAAGGCAAAAATTACAAAACCATTTACTTTGATCCAAGTGTTCTGTTTATAGCATGTTCAAAGCTTCCAGACTTCTGACAAAAATATCCTTTTTTCAGAAGTAAGAGCTATGTATAATCACTGGCATTTCAATCACTGGTATTCACTATGAGATTTACATCAATAAACTTTCTTCTCAGAACCAAAACGGGCACACTGCCATCGCTCCTCTGATACACAATCTGTGGCCTCTTCTCACTTCCTGAAGTTACGAAAGTCATTTAATAAGAACCAAAGGTCAACCCCTCTTTCAGTCATTTGCTTAAGTCTAACCCTAACGACACTGTCTGTGGGATGTCTCTTTGTGAGATAAGACATGTAACAGCAGTTTGTAGAATGTGAAAGCTTTGTCAGTATCACATGTTTTTGATAGAAGCGTGTCTAAATCTTCCCAAGTGTGAATTTCCACTAACTAATAAACCCTGTATAACTGGAATAACTAAACTTTTAGTGGGTGTTACTCCCCCTTTTGGGGAAAATACAAGAGATAGTTTAGAAAAGAAACAGAGGCAAAGAATGATACAGATATAAGTGGTAAAGGATCCTACAATGCCCATTTCCCTCAATTTGCAGATAAAAAGTCCTAAGCAATTTACTGACTTTCAATGATATAAAACCAGTTAAGAGCCAAACAAGAATTTAACTGTGACGTTAATTTTGAAAAATACCCTAGTTTAAGGGTTTTGTTTATTCCTTAGAGGAGGGTGAAAAAATGTCAAATTTTCCAACTCTAACATAATATTTTTAGTATTCTTTTATCCATTTATAGTTCTCTTAAATGATGACAATTTCCATACCGGTATGTGTCAAAAGTTACTATTAGCAAGAATGTAAGGTCATTTCAAAACTTAGAAAGTATTTCTAATTACTCCTGACTTTCAAATGTGACAAAACAAGAGGAGAAATCCCTTTTTGTAAAGCATCATCTACCAAAATTATGATTAAAATTATATGTCTGTGTATAAATGAATGTATATACATTTATATACCTAAATGTTCTATCTATAAAATCTCTCATCAATCATCTAAACCACTTTAAAAAGTAAAGCCTTTCAACACACTTGCCTTGGTTAAATATTACTTATGACCATTTCAAAGTATTTGGGATCTGACAAAATGAATGCAGTTCAAAAACATTCACATGTCTACACGATGAACAGGACAAAGCATTTTTACTGAGGTGTTTGGTGCCTGAGGCTTATGATTTATACGCTGCCAAAGAATTTCCTGGAATGTAGGCTGGAATATTCTAGATTTTGAACACATTCCCCAAAATGTTAAGTACTTTTGGAAAATGGAAAAGGAAATGCTGACATTTCTTTGTTTAACTTGGCTGGAAGTGTTTTTAAAAAACCACTTTCCTCAATAGGTTAATATTTATTAAGCAAATAAAAAATATTCTGCATTAGAGCCAGCATAAAAGTGGTACTCAGGAAAGTATGTCAAATTTATTTTAAAGAGTAGTTAAATGTTTTATAGAAATAATGCCAATCTGAATACTGTATCAATAATGTACCACTAATATGGCCTTTCTATGATTATGAATAATCAGATCTCAAAGCACAAGCACAGCAACCTCAAGTGATGTGGCCTAGTTCTTTGTCTTAAACAATTAAGCTATTCAACAGAGTGAGCCTGTAACATCTTTTTTTTTTAATCTCCATTTTAGACACTTCAGAGCCCAATTCCCTTTACAACTGAGAAAGTTTTTTCTTTTGTGTAATATCTATATTCTTATTGTAGTATTACTATAAAATCTCTTGTTCTATTCTTCCTAAAATGATTTATAAGCCAGGGTCTTGCCTTAACAGCTTTGTCTTCTCAAATTTTATATAAGCCTACATTTTAAACTTTTCTTTGTAGATTTTATTCTTCAACCTTTTGATTATGTTCATTTACTTTGATCTGAAAAGACCACAGAATCCAATTTTGCATTAAAAGGGCTAATATCTGTCTGAAATTAATAAGTGGATGATAGGTATTACATAGGACAAGCTTATTCATTTATTATGTCTCTTAATAATGGTTTGCTTAACACATAGATACCACATTCATATTTTCACCCAAACACGTAATCCATATTGACCTAGAATTGTATATTCTAAGCCAGTGGAAGGCAATGTAAAGACTTTTCCAAACGAGAAGGCCCCAGTCGGATCTTGAGACGAAAGGAAGTGGCAGTGTGTACAGGTGGTGAGAACTCAAGATTCTTGTAACTGAGAAGTCAACTTTGGGGGCCCAGGATTTTCTCCACCCACTAGGAATTCTTGCAGTAGTCAGCATGTGGTTTATAAATAACAAAATCCAGATCACTCATATGAAGCATCCTTCAAACTACTTAAAGTAAACCACAAATATTCTTGTCCTCTAATATTTAGTACTAGAATAGACCTTTCTTAGAGCCCTCAGGTGACAAAAAATGCTATTTATTTTATTAGGACACAGTGGAATGTAATAGTAAAAGCAGCCTTCAACATTAGATATGTATAGGTTTAGAGGAAAAGCTCTTCTACGTACTAGTTGTGAATTATGAGGCAACTTATTTTTTCATTTTTAATCTTCATCTGCTTGAGATTCTAATACTTCATAGAGTTGTTGTGAAAAGTAAAAGGGATCATATATGTAAAGTCCTTAGTACAATATCTGAAATTTAGCAAGCATGGTAAAAAGATTTTTATTGTTATATTTGTATATTTATTACTAATATCATGGTTGTGTAACTTTGTGTGGTAATGGAGAGCTGGTTTACTGATATTCCCCACACACAAAAACAGATTTCAGCAGTTTGGGACACTAGAGAAGCTACTAGAATAAAGACAAATAACTAAAAGGAGGAAAAGGGTTAAAACTCAACATATCCATTTTGGTAGATAGGTCATCTATATCACTCATTCCTAAGGTCGGTGTATGGAAAAGAATGAATTATTTTTTAGGTATGCTTTGAAACCTAAGGGAGATTAACAAAACTGAGATTAGAGTCAGGTCTCCCACTGCTTGACTATGTGCTCTCAGTTTGAGGTGAGATTCCTTGCGTTATTCTTCGGGCATTTGTTGGCCTTGTATCATTTTGCCTCCTTTTCAGAATTCAGTGTTGGCGGCTGGAAAGCGACTGGCATTTGTTTCTTCTGGCAAAAAGAAGTGCCAGGAGGGTGACTGAGAGCGTTGTTTATAGAGTAACTTGGTGTTAGGGAACATTTTTGATCTTTGGGCTTTCATCCCAAGGAAAACCATGAGGGAAGTTGCAAACACTAAAAATTATTTCCTTTATTGTAAAACTAGAATGACAACAGGATTTTTTTTAAGTGCCTATTTATAAATACATTGATTTATCCTTAGGAACTTTACTACGTAACGCTGGATAACTGATTTGGCTTGTTCAGGAATGAATGTGCCAGATACTGATTTTACCTAATTTATTTTAAATGGGTGATTTATTTTAAATGTGAAAGCAGTTGTACACATGAATATATACACCATGTCATCAGCAAATCAAAATTATCAATCGTTAAAATGTTTATGTAGGGATTGCAATGGGCTGATTAAGTATATGAATGCATGAGCACCAGTTCAAGGTTACAGGAAGAAGTCATCTAACATTTGTAACAATACATATACTATTCTCCCAAAACATATATAATCATTTAACAAATGAATAAAATTTCTAGAAATATGCTACACAGGTTTTATTACACATATCCCAGTTGTTTAGATCTGAGGTTACTTGCTTGCATTTTTTAGTGCTGTGAAAAAGAACTGCTTTTCTCCTTCAGAAAATTAAACACACATAAACGCTCATGCACACACACACTAAATTGCCCAACTGCTTCATAAACAGTTTGATATATTCTTTTAATTAATTTAGAAACATACAATGTACTCAAGTTACAACAAAGAATACTATGCTTAAGAAAACATCAATTGCATTTTCTCTATTTTTCAGCTTTATTAAGGTAAAACGAACAAATTGTAAGATATTTAAAATGTACATAGTTTTGACCTGATAGATGTATATATTGTGAAAGGTATCCTCCAATTTAATTAATTAACATATTCATCACCTCACACACACACACACATACACATGTGTATGTATATATCTGGCAAGAAGATTTTACCTTCTCAGTAAATTTAAGTTTCACAATAGTGTTATCAACCATAGTCACCATGTTTTACATTAGCTCCTCAGACCTTATAGCTCAAAGTTTATACCCTTTTACCAACCTCCTTCTATTTCCCACACCTCCAAGCTCCAGGCAACTACTTTCCTTCTCTCTGTTCTGAAAAAAAAAATAATTGTTTTAGACTCCACATATAAGTGATATCATGCATTATTTGTTTCTGTCTGGCATATTTCATTTAGCATAATGCCCTCAAAATCCATCCTGTTGTCACAAGTGGTAGGATTTCCTTCTTTCTCATGGGAGAATAATAACCATTTTGTATGTGTGTATGTGTACACATACATCTTGTTTATCCATTCATCCATCAATGAACAGTTACATTGGTTTTACATCTTGGCTATTGTGAATGATGCTGCAATGAAAACGGAAGCACGGATGGCTCTTGGGGACATATACCCCAAAGTGGCATGCTAGATCATATGGCAGTTCTACTTTTAATATTTTGTGAAATCTCCATACTGTTTTCCATAGTAGGCATACCATTTACATTCTCACCATGGTCCCTCTTCTCGCCACATCCTCTACAACATTTGTTTCTTGTCTTTCTGATAATACCCGTGCTAACAAGTGTAAGGTGATATGTTATTGTGGTTTTGATTTGCATTTCCCTGATAATTAGTGGTGTTGAGTACCTTTTCACATGTCTCTAGGCCATTTGTGTATCTTCTTTGGAAAAAGTGTCCACTCAGCTATTATATTGTTGGATGGACTGATCATGATAATGTGGGCTCCAGTGGGGATTTCCAGTGAGTGACTTGGTCTCAACCTCAAGTCATATCACACAAAAGTTTCATTTAAAATGATCTTTGTTATCAAGTAAAATTAATGTTTGTGCTGAATTATAGATAAACTAACCAGTTAGCAAAAACACAGTGCTAGAATACGAAATCTCTCATATTTAAAATACATGTAGTTAGTATAGTACCAATAAGATGAATTAACTCATTTTCTCTAGATACTGTGTTCACATATTGAAAAAATATTGTATAACATTTGCTTAAGGAAGAGAATATTTCTTTTAATATAAGAGACCTCATTTGCAATTGGATCACATTGTGAATGTCCCTATTCTGCCTTAACAATAAAGCCCTCAAATAAACTCTCATTTATATAAATTAAAAACCTCTATACTTTTAAAACAGTGAATTCTAAAAGTAATCAAAGTTGTGCCTTTCTTAATCATTCCTGGTAAGTAGCTGTTATTAACCATAAAGATCTTTATATAGTAAGTTATTAGACAAAAATTAGTCTCACACATATCTCTAGGGAAAGCATAATTTCACAAAGGGTGATCTATGTAAATAAATCACCTTAGCATAAGAAAATCTTGATTCTAAGTGATTAACTAATCAAAAGATGGGCTACCTGAAAAATGATTTTTTATTGTGGTAAAATATACATTTTACACTTTAGACATTTTAGGGTATACAATTCAGCATTAATTCACAATGTTGTACCACAATTACTATTTTAAAAATAACTATTTCAAAACATTCTTAATTGCCCCAAACACAACTCTGTAACCATTTATTTAGCAATAATTACCGATCTTCCACTCTCTCTACCCCCTGGTAACCTCTAATCTACTTTTGGTCTCTATAAATTTGCCTCTTCTAGATATTTCATATAAGAGGAATCATATACTATTTGCCATTTTTGTATCTTATTTCACTGAGTAATGTTTTCCAGGTTCATCCATATTGCAGAATATATCAAAACTTCATTCCTTCTTAGGGCTATACCTACATAGTTCAAATATCTATTCATTTGTTAGTGGACACTTGGATTATTTCCAGCTTTTGGATCTTGTGAATAATGCTGCCATAAATAATAGAAACTAATTATTTCAATGTGTTTTCTGACCATTGGTATATCTTTTTTGAGTAAATATCTCTTTAACTCCTTTGCTCACTTTGAAATTTGACTTTTGTTGTTGTTGTTGAGTTGTAGGTATTCTTTATATATTCTTGGTATTAAAACCTTAGCAGATATATGATTTTCAGCATTTTATTCCAATATGTAGGTTGTCTCTTTACCTTCTTGGTAATGTTCTTTAATGCACAAAATATCTAAATTTAATTCCAGTTTATCTATTTTGCTGTAATTAACCTGTTCACTTGACATCATATTTAAGAATCTTTTGCCAAATTCAAAGTCATGAAGATTTTCTCCTAAGCTTTCTTTTCATTTTTTCAAATTTATTTATTTTTGTTTTTTGGCTGTGCTGAGTCTTCATTGGAGCACAGGCTTTTCTCTGGTTGCGGTGAGCAGGTTGTGCTTTGTAGGCTTTGTGCTACAAAGCATATTCTGTCTTGTGTGCCTTGTAGCTGTGGTTTGTAGGCTTCTCACTGTGGTGGCTTCTCTTGTGGAGCACGGCTTCTAGGTCACGTGGACTTCAGAAGCTGCAGCACGTTGGCTCACAGGTTGCAGCTCCCAGGCTCCAGAGTACAAGCTCAGGAGTTGTGGCACAAAGGCTCAGTTGCTTTGCGGCATGTGGGATCTTCCCAGACCAGAGATCAAACCCATGTCTCCTAATTGACAGGCTAATTCTTAGCCACTGAACCACCAGGGAAGGCCCCTAAGCTTTCTTCTAAGAGTTTTTTAGTTTTAGATTTTATATTTATGGCACTGATCCACTTGGAGTTAACTTTTTGTTGTATGTGGAAATCCAGTTTTCCCAGCACAATCTGTTGAAGAGACTATTCTTTCCCCCACTGAAAGGAGTTGGTGTTCTTGCTGAAAATAAACTGATCATATATGTGAGGATTTTTTTTCCTAGGCTTGCAACTCTAGTCCACTGGTTTGTATATCCTAAAATATGCCAATATCACAATGTTTTGATTACTGTAGCTTTGTAGTGTTTTGAAAGGAGGAAGTATGAGCTTTCCAAATGTGTTCTTCTTTTTCAATTTCTTCTTATTATTTAGAACCCTTTGCAATTCCAAATGATTTTGAGAATAGGTTTTTCCAGTTGTTCAATAAATAAATAAATAAAAGGCTGTCAGAAAACTGATAGGAATTGCAGTGAATCTATGGATCACTTTGAGTAGTACTGACATCTTGACAATATTAAATATTCCCATCCTAACTGCAAATCTCTCTGCTGGTCAAGAAGCAATAGTTAGAACAGGGCATGGAACAATGGATTGGTTCCAAATTGGGAAAGGAGTATGACAACACTGTGTATTGTCACCCTGCTTATTTAACAAATGCAGAGTACATAGTGAGAAATGCTGAGCTGGATGAAGCACAAACTAGAATCAAGATTGCTGGGAGAAATATCTAACCTCAGATATGCATATGACACTACCTTTATGGCAAAAAGCAAAGAGAAACTAAAGAGACTCTTGATGAAAGTGAAAGAGGAGAGTGAACAAGCTGGCATAAAACTCAACATTCATAAAACTAAGATCATGGCATCTTAAAAAAGTCCCATCACTTCATGGCAAATAGATGGGGAAACAATGGAAACAGTGACAGACTTTATTTCCCTGGGCTCCAAAATCACTGCAGATGGTGACTGCAGCCATGAAATTAAAAGACATTTGCTCCTTGGAAGAAAAGTTGTGACTAACCTAGACAGCATATTACAAAGCAGAGACATCACTTTGCCGACAAAGGTCTGTCTAGTCAAAGCTACGGTTTTTCCTGTAGTCATGTATGGGTGTAAAAGCTGGACCACAAAGAAAACTGAGCACCGAAGAATTGATGCTTTTGAACTGTGGTCTTAGAGAAGACTCTTGAGAGTCCCTTGGACTGCAAGAAGATCCAACCAGTCCATCCTAAAGGAAATCAGTTCTGAATATTCATTGGAAGGACTGGTGCTGAAGCTGAAGCTCCAATACTTCAGCCACCCAATGTAAAGAACTGACTCCTTAGAAAAGACCCTGATGCTGGGAAAGATTGAAGGCAGGAGGAGAAGGGGACAACAGAGGATGAGATGGTTGGATGGCATCACCAACTCGATGGACATGAGTTTGAGCAAACTCCAGGACTTGGTGATGCACAGGGAAGCCTGGTGTGCTGCAGTCCATGGGGTCGCAAAGTGTCGGTCACGACCGAGGAACTGAACTGAACTGAATCATAAGTGGAAGGTGCCCTTCCATTTGTTTTGTCTTCTCAATTTCTTTTGAAAGTGTTTTGTACTTTTCAGTGCACAAATCTTTCATTTCCTTGGTTTAGGTTTATTTCTAAGTACTTTGTTCTTTCTGATGCTATTTTAAGTGGTATTTTTTAACTTTCCTTTTTAGATTATCCACTATTAGTGTACAAAATACAATTAACTCAATGTATACACCATAGAATGAAGAAAAAAAAATCTACATGCTAATCTTAACTGATGTAGCAAAGGCATTTGATGAAATTTAACATATTTTTTATGATAAAACCATGCAAAAATAGGAATCAAAGGTAACTTCCTCAATATGAAAAAGGGCATACTCAATGTTATAAAAGCCTTCCTCTAAGATCAGTAACAAAACAGCCATGTCTGCCTTCACTACTATTGTTGAACATTTCTGGCTGATCCAGCTAAGGCAATTATATAAGAAAAAGTGATAAAGGCATCCAAATTGAAAAGGGAGCAGTAAAAACTATCTCTCTTGCAGATGTTATGATTCTATGCACAGAAAATCCCAAAGAATCCACAAGAATGCCAGAGCTAATAAATAAATTCAGCAAAATTGCAGAGTACAAGATCAACACACAAAAATCCATTGTCCTATTAATATATAGCAGCCATGAACAACATTAAAAGGAAATTAAGATTTGTATGTAGTACTTGTTTTATAAATTCAAATTTAGAATAGTTCCTAATTTTCCCAAGTTTCATCATCTCAGAACCCCTCCAGATAATTCTTTCCTGATTTTCCTAGTAAGTGCTAAAAAAATCTAAAATGTAATGAACTAATTGTGAATTAGTATTTTTATCTTTTGGGGAAAATGATAATAAAGTTAAAAGACTCCTATTTTAAACACTAGTGTTTCCAAGTTTATTACAGGAAAATATAGTGTCTTAAACAATCCTTTCATAGATCCCCGGTTTTATTGCTCTGAGTTGGTGTTCTGTAATGATAGCTGGTCAGAACCCCAAGGCACCCTGGCAAGTGTCAGAGAAAATCCTCTTGTTCCATTTTTGTTGAAAGATTGGAATTCACCAAGGAAACTGGTGAACCATTTTTAATAAGGCCATGAATACGAGTAAAAATAATTGTGCAGTCTTTTTTGAGTACTGATTATGGTTAAAATGACAGGCAAAATTCAAAGTAAATATATTTTAAATAAAATCAAAACTGTACTTAATTGAAAATTCCAATAATGTTAAATCTCAGTGTTCCTTAAAGTTTCTTCAGGTGACAATGACTATCTTTTATTTAACTTTTCTGCGACTTATCCCCCCATTTCTTCATAATTTCAAAGTGCTTTTATGTAAATATTTAGATTAGAATTGTTTTTAGGAATTCTGTACCATGACAGCACAGAGTAAATTCAATTCACAAAATGCCAAGGGCATGTTGGGGGGATATGGAAGATGCAAAGATGATACAACAAAATTTTAGTCAAAACTTTCTTTGGAGTAACATAAACAATATTCTTTATCAAAATACTCAAAACTGTCAAAAGTGTGGAGGTTTTATACATTGAAAACTGCAAAACATTGCTCAGAGAAAATAAAAAAGGCTTAAACGAAGTGACATAGCATGTTCATGGACTGTGAAATAGAGTATTATTAAGCAGTCACTTCTTCCTCAATTGATCTGTACATTCAATGACATCCAAATAAAAGTCCCTGCAGGCTTTTGTAGAAATTAACAAGCAGATTTTAAAATTAACAGAGAAAAGGCAAAGATGTAGAAGAATTTGAAAGAGTAAAGTTAGTATATTTATAGTGCCTGACTTAAAGACCTGGCAGAAAATGACAGTGACTGATTGTGTGGTATTGGTATCAACATAAAGAGATAAAAGGAAAAGAGTAGAAAGCACAGAATGTGTGTGTGTGTGTGTGTTGACACACACAGTCAACTGATGTTTTTTTTTTTTTGCAATAGTAGAAAGGTAAATTGGTGAAGAAAAAAAATGTTTTCAACAAATGTTCCTGGAACAATTGGATCTATATACAAAGTTTAATTTATGCCTTAAAAATGTACAGAAATTAACTCAATACTTATTACAGACCTAAATCTATAAAACCAGCAGAACAAGAATCTTCCAACTTGGGTTAGGCAAAGACTTCTTAGATATGCCAACAAAAGCACAATCCATAAAAGGGAAAAAAAATTTCACAATTAAGGACTTTTGGTCTTTGAAAGATAATATTAAGTGAATTAAAATCTCAAGCCACATACTGGGGAAAAAACCTGCAAATTACTGAAAAACTACTTTCATTTATAATATGTAAATAAATCTTAAATCTCAGTAAAAAACAAAATACATTAATTTTGAAAATGGACAAAAATTTGAAAGAAGGGGCTTTGCTGGTGGTCCAATAGCTAAGACTCCACAGTCCCTATGCAGGAGCCCATGTTCAATCCCTGGTCAGGGAACTCGATCCCACATTCCACAACTAACAGTTTGCAGGCTGCAACTAAAGATTCCACATACCTCAACTAAAGATCCTGCATGCTGGATCCTGCATACTAAGGCCTAGCACACGTAGCTAAATAAATCAAAAAATAAATTAAAAATCTGAAAGGATACTTCACCAAAAAGATATAAGGATGCTAAATGAGCACATGAACAACACTCAACATCAATGGTCATTAGAAAAATATAAGTTAAAACCACTACATTTCAATACACACTTATTAAAAAGTCCAAAACTAAAAGGACTCACAATCCCAAATGTTGGTGAGAATGTGGAACAGCTAGTGGAAATATAAATAGTACAATGACATTGGAAAAAAATGCTTTAAATTTTATATAAAGTTTAATCCATGCCATATGACAAAACATTCCACTACTCTCATTCCACACCAAAAAGAACTGAAAATATACATCCAGAAGGAAGGAAATAATAAAGATTAGAGAGGAAATACATACAAGAGATTAAGAAAACAATATAAAAATGACAACAGAATGGGAAAGACAACAAAATGGGAAAATTAGACACCAAGGGAACATTTCGTGTAAAGATGGGCACAATAAAGGACAGAAATGGCAAAGATCTAATAGAAGCAGAAGAGATTAAGAAGAGGTGGCAAGGATATACAGAACTTTACAAAAAAGGTTTAAATGACCTGAATAACCACAATGATGTGGTCACTCAACTAGGACCACACATCCTGGAGTGTGAAGTCAAGTAGGCCTTAAGAAGCATTACTACATACAAAGCTAAGGGAGGTGATGGAATTCCAGCTGAGCTATTTCAAATCCTAAAAGATGATGCTGTGAACGTGCTGCACTCAAATTGCTAGCAAATTTGGAAAACTCAGCAATGGCCACAGAACTGGAAAAGGTCAGTTTTCATTCCAATTCCAAAGAAAGGCAATGCCAAAGAATGTTCAGACTACCATAAAGTTGTGCTCTTGTCACATGCTAGTAAGGTAATGTTCAAAATCCTTCAAGCTAGGTTCAGCAGTACATGAACTGAGAACTTCCAGATATAAAAGCTGGATTTAGAAAAGGCAGAAGAACAAGAGATCAAATTGCCAACATCCATTACTGCTACTGCTGCTAAGTCGCTTCAGTTGTGTCCAGCTCTGTGCGACGCCATAGATGGCAGCCCACCAGGCTCCCCCATCCCTGGGATTCTCCAGGCAACATCCATTGGATCATAGTAAAAGCAAGAGAATTCCAGAAAAATATCTATTTCTGCTTCACTGACTATGCTAAAGCCTTTGTGTGGATCATAACAAACTGGAAAAGTCTTAAAAGGATGAGAATACCAGACCACCTTATGTGCCTCCTGAGAAACTTGTATTCAGATCAAGAAGCAACAGTTAGAACTGGACGTGGAACAATGGACTGGTTCCAAATTGAGAAAGGAGTATGTCAAGGCTGTATACGGTCACACTGCTTACTTATTTAACTATATGCAGTGTACATCATATGAAATACTGGGCTGGATCAAACACAAGCTGGAATCAAGGTTGCCGGGAGAAATATCAACAAACTCAGATTGGCAGATCATACCACCCTAATGGCAAAAAGAGAAGAGGAACTAAAAAGCCTCTTGATGAAAGTGAAAGTGGTGAGTGAAAAAGTTGACTTAAAGCTCAACATTCAGAAAACAAAGATCATGGCATCCGGTCCCATCACTTCATGGGAAATAGATGCTGAAACAGTAGAAACAGTGGCAGACTTTGTTTTTTTGGGCTCCAAAATCACTGCAGATGGTGACTGCAGCCATGAAATTAAAAGACGCTTACTCCTTGGAAGGAAAGTTATGACCAACCTAGATAGCATATTGAAAAGCAGAGACATTACTTTGCCAACAAAGCTCCATCTAGTCAAGGCCATGGTTTTTCCTGTGGTCATGTATGGATGTGAGAGTTGGACTGTGAAGAAGGCTGAGCACCGAAGAATTGATGCTTTTGAACTGTGGTGTTGGAGAAGACTCTTGAGAGTCCCTTGGACTGCAAGGAGATCCACCCAGTCCATTCTGAAGGAGATCAGCCCTGGGATTTCTTTGGAAGGAATGATGCTGAAGCTGAAACTCCAGTACTTTGGCCACCTCATGTGAAGAGTTGACTCATTGGAAAAGACCCTGATGCTGGGAAATATTGAAGGCAGGAGGAGAAGGGGACGACAGAGGATGAGATGGCTGGATCGCATCACTGACGCGATGGATGTGAGTCTGAGTGAACTCCAGGAGTTGGTGATGGACAGGGAGGCCTGGTGTGCTGCGATTCATGGGGTCACAAAAAGTCAGACAGGACTGAGTGACTGAACTGAACTGATGGTTTTTCCAGTAGTCACCTATGGACGTGAGAGTTGAACAATAAAGAAAGCTGAGTGCCGAAGAATTGATGCTTTTGAACTATCGTGTTGGAGAGTCTTGAGAGTCCCTTGGACTGCAAGGAGATCAAGCCAGTCAATCCTAAAGGAAATCAGTCCTAAATGTTCACTAGAAGGACTGATGCTGAACTTAAAGCTCCAATACGTTGGCCACCTGATGTGAAGAGCTGACTCATTGGAAAAGACCTGATGTTAGGAAAGATTGAGGGCAGGAGGAGAAGGGAGCGACAGATGATGAGATGGTTGGATGGCATCATCGACTCAATGGATATGAATTTGAGCAAACTCCAGGAGATAGTGAAGGACAAGGAATCCTAGTGTGCTGCAGTTCATGGGGGCAGCAAAGAGTCTTAGACTACTTGGTGACTAAACAACAGCTACAACAACAAGAAAACACTCCTGGAAAATAGACATTATGAGATAAGTAGAAAGAACAACAAAAAAAAAAGAAATAGAGTTAAAACCAGAAAGTTAGAATTAACAGAAGTGACTGAACAACAATAGAAAAAAGTGACGCCCAAGAGCTCGTTCTTTGAAAGTATAAACAAAATTGATAAACCTCTGGTCAGGCTCACCAAGAAGAAGAGAGAGAGAAAATCCAAATTAACAAAATAAAAAGTTTGAAAAAAACAATTAAAAGTGCACATACTGTATGGTTCCATTTATATAAAATTCTAGAAAATGTAAATGAAACTGCAGTGACTGGAAGAGCTAAATGGTTACCTGGTGATGGAGTAAAGTGCATGAGCAAGCAGGGAAAGAGGTATTACAAAGGAGTTTGAGGACAAATATGAGGATAAAGGATAGGAGAGATTAACAATAATGAATGAAAAATATATCATTTAATGCCACACAGGATTAAGTGCTATTAAAGAGATGCCAGTGTAAGGAGATCAAGATGAAGGGCATGGGACTACTATGTTAGGAAAGGAGATCAAAGGCTATCTGGAGATGGGACATTTGAACACAGAGGAGAGCCATTCAGGCAGAAGAATCCCCCAATACAAAAGCCTAAGAAAAAGAAAATTTTATTATGTTAGAGGAAGAGCAAAGAGGCTCATGTGGATGGGCAAGGAATCAGAGATGATTTGGGACAAGAAATCAGGGCAGAGAAGTAATCAGAGCTTCATTATGAAGGCCTGTAGACTTTGGGATTGTTTTCCATGTGTGATTGGCAACCACTGGGATACTGTATGGAGGAAAGTCACAGGCATCATATTCGTGAGTATAGAAACATATTTTGTCAAAGTCTTGCTCATGGACAATACAAGGGCAGTAGAAGCCAGAGGCAGTGGCTTGGACTGCAGCGGAAGTGACGGAGTGGGGGACAGTGGTCAGGTTCAGAGGATACTTTGAAGGTAGAACTGACATGCTGTGCCTGTAGTCTGAATGTGGAATGTGAAAGTTAAGGATAATTCCCAGGTTTGGAGTCTGAATAACTGATGAATGGAGGTGCCATATTTCAGAAATGGGAACATCAGGAAAGAATAGTTTAAGAGAAAATAAACTCTTTTTAGGTTTGGCTGTTTACCTGTCAAGTTTGAGATAACTAATAAACATCCAGGGGGAAATGTCAAATAAACAGTGGGAAATAAAACTCTAGAGTCCAAGTGAAAGATGAGAGCTAGAAATATAATTTGAGAGTCATGAGCATATAGAAGATATTTAAAGCCAATATGACTGGATCAGGTCAAGTAGTTAATGCATGTTTACAGAAAAGGCCAAAGACTGAACCCTGAAATGTATCCAAACTGCTACTATTTAAGGACAGATTTTCTCAATGTGTCTGTTATACAGAATTTTTCATTCTGTTTTATTCTGCTATAGGATTATAGACATAGAAATGAAGAGGTGATAGGAAGGGCTATAGGGCAGGTCCTGGACCTAAGCCATCTAACCCTGCATGTCCTGGAAACTAGACCCATGGCTGTGAGCTACATGACTTCCCTCCCTTGGCATATATATTTCACCAACTATAAATTAAAATAATAAAGCTTGTTGACTGAACAGGAGGAATAGAGAAAAGAGTAAAACTAACATTAAGATTTAGAGATTCACTGGTTCTCTGGCAGGAAAGCTACTAGTTTGGGAAAGAAGATTTAGCTACATTGAACTTGACCTGTGTCATCAGTAAGGACCACTAAATCTTTTGCAGCTGTTCTGCGTAGTACTGGCTTTCTTTCTTCCGGTTGCTTTTCACTTAAATTTATAGTTCTATAACTTAGGAATGGTTTGATTTCAAAAACCAGAAACTCTCTGCAACTAGCTTGAGCAGAAAGAGAATGTGTTGAAAGGGTCAGGGTATCTTGCAAAGCTCAAGGGCAGGAAGTGCTTCCAGGTCTCCTGAGAGAAACAGGAAATGGAAGGCTGTTAGTCTTTGTGTGCACGTGTGCTCAGTTGCTCAGCCCTGTTGGACTCCGTGACCCCGTGAACTGCCGCCCGCCAGGCTCCTCTGTCCATGGGGATTTTCCAGGCAAGAATACTGAAGTAGTTGCCATGCCGTCCTCTAGAGGATGTCCCCAACCCAGGGATCCAAGCCAGGTCTCCTGGCAGATTCATTACCATCTGAGCCACCAGGGAAGTCCAAGAATACTGGAGTGGATATCTTATCCCTTCTCCACGGGATCTTCCCAACCCAGGAATCCAACCAGGGTCTTCCACATTGCAGGAGGATTCTTTACCAACTGGGCTGCCAGGGAAGCCCAGTCGTTATTCTTCTCTAATGAGACAAAATCTGACCTGACTTCACCAAGTACCTAAATCCCTGAAATATGTGAATTTACAAGTCCAGCTTCCACAGATAGTTGACTTAGTCTCTCTATGTCTCAGATTCAAATTCCTGGGAGAGTGAACTTGATTGGCTCTGCCCAGCTTCTCTTTCGATGCTTTGTCAGTCAGTTGCCATCCCTGGTCTAGTTAGCTCTGAGTAGATTTATGTATGCAGGAGTAGGTTTATGTATATAGTATAAACATCCAAGAAGGATTCTAGCCTTCAGATTGAGAGCTTCTGATGACATCTCATAAAAGAAGCTACCTCTAAATTGCTTTAATTAAAAGAAAGCAAGAAAGTAAGAAAAAAATATAGGAAAGGAGGAAGGGAGGGAAGGAGAAAAGAAAGGACTGTTCTAAATTATCATATTTATTTTTAATTATTCTGATCCATCTTGCTCACCACACCTACACATATTCAAATGTTATTATCATGTAACAGCAAATGTGCAAGTAATATAAATATGATGTATATTTTCTAAAATAGAAAGCAAAATGTTTTTAATGTTTTGTTTGGGGCACATAATTTTTTGATTGTTACAGTCTTTCATTAGTACCATATTTTACATGTGGTAAAATCATTAAGGAAATATTTTAAGTCTTGTTTTCTCACAAACACAACTAATACAAATTCCCCATAGGACTAAAAGAGAATTTTGACTGCAAGACCAAGAAGCCTTTAAAAAAATCTCTTCCTAGCATTTGGATGAATTTCTAATACAATGAATCTTTCTATCAATATTAGATAAGTAAAAGACTTCAATTTTTCTTCAGAAGTATTAACTACCGATGGCACCCCACTCCAGTACCCTTGCCTGCAAATCCCATGGATGGAGGAGCCTGGTAGGCTGCAGTCCATGGGGTCGCGAAGAGTCGGACACGACTGAGTGACTTCCCTTTCACTTTTCACTTTCATGCATTGGAGAAGGAAATGGCAACCCACTCCGGTGTTCTTGCCTGGAGAATCCCAGGAACAGGGGAGCCTGGTGGGCTGCCGTCTATGGGGTCGCACAGAGTCGGACACGACTGAAGTGACTTAGCAGCAGCAGCAGCAGCAGCAGCAGCAGCATGGCCTTTAAAACTTTTCGGGAACAGCAAGGAGGGTTGAAATTTACAAGACTGGGAAAATCAATTCAAGGAAAATGCTCTACTTTGTTCTATATGCTTTCAAAGTCCATGCTGATTTCACAGTGCTAATCATTTTTCGTTCATCTAATAAAAATAATAGACATACATTTGAGTTACTATTAAAGAACTATTTGTTGGTATCTTCAGAGCGTTGATATATAAAGTCTGGTACAAGTGCAACCTTAATGAACTTGGACAGAAAACGATCTTTGTGAAAGCAACATCTTACTTAGAATCCAAGGCTTCATTGGATCCTATTTCTCTTCCCATCTCTTTAATTGCCCTTCTTGGTGGGCTCTTTCCCCTCTTCCTACTTCCCTCACAGTGATAATGTCCAAAGAATTAGTCCTTTTAACTCTTCTTAAAGATTCCACACAAACTTAGTATTTTAACAACTATTTGTTAATTCATTCATTCATTCATTCAACTAAAGCTATAAACATCTACTATTTGTAAGGTGCTATCCCGCATGCTCTGAAAATTTGCAAATCAATTACTACTGTCAGTCACTGTCTTCTAGGATCTTACAGCTCCCAGGTAAAATAGAACTCACATGTAAGTAAGTATAACAAAAAAATTAAAAAATACTGTCAGAGAACAAATATATATAATGTAATAGACTAAGTAAATATGAAATCACACAACCCAAACATAACTGAAAATCTAACTAGTTTCTTCATAATTCTTCAATAATTACTAATTTATTTTGATTATAAACTTTGAAGAGCCTTTTCCAAACTATTACCAGAATTTCTAACAATAATGGTAACATCAGCTAGGAGTTATTGGTATTTACCAAGTTTCATAGATAATATAATATCGTTTCACAGATAATAAAAGTGAGGTAGTCAGTCATAAAAAAGAATAAAATCTTGCCAATTGCGACAACATGAATGGACCTGGAGCATATTATGCTTAGCCAAATAAGTAAAACAGAAGAAGACAAATGCTGTATGTTTTCACTTATATTTAGAATCTTAAAAACAAACAAATAAAAGAGAAATAGACTCACAACTAGTAGATTCCAAAGAGAAAAGGGGCTGGGGGAAGGGTGAAACAGATGAAGGGGGTTGAGTTACAAACTACAAATAAGTCACAAGGAATAGTGTAAGTATTTTATAATAACTTTATATGGTGTGAAAGTGAAAGTTGTGTCCAACTCTTTGCAACCCCATGAACTATACAGTCTATGGAATTCTTCAGGCCAGAATACGGGAGTGGGTAGCCTTCCCATGTTGTACAGTGTATTAAAACATAGCAAATCACTCTTTTGTACACCTGAAACTAATGTAATATTTGAAGCTAACTGTACTTGAATTTTTCAAAAGTGAAGTACACAGGGTCACACCCAGGGTTACATAAACAATGAGCTGCAGAATCAGGATACCGCTTGACACCAAAGCCCAAGCTCTTAACCACTATGTCTTACTGTTTACAGCCCACAAACTCTCCTTTACTAACATTATTCTCCACCAGTAAACTAATTACAAACTCTCCTTTACTAATGTTATTCTCCACCAGTAAACTAATTTCATATTTTCCCACAAAATTGAAATGACCTGATAAGAGCTCCTTTGATATCATATGTTTCCACCTCAACATTTGTCTATATTTTTATCTCACCTCTCTTTTAAAAGACAATGTTTTATTTGCTTTTTGTATGCTTGTCCCCCTTTCCTTGGGCCTTTTCCTCACTCAAATTTCCCTCCATGAAGCATTTCCTGACCTTCACATATGTTAATAATCCTTTATTCTGCACTCCCCTAGCACTGTCTCATATTATTCACTATTTTTATAATAATTTTTCCCATGATGTATTGTATACTCTTAGAGAAAATGAAAAATTTGACATTTCTTTCTCCTTTGCATCTAAGGCTACAAAGAAGTCACTGTACAAATATTTACCTATGAATTTTTATGGTTTAAAATCCAAATCTTTTAATCTAAGTTATGGCTTATATCTAAATTGCTTGGTTATCTTTAAAATCAAGAATTTAAGACTTTAAATGTTGGTTGGAGAATTTATCTGGCTTATCCATTTTTATAGATAGAATCATATTGTAAAATTCTAATATTTAGCTTTTCTTTCATCAGGAAATTTTTCCTCAATTTTATATCTTAAGTGAAACATACTGACTGGTGATTAAGGATGAGAGAACAACTTTTTGTTTCTATAACTTTCTAAGTTGTAAGGCTGTTCTCCATGAAGCCTACAAAATTAGTTTAAGTATCAATATCAAACTCTTGATTTGGTGCATACCATCACTTCACCAACAAAGGTCCATATATCAAAGCTGTGATTTTTCTAGTAGTCATATATGGATGTGAGAGTTGGACCATAAAGGAGTCTGAGTGCTGAAGACTTGATGCTGTCGGGACCTCCTTGGTGGTCCAGTGGCTAAGACTCCAGGCTCCCAATGCAGGGGGCCTGGGTTCAATCCCTGGTCAGGGGACAGGAGGTCCCACATGCTACAACTAAGAGAGTCTTCTGCTGTAACTAAGATCCTACCTGCTGAAATGAGGACCAAAGATCCCAAATGCCAAACTAAGACCTGATACAGCCAACGAAATAAGTAAATAAATTAAAAAAAAAAAAAAAAGAAGAATTGATGCTGTCATACTGTGGTGCTGGAGAAGACTCTTGAGAGTCCCTTGGATAGAAGGAAATCAAACCAGTCAGTTCTAAAGGAAATCAAGCCTGACTGTTCTCTAGTATTCTTGGGCTTCCCTTGTGGCTCAGCTGGTAAAGAATCCGCCTGCAACATGGGAGACCTGGGTTCGATCCCTGGGTTGGGAAGATCCCCTGGAGAAGGGAAAGGCTACCCACTCCAGTACTCTGGCCTGGAGAATTCCATGGACTGTACAGTCCATAGGGTCACAAAGAGTTGGACACGACTGAGCGACCTTTGCTTTCACATCCATCAGAAGGACTGTTGCTAAAGCTCTAGTACTTTGGCCCCCTGATGCAAAGAGCCAACTCATTGCAAAAGACCATGATGCTGGGCAAGATTGAGGGCAAGAGGAGAAGGGGGCAACAGAGGAGAAAAGCAAGCATTTGGGTTATGTTTTGTTCATATTTCGGTCTTTCAAATCATGTTATTTAGTCATAAAACACAAAGAAGTACAGTGTTTTAATGAAAACTAATATTTTGGTTTTCTACTTATCTCTTATTTAAATTCAGAATATTTAATTTAAATATTCTGTATTTTAAAAATAAAAAATTTAAATGACAGAACGTTTAGGATACAAACTACCATTTTTACAAAATTTTCCATCCAGGTAATGAACATCTTGCATATACTGTTTTGTTATATATTAAAGTTTATTCTAAACTCTTTAGTTATTTATTGTATATGCTTTATAAAAATTATTTTGCTGACTCTTAAAACTAAATGCTCTTAACCTAACCAAAGAGAGGACAGGAAATTGTGCTCTCCTTATGAATGTATGCTTTTTTCCCCAGTAAGGAGTTATCCCTTATTAGTGAAGGAGGCTGAATGAGATAAACATGAATAATCAGATTGCCGGAAATAGGTTTTAACGGCTGGTATAAAGTAAACAAACTGTAGATATTGAGAAAGTACAGGTTTTCAGTCTCTTTGTTGTTGTTGTTGTTGTTTTTTTGCAAAATGTCTGGCTCCTGCATTCTTTATTCAGATGGGCTTACACGTGGCAGAGAAATTTTTTGGCTCTATTTTTCGGAATATCTGTAGGGAATGAGTTTAGAAACTTGACAGGAACAGCTTGAGGTATTTGATGAATAATAGAGAACTTCCCTCATTCAAGTGTCTGACTAGGGTAGAATGAGAAGTATTAGGAACTTGGAAAAAAGGAAAGATTGATTCAAAAATAATACATAGCTCTAACCCACTGGCATATACAGTTCTTTCTAAAGCACTGTAGACAGATCATATGAGAAAAAGAGCTTAAATTAGGTTTCCTTAAGGCTTATTTGGACTGTCTTTCCTGTTGTTTGTTACTTTCTGCTTGCTTCATTCCATCAAAAGTAAAAACATATAAAGGGAAACAAAAGTCCTGCAGAGAAAGTACCAGTGTCTTAGAGATATATTTCTTATGTATTCAAGATGCTATTCATATTGCATCCTCACCCTATGAAAAGTGATTCCTTCATTTCTTCAATCCTCATAAAGAACCAGTCTTATTTAACAATGCTGTGATAGTATAACAAAGGTTTTAAAGTGTATAGGATGCTTTCTACTCATTTATATATAAACATTAGCACACGCTTAGAATGGCTTGACTCAAATTACTTTTATCCAGTGTTCTGTATGTGGGCTTCACAAGCACTGAAAGAATTTTTAAACTCCAGCCCACATTCAAAAGGAATGAAGAAATTGATCTTAAAGAATAAAAGGGAAATAAGTTTGGGCTAATTCAGCTGAACTTTAATTCCATCATTTAAAAAATGAGGCTGTTTGATTAGGTAAACCGTAAAATGTCTTTGATTCTAATAGTTTGTGTATCTAACTTTATTTTTATGCATAAAATTTTCTTTTACTCATTTTTTTTCCATTTAAGCCATAAGCTTTTTTGGTTTTCACTTGGTGTTAGACAGTTTGTAGTATCTATCATTCCAGATTCATCTCTCTGGGGTAGATACTGGCTGACCAAAAAACCCAGAGATTTAATAGAATTCAGAATATGAGGCACAGTATTATTTATTATCTTATTTGTAGTACACAGGGTGGAGATGAATTTTTTAGCTTATACTTTTCAGAATTATTTGCAGTTAAATCCAGTGGATACTTTTCAGTCTTTATGTCACTTAAATTCTGAACAACTGTCAACATAACCCCACCCTTATTTTTTTTAAATGTGTGTATATATGTGTATACATTTTTTTCCCCTGAAACCAGGCTCTTGGCTTTTCTTCTCTTGCTCCACTATTCCATCAAGTCTCTATTACCTGCTGCTCATCCACTTTGGGCTTCCCTAGTAGCTCAATTGGTAAAGAATCTGCCTGCATGCAGGAGACCCTGGTTCGATTCCTAGATCGGGAAGATCCCCTGGAGAAGGGATAAGCTACCCACTCCAGTATTCTGGCCTGGAGAATTCCATGGAATGTAAAGTCTATGGGGTCGCAACGAGTCAGACACAACTGAGCAATTTTCACTTTCATCCACTTTTTGGTGTTCTACCCTAAGTTTGGTGTTCTACCCTGTGCCCAAGTGTTCAATAATCAAATATTAATATCAATATATGCCCAAATCAATGTCCCAACCCAAACTCTCTGTTGAGACCCAAACTAGTATATACAATTGCCTGTGCATGCTCCTGTTGGACTGTTTCAGAGGCACAAAATACAGCATGTATAAAAACCATGCCCCACCACCCCAGCCATGCTTCTTTGTGAATTTCACCATCCACCAATCAGTCTCTACATCATCAAAAACACTAACTTCTCCTTCAAGCCTGCATTAAGCAACAACCATGTACAATCAATTTTATTTTCAGAGGCACAACTTGAAACTATCTCTTTTTTCCTCCCAAATCTACTCTCACCCCTGGATCCAAACAATCCTTCTCTTTCAACTGCATCTTGTTCTCAGTCTTACCCCTATGAAATCCATTCCTTACCCCTCACTCTCACCTCTTCGCAGACAGAATGAATCTACCAAAATGCAAATGTGATCATATTGCTCTCTTACTTAAACCCCATTTTGTTGTCTCCCATTAACATCAGAATAAACCCAAACTCATTAACAAGACTCATAAAACCCTTCGTTACTTGACTTTCACTTATCCTCTGGCTTCTCTCACTCCCCTCTTCCTGCCTCTAACTTAAGGTCACAGCCACAATGAATTTTTTTTTCAATTCCCAAAATGCGTCATCCCTTTCTCGTCTCTGAAGGCTTTTGTGTAGGCTGTTTCTTCTGCCTAGAAAACAATCTTTTTCTTCCTTTTCAGCTCTCAGTTGAGGCAGAAAATAATTGTCCTTAAAGAAGTTGGAGTAATTTCTAGGTGCAAAGTTTATTCAAAAGCATTTTACATATATTAACTTTTTTAATTCTCATAACAGCTCTATTATTATTATCTCTATTTGACAATGAGAAATGTGGAAAAAAAAAAAAAAAGCAGTGAAGTTAAGGAACTGTCCAAATCAGAAAGGCAGTAACTGGCAGACCCAATGATCCTGAGCATTCTGCTCAAGCCATCTTCCCCATTAAGACCAATGCTGTCCCTGTCCCGCCGCCCTCAAACCCAGACAGGCTTGTTGCGCCTGACATGCCTCTGACATCCTGTCACCTGCCCCCACTCCCAAAGCACTAGCATTTTAAGTCACTGCCTTTGAACTATCCTTCCTGCCAAGCTATATACTTCTCAAGGGCAGGCATTGCATTTATTAAAGGAATGGATAATGAATAGCAAAAGAGAACCATAAACTTTCTCCCAACGTTTGGCATTTGTTAAAGATTCCTGGGACTTCAGGCAAAGGTTTTATCTGTATTTCCAGTGCTTCCTTCTCACAATTTGTGAAATTAGAATTATGTAGGCATTTCCTCCTAAAAATAGCCAATTCATAATCATGTGTATACTTCACAATTCAACACATTCGCCTAAACAGTCCCAATGAGTTACAAATGGTCTCGCTGGCTTTTCTCACTCTACACCTGGCAATGCTTGTACAACAATGTCTATCAGAGGCAGAATTACCCTTTTTAACAAGCAGCTGGTGCCGCTACAGTGGGAAGCCTGGGTTTTCTTCCATCCTCTATGCTGCACACTTATCATTTGCCCTAGAATGCATTTTCTCATAAACCAATATTTTTAAACTGTGTTAGTATCTCTGACCTGTACCACACATACATATTTACTTGATCCAAATATGGAAACTGCTAAAATGAAATGGCCAAATATCTTTTAAATGAAGAATTTCACATATCAGATAATTTTTGTATTCTCTTGGGAACCTGACACCTTTAGTATTTTTTCATCGGCAGAATCAAACAATATCAACCATAGGTTTAGAAATGGGTTCATAGAACATAATCTTATTGTGAATTGAGGTTTGTTTGCATCAGCTTTCAAAGTATGGGCTCCCACAATTTTTTTTAAAGCCCATGGAAAAGAATAAATAAGTTGTGATTTATGTGATTTCCAAGAAAGAATAAGACAGGTATGCATTAGAAATCACATAAGTTTTGGAGCTAGGGTGAACAATCCCCAAGAGACTTTAGACAAGTTATTTAGCCTCCTGATTATTACTTTTTCTATTAACATCAATACTATGTGTCTCATAAAGTTTTATTACGCAAGCTTTTTTTTCACAGTAAAACTTATGCGATAGTAAAATGATTACCATAGGGAGCTTTTATTTTACAATGAATATATGGCAGTCCCTCCCTGGACATACTCATTTTATACATTCACTCATTTACTCCTCACAGCAGCTCTATGATACATGATATATTATTATCCCTATTTTATAGATGAAGAAATTGAAATGTAGAGAAGTTACTAAATGGTGGGACTTCTGCCTAAAACCCAGAAAGTCTGACTTGAAATTTACTGTCCTCTGCATTGCTGATTATAAAATATATTAGCCTTGTGAAAATCAAAGTGCTAGTCACTCAGTGGTGTCTGACTCTGCAACCACATGGACTACAGCCCACGAGGCTCCTCTGTCCGTGGGATTCACCAGGCAAGAATACTGGAATGGGTTGTCATTCCCTTCTCCAGGAGATCTTCCCAACCCAGGGATCGAACCCAGATCTCCTGTATTGTGGGTAGATTCTTTACCGTCTGAGCCACCAGGGAAACCCTGTATTAGCCTTACTAGTGGCAAATGACTAGGATATTTGTGGTCAATACAAAGTCTAAAGTGAGGAACAGGCAATTCAATAAAAACTGACCCTATAGTGATTTTAAATTTACCACCAATATGAAATGGTGAACTAAAAGGGCAGAAGACATAGAAGGATTTTAAATGCTGTTTCTGTTGTTTACCAAGGCAATAACATCCTGTGCTGTGTGTGCGGTGCTTAGTCAGCCAGTCGTGTCCAACTCTTTGTAACTCCATGGACTATAGCCTGCCAGGCTCCTCTGTCCATGAGATTCTCCAGGCATGAATACTGGTGTGGGTTTCCATACCCTCCTCCAGGGGATCTTCCAAACCCAGGGATAGAACCCAGGCCTCCTACATTGCAAGCAGATACTTTACCGTCTTAGTCAGCAGGGTATAAAATACCTTTATTTTTACCTGCAGAACAGGATTACATCAGGAATTGGATAGTCTGATTATCCTCAAGTTTTTCAAAGAGAAGCAGATGTATTTTATGGAAACAAATTTCAAAAACAATGTAAAGCTTCTAGGGCTTGTATCTTGGATATTGTCATAGTGACAGCTTTTCAGCGGACAGTCAAAAATCCAGATACAATTTTTTTCATTAAAAATTATTGCTTGAAAAGAAACTGGATTCTTTGCAGTGAATGCTTTTCTGAGGAAGTGTGAAAAAATCATGAGAATGCCACAGAAGATACCAGATTTCTTGCTATTTTTCTCACTAAAAGGTTAAAGATGACGACGATAGTAAAAGGACAAAAGTGATCACCCTGTGAAAACAACTACACATTTTTTTTTTACTTTCAAATTAAACTGCCATTTCAAAAATGTTGCTGTCACTTAAACTGAGAAGTAGAGAATTACTATATTCTGTAAAAGCAGGTGAACCAGATGCACAGGAAAAATAGTTGGCTACAACAAACCTCCCTATCAGAAAAAAAAATTAACCAGCTGTGTAAATAAAGCATTCTTTCTAAATGTCAGTATCTATCTAAAATGCTATTTTCTTTCAGATGACATAATGTATAAGAAATGACTTGGCAAAATACAAAGGATCATACAAATGCAACTTATTGGTATAATTATTTGGCTCTGGCTGGCTTGCTATCATATAGCTTAATAAAAATAAAAGAGAGTATGTCTAGAAAATTATATTAAATCTCAAGTGACCAGAGAGAGAAATTACTCCAGAAGGATTAAATACCATGGAATGTTCTACCATGCTCATAACATCTGTTTAGGACAGTTAAAAAGCCCAACAATAGGGAAACGTACTAGAATAAAATCATTTTAAATATGTGAACCATGCAGAAAGTGTAATTGATCTTGAAAAACTCATATTAAAATACATAGTGAGCTGTGCTTAACTACAAGCTTTGCAATTTAAAAACTGCAATGAGCTCTAATGGTAAACCATGCAAAGAAAACAACAGTGAGGTCAAGTGAGTAGTAGAAAATATTAAAGTCATATGTATGTGAAGAAATATTCTAAATACTCCACATCCTTTATCCTATTAAAATACCAACATCCAAGTTTACTTTTCTTCCTAATTCTGTATATTTCTGTACACAGCAATATCATTCATCTCAATATCAACTTGGGAGAAGGCAATGGCACCCCACTCCAGTACTCTTGCCTGGAAAATCCCTGGACGGAGGAGCCTGGTGGGCTGCAGTCCATGGGGTCGCTGAGTTGGACATGACTGAGCGACTTCACTTTCACTTTTCACTTTCATGCATTGGAGAAGGCAATGGCAACCCACTCTAGTATTCTTGCCTGGAGAATCCCAGGGACGAGGGAGCCTGGTGAGCTGCCATCTATGGGGTTGCAGAGTCAGACAGGATTGAAGCAACTTAGCAGCGGCAGCAGCAATATCAACTTGATTTCCCTGGGTTGACATTAGAGTTATTCCTTTTTCCTCTTTGCTATTTTTTCCTTTAAATTTATATCTCACTCTGCCATTCTGGGCTTCCCAGGTGGTGCTAGTGGTAAAGAACTCGCCTGCCAATGCAGTTCTCATGCAGACATGAGACACGTGTTCAAGCCCTGCATCAGGAAGATCCCCTGGAGGAGGACATGGCAACCCACTCCACTGTTCTTGCCTGGAGAATTCCAAGGACAGAGGAGCCTGGTAGGCTGCAGTCCACGGCGTCGCAGAGTCAGACACAACTAAAAAGACTTGGCATGCATGCACTGCCATTCTACCTGCACTATCTGCTTTGTATTCTGATTTCTTCCCATCACAAGTGCAGTGATGGGTCCTGGCTAGAGATGACTTCCTTAGCTCCCTCCTGTTAATGTTGTTCTTCATGTTAAGTTCTGTATCCTAAAGCACAGTTGCTTGCCTCTGTCTCTTCCCCTGGTTTCCATTTCCTCTCATCTGCCTTCACCAGTCTACACCACCCTCATTTCACCTACCTTTCAGTACTAGTTCTCCTCCCAGGATACGAATCCTCCCAGGATTTCTTCTCTCGAGAAACCTTCTTGTCACAGTGCAGCACACTTTACAGAGGTTTTTCTAAGCTGACGCATTTGCTGAGGCCCACCTTTCAAAACCCAGTTCTGATGGTTTCTGCTTTCTGGGAAGTCATTCCTGGCTATTTCGAGCCCTCAATCATTTCTGGCTTCTCCCAGATCCTCTAAGACATCATCTTCTCTTGCTTGTTACAGGTTCATGGAAAGCCCTGTGGCCTGGCTACCTAGAATGTAAGCTTCTGAGTGAATGACTCCATAATTCTTAGCACCCTGGAATATCTAAGGTGTTCAGTGAAGGAGTGGGAGAGGAGAAGGAGGAAGGGGGAAAGGGTGGACATTACCATCTTCTGGCTTCAACAACCAAAGTTTCTTTTCTAATCCATATATTAATGTATCAGTAAAGTGAACACTGTCTTATTTTAACTAAAAACAGCAAACACCTTGAAAATATTCTTATTCCATTCCAACATAGCATACATATACTCCAGAAAGAAAACCATCCCTTGTGGTAAACAATCTTCAAGCCCTTCTCCCTAATTACATTCATCTGGGAAAAAAAAAAAAAAAAACCTTTAATTCTTATTTATTCCAATATATTTTGTATGGCATGGCATCATAAAGAACTAAAATTTTCTGAATGTTTTACTATTATGAAGCTTTTTGACTCAGCTCTTGTCTGAGGTGAAGTAGAAATTTTAAGACTCTTTTTTCGTGAATCTATTAACATGCTAGACAGACTGTATCATTTAGGCATCCAGTTCTATTTAGGGAACTAAGACACCTCCTGGAGAGAGAATTTGAAGTTCTGTTCATCTCTATGCTCTCTGATCAAATCTATAGAGTCTTATTCCTAGGAAGATCCCTTCTCTAGACAGAATCACCACAAGACTATGTACCTGAGCTTTATTTCTGATATTCCAGTTGAAGCCAAAAAACGTTGACAATGAAGACTTTCAGCAGTAGAACATTCATAATTTATGTGCATATAACTGTATATTTATGAATGAATTTTTAAGGATCCTACAGATATCCCTAAAATTTTATATGTGGTAAAGATTAAATCAGTACAAAGATATGAGTAATGAAAAAGAGTGGTATAAAATAATTTTGAATGCAGGAAACAAAAGTGTTATAAACGCAATATGTGTTATGGGTTATATATGGTCACTTTTAGAACTTTAGTTGGCATTTTCCCAGGATATTAAAGTACCAAAATAACCCTAAGCTATGTTGGATGTATATTGTTGTATACACAGTATAATGTGAATTATATATTTGCAAAGTATCATACATAACCTTAACATGGTATGAATATCAAAAGCACAACAGAGTGCCAAGAATGGTATCTACCAATAATTTTATATATTGATTTAATTAATTATATTCTAACTCTCTTCTGCCTTCTAATTCTCTTTACCACACTGACCTATTAGTCTATGCTCATGGGTAGTCTTCATTTTTTTCATTATATCCTTATAAAAATCTCTATCATTTAAAAGTACATGTATTTGTGGTATACATAAATAGCATTATGCTATAGATCTCATTCTGCTTCATACCTTTTCCACTCAGTGCTATGTTTCTCATACTTATTCATGATGCTCTGAATACATAAAATCTATTGATTCTAAAAATGTCATATTTTTCTTTGGAATACATTTTTCAGCTCTTATCTATCCATTCCCCAGTGATGGCCTTTCAGAATGCTTACAATATCTTGCCAGAACAAACAGTGCTCCAGTGAATGTTCTCATGCATGTATCTCCAGTGGAAGACAGATTCCTAAGATAAACCTCAAGAACTCTTGTATAATCTTCCCTTTGAATATGGGTGGGATCCCAGAACAGGATGGAATTTCACCCTTGTGATTAGATTCCCTTACTTAGCAAAAGGGAAAGGATTTTGGATTTGTAGTTAAGGTTCTGAATCAGTTGGTTTTAAGTTAATCAAAGGACAGAGTTTCCAGGGTAGGCCTGACTTAATAATAAAAGTCCCTAAAAGAGGAACTTAATCCTTCCTGAAGAGCAATTCTCTTGTTCACTGTGTGGAACCATTCAGCCCTAAGTACTCCAGCTGTGAGGGAATGGATTCTGCCAACAACCACATGAGCTTGGAAAAGAACCTCAAGTTTCAGATGAGACCACAGTCCTAGACAACATCTAAATCACAGCTTTGTCAGACCCTAGGCAAAGGGCCCAGCCAAGCCAAACCCAGACTT
This sequence comes from Bos mutus, assembly GCF_027580195.1. Taxonomy (NCBI): domain Eukaryota; kingdom Metazoa; phylum Chordata; class Mammalia; order Artiodactyla; family Bovidae; genus Bos; species Bos mutus. Next base: position 67,265,685 of record NC_091628.1, read on the forward strand.
CTGACCCACATAAATTGTGAGACAATAAATGTGTGTTGTTTGAAACCATCAAGGTAGTGGTCATCTGTGCTATGATTATGAAAAACTAATAATATCTTGTTGGACATGTTTGAGAATCTCTTTAGAATACAACTAAAAGGGCAGAATTTCTGGGTCACTAGGTACACATAATACTTCTTTTGACCATCAGCGTATGAAGGTTCCTATAATTTCAATGTCCTTGCCTATACCTTAATTCTCTTCAATATAACTGCTGTAAAAATCTATCTCACTGATATTATATTTCTATTATTTCTTATGAGTTTAGGCAAGTTTCATTTGCTTAATTTGGGAAGGTTTCCTTCTATAATTTGTTTGTTCACACCCTTTAACATATTTCTGCAAGGTTAGCTGACTTTGTTATTTTGCAAGAGCTCTTTGCATGTTCTAATCTTCATTAGTCTGAGACGTTTCAAACATCTTTCCCCTATCCATCATCTATCTATAAACATTTTAATGCTAACCTTTTTGAGTAAATCCCTACTTCTAATGTCAAATCCATTAATATTTTCCTTCAAAGTTTGAAAATTATTATTTTAATAATGAAGCTTACCATTTGATTACATATCTGTGTAGAACTATAGGCTTCCCGTGTGGCACTAGTGGTAAAGAACCCCCTGCCAGTGCAGGAGACCTAAGAGACATGGGTTTAATCCCTGGGTTGGGAGGATCCCCTGGAGGAGAGCATGGCAAGCCACTCCACTATTCTTGCCTGGAGAATCCCATGGACAGAGAAGCCTGGTGGGCTACTGTCCTTAGGGCGGCAAAGAGTTGGACACAACTGAAGTGACTTAGCACGCATGCGTGCACATGCATAGGACTAATAAGTCTGAGATCTCATCCATCTAAAAAACATGTAGTGAGAAACAGGAAGGAAACAGGCAGTAGGCAGACACAGGAGGAACACAAAGAGAAAGGCAGAGTGTGGACAGGTTCCGAGAGTCTGGATTTGGCATCCAGAAAGCAGCCTTTCGAAACAGGACTATTAAAAGAGGATTTTTTTGTGGTTGTTATATTATTGCACTTTTAACACAGCGATGGCTAATTCTGGATGATTTAGAATCAAAAGCCTCTGAAAGTGTAGCAAAAACATCTCTGGAATTTATTCTTATTCATGAGATTGGAGGAAGGAGGTCACTCAGGAAGAAGAAGAAGGAAGAAGAAAAACCTCTCAACTTCCCAGACTGGGAGTTGCTGGTAAATCATCTTGGATAAAGACTGGGTAGGTCAGGTGCATGTTCAAGTTTTCCAATTCTAAACTTCAAGGCAGAGAAAGGAAGAAACTTTAGCTAAATGATTTAACAATGGGGTGAGAGAAGCCTCCTGCCCTCATTTGCAATTTGACAGCCCAGGAATGGATTACTTTGTGTGTTCACGCATAACAACCTGCTTTACTTCCGGGCAGTAGTTGGTACCATGTCGACTTTCCTAGTCCTCTTGGTTCCTTGATGGCATAGTTGAAACCTAGGGTAGCTGAGAGACCTAACTAGAAAGTCAACAGAGACTTTGCAACACTGACATGGAGGCTACAGGACAGATCTCCAGGATGAAAAGTGCCTGGGAAGTAGAGCCGGAAATGAAATGAATGACATAAACCAGGGAGCATTGTGGAACCTGAACAGGGAGGGAGGTAGACAGACTGACAAGCTTTAGCAACCACTGGCAGATGGAAGAGGCACAAAAGACCCTGAGGGGGGCTGCAAGGCACCATACTTGAGGACTTCAATACTTTCCCTGTTAGCTGAGGACTCATTAGCTACACACACCTCCAATGACACAGGAAAATAATCATAAAAAGCACAGGAAGCTCACATCAGATCCAAAAGAAACAGTTCCAACCCAACAAGACTCTTAGGTCAATGCTAACTCTCCAACTTACTCCACTCTTTTCCCACGCAGACTGCTGAGGGCTCAGAAGGAAGACTAGTTTGATCACAGACAAAATAAAGAAGCAGTTTTCTTTTCTCTGCTTGCACATCTGCATAGCAGTGTGACTTAAACATTCCACCCCATTTCATATAAATATGAGGCCAAAAACTATGACCACTTAGCATTAAAAGCATCTTTGTTTTCATTTAGTCATTTAAAATTAGCTATTCATATGAATGTCTTCTTTCATGATGTCAGTGAAACCGCACTTAAGACTCCCAGATGTTTCACCCTGTGTCGACAGGTCTGCCCAGTTGCATGCAAGCCATGTGGCTGACGAGCAAAATTTTGCACTTTTTCACTGTATGTTTGATGTGATATAGACTCAGTCCAACACTTAGAGACATCACCACATAATCCAACACAGCTGTGAATCATTTAATGCTGCTCTGGATTCCCCATGACCTCCATTTGTCTTACGATGCTCTTCGGTGGAGTGTGACCATGTACTGTAGGAAAACTCAGCTGAAAGCTAACATACTATTAGAATGATCCTATGGCTGGAACTTTGTAAAAATGAGAAGAGTACTCTACTTCACATTCAAAGATATCCACTAAAACTTCACAAGCATGGCCTTAAATTAAAGTGCGCCCGCGGGAGACATTCATCATGGCAGATGTACTATGAAGAGTCACCTCCCAATCTAGTCAGGTAATCCAAGTGAGAAACGGAAACAGATGTAATATATCTAGGCAAAGCACCCCACTCATGCCCAGAAGAGACTATAAATGCCCATATGTATCCCAGAGTCTGTGTCCAGAACACTGAAAGAGAATCATCACAAAGTCAGAACAGATTTTCTGAAACAGGAATCATTTTCTTTCAGTCTTTGATGTGGGGGAAAAAGTATTTCTGGAAAGTGAGTTTGCTTAGATATGACAAGTTATTGTCATAAAGATGCCAGCTCATAGGAACGTCATAAAGTATTATTTAAAATTAAGACATACTTATTTAAAATGCATTTTATATCACAAGATGTGCAGACTTGCTACAGAAGTAATTGTTTGTTCACTTTATCCTGAATTGGCTGAACGAGGACATGGAATAAAATCTCAAGCTCATTATCATATTTAGTTTTCACAGAGCATGGTTTCAGCAGAACAAAACACATCACAACCAGCATCCTCAGGTCCTATCTTTTGTTAGTCAAAACAAAATAGTTTTCAGCAGAGAAGTTTTAATCTTGTGATACTTTCATTCATTGCTGTCTTTAGAAAAAATGTCTTTGGATAATTAATTCAAATATAAAATAACTTCAAAGGCAAAAGTTAATATATATATAAAACATTCTGCTTTAGATCTGGAAAGAAGTCCACTTATAGTTATTTATCAATAGAATCAAGTCTTTCTATATATGTATATTGGGTTGGTCAAAAAGTTCTTTCAGGTTTTTCCATAAGATCATATGGAAAAGCTCAAACAAATATTTTGGCTAACTCTCTCTCTATATATATCTATATTACCTAGGGCATTTATATCTTACACAATGTAAAATCTGCCTGTGAAGTTAATTCTCAAAAATTTATGTTATTTTTGTCAACTGCTTGTAAGGCAGCTTGAGATTTTCGGCTCAACGGAGGATATTAAGGATAAGAGTCATTCAGACAGTTGGAAGAATTTCGTTTAATGTGAAAAACAAGTCAAGAAAATTCAAACTGAGGTTCTCATGACCTCCTAACAACCAGAGGAGCCACTGTTCCTAATTGAATATACAACTGCCTCTCCATATTTGATTAATGATGTGTGCCTGTGTAAACAGTCTTTGACTGTGTCATAATTCCTATTTTATGTCAAATCAGATTAACCATTTTCCATGTTTTGTCTCTACGTTAAGACTAGTCTACACAAGCCAAAAACAAATTGAAATAGGATGTGCTGGAAATGTTGGGTGCATATCCTTGGATGCTACAAAATTTACTTCATGATGTTCCTTTGCATTTCCAGATTTTCTCCTCTAGACGGATTCAACAACTCGGTTCACATGATTACCCATCCAGTCAAAAACTCATAAAGCGCCATGATCCGGTACTCAGAAGTGTTTCTGAATACAGAGCCTCAAAAGACACACACCACAAATCTGCATTGCTTTCTATTTCAGTTATTTCCAGAATAATAATGGATATAATATAAAATAAGCCACATTCCAAAAGTCTAAAGTCTATATTTAAATGTATATTCTGAACACTGCTATTTAAATTTACAGAATTTTGCACATTATGAGATTTTTAACACTTGGTACGATCAGTAAAAAAGGAGTTTTATTTCTTTAGAATCATAAGAGTCACTATTTTAAGACAATTTCCTTTCAGCCACCCTTGGCATCCTATGAAATAGGGAGAACAATTTAAACATCCAAATATTGCACAAGCTTTTAGATTATGAAATAGTAAAACACTTGAATTTCCCAAATATTAATGGCAAATAATTTTAAAATATGGCTAATCTGTCTTAGGGTAAATTGAGAAAGAGTTATGTCAGAAAAGTAGAACATATTTAACTTGGAGAAAGAAAAAGTGCCTCTTTATTTTTAAATAAGAGTTTTCTGTTTTCGAGCAGTGGTACTTGGCTGTTTCAACATAGATCTGTTTGATTACAAATCCAAAGAAAATGTTCTGAGAACAGTCTACTTGTTTGCTCTAGGTTTAGGACTTGATGTAAGCCTTATTCGGCTGGTGAAAGCTTACTTTCACAAAGATTTCATGTTCACAAATAACACCAGGAAATGATCCCAGTGAGAAAATTATACAAAGTCGTATTCATGAGTAGGTTTGGCTTGAATCAGTAGAATGATAAAATTAAACTCCTGTGCCTGTGTATAAGATGTGCAACAGATTTTAATGGCCCCAAATTAGAGGAAATCACCATTTCTTGACTTAAAGAGATCTACCTTAATAAATTGTTGGTCTTTTTTTGCAGCTTTTTAATCTTCAGTTTTTGGTTACTTAGGACATATATATTAGTTTGAGATTATTTATTCTCCAAAAATCTAATTCAAATAGGAAGTTTTTGTGCCATAATACGTCATTACAAGATTATTTCCATTTCCAGTCTGTGAGCTCCATGAGCTCAGAACCCTCCTCTTCCTTTTACTCAAAGAAATGATTAGGGTAACTAGTCACTTAAATGCAGGTTGAATTATGAAATGACTTCAGTAGTTTTTATGTGGAAAGGTCATACAATTATAGAGATGAAGGTTATAGCAATCTGGACTCAAGAAACAAAAACAAACCAAAAAAGTTAAACTGAAACTAACTTAAACAAATAAGGAATTTACTGACCCATGTAACGGAGAAACCTATGAGTATGTCTGACTTCAGACATGTCTGGATTTAGGAGTTCTGATGATGTCATCCGAGTTCTCTCGACAGTGTATATATTTTTAAGATGTGACTATCTTTGCCTGTTGATCTCCCTTCCACTGATAGGATGGACAAACGGAGCCTCAGTTAGATACTTGTAGAGCTTATATACAAAAGTAATTGTGGTTGATTTTTGACACCTGAGGCAGAAAAGCCCTGATGAATATTCAGTGGAGTATTCTTTGAAACATGTGCCCAGTAATCAATCACTTTTCAGGTAGATAGGCAGGCAAAAAATATATGTTCTTTACTGAAGTATCTTAGGAACCATCCACTCTATTTCTTTTCCAAATGAGAAAATGAGGCCAGAAATAAGTGACAATGAATGTCACACAATACGTTAGTAGCATAGTTAGACAAAGCTAAAATAAATTTAATAATGAACTGATAGCAAAATAAATTCAAAGAGAGATACAAGAAGAAATAATTAGTAAGTATTTATCTACCTTTATTGACATAATATAGTGGCACCCCACTCCAGTATGCTTTCCTGGAATATCCCATGGTCGGAGGAGCCTGGTAGGCTGCAGTCCATGGGGTCTCAAAGAGTCAGACACAACTGAGTGACTTCACTTTCACTTTCATGCACTGGAGAAGGAAATGGCAACACACTCCAGTGTTCTTGCCTGGAGAATCCCAGGAACGGTGGAGCCTGGTGGGCTGCCGTCTATGGGGTCGCACAGAGTCGGGCACGACTGAAGCGACTTAGCATTGACATAATACACATTTACATTTAAAATACAGTGTAGTTAACAGAGCTCAGTGTGACTGTGAATTATTAAAGATCAACTTGGCATTTGTCTATTTCTTAAACAACTACTCTTGTCTCTGGCATTTACTTGGGCATTAAACATAGAACTAAAAACTAGAGCAGAAACCACCAACTCAGTGGAATAAATTTCCAATTAATTATATAATGGATCCTGAAGATTAAAGATATTTTATTTGTATTTCTAGTCTTATTATTTTTTTAACTCCATATGATGTGAGAGTTGGACTATGAAGAAAGCTGAGTGCCGAAGAATTGATGCTTTTGAACTGTGGTGTTGGAGAAGACTCTTGAGAGTCCCTTGGACTGCAAGGAGATCCAACCAGTCCATTCTGAAGGAGATCAGCCTTGGGATTTCTTTGGAAGGAATGATGCTAAAGCTGAAACTCCAGTACTTTGGCCACCTCATGCAAAGGGTTGACTCATTGGAAAAGACTCTGATGCTGGGAGGGATTGGGGGCAGGAGGAGAAGGGGATGACAGAGGATGAGATGGCTGGATGGCATCACTGACTCGATGGACATGAATCTGAGTGAACTCCGGGAGTTGGTGATGGACAGGGAGGCCTGGTGTGCTGCAATTCATGGGGTCGCAAAGAGTCAGACACGACTGAGCAACTGAACTGAACTGAACTGAATGTTCTCTAACATGCCTCCCTCATAGCTCAGAATCATCTGCCAATTCAAGAGACGTGGATTCGATTCCTGGTATAGGGAAGATCCCCTGGAGAAGGAAATGGCAACCCGCTCCAGTATTCTTGCCTGGAAAATCCCATGGACAGAGGGGCCTGAAGTGCTACAGTCCATAGGGTCACAGAGTTGGACACAACTGAGCAACTAAGCAACAACAATGTTCTTTAACATGCTGTTGCTATCACAAGTCTGTGAATAAAGTAACTTTTATATTTTATATATTTATTTTCACCTTACCTGAAGTTTATCCACTTACCACAGCTAAGAAGTTCTACAGTTTTTAGTTCCTGTTTGCCTCTCACCCTCCCCCATGACTTGAGAGAATCAAGGTTGTTTCCAGGAATACCAGTAACACAGCACAGTGAGATAGCATTTAACCCTGAAGTTGTAGCAACTGAAAAATTAAACCTGGATTTGGGTTAATATAAAAAATGGATTCTTTTAAACTCTGTAATCTTTGAAAGACAGAGTAGCTATTTGAATTTGAGCTTTCCAGGAGTCAACAGAAAGAGGGAAAGTAGATCAATTACAAGATTCCGAAAAATCTGGTAAAAGCAAACCAGTTACTTAGGAATGACTGTGACTGTACCAAAACCAGAGAAAATTATTGCCAAACACCTCCTGACTACAGGATGGATACCATCCTCCTAGGAAGTGGTACAACATTCAAATCGAGAGCATGATATTTAAGCAGATTTCACAAAAAGCTCACAAAAAGCAAACTGATATTGAGTAAACACTATCATCCAAATACCTGGCCCTCTGATTATCTGGTTAACCTTGGAATCAGTTTTAGAAAACCTGGATAAAAACGTAATACACATAATTCTTCACTCACTCATCAATTCATTCATTCATTCATCCCATGAGAACTTGTTTAGATTTTCTTTATTCTCTTTATTCTGCACACTTCTATAGATAAAAGCTGTCCCTTCATCTTGAACTTGTAGTCTTAGAACTGATACAGTCATGAAACAAACTTTTATATAATAAAATGTGGTTGGTATTTTATTTTTGTGATATTTATTGTGAAATATACAGTATTATGGGATATTATGGCAGAAAATGCTACTCTGGTTAAGGAGGTTAGAGCCAGTTTCATGGGAGAAGCTATGTCAAAACTGGGACCAAAAAGTTAGAGTCAGAATTGAAGACAGAGGCAGAAACCTGTTCATCCAGAACCTTGTAATGCATAAGGGGTTTGAACTTCATCTGAAGACCAATAGAAACCACTGAAATACATTAAGCAGCAGGACAGTGTAATCTGATTTGAGTTTCTGGTGGCCTTATCTCAGAAGTCAGGCTTCCCAGGTGGTGCTAGTGTTAAAGAATCTGCCTGCCAATGAAGGAGACGAGAGACGCAGGTTTGATTCCTGGGTTGGGAAGGTCCCCTGGAGAAGGACATGACCACCCACTCCAGTTTTCTTGCCTGGAGAATCCCATGGACAGAAAAGCCTGGTGGGCTACAGTCCGTGGGGTCACAAAGAGCCAGACATGACTGAAGTGACTTAGCAGCAGCAACAGCATCTTAGAAGTCAAGAAGAAGCTAATAAGGGTCTGGAGTAGGCTAGTGACAGTGGAGCTGGACAAGGGAGATGGATTAAAGAGGCAGAAGGTAAATTGCCAAGACTCGGTGATTTATGGGAGCGGAGGCAGGTTTTACTTCCTGGCAATTGATAGATGAAAAGCAAGTTGCCTACTAAAACAACAAATAGTCATTATTATTCTTGCCTTTAATTCACGAAGTAAAGCTGTGTCATCCACATGCAAGATAACCCTTTCTTTTTCAATTATGGTTTTCTCAGGGTATATGCCTAGTTGTGGGGTTGCTGGGTCATATAATAGTTTTATTCCTAGTTTTTTAAAGAATCTCCACAGTTATTTTCTATATCAGTGGGAGGAAATAAGTTATATACATGTTACCAAAACATGTTATTAAATTATAATTTACAAGGATTTTGAAAAAAAAAAAAAAAAACTGAAGCATACCACTATTACATCCTAATGGGTATTTTATATCATTCTTCCAAAGGCTGTTCCTACTGACCTTGACTCCCAAAGTCATATTAAGGGGAAAGTTCTTCATAAGCAACAACACTATATACATATATATTATATATATATATACACACACACTATATATATATACTAATATATATATATACTATATATATATAAATTATAAAATTAGTCTATAATCAACTGCTGTCCCACAGAGTAAAAGACCAAGGAAAGTGAAACAAAAGCTTAATAAATGGGTGCCATTCCTAGTAGAGTCCTCACACTGTGACAAGGAATATAGCAGGGATAAACAGTAGAATCAGTTAAGTTCAGTTGCTCAGTTGTGTCCGATTCTTTGCGACCCCATGAATTGCAGCACGCCAGAATAGCTAAGACTAATTGATGAAAATAAGTTTGAATATTTGGGCACATTCTGGGAAAGCACCTGATAGCTAAGATAAAAAAGAAAATCATACAAACTTCCAGATTAAACAATAGCATTACTTTCCTTGGATAAATTATCAGATTGGTCTCAATTCCTATCTGTTTCAGTGAGAGAGACGACATTCCAAAATGACATCTGTAGGTTACTGAGAGAAAAAAGATGCACTCTAAGATATATCTAACCAAAACCATATATATGGAAGAATTTGGTGAGCAAAGCCTTTTACTTCCCTAGGAGGTGGAGTAGTAAGCCGAGACCACACTGCCAATGAGGGGTGGCAGGTAGTACAAATCATATTAACAAACACAAATCATCTTTTAGAAAACAGCAGAGCACTACTGAGACACCTGTAATTGGAGAGGCTAAGATTTTAGAGTGCAAAGAACTTTGAAAAAATAAGCCGAATTTATAGGTCAGCTTTGATTTGCAGAATAGGAATATTTGCCATTAGGAGTCAATTAGCAGACTGAGATCCCAGGCTTTGCACCCACAGAGGTATGCCACTATATGGAGAAAAAAACAAAATGGACAAGTTTTTTCTCAAGGTATTTGCTGAATTCTGAGCCTGGGCGAAGCAGACATAGAGCCAAAAACCTAAGAAGAATGCCTCCAAAAAGCTATTTATCGCACTCAGTAGTCTTAAGAAGCAAATATCAGGATCTAAAACCTATCAGAAGGAAGAGTTGTGGAAATACATAAGCCTCTTAATTAGAACTCTGGAGGCCCAGGTGAACCAGATAAAAAACGGGTCTCAGCAAGGTCATAACCCAAGTTCAACTCAGTCTCTTTCCATCAATTAGTCTTAGCTATCAAAATGGCAACCCACTCCAGTGTTCTTGCCTGGAGAATCCCAGGGACGGGTGAGCCTGGTGGGCTGCTGTCTATGGGGTCGCACAGAGTCAGACACGACTGAAGCGACTTAGCAGCAGCAGCAGCATTCTACTATTCATCCCTGCTATACTCCTTGTCACAGTGTGAAGGACTCTATTAGGAATGGCATCCATTCATTAAGCTTTTGTTGCACTTTCCTTGGTCTTTTACTCGGTGGGACAGCAGTTGATTATGGACTAATTTTATAATTCATATATATGTGTGTATATATATATAGTGTTGCTTATGAAGAACTTTCCCCTTAATATGACTTTGGGAGTCAGGGTCAGTAGGAAGGGTTTAAGGTGATTGACCTCAAGTCCATCTCCAGCAGATGGAAGGGAAACCTACTCTACAGATGATAGTATCACCTGGTACCTCTATAACTTTTACACACAATTCAAGAAAAACTTAGTACACACATGAAGAGATGGAAACATATAACTAAAATCCAAGAGAAAAAATAGACTGAGCACTGATGATAGTATATATACTATGATACTAACTAGTCACAAGAAAAGCACAAGTTAATTGTAATGTTCAATTATATGTGAGATTTATATATGTATTTATGCATCTGTTACATTTAAAATATACTTCTGAGATATAAACCCTGTTAATGAAGCACACAAATTGCCAGGCTAACCAATGTTTAACTATGTTATCTTTTATCCATAGTCCAAATTCTCCCACTTTATCTTCTCAGTCACTGTCCTCTGTAAACTTTTAAACCCCACTTGAGATCTGATTGAATAGGAATATCCACAAACATACATGTCACTCCAAAAGCTTACTATTCTATTAATTGATTAAAAATTGGTTCACTTGATATTACTGGCATAAATTCAGGGTTTGTTGACACAAATAACCAAGAATGGAGCTTGCATATATGAGCCTGAAAGTGAAAGTCACTTAGTCATGTCCGACTCTTTGTGACCCCATGGACTATATGGTCCATAGAATTCTCTAGGCCAGAATACTGGAGTGGGTAGCCTGTCTCTTATCCATGGGACCTTCCCAACCCATATGAGCTTGCATACAGTCTAAATGTTTCCTCTATTTTGTAGACTTCCAGCTATATTCTTGGCTCATCACTTCTTGTGATCAGAATGTCGTAACTTAACACTGTTTTCCATTTTAATGTGTTTGAATTTACAAGTTTCATGTTGGTCCCAAAAGTTTCTCTTTGCTAAATTATACACACCTACTTCTACTAACTTCACACATTTAATATCTAATGAATACAAAATGGCATAGTATTTATATTTTACAAACAGAAATTGTATGAAGAACCTCTTGCATATTATTTTTATTTTACTAATACATTTTCATCTTGATTAGTTGCCCTTCCCAGAAATACCTACATTTTATAAGATAAAAGGAGTCTTCAAAAAACTTTTCTGTGTGGTAAAGAAAAAAAAAAAAATTCAGCATCTTAAGTATTTTTAAGTGAGGTGGTGGTGGTCATTTAGTCACTAAGTCATGTTGAACTCTTGCGAGCCCATGGACTGTAGCTAGTCAGGCTCCTCTTCCCATGGGATTCTCCAGGCAAGCATACTGGAGAGAGTCACCAGTTTCTTCTCCAATTTTAAGTGTACAGTATAGTAAAAAAAATATATATATATACACATATATATACATACACATACATAGTATACAAATATACTATGTATATTTTTCCATAGTAAAATATATATAGTATATACTATATATATAGTAAAAAATTTTATATATATATAGTAAAATACATATAGAGGATGAGGTGGTTGGATGGCATCACCAACTGAATGGAATGAGTTTGAGCAAACTCCAGGAGATGGTGAAGGACAGGGAAGCCTGGCATGCTGCAGTTCATAGAGTTGCAAAGAGTCAGACACAACTGAGCGACTGAACAACAATAGTAAAATATATTCATATTGTTTTGAAATAGACCTCCAGGTCTTTTTCATCTGACAAACATGAAACTCTATCGCTATTAAACAACTCCCCTTTTGCCTCTCCTACCAGGCCCTGGTAAAAACCATTCTACTTTCTATATTGATGAATCTATATTAGATATCTCATATAAGTGACCTTACAGAGACTTTGTCTTCCTTGAATGACTTAATTCACTTAGCATAATGTCCTCTAGGTATATCCATGTTGTAATATATATAGTTTCCTGTTTTAAGGCCGAATAATATCCCATTCTGTGTGTGCATTACTTTATATTATCCACTCATCATTTTTTTTGCTTCTACCTTCTATGAATAGTGCTGTATGAACATTGGTATGCTTTCTATAGTGCTGTGAATAATGCTGCTATGAAGAACACTGGTATGCTTTCAAATCTTTTAGATATATCTGGAAGTAGGATTGTTCAATCATGCGGTAGTTCTAGTTTTACTTTTTAGTAATCTCCATACTGCTTTTCATAGCAATTACATCTTTTTCCAATACCATCAACAGGATGCAAAGGTTCCAATTTCTCTACTTCCTCGACAACTTTTGGTATTTTCTGTTATTTTGATAGTAGTCATCCTAATGAGTATGAAGTGGTATCTCACTGTGGTTGTGATTAGGATTTCCCTCATGATTACTACAGAGAAGGCAATGGCACCCCACTCCAGTGTTCTTGCCTGGAAAATCCCATGGACGGAGGAGCCTTGTAGGCTGCTTGAGCGACTTCACTTTCACTTTTCACTTTCATGCATTGGAGAAGGAAATGGCAACCCACTCCAGTGTTCTTGCCTGGAGAATCCCAGAGATGGGGGAGCCTGGTGGGCTCCTATGGGGTCGCACAGAGTCGGACACGACTCAAGCGACTTAGCAGCAGCAGCAGCAACATGATTACTAATGTTGAACATCTTTTCATATGCTTGTTAGATAGTTGTATACCACCTTAGAAGAAATATCTACTCAAGCCCTTTGAAAGTGAAAGACACTCAGTTGTGTCTGACTCTTTGTGACCCTATGGACTATACAGTCCATGGAATTCTCCAGGACAGAATATTGGCGTGGTTAGCCATTCCCTTCTCCAGAGGACCTTCCCCATGCAGAGACTGAAACCAGGTCTCCCACATTGCAGGTGGATTCTTTAGCAGCTGAGCCACCAGGGAAGCCCAAGAATACTGGAGTGAGTAGCCTATCCCTTCTCCAGGGGATCTTTCCAACCCAGGAATAGAACCAGGGTCTCCTGCATTGCAGGCAGGTTCTTTACCAACTGAGCTATCAGGGAGCCCTTTCAAGCCTTTTGCTCATTCTTTAATTGGGCAATTGGATTTTGTGTTTCTACTCAGTTGTACGTTTCTGTTTATATTCTAGATATTAACTCCATACCTGATATGTAATTTCCAAATATTTTTTTCCCATTTCATAGTCTGTCTTTCCACTCTTGCTATGTCCTTTGGTGCACAAAAGTTTTCAGTTTGATGCAGCCCCACTTTGTGTTTTTTGCTTTTATTGCCTTTGCTTTTGATGGCATTTCCAAGAATTCACTTCCAAGTACAATGTTGTGAATCTATTCCTCTATGTTTTCCCTAGAAGTTTTATACTTTTAAGTTTTATATTTAGGTGTTTACCCGTTTTGAGCTAATATTTATATGTAAGATATGGTTCTAATGGTATCCTTTTGCATGTAGATATCCATGTTTCCACTATTAGTAGAAGAGACAACCCTTTCCGCATCAAGTGGTCTTGGCACCCTTATTATAGATCAGTTCAGTAACTCAGTCGTGTCCAATTCTCTGTAACCCCATGGACTGTGGCACGCCAGGTCTCCCTGTCCATAACCAACACCCAGAGTTTACTCAAACTCATGTTTATTGAGGCGGTGATGCCATCCAACCATCTCATCTTCTGTTGTCCCCTTCTCTTCTTGCTTCAATCTTTCCCAGCATCAGGGTCTTTTCAAATGAGTCAATTATTCGCATCAGCTTGCCAGAGTATTGGAGTTTCAGCTTCAACATCAGTCCTTCCAATGAATATTCAGGACTGATTTCCTTTAGGATGAACTGGTTGGATCTCCTTGCAGTCCAACGGACTCTCAAGAGTCTTCTCCAACACCACAGTTCAAAAGCATCAATTCTTTGGTGCTCAGCTTTCTTTGTAGTCCAACTGTCACATCCATACATGACTGCGGGAAAATCATAGCTTTGAGTAGATGGACCTATGTTGGCAAAGTGATGTCTCTGCTTTTTAATATGCTGTCTAGGTTGGTCATAACTTTTCCTCCAAGGAGCAAGCATCTTTTAATTTCATGGCTATAGTCACCATCTGCACTGATTTTGGAGCCCAGAAAATAAAGTCTGCCAATATTTCCCCATCTATTTGCCATGAACTGATGGGACCAGATGCCATGATCTTAGTTTTCTGAATTTTGAGTTTTAAGCCAGGTTTTACACTCTTCTTTCACTTTCATCAAGAGGCTCTTTAGTTCTTCTTTAAGTTCTGCCATAAGGGTGGTGTCATCTGCATATCTGAGGTTATTGATATTTCTCCTGGCAATACTGATTCCAGCTTGTGCTTCACCAAGCCCAGCGTTTCTCATGATGTACTCTGCATATAAGTTAAATAAGCAGAAGGACAATATACAGCTTTGACATACTCCTTTCCTGAGTTGAAACCAGTCTGTTATTCCATGTCCAGTTCTGACTATTACTTCTTGACCTGCAGGCAGATTTCTCAGGAGGCAGGTCAGGTGGTCTGGTATTCCCATCTCTTTCAGAATTTTCCAGTTTGTTATGATCCACACAGTCAATGCCTTTGGTGTAATCAATAAAGCAGAAGTAAATGTTTTTCTGGAACTCTCTTGCTTTTTTGATGATCCAACGGATGTTGGCAATTTGATCTCTGGTTCTTCTGCCTTTTCTAAATGCAGCTTGAAGATATGGAAGTTCACGGTTCACGTACTGTTGAAGCCTGGCTTGGAGAATTTTAAGCATCACTTTGCTAGCGTGTGAGATGAGTGCAATTGTACAGTAGTCTGAGCATTCTTTGGCATTGCCTTTCTTTGGGACTGGAATGAAAACTGACCTTTTCCAGTCCTGTGGCTACTGCTGAGTTTTCCAAATTGCTGGCATAATAAATGCAGCACTTTCACAGCATCATCTTTTAGGATTTGAAATAGCTCAGCTGGAATTCTGTCATCTCCATTAGCTCTGTTCATAGTAATACTTCCTAAGGCCTACTTGACTTTACACTCCAGGATGTCTGGTTCTAGGTGAGTGACCACATCATTGTCATTATTCAGATCATTTAGACCTTTTTTGTACAGTTCTGTGTATTTTTGCCACCTCTTCCTAATCTCTTCTGCTTCTATTATGTCCTTGCCGTTTCTGTCCTTTACTGAGCCCATCTTTGCATGAAATATTCCCTTGGTATCTCTAATTTTCTTGAAGAGATCTCTAGACTTTCCCATTCTATTGTTTTCCTCTATTTCTTTGCATTGATCAATGAGGAAGGCTTTCTTATCTCTCCTAGCTATTCTTTGGAACTTTGCATTCAAATGGGTATATCTTTCCTTTTCTCCTTTGCCTTTCCCTTGTCTTCTTTTCACAGCTATTTGAAAGGCCTTCTCAGACAACCATTTTGCTTTTTTGAATGTCTTTTTCTTTTTGCATTTCTTTTTCTGGAACATTCTTTGTTGGTGCATAGAAACAACTGATGTTTGTTTATTGATTCTGTGTCCTGCAACTTTGTTGAATTTATTACTTTTAGCAGTTAGTGTTGGATTATAGATCATTTGACCATGTATATTCAAGGTTTACTTCTGGACTCTATTTTATTTCACTTGTCTATGGGTTTATCTTTATGCCAGTACATTGTTTTGATTACTGTAACTTTGTACTATGTTTTGAATCTAGAAGTATGAATCTTCCACTTTGGTTCTTCCTTAAAATTGTTTTCGCTATTCAGGGTCCCTTGAGATTGCACATGTATTTCAGGATAATTTTTGTGGCAATAGAAAAATGTACCATTGAGAATTTGATAGCTATTACATTAGATCTATAGATGGCTTTGGGTAATATGGACATATTAACAATGTTGTCTTCCCATCCATGAACATAAGATGTCTTTCCACTTGTTTTGTGTCTTAATTTCTTCCAGGAGTCTTGTTGAATTCAGCGTTCAAGTCTTCCACCACCTTCTTGATGCTACTATACATGAATTATTTTCTTACTATTTTTTGGATCATTCTTTGTTAGTGCATAGAAACAACTGATGTTTGCTTATTGATTTTGTGTCCTGCAACTTTGTTGAATTTATTAGTTTTAGCAGTTAGTGTTGAATTTTTAGGTTTTCCTAATATAAGATTATGTCATCAGTGAACAGAGATGATTTTACTTCTTCCTTTTCAATTTGTATGCTTTCAATTCTCAATTTTTTGGTCTGCTGCCTAGGTTTTTGGTCAGTTGGTAAGTTTGTGTTTTTTTTTGACTAATTATTTGGCTTTTGATATTGTCACTGTGTCTGTTTATAATATTAACAGTCTTATTGAACAATTCATCAGATCAGTAATGCCTGTATATTCCAATACATTCAATTTTAAAATCAGCAATTTAATGATAGAATATGAGAAGGGAATATTTTTCGATGAAGTAACAAAAGTAGTATCTTTAAAATTTTTATTATGGAAATTATTTTATGTATGAAAACACAGTTAAGAGTAAAAGGAACCTTCAAATACTCATCTTCAGCTGCCACAATCCTGGTCAGTCTAGTTCCATATACATACCCATTCATTTCTCCCGACTTCCAGAATATATTTATTCTACGATATTATTTCATCCACAGATATTTCAAAATATATGTACAAGAAGAAACTAATTATCACACCATAGTCACTTTTAAGCACTTCCTCTTTAATATTATCGAATGTATACTGTAGAAACAATTTGCTGGATTGTCTCATAATTTTTTAGGGTGATTGTTTAAATAACTATAAAAATAAAGTCTACATATTGCAATTAGTTGCTATATTTCTTATATTTTATGTAATTTAACATTTTTCCTTTTTCTACAACTTATTTAAAAATTTAGTCAATTATCCAGAGGAGTTTTCTACAGTCTAGATTTTACTGATAGCATTCCTGTGGTATTGCTTGATATGTTCCCTCTCCCTCTATCTCCTTAAATTGGTGGCAAGATCTAAAAATTTGATCAGATACAAGTTCAGGGCTTTTTTTATTTGTTGTATTTGTGTGTGTGTGTTTGTCAGGAATATTGCATAAATGGTCTTGGATACTTCCATTCAAAGGAGTTTAATGACTGATTTCGTCTAAAAAGCAGCTTTGTATGTGTGTGTGTGTGTTAGTTGCTCAGTTGTATCCAACTCTTTGCAACTGCATGGACTGGAGCCCACCAGGCTTCTCTATCCATGGAATTCTCCAAGCAAGAATATTGGAGTGGGTTGCCAGGATCTCCTCTAGGGGAATCTTCTCAACCCAGGGATTGAAATCAGGTGTCCCACATTGCAGGCAGATTTTTTATTGTCTGAGCCACCAGGGAAGCCCCCAAAGCAGCTTTACTCTTCCTTAAATATTTTTACTATTTTAGAGTAACAATTCTTTACCATTACATAGGACTTTACAGTTTTGAATTACTTTCATATACACAAATACACTGACCTTTACAATACTGCTGCAAGGTAGGTGTTAGGTCCAGAACTTGATTTCACCCAATTACAAACTCATATGTTAACCTGTTATCGTTCACTGATGCTGGCAGAAAACAGCAGGCTCCTGGGTCAGAGAGCAAGGAATGCATTACTTATGGCACAACAAGCATCATGAATATCAGCATATTTGTGTTGCTTTCCTTTTGTTCTTAGTTCAATGGGAGTGATGTGAAACGACCCAAATGGATTCTGCACATGCAGTGGGGTTTTGAGTCATAGCTGAGTAACACTTAGCTTGGGGGATTGACCAAATTTATAGCAAGCATCTCTTTGTCCAGGAGACAAGTAATTCTCTCACCTCTGAAAGTCACCAGGTACATAAACAATCTTGAAAAATGACCCATGGAAGAGTGGTCAGAGTCTTAGAGGCACACCGGAAAGACAAGTAGGATTGCTATAAGTCCAACAAAGAATATTCTTCTAGCATTAGATACAATAGACTGTTTTCTAACATTTCTAAAAAGGACATTAAGGCTCCATGTGAATTAGGGTCACACAGTAAACAGCCAGTACTAAAATCTAAGGCTTCTGAAATGCATTCTTTATATCATCTTTAAAAGAATGAACTGTAGTAGCATGGAGGTGGTGACAATGCAGCTTTTCTCTGACTAAGGTTTAAATGTAGGGAAAATAAAAATTTCTAATCATGTGCTTGAATCAAATGTGACTTATTACCTCAATTCTGCATTATTAGTATAATTAAGAAACACCCAAGATAATGTTTCTACATTCCTAAAATAAACAAATTCAAAGCAATTATAGAGAACTACAAGTCTACTGTCACAAAATTACTGAGATTCAAGTCCCAAGAAATATTAGCTTATATGTGAAAATTTCAAAATACACAAGGAAATAATTAATCAGAAATAAGAGATAGCAGTCATGATAAGACTTACAGTTATTAGAAGAATTTGATAGAGACTATAGTGTATAAGTGTCTAAAATAGAGTTTCAAAAAAATAAGAAATTACAAAGAGGTGAAAAATAACTATTTGATAAAACACTAAAGCTTTAAAAACAAAAAAGAATGATGAAAAATAAAATCTCAAATAATGAGTTTCAGCTCAGACAAAACTGAAAAGATTAATACTAGAAGGCAAATCAAAAAAAAATTCTCCAAAGACAGAAACAGTAAGAAAAAGAAATGGAATATGTGAAAGAGTTATTTATAGTTATGGACAAAAGAATGGAAAGATCCTGATATTCCCATGATAAGAATTCCCAACTGAGAGAAAAGAGAGAGAATAAAAATTCAGTAGAGTTAATAAAACTATGTATAATGTATAAATGTATGAGTCCCACGTAAAATAAATCTAAACCTAGACAAAGTATAGTGATGTAAGAAAAGAGATTTTTTTAAATGGCAATCAGAAAATAAAAATTAACTATGAAAGTATTATAATTAGAGAAATAGGAATATATTCATTAGTAAAAATTAATGTCAGAAAATATATTTTCAAATTGCTGAGATAAAAATATTAAAATAAATTTTACATGATAACTAATCATTTTGAAGTTAGAGGAAAAAGATGTTAATAGATTTTTTAAAATAAGACTTTATCAACTAAGACGCTCACTGAAAAAAATTGGCATGGAAGAAGAAAATTAAACTCAATGGAAGGACACATACAGTAATTTATTTACTCCTTCAACAAATGTTACTTAAGCACTTCCTTTGTGCCAGGTATTTTTCTTGTTACTGGGATTATAACTGTTCAAGAAGCAATATCTATCAAATTATTTTCTGTAATTGAAATTACATGAAATCACATAATTATATGTATAGTTTTTACAATTTTAATATGCTTTTATAGCATATTTAAAAGCAGTCAATATTTCTTTCTTCACTCTCTTAACCATCCTAGTCTGTGTTAACCTTGAATTTTATTTCCCTACTGAAAAATATACTTCCTTTTATGAAACAAGTGCTATGCAGTCCAACAATCTGATCACTTAGAACAACAGTCTACATTTTCTGATACAATTCTCATCCTCCCGGCGTTCAACAAATACTTACTAAACTGAATTTAACTGAGTCTAGTTGAATTGGATTAAATTGATACAAATATATCTATGCTTGTTGTTATTTTTCAGTCACTCAGCCATGTCCAACTCTTTGTGACCCAGTGGATTGCAGCATGCCAGGCTTCCCTGTCCTTTACTATCTCCCAGAGTTTGCTCAAGCTCGTGTCCATTGAGTCAGTGATATCATCCAACCATCTCATCCTCTATCTCCACTTTCTCCTCCTGCCTTCAGTCTTTCCTAGCATCAGAGTCTTTTCTAATGAGTTGGCTCTTTGCATCAGGTGGCCAAAGTATTGGAGCTTCAGCTTCAGCATCAGTCCTTCTAATGAATATTCAGGGTTGATTTCCTTTAGGATTGACTGGTTTGACCTCCTTGCAGTCCAAGTGATTCTTAAGAATATTCTCCAGCACCACCACAGTTCACAAGCTTCAGTTCTTCAGTGCTCAGCCTTGTTTATGGCCCAACTCTCACATCCATACATTACTACTCATAGCTCTGGCTGTATGAACTTGTGGGCATATCTGCTTTTTAATATGCTATCTAGGTTTATAAAACTTTGCTTAATCAATGCCAAAAATGAAGTCAGTGAGAGCAAAAGGGAGAGCAAAGTACATAAACAGTACAGAGTTGAATATGGGACTTAAGAAAGACAAAGATATTTCCAAAGGCATCCACCTGCCCTCCACTCTTTTGGTATTCTTAGAGAGAATCTTAGATGGATAGCACGTTTAAAAATAGCTCACACCTGAAGGGTTAGATCACAAAGAACAAACAGATCAAAAGCAGGATGTGGCTGTGCATTTTATAATGTCTAAAGCAAAAAGGGTTCCTTGGTTCATTAACCATACATCACTCATTACTTCCAAGCATTACAAGTGCATGACATCGTCTTTGTCCTTGGAAAAACAGCTATAATTTGACTAAATCTGTCATCAATGTTGCTAAATGACAAGGCAGAAAATTACACAGCTGATGTAACTGTGCAGCCTAACTATTTTTAAAGTAATCATCTGTACAGAATAACAGTGCAACTGGTTATCTTTATACAGAAGACAGGATCTAAGGACAGAGGGACAGGACTTCAATGGTCAGAACTTACCTACCCAATCCTGACCCTTTTCAGTTAGGTGGTAATGGCATTCAAATAATTATGATTTAGGATGACAGAATGAAAGAGACTTTGGACATGCCTTCTCCAAATGCCTCACTTTTCACAAATGAGGAAACTGAGGACTTAAAAGGCCCAGGTTGGTGAGAGAAATGGGCTGATTTTTATAAGTGACTCTTGTTTTTTTCTTATGAACCTATTTAAGAAC
Organism: Bos mutus; assembly: GCF_027580195.1. Taxonomy (NCBI): domain Eukaryota; kingdom Metazoa; phylum Chordata; class Mammalia; order Artiodactyla; family Bovidae; genus Bos; species Bos mutus. The sequence continues at coordinate 67,286,788 of NC_091628.1, forward strand.
TCTGCTTATAACCTTCTTTTTACACTGATTCTCCAGAAGAAATTTATAGTGAACAAAAGTATTGTTTAATAACCAGCGTTGTTTCAACAGCTGAGAAATTCACTTAGTGATATTTCTACTACTAGAATGCTCACTCTCAGCTACTATATGATATATTAAGTAATAGGCTAATTAAATCACCTACCACATAAAGCAGACATGGAAATAAACCAGGGGCCACAAGCACATAGTGTGAAAGTATTTTAGATATAATGAAAAGCCGGCAGAGGAGTTAACCAGAGTCAGTTCCAACAGAAACCAAAAATACAATAGATTTCCTAACAAATCTGTCTTCAGTTTCATTTTATTTTCAGAAGGACAATTTGTGTGTGTTGATGTCTGTATGTTGAGTACCTGATTTTATCCGTTTAGGCAAATGCTTATGTTCTCTTCATTCTGTATGATGACTTGGATACAAACATTCACACCATTAAGTAGACAATTAGTGATTTTTGACTTACAAGTAAACTAACGTGGCATTTTGGAATATTCTCATCAGTATTTTCTACAAAACATTATGAACATAAGGCAATTAAATACAAAATACACCTTTATATTTCCTGGAACTATGCAAGAAGCCAACACGTGTTCATTGAACTGAAATATGTATATTCATATATATATATACATATATATGTATGTAAATGCCCAGTGCTTTTCCATATGAGAAGGCTTATCTCGGAATATTTGAGAGCAGGAAGTTCCCCTTGAACTTCAGTATCCTCCGTGCCTATGCAGTTCAAAGGTACAACTGGGAGGAAAATTATTTTTGAGTCTCTATTTTTCTTTCTCTGTACATGCTGCGTAACCAACATAGCTACAACTGGAGACATAAGTGTTCCACAGGCTTCCATGTTTCCTTTTCAGCAAATTTCGGGAAAAAAATTGCTGGAATTGCCATTCAGTGATCAGAACAGCTTGTAATGTTTTATCCCCTTCCTGAATACATTGTGATCCATAAAGGAAAATTACATGCGTTTTATGTAATACATTGTAATATGAGTTTCAAAAAATGCAAAATTGGAGCATGAGCCTTTTGGTAAACTGAATATTTCATATCCTTAAAATATGAAAAACAATGTCTCTGGAGAATTCTGACTGGATGTGTCCTTGACTGAGATGCTCCCTCCATGTTCTCACCCTTATGCTTGATAAAGCTTTATCCAACGTGCTGTTTCTGAAAGAGGGAAATTGTATTATATGCATTATTTAGTCTTATAAAACTGTAGCAGAAAGTACCTGGCTCTATCAGAATGATTACCTGCAGGTTCATAACACAGGACCCCATCCACTTGGTGGAAATAAGAACAATATTCAATTTGATAGACTAAGTCAGGTAAATCTAATTATCCCTCAGTGATTTTTTTTTTCTCATAGTTTAATTAATTCTGTTCAGTAGTCTCAATGTCAACATTATCACACTAGAAAAACATATTTACTAGAGAAGAGTCCAAATTTTCTAAATAATACCAGGCCCAACGTTCAGCCTCTCATCCGAATCTACATAGACTATTCAAAAGGAATGCCTTTTATAACAAAGGAAAATGATGAGATATTGCAATACATGTTGAAAATGGAAGTTTATGTTGTATTCATCTGAACACAAATTTTCTTCCAGTGATTTTAAATTCCAGCACTTAATCTATACATGTGTGATATAAGTGGTAGTTTTAATAAGATTTCCCATTGCTCACAAATTCTAAAAGTGATGGTTTTTATTTCAACTTTATCATAATGGTTATGCTTATAGAACCCTCACATAAAATCTCCACTCTATGATAGCTTGGCATGGTAGCTCACCTATGAAACCTAAAAGTGATCTACTGATTTTTAGGCATGAAGCATAAATATTACTGAAATATCCCAAATACTTTGAGGTTTTCCAAGAAACAAATATGAAATAAAATCAGATCAGATCAGATCATTCGCTCAGTCGTGTCTGACTCTTTGCGACCCCATGAATCGCAGCACGCCAGGCCTCCCTGTCTATCACCAACTCCTGGAGTTCACTCAGATTCATGTCTATCGAGTCAGTGATGCCATCCAGCCATCTCATCCTCTGTCATCCCCTTCTCCTCCTGCCCCCAATGCCTCCCATCATCAGAGTCTTTTCCAATGAGTCAACTCTTCGCATGAGGTGGCCAAAGTACTGGAGTTTCAGCTTTAGCATCATTCCTTCCAAAGAAATCCCAGGGCTGATCTCCTTGCAGTCCAAGGGACTCTCAAGAGTCTTCTCCAACACCACAGTTCAAAAGCATCAATTCTTGGGCGCTCAGCCTTCTTCACAGTCCAACTCTCACATCCATACATGACCACAGGAAATAAAATAGCATTAAATTAATTATTAGTAGCAGCCATATTAAATTTGGTAGCATAGCAAAAGAAGCATAAAAAGAGAAAGAAAACAACTCAGCAAATTCAGTCACGTTCTAGATGTATTTTTGAAACTATTTGGGAGTTAAAACAAAATCATTTTATTTTATTTTGTATTGTGCAATAAAGTTTGGGGATGAGAACTTAGTTGGCAATTGCTGGACATTCTTATCAGCAGCATTGGTGCCTACTTGCCAAAGGATATCTCTAGAAAGGAGCCCAACACTTACCTCTGAAGGCCTATCATATATAATTTTCCCAAGATACTCCATCATTCTGCAATTGCATAATTACTAAAGGCTCTAGAGAAAAACTTTAACATTTCTGAACAGGTATGTTCAAGCATATATTGGACATATATATGTATATTCTTTAAAATTCTAAATATGAATAATACTTAAAAAATAAGAGAAGGAAAAAGAACAAAATCATGGTGCTCTCCCAAGTCTATGTACATTTTAAAAATACTGAATATAAGGACCTCACTTCAGGCCAATCAGAACAAGATCTCTGATGACAGGAGCTGAGTGTTTGAAGCTGTATGCTCTAGATAACTGTAATATGCGCCGAAGTCTGAAAACAACAGGCTGAATGTATACACAGTTTCCTAGAGTCCCTTGTCTCTTGCTGTTTTGAACACAGAAGTTTTTTCACATTAATAACTAAATGATATTACATATAGAACAGGTCTCCCAGAGTAGTAGGTTGGCAGAGAAAGTCACTGGATTAGAAAAATATCATCAAAGTCATAAGGTTGGAATTGCTCATTATTTATTAACAATAACCATTGGCATTTATTGTTCACCAGGTCCCAGTCACTGTGTTAAATGCTATATATTCACTGTCTCATTTCTCAAGAACACATAGCTAATTAAAAAAAAAAAAAAAAACTAGGTTTTAAGTTGGGGTTGGTCTGACTCCATTTTTTAAAATTTTAACCACTCCACTATAGTATTTCTCAAATGGAAAAATTCAGAACACTGCACTGCTGCTGCTGCTAAGGCACTTCAGTCGTGTCCGACCCTGTGTGACCCCATAGACAGCAGCCCACCAGGCTCCCCTGTCCCTGAGATTCTCCAGGCAGGAATACTGGAGTGGGGTGCCATTTCCTTCTCCAATGGACATTGCACTTCCATGGGTAATTAATCAATTGTAATCCACTGTACAGTTGATTTTTTGAGTAAATGATTTATGCCAGTTTATGTCAACATCCACGTTCATTCTGAATTACCAAGAAACAGCTTAAAAACTAAATATTAGGGATCAATGTCAATATCCATGCTTGTGTTTAGAATCATACTGAAAAATAATTCACACTACTTCCTTGCTCACAGTGAATGAATGAGAAAGGAAGAGAGTGATTAAAAATGAAATGGTCTGATCCTCTCAAGTAAAGGCCAAACTGTCATCATAGTTCACAGTAAAAATGAATACATCATATAAATGCACAGAGAAAACTTATCATGTGACACACAGAGAATGAGTATGCCCAAATCAGAACTCGTACTACTGCCTCCCGAATCCTTCCCCTTAAAGTGGGTGTCTTGACACAGTCCACATCACTGAAGCTCTAGAAATCTCACTGAGGCAGAAGGTCTCTGAATCTTTTTAGCATTTATTTCCAACTCTCTGGCATGTAGACGTCTTACCATTAAGTCTAGAAAAGGTGCTGCTTCTTACTAAGTGCCATCAGCATGAAGGTCATCCAGGTAATGAACCAACATAATACCCTGTAGAAGAGAGATCTTTCTCTGACAAAAATCACGACACAGGGTTAAAGAGTTGAAACACCCCTGATACATAGTGAAGGCATTACTGCTCATCGTGCCAGCTGAAAGCAAGCTGCTTGTGGTGGACCTTATGACAGGGCTAGAGAAAAAAGCACTTGCCAGATCATTAGCTGCCTACCAGGTACCTGGAGATGTGTTAATTGGCTCAAGTAATAAAATCAAACCAAGCACAGCAACTTCATTTGAACTCACCACTTGACTAAGCTTACAATAATCCACTGTCATTCTCCAGGATCCATCTGTCTTCCACACTGGCCAAATAGGTGAGTTGAATAGGATGTTGTAGAAATCATCAGTCCTGTATATTCCCAAGTGCTTGATAATGCACCAACCTCTGCAATCCCTCCAGGAATTCAGTAGTGTTTTATTTCACATTGTCCTTCATAGAGCCAATTCTAGAGGCTTCAAACTTGGACTTCCCCAGCAGTCCTCACAGCTCAGGTCAAGGAACTAATGTGGGGATCTTACCAACTACTGAATATTTCTATTCCAATTATGCATTCCAAAACTGCAGAAATAATCCTGGGCTGGGTTCAGGGGCCCACTGAGTTTCTTGTGAGATGGATCCAAGCCAAAACTCCATGGGTCATCTGACCTCCATAAGTTCCTACTTTGACTGGTAGACCAGACTGACATTTTGAGTCTCCTGGAATCAGTGTCAGTTAAGAATTGATGTCAGTAATACCTAAGAGATCTAATTTTCTTTTCCTTTAAACACACTTACCCTAGTAGAAAGCCATAGGTCCCTTTGGTGAAAGTTGGGAGAAAAACTAAAAGTCAAAATTGGGGGCATTGTATTGAATATCAAGATCTTTCCCCAAGGAGACCTGGCTTCCCCTTCATTCAAAGGGTTCTGGATCTAAAAATTGGTTCAAGTATAGGAATAGATTGAGGAGGCATACCTCTGTTTTTATGACTCAGATTAGAATTTTGTTCACTTGACCAATAATTTCTGTGCTTATATGTGTGTGTGTATGTGTGTGTGTGTGTGTGTGTATACATCTCACAAGAATTTAGTAGGTGTCCTATTTATTTCACTGCTAAGAGCATCATAATAAACCAGGCCACAGGACTGCATTAGTTCTGGCAATGTTCTGACTGCTGATTTGACAGTCCTTTGAAAATAAGGCAACCATACCCACCCTGCCCTGGTGGTTGACTACCACTGTTTGGCCCCTTCCACCTCAAAGTCTAATTACTCCCCTCCCAGTTAGGTTTCCTGATTCAGCAACCTCAGTTTTCACTGTAACGATGGGTGTATGCAGGAGAACAATCATAGACCTTTTCAGGATGCTGGAGCTCCCCACGTAAATTTATTTATCATAGTTGTGGCGAAAATTGCTTCTTCTGGATGCACCCAGGGTGGATGACTAAGTCTTAAATGACAAATCCACTCTAACACTCTAATCCCCCTGAACCTTTGAAACTGTTCCTGTGAATTAAACCAAATCCCATATGATATCTCTAACTCATTCACTGTTGTCCACCTTGTGGTATTAGATTCTGCTCAGACTCAAGCTGAAACATTTCATGCAGAATGTCTGCTTAGTAAGCTCCTATCAATAAGTTCAGCCAGATCCAACTTTATGTTCCTTCCACCATTCGCTCACATCTTATATACTCATATTCACACATGTTCCCTTGCAGCTTTCTGCCATATAAATTTGAAAACTCAAATAGTTCTTTTGGAATACAGGGCACCTCCTCATGAGCTACAGTTTGTTTCTTATTCCGGGCCTGATAGAACTTGAATCCAGCTGTAAGTCAAGAGGTAAAAAATAAAGTAGTTGGGGGAGGATCCTGCAGAGAATTACATTGTCTCAATGTCAACTGCCTCAGGGGACACCCCTGTATTTCTCTCAGGCAATGCAGGGTTATTTCCCTCAAAAGTGGGTAGACAAGCCACTTCCACTGAGGATGGGGAAACTGCTTCTACTGGCAAAGACAACCAGTCAGGATTTAGGAGCCCAATGTCCTCAGATTCATCACGGTCTTCCCACATATCCCCATTCCAGCTTTAAGGATGCCATTCCTTTCCAATCAAAGCCATCACTTTAACAAGTGACACCCTTCAAGGCCAAAAGTTTAATTTGCTCAGCCAGTGACAGATGAGATTCTAGGTTTGATTTTCAATGGACTCAACCCAGCATCTGTAGAAATTGAAAGGATCCTTCAGGGCACAAGTAGAAGTTTTCAAGTCATTTAAACAGCACTTGAACTCATCTTTTCTTTCCCTACTTTTTCCATCAACACTAGGAGCAACCAGACAATCAATCCCCTTATATCCACTAGTTTGACATAATAGTCAAAAGTATCACATACACAGTTACCCATATCTTTGCCTCTTATAAGTAGGTAATTAAAAGAAAGTATCCAATGGAAATATTTTGTGTATCTCTATTTCCAGATCATAACAGGGACTACCAATGTTCTCTTTACCAATAGAAATGGAATCATTAGCATCTTTAAGTCTAATCAGATTAGTGAATCAATCTAGAAATCTCAGAACCAAGTCAGAACACTCATCAAAACCCTGTTCCTCTAGAATCACTCTTGGTACCAAAATCTCTATTATTTTGGGTTCTTCAGAAAAAATATAACCAATAGGATGTACATATGTTATATATACATTATGATGATTTATTCCATATTATAAAAGTTGACTCACACAGTTAGAGAGGTCAGTACCTTCCAAAATCTGCAGGGTGAATCAACACAGTCCAGTCCAAAGGCTGGTAAGCTCGAGAACCAGTAAAAGCCAATGTTTCCCTGCAAATCTAAAAGTATAAAAAAGCAAAGCCCCATTTCACATCAATCAGGCAGGAAGAATTCTCTCTTACTTGATGAAGGGTCTGAATTTTTATTCTAGCCAGGTTTTCAACTGATTGAATGAGGCCCACACACACTAAGGAGGGCAATTTGCTTTACTCAGCCTACCCATTTGAATGTTAATCTCATCCAAAAACAAGCATACAGAAACACCTAAAATAATGTTTGACATAATATGTGGACACCCTGTGGTCCTGTCAAGTCAATACCTAAAATTAACCATCACACCAACTATCTGTGTTCATGATATTTTGGGGATTTAGAGTTGGGAGGACTGCCATGCATCGCATTAATTGAGTGATAATTTTAGTGTTAATTTAATCACTGACTTTAATTTATAGGTTCATTTTAGCTTTACATTGTAAATTAAAAGTTTGCATCTAATTGTGTCATTATACGTATTTAACTAACACTGTAGTTAAAATCAGCTTTCTAAACTGGGGCTGTGGAAAAAAGTTTTTTCATTTAAAATTGGCCACAATTTACATAAACAAGATTGAGAAACTGTGTTACATAGAAGGATAACTGCTTTCTCAAGACAATAATAAAGTATAGATATTGTTTAAGGGAGAAGTTTAATGGTGAATCAGAGAAGGCAATGGCACCCCACTCCAGTACTCTTGCCTGGAAAATCCCATGGACAGAGGAGCTTGGTGCGCTGCAGTTCATGGGGTCGCTAAGAGTCAGACACGACTGAGCGACTTCACTTTCACTTAACGGTGAATCTGGGATTCATTTTTTGCCTTAACTGAATCTTATTGCGGAAACGATCTTTGAGGTCTTACTTAGCACCCACTGTGCTACTCTGTGCACTGCACAATGAGACGAGACTAGAATGGCAGCATCCCAGATCTTATCAGTTGGTGCCCAGCTTTAGTATTCCACAAACAAGCTAATATCCATGAGAATGCTATGAGAGACCTTTATCATGTGCATAAGGTATACCATGTGGCTCTGACAGTTTCATTCAATAAATATGGTTCAATTAATACTTAAAAGATTAAAAGACGCTTACTCCTTGGAAGAAAAGTTATGACCAAGCTAGATAGCATATTCAAAAGCAGAGACATTACTTTGCCAACAAAGGTCCGTCTAGTCAAGGCTATGGTTTTTCCAGTGATCATGTATGGATGTGAGAGTTGGACTGTGAAGAAGGCTGAGGGCGGAAGAATTGATGCTTTTGAACTGTGGTGTTGGAGAAGACTCTTGAGAGTCCCTTGGACTGCAAGGAGATCCAACCAGTCCATCCTGAAGGAGATCAGCCCTGGGATTTCTTTGGAAGGAATGATGCTAAAGCTGAAACTCCAGAACTTTGGCCACCTCATGCAAAGAGTTGACTCATTGCAAAAGACTCTGATGCTGGGAGGGATTGGGGGCAGAAGGAGAAGGGGACGACAGAGGGTGAGATGGCTGGATGGCATCACTGACTCGATGGACATGAGTCTGAGTGAATTCCGGGAGATGGTGATGGACAGGGAGGCCTGGCGTGCTGTGATTCATGGGGTCGCAAAGAGTCGGACACGACTGAGTGACTGAACTGAACTGAATACTTAAAAAATCTTCTAGAAGCTCTATCTGCACAAGCTGCTGAAATTTTACTTCACATATCCAAAAAAATTTAGAAAACAGAAGTGTACAAAGTTTTTGAGTTGGTACCTATAAGTTACATCCAGCTTTCCATCTTAAAGTCTGTTTTTAATAGTTTCATTGTCACCATTCTTACTCATGATGTATTCATTGTTGGCATTAGAAGTATACACTCACATTTTGTCCAGTATGCAGAAGGAGGGAGACATTGTAAGACTACTTAGAGATGCTCAGGGAGTATCATTTCCCTCTGGTTTCCATTTACTCATGTTTTGCTGTGCAATATCCTACATCCTCACCTCCATCGATACATTCTCTCTGGATTTTCACTTGGAAATTATTTTTTCCCACCTCATTCTGTGTTGAAACTGACCCTTACTCAAAATAACACCTATCATCTAAAGACCCAGTTTCCTTTGTTACATCAGAATATTCTTGAAGCAATAGATTCTCTTTGCACAAAGGTCCTATACTTGCCTAAAAGGTGAGAAACAGGTTCCATGGAAAATCTACAGAGAAACAGCGTACTAAAATTCTTGGGAAAATAACTTTTTTGTATAAAACACTAAAGACACAGTACCTGTGAAAGAAATAACTTATAAGCTGGACTTCAAGAACATTTAAAACTTCTGTTGCAATTAAAAGATGAATAAGTTCTGAAGCTCTAATATATAGCATTATGATTTAAAGAATAAATAAAAACTCTTGTGATACAAAAGACAGTATCAAGAGAATGAAAAGACAAGCCATAGACTGGGAGAAAATATTTTGAAAGACACATCCAGTAAAGGATTGCTATCCAAAATATACAAAGAACACTTAAAACTCCACAATAAGAAAACAAACAACCTGATTAAAAAATGGGCCAAAGATCTTAACAGAGATCTCAAAAAAGATATACAAATAGCATCTGATCATACGAAAAGATGTTCCACATCACATTATCAAGAAAATACAAGTTAAAACAACCATAAGATACCACCATACATCTATTAGAAAGACCCAAATTGGGAACACTGACCCAAATATTGGTGAGGTGGTGAAACAAATAGGAACTCTCATATCACCGGTGACAATGCAGAATGGTAGAGCTACTTTGGAAGACACTTCGGCAGTTTGTTATAAAATGAAACGTACTCTTACCATTGATAAACCATACTCTTAACCACAAGATCCAATATCCACACTCCTGGTATTTATCAAAAAGAGTTCAAAATCTATCCATACACATAGTCCTAAACAAGGATGTTAGCAGCAGCTTAATTCACAATCACCAGATCTTGGAAGCAACCAAGATGTCCTTCAAGGGGTGAATGGATAAATAAACTGTGATGCATGCCAGTAGTGGATTACTTGGTGCAAAAAGGAAATGAGCTATCAAGCCCTGGAAGACGTGGAGCAATTGTGCATGGGTATCACTAAGACAAAGAAACTAGTCTAAAAGTGCTACATTTTGTGTGATAACGATGTATGACATTCCGGACCAGGCAAAACCATGGAGGCAATTAAAAAGACCCATGGTTACCAGAAGTGTGGAGAGGAGAGATGGAAAGTACAGAGGACTTTTTAGGACAGTGAAGATGGAGAGCGCAGAGGATTCTTTATGCCAGTGATGGCGAAGGTTGGTTTTTTGTGTGTAGCTAACATTTATTGCCTGCAGCGCGGGCGGCTGCGATGGCACACATAGCGCGGCCGAGAGTAGCTACCCCATGTCCGAGGTCAGGGGCAGAAGCTGGGAGGACCCCATGCCCCAGGGGCGGTGGCCAAGAGGAATTACCCCACATCCGAGGTCAAGGGCGGCAGCTGAGAGTGCCAGGCTGCGACGGCGCAGGAACAGCCAAGAGGAGCTACCCCAAGCCTGAGGTCAGGGGTGGCAGCCGAGAGTGCCAGGCAGTGACAGCGCAGGAGCAGCCGAGAGGAGCTACCCCAAGCCCGAGGTCAGGGGTGGCGGCCGAGAGTGCCAGGCTGTGACAGCACCGAAGCAGCCGAGAGGAGCTACCCTCCGCCTGAGGCTAGAGGCGGTGGCCGGGAGGAGCAACCCACAAGGAGCGGTGGTTGTGCGGGCACAGGAGGGCCTAGAGGAGCTATTCCATGTTCAAGGTCGGGAGGGGTGGCGGTGAGGAGATACCCCTCGTCCAAGGTAAGAAGCAGTGGCTGTGCTTTGCTGAAGCAGCCATGAAGAGATACTCCACATCCAAGGTAAGAGAAACCCAAGTAAGACGGTAGGTGTTACAAGAGGGCATCAGAGGGCAGACACACTGAAACCATAATCACAGAAAACTAGTCAATCTAATCACATTAGGACCACAGCCTTGTCTAACTCAATGAAACTAAGCCATGCCCGTGGGGCCACCCAAGATGGGTGGGTCACAGAGGAGAGATCTGACAGAATGTGGTCCACTGGAGAAGGGAATGGCAAACCACTTTAGTATTCTTGCCTTAGAACCCCATGAATACTATGAAAAGGAAAAATGATAGGATACTGAAAGAGGAACTCCCCAGGTCAGTAGGTGCCCAATATGCTACTGGAGATCAGTGGAGAAATAAATCCAGAAAGAATGAAGGAATGGAGCCAAAACAAAAAGAATACCCAGCTGTGGATGTGACTGGTAATAGAAGCAAGGTCCGATGCTGTAAAGAGCAATATTGCATAGGAACCTGGAATGTCAGGTCCATGAATCAAGGCAAATTGGAAGTGGTCAAACAGGAGATGGCAAGACTGAACGTCAACATTCTAGGAATCAGCGAACTCAAATGGACTGGAATGGGTGAACTTAACTCCAATGACCATTATATCTACTACTGCGGGCAGGAATCCCTTAGAAGAAATGGAGTGGCCATCATGGTCAACAAAAGAGTCCGAAATGCAGTACTTGGATGCAATCTCAAAAATGACAGAATGATCTATGTTCATTTCCAAGGCAAACCATTCAATATCACAATAATCCAAGTCTATGACCCAACCAGTAACGCTGAAGAAGCTGAAGTTGAACGGTTCTATGAAGACCTACAAGACCGTTTAGAACTAACACCCAAAAAAGATGTCCTTTTCATTATAGGGGACTGGAATGCAAAAATAGGAAGTCAAGAAACACCTGGAGTAACAGGCAAATTTGGCCTTGGAATACAGAATGAAGCAGGGCAAAGACTAATAGAGTTTTGCCAAGAAAATGCACTGGTCATAGCAAACACCCTCTTCCAAAAACACAAAAGAAGACTCTACACATGGACATCACCAGATGGTCAACACTGAAATCAGACTGATTATATTCTTTGCAGCCAAAGATGGAGAAGCTCTATACAGTCAACAAAAACAATTCTAGGAGCTGACTGTGGCTCAGATCATGAACTCCTTATTACCAAATTCAGACTGAAGTTGAAGCAAGTAGGGAAAACCACTAGACCATTCAGATATGACCTAAATCAAATCCCTTATGATTATACAGTGGAAATGAGAAATATATTTAAGGGACTAGATCTGATAGAGTGCCTGATGAACTATGGACAGAAGTTCATGACATTGTACAGGAGATGGAGATCAAGACGATCCCCATGGAAAAGAAATGCAAAAAAGTAAAATGGCTGTCTTAGGAGGCCTTACAAACAGTTGTGAAAAGAAGAGAAGTGAAAAGCAAGGGAGAAAAGGAAAGATATAAGCATCTGAATGCAGAGTTCCAAAGAATAGCAAGGAGAGATAAGAAAGCCTTCCTCAGCGATCAATGCAAAGAAATAGAGGAAACCAACAGAATGGGAAAGCCTAGAGATCTCTTCAAGAAAATTAGAGATACCAAGGGTACATTTCATGCAAAGATGGGCTCGATAAAGGACAGAAATGGTATGGCCCTAACAGAAGCAGAAGATATTAAAAAGAGATGGCAAGAATACACAGAAGAACTGTACAAAAAAGATCTTCATGACCCAGATAATCACGATGGTGTGATCACTGACCTAGAGCCAGACATCCTGGCATGTGAAGTCAAGTGGGTCTTAGAAAGCATCACTAAGGACAAAGCTAGTGGAAGTGATGGAATTCCAGTTGAGCTATTTCAAATCCTGAAAGGTGATGCTGTGAAAGTGCTGCACTCAATATGCCAGCAAATTTGGAAAACTCTGCAGTGGCCACAGGACTGGAAAAGGTCACTTTTCATTCCAATCCCAAAGAAAGGCAACGCCAAAGATGCTCAAACTACTGCACAATTGCACTCATCTCACACGCTAGTAAAGTAATGCTCAAAATTTCTCCAAGCCAGGCTTCAGCAATACGTGAGCCGTGAACTTCCAGATGTTCAAGCAGGTTTTAGAAAAGGCAGAGGAACCAGAGACCAAATTGCCAACATCCGCTGGATCATGGAAAAAGCAAGAGAGTTCCAGAAAAACATCTATTTCTGACTAGGCCAAAGCCTTTGACTGTGTGGATCACAAGAAACTGTGGAAAATTCTGAAAGAAATGGGAATACCAGACCACCTGACCTGCCTCTTGAGAAACCTATATGCAGGTCAGGAAGCAACAGTTAGAACTGGACATGGAACAATAGACTGGTTCCAAATAGGAAAAGGAGTACATCAAGGCTGCATATTGTCAAGCTGCTTATTTAACTTATATGCAGAGTACATCATGAAATGCTGGGCTGGAAGAAGCGCAAGGTGGAATCAAGATTGCTGGGAGAAATATCAATAACCTCAGATATGCAGATGACACCACCCTTATGGCAGAAAGTGAAGAGGAACTCAAAAGCCTCTTGATGAAAGTGAAAGTGGAGAGTGAAAAAGTTGGCTTAAAACTCAACATTCAGAAAACTAAGATCATGGCATCTGGTCCCATCACTTCATGGGAAATAGATGGGGAAACAGTGGAAACAGTGGCAGACTTTATTTTGGGGGGCTCTAAAATCACTGCAGATCATGACTGCAGCCATGAAATTAAAAGACGCTTCCTCCTTGGAAGAAAAGTTATGACCAACCTAGATAGCATATTGAAAAGCAGAGACATTACTTTGCCAACAAAGGTCCGTCTAGTCAAGGCTATGGTTTTTCCAGTGGTCATGTATGGATGTGAGAGTTGGACTGTAAAGGAAGCTGAGAGCCGAAGAATTGATGTTCTTGAACTGTGGTGCGGAGAAGACTCTTTAGAGTCCCTTGGACTGCAAGGTGATCCAACCAGTCCATCCTGAAGGAGATCAGCCCTGGGATTTCTTTGGAAGGAATGATGCTAAAGCTGAAACTCCAGTACTTTGACCACCTCATGCAAAGAGTTGACTCATTGGAAAAGACTCTGATGCTAGGAGGGATTGGGGGCAGGAGGAGAAGGGGATGACAGAGGATAAGATGGCTGGATGGCATCACTGACTCGATGGACATGAGTCTGAGTGAACTCCGGAAGTTGGTGATGGACAGGGAGGCCTGCTGTGCTGTGTTTCATGGGGTCGCAAAGATTCAGGCACAACTGAGCAACTGAACTGAACATTTATTAAGGCCACAGTTTCATATAATTTTATTTGTTCATAATAATATTTGTCAAGTGCCAACTATATAGGGGCTCATACTACACATAAACCAAAGAATCATCCTGGCTAAACACTGAAATTTAAGTACTTATAGTAAGTACATATATATGTATATAAGCAGCTGAATAATCTTTATAATGACAATCCTTTGATAGTAGAGATGATTCTAACTTATTGGGTTCCTATTTACTTTGTATAGCATCAGCATATGTTTTTGAACAGTGAAGGTAATCTGCTCCCAGGTGACGAGTCCCCTTGCCATGTCCTGACTGGGCATCAGGAGACTGGCATCCTATTTATGGTTCTATCATCTATTTTCCAAGGAAACTCTGCCATTCAACTCACTCTGCCTGCCTTAGCCTCTAATCTTCAAATAATAACTATATTTTTGTCGATGTAAAAAAAATCACAAAGTGCTCTTTCATATTTATGATTTCATTTAATTTTCACATCTATCCTGGGAGAAGGCATCATTATCATGTAAATATTACAGATGAAGAAACTGAATCTCAATGACTATATGAATTTTCTCAGGTTTCTGGGGCTTGACCTCATCTCCTGTCTATACTCCATTGCTTTCTAGCATGAATTCTGGAAGTCTGGGTAGCTCCAATTTAAATAAATTAAAAAGTGTTAAGTGCTTATTTACATATCAAACATTTTCAGTAAGTCATATATTCAAAAATTGTTTCTGCAAAATGTAGGGTACTATGTATAGCTACTTACCAGCCCATAAAAAACTCATAGAAAAAAAGCCATAATCATGACTTTGAGGGGCTTAAAATTAAGTGAATGAGATCAATCTATAAACCCAAATATAAGTGATAAAAAATACATATTTAAACAGTCTTAAGCTGACTGATGATGACAAGAAAAGACAACCAGTAAAAAACACAGCAGTGTTAACTGCACAGCAGATGGAGACAAGGACAGAAAGAATTCACATGATTGCTGTCAGACAAGTTTATGCCAAAGAACTTCCAGTATTTGGAAAACCATACCATTTATTAGAATATATCACACAGAATTAGATACTGGGGCACCAATGAATTGTGGGTTTGAGAGAGAATGAGTATGGATTATTTATTTATTCCAGGAGATATAACGCAAGAACAGGTGAATTTCCATAAGGGGTCAGAGAAGGTGATCCTGTAATTTTCAGCACCCGCATAATTCACCTGCTTTCAATATGAGAGTCTTCCCTCTTTACACACAGACCTGTTATTTTCATAATGTCTTGTCAACCCAAAGTAGAGCAAATAACACACTTTAAAATCTTCCATTGTCCCATCTGAATACAAACCTCCAATTGAGAACACCACAAGGGCAAGCAGAGAGCCACCCCCACTCAACAACCTAAGTACTTGTCCTCACAAGTGCTGTGTTTCTGGTTATTTTCATGAATAATATTGGTATTTTTATCAGGGATGATAGCACTGGCTGCTGCTGCTGCTAAGTGGCTTCAGTCATGTCCGACTGTGTGCGACCCCATAGACGGCAGCCCACCAGGCTCCCCCGTCCCTGGGATTCTCCATGCAAGAACACTGGAGTGGGTTGCCATTTCCTTCTCCAATGCATGAAAGTGAAAAGTGAAAGTGAAGTCGCTCAGTCGTGTCCAACCCTCAGCGACCCCATGGACTGCAGCCTGCCAGGCTCCTCCATCCATGGGATTTTCCAGGCAAGAGTACTGGAGTAGGGTGCCATGCCTTCTCCAATAACACTGGCTAGTTCCCTATAATTTTGTTGAGCTGTCCCTTGGGCCAATAGAATTTCTTCTTAAAAAATAACGTACAAAACATTTAAAGTTTGAAATACTAAATTAAATATATTAATTTATAAAAATACACATGATGACTCAGATATGCAAGCCAAGATAATCCATTCCCATTTAATAAACATAATAAGTTTTACAATCTCTCTTGCACAACATTCTCAGATATTCTGACAATATTTTAGGCTCTAAACATTAGCTACTTAATATTCTTCAGTTACTGAAGTAAAACAGGCAAATTTTGTCTGAAGTTAATTTTCACATTTCATTGGGAGAAAAACTACCTCCTTCTCCGTGTTCACATTTTATTTGATGCAGCTAATTTTTAGCAAATACTAGTAAGTGAACGGAGAAGGCAATGGCACCCCACTCCAGTACTCTTGCCTGGAAAATCCCATGGACGGAGGAGCCTGGTGGGCTGCAGTCCATGGGGTCACTAGGAGTCGGACACAACTGAGCGACTTCACTTTCACTTTTCACTTTCATGCATTGGAGAAGGAAATGACAACCCACTCCAGTGTTCTTGCCTGGAGAATCTCAGGGACGGGGGAGCCTGGTGGGCTGCCGTCTATGGGGTGGCACAGAGTCGGACACGACTGAAGTAACTTAGCAGCAGCAGCAGTAAGTGAAAATGTCATTTATTTAATCAAGGCCCAACCCAATATCTTAAAGATACACATTATGGATTTAACAAAAAGTCCAAATAAAAGAGAATATTTAAAGGGCCCAAATTGTGGTAGGACTCAATTTTCCAATTATTCCCAGAGCTCTGTGGCTAGATAGGCCTTCTCCTGGTACATTTAACAAGCTTTACAAAATTATATAGCAAATGCACCATGGATTAGGCAATGCAAAGGCAAAAGAAGCTGCCTTCCAGTCTTCCAAACATGCATTCAGTCATTCTTCCATAAGGCACCAGGCTGTTTTGCACTATTTTCTATCAGTGGGGAGTGAACAGTCAGGCTTTACTGGTAAGTTCCTGGCTAAAATGGAACAATGCTCAGTAGTTTTGATGAAAATAACCACCATAAAAGCAGGAACACCAGAACCACCTGAACTGCACCAGTGTGAATGGACAAAAGAGACCTAGACTTACCCAAAGAGTCAAGATGGAGCTGCAGTCACAGACAGAAAACGAACTTGTGGTCACCAAAGGGGAACAGAGGACAGGGTAAATCAGGAGTTTGGGTTTAACACATATACACTACTGTATATATAATAGATAAGCAACAAGGACCTTCTATATGGCACAGAAAACTCTACTCAATAGTGTGTAATAATCTATATGGGAAAGAATATGAAAAAGAATTGTTATGTGTACATGTTTAATTGAATCACTTTGTGATACACCTGAAATTAACACAACACCACAAATCAACTCTACTCCAACAAAAAAATTAAAAAAAAAAAAAAGTTTCTCACACTTTAAAAAGTTTCTCAAGTTAAAAAATCTATTTTCAGTGACCAGACGCTGGAAATATTGAGCAAGTTGCCTTCAAGATGATAGACTGATCAAACACATTTAATTTTACTGCCTCCTGCCATCCCACTAAAATACAGTGTAAGGATTACTTTTAACAAAAATATAAAATTTACTGAGAGCCAAGGAAATAGAAGAGGTGATGATAACAACATTTAGAAACAATAAAGCTAATGGATGAATAATGAATATGTAGGAAGCCCAGGGAAGGCAATTGACAAGCAACATTGAAGAAAGCAGAGAACGAACCAAATTTGTTCAACAACATCTTCAAAAAATACAGGAATAGGCATCATCTGTCACCACTGGTAAGAAGGAGCTCACATAACAAAAGAAGGACTAGTCAATAGCTGTATCATTCAATGATTTCTTTCTCCACTTCCGACTGATCAGTCCATCTCTCCCATATGTCAGTATGCTACAGGAAGTATAATCTAGAAAGGGTCTCTGGACTGGGCACAGCTGAAGGCAGGAATATTATTCTCCAAAAAAAGATAACTGGAAAATTTATACACACATACATACACATATATATAAATAATGAATGTTGAGACCTATACCCTCCCCCAAGCCTGCTCTCACCTGGCTCCCAGAATTCCTGCAGGCAAGGAATTACTCTTAGGCAAGATATCAAAAAGTCTCTTCTGAGAGGATCTAGCTTAAGAAGAAACAAAGACAGTTAAAGGGGACCTGAGAGACTTCTGGTCTAAAATATTTCTGTTTCTTCACCCCTTTGTGCACATAGTAGGACTACATATCCCTGTCCCTTGACGTTAGAGTCATGTGATTAGCTTTGGCCAATAAACTCAGTAAGCAGAAATGTTAGGTACTCCTTCCAGATGAATGCTCTTAATTGTCAATTTGTTTCTCCCCTCATCTCCCTTGGTTCTGTTGACCATGGATGGATGTCTCCATAGGGATGTGAGGTACTTAGTTACAATGCACAGGGTTACCAGGACTGGCAGTAGACACTGCTGCCAATACTTAGGAGGCATTTGGTTTTTCAGCCTTAATTACCCTATCCAACTGACATAGGCAGCTTCCTCAACAGACATGGAAACAAGATCACATTTGTCTACTAATTACTGAGTCCTATGAAGATTATGGCATCCGGTCCCATCACTTCATGGGAAATAGATGGGGAAACAGTGGAAACAGTGGCAGACTTTATTTTTCTGGGCTCCAAAATCACTGCAGATGGTGACTGCAGCCATGAAATTAAAAGACTCTTCCTCCTTGGAAGGAAAGTTATGACCAACCTAGATAGCATATTCAAAAGCAGAGACATCACTTTGCCAACAAAGGTCCGTCTAGTCAAGGCTATGGTTTTTCCTGTGGTCATGTATGGATGTGAGAGTTGGACTGTGAAGAAGGCTGAGCACCGAAGAATTGATGCTTTTGAACTGTGGTGTTGGAGAAGACTCTTGAGAGTCCCTTGGACTGCAAGGAGATCCAGCCAGTCCATTCTGAAGGAGATCAGCCCTGGGATTTCTTTGGAAGGAATGATGCTAAAGCTGAAACTCCAGTACTTTGGCCACCTCATGGGAAATGTTGACTCATTGGAAAAGACTCTGATGCTGGGAGGGATTGGGGGCAGGAGGAGAAGGAGATGACAGAGGATAAGATGGCTGGATGACATCACTGACTTGATGGACGTGAGTCTGAGTGAACTCTGGGAGTTGGTTATGGACAGGGAGGCCTGGTGTGCTGCGATTCATGGGGTCGCAAAGAGTCGGACACGACTGAGCGACTGATCTTATCTGATGCACACACCCAGAGTTCTAACCAAATTTTCACTTTGACTTCTTAAACAACCATGAATCAGGGATTACACTTATATAAGGGGCTGCATGGAGCCCCCCATATATCCACAAGCAGAAAAAAAAATTTGTATTAGAGACTACAGTACTTTGAAAAAATACTGTAATTAGTGTCTTAATAAAGTCTGAGAAGTCTCAAACAAAAACAAAGGGGAGATATAGAGGAAAAATATCAAGTTTAGTAAATCTAAACTCTGAATACAAGAATGAAAACCTCAAGAAAAAAAATTAAGCTTAAGTAATCCCCTAGAAGAGTAAAATGATAGAAACTAGAAGAGAAAACCAGAGGACACTTTCCAGAAATCCAACACTTAAATAATGGGACACCCAGACATTGAGAATATGGTAAACAGGAAATCATCAATAAAGAATTCAAAAACATTTCCCAAGATGGACATGAGTTTGTAGGTTTCACTGACAGCCCAACACAGTGGATCCAATATCCAATAGACCCACACCAAAGGACATCATAATGGAATATCAGAATATAGTGAAAGAGACACAATATAAACAAATTTTCTCATCTATGAACTTGATACATCTGTTTATTTAGGTCTTGTTTTATGTCCTTAGATAAGGTTTGCTGTAGGGATCATGGTTTTCCTTTAGTATTTACATTTAATTTTATTGTGTTACCAAAAATTTCAAATTTTTTGTTTAAAATTCCTTGTTATTTGCTTTGTGCCCTGCTATGTGATCCCTTTTGTTAACATCTTAGGTATACTTTAAAACAATATTTACACAGTATATCCACTAGTCATTAACTACATTAGGCTATCTAATTTTGCTAGCTAGCTATATTTATTCATTTATTAGACCACTTGTGAAAGCTTGTATTTGGGTCTGGTGTAGTAAGTTATACTCCTTCTTCTGAGGTTAGAACCAATTGAAATATAAGTACTACACATCAGACAGATAAAAATAAAAATATCAGCTATTTTACTGTTAAAAACTGGACTAGAGAATGTACTGACATATGATACTTATTATTTTATCCAAGAATTACTTTCAGGTCAGAAGCATAGCTAGAAAATCATAGGTCCTTCCTGCAGAAAGAGTTAGTTTCAACTCATGGTGAAGAGCAAGGTAATATGCATTCTCACATTTCTCAATTCAAAAGAGGATGAG
Organism: Bos mutus; assembly: GCF_027580195.1. NCBI lineage: Eukaryota > Metazoa > Chordata > Mammalia > Artiodactyla > Bovidae > Bos > Bos mutus. Next base: position 67,307,109 of record NC_091628.1, read on the forward strand.
AAATTTAAAAGTTAAGCATTTTGGTTCTTCATCCCAACTTAGTGATCAGGGCAATCTGTTCTTTTTCCATGTGAAGGAGTGGGGGTACAGGGCAAAGAGATACTAGGATTATTACTAGAATCATGGCTGGAAGTCAGTGGAGTTCTTTTCCTGGCCCAAAGAGGTGGATGACCAAGTCATCCATATCCTCACTAACTTTCATTTGCTTGAGCTATCAGGTAATGAGATATCAAGATTAAAATTTTGTTTTAATGTTGAATGTTTGTGTGTCCATTTTGCTTTGTTATTTTATCCAATTCTTTTCCTTTATTAATATTGATTTATTTTGAAAATAGGATCTTAGGCACAGAATTGTTATATCTATATGTTGAATTATTTCTTTTGTTATTATGTGAAGACTTTCTTTACCCCCTTTAATGTTCAAAACTCATGTCTTTTATTAATATAATGACATCACCTTTCTTTTGGTTATTATTTACTTGTAGTGTATTTTTCTAAGCTTTTACTCTCACCCTTTATGTATCATTTTATTATGGTGCTAAATTTCTTTTGAAATCCAAACTGAGTGTCTGTTTTCTAATTGAAGCAGTTCATTTCATTTAGAGATTACTAAATTATTTGCATATGGCTTTAACATCTGATTTTGCGCTTTGGGCATATTTGTTTGCGTGTTTATTTTTTCCTGACTTCTATTGGATTTTATTAATCCCCTTTGCTTTAATAGATTAGGAATATATATGTTCCATATGAAGTTTTTAAGTTCTTAGCCTTGAAATTTTGACATTCATTAAAGTACACATTTTTCTTGACAAAACCTAAAGTAAATATTTCTCACTTCTTCCCAGAACATACAAATACTTTAGAATGTTTTAAAAATTGTTTGTAAATATTTTAATTATATCTTTTAAAATTATATCTAAATTAATCATTTTGTTATTGTTTTCTTAACCAACATGCTTATATACAGTAACCTAGCTAGATGTTTGCCAATTACTTTGAACACTATTATATTAATAACTTTCATCCCACTCCATTTGTGCTGTTTATTTTTACATACATTTTTAATAATACTTTAGAATCATTTTGGGAGTATTAAAAGCACTCTTTGTTAAAATACATTTATTTATGCCTTTATTTTTTCCATACTATATAACTTTGTATAGAATTCTACATTCTTTCACAGTTAGAATTTTTATTTTAGCTTCTATTATTGCTTTTGAAAATTAATATAATATTTCGTTCTGTTAAAAGCTATCTGCCCTTTCTCTCGAGTGCTTTAAAATTTTTCTATTTTTGGTACATTGAATATTACTACTATGTGTCCAGGTAAATCTTTAGTATATCTTAATTTTTAATAGTATTTAACCCCATATTATCACTGAGTTAGGATATACAAATCTTTTGTGACTTCACTAGCAATATCTGATCAGTCTTATACTCTTCACAAATAATTTACAGAATCACCAATTTTAATTGTTTCAATACTTGTAAATTCTTACAATTAAGTCTGTAGTATATAAATAAGGACTAGTATATTTAATAAACTTTATAAAGAGCCCCCTGCCAATGCAGGAGATACAAGAGACACAGATTCAATCCTTGGGTGGGAAGGTCCCCAGGAGGAGGGCATGGCCACACACTCCAGTATTCTTCCCTGGAGAATCTCATGGACAGAGGAGACTCGAGGCCTACAGTCCATAGGGTTGCAAAGAATCAAATGTGACTGAAGTGACTTAGCACACATAATATTTGGTCTTTATTATCAATTGCACAAAATGGCACTTAAAATTTTCTATTTAAAAATTATTTCTAGAAATGTCACAATACTTGTTTTAAAAAAACTCACAATAGTAATACAAAATTGCTTAAAATAATTAAAGAAAAGAAAGTGAAGTTGATCAGTCATATCGACTCTTTGTGACCCCATGGACACCAGGCTCCTCTGTCCATGGAATTTTCTAGGCAAGAATACTGAGTGGGTTGCCATTTCCTTCTCCGGGGATCTTCCCGACCCACGGATCGAATCCAGGTCTCCCACATTGTAGACAGACACTTTACCGTCTGAGCCACCAAGGAAGCATTTTTCATATGAGATGTATGTTTCCTTTCTAAAGTCTTCAGAAATCAATACCACAAATTGAGGAAAAAGATCTGGATGGTCATTATGGAATAAAAAATAACACTAGAAACTGAAAAAATAAAAAAATCCAAACAGTATTTTCTCTGCTAAAAACTCTATCCTGAAAAATAAAAGCTAATTACTATTAATTGTTCAGTTCAGTTCAGTTCAGTTCAGTCGCTCAGTCGTGTCCGACTCTTTGTGACCCCATGAACTGCAGCATGCCAGGCCTCCCTGTCCATCAACTCCCGGAGTTCACCCAGACTCACGTCCATCGAGTCAGTGATGCCATCCAGCCATCTCATCCTCTGTCGTCCCCTTCTCCTCTTGCCCCCAATCCCTCCCAGCATCAGAGTCTTTTCCAATGAGTCAACTCTTTGCATGAGGTGGCCAAAGTACTGGAGTTGCAGCTTTAGCATCATTCCTTCCAAAGAAATCCCAGGGCTGATCTCCTTCAGAATGGACTGGCTGGATCTCCTTGCAGTCCAAGGGACTCTCAAGAGTCTTCTCCAACACCACAGTTCAAAAGCATCAATTCTTTGGCGCTCAGCCTTCTTCACAGTCCAACTCTCACATCTATACATGACCACAGGAAAAACCATAGCCTTGACTAAACGAACCTTTGTTGGCAAAGTAATGTCTCTGCTTTTGAATATGCTATCTAGGTTGGTCATAACTTTCCTTCCAAGGAGGAAGCACCTTTTAATTTCATGGCTGCAGTCACCATCTGCAGTGATTTTGGAGCCCAGAAAAATAAAGTCTGACACTGTTTCCACTGTTTCCACATCTATTTCCCATGAAGTGATGGGACCAGATGCCATGATCTTCGTTTTCTGAATGTTGAGCTTTAAGCCAACTTTTTCACTCTCCACTTTCAATTTCATCAACAGGCTTTTGAGTTCCTCTTCACTTTCTGCCATAAGGGTGGTGTCATCTGCATATCTGAGGTTATTGATATTTCTCCCGGCAATCTTCATTCCAGCTTGTGTTTCTTCCAGTCCAGTGTTTCTCGTGATGTACTCTGCATATAAGTTAAATAAGCAGGATGACAATATACAGCCTTGATGTACTCCTTTTCCATTAATTGTTGGAGAGCAACCAATAATCCATTTGATAGAGAAACAAGCAATAATAATCCCTGATATTACCCAGAACTGAAATATCTCAATATATCATAATACTTTAAAGTAAACTTTGGTTTACAGTCATAATCTCCTATTAATGTTTTAACTCACTGTTTAACTTACTAACAATTAAAATTACTTCATTATTCTCACATAATTTGTCAAAAAGGAAGACTATGCTTGGTTATAAAGCATCAACCAAAAGAACTATAAATAAATTTCACACTTTTTCTCACAGAGAACAGAATAATAATCCTATTTATTAGTCAGACCCTGAATATCAAATAGAAGATCACAGAGGTGACATTCCATAAGGGTTCGTGATTATCACAGACCTTGTCTCTTCAACCATACAGTCACTCTGCTCTTGTTACTGGATTACATGGAAGCCCCCAAGGAAAACTGGAAAATAACAGCATTTTTTTCAGGATACACCCTAGATTAAAGTGACTCAATAGTCTGGGTGGGTCTATCAATTATATTTCCTAAGAGATAAGAATGGATTAATCATTTAAAAAATGGTAAACTGTTACATAAACCATATCAGATTTGTTAGACACCCAAATGTCCAGTCAATATACATATGGCTAATTTTAGTATAAATGACCATTCAAGTCTATCAAATAATGACCAAGGGTAATAGTTTTTATTGAATGTTACAAGATCCATAGCAACTTTATTTAGCAAGTACTTGCTAAGTTAATATTCTCACAATGAATCTTGGCTATTACATTCACTACTTTTCTCTCAGATGTAAAATTCCAGGTTTGCACCTAATTCTAATATTTTATTCTATATTCTGTGTTGCTGCAGTATAATTTTATGTCTTTATATTAAAAGAGATTGAACTTAAGAAAGTAAATATTTTTCCAAAGAAATCATACAAATGTGAACAGATACATGAAAAGATGCTCAACAGCACTAATTATGAAGAAAATTCAAATCAAACCCACGAGATATTGCTTCACAACTGTTAGAATGGCTATTATCAAAAACAGTACGTGAACTGAAAACTTCCGGATGTTCAAGCTGGATTTAGAAAAGGCAGAGGAACCAGAGATCAAATTGCCAACATCCATTGGATCATAGAAAAAGTGAGAGAGTTCTAGAAAAATATCTACTTCCGCTTTATCAACTACGCCAAAGCCTTTGACTGTGTGGATCACAAAAAACTGTAAAAAATTCTTCAAGAGAGGGGAATATCAGACTACCTGACCTGCCTCTTGAGAAATCTGTATGCAGGTCAAGAAGCAACAGTTAGAACTGGACATGGAACATACGACTAGTTCCAAATCGGGAAAGGAGTATGTCAAGGCTGTACATTGTCACCCTGCTTTTTTAACTTCTATGCAGAGTACATCATGTGAAATGCCAGGCTGGATGGAGCACAAGCTGAAATCAAGATTCCTGGAGAAATATCAATAACTTCAGATATGCAGATGACACCACCCTTATGGCAGAAAGTAAAGAGAAACTAAAGATCCTCTTGATGAAAGAGAAAGAAGAGAGTGAAAGAGCTGGCTTAAAACTCAACATTTAGAAAACTAAGATCATGGCATCCAGTCCCAGCACTTCATGGCAAATAGATGGGGAGACAATGAAAACAGTGACAGACTTTATTTCTTTGGCTCCTAAATCACTGAGGATGGTGACTGCAGCCATGAAATTAAAAGACACTTGATCCTTGGAGGAAAAGCTATGACCAACGTGGACAGTATTAAAAAGCAGAGACATTATTTTGCCGACAAAAGTCGGTCTAGTCAAAGCTATGGTTTTTCTAGTAGTCACATATGTATATGAGAGTTGGACTATAAAGAAAGCTGAGTGCCAAAGAATTGATGCTTTTGAACTGTGGTTTTGGAGAAGACTCTTGAGAGTCCCTTAGACTGCAAGGAGATACAACCAGTCCATCCTAAAGGATATCAGTCCTGAATATTCATTGGACTGATGCAAGGAGATACAACCAGTCCATCCTAAAGGATATCAGTCCTGAATATTCATTGGACTGATGCTGAAGGTGAAGCTACAATACTTTGGCCACCTGATGTGAAGAACTGACTCCTTGGAAAAGTCCCTGATGCTGGGGAAGATTGAAGGCATGAGGAGAAGGGGACAACAGAGGATGAGATGGTTGGATGGCATCACCGACTCGATGGACGTTAGTTTGAGCATGTTCCAGGAGTTGATGATGGACAGAGAAGCCTGGCATGCTGCAGTCCATGGGGTTGCAAAGAATTGGACACCACTGGGTGACTGAACCGAACTGATTATCAAAAAGACAAATGATAAGTATTGGCAAGGATGTGGAGAAAAGGGGATCTTTGTGCACTCTTGGTGGGAATGCAAATTGGTCCAATCACTATGGAAAACAGCATGGAGGTTCCCAAAAAATTAAAATATAGAATTATCATACGATCCAGCAATTCCATATCTGGATATATATCCAAAGGAAATGAAAACAGGATCTCAAAGAGATATCTGCACTCCCATGTTCACTGCAGCATTAATCACAATAACCAAGATACAAAAACAGCCTGTCAATAGATGAATGGATAAAGATGTATTGTATATAAAAACAATAGAATGTTATTCAGACATGAAAAAAGAAAATCCTGCCATTTGCTATGACTTAGATGAAGTTTGAGGGCATTATCCTAAGTGAAATAGGTCAGACAGAGAAAGATGAATGCTCTGCTACGTCACTTGTATCTATAACTTAAAAAAAAAGCAAACTCACAGAAACAGGGTAGATTGATGACTGCCAAGAACTGGGAGGTAGGGTAAATGAGATGTTGTTCAAGGGTACAAACTTTCAGTTATAAGATAAAAAAGTTCTGGGTATCTAATGTCAAGCACAGTGACTACAGTGATTAACACTGAATTATATACTTGAAAGGGCTAAGTGAGTAGATCTTAAATGTTGTTCTCAAAAAAAAAAAAAGTAGTTATGTGGCATGCTGGAGACATTAACACTATGGTGACAATCATTTTATAAAATATAAGTACATCAAATCAACATATTGTACACATTAAACTTACATAATGTTATGTCAATTAATATCCCAATAAAACTGTGGGAAGGGAAAATCAAACTGAAGTGGAGAAACATTTTTATGGTTTTGCAATTTTCTGTCCTGAATTAAAGTTATCAACTTATTCATTCACCTACTTATTACTAAATGCTTACTCAGTGAATACAAAAATCAGTGATAGATTCCCTATTCTTAAAGAAAGGCAGCCATAGACTGAGTTCAAAGATCCTTAAAGACCATGCAAGTATGTGTATAAAATAATATCAAAACATTCTTCTGCACTAATATCTACTTTTTGAATCTTTTAAAGTAAGTAAATGCACAATTTTCTTAACCTAGTTCCCTACTAGTAGACACTTAATGGCTTATGACTTTTCACTAATAATGCACAGATTATTTTGTGAATAAATATGCACATATTTTTAAAATTATTCCCATGGGATTTTTCCACTAAAGCAGAATTTGGGTGTCTAGGTAAGTGTACATTTTAAACACTTTTGCTATATTTTGGCAATCTTCCTTAATAAAGGGCTATATCCTTGCCACACTGGTTGTCATCACCTCTCTGTCCTGCTTTTGTCAATTGGACAGTAGGTTAACTGACACCTCATCTTGTATAAGATAATATTACTTCATAGCACCAACCATCAGGCAAGTGCCCAAATTTTAACATTTCATTTGTTTTTGTAATAGCATGGCTATCTGTCTACCTCTTCCAGACTGCAAGCCACCGAGGGCAGAAATAGGAATTTATTGCTATCTTTGTGTGTTGCCATTAGGCATAGAAAAGTTTATTTTAAATTATTTCATTTTTGTTTAATTTATTTTTTTTTTATTTTTTAACTTTACAATATTGTATTGGTTTTGCCATATATCAACATGAATCCGCCACAGGTATACACATGTTCCCCATCCTGAACCCTCCCCCTCCTCCCTCCCCATACCATCCCTCTGGGTCATCCCAGTGCACCAGCCCCAAGCATCCAGTATCGTGCATCGAACCTGGACTGGCAACTCGTTTCATATATGATATTATTCATGTTTCAATGTCATTCTCCCAAATCATCCCACCCTCTCCCTCTCTGCAAAATCATCAAACTGATTTTTCTTTTATGGGTCTTTGGCTGAGCTTTAGTATAATTTGTAAGCTTAGTGAATTAAGTTCCTTTAAGAAAACAATCAGTACATCAGATCATTGTGGCCTTGGCCTTCTTGGCATGCAAAGATTTCTTAACAGAAGTTCAGGCCAGGTTGTGATTTGATCTGAAACTGCAGCCCTGACTGCCAGGCTCTTCAAGAGATCTTTCATTCTTTCTATATAATTCTTATCTCAAGGGACCATCATCCTTAGAACTATCGCATTTATTAGTAATACCTCTACCTCCAATGTTAAAATGGCATCTGACTGAAGATGAGATAATCCCTCCTCGTATTGCCTGATTCACAGACATAAGACTTAACATCTATTTTCATATTTGTACTCACCACAGTACCCTGAAGCCCAAACCAGTGCCTGGCTCATGAATGAATGAGGAAAATACTGACTTCAGAAGGCATACGAAAAAGTTTTTCATGAATCCAGTCCAGGCACTTCCTCACAGTGCTTTAAAAAAGAAATAAATCCCTTAAAGCTCAAATTTATGTAGTTATCTTGGAAAAAATTTTAATTGCCTAGAGTCCACACAGCTCCTTGTTATATTCTAACATAACAAGGAGTATAAAACCATGACTAAAATATGCACACTCTTCTCCAGTCTCCATAAAAAAAAAAAAAAAAAAGGAATTGCTGGTTTATTCATCTTGCCTAATGACATAGAAGGGCAAAACAAGTACCCAAACAATGAATAATAACACAAGCACTCAGACTGTAAAATCGATATGTCAGATCAGTAGAGCTGAGCTTCGTTTTAATGCTCTCATCCCTGAACGCAGTGGAGCTTACTTTCTGAATTATATATATGTATTGACCTAATTACATAAATATTGACTTTTCCTTATATGAAGCTTTTTTTTTTCAGTCTCACTGTAATTACGATGTCAATACTTGTGGCCCTAGTAACATTGAATTTAAACCTGTTAATTGTGACTGATGGTGGCACACCATGAGATAATCCAGACAGTCTCACAGTCTCAGCACATGGGTGACACTGGATAGTAACTGATAAATCAGGAATTTCTTAGCGGTATCATAGTAAGGTAAACTTCTTTAAGAAAATAATCTTATTCATCCCCAATAATTGGGGAGCTGGCCTCCTCCTCAGTTTGTTGGGTTTTACAACACACAGAAGTAATAACCAGGTTGTGACTAGATTTCGGTCTATAATGTTGTACAACATTTTTTTTTCTTTAATCAAACACTTCATCCCTAACTTCAATCCCCAGCCCATCCTACTACTAAATTCTTTGATCTACTGACAGATATCTATACCCCTATCCCCATAGCTCTGCGTGTGTATAAAGGGTATCATTTAATATTTATTATTCTTTGATATATTTCAGTGAGGATCTGTGAATAGTTTAGCCTAATACAAAATATGTGTATAAATTCTACTTTTTAAAAATGTCCAATTTAATTACCTCTCCTACATAGCTTTATTTTCATAAGAAAAGATTTCACACAGTTCCTACCACTGTTACATCTCTGGGCCAAGCACTGATTCTATACCTCAAGACATTTTAATTACATTTCTTTACTTTGATAACTTTTAGAGAAATATTCCAAATGCTTTCAAAAAGCTAGAAAGTACTTTTTACTTTGTTCTCATAAAGTTTCTGAGCACTGCCACTCAAGGTCTTATACGTTCCAATTTAAGAAATGCAGAAGTATGTGTCATATTCATTGTTTAGAGTCAGGTGAAACACATAGGGAATGCTATACAAAAAGATTAAAAACAGTCGTGTCCACAATTTGGGTAGAGATTCGTTCTAGAAGGATCATGGTGAGGTGGTATATCCATCATTCCATGATTTTCTCATTTGCCTCTACAGGGATGCCAGAGGAGATGAACCTCAGTGACGTGAAGCAAATCCATCAAACAGACGGTGGTAGTACTTTAGACACAACGGGAGCAGGATGTACAGCCGCAACTGAAACTATGGCACTGACTCTGATGGGGGTAGTCATGTTATTTCCTGGGCTTTGGTAACAGCTCTTCTGCCCCGATACACATGTCTTAGTGGAGTCTTGATTTCTCCCTTCTCTTGCTCTAAGTGGAATAAGGTATCTTTTCAAATGTAACAATTATATTTACGAGAAGGTACTAACTTCTTGGAAGCCAAGTTGGCATGTTGACAAAGTACCTAAAAATCAACGTTTACATGATAGACCGTTTGAAAACATGTCTTCTTTGAATCTAAAATATGAATCTAGCTTAAATGTTCGTAATCGCTAACATGTTAAACCTGCAAATGTGAAGAGCATGGAAGTGACTTTGAATGAGAAGGATTTAGTATGTCTGTAACTTTACTATTCTCAATTCCAACCTTTTCCTTTTTAAAAGAAAAAAATGTTTTCAACGGAAGGTGTATTTGCAGGATGATGAAAACAATACATAGCTTTTCTTAAAATACTGGAATCAGAATTTCATTAACTGAATCAGAAACAAACCATGGCAAGTAGTATGCATGCATTTTCAAGATTTTCTTCCATTTTATAAGCTATAGAAAGAAATGACTGAAAGCCTATAAATTATAGAGTAGATTGCAAGGAGCATTTCACATAATTTCATTGAAGATGCTTGATGGTTTTTATCCACTGTAACTAAGCCACTGACAAACGTAAAGCTGAGTATTTTGATAGCATCTGATTTGTATCCCATTATATACAAAATGTATCTTTGGTATTGTGACTGTGTTCCCTCCTATCTCTCTGCCTCCTAATGGACTTATCTATGTTGCAAAGCACACGCCTGCTCTAGGAATATCTCTAATAAAGCTGTTAATTATTTGGTGGAAAATTTTAAAGAATATTGATCATTTTCTCCTAGAAAAAATGATATATTCATCCATTTTCAAAATGTTACTTCAAAAATTTGCTGTTTTTTAAAACTTGATATTGAACAATTGTCTATATATTTCCAAAGTTCCTATGAATATCTAAAGATGCACTAATATAGAAAACATGGCATGCGCTATTTTAGCTCTTTTCGTATTTTCACATTAGCAGAGCCACTAATCCAAAGTCCCTGACTTCCCAGTTGAGATAAGATGCCTCAGCAGACACTGTGCTTATCACTGTACTTAAGGAGAAAGAGATAAGTCAGCTTTTATTAGGAAGTATCATATCCAGTCAATAGCCAGAAAATATAATTAATACAAAGCGACAGAACAGAAAAGAGAAGTGCTGAACTTATAAAATTTTTAAAAAATCAAAAAGATTTCAAATGATCTCTGAAAAAGAACTGACAGGGACTCAGTCAACAAGCATTTGCAGGATGAAATCAATCTGTCCAAATAAGGAAACTATATGATAAAACCCTATTCTCCCTCAGGTTCTCAATTATTGATGAGAACCTGGTGATGGTCAACTTACACCACAGTATTTTTAAACTGCCAAGATAAGTCAGATTTTTCTTGTCTGTTCAAATATGACTCTGAACTGGAAGTGCTATTCTACCTGCCAATTCTGGATGCCATTTTCCTAGGCTTCCACTCCGCCTTAACATGATCTGCTTAGATTTTAGCACATTTGCACCACCATACTCCAAATATTAGAAACCTAACACTTTTTTAAATTTTAATTTCAACTTCAACTCTTCATTTAAACAGCTCTGAAATGTGTAATATGAGGTCAACCATTTGTGGCCCTCCAGCCCAAGCCACAGTTGGGTTGCCATGGCAGCACTTCTGACCCAAACCTGAAGGGTCTTTAGAAAAGCCAAGTAAATAACATGGTTCAGCAGTCTAATATGTACCTGGATAATATTAGTTGATAAAAGATAATTTTAGGTATTGTAGGAAATGATTAAAAGCAGAGTAGTAACAAAATTGATAGTATGAATGAATATCTTTTTATCAATTAAATTTTACATACTCAAATGGGTGCTGTCTACCTCCATGTAGGTGTCTAGGAGACAATACATATACCACAAATGATAAAGCTAGAGCTCAAAACACCTGAGGTTTTCAGAATTTCTTTAAGAGCCCGAGGCATACTTTTTTAATATTTTCAATGAGGTCATTCTTTAACACTCTGCTGTAAACCATCTTACATTTGTATAGCTCTTATAATTTATAGGGCTCTTTCAGAGGAGACAAAGCATATCATTTGTCTTTCCTCACTTCTAAAGGATGGGCTCAATTTTTAGTCAAATAAAACAATAACACTGAGTTGTTTTCTTTTAATATGGCTCAGAATTTGCTTTATAAGAGTTTTCCATTAGTAAGATTAAAAAGTTTTTAAGCAATGGTAAAGTTGCTTTACCATTGGTACCATCGCTCTACCATTTGGTACCATTGCTACCAAATGGTAGAATACATGTTTACTTTCCAAGATGACTTAAAGGATAACATTCAGGTGAATATATATGTATTTAAATTATCTTTCACAGTTATAGTCACATTTTATACTGGGATCAATTAAAGGAGTTTTCTTGAATTTCTGAGTTATTGTTATATAAATTAATCTGAAACAGTCTAGTATTCTGCATGTATTAAGGAAGAATCAGTTAATCTGAGCCAAAATCCAGGGCCCTCCCTTTGCATATACACCATGATAAATGCTCTTACACAAAATCTCCTTTAGTCTCACCAATAATATTATCACCTCCATTTAACCAGTGAGGAAACTGAGGCTAGAAATACTATGTACTTTGTTTGGTGTCATACAACTAGTCAGAGTAGAATCAAACATATAAGTAATGTCTCTAAACAAACCATATACGTTCTTGGTTCAAAGATATAACAGTTTCAGAACAGTAGTACAAAATCTTAAAGTTAGCATAAAAGTCATTCAAAGGTGATTTAAGTCTCTAAACAAGGATTTAAAAAAACAAGTAAAATTAACTGTACGATCCTAATGTATAATTATCAAATTGTATATAGTATAAAAGCATAGGAAAAAAGAAAAATGTAGACATGAACCTTTTCTTTTGTACTAATCGTTACTGTCTCACATGTGAAAATTTCATTCAAATACATCAGCTGCTAAAATAAACCAGCTACCAAAAATGAGAAAATACACATATATATTTTCTAACTATCACAGAATCATAACATTTCTTTTTGTTTTCTGAGCAACTGAAGGGTTTAAACATTTCTTTGGCCATAAGACACAGGATGGCATAAAAATATAAGGAAAGAAAGATGAGAAACAGGGAGGGAGGGAGCATGTGGTGGAATATTACTTTTAAAAATCTTAGATATGTCTTATCCTCTATTTGTCCAGGAACATCTTATCAATGAAGTAGTGTCTGGAGTGTTCTTTTCTAATTAAAGGACAGAAGTTAATACGCGATTTCCTCCCAGTACTCAGCTTTTCTAAGTACTCAATAATGATGCTTTGGAAAGGACTCAATTAGTTTACTCCTAATTGTTTTCAAGCACTAAAAATATTGTTTCTAGCATCAGAACTCTTCAGGTACAATCAAAATTGTTTCTTCCTGAGTGAATTCATTCAACCCAGACTTGTGATTTTTTGAGATAAGTCATTGAGCAGTCTGTGATATTAGTATTTCTTTAGGTTGTCAACTTTGGTATCCTATATAAAAACATGGGTTGTATGAAAATTCAGCAATAATTCATGTTATTAGATATGACACTGGGCATATTTTTTTTAATTGTAGACTGTTGTATATCAATCATTTCTGAAAAATAGAGACAAAATTTTCTCAAGTTTGAAATCTTTCTTTGCCTTTGCTAGAATTAAATGATCACTGAATTACTCTTATATCATCATTTTGTAAATGAAGTTTCACTCAAATGAGTCCTTAAACTAACCTATTTCCATGTGCAGAAAAAAACTGAAGAATTTCGTTACAATATGATTTACATCTTCACAGTAGAAATGGCAATAACTATTTGGAACAGAGTGCCGGGATGGAAGTTTGTGGATAACTTTGCAAACATCTGATTCAAGAGTCTCTCCCCTTCCTGCACTTGTCAACTGTCACATTGGAAGCATCTTCACCATGAAATATTGGGTTGGTCAAAAAGCTTGTGGGAAATTTTCTATAGCATTTTAACAGAAAAACCCAAATTTTTTGGCCAGCCCAATATATATAAAGAGATTATGCATCTCACCTTCCCAAGAAAGTTTTCCTTTATCACAGAGCAAGAGGAAGGGGATAGAGGAATTTGAAGTGCCATAGAATAAAAAGCAGATCAGAGAACATCTGAGGAGCAAACTGGTTGGAGACAGAAGGAATGGAATTGACCCAGAGGAATCACTTGGGTAACTGGGTAAGTAAATTCTACTTCTGTAAGTTTCAGTACCCACCTTTGAGCACCCGTGAACTGAAGGAACTAAATGTCAGAAGGAGAGGAAGTAGAGAGTCTCTCTTTTCGCCAGATTACCCAGCCAAGGCCAGCAGCACTAAGGAGGAAAACAAAAAGCCTAGTTTGCAAAACAAACGCTATGGGCAGTACAGTGTGTTTAGCAAGCACCTGTCTTATTCTATTTCTTTAAGAAATCTAGGCACTGACCAGTAAGTATTTTTAACAACAGTAATTTCTTCAGAATAACAAGATCCCCATAGAATAAATAAGGATTTCAACTTACAAAATTGTGGTCAAAATTGTCAAAGACTTTCAGAATAGAGTTAGTCAAGTCATGGTGCTTTTCCAACTCACCCCACACGCCCATTCCTGTCCCTCTCACCAACATGCACACACCCACCCATGCCTCACAGTTCCTTGCTGGTGTTTCCATTTCCTTTTTATCTTCTCATCTGTATAACTGAGTTAGCTGTATCTAACTCGGAATTACTTAACAGGACTAGATAATGCAACACATATTTAAGACCCACCTGGCACATGGTAATCCTTAATAATTTCACATTTGTGCCTTTCCCATTAAGCCTTCTCTTAAAATGCATGTGTGCCCAGAATTGGACAATGCCACACTATTAAATTATTAATTCTGCCTGTGGCTAAGCTTTTGATAGGGAAACAGCCTAAAGAAAGTTTGAGTGTGGATAAATAGAGCTTAAGAAGGAGGACTCACTGGAAAAATCCCTGATGCTGGGAAACATTGAGGGCAGAAGAGGGCATCAGAGGATGAGATGGCTGGATGACATCACTGATGCAACGGACATGAACTTGGGCAAACTCTGGGAGATGGTGAGGAACAGTGAGGCCTGGCGTGCTGAAGTCCATGGGGTCACAGTCAGACACGACTGTGTGACTGAACAACAACAAGGAGGAGGAATAAGAGTAGAATTGCAAAAGAGACCTACTCCTGCCTGTTTCATCTGTCATGTTTTGCTTAGCCTCATCCTGGCTACAAAGTTTATTCATGGAAAATGTATTTCCAAGATATAGGGAGTTAGAGTGGTCTTGCTTTTATTGATTATAAAGGGATATTAGCCCTGACCCAGTGTTTACAAGTGAATTTGTCTCCAACTGTAACAAACTGAAGACCTCAACTGCCAGCCCCTGCAATGGCAAGTCTACCTGACCAGAGTCTTCAGACCACATCTCAGAATGATTATAGTCTGGGATAGAGCTCAGAGCTCAGGCCAAGATGAGGTGGAATTTAACCATTAATGAGCAATCAGTGTATTGCTCAGTATCATACTGAAAGTCACCACCAAGTGAGGATTTCTGAATGGCAAGATCATCTCAAGTTCACGTTGATAACAGGTGACAAAGCAAGTACAGTAAATCCCCTACATTTGAATGAGTTCTGTTCCAAGAATGCATTTGAAAGTTCAATTTGTTTTTAAGTCCAACAAAGTTATGCCTAGGCACCCAACTAACACAATCAGGCTATATAGTACCGGACCACGTGCTGTGTTGGGCTCAGTTGCTCAGTCGTGTCTGACTCTTTGTGACCCCATGGGCTATAGCCCACCAGGTTTTTCTGTCCATGGGGATTCTCCAGGCAAGAATACTGGAGTGGGCTGCCATGCCCTTATCCAGGGGATCTTCCCAACCCAGGGATCAAAACTAGGTCTCCCACATTACAGGCAGATTCTTTACCATCTGAGTCACCAGGGCTATAAAAGGTTTATAATACTTTTCACACAAATAATATATTAAAAAAACAAACACAAAGAAAACATTTGTAATCTTACAGTATAGCACCTTGAAAAGTACAGGAGTAAGTGTACAAGAGCTGGGCAAGTTCACGTATTTGAAGTTTCTTATGTAGGAACTTAATGTATTACTAAAGATAGATGTCAACCCTTTCCACTGAATCACTCAATATCCCTAAACTCAGAAAACCTTTTGAAAAGTAAGCTGATTAGGTTAGGTTATTTTTTTAAGGTTTATTTATAGGTTTTACAGGGTATGTTTAAATTTTCCTTTGTTACAAAAACTTTTTATTCTCATCTAGTCTCTCGGATATTTTTTCTCGTCCCTGACTTTCTCAAATTCAGCTCTAGTAATAATGTGAGCATCCTGAAGAGATCCCATATGCCAGATGCCCTAGTGTGACCATCTGATGGGGAGACTGGCTGAATCATTGACACATGGGCATCCAAAAATGCTGGAGAAACCAGAACAAGCACAGCTTCAAAGGTTTTAGTCTAACTGTCTGTATGACCTTCAACAAGTCCCATCTTCCCTCTGAGTTCCTCATTTGTAACACAATGTGCTTGAACCAAATGATGACTAAATTTCCTTGTCAATTTCCAGTCTAAAAGAGTATCTATTTACTTGATGTCTTATATGATAACCTACTATTACTTAATACATAAAAGACACTTAAAAGTAATACATAAAATATGATTTTAGTTACAACTCTATGCATATGGTGATAATTCTAATTTGTTTATCACATAAGGTAATGTGGCTTTTCTGCATAAGACTGAGTGGAATACTCTTTTCATAAATGAAGGGAAGAATAGTTAGAACAAAGTTTTCTGAGCTTTCATTTAATGGAGAGAATATGCCTGAGCAAAGAGATTTACCCTGTCATTAAATATTTAGCAATTAATTGCTTTTTGTTTTCACTAATCTTACAGGAGCTATGATCTGGGGTCTTCACTAATTCAGTGGTAGTGTCTCACAATATTTAAAAGCAAATAGTGAGTAGAGTGGCAGCACTAAGGCTCTGAAAGATCACAGTGTATAGAAGTCAGCGATGGAAGTAATAAAAGTGCATTTGACAGAATTTTTTCTTCTCACAGATTTTCCCAGGAGACCCTCTTAAACAGGACTAAACAAATGGTGCTGCCTCTGATGATTTATTGCAGAACAAGCTGACAGAGCACAGGAGCGTGTTATCTGGTCCCCTGAAGTGTAGGGGCTAATTCAGAAAATGAAAGGAGACCAGAAGTGCAACAGTTGGAGAGAACACTCTGTATCAGTCAGTGAGCAAGCAGAGAGAAGCGGGAATTGCAGCTTATCTAAAAAGATAGTTTTTAAATATTGTGTGTTGGGTAATTTTAGTGTTTTGTTTTCTTCGTTTATTAAAAATATTTATGAGGATCTATGAGAATTTCATCACAGATGGTTAACTGCAATAAATTTAGAGTAAATTGTTCTACCTTACTACTACTATTGTGACACGTTCATTGCAGTATAGATATAATTAAATGTAAATATGTGAATACATATACACATTTATCTCTATTTATCTATAAAATACACATACATTTTCATATATTTGCATGTTTATTGCTGTGTTTGTGCTTTATGAATAGATAAAATATAACATATAAAGGCTTTTATGTTACATTTTCATAAAACTTACCTTTATATCAATTATTTCTGGCTTTTGAATCAAAGATGGAGAAGGTCAGTGCAATAGATAGCTTTTATAAAATTGCTTCTGATTATTTTCCCATATGGGCTTTCATCTTTCATTTCAAATGGATCAGTACTGAACAAAGCTCTTACTAAGCATAAGAGAACACACATGGCCACATTCGCAGTAAGAGGTACATAGGTGTATGTTTCAGAAAGCCTCACTGGCACAGCCTTATGTATACACATTCTATGATCTTTAAGAGACTAAAACACTAAAATTACCAACACACAATATTTAAAAACTATCTTTTGAGATAAGCTGCGATTCCCTGCTTCTCTCTGCTTGCTCACTGACTGAGCAGACTGTGGGAATTAAGTAAACATGAGGTAACATTTTATCAAGGCTTGCTTTTAGGTGAAATTTTTCACACTACATATGTTGAAAAATCATTTGATTCTAAAACTATATGGAAGCACTCGTGGGTATACACCCATCAGTTCAGTTCAGTTCAGTCACTCAGTCTTGTTCGACTCTTTGCAACCCCATGAATCGCAGCACGCCAGGCCTCCCTGTCCATCACCAACTGCCGGAGTTCACCCAAACTCATGTGCATCAAGTCGGTGATGCCATCCAGCCATCTCATCCTCTGTTGTCCCCTTCTCCTCCTGCCCCCAATCCCTCCCAACATCAGGGTCTTTTCCAAAGAGTCAAATCTTTGCATGAGGTAGCCAAAGTATTGGAGTTTCAGCTTCAGCATCAGTCCTTAGAATGAACATCCAGGACTTGTCTCCTTTAGAATGGACTGGTTGGACCTCCTTGCAGTCCAAGGGACTCGCAAGAGTCTTCTCCAACACCACAGTTCAAAAGCATCAAATCTTCGGCACTCAGTTTTCTTCACAGTCCAACTCTCACATCCATACATGACCACTGGAAACACTACAGCCGTGACTAGATGGACCTTTGTTGCCAAAGTAATATCGATGCTTTTTAATATGCTATCTAGGTTGGCCATACACCCATCAGATCAGATCAGACCAGTCACTCAGTCGTGTCCGACTCTTTGCGACCCCATGAACTGCAGCACACCAGGCTTCCCTGTCCATCACCAACTCCCGGAGTTCACTCAGACTCACGTCCATCAAGTCAGTGATGCTATCCAGCCATCTCATCCTCTGTCATCCCCTTCTCCTCTTGTCCCCAATCCCTCCCAGCATCAGAGTCTTTTCCAGTGAGTCAACTCTTCACATGAGGTGGCCAAAGTACTAGAGTTTCAGCTTTAGCATCATTCCTTTCAAAGAAAGCCCAGGGCTGATCTCCTTCAGAATGGACTGGCTGGATCTCCTTGCAGTCCAAGGGACTCTCAAGAGTCTTCTCCAACACCACAGTTCAAAAGCATCAATTCTTCGGCACTCAGCCTTCTTCACAGTCCAACTCTCACATCTATACATGACCGCAGGAAAAACCATAGCCTTGACTAGACGAACCTTTGTTGGCAAAGTAATGTCTCTGCTTTTCAATATGCTATCTAGGTTGGTCATAACTTTCCTTCCAAGGAGTAAGCATCTTTCAATTTCATGGCTGCAGTCACCATCTGCAGTGATTTTGGAGCCCAGAAAAATAAAGTCTGACACTGTTTCCACTGTTTCCCCATCTATTTGCCATGAAGTGATGGGACCGGATGCCATGACCTTAGTTTTCTGAATGTTGAGCTTTAAGCAAACTTTTTCACTCTCCACTTTCACTTTCATCAAGAGGCTTTTGAGTTCCTCTTCACTTTCTGCCATAAGGGTGGTGTCATCTGCATATCTGAGGTTATTGATATTTGTCCCGGCAATCTTCATTCCAGCTTGTTTTTCTTCCAGTCCAGCGTTTCTCATGATGTACTCTGCATATAAGTTAAATAAACAGGGTGACAATATACAGCCTTGACGAACTCCTTTTCCTCTTTGGAACCAGTCTGTTGTTCCATGTCCAGTTCTAACTGCTGCATACACCCATAGAAAACCATAATTTGAAAAGATGCGTACACTGCCGTGTTCATTGCAGCACTATTTACAATTGGCACATGCAGGCAATCTAAATGTCCATCAACAGAGGAATTGATAAAGAAGATGTGGTTCATATATATAATGGGATATTACTCAGCAACAAAGAAGCATGAAATAATGTCATTTGTAGCAACATGGATAGACCTGGAGATTATCATACTGAGTGAAGGCAGACACAGAGAGGCAATATCATATGATATTGCTTATATGTGGAATCTAAAAAAATAGTACGGATGAACTTATTTACAAAAGAGAAGTAGAGTCACAGATGTAGAAAACAAACTTATGCTTCTCGGGGGATTAGGGTTGTTATTGTTGTTTAGCTGCTAAGTCATGTCCTACTCTTCAGAGACCCCATGGACTGTAGCATGCCAGGCTCCTCTGTTCATGGGATTTTTCAGGCAAGAATACCAGAGTAGATTGCCATTTAGAGGATAAAGGCGGGGAGGGATAAACTGAGAGTGGGATTGACATATGCTATATAAAATGGACTTCCCAGGTGACATAGTGGTAAAGAGTCCACCTGCCAGTGAAGGAGAAATCAGAGATGTGGATTCAATCCCTGGGTCAGGAAAATCCACTGGAGTAGGAAATGTCAACCCACTCCAGTATTCTTGCCTGGAAAATCCCATGGGCAGAGGAGCCTGGTGGGCTGCAGTCCATAGGATCACAGAGTCAGACACAACCGAGTACAAACATGAGGGTATATATAAATTAGATAACTGGTGGTGGTGGTTTAGTTGCTAAGTCGTGTCCGACTCTTGCAACCCTGTGGACCGTAGCCCGCCAGGCTCCTCTGTCCATGGGATTTTCCAGGCAAGAATACTGGAGTGGATTGCCATTTCCTTCTCCAGGGGATCTTCCCGACCCAGGAATTGAACCCAGGTCTCCTGCATTGCAGGCAGATTCTTTACCGACTGAGCTATGAGGGAAGTCCGCTAATGAGAACCTACCATACAGCACAGGGAACTCCACTCAGTACTCTGTAATGGCCTATATGGGAAGAGAATCTAAAAACAAACAAACAAAAGCTGGATTAAAATTCAAAGTGGATATGTGTAAAAGCATAACTGATTCACTTTGCTGTACACCTGAAATTAATACAGTATTGTAAATCAACTATACTCCAATAAAATTTTTTTTAAAAAACAAAAAACTATATAGAAACCTGAAGATCATGTATTTCTTTATTTTGCACAAGAGAAGGCTAAAATCTGGAACAGGAAAATGAATTACCCAAGGTAACAACACAACTGTTTTGAAACAAAAGATCAGCAAACACTCACTATTTAAGAGCAGTTCTGTGCACCATATTGAATCAAACTGCATGCTTGTATATCCTAGAATTTAACAGAAATTGCCCCATAACTGGGCTTCCCTAATGACTCAGTGCTAAGAATCCACCTGTCAATGCAGGACACTTGAGTTCAATCCCTGGGTCAGGAAGATCTCCTGGAGAAAAAAATGACAACTTCATCCAGCATTCTTGCCTGGGAAATCCCATGGATAGAGAACAGTCCATCGGCTCAAGGAGTTGGACACAACTTAGCAACTAAAGAACAACAACTACAGGGACTAAACAAATAGGCAAACACACCGGTTTGGGAGAGTATGCTTAGTCTTCTAATTTTCAAAAATGAAAATACAGCTACCTAGAGAAGCTATAAAATTTAACATTACCATGACATTGATTAAAATAGTACAAATAATGTAATAGAATTTGAATATAATGGTTATAATATAAATGTTAATCTCTTTCCAAATTCACTATTCTGATTCTTGATAAGCCTACCAATTTGCTAAAGTATTCAGGACACTTTGATAAATAACCTGTTCCAACATAGATTACAATTTTCAAATTCATCACCATTTTATTTTTAAATTACAGGAAATAAAATTAAAATATGTTTTATGTCACATTTAAAAGTATTAAAAGAAACATTTCTTCTATGTCACTGTTATTGTTCCCTACCATATCATTTTTATGTGCCATTTTTAGATTTATTATCTCTATATCAGATTATAATTAGGTTATATCTTGAAACATGAAGATCAATAGATCATGTTCATGTTCATTTTAATTGGAAGTTCTTTGTTATTTAAAAATTAAGCTAGTTTATTTCACTATAGCATCTTCTAGTGATTTTAAAATAATGAGGAAATATGAATATTTTAAATCTTTCTAAACAACTTCCCTTTAGAAGATCATTATTTCACTTTATTATAAAACATAAGGGCAAGTCAGCCATAATTGAACTATGTAACTTTTAATTCCTAGTTCTGTTTTTCTCTTAAAATCCAGAGAGATGTTAGTTATTTGTCTTCTTTGGGATGCAAAAGAAAAATCCTCTAGTACTTCTCTCATTAGCTACCTTTTTTCTAAAACAGAGTGAATCATCTCCATATATAACAGGAAATTTTAGAGATGAAAAGATGAATTCCAATGTAGGATAGACAGAAAATAATTTAATGGAGAGTATATTCATAGAATTAACTCTGGTATAACTATGAACACTTTATATTCATGTTATCCTTCAAGTCTTATGTGGTCGCATATAAAACTTTATTTTAATCAACTTTTCTGATTAAAAAATAAAAAATTTTCATTGAAAAATCTTGAAGGTAGAATATCAAAAATTCTCCAACCTCTTTTCATTTTGCCTCACTTAAAAAAAAATCTAGCTTGTAGAAATACAGCTGTATAAAATATACAAACATTATATTTAGATTCAGAGATCTATATGGAAGGGGTTTCCCTGGTGGCTCAGATGGTAAAGAATCTGCTGGCAATACAGAAGACCCAAGTTTGACCTCTGGGTAGGGAAGGTCCCCTGGAGAAGGGAATGATGACCCACTACAGAATTCTTGCCTGAAGAATTCCATGGACAAAGGAGCCTGGCTGGCTTTAGTTCATGGGGTCGCAGAGTCAGACATGAATTACTTCATTTAAGCAGAAGAGACACATATATAAAGAGATAGATATATATATAGGGATTATATATTTACATAAATATATAAAGATAGAACGCTTTATGACGTGATTATATGTCTTTTTTTTAAGCAGTCATTATTGTTTAACAATATGAATGTTTTTTAGGCCAATAAATACAATTCTAAAAAGAATTATAACTGATTCAAAGTATTTTTATATGAATATCAATTATTAAATCAATGCCCTGTGGAGCAACATATTTCCAATATATCATAGACAATGTTTTTGAAAATCTTTATTAAACTAAACTTTACACACCTCCATGATTATACTGAGGGCTTCCCGGGTAGCTCAGTTGATAAAGAATCTGCCTCCAATTCAGGAGACCCCCGTTCAATTCCTGGATCAGAAAGATTCCCTGGAGAAAGGATAGGCTACCCACTCCAGTATTCTTGGGCTTCCCTGGTGGCTCAAACAATAAAGAATCCTCCTGCCAAGAGAGAGACCTGAGTTAGATCCCTGGGTAGTCAAGATCCCTTGGAGGAGGGCATGGCAAGTATAGTATTCTGGGCATGGCCAGTCTAGTATTCTTGCCTGGAGAATCCCCATGGACAGAAGAACCTGGCAGGCTACAGTCCGTGGGATCACAAAGTCAGAACATGACTGAGCAACTAAGCACAGCACAACACATGATTATCCTCTTAGATTAGTTTTCCTTCCTTAGGTGGAACAGAAAAAGATGCTTTATTCCAATTGGAATGACCAGCATAGCCAAGAACCAACAATCAATAAAGATATGAATCTTTTTTTTTTCCATAAACTTTGGTCCCGTTATGCTTCCTTGATTCCCCTAAATTGAAGGTAATTCTGCCCTTAAATCAATGTACCACAAAATCAGATTACAATCATTTGTGTATTTATCTTATTTTTCCTGGCAGGTTAAAGGTTACTAATGGCTTTCAGAATCCTTTGTGGTAACACAGTCCTTTGAACTTAGTAGACGTCCAAATGTATATGTTAAATCTAATTTTGACAGGATGCAAAAAGATGCTAATTTATTGTATTTGTTATAATTGATTAACCTTAAAAATCTTCAACCTCGAAATATCCTGAAAACAGCTGTAATATTAATAATTCCCTGCCTATATCAAAGGAAATTAGAGCAAATGAGGAACTAACGTGAAAATATCTGTCAATAAGAAAATAATACAGATTTATAATTGTTATTGCCAAATGAACTATTTGCTGGGGGTTTATACATTTTTTATTAGTTCACATCTGACCTCTTAATAGTGAAATATAACCTGAGAGCCACAACATTTTGAAGACGTCTGTACTGGGAAGGAGTTTATTAGACTTGTGTGCCTGCCAAGCTCAGAATGCCTTCTGAGGAAATTTAAAATATGATCCCCTTCCCTTTATAGCTGATAGGGTGGGGGTGATCTAGGACAGCACTTTCCAACAGAAATGTAATGTGAATGTGAGCCACCTATGAAATGTTACATTTCCTAGTAGCCACACTAAAAAAGAAAAAGGAGAGTAGAAAGATATAGCTGGTATTTAACAATGCATTTAATCCAATGTATACAGATTACCCCTGGAGAAGGAAACGGTATCTCACTACAGTACTCTTGCCTGGAAAATCCTATGAACAGAGGAGCCTAGTGAGCTGCAGTCCATGGGGTCACAAAGTGCCAGACACAACAGTAAACAACAACAAACAAACAACAATGCAGATTACCAGCATTTCAACACGTAACAAATATAAAAATAATCAGAAAGAGATTTTCTGTTAACTTTTTAAATGAATCAATTGGAGAATAATGTCTTTACAGCACTGTGGTGGTTTTTGCCATATGTCAACATGAATCACCCATGAGTGACACATGTCTCCCCATCCTGAACCCCCCTCCCAGCTCACCCCTCTGGGTTGTCCCAGAGTGCCGGCTTTGAGTGCCCTGCTTCATGCAGTGACCTTGCACTGGTTATCTGTCTTACATATGGTAATACACATGTTTCAATGCTCTTCTCTCAAATCATCCCACCCTACCCTTCTCTCTCAGAGTCCAAAAGTCTGTTCTTTATATCTGCGTCTCTTCTGCTGCCTTGCATATAGGATCATCATTACCATCTTTCTAAATTCCACATATATGTGTTAATATACTGTATTGGTGTTTTTCTTTCTGACTTACTTCACTCTGTAAAATAGGCTCCAGTTTCATCCACCTCATTAGAACTGACTCAAATGTGTTCTTTTTTATAGATGAGTAATATTCCATTGTGTATATGTACCACAACTTCCTTATCCATTTGTCTGCCAATGGACATCTAGGTTGCTTTCATGTTCTGGCTATTGTAAACAGTGTTGCAATGAACACTGGGGTACATGTGTCTCCTTCAATTCTGGTTTCCTTAGTGTGTATGCCCAGCACTTTTATATTCATTATTTTGCAATCTAGCATGTGCTTACTGCATATCTCAATGTGGACATGCTGTGCTGCAGCTGCTGATCTAGTGGCTACTGTAATGGCACACAAGTGAGAGGTGGAGACACCAAGCCACTTTGGGAAAAATGATCATTAATAAAGGAAAAAATTTGAGAAGCCCTCCCTTAATCATAAATCTGAAGCAAGAAACTACACATGAACTTGGAGAAAAGCCCTTTTCCTTATGAATTAGCGAAACTTGTCCTTCTAAATACAGATAGGAATTGAAAATTCTAAGAAAGAGATGTCTCTGAAGACCACAGAGATTCTCTCCTTGATCAAATTCTACTCAACCTTTTCTGAATTCTCAACTGGGCCCTGACCTTTGGGTTTCCATATTGGTTTCTGCTTTTCCAATTTTAGCAAGAACCCTGCTAGGTCAGTTTAGCCAGAATCTTCAATCTGTGATGTCTGGTCACCCTCAATTTCCAGGGTCATCACCCTTTACCATCCCCCAGGTGACTCTGATCATTTAATACTGCTTTCAGCGAGAATCCTATTAGGTCACTGTAGCCAGAAATTCCCAAAACCCATGATGTTTCCATCAACTGACCTCCATTAGACTTATATTCTGTGTTGAGTGCAACCTCTCTCGCCAGTTGCAAAGCACCACTGCAGTGGTCTTTACAACCTATCACAATAGTCCCCCTAAAAAAGTCTGCCTTACAGATTTACAAGTGTAATTAATTTTCTTTTCCTTTAACAAACTGTTGAGATTTTCAGAATGGCACTATGAAGGACTCAGGGAAACAGTATCAGTAAGGCACATCTATTAAATTGGTCAAAATTAGCAATGATAATCATTCAAATTCTTTGGAGATTGCTTAAAGAGTTTATACAAATAGAGAAGCATTTAGTTATCAAAATCTAAAAAAATCCAGTAAGAACAATGTGAGGTAGTGGCTTTCCATTCAGGATTGCATTCATCCCCCACAGGTAAGCCTTGGGGGAAAACTGCTCTACCAGGAGCCTCAGCAGAAAGTCAGTTTCCATCTAGCCCCACTCTCCCTCTCCCTTGTTTCCTTCCATTCTGGGTAAAGCCAGCCAAAGGCGGTCATCCACAGCTAAAGCCTGGGAGCCATGCCTTTTCTCTACTGGTTGTTGTTGTTTAGAGACTAAGTCTTGTCCGACTTTTTGTGACCCCACGGACTATAGTCCACCAGGCTCCTCCATCCATGGGATTTTCCAGGCAAGAATATTGGAGTGGGTTGCCATTTCCTTCTCCAGGGGATCTTCGCAACCCAGGTATGGAACCTGCATCCCCTGCACGAGCAAGCGGGTTCTTTTCCACTGAGCCACCAGAAAAGACCTCTAACTCCAACTTAATAGAAAAGATACGCTGGGGTCAAGAGTGCAGTTCCTCTTTCTTAAACAAATCGAGTTCAGCTTCTCCCTCCCCCAGCTACTCCAGATGGATCTGGCAGCTGTTCATTCCCAACAGATTCCATCCTCCAAGGTTCTGCAGAAGATCCATACTAGGCATGTTGGTAAGCAGGGAGAGATACCAGTTCCAGCCAAGTACTAGTGTGGCCAAGTACTAAACAAATTAAAAAGCCAGCAAACTAACAATAGTAACAATCTCTGCAGAGGAATCTCCAAGTGAGTAGAAAATCTCCTGAATTTCCCTCCTGACACTTAGTCACCAACTCTCTAGGCTGATAATATGGCAGCCCTTCCCAGAGCAATTTTTGGTGGTGCTTACAACATGCAAGAGTGGATTTTAGTTCTGTTGGGGGAGTTTGTAATTTCCTCAGTTCTGTCTCGCCGCACCAAAATTTGAAGCGAGGGACGAATGGGTGTTACAGCTCAGTTTTATTAGGAAAAACAAAGGATAGTACACCCTCGAGGAGTGAGAGCAGGCAGACCCAAAAGACGAGAGAAGAGAGGCCTCAATTCTTCTAGGCTTTCTCCTTTTACACATTTGTATCCTCCCCCGCCCCAACCCCCTGAGCCTGCCCTATGTAAATTGGGCTAGCCAGGAGGGCTGTTTGTTTTACCTGAGGTCCCCACTCTGGTTCTTGGACCTTCCTTTGTTCTATTTTCATGGGATTTTCCCTTCTTTGTCTTTTAGCCACCACCATTTTGGACTTCTTTTTCCTATTCTAACTACCTAACAGTTCCACATGGTAAAAGCTATCAAGACTTGCTTCTTTCTTTCTAGTTGCCCCATCCCACCCATTAAATACTTCAGCCCATCAAATATTTACATGATAAGAATGTCTTGAAGAAAGCAGTCTGTATATCCTGCACATCCATGTGTATGATTATGTCTCACTTTAGAATGCTGCTTGTGGGTATTATCTGCACCCCAATCTGTGAAGCCTGCCATACCTATGTTATCCACACCTTAGCATCTGTGATGGGACATGGTTTCCAAGGAGTTAGTTGCAAAACTCTTTGATACATTAAGTTTTTCTTATCTGCTCAGTTGTTCCATCCCTTTCCTCAGGCGCATCCATCTGACGCAGGAGCCTTTGACCCCATCGTGCTTTATCAGCTCGGGACCTTTGAACACATTTCCTTGACACAGAACATCCCTAGGCAGAAGTCTATACAGATGATTAATATTTCACTACCCAGGCAGTTATGCTTTTATCTAAGACTGCTTGTGATTCCAATTAATAGGAAGACCACAAAGCAGGGCATGAGTAACACAAGCAGGAAAGTGTAATTTTTCAAGTTCCTATGAGAAGCCTAGCACAGGAGCTCTGTTTCACCATAATTCCTTGCCTCAGCTCTATACCCACCTTTTGTAACTAAAGTAAACTGAGCAAGCTACTATTCCTTGCATACTGAAAGAGCCTAACTGGTATACATATGTTTTAGAAAGTGCTAGAAAGATGTTCCCTTTTGAGGGGACAAAGATGCAGTACTATCTTTGAAAGCTCTTCAATTTTACGGTTCTTTGAGTCTCTGCTTACTAGGAATATTCTACTCACTGAAGGAGATTTCCATGCAGCATGATATTTATCAGTGAAAGACAATAAACAAAAGTATTACAAGCTACAAACTACATGTTATAAATTCAAGTGGAATTCCTAGTTTATAAACTAGGTTCTTATTAATTGGGAGAGCATAGTTATTCTTTCTGTGTTAATTTCAAATGCCTTGACAAAAATCTAGTTTCTGGCTCTTGCCCTCCAATACTCATCCTGTGAAGGCAAGGCCACCCTCTGAGACACTATCAGATTGAGAAGCTGATGTGTGTTTATATTATCACTCTCAAAATAAAACATGTTCTGTCTTTTCCTCTTGTCATTCTTTCTCTAGTCTAGAAGTGTGAATGTTGGCTTCTTAACATGTATTCGAAAATGACGTGTCAATGCTCCAGGTGTGGTAACCTGAGATTGTTTCATCTTCTTTACAAGGTTTCTGGAAATGTGTGTTTTCTCTGCAAAATGTTACAAAGTACAAAGTCAGTTGCCACTCCTGCCCTTAAACAACTTACTATTCAGACAGATTGAGGAGATGGGTGACTGAGACTTTTAACAAACATTCAATACCCATTCTCCCTTTCTTTCATTGGTAATAGAACTTACTCATTTTTCAATAAGGATGCTCATTTCCTTGTCTCACTTGCAGCTAGATGAGGCCATGAGTTTGTTCTGACCAATGAAATGTAAGCCATAGTTGCAATGGTTAATTTTATCTGTCAACTTGACTGGGCTAAAGGATGCATAGATAGCTGGTAAAGCATTATTTCTGGGTGTGTCTCTGGAGTAGGGGTCTCCAGAAGTGATAGATTAGCATTCAAATCAATAAACGGAAGAAAGATGATCAGATCAGATCAGATCAGTCGCTCAGTCAAGTCCGACTCTTTGCAACCCCATGAATCGCAGCACGCCAGGCCTCCCTGTCCATCACCAACTCCCAGAGTTCACTCAGACTCATGTCCATCGAGTCAGTGATGCCATCCAGCCATCTCATCCTCTGTCCTCCCCTTCTCCTCTTGCCCCCAATCCCTCCCAGCATCAGAGTCTTTTCCAATGAGTCAACTCTTCGCATGAGGTGGCCAAAGTACTGGAGTTTCAGCTTTAGCATCATTCCTTCCAAAGAAATCCCAGGGCTGATCTCCTTCAGAATGGACTGGCTGGATCTCCTTGCAGTCCAAGGGACTCTCAAGAGTCTTCTCCAACACCACAGTTCAAAAGCATCAATTCTTGGGCTCTCAGCCTTCTTCACAGTCCAACTCTCACATCCATACACGACCCCTGGAAAAAAACCATAGCCTTGACTAGACGAACCTTTGTTGGCAAAGTAATGTCTCTGCTTTTCAATATGCTATCTAGGTTGGTCATAACTTTCCTTCCAAGGAGGAAGCACCTTTTAATTTCATGGCTGCAGTCACCATCTGTAGTGATTTTGGAGCCCAGAAAAATAAAGTCTGACACTGTTTCCACTGTTTCCCCATCTATTTCCCATGAAGTGATGGGACCGGATGCCATGATCTTCGTTTTCTGAATATTGAGCTTTAAGCCAACTTTTTCACTCTCCACTTTCACTTTCATCAAGAGGCTTTTGAGTTCCTCTTCACTTTCTGCCATAAAGGTGGTGTCATCTGCATATCTGAGGTTATTGATATTTCTCCGGGCAATCTTCATTCCAGCTTGTGTTTCTTCCAGTCCAGCGTTTCTCATGATGTACTCTGCATATAAGTTAAATAAACAGGGTGACAATATACAGCCTTGACAAACTCCTTGTCCTATTTGGAGCCACTCTGTTGTTCCATGTCCAGTTCTAACTGTTGCTTCCTGACCTGCATACAAATTTCTCAAGAGGCAGATCAGGTGGTCTGGTAGTCCCATCTCTTTCAGAATTTTCCATAGTTTATTGTGATCCACACAGTCAAAGGCTTTAGCATAGTCAATAAAGCAGAAATAGATGCTTTTCTGGAACTCTCTTGCTTTTTCCATGATCTAGCAGATGTTGGCAATTTGATCTCTGGTTCCTCTGCCTTTTCTAAAACCAGCTTGAACATCAGGAAGTTCGTGGTTCACGTATTGCTGAAGCCTGGCTTGGAGAATTTTGAGCATTACTTTACTAGTGTGTGAGATGAGTGCAACTGTGCAGTAGTTTGAGCATTCTTTGGCATTGCCTTTCTTTGGGACTGGAATGAAAAGTGACCTTTTCCAGTCCTGTGGCCACTGCTGAGTTTTCCAAATTTGCTGGCATATTGAGTGCAGCACTTTCACAGCATCATCTTTCAGGATTTGGAATAGCTCAACTAGAAATCCATCACCTCCACTAGCTTTGTTCATAGTGATGCTTTCTAAGGCCCACCTGACTTCACATTCCAGGGTGTCTGGCTCTAGGTCAGTGATCACACCATCATGATTATCTGGGTTGTGAAGATCTTTTTCGTATAGTTCTTCTGTGTTTTCTTGCCATCTCTTCTTAATGTCTTCTGCTTCTGTTAGGTCCATACCATTTCTGTCCTTTATTGAGCCCATCTTTGCATGAAATGTTCCTTTGGTATCTCTTATTTTCTTGAAGAGATCTCTAGTCTTTCCCATTCTGTTGTTTTCCTCTATTTCTTTGCATTGATCACTGAGGAAGGCTTTCTTATCTCTTCTTGCTATTCTTTGGAACTCTGGATTCAGATGTTTATATCTTTCCTTTTCTCCTTTGCTTTTCGCTTCTCTTCTTTTTATAGCTATTTATAAGGCTCCCCAAACAGCCATTTTGCTTTTTTGCATTTATTTTCTATGGGGATGGTCTTGATCCCTGTCTCCTGTACAATGTCACGAACCTCATTCCATAGCTCATCAGGCGCTCTATCTATCAGATCTAGGCCCTTAAATCTATTTCTCACATCCACTGTATAATCATAAGGGATTTGATATAGGTCATACCTGAATGGTCTAGTGGTTTTCCATACTTTCTTCAACTTAAGTCTGAATTTGGTAATAAGGAGTTCATGGTCTGAGCCACAGTCAGCTCCTGGTCTTGTTTTTGCTGACTGTACAGAGCTTCTCCATCTTTGGCTGCAAAGAATATAATCAATCTGATTTCGGTGTTGACCATCTGGTGATGTCCATGTATAGAGTCTTCTCTTGTGTTGTTGGAAGAGGGTGTTTGTTATGACCAGTGCATTTTCTTGGCAAAACTCTTAGTCTTTGCCCTGCTTCATTCCGTATTCCAAGGCCAAATTTGCCTGTTACTTCAGGTGTTTCTTGACTTCCTACTTTTGCATTCCAGTCCCCT
Source organism: Bos mutus (assembly GCF_027580195.1). NCBI lineage: Eukaryota > Metazoa > Chordata > Mammalia > Artiodactyla > Bovidae > Bos > Bos mutus. The sequence continues at coordinate 67,337,909 of NC_091628.1, forward strand.
ATAATGAAAAGGACATCTTTTTTGGGTGTTAGTTCTAAAAGGTCTTGTAGGTCTTCATAGAACCATTTAACTTCAGCTTCTTCAGCATTACTGGTTGGGGCATAGACTTGGATTACTATGATATTGAATGATGCCCCTCCCGAAAGCAGGTGGGCATTGTTCAACCTAATGCAGACAAAAGAGCACAGGAAGGGTGAATTTACTCTTTCTGTTTAAGTCGAGGCATCCATCTTCTCTTGCTCTCATGACAAAAAAAAAAAAAAGAGAGAGAGAGAGAGGGGAGAGAGCTTACACTTTCTGCCTTCTCCTGACTTCTCTAACCTACTGTAACAGAATATGAATCCAGTTTGAACTGTGAGACAAGAGCCAGACTCTAGAAATGACAGACAGAAAGCCATCAAAATGTGAGATTCATTATGACTGCATGGCTGGACAGGAGCCTGGATTGGGTTGCCTTAATCCAACTTTTGCAAAAGATTATATTTTGGTACTTAACTACTCTATTAGTAATTACATTTTTAAGAGAACATATAAGTTAACTATCTTGATTGAATTCTTTCTAAAAATAGAAAAGCATGTAACTCTACGAGTTGATGAATATCTTTCATGGTTACTTTACTTATTTGATCTTTATTTTTAGCATAAAAGCATTAAGGTATAAAAGACACAAAGATAAAATTAAATTAGAACAGAATAAAAGTAATCAATGCTTATTACATATTCTATACCCAAGATCACAAATTTTCAAGGCCATTTAAAAAATAATGGCTACCTTAATAAGAGGACTTGGCTTTAAACCACAGAGTGGAAAGAGATTGACCTTGAAAACTTTCTCTACTGAAACCTTTGAGCTGGGTGTTAGACTCAGATTCTGAGATAAAAAAAAAAAAAAACTAAAATACTGATTTGACAGTATTAGTACAATGGTTTCCTATAGCTTTATTGCATTCCTAAGCACTTAACAATTCTTACAGTGTAGTTCTTTTTGAAAGAAACTGAAGGATATAATTTCAAATATGCAATCACGCCATTTTGTTGTGTGACATTACTGATATCAAGCAAATTTCCTTCTGGTACTGAGCAAACATAAATAACTGTAAACGTCAATGAGTTCATTGAGCCAGCATGATTTAAATTAATGGAGTGACTGCTGATTGTAGTATTGATCATAAACAAAAATTTATAATATATGTGTGCATGTGGAATTTATTTCAGAATATCTGTACTATCTCCTCTGGTAAATAGAGCTTTGGCTTTTGCATGAACCCTTTTAAGATCCCTAATTCATACAACCTTTATACAATTTACCATCCCAGGTGATAAATTTCTATCTGGGAGTCAAAAGTTTAGATGTTTAATCATTTTATGGGGCATGTCTCCCTTTGGGCTCAAAGCTAGGCTGACATATTATTTCAAAAAAAAAACTTGGTTTCTGGACTACCCTGGGGGTCCAGTGATTAAGACTCTGAGTTCCCGATGCAAGGGGCCCAAGGTCCATCCCTGGTCAGGAAACCAGATCTCGCATGCTGCAACTGAAAAAAGAGATGCCACACGCCACAACTAAGACCTGGCAAAGCCAAATAAATAATAACAACAAACTAACCACTGATTTCAAAGAATGGATGCCTTGAACTGTGGTGCTAGAGAAGACTCTTGAGAGTCCCTTGGACAGCAAAGAGCTCAAACCCGTCAATCCTAAAGAAAATCAACCCTGCATATTCATTGGAAGGACTGATGCTGAAGCAGATGCTCCAATACTTTGGCCACCTGATGTGAAGAGCCAATTCATTGGAAGAGACCTTAATGCTGGGAAAGACTGAAGCCATAAGGAAAAGAGGAAGAGACAGCTGATGGCATCACCAACTCAAGAAGTGAGTTTGAGCAAACTCCAGGAGATGGTGAAGGACAGGGAAGCCTGGCATGCTGCAGCCCATGGGGTTGCAAAGAATCAGACATGATTGAGCAACTGAACAACAATAATTGGTTTCAAAATCTATTTAAAGTGAGGATAATCACAACACACCTCAGAAAACACCCTATATGTAAAAATTATTTTGTATTTTTTAACCTTACTAATCACAACCAAGTTGAGAACTCTCTTGAAATCTATATCAACACATACCATTGAAACTATTGTATATATCAGTGACCTGTATAGACAGACAATGGAAAGGATCGTGCAAGTATCACAATTTATTGGAATAAGTGGCAAACATATATTGACTATCTTTACTTCCCAATTATGCTTAGAATAATAATTATGATGTATTTCAATAATAATATTTCATTAGTCACTTAGATAATATTTATTAGTCACTTTTCATGTACCAGTCACTCTTAAAAATGCCTTTTATTAATATTTATAACAAAGGAGAAAGGAAAGGTATACCCATTTGAATGCAGAGTTCCAAAGAATAGCAAGGAGAGAAAAGAAAGCCTTCCTCAGTGATCAATGCAAAGAAATAGAGAAAAACAATAGAATAGGAAACACTAGAGCTCTCTTCAAGAAAATTAGAGACACCAAGGAAACATTTCATGCAAAGATGGGCTCAGTAAAGGACAGAAATGGTAGGGACCTAACAGAAGCAGAAGATATTAAGAAGAGGTGGCAAGAATACACAGAAGAACTGTACAAAAAAGATCTTCACAACCCAGATAATCAAGATGGTGTGATCACTCACCTAGAGCCTGAAATCCTGGAATGTGAAGTCAAGTGGGCCTTAGAAAGCATCACTACAAAGCTCGTGGAGGTGATGGAATTCCAGTTGAGCTATTTCAAATCCTAAAAGATGATGCTGTGAAAGTGCTGCAGTAAATATGCCAGCAAATATAGAAAACAGCAGTGGCCACAGGTCTGGAAAAGGTCAGTTTTCATTCCAATCCCAAAGAAAGGCAATGCCAAAGAATGCTCAAACTACCACACAATTGCATTCATCTCACATGCTAGTAAAGTAATGCTTAAAATTCTCCAAGCCAGGCTCCAGCAATACGTGAACCGTGAACTTCCTGATGTTCAAGCTGGTTTTAGAAAAGGCAGAGGAACCAGAGATCAAATTGCCAACATCTGCTGGATCATGGAAAAAGCAAGAGAGTTCCAGAAAAACATCTATTTCTGCTTTATTGACTATGCCAAAGCCTTTGACTGTGTGGATCATAATAAACCGTGGAAAATTCTGAAAGAGATGGGAACACCAGACCACCTGACCTGCCTCTTGAGAAATTTGTATGCAGGTCAGGAAGCAACAGTTAGAACTGGACATGGAACAACAGACTGGTTCCAAAGAGGAAACGGAGTATGTCAAGGCTGTATATTGTCACCCTACTTATTTAAATTATATTGAGAGTACATCATGAGAAATGCAGGGCTGGAGGAAGCACAAGCTGGAATCAAGATTGCCGGGAGAAATATCAATAACCTCAGATATGCAGATGACACCACCCTTATGGCAGAAAGTGAAGAGGAACTCAAAAGCCTCTTGATGAAAGTGAAAGTGGAGAGTGAAAAAGTTGGCTTAAAGCTCAACATTCAGAAAACGAAAATCATGGCATCCAGTCCCATCACTTCATGGCAAATAGATGGGGAAACAGTGGAAACAGTGTCAGACTTTATTTTTCTGCGCTCTAAAATCACTGCAGATGGCGATTGGAGCCATGAAATTAAAAGATGCTTACTCCTTGGAAGGAAAGTTATGACCAACCTAGATAGCATATTCAAAAACAGAGACATTAGTCAACAAAGGTTTGTCTAATCAAGGCTATGGTTTTTCCAGTGGTCATGTATGGATGTGAGAGTTGGACTGTGAAGAAAACTGGGCACCAAAGAATTGATTGCTTTTGAACTGTGGTGTTAGAGAAAACTCCTGAAGGTCCCTTGGACTGCAAGAAGATCCAATCAGTCCATCCTAAAGGAGATCAGTCCTGGGTGTTCTTTGGAAGGACTGATGTTGAGGCTGAAACTCCAATACTTTGGCCACCTGATGCAAAGAGCTGACTCATGGAAAAGACCCTGATGCTGGGAGGGACTGCAGGTAGGAGGAGAAGGGGATGACAGAGGATGAGATGGCTGGATGGCATTATCGACTCGATGGACACGGATTTGGGTGGACTCCGGGAGTTGGTGATGGACAGGGAGGCCTGGCATGCTGCAGTTGATGGGGTCACAGAGTTGGACACAGCTGAGCGACTGAACTGAACTGCTAACAACTCTATTAGATAAATGCTCTGGTTATCATTTCCATTTACATCGAAGGAAACTGAGGCACAGAGTTGTATAACTTGCTAGAGATCACACAATTGACAAACATACATCTGGAATTTGCACCAAGTTCTGGCTCCAGGGTCTATGCATTCCGACCACTATATTGGTCTACCTTTTAAGATGAATTGATGACCCAAGTTGGAACTATGATCAGAGATAAGTCTCAAGGAATAATGAAAGTTAGTAGTTCAAAACTGATTTAAAGTTTGATTTAAAGTTTTTCCAGCTGATTTAGAAAGGGGTTCAAATTCTGATTCTGTCAATAACTAAGTATATGATATTCGATAAGTGAAATGACTTTCCCAAACTAGTTTTCTTTTTTAAAAATAAAAAAAGGAAGGCCTGAGTGGGTTAATGTGAAGATTATAAAATACATACACACACACACAGAAATATATATAATACTAGGCTATATAGATACATGGATATACAGTGCCCAAAACAGTGCCATATAGGTAGTAGAAATTAAAACAAGTACCTTCCTTCATTATGAGTCTTTTTATTAGTCTAAATATATATTGATGAAAGTGAAAGTGGAGAGTGAAAAAGTTGGTTTACAGCTCAACATTCAGAAAATGAAGATCATGGCATCTGGTCCCCTCATTTCATGGGAAATAGATGGGGAAATAGTGGAAACAGTGTCAGACTTTGTTTTGGGGCTCCAAAATCACTGCAGATGGTGACTGCAGCCATGAAATTAAAAGATGCTTCCTCCTTGGAAGGAAAGTTATGACCAACCTAGATAGCATATTGAAAAGCAGAGACATTACTTTGCCAACAAAGGTTCGTCTAGTCAAGGCTATGGTTTTTCCAGTGGTCATGTATGGATGTGAGAGTTGGACTGTGAAGAAAGCTGAGCACCAAAGAATTGATGCTTTTGAACTGTGGTGTTGGAGAAGACTCTTGAGAGTCCCTTGGACTGCAAGGAGATCCAACCAGTCCATTCTGAAGGAGATCAGCCCTGAGATTTCTTTGGAAGGAATGATGCTAAAGCTGAAACTCCAGTACTTTGGCCACCTCATGCGAAGAATTGACTCATTGGAAAAGCCTCTGATGCTGGGAGGGATTGGGGGCAGGAGGAGAAGGGGAGGACAGAGGATGAGATGGCTGGATGGCATCACTGACTCGATGGACGTGAGTCTGAGTGCACTCCGGGAGTTGGTGATGGACAGGGAGGCCTGGCATGCTGCGATTCATGGGGTCACAAAGAGTCGGACATGACTGAGTGACTCAACTGAACTGAACTGAAATATATAATACAAGTCAGCTTCAGAACTAGCAGTTACCACAGTGATAGAACAAAAATGAATTGGGCACCAAGTTCATCCTTCTCACTAAGTGAAAATTTTTAAATCATTTGACCACTCTTGGTCCAAGATTCCCTTTCACCTTATATATTTAATCTGAATACATATGAACTCACTCTATTGCCTCCCATTAGGGACTTTATGATTCCCCCAAATTCATATACTGAGATACTATCCCTGCCTTCAGTGTGATAGTATTAGGAGAAACCTTGGGAGATAATTAAGATGAAGTCATGAATGGAACTAGTGCCGTTATATGAGACCTCCTGTTTCACTCACTGCTCCAAACCATGTGAGGATACCATAAGAGGTAGGCACCTGCAACTCAGAAGAGCAATCTTGCCAGAACCTACCTGACCATGCTAGCACTCTAATCTCAGACTTCCAGCCTCAAGGACTCTGAGAAATAAATGTCTGTGTTTCATAAGCCACCTGGTCTATGATACTTTGTCATGGGAGCCTGAGCAAACTAAGACACCTTCTAATCATCAATATGAGTATTATTCCTCTTTCTTTGTGTTATTATTAGTATTATTAATAGTATTATTCCTCTTTCTGACAAGTCTGATGCAAAGAAGATACCTGTTCTGCTTTCTGACCTCAAAAGGATGCCTGGCAAACACGGGGGTTATTCACTTAGCATGTCTTACACAGAGTCTAACAAAGCAAATTGGGGGAGGAAAACAAAATAAATACCAGTGGTAATTCTAAGAAGAAAAGCACATAAAGGGAGAATACATCAAGACTGTGAACAGAAGCTAAGAGTTAATACAGAAACAAAAGTCAAGTCCAAAGGGTAGAGACTCTTGATGGTTGGAAAAAAAAAAAACCAATAAATTCAGATGAGAGCTCCACTGATTTAGTGATAATCCAGAGGCTCTAAGTCAGTTTCCAAAAACAATGCTAAAATATTTGTTCAAAGATACATGAGTGTGCTTGGCTGATTAAAGCACAGTGAGAGCACACACTGTCCTCCCAGACATAAAATCTTGCACTCCTCCCAAGCAATGCTTCCCAAATTAAATTCTTCTTAAATCAAAATAATATACAAGTATGGCTCAGGTGGTAAAGTATCTGCTTGCAATGCAGGAGACTGAAGTTTGATCCCTGGGTCCAGAAGGTATCCTGTAAGAGGAAATGGCAACCAATTCCAGTATTCTTGCCTAGAAAATTCCATGGACAGAGAAGCCTGGCAGGCTAGTCTGTGGAGTTGCTCTGATTCTACAGGTCTGGAGTGGGGCCTAAGATTCTGCTCTTCTGACAAGACATGCAGTGATGCTGCTGCTGCTCTGCTGGTCAAGGAACCACACCTTGAGTAGCAAAACTCTCAAAACCCTTCTTCTAATACTGACATTTTTCTTCTACCAGCAGGAACCTAGCTTCCTCTGTGGACTCCTCTGCCATTCTTACATTTCTTAAACCCATATTTCCTGCCTCAACCTCCAGAGAAGACTTTACTCCATCTTAATAGTGAGAGGCCTTGCTCCTTTTCTAACAATTCTGGAGCTGTGACATCTAACATCAGTTTCTGTTTGAGCACTTGACTGTCCTCCATAAGCTGGGGAAGTAGTAAAGAGTGTAGGCAAATACTTGGGGAATGGGAGTAGGCAAATAAAAAAAGGTGCACCTGTGAATCAAGATGCACCTCCAATATTTCTAAGATAACAAGAAGCGTTGTTATAAACACTACACAAGAGCTAGAAAAGTACTAGCACTCTGCTATGGACTTAATATCTGTGTCCCCCTGAAATCTCTGTATTAAAAGCTAATTCCCAATATCATGGTATTAGCAGGACCTCCCAGGTGGCGCTAGTGGTAAAGAACCCACCTGCCAGTGAAGGAGACATAAGAGATGTGGGTTCTATCTCTGGGTCAGGAAGATCCCCTGGAGGAGGGCATAGCAACCCACTCTAGTATTCTTGCCTGGAGAATCCCATGGAGAGAGGTGTCTGACAGGCTACAGTCCATAGGGTCGCAAAGAGTTGGACACAACTGAATCAACTTAGCTCCTCGCTAGAAAGCAATGGCACCCCACTCCAGTACTCTTGCCTGGAAAATCCCATGGATGGAGGAGCCTGGTGGGCCGCAGTCCATGGGGTCGCTAAGAGTCAGACAAGACTCAGAGACTTCACTTTCACTTTTCATTTTCATGCATTGGAGAAGGAAATGGCAACCCACCCCAGTGTTCTTGCCTGGAGAATCCCAGGGACAGGGGAGCCTCGTGGGCTGCTGCTGTCTATGGGGTCACACAGAGTCAGACACAACTGAAGCGACAGCAGCAGCAGCAGTTCTCTCAGAGAGGTGTTTAGGTTACCAGGGCAAAGTCCCCATTAATGAGATTAGAACCCTTGAAAAAGTGACAACAGAGGGTCCCCTTCACATTCCAACAAGAAAGAACACGTGAAAAGATGTTAGTCCATGAACCAGGAAGTGGGCTCACCAGACACACAATCTGCTTGCACCTGGTCTTGAACTCTTCAGCCTCCAGATATGCGAGAAATAAATTTCTCATTTTTTATAAGCTTCCTGACTACAGTGTTTTGTTATAGCATCTTGAACAGACTAAAAACATGCCACCTTTCGGCCAAAAACAGGAATAGAATAAGATTTGCCATGATCCAAATCACTGTTTAAATTATTGTTCTTACAGAATAATACATTCTAAATATAAATAATAATAATAATAATAATTGCATATAATTAATTCAGAGGTTGGGGCATGCTTGGTTTACCCACGAAGTTTACCAGGCTCCTCTGTTTATGCGGATTTTCCAGGCAAGAATACTGGAATGGGTTCCCATTTCCTCCTCCAGCATATCTTCCGGACCCAGGGACTGAACCAGGGTCTCCTGCACTGCAGGCAGATTCTTCCAACTGACCCACCCATGGGCATGTTTAAATATATAAAGAAAAAAATATTCTTAATTTACTTGAATCAAGACAGCATACCAGCTCATTTATTTAACATTACTGGATATTTCTAAATGTAAAAGAAGCAGACTACCAGAAGCTGTCTCATAGCTATAAGAGGTAAAGCAACATTGTGGTTTTAATAATCAGGAGGATTTTTTAAAATTTTGAAGAAAGCTCTAATGATCTTCTTCTTCCTTGTCTACCATTTTTAATAGTTTAGCTCCACTTTAATAATTTTTGTTTTGGGGACTCTTAAGTTACTTCAAACTTAAAACTTTTGGTTGGGTTTAAATAACCAGTGATATTAGACAATATTTCAATAGTTTAACATTTTAAAATCAGATATTTAAGTTTCACAGAAATAAATCTCTTACCTGTATTAAATGCTAACTTTCAAATTGATATTTCATATTCACACCCCACCTCCAGATGAAATGGGTCAGATTTTAAAGTAAACACTATTGAGCTTAAAAGTTTGAAAAATGTTATTGCTACAACAATTTCCTTGAGAAATGTTCTTTTCTTTGACTATAGACGTCAAACAGTATTTATTTTAGCTTTAAAATTCTCTACAACAGAAGTTTCTTTTCGAATTTAAATGTACTGTACGTAATGTGTTAAAGTATGAAAAAATTTGATTAAAAAATAAGGCCCAGTATCTTCTGATTTTAATAACATGTCAATAATTTTAGACAAAAATGTGTGAACATAAAGCCTGTACATAAATATTTGGAATGCTAAAATGATCTAGTCACAACTAAAAGGAAGTTAGATTTCAGATAATTTCTTTGCTTCCTGATCTTATACCCCAGAACTAGACAAAAATAAATTCTTCCCACATTTCTGCCTTATAATTGGTTAAATGCTTATTAGGAAAACATAAGCTATCTAAAAATTTTCCATTATGAAAATATAAAGCAAAGAAAATAACACTTTTTCTTTTTGCCCTTTATTTGGAAAACGATAAATATGGCTTGTAAAGTAATAATCCTACAATTATATGTCTCCTACAATTTTTGTTATCAACTCACTTAGATATTTATATTACACTCAAAATGAATTTAAAAAATCCTTCAGACCAGAGAGTAAAAGGGACTTCCTCCATCCACCTCTCTTCACAGCTGGACGCCTATGACAGATGCCATAAGGTGCCAGTGGCAGGGTGACTTATGGAAACACGACTATAAGAACAGCCCTGCCCTGTCCTCTCAAATACCTGGCAACACACTATTTCCAGTCTGTTCAGGACAGAAAACCTGAATGAAATAAGATGGAACACAGGTGTTTCTTTTGTCACAGGAAGGAGAAAACTGCCCAACCTCGGAAAATGTTCCTCTGAGAGGAAGAAAAAGAAAGACAAAATATTTAGCGCTGGAACAAGCACAACTGTATAAAGACAGGAGCAAGTTGTCAGCAGCTTGGAGCTCAAAGAAAAGTAAGGCCCGCTAAGCTTAAAATTGCCAATTTATAACTAAAAGCTAATTTCCCATCAGTTTCTTGCCTTACCAGGGCCACCAGGATAAAATTATAAAAAGAGAATATCTCCCCTCCAAAAAGAAGTTCCCACTTAACATAGAAAAAAAAAAAAGATGGAAAAAGGAGAGTAATGGAGAAGATTTTAAAATTCTACAAAGACCTCTATAGAAAAGTCCTTAAGGCTTATCTCAGTATGACATTTGTAAATGGGCTTTTGTCTCTATTTGGTTCTTGTGGTTCCATGGAACACTATGGATAAAGGAGGATTCATGGACTACTCCTGTAACTTCAAATAGTCTAAGGGTCTTCATATCAGAAGACTAAAGACATGATACGATTTCCAGTAGTCATGTACAGATGCAAGAGATGAACCATAAAGAAACTGAGAGCCAAAGAAGTGATGCTTTAGAACTGTGGTGCTGGAGAAGACTCTTGAGGGTCCCTTGGACAGCAAGGGGATCAGACCCGTCAATCCTAAAGAAAAACAACCCTGAATATTCATTGGAAAGACTGATCCTGAAGCTCCAATACTTTGGCCACCTGATGTGAAGAGCCAACTCATTGGAAAAGCCCCTGATGCTGGGAAATAATGAGGGCAGAAAGAGAATGAGGACAACAGAAGATGAGATGGTTGGATGGCATCACTGACTCAAACGCCATGAGTTTCAGCAAACTCAGGGAGACAGTGAAGGACAAGGAAGCCTGATATGCTGTAGTCCATGGGGTCGCAGAGTCAGACATGACTGAGTGACTGAACAAAAATGACAAAAGACATTAATTTTTGATGATTGTTAAGATTTTTATCAACTTCTGCCTCGGTATAGTTATATTTTTCTCTTCATTCATTATTGCAAAAAGTCTTTACTCAATCACCCTATCAACTACTTAGCAAGCAACAAGTTTCAGTTAGCATGCATTTGCTCAAAAGCTCAAGTAAACATCCCGCCACATTAAAATAAACTGCTATTAAAGATAAACATGAACACTATCAAATTGAATGCATGCCCATGTTGAGTCTTTGATTCCACTATTAGTTGCCAATCAACTGCAAAAACGGACAGAAAAATAAAAGCCAAATATATTAGTGATATTTAAAGAATTCAAAGGTTCCAGAGGAAGAATGAAGCAATAAGCAGTAAACAGTTAAGTGGAAAATCTAATTGTAAAATTTTCAAGTGAATTGTTTAGCTGTTGCTTTAGGGAAAGAAGAGTTAATGACTTGTCAACTTGAAACCATAGCAGCTCTTCTGCAAATATCACTACTCAAAGATCAGTTAATGCTCAAAGGCTAAACAAGACAGCGCCTATGGTACTACAAGTTTTCTGTCAAAGACACTATATTTATAGATGAAGTTGGCCTTGCTACAAAGAGAAAATTGCACTTTAAAAAGTTAATGAGAAACTTTTCACTGAATTGAACAGAATGCATTGCATTTTAATAGCATAATACTTTCACAGACAGAGTCTGTGGCATTTATTCAGTTTAATAATATTACCTAAAAATTAGTCATACGATTTAGCAACAAATTAAAATATTAAATGCTATTTTTACTCAAGCAATTATTTCATAATTATTTTAATTTTATATCACTAATATATTCTAAAAGTAATGATAAGTAATTAGCTAGTTGTCTCTTTAAAGAAATTCTTAGACTTGGTTGCTTTTACCAATTGAATTAACAAGTGCTTCCATTCCCAAGAACCCACCAAAAATTTTTTTAAATCAGAGATAAAGGCAGCTTAATTTTTATTAGTTTTAAATAATTGCAATTCAGAGAAAAGTTCAATAGTATTAAGAACACTTCCTACAGAATCATTTGAGTAAATTTTTAACATGATACTCCATTGCTTCTGAATATTTTATTTTCTATATCCTACCAAAAAGGACACCTCCTACATAACCCAATACAACCATCAACATCAGAATATTTACATTAATATATTATTTTAACCTATGCCACAGATCCCAATCAAAGTTTACCAACTGTCCCAGTAATGTCTCTATTAGCCAAATGATCCATTTCAGAATCCTATATTTTATTTAGTTTTCATGTCTCTTATATCTCCTTTACTCCAGAAAAATTCTTTAGTCATTCACTGACTTTCATGACCTTGGCAGTTCTGCAGATTACAGGCTGGTTATTTTTCAGAATGTTCCTCAAATTGTGTTTGCTCAATATTACCCATGATTAGACTCAAATTTTTCATTTTAGCAGAATTAACAGAAAAGTGATGTGTATTCTTCTCATGGTTTAATTTTAAATATGCCTCTATTCACTGAGTTTGCATTTGCAAAATATGTTATGCCATTCCTTTTTAATAACCCCAGCTCCTGGACTCAGCAAGGACCTGAAATACTTACAAAAATGTAAACCATAAAAGTTGCCCTGCCTTTTGTCCAGAAAGTATATTTGCATTTTTAACTTGCAAAGATGCAGTTACTACATATATATCATAGTGACTGTTCCCTATCAGCTTTAATATATTCATTAAGTTATCTTGCATGCTAATGAAAAGGAAGCACACAATTGATACAGATCACTGAATAAAAGCCTTTATGTTGGGAACTCATGATGTTTTAATAAAGGGAGGTAGTTCTCACACAGTCATCTTCAAGTAGAAGAAAAATCTATTTTGTGCTCTCTGGTATTCCAAACAACCTACACAATGCCACTTTTCCATTTACTTGAATAATAGCTTTTAAAAACGTTGCAAATCCTCTAGTTTGTATTTCTACACAAAGTGTCTCAATAAAAGGCAGAAGCTAAGTTAAATAACATGATGGATCTCAGACATGCCCTCTCTTCCTCTCATCTCCCATCCTACAGATGTCTAGAGATTTCTCTAAACAGTAGGGGTAATGGAGATCCCGGCTCTGATTGAAAACATATTGAGGCATAATGGACTACGAAGACATGTATCATGGGTGACATGCTGGTGAAAAATCCTGCAGCCAAGCACTTGTTTCCCTGGAGGGGTGTCCATGCTTGTGCTGGGACTGGCCATCACACTTCTATCCATTCCTTTCCAAGGCTGTGCTACTTGGAAGAGCCAAGCTGCCATATGGCGTGTTCAAGATCTCTCCTAATAAATCTAAGCTAAGCAGCCCATTCCTTCAAGCTGCTTTTTTAATATATAGTGTATAATACAGTTTATTGGTTGTTACCAACATCTGGGCCAGGGACCGAGGACAGTATGTATCCCACACTGAGGATGCTGGTTCCCTATTATCTGCATCATTGACTTTGAATGTTAGGAAGTATATTTTCCTGCTGATGCATAGCTGTCTTTATGGGATCCTGTGGAAATAAAACGTACAATGAGATGTGGTGCTGACAACAAGGGAGAGGGTGTTTAACCCCCCCTTTACTGCATTTTTATGCAAGGTTATAGAGCTAGAAAGATTATTTATTATAATATTATATATGTAAAATCTTTCTAGTTCTATAATATATATATGTGTATGTGTACAGATAGATCGATAGTGAAACCATAGCTCAAGATTAGGAGACAAGTATGGTCTCTAAAACAGTTGTCAAAATATTATCTGTTTGTCTGTTTGGCTTAATGATTCAAAGCTTGCTTCTGGGATTGTCTAGTAATAACACTGAAAATGTGAGCTTATTTTAAATACTTCCTCACATCACTCTGTCCCTGCTAGAAGACAAAGACAAAGGAACAGGGTTAATAATAGACACCCCACACAGTACAGAATAAAAGCTACTGAACATTCTCTAAGGTGGTAATTTGTCACAAAGAGAGTGAGACGTGGACTAAGCTATTCCCATACCTTAAAGAGACTTCATCTGAGACACATGATTTACCATGATGTTTCCACCACTAAGGAGACAGGGAACAGCCAAGGAAAGAAGGGCATGGACTGCTGATCACATTTGTGTGGTTTTAGTCATCTCTCTTTTCTTGCCTTGGGGCAAAAAGCTGTGAGAACTAGGATATTTACTTTATTAGTTTATTGTTGTATTTGTAAATAAAGTATATCTTTCTTTTAAGCACCACGATCTTTTTTACATATACCATCACATCACCACTAAATGAAATCAGAAGGACTGCAATTTATATGCACTGGTTTTGTACGTTTTTCTGTTGGTTCTCCTTTTAATCCCTATTTAATATCAAGAACTTAATAATTCATTTTAGACCTAGGTATCTACCCCATTACTCTTTCACTTATGGACCCCAAAACACGTATGGCTTCTGACACGTCACAACATGCCAACAGGCTATTTTTAAAGAATACATTTGCTATATCAGATTCCAGACTTCTTCAGAAACTATAAATCTTTGAATAATGTCCTGGAAAATTTCTAGGTATGTCTTCAGGCAATGAAGATACTTTCTGAAATAATAAAGTCTATCTCAGAATGAACTGCATTGTGAAAAGTCCTGATTCTAGAGCTTTGGTAAGATCTTTCGCCAACTCTATGAAAGTAGAGCAGGAAGAGAAAAGCAAGATAATCAGAGGAGATATAAAAATATGGGAGCTGGAAATGAATTTGGGGTAGGCATTCACTCTGATTAACATTTAAAACCATCTGTCACTAAATAAGTGTCTCCACTGCCAAAAGTCGGTAAAACTGAGTGAACCAGCCTACCATAGCATTGCTGATTTCTCTACCTACACAGATGGCTAAATCACTTTAACCACCAGGTGGCAATGACTGACCACCTTCTAGGATGTATACTTTTTTTGCCATACTCTGCATGGCTTTCAGAGAAGACCCTCTGCCCACTAGTGACATCTCAGGCACAAGTCTGTCGTAACAGAATGGGTGCTTCTCTTTAGCAATAAACAGCATGGTTACAGACTGGATTAAGATGATGAAAACCACAGTTTACTTGTGGGTCAGTCTAGAACTGCCAAAGTGTGACTTCATGCCAGCATTCAAGAAGAAAGAATATGCCTGACTTCCTTTCTCTTCACTGCTAGTAATCCAGGAAGGTAATTACTGGAAATTTTTTATATCCACATCTTTCTTCATCACTCACAGCCCAACACCATGCATGAAAATAGAAATGTAAATCTTATCTTAGATTTGATAATCCCTGAGATCCAGGAACCATCAGAAAGAGGAGAAAAGAATACTTCAAGAAGATCAAAGGAAAAAGTGAATCTGCACAAAACTAGGGTAGAGATCAGGTACATGAGTCCTGTAAACAGGTTTGGGTGAGGATGGAATCTCTCTCCACCACTTACAAGCAGTGTGACTTTGGTTAAGGAAGTGAAATCTCTGTGCCTTAGTTTTCTTCATCTTGAAAATGGAATTGTGAATAATAATAGATATTTATATAATAACAATCATATAAAATATATAATTCATAATGTTATTGTTCATAGAATACCACTAGAGTAATAAATAATCTAATATATGTAAATTATTTCAAACTAGAATATATTTAAATCCATATAATAACAAAGACACAAACAAATGCTTAACAAATTAGATTTATTATTCACTTACCTCTTATTCTCTGAAGGTTTTACCAAGTTAACTATGTGGCAAACAGGAAGATTGGTAAAGAAGGTCAGTGCCTCCTTTTTTGGTAATGTGCTTACACTGGGTTGTTATGGTAATAATTGTGGAAATATACATCAAAATGAAAAAACAAATGTATTTGAACTCCTGCTAAAAATAGAAAGTTAAGGGGTGTCACCAACTCAATCATACTCTCAAAGCTGATTTAAACAAAAGGCAGCCTTCCAGTTGTCCACAATGTTCTACAGCAGGCAGTTGTTTAGATGGAGTTTTAAACAAAAGTGCTGAAAAACGTGACCTTGTAGCATGACCAACAATAAACAACCTCCCACCAGTGTGATTGTTTATGCTCCTCAGTCCAGTGGACTTGGCCACTTGAGTTCTTCTTCTTATGAAACATGGTAGCACATCTGCCACCCTGTAAGAGATATCTGGTAAACATTTTATGAGACAGGCGAAGCTTTCAGAATTCCGGGTGAGTTTTGTTAAATTGAATGAGTGGAAATGAAGTCGTCCAGTATGAAGGAGGGAGAGCATTTTTTAGTCTGGTTGGAAAGACAAAATCACGCTGGGTAGCGGGAGCTGGCAGCCCTGATTTAGTCACTGCCAGGCCCATCAACATTATTCATTCTGATTGATTAAGGAAAACATTCCGTTTATTTTCATATGAGAGATACAGCTACATCTGTTGAGCTCTTGTATCCCATTTCAATTCATATGGGATTTTTTATTATTATTTTGCAGAATGAAGATGACTCTATGACAAATAATAAAGGAATAATAAATACCTCAATTTTTTTTTAATCTTGCATGAGTAAAAGAGAACAAAATAACATGAAGAAAATGAAAACAATCATGCCCTCATCTTGCACGTTTTGTGTAAGGAAGCTCTGCTAGGGTTGATTCTGGATAACACCATTGTTATCTAGTTAATGATTTATATTCTGTCATGCTGTTCACACTGTTTTGGAAAAGCCCTATATATATGTTTTAAATCTTTGGACTTCTATAGATAAAAGCTGTTTTATCATAAAAGGCATTCTTTTTGAGAGCTGAATTCTTCGTGTTAATGAATTATCTTTAGCTGTTATTCAGTTTCTCTCTGAACCAGAAAAAGCAAAACTTTGTCCAAAGAACAGAAGAAAGAAGCTCCTCCTCTCTTCACTCTTCCAAAATTTCATGTATCCCTCCCATCTGTAGCTTGTAGCTTAGGTTAAATGCTGGACTAAGAAAGACTTGGAAAAGACTAGTTCTAAAAACTACTTAATTGGAATGGTTTACAGCTGATAATGATTTCTTGTTTCTTTATTGAAATGCTAATTCCCTATAAATTTACAAGGTTTGTAATTGATGCCCCCAAAGAAAAACAAAGGTGTATTTGGAAAAATTACATGCTTCAACAAACCAGTGTCACATACCATAAAATTAAAGGAAATACTTTTCCAATAGTATTCCTTGATAGCTAGTCATATGGAAGCACATTCAAAAATACCAAAAAAAAAAAGCCAAAAGTGATGGAAAAGTCCTCAATATGCTTCATGTTGAGTAGCCCTGGTTGAACTTTAAGACGATAGTGCTATACAAATAAAATTTAAATTAATCAAAGGTGTCCGGGAATATAGGAGCTAAACGTAAATGATTTGGGGAAGGCTAATTTTGATTCTGATCCTTCAAAAGTTTTTCCTGCACTGTTGTATTCAGAGCAACACCTAGACTAAAGGGAACCATCATGTGAATTAGAAAAAATGCCCATCTGGAGAACAGCAGCTCTGTCAGTGACTTTGTGCTGATTTTTAAATTCACCCACTTCTTCAAGATGATACAATTATGGCTTTGGAGTAGAGAAGCGTTGTATTTTGTCACCTAGATTGTTTCTTTTTTAGGGAATAACTGTACCTGGCTCAAATTACTGTAAGGCACATTTTTTTTTTCCCTTTCTCTATGGCCATGCTCTAAACTTCTTGTTCTTCCATTTACTAATTGAGGACAATTAAAATGGCAAAATAATTTAAGATGGTCTTTAAAAGAAGAGGTTTGCCAACGTTGATTTCTTTAGGGAACTTTGCAAAGAGTTAAATAAAGCCAATGTTATGTCAGCCACTTTGGATGCTTCAAGCCAGAAAGCCAGTTAATTCCAATAATGATTTATTTGTTTTCACTCAGTTCATGGAATCTTATGTTGTCAAGGATTTTGGAAGTTAATATTCTGGAAGCTTAAGTTGTCAAAGGTGAAACACCTGAACATCATTGTAAATGCTGTTATAAAATCAGTTTAAACGTTCAGTTCAGTCGCTCAGTCATGTCCGACTCTGAGACCCCATGGACTGCAGCAAGCCAGGTCTCCCTGTCCATTACCAACTCCCAGAGTTTATTCAAACTCATGTCCATTGAGTCGGTGATGCCATGCCACCGTCTCATCCTCTGTCATCCCCTTCTCCTCTTGCCTTCAATCTTTCCCAGCATCAGCGTCTTTTCAAACTCAACATTAAGGAAATTCCTTGTCTTATGGTTGAGTATATGAACACAAATTTTGGTAATGGTCAATGATGACTGTCATGAAATGAACAATGTTATTGCTCAATTAAGAAACCCTAAAGAGAGAGTCTTGGAATAAGTTGTAGTGGACTTATATTTCACAATTATACTTTTGCTTTTAAGAAAAAAAAAATAATTTTGGCAAAGTTTTCTTGAACTATTTTATAGGGCCACTGGTATAGTGAAACTATGTGTTATATACATATTTCAAAAGTTTTATAAATATTTATAGCACTCTTTCATTCTAGGGGAAAAAAATTTAGGGTGTATTTTAAATTAGATTTTCCCTAAAAAGAACAGTCATATTTTGAGCAAAAGTTAAAAAGTGACATGCTCTTTCTCTCCAAACCCATTTTCAATAGCTGCCCCAAACGTATTATCCCAACAGTCTGTAGCAGAGACTGGATCTCAGGCACATTTCCAGGGATTGCAGGGATTCATGGAGCAAGTGGAGGAGGATGAAGGTGGGACAGGGACACACAAGTTAATTGCTAATTGCTCTAATTGGTTGCCATCTGTCAGCTGTTAGCATTTTTGAGCTACCAATATTGATGTTATGTTATTTCAGATTGATATTTAATGAATCCATGAAGTGTTTCCATATGTGCTTTTGTCCCTAAAGAGTGATGATGATGTTGGCTCCATGCGCCTCATTTATAACTTAGATTTTTTCAGTGTACTCTAATCGTATTACTTCAGCAGTTGGGATGCACCCATTGTTTTATGAAACAAAAATCGTTCAATGGATGTTACTTTGTTATCTGTGGATTTTAAAGAGGTCATACTTAATTGAGTATTGCTTCACTAAGAAGTTCAGATTAAAACCAAAGTCTAATTGGATTTTACCAGAGCAACATCACCAATAATTTTAGAGGAGGTTCTGTTGGTCATAACACTGTGAATGTTAGCACCCATAAAAAGAAAAATCATATAATTGATATAGATGTTGCCATTGAGAAAAGTTAGTCATAAAATTTAAATGATTTTCCCCCACAAGATCTAGTGGATATTTACATATATGAAAATATTTGAATATTGCTTGGTTGGAAAAAGTTTCGATTGGTATCTCAATTAGGAATATTTCACAAGCAGGTTTATATGCATATAAGATAGCAAGAAAAATTTTTAAACTTTGCATTCCAAATAAGTTCTTCTAATCTTGTATCATTTAATTAAGAAGATTCACTCAATTGTTAAAAGGCAGTGGTGAAATCTCCATATCTTTGATTTTCTCTTGTAAATAAAAAACCATGAAAAATATCAGGAAAACAAAAACTAGAAATAAATACACCAGATTTTCATCTTTTTTGTAATGTTTGTAAATGTTAGTAACATATATTGGTTTCTGGTCAGACGTGTGAAGAGCTTGAATGTCCTCACTTTTATCTGCACATACACACAAAAAAGCTAAAACAAGGTCAATAACAATTTTTTAGACCCATTGGAGAACTGAGGTTATGAGAAACTACTGCCTCAAACTTAAAACTGGAGAGACAAGCAAATAGAGAGAAATCACATCTTGCCTGTGAAGTGTTATTGGAGCCAGCAATTGATAAGAACACTTCCAATAAACTCAAGTAATTACTAGAGGCTGAGCATGGACTAGATTGAGAATTCAAAATTTCTGGGGCCCCATCCTTAGAAGGTTACTCACATTTCCATGACATTTATAATACCTCCTGGACTCCTACCCGATTCTCAGATAAAAGATTAGAGAAAATTCCCCTCAAGTTTCTGTCAGGGGTAGTGAAAAAGTAACTGTTTTGAAATATACCTAGAGCTTTCTCTTCTCCTTAAAAAGGGCCTATCCTCAAGGAAAACTATTTTACCAAAGTCAAACCCACTAGGCTTTTCCAAGACCCAGACTGACCTTAGAAAGAAAATACCCAAACTCCAGCCCCCTCTAGCCCTTGAAGTGAGGGAAAGAAATATACAACTCCAGGCCCTGTAGATTTCCTTACTTACTGAAGGGGTGTGGGTGAAAGCTAAGCTGTAATTGTGATGGTCACAGCCCAAGCACACAGGTTCACTAAAATACCAAGACCTAATCAAGGGATTTGGAGAAGGAAATGGCAACACACTCCAGTATCTTTGCCTAGAGAATCCTGTGGACAGAGGAGCCTGGTGGGCTGCTGTCCGAGGGGTCGCACAGAGTCGGACACGACTGAAGCAACTTAGCATGCATGCATGTATTGAAGGAAATGGCAACCCACTCCAGTATTCTTGCCTGGAGAATCCCAGGGACAGAGGAGCCTGGTGAGCTGTCATCTATGGGGTCGCACGGAGTCAGACACGACTAAAGTGACTTAGCAGCAGCAGCAGCGATCAACGGATTATAAAATATTTTCCCTTCACCCACACCTTACCATCTCCCAATAGGCTTCTGTATAAGAGGGGATTACAGCTAAAAGAAAAGCAAGTTTCAAGCTCTATTTAAGAAAGTGTCTCTAGGGAAAGTCAAAGACAGCAGTGAGATAAAAATAAGGACATTAAAGGAAATTTTATTATCTGAGGCTATAGCTACAGCAAAGAATAAACACACCCTAAATTACTAACCATAACAAAGCCTCACATAAAAATTCTATTTACCTAATCTCCTTTTACTCAATACATCATGTCCAGCTTTCAATTAAAAAAAACAGATATAATAAATGGCCAAAATGCAGGTTGAAGAGAAAAAGCAAGCCTCAGAACAAAATTTAGATACGGCAGCAATTTTGGAACTATCAGACCGTGAATTTAAAATAATTCTGATTAATACATTAAAGGCTCAGATGGTAAAACTGGATTACACACAAAACCAGGTGGGTGGTATAAACAGGGAGACGGAGACACTAAGAAACAAAAGGAAATGCTAGGAACCAAAGGCACTGTAACAGAGATGAAGGCTGCTCTTTGACAGGCTCATCTGAAAACTAAACACAACTCAGGAAACTCAGTGAGCTTGAAGATATGTCAATAACACTTTCAAAACTCAAAAAAAAAATGAAACATTGAATATCCAAGAACTGTAGGATAATTACAAAATGTGCAATACACACATAGAGAAACATCAGAAAGAGAAGAATGAGAGAAAGAGGCAGAGGAAAATTTGAAGTAATGTTTACTGAAGTTTTACCAAAATTAATTACAGGTACCTCATGATAGATCTCAGAGACCATATGGAAGACAGAATTAATGAGTCCAATGTTAGAAATCTAAAAATAAATCAGGTAGAAGATCTATTATAAAAAGAAGAATGTCTATGAGAACTATCAGGCCCCATTAGAAAGGACAACACAAAGACAATGGATATCCCAGAAGAAGAACAGAGAAAAACGAGCAGAAAGTTAATTCAAAGAAATAATAATTGAGAATTTCCCAAATCTGGGGAAGGAACTAGATAGACAAACCCCTGAAGCTAAGAGAACAACTAATTATTTCAATGCAAAAAGATCTTCTCTAAGACACATTATGTTAAAATGTCAAAAGTCTATGACAAGAGTTTTAGCACCAGCCAAGTTAAAAAGACAGTGACCTACAAAGATATAACCTGAAATATACAGATGACATGACCCTTATGGCAGAAAGTGAAGAAGAACTAAAGAGTCTCTTGATGAAAGTGAACGAGGAGAGTGAAAAAGTTGACCAACATTCAGAAAACAAAGATCATGGCATCTGGTCCCATCACTTCATGGCCAATAGATGGGGAAACTGTGGAAACAGTGGCAGACTTTATTTTTTGGGCTCCAAAATCACTGCAGATGGTGACTGAAGCCATGAAATTAAAAGACGTTTTCTCCTTGGAAGAAAAGTTATGACCAACCTAGACAGCTTATTAAAAAGCAGAGACATTACTTTGCCAACAAAGGTCTGTCTGGTCAAGACTATGGTTTTTCCAGTGGCCATGTATGGATGTGAGAGTTGGACTATAAAGAAAGCTGAGCGCCTAAGAATTGATGCTTTTGAACTGTGGTGTTGAGAAGACTCTTGAGAGTCCCTTGGACTTCTAGGAGATCAAACCAGTCAATCCTAAAGGAAATCAGTCCTGAATATTCATTGGAAGGACTAATGCTGAAACTGAAACTCTAATACTGTGCTCACCTGATGCGAAGAACTGACTCATTTGAAAAGACCTTGAGGCTGGGAAAGATTGAGGGCAGAAGGAGAAGGGGACAACAGAGGATGAGATGATTACATGGCATCACTGACTCAATGGACATGAGTTTGAGTAAACTCTGGGAGTTGGTGATGGACAGGGAGGTCTGGCGTGCTGGAGTCCATGGGGTCACAAAGAGTCAGACACGACTGAGCAACTGAACTGAACTGAATCTACAAAGAAGCCCTCATTAGGGCTTCTCAAGAGAAACTACTGGGCAGAAGAGAATGCAATGGCACACAGAAAATATTAAATGTTAAAACTGCCAGCCAAAAATATTCTATCCAGCAATGGTATCCTTCAGACATGGAGGAGAAATAAAGGCTTTCCCAGACAAATAAAAGCTAAGGGGGGTCATTACCACTAGACTAACCTTACAAAATGTGTTGAAAAGAGAACTTCTACCCGAAAAGAAAAGGCATAAGCACATAAAACTTTTAGAAAGATGACAGAATCAGAAAACTGTGACTGTAAATATCAGAAGGTGGTTAACCACTTAATTATCACACAAAGATTGAAAGGGAAAAAATCAGCAGTTATCTATAAGATGCTTTATAGAAACTCTCATGGGAACCACAAAGCATAGATATAGAGCAGACAAAAAACATAAAAATAGGAAACTGAGAAAACATCATAGACATGGCAGACAGAAACACAAGGAAAAAGAAACAATGGTGATATAAAACAACCAGAAAACAAAAAACAAAATGGCAATTCTAAGTCTTCACTTATCAATAATCACTTGAATGTAAATGCATTAAATTTACCAAAGACAAAGGGTGGCTAAATGATTTAGAAACAAGACCCAACCATATGCTGCCTCCAGGAAACTCATCCCTGGTCTGAAAATAAACACAAGCTAAGAGTGATGGGATGGAAGATAATACTCCAAGAAAACAGCAGCTGAAATAAAGTAGGTGTGGCCATATTTAGATCAGATAAAATAGACTTCAAGCCAAGAAAACGTAACTACAGACAAAGATGGACAGTATATAATGATAAAGGGTACAATTCATGAAGAGGACATAACAAGTATTAATAATTATGCATCTTATATAAGAGTATCAAAATATATGAAATGTAATAAGAGACCTAAATGGAGAAATTGACAGCAACACAATAATGGTAGGAAACTTCAACAGCCCACTTCTATCAATAGATTATTAGCAAGGAAATAGCCTGAAGGGAAATATCAGACCCGATAAACTTGATAGATTTATACAGAACATTCCATCCAAATGCAGCAGAATACAGTCTTCTTAAGTGCACACAGTACAGTCTCAGGAATAGACCATTTTCAAGGATACAAAACAAGTGTCAAGAAATTTAAGAGGGCTGAAATCATATCAGACATCTTTTCTGAACACAATGGTATAAACCCAGAAACCAGTTACAAGAATAAAGGTGAAAAAATTCAAGTATGTGAAGACTAAACAACATGCTTCTAAACTACCGAACAGCTACTGTGTCAATGAGATAATCAAAGGCGAAATCAAAAAATATCTAAGGACAAATGAAAATGAAAATATGGTAATCCAAATTATCTGGGACACAGCAAAAATAATATGAAGTGAGAAGTTAACAGCGATACAGGTGTACCTCAAGAACAAGAAAAACAAAAATCAAACAATCGAACCTTATATCTAAAGAAACTAGAAAAAGAACATCAAAAAAAAAAAAAAAAAGCCCGAAATTAGTCAAAGGAAGGAAACAATAAAGATCAGAGTGGAAATAAATGAGAGATTTAGAAGACAACAGAAAAGATCAATGAAACTAAGGGCTGATCCTTGGACAGATAAACAAAATTGACAATTCTTTAGCTAGACTGAGAAAAAAAGAGAAGACTGAGGTAAATCAGAAGCAAAATAGTAGATGTATGAGGGGTACCACAGAAATACAAAGGATAAGAGAATACTATTAAAATGTATATGTCAAAAAATTGGACAACCTAGAAGAAATGGATACAGTCTTAGAATCATACAATCTTAGAAGACTGATTAATGAAGAAATAGAACAATTACTAGTGAGGAGATTGAAACAGTAATTTAAAGTCTCCTAAGCAACTGTAAGTTCTGGACCGTATGACTTCACAGGTAAATTCTACCAAACATTCTCAAGAAGATTTAATAACTATCCAACTGAAACTCTTCCAAAATACAGAGGGGGAAAGAATACTTCCTAACTCATTTTACAAGACAACAATTACCCTGATGCCAAAACTAAACAAGGACAACATAAAAACAGAAAATGACAGGTCAATATCTCTGAAGAGCATGGATGCAAAATTTCTCAATAGTGCTGCTGCTAAGTTGCCTTCAGTCGTGTCTGACTCTCTGTGATCCCATGAACTGTAGCCTGCAAGGCTCCTTTGTCCATGGGATTCTCCAGGCAAGAATACTAGAGTGGGTTGCCATTTCCTTCTCCAGGTCATCTTCCCGACCCAGGGATTGGACTCATGTCTCTTACATCTCCTGCACTGGCAGGCAGGTTCTTTACCACTAGCACCACCTGGGATTTCGCAATAAATATTAGCGAACTGAATTTCAAACACTAATTCAAGAAGATATATGCAGTGCTGTATTCATCACACCATTAGTTAAATAGTCAAGATATGAACAATATAAGTGCCCACTAATGGGTGAATGGATAAAGAAGATGTAAGATACATATATATATATGCAGTAAAATATAACTCAGCCATTAAAATAAAATCTTACCATTTACAATAATATGGGTGGACCTCGAAGGCATTATGCTAAGTAAAATCAGTCAGAGAAAAGACAAATGACATGTGATTTTACTTACATGTGGAATATAAAATGAAAACAAAACAAAACAAAACAAAAACAAGCAAACAGACACAGAGAACAGATTAGTTGTTACCTGAAGGGAAGGGCAGAATGGGTAAAGGTGGTCAATGCATTGGAAAAGAATGAAATCAAACTTCTGATGGTAAGCACACCGTAATATAATACAGATGTTGAAATAGTTTGTACACTTGAAACTTAGATAATGTTATAACCAATATTACCTGAAATTAATTAATTTTAAAAAGCAAAGAAAGCATAAATGGCAAAGGAGGGAAAAAGT
Organism: Bos mutus; assembly: GCF_027580195.1. NCBI lineage: Eukaryota > Metazoa > Chordata > Mammalia > Artiodactyla > Bovidae > Bos > Bos mutus. The sequence continues at coordinate 67,363,121 of NC_091628.1, forward strand.
CAAGTACAAATAGAAAACAGCTACAAAAGAGGAGATATTGGTCCAAATATATCAATAATCACTTTAAATATTAATGTTCTAAATATACCAGTTAAAGGGCTTCCCTTGTGGCTCAGTTGGTAAAGAATCCACCTGAAAAGCAGGAGACCTGGGTTCAATCCTTGGGTTAGGAAGATTCCCTGGAAAAGGGAAAGGCCACCCACTCCAGTATTCTGGCCTGGAGAATTCCATGGACAGTCCATGAGATCGCAGAGAGTCGGACATGACTGAGTGACTTTCACTTCCATACCAGTTAAAAGACAGAGACTGAGAGTGATTTTCATGGTGAATCAAATCAATGATCACGACACCAAGCGCAGATGTTTTCACCAGAGAATTCTACCAAATATTTAAGAAAGAAATGATACCAATCCCTCCAATCTATTCTAGAAAATAGAAGCAAAGGGGATACATCCTAACTTATTCTGGGAAGCCAGCATAATACCAAAATAAGACAAAAGTACTAGTATTACCAAGAAAGGAAAACTACAGACCAATATCTCTTAAGATCATGTTGGAATCCTTAACAAAATATCAGTAAGTCAAATTCAACAACATATGAAAAAAATTATATACTATGACTGGATGAGATTTATTCTAGTTGGACAAGACAACAATTGAAAATCAACTAATGTAATCCATCATATAAACAGGCAAATGATGAAAGATTATATAATGATTACTAACAGATGTAGAAAAAGCATTTCACAAAATTCATCAGCCATCCAGGACAAAATCTTCAAGTGAAATAGAGGTGAAACTTCCTCAATTTAACAAATATCTTCTATAAAAGCCTTACAGCTAACATTTTATTTAATGGTAAGTAACTAGATGATCTTCCCTAAGAACAGAAACAAGGCAAAAACAATCTCACCATTCCTATTTAGTATTGTACTGGAAACCCTATCTAATGCAGTAAGAAAAGAAAAGGTATACATATTAGAAAGGGAGATATAAAACCTCTTCTTTCTGTAAGTTCTTGGCTGTCTATGTAAAAGAATCCTGAGAATCAACAAAGGTTTCTGGAACCAGTAAGTGATAATAGCAAGTTTTCAAGATGCAAGGTTAATATACAAAAGTAAATCTGCTTTCCCAAATACCATCAATGAACAATTAGAAATGGAAATTTAAAAGCAACACAACTCATATTAGCAACAGTAGCTCAAGTACTTAGGTATAGCTCTAACAAAATATATACACGATCTAAGTGAGAAAAACTACAAAAATTAAATGAAAGAAATCAAGATCTAAGCAAATGGAATGATATTCCATGGGAAATCATGGGAACTCTTTTTCTTCTCAATTTTTCTTTAATACTAAAAGTGCTCCAAAATTAAGTCTAGTAAAATAAAAAATATTACCATGGACAATATTTCAGAAGAATAGAAAAAGGCTGAAAGAAAATATTCCAAAACATGTTGGCTCTAGATGATACAACTGTCTTCACTTCTACATACTTTGCAAATGTTCAGTGATTAGCAGTTTTGTTTCTTTAGGTGATATCCCCATATTTTTTATACCATAAAGTGCAATTGCTTTTAATTCACAAATAAGGATTATATTCTTGTGAAGCTTTCTGCTCTGTTCAGTCACTCAGTCATGGCCGAATCTTTGTGACCCCATAGAGTGCAGCACACCATGCTTCCCTGTCCATCACCAACTCCCGGAGCTTGCTCAAACTCATGTCCATTGAATCAGTGATGCCATGCAACCGTCTCATCTTCTGTCATCCCCATCTCCTCCTATCTTCAATCTTTCCCAGTATCAGGGTCTTTTCAAATGAGTCAGTTCTTCCCATCAGGTGGGCAAAGTATTGGAGTTTCAGTCCAGTCCAGTTTCAGCATCAGTCCTTCCAATGAATATCCAGGACTGATTTCCTTTAGGATGGACAGGTTGGATCTCCTTGCAGTCCAAGGGACTCTCAAGAGTCTTCTCCAACACCACAGTTCAAAAGCACCAATTCTTAGGCGCTCAGCTTTCTTTATAGTCCAACTCTCACTTCCATACATGACTACTGGAAAAACTATAGCTTTGACTAGACGGACCTTTGTTGGCAAAGTAATGTCTCTACTTTTTAATGTGCTGTCTAGGTTGGTCATAACTTTTCTTCCAAGGAGCAAACATCTTTTAATTTCATGGCTTCAGTCACCATCTGCAGTGATTTTGGAGCCCCCCAAAAATAAAGTCTGTCACTGTTTCCATTGTTTGCCCATTTATCTGTCATGAAGTTCTGGGATTGGATGGCATGATCTTAGTTTTCTGAATATTGAGATTTAAGCCAACTTTTTCACTCTCCTCTTTTGGTTTCATCAAGGGACACTTTAATTCTTCTTCACTTTCTGCCAAAAGGGTGGTGTCATCTGCATATCTGAAGTTATTGATATTTCTCCTGGCAATCTTGATTCCAGCTTGTGCTTTATCCAGCCCAGCATTTCTCATGATGTACTCTGCATATAAGTTAAATAAGCAGGGTGATAATATACAGCCTTGATGTACTCCTTTCCTGATTTAGAACCAGTCTGTTGTAGAGTTATAATCACTGCAGGTGGTGATTTCAGCCATGAAAGTAAAGATACTTGATCCATTGAATGAAGACTATGACAAACCTAGACTACATGTTAAAAAACAGAGACATCATTTTGCCAACAAAGTTCCAGATAGTCAAAGCTATGGTTTTTCCAGTAGTCATGCATGGATGTGAGAGTTGAACCATAAAGAAGGCTGAGCACCAAAGAGTTGATGCTTTCAAATTATGGTGCTGGAGAAGACTCTTGAGAGTCCCTTGGACTGCTAGGAGATCAAACCAGTCAATCCTAAAGGAAATCAAACCTGAATATTCACTAGAAGGACTGATGCTGAAGTCCAATACTTTGGCATCAGAGCCAAACTCCACCTATGCAAACAGCCAGCTCATTAGAAAAGACCCTGATGCTGGAAAAGACTGAAGGCATAAGGAGAAGGGGCAGTAGAGGATGAGATAGTTAGATAACATCACAGACTCAATGGACATGAATTTGAGCAAACTCCAGGTGACAGTAGAGGACAGAGGAGCCTGGCATGCTGCAGTCCATGGAGTCTCAAAGAATCAGATATGACTTAGCGACTGAACAACAACTAACCCTATTCTGTTAAAAAAATCTGAACTTCAAAACAAGCTTTAAATCATCACATATAAACATATAAAACGATGTTCACTTCACTTGATTTTTAAAAAACAAAATAAAACTGAATTATCACCTTTCACATATCACCCTGGCAAATTTAAAATGACTATAAACTAGGTTGTCAACACTTTCAGAAAAACTCACTTTCATACATTACTAGTGGAATACAAAATAATTCCCCCTTTGAGAAGAATTTGGCAACTCCTAGCAATACTACAGATCAATGTTCTTTTTCATCCAGCAACCCCAATTCTAGAAATCTATCCCAAAGGCACATTCTATAAATAGAAAGTGACACTGGGAAAAGATTATTCACTGCATCATTATCTGTAATGGGCAAAAGCTGGAAATCTATCAAATGATTAATAAAGAGTTGTTGAAATAAGTTTTGGAAAATCAAAACAACCTCACACTCCGCCAACAAAAAAGATCATGAAAGATCTCTCTATACTAATATGAATAATTTTCAGAATATATTTTCAAGTGGGGAAGACCAATAGGCCAGACAGGTATGACTTAAATCAAATCCCCTATGACTATACAGAGAAAGTGACAAATAGATTCAAGGGATTAGGTCTAGGAAACACTGCACCCAAAGAACTATGGACAGAGGTCCATACTACTATACAGGAGGCAATGTGCTGCAGTCCATGGCGCTGCAGAGTCAGACACACCTTGGCAACTGAACAACAGCAACCTGTCAAGTGAACATGATGTGGTGCAGGAAGGTGGAAATTGCAAGCTATGTTTAATAAGAAAAGGAAGAAAAAGATCAAATGTGATATATACATCCTTGTAATAACAATTGCTGCTGCTGCTGCTGCTAAATCGCTTCAGTCGTGTCCGACTCTGCACAACCCCATAGACGCCAGCCCACCAGGCTCCCCCGTCCCTGGGATTCTCCAGGCATGAACACTGGAGTGGGTTGCCATTTCCTTCTCCAATGCATGAAAGTGAAAAGTGAAAGTGAAGTCGCTCAGTCGTGTCCGACTCTAGCGACCCCATGTACTGCAGCCTACCAGGCTCCTCTGTCCATGGGATTTTCCAGGCAAGAGGACTGCAGTGGGGTGCCATTGCCTTCTCCGAGAATAACAATTGCTACAACCACAAAACCCTAAAAGATAATCCAGAAATTAATAACGATTACATACAATACATACTGTAGTAGGAATAGTGCAGTGGTGACAGAGATCAGACTTCCAAGTGCGCCTTTTTTTATAGCTCTAGTTGGGAGACCATTTTGTTGTTTTAAAATTTTTAAATCTAATTGAAATGAACAAAAAAGCAAGCCATAGCATTGAAACTAAAACAAAACAAGCAAACCTAATGTATAACAAATTAATAGCCAACCACCTCAGAGAAAAACAAAAAGATATTTCAATTAACAGTACTTAATTGTCCATCCTTAATAGAATGTACTTAACGCTAATAAAAAGCTAGAAGGAAATTTCAAGCTGCACTCAACAACTGGTGTTAGTAATACTGAAATTGATGCTTCATTTTAGTTTATAAATTTTCTAATTTAAAATATATAGTAAATTTAATCTTATTGATATAAATATGAAAATATGTATTTTATTAAAATATATATATTTTCTATATTTTTAACTTTTTGTTTTATACTGGAGTATAGCCCTTAACAGTGTTGCGATAGTTTCAGGCGCACAGCAAAGCAACTCAGCCATACATATATACGGATCTATCCTCCCCCAAACTTCCCTCTCATCCAGGCTGCCACATACCATTGAGCAGAGTTCCCTGGGCTATACAGTAGGTTCTCACTAGTTACTACTTCATACATACTAATGTATATATGTCAATCCCAATCTCTCAATTCACACATTACTAGTATACTCAGTTCAGTTGCTCAGTTGTGTCCGACTCTTTGTGACCCCATGAATTGCAGCATGCCAGGCCTCCCTGTCCATCACCAACTCCCGGAGGTCACTCAGACTCACGTCCATCGAGTCAGTGATGCCATCCAGCCATCTCATCCTCTGTCGTCCCCTTCTCCTCCTGCCCCCAATCCCTCCCAGCATCAGAGTCTTTTCCAATGAGTCAACTCTTCGCATGAGGTGGCCAAAGTACTGGAGTTTCAGCTTTAGCATCATTCCTTCCAAAGAAATCCCAGGGCTGATCTCCTTCAGAATGGACTGGTTGGACCTCCTTGCAGTCCAAGGGACTCTCAAGAGTCTTCTCCAACACCACAGTTCAAAGGCATAAATTCTTTGGCACACAGCTTTCTTCACAGTCCAACTCTCACATCCATACATGACCACATGGAAAAACCATAGCCTTGACTAGACGGATATTAGGATAAAGCAAATAAGCAGTAATTTTGATATTGTTAAAACCAGATTTTCAATGTAGGACAAAACATATTCAAGAATAAAATCAGTGATGTTTAGTATATCTCTGACAAAAAGGTGATGACAGAGGATGAGATGGTTGGATGGCATCACCAACTCAATGGACATGAGTTTGAGTAAACTCTGGGAGTTGGCGATGGACAGGGAGGCCTGGCCTGCTGCAGTCCATGGGGTCACAAAGAGTTGGACACGACTGAGAAACTGAACTAACTGACAAGTTGAAATGGCAATAGTACTTTTTTTCCCCTTCACTGAAAAGGCCTGGCAGACATAAATTTCCCCAGGAAACTGGCCCAAGACAGTGGGGATAACTGAATGGAGGTAACAGGGAAAAGGACACAAGAAAGGTATAAGGGGTTGACTTCATCTTGAGAATTCTGTTTTTCTTAATCTTCATAATCCTGCTTTTGGGCAAGCCCTGGGATATTTCCTAAAGAATATCTCCAGCCTCCTTTGATGTCTCCTTGGTCCAGAATTGGGGCTGTATCAGGGCATCTCCACCAGTGGGAAGTTGTTGCTGCTGTTGAGTCTCTGTATCCTGTCCAGCTCTTTGCAACCCCAGGATCTGCAGCACCCCAGGCTTCCCTGTCCTTCACCATCTCCCAGAGTTTGTTCAGATTCATGCCCATTGAGTTGGGGAATGCCAACTAACCATCTCACCCTCTGTCCCCTTCTCCTCTGGACCTCAATCTTTCCCAGCATCAGGGGCTTTTCCAATGAGTTGGCACTTCACATCAGATGGCCAAAGTATCAGAGCCTCAGCATCAAACCTTCCAATGAATATTCAGGGTTGATTTCGTTTAGGATTGACTGGTTTGAGCTCCTTGCTGTCCAAGGGACTCTCAAGAGACTTCTCCAGAACCACAGTTTGAAAGCATCAATTCTTCAGCACTCAGCCTTCTTTATAGTCTAACTCTCACATCCATACATGACTACTGGAAACACCATAGCTTTGACTATAATACGAACCTTTGTCGGCTAGGTGACGTCCCTGCTTTCTAATTCGCTGTCTAGGTTTGTCATAGCTTTTCTTCCAAGGAGTAAGCATCCTTTAATTTCACTGCTGCAGTCACTGTCTGCAGTGACTTTGGAGCCCAAGAAAATAAAGTGTGTCACTGTTTCCATTTCCCCCCTATCTATTTGCCATGAAGTGATGGGACAGGATGCCATGATTTAGTTTTTTGAATGTTGAGTTTTAAGCCAGTTTTTCACTCTCTTCATTCACCTTCATCAAAAGGCTCTTTCATTCCTTTTCACTTTCTGCCACTAGGATGGTATCATCCGCACGTCTGAGGTTGTTGATATTTCTCCCAACTTGGGATTAAAATGCAAAGTTTCAGGGGGCAAATTTTATTTAACAGTTATAAGCCCATATGTATATGGAGGTTCACAGGAAAAATATAATCAGAAGTAGGGCTTCCCTAGTGGCTCAGATGGTAATGAATCACCCTTCAATACATGAGACCCAGTTTTGATCCCTGGGTCGGGATGATCCCCTGGAGAAGGGAATGGCAACCCACTCTATTGTTTTTGCCTGAAGAATTCAATGGACAGAGGAGTCTGGAAGGCTACAGTCCATGAGGTTGCAAAGAGTCTGACATGACTGAGCAACTAACATTTCCACTTTTCACAGAATGTGACAATGGTATAGTCCAATCAGCCTCTAAGGAGCTGTAAGAACTCCGGCGAGTTGACAACCTTCTTGAAGTTTCTATTTTTTTTATTTATCTGTAAAATGAAGGGGAGGAAAGATGACCTCCCAGTTTCCTTTTAATAAAAGAAGGATATTGGAATATTCAATAGGACTTACTTTACAAAGCAGGAAGTCTATTATTGTATCAGTCAACCAAGATTCTGTGCTTTGGGGAGCCTGTGGACATGGGCAATAATTTTTTGTCCAAAAAGCATTCATTTTACAATAAGGGAGGAAATAGCATTTTCTGAGCATAAAAACACGCACTCATTTCCTTTAAAAAAAAAAAAAAAAACCCTAAGTGTTGGCTGTCAATGCACAAAAACAGCATAAAAACAATTTCCCTCTGTCAATTAGATTCTGACACACAGCCTTTTTTTTCCTTCAGGGCATTTAAAAGTACATTGTGGGAGTCTCTCTGTCCCAGAAAATAACTTGCAGTGCATAATTATTTTGAAGTTGTAAAACGGAGACAAAAGGAGAGATGCCTTGTGTAGATGGTACATTTCAGTCCTGCCCCCTTTTCCCAACACTTGAGTTGCTGTTTAGTTTTGCTTGAACAGTTTGCTGCTCTCTTTTTTGACTACCTCAAAAGAGTCATTTCTACACTAAAACACTGACCAAAACAATCACCCAGAGAATAAGACTTTCTTTTAAGTCTCAGTTCCTAATAGAAAGAAGAGGAATAACAGCAATGCAAAAATCTAACTTGTACATGAGAGAGCAATTTGAAGGCAGCAAAGTCTTTTTCTCAGAAAGGATAGACAGTTTGTCACACAATTACTCTGTGCAGCAGAAAACACGGTCTACTGCCAAGAAAAATTGACCATCCTTTCCTAAATCTTGAAAAGTATTTGAATTCTAAAAGATTAGTTTGGCATACAAATCAATTAACTCATTTGCTTCGATCTCCCATTCTTACCGTCGATGACACAATTATCTTGTCCCTGCTCCAGCCTTTTCCAAATCAACCTGATGATGCTCATTAATTCTACTTGTGACAGTATGACAGCTATCATTTTGCGTGTGAAGGGGCAGTAGGTGTCCTGGTTTTGAAAACAGAAATAGTGAAGATAATAAATGTCCCTGTAGTGATGAACAATGCAGTGCAAATTTGTTCAAAGCTCAATATCTTCCAACATAAAGGGGAAAAAAAATAATGAACCTACTTGAAGACTCACAGTATTTACCAACCTGCAGGGAGGGTATCTGGCTCCTTTAACTGCAGTAGGGAGCAAATAGACTCTGTGCTAGAACTGAACTCTGGTTGGAAAGTGAGAGGTTCCTGAGAAAAAGAAAAAGACTGCCTTTGTTTTACATTACTTGAAACATGAGCATTCTTGGTCTGTTACTAAGATTCAGGGGCAACCCAGGTAGGGAAGTACTAATGTCTGCAGAGGAGATGAACCTTATTTCACATTCAAAAATGATGTTTCATTAAAGATTCATTGAGGATTAGGTATAAGGCAAGGGCCCTTGGAGGAAGACTGGCCCAAAAGTCAGGCCTCCGCTCCCTTAATGGGAGAAGCCAGTCCAGGTCCAGCTAGGTACAAAGTGGCCACACAAGTGGCAGGGGTGACTCTTGGGTCAAGTCAGACAGGCTAGACACAGTGACAAATGCTGCTGTTCATCTGAAGCTCAAGCCCAGAAACCTTAGATACCTGGTTAAGAAAGATAGGCTGGTGGCAGGAGAAATGGCAGGGAGAAGGAAAAAAGGACATCCAATCTGGCAAAAAGAGCTACAAGTGGGAAGTGAATAGGGTCAGTACACTGGTAAATGAAGACATCTTGGGTTATGCTTGTTACTCAGGAAGCAGCAGAGCTTAGTGAAGTGTCCTGAGTGCATCAGTCAAGTAGCAAGCGATTCAGAGTTTTAATCTTCAAATCAGCTATTGATCTCCTCTACAGATTTGCAATGAATTCCTAAACCTCTCTAAACTTTTATGCATCTGCTAGATGGAGAGTAATCATCTATTCCTCCTATGTTGTTGTGAGGATGAAAGGAAGTAATGATTATAAAGAACTTCACCTGATACCTGCTAAATGGTCATCTTTCTCACTAATGCTAGCTGTAACGCCTGAGATTTTTAGTTATCAGCCCTTAAGTATTTAGATTGAATTGTCTATAAATGAAATGTGGGGAGCAAGCAAGGCAGGAGCTTGGCTTTCAGGGTCTCAGAGGATGACAAAAAAAAGAAAGAGAGAGCAATGGAAACTTTATCAGTAATAACTGTCTCCTTACACATCATTCAACCACTATGATAGTCAGACTGATGGCTATATACAGGGTCAGGAAGGGGCCATCAGGGCAAGCCCCTGCCTTTGAGGAGCTGGGGTGGTTGGACTTTAGCTTCACCAGGTTTAAGTGACAGGTTTTCAGTACTGTGGCCCTGAGTTCATTCTGTTTAATCATCCCTATGGTTTCATCATATAATTTTTCATGGCACAATAACTTTTAAAACACACATATATCATAGCACAACTAACTGTCCAACCAAAACTAGGAAAGTTCACTTTATAGGTATTTAAACACTCAAAGGGCTTCCCAGGTGCACTAATGCTAAGAACCTGCCTGCCATTGCAGGAGATGTAAAGGATGCGGGTTCAATTTCTGGATTGGGAAGATTCCCTGGAGGGAGACATGGCACCCTACTCCAGTATTCTCACCTAGAGAATCCCACTGGACAGAGGAGCCTGGTGGGCTACAGTACACAGGGTCAGAAAGGGTCGGACATGACCGAGCAGCTTAGAATGCATGCACACACTCAAAAGGAAAAACCTAGGAAAGAACCAAGTTGACAAACAGCTGGTTCTGATTCAAGATGAGTAAATGCCCCTTTGTCAGAAGTAACATCTGGGCCCTGGATCCCAGACCTACTTCAGCTAAGTGGCCCTCCAAATAGCTTCCTTTATACATTGGATGATGCAAAAATATTTGAAAATACCCGATCTATGAAAGTTCCACATTTGTGTCTGTGAGCCGTGAAGCAAAATATGCTCAAGGTCATATATCAGAAGCCTATGTCTTGATCAGCCTGAGCAGCTCTGGTACCCAGTCAGAGGCAGCAGGGAGGTAGAATTGCACCGTGATGGCGTAATTAAGAGTAAGAGGCATGAATGCAGGATTTTGCAATCACTCAGGCAAAAAATTTAATCATCTTGGGTTGAAGTCTTCTCACGTTAAATGAGAATACAAATACCTTCCTCAGAATAGGTACCCTTGACATACTGGTTAATTGAAGGAACAGAACCACTATACAAAGCAAAGAGACAGATATGTCATGAATTCACTGACATGTAAGGCCTGCCACACAGTCTGTCAATAAATAAAGTGTGTGTGTGTGTGTGTATCTGTGTAAGCATTATATGTGTTGTTCACACTTCTGCCACACATAAGCACATAACATACCGTATTGAGGGCCTCCTGCAAGCCTTGTGCCTGCTGCCAGAAATAGGGAAGCTTACATATCAAGATAAAAAGGTGATGAGGGAGGCATGGGTTCAGACGCAATTCATTCCACTATGACACACTAAAAGCTCTTTACATCCGCTTACTCCCCACCCCCACGTGCACAGAGAATGAGAGTCAACGGTCTTGTAATCATTTTCCCAACAGCCAGCTTACAAGGACCCACCCGCGTTGTACAAGGAAATTTCCAGCCAACAATTAATGTACATGGGACAGTGGAAGACCAAATAAATCTGAACAATGAAGGGGAAAGAGCTCCAGAAACAGTTTTCATAATCATTGAGCCTTCACTGGTATCGTTCTGTTTTATTCAAAATGGTTTCCCTCGCCAGTTGCACGGTATATTTTACACGTCAGCCGTCAAAGTGAGATTAGTAGTGTGTACGTTTTGAGAGAGCAATAGAGTACTTTAACCATCAACCGAAAAGTCTGAAAGTACCTTCGCTATGAGAATTGGTGGTTTCTCATTTATTTCTTACTCGGGCAAGAGACTGACAGCAACATGAGAGCCGCAATCATGCTCCTTCCTTCAAAGGAGACTCTATGCTGGCTCAGTGTCTGCTGCGGAAAATGCTAATGTCGGCTTCGTTCTGATTAGTTGTACTCAGAAAGTCCAGGAGAGGAATAAAAGAGGGAAGTCATAGGATAATTGCTTTTATTTCAACTCACTGCAGAGGGAAAATGCATGACAGATAATATAATACACATGCATCCAAAGAGGATCATTCAATTCTGATCAAGTGTGGGTCTCAAGAAAATGAAGAGCAAAACCTAAGCTGTCCCCAGATCTGAAGGACGAGAGAATTCCAACGGAAGGGGTGGGAATTCGTCTTTAAAAAGGGAATTCATCCATAAGGCATCTGAAAAATCATGGCTTTGCAGGATGAAACAAGACCATGGAGACCACCTTCCTTTTATTCTCCTCGTAAATTGGCATTTTCTGGCTGCTCTATAGGAAGCAATGAGAATTGGATAGAGCCCTAAAGGCTAAGTGTTTAACCTCCCCCAGCATGGGCTTATTTCACTGTGATTTAGATACCCACACAATGGAAGCTACTTCCCTTATTCGAGCAAGAAACAAAAGCAAGGGAGAAAGGGGGTCCCCAAATCCAATGGCCTGTCAACGTAACTGAAGTCAGAACAACTTGACAGGCTTGGTGACTGAAGAAGCAGCTGTCTGCCTCCTTCTAAGGGATGGTGTTCCCCTAACACCTTCCAGGGAAAGAGGCAACAAGAGTTCCATCTTTAAAAAAGATTCTGTCTGTTTTGTGATCGTGTTAAGACGTAGCCTAACTCAGGGTGTGCCCTGAGAATGGACATCTCTGTTTGTTGTAGAAAGTTCTTCAAACTACAGCTTATTGTGATCTGTGTCTAAAAGCTGCTATGAGGAAGCTCCAATTAGGTAGCATTCCATTACTCTCCAAATCATTACAGCCCCAGAAACAGATGCTCTTACAGTTCATTGTGCTTTTTTTTTTTCCTTTTCTCACGCAGGTATCTGATTTGAACAGAAGCAGCCAGACCATTTTTTTTCTCAGGAGGAACAGATTAGAGAAAGGGTATCAAAGAGAACAATTCTGCAAGCAGCTAACTATCAACTGAGTTAGACAAGTGCAGTAAGATCAGAAGTTGTTTTCTGGTGCTGTTTATGGTTTCTGATTTAACAACACAGAGCACTGGGAGTGAACATTCAGTATCAACCACGACAATTTCAAAACGGAGCTCAGAAAGAATAGCACAAACATCCGGTAAACTCTTTTCCATCACTTAAATCTCCAAAGCACCAAAGCACAATCTTACTACACAGCAAGACATTAATTTCACACACTGTTACCTGAAATGCCCAAATTATTTTGATTTTATTTTTAATTGACCATCATTTGAACATTATTTTTCATATCTTTTATATGTTAAAGGTTGAAGAGCATAAAATTTAGGAATCTGAGTTCTGTTCTGTCCTGGCTTTGATTCAGTTAGCTGTGTGACTGAGACAGGTAATTACAAAGGAGCTGGATTACATCACTGCTAAAGTCCCTTCTAATTTAAAGTTTTTTTCAAAATATTTGCAGTCTTCTCATGGAAACTGTTGACACTTTAGTGGCAATTCTCTACCTAAGGAGCTAATGCTATATTGAGAATACTGCATATGGCAAAATCAATGGAAAAAAGGAAACCATTAAGTTTTATTATACATCCACTCTTTTGCATATATTGAATTATTTAATCTTAACAATGAGCCTATAGGATATTCATGCCTGTAGAAATGTCAATCAGGCTCCTCTGTCCATGGAATTCTCCAGGCAAAAATACTGGAGTGGGTTGCCATTCCATTCTCCAGGGGATCTTTCTGACCCAGGGATCGAACCTGGATCTCCTACATTGCAGGCAGATTCTTTACCAACTGACTCATCAGGGAAGCAGTAACTGCCAAAGCTAGGGATTAAAGCTTGAGTAGCCTCAAAGTCCACAGACTGAAGTCCTCAACAGTGATTCCTTTGTGTATTAACATTCTCTTAGAAATGTAAAAACATAGAAAATATAGTTTTCCAGGTTTTACTTGAAAAGAACATCAACAATGGCATTTCTTTTAGACTTAAAGTTCCTTGAAGGCCACAGTGATGCCATTCATTGCATCGATAGGGTCAATGAAGGTATGTCATACATTGAGTATTTTCAATAAATACTAGATAAATGGATAAATTAATTGCCTTATAGGTGATAAATGACTGAAAATTTTATCTAAATATGAATGAGTTCTGCAGACATATTTGTCCCTGAAAAATAATACAAATTCTTGAAATGTTATGATTTTTTTCTAAATGTTTAGCTTATTCCAGGAAACAATATTATAACATTTAAAGGGAAAAATCTGAGAACGTTACAATATTTAAAAGGTGTAACCATAATGTATTAGGATATGAATGCCCAAATTCAACATAGCAAAAGTTACAACGTCATTAAAAGAAAGTAAAGTATGTACAATCTTGATAGGTTCAAGTGATTCATAACTATAACTTGCGAGTATCCATGAAGTATTGCTTTTTCAGGAAATCCTCGAAATAACTCAACATTTAATCCAAATTTATTTATCTACCTGAACTGAGAATTTAACAAATACAAATCAATACTTTGCCATAAGCATTATAAACTCCAGTCTTTTCTACACTAATATCTTTCATCTTTTATATTGAATATGGCATCTCTTTGAGTCAGTTTAGAAGAGAGATTACCAATTTCAGCTTCATGGTTTTTAATTGTATCACTATTTGTACAGAAAGGAGGTATAGCATCATGTGAACAAAATTTTAATACACTTTATAAAAAATATTTCCAAACTATCAGTCTTTGAGCTGTTTTCACATTGTGTTACAAACCAAAACACCTTTATGAAAGAACTATTGCCACGTAACGAGTTTGGCACCATGGCAGAGTTCTCCACATTCTAAATCCATTTTACAAAATACACAGCTCATTTTCTACTGTCTTTATTTACCTGACTCAGAGTTCTGATTATCCTCAAGGCATTGATCCTGTGTAAGTGAAAACTGTATTATAGTTCTGCCCCAGATTTCTAATGGATACTATGGAAATAAAAGGAGACCTGGGAAAAGACCACATTGAACACATTTACCATCCCTTCCACAAACACATATCCCTCAGCAAAGAGATGTGTGTAAAGACATCAGCATACAAAGATAAATAAAATGGGATATAAGTTGATAGCCACACAATTTTGTCACCTGCCAAATAGAACAGCAATATGAATCAGCAGACACAGAGAAGCTGAATTCAAGCAAGCGCTGAAAAGAATCAAGGAGCAATGCAATTTGCGAAGCACACAGAGTACCGATCTAACCAAAATGATGACATAACAGAGTTGGAAGGACAGGACATGGGAAATGTGTGTGTGATCAAGCTGACTCATCTTCCACAGTAAGATGCCAACATTTAATGTTTGCCGTTGAAAAAGCAAAGAGTAGAGATAAAAAGCATGTTATTTAAATATATGGAGAGAATAGTAAAGTTAATGTTTTGGTTTTTTTTTTTTTAATAGTTGAAAAAATTGGTTACCTCTGAGGAATGGGTGGGGCTTCCCTGGTGGCTCAGTGGTAAAGAATCTGCCTGCAACGCAGGAGGCGCAGGAGCCATGGGTTTGATCCCCAGGTCGGGAAGATCCCCTGGAGGAGGAAATGGCAACCCACTCCAGTGTTCTTGCCTGGGAAATCCCATGGACAGAGGAGCCTGGAGGACTGCAGTCCATGGGGCCGCAAGTCAGGCACAACGGAAACCACTTAGCGTGGAGAAAGGGAAATTTGGAGTGAGAAAGGGGTGATGCTGTTTTTCACCTGAGGACGTACAGAATGTGTGTAGACAACATGAATTTGTAACTTTAATAAAAAAACAAAGTAAACCCAACAAAATAAATGATCATTCTCATGCTCTAATGACAATGAAACCATCCTAAGGCCCACATACACACAGAGTTCTCTAAAGAGCTTTTTTCCCCCATGCCACGTTTATCAAAATATGGCATTAGACTGAAAGCTCTCATGAGTTAGAACAGCACATGGCCTGGGACTAGTAACTTAACCACTCAGGAATCCATTTTTCCACCTATTTTAATTTTTGGAACATAAATTTTGTTAACAAAATAATATTGTATCCAAACTTTTAATTGTGTTGAAGAATGGGTTTCATTACTTATGTTAGCAATTACATATGCCTTTTTCAGGGGCTTCCCGGTGGTTCAGAGGTAAAGAATCGCCTGTCAGTTCAGGAGACGTAAGAGACAAGGGTTTGATCCTTGGGTAACGAAGATCCCCTGGAGAAGGAAATAACAACCCACTCCAGTATTCTTGACTAGGAAATCCCATGGACAGAAGAGACTGGCAACCTACAGTCCATAGGGTTGCAAATAATAGGACAGCGACTAAACCAACCACCCAATGCCTTTTTCTCCCTCTGTGTCTCTCTTGTCCCTTTGCTCTCACTTTCTCTTTTTGCAGTGTTAGGCCTGATTATTGCTCCTACCAAATGAGCCAGGTAGGATGGGAGTACTCCAGTATTGACACTGTATCGGAAGATGATACCATACATGGTGAATCCAAATAAAAATCACTAAGAAGTATTCTGTTGGAAGGAAGGCAATGTAGTAAGAATTCGAACCCAACTAGCCTAGATAGCATATTCAAAAGCAGAGATATTACTTTGCCAACAAAGGTCCCTCTAGTCAAGGCTATGGTTTTTCCAGTGGTCATGTATGGATGTGAGAGTTGGACTATGAAGAAGGCTGAGCACCAAAGAATTGATGCTTTTGAACTGTGGTGTTGGAGAAGGCTCTTGAGAGTCCCTTGGACTGCAAGGAGATCCAACCAGTCCATTCTGAAGGAGATCAGCCCTGGGATTTCTTTGGAAGGAATGATGGTAAAGCTGAAACTCCAGTACTTTGGCCACCTCATGTGAAGAGTTGACTCATTGGAAAAGACTCCGATGCTGGGAGGGATTGGGGGTAGGAGGAGAAAGGGACGACAGAGGATGAGATGGCTGGATGGTATCACTGACTCAATGGACGTGAGTCTGAGTGACCTCCGGGAGTTGGTGATGGATAGGGAGGCCTGGTGTGCTGCGATTCATGGGGTCACAAAGAGTCGGACGCGACTGAACTGAACTGAACTGAACGGGTTCAAATCTCAGCTCCATCTCTGAGTAGCTCTGTGATCTTAAACAAGTTACTCAACTTCTGTACTCCTACTTGTAAATCTCTAAATAAAGTTAATAATAGAACCTCCTAAAATTGTTGCAAAAATAGAAGGATTTAATGTGTTTAAATTCTTAGAACAATGTCTGAAGTAGAGCTAACACACACTGATGTTAATTTCATTATTACTGACTTCAACAAATAAGCATTTGGTTGCTATATGACTGGGAATGAAAGAAAGAGCTAGTTTCATGAGAAAGAATTACAAATTCCATTAATATATTAAAATAGCATTTTCTCTGTACTAATGGAGCTCTTTATTCCCTTTACTAATAGAGGTATATTGCTTGTGCAAGAAAGCATAGACTTTTTATTTCTACAGTATTAAGATCTTGGTTCCTTATGACTGCAGATATTTAGCTTTTGGTTAATTGATAATACTAAAGTCAGTAGAGTTCATACATCTCCCCTAGATACTTAGTAAACATGAGTTTACAGTGATAATATGATCCAGGAGACCTTAACATAAGAAGATTACTTTTTCTTCTTGCTGCTTGTTAATTTTCAGGATTTAATTGCACAGCTTAAAAGTAATGTGTATCTTGCAAAGAAAATATTTACAAAGGGCAGGTAAGAGAACACACAGAAGAATTGATCGTGTACAAAATCAGCATTCCACATGCTATCACTTGCAGTATGAATGGAAGTGGTCAGTACACAGAGAGGCACTGATAAATTTCTGTTTGAAAATTGTAATAGCCTTCTCAGAGGTCATTCTACTTCCAATCACTCTTATATCCACCTGCCCACAAAACCCTATCAGATACTGTTGCAATCATAGCAGTACCCTGCTCAAACGTCTTCAGCAGCTCCCCACCTGCTGTAAGAAATGAATTTCATCTGCTTGATCCAAGGCACAGCACAATGTGACCCACACTTTCTAATGAGCACAGAACACACTTGGCTTGGCTTTGCAAGATACTGAAACAGAGCAGAACCCTGTGGTCTTTGCCCTCCCCTGCCCCACATCTTCTGCCTGCCTTTTGGAAAACCTTAGTCAAAGAAAATCAGAGAAGTAAGAAACGTGTAAACAAAGGAAAACAGTCAAAGCAGACTAAATTCTAATAACGTAGTCATTAAGCATAGTCAAGGACCTTAAGTTCTTTCTCAAGGGTGATAGATAATACTCTGAGCCATATCCAGTGAATTGTCTTTATAGATACTGAAACCTCAGGTGGAAGAAGTTAACTATGTGATGACCAGACCATATCCACCAAATAAGCTGTCACAATTCCTAGAAGTAGCTTCAAAGAACAAATGGACCCTGGAACTGAAGGTTGACTATACCTAAAACCATCAAGATGACACTGGTCACACCACTGATAACCAATCTGAAGATGGCTGTCAGAGCTGACTGCTATTTCTGCATATAATCCCCTCTCTCACTTCTGTCTATAAAAGCTCTTGCCCCACTGGTTCTCGGGGTGGGGGAATGGGGGAGTCAGCCTTTGGACAGATGTTCACCCACCCCTGCCCCCAGTTTCTGACATCTGAAATAGAGCCAACTTTCCTTTCCACCAACCTGGCCTGTTGATTGGCTTTAAAGCGGCAAGCAGCCAGACCCCCTCCTTTTTGGTAATACCACCAAAGCAGAATATTTTTGACTCTTCTTAATTGCACCCTATAACTATAGTCATCTCAAAGCCTATAGTAAGGCTTTAATCCACAATATTTGCCCACATGAGTCTACATGATAGCCCACCTCTGACCTTTACTGAGTTATACTGATTCTTTACTTATTAAATCAAAGAGCATATCTTCACAAAGCCTCAGATTTTTCTTCACAACACTTATACAGTGTTTTTGTAGCTATTGATATATTTTAATCCTTCTTATGTTGTCATATATTATCTATAGCTACCAAAAGATGGTAGTTTCATGGAGGACAGACTCTTACAGTTGTCTTTTAAAAAAGTAATTCATAGAACTTGGTAAAATGCTTTGAACATAAACCATGTTTAATACTTATTGAATTAAACTGAGTTATAGTGACCACACTTACCCAAATCTGCCTTCTTAAAACAGTCAGAGATTAATTTTTCAAGCAGTAAACCTGTCTGCCATTATATAAATGATTTTCTAATACCAAATGCTTAAAAACCCAACAATGATTAAGTTAATCTTAGAGACAGTGCACCACTCATTAACCCTGAAAAATCATTATTGAAAACCTTATTTTATGTTTCAGTTGCTAAACTAAAACAAGGGACTGGGTTATCACATTAGAACTCCATGAATCAGAGGTCTTATCTACTTTGGTCTTCTTTGGCTGTTGTAACAAGTCACCACAAACACAGTGACTTAAAAACAACACAATTTTTATCTTACCATTCTGAAGTCAGAAGTCTGAAATAGGTTTCACTGGGCTAAAATCGAGGTGTCAACAGAGCTGCATTCCTTTAGGGAGAGCGAGGAAAGAATCCATAACCTTGGCTTTTCTAACATCTAAAGGCTGCTTCCATTCCTCACCTTGTGGTCCTAGTCCCCATTTTCAAAGCCAGCAGCAAAGTTAGGAGTCTGAGTCCTTACCATTCTGCCCTTTCTACAGTTCTCACTCATCTGCATCCTCTTATACATAAGTAGGCTTCAGTCTGAGGTCTTGTGATTATCTCAGACCAATCCTGATGATCCACGTTAATTACCCTGTGGCAAAATCAGCTGATTCACAATCATCTTAATTACATCTGCAGCCTTAGTGCTTCTGTGCCCTTTGTTATTGTTCAGTCGCCGAGTTGTGTCCGACTCTTTGCAACCCCAAGGGCTTCAGCAGGCCAGGACTCCTAGTCCCTCCCTATTTCCTGGAGTTTGCCCAAATTCATGTCCATTGACTTGGTGATGTCATCCAACCATCTCATCCTCTGTCTGCCCTCTTCTCCTCCTGCTCTTAATCTTTCCCAGCAAAAGCGTCTTTTCCAATGAGTCAGCTCTTCCCATCAGGTGGAAAGTATTGCAGCTTCAGCATCAGTCCTTCCAATGAGCATTCAGGACTGATTTCCTTTAGGATGGCTGGCTAGATCTCCTTGAAGTCCAAGGGACTCTCAAGACTCTTCTCCAGCACCACAATTCAAAAGCATCAATTCTTCAGCACTCTAGGGCATAACATATACACAGATACTGAGATTTGAGATGTGGACATATTAATGCTTAATAGGTCAATATTCTTACCACAGCTAGTACCAAGCTTTACTAATGGATTTAAAGAAAACAAGCAACAGAGAGGCACAGGTGAACCAGGTCAGCCATCCATATAACTCCCCAAGTCCTTAGCACTCTAAATATTCACTCTCTGGCCCGTTCAGAACAGAGGGCATCTCTAAGTTATACAAGTTACTTTCACAGCAAGCAAGGAGCATTTCTATTGTTAAACATCTCCAATTTGTACTCAGATCATTTAATGGCTTTCATGATACCCTCCTGGCTTTCCTGGTAGCTCAGACAGTAAAGAATCTGCCTACAATGAATGAGACCTGGGTTCGATACCTGGGTCAGGAAGATCCTCTGCAGAAGGGAATGGCAAGCTACTCCAGTATTCTTGCCTGGAGAATTCCATGGACAGAGGAGCCTGGCAGGCTACAGTCCATGGGGTCTCAAAGAGTCAGACACGACTGACCAACTAACACGTTTATATCTTCCAGGGAATCTTGCTTCATAAATCTATCATATAAAATGATTCTTAAAACAAGGATACTCTGTTAAAAACTTTCTACTGCTAAGTACTGTTTCCCTGCTGCTGCTGCTGGTAAGTCGCTTCAGTCGTGTCCAACTCTGTGTGACCCCAAAGACAGCAGCCCACCAGGCTCCACCATCCCTGGGATTCTCCAGGCAAGAACACTTGAATGGATTGCCATTTCCTTCTCCAATGCATGAAAGTGAAAAGTGAAAGTGAAGTCGCTCAGTCGTGTCAGACTCATAGCGACCCCATGGACTGTAGCCCACCAGGCTCCTCCGCCCATGGGATTTTCCAGGCAAGAGTACTGGAGTAGGGTGCCATTGCCTTCTCCAACTGTTTCCCTAGCCAATGGCATTAATCTATTTACTATGACATGCTGATGCTAAAAGGGATACAATTATATGAAGACAGAACCTGTTTTTGAGGAGCTCAGTTTTAGTAGAAGTAAATAAGGAACTTCAAAATCAGACTAAGTGTGCTATGTGCTGCTAAAGAAACAGGACTCAGTGTGAAATAATGGCAAGCCATTGAAAAAATAGTCAGATATGATTAGAAGGTGGGCCTACATGGAGATGGGCTTCCCAGGTGGTGACAGTGGTAAAGAACCTGGCTGCCAATGCAGGAGACATAAGAGATGTAGGTTTGATCCCTGAGTGGGGAAGATCCCCCTGGAGGAGGCCATGGCAACTCACTCCAGTATTCTTGCCTGGAAAATTGCATGGACAGAGGAGCCTACAGGCTACAGTCCACAGGGTTGCAAAGAGTCAGATACGACTGAAGCAACTTTGCACACATGCTATATAGAGATAGGAAAATACACTCAAAATTTTACTACCTAAGTAAAGAGGAATGCTCCTGTGTCCTAAGGAAAGCAGAGTGTGGAAATAAGAGAAAAGTCATTGGGAAATGAACATGATATTAAATGTTGGCAAGAACTTGGAGCAATTGAAATTCTTACACATTCCTCATGCGAAAGCAAATCATGGAATATTTATCAATGGAATACTATTCAACAATTCAAAGAATAAACTACTGATACAGGCAACAACATGGGTAAAGCTCAAAAGTCATCCCGCTGAGTGAAAGAAGCCAATACAAAGGATTACAAACTGTATAGTTTCATCTGCATTAAAATATAGAAAAGGAAAAGTACAATGACAGAGAGTTGATCAGTAATCGTCAGAGGTCAATGGTATAGGGAAAACACTAACTGCAGAAGGATATACGGGAAATGTTCAGAAAATCAAATTTTCTCTATCATGATCATGGTGGTAATTACAGAAATTATGTATTTGTCAAAACAATAAACTGTACTTTAAAAAGGATAAATTTTATTTTATCAAATTATACTTTTAAAATGCTTGTTAAAGAAAACAATTAAGCACATTATTTTATGGGAAATACTTTGCATATAAATCAAAGAAAAATATTAACTCAAGGCTAGAAATAAATAAGTCTTGCTACAGAGCAATCATAGTCATTGGTGATGTATAAATGTATTCCTCTGGATTATAATTTAATCCACTGGATATTATGCCCATGTCTGATTAACCCACCAAATTATTTTGTATGTACTTTTTAAAATTAAAATTACTGAATTACTTCTTTAGTGTATCATCAGATCATACAGGCATTCCTTCATTTTTCATAATATAAAATAATAAAACTTTAAAAAGGAAGTTGAGACCAGTATCCCTTTGCAGAAAGCAGTAAAGGAAATAAAAAACTAGAATTCTCAAATTCAATGTGGACTCTATTGACCTTTGTGAATTTTTTATTATATTCTTACTTTTCTCTTACTTGTCCTTCATAAAAGTATATTGAAACCACCTTTATGAAGGCTTTGATCTCTTTAAGAATTATTCACTTTTTAACTCACTTCATTTTTATTAATATCCTATCATCTCCAAACATTCATAAGGACACACACACACACACAAATCACATACACACACAATTAAAAGTCTATATTTATCTTCAGGAGGAAATTTCATAGGCTTTAACCATTGTTTTTGAAGGTTGAATAATTACCTGGAATCTTGAAACTATTTCAAAATAGAGTTGCTAAGGTTTCAAAAAAAAAAATCTTAACTGAGTAATCTATAAAATAGAATGTGTTTCTGTTAATTAACCACCTAATGAATAACCTATGATCTCTTAAGTGAATATCTTGTTGTTTCAGAAATTTCATCTCCGCCTAGTCAGAAGAATGCAAGAGACAATCTCTTCCTTTGCTTAGGAAATTAATCACTCTCAAGAGATGGTGACCCCATATTTTCATGTTTGGGGTGCAAAGATAGTTGATAGTTGATGTATGAATATTCTGAGTAGACAGAATCTAAGTAGATTATCAAGTAGTTGAAATCAGCATTACAGTATTTGTGATTTTAAGAACACCTAAATTTTATGTTCTTCATGTCATAAAATATCTCCAATCTAAAATTTCCACTGTATTTTAAATACAGCTCCTCCCAACAAATAATTATTCACCATTAATATCCTTGAAAACATTGACATCATTCGTGAAATGTATTCCTGAAACAAAAGAGAACTGGTAGGCCATTATTAGCTACTAAATCTAAGTAAAGATTAGATTACAAGATTCAGTTCAGTTCAGTCGCTCAGTCGTGTCCAACTCTTTGCAACCCCATGAATTGCAGCACGCCAGGCCTCCCTGTCCATCACCAACTCCCAGAATTCACACAAACTCATGTCCATCGAGTCAGTGATGCCATCCAGCCATCTCATCCTCTGTTGTCCCCTTTTCCTCCTGCCCCCAATCCCTCCCAGCATCAGAGTCTTTTCCAATGAGTCAACTCTTTGCATGAGGTGGCAAAGTACTGGAGTTTCAGCTTTAGCATCAGTCCTTCCAAAGAAATCGCAGGGCTGATCTTTAGAATGGGCTGGTTGATTAGCACCCACAAAACTATACAGCACACAAAGCAAGTTATAGAATGAAAGGAGCAGAGAGTAATAAACTCATGGCACAAACTTTTGCATTTTGACTTGTCTCAATTAGCCTATTTGATGTATTTGTCAATAATAACTTTTAATAATACTTAATCCTATTCTCTAATGCCTTCCCTTCTCTAGTTTGAAAATTTTTCAGTATTTGGAATTAGTGACCAACTCTTCTTTCATAAAAGAAAGAATAGCTTTCTCTTAACATGTCCATTATTTCTCACTTTCTTTCTCAGTCTCTGACCATTTCATTTGTCTCTTCTCCTAATTGCTTCTAATCCTTTTGCTGCTTAAAACTAGACATTCCTCAAATTTTTTCACAGCTTTATTTTTCCTTTCAATCTTCCAGCTTGCACAGCCTGACCATTTCAACATTATGACTATCATAATGTGAAGGACTCCAAAATTTATAGTTCGCCAAACTAACCACTCTTTCCAATTGTATTACGATACATCCAACCCCTTGTAGGACTTTAATATCTATCTCCAAGTACCACAGGTATTTCAAACTCTTCATGTACAAAGGTAAATTAGCAATTTCTCCTTCTCAGACCAGTTCCTAGTCCTAAATTTCTATTTTCTTCAAAAATACCAAATTCTTTCTGCTATCCAAACTCAGAATCATATATTCTTATTTCTTTCATTCCTCACAATCAGTCACAAAGTCACATATTTTCTTGACATTGCAGCCTTGTTGGCTCTCTTTTTTCCTATTTCTAGGACTACCTTTCTCTTATAGGTTCTTAGCTGAGCTGTTAAATGAACTTCTGATTTTTTTAATTTATTTTTTTATTGAAGGATAACTGCTTTATAGAACTTCATTGTTTTCTGTCAAACCTCAACATGAATCAGCCATAGGTATACATATATATATCCCCTCCCTTTTGAACCTCCCTCCCATCTCTCTCCCCGTCTGATTTATTTTTTTAACATTTAGTTTCTCTCCTCTGTAATGAAAACAGCACATGGTCATAGGATTAAATCTCTACTTGTGATTTACTTACTTTTTGAAAAAATGTAAATGACTTCCCTTGTTGATGAATATAGTGCACACTCTCTTACTGGATATTTGGTAATGTTTGAATGGGTTCTCAATTTTTTTTTTTCTTTAATTGGAGTGTAGCTGCTTTACAATATTGTGTTAGCTTCTGCTGTACTACAAAGTAAATCAGCTATATATATGCATATAGGCCCTCGCTCTTGAGCCTCCCTCCCACCTCCCGTCTCCCCTCCCCTCATCTCACCATCTAGGTCATCACAGAGCAGGGAGTTGAGCCTCCTGAGTTTCCACAGCGGCTTCCCACTAGCTATCTATTTTACACATGGCAGTGTATATATGTCAATTGCAATCTCCCATTTCTACTGCTCTTTCCCCACCCCATATCTACATGTCTGTTCTCTATGTTTTTAGCCTTCTCCCACTCTACTAGTCTACCTTCATTAAAATCCACCTGGATTACTCACAAATCTTTGCACATATGTTTCATTTTTTAATCCCTATGCCTTTGCACATATGGATTTTCCATCCAGCATAATTTCTCCCATTTCCTCTAGTTGAAATCTTACCCATATCTCATTTTAAATGGGGCTTTCTTCGTAAAGCTGTCATTACTCTCTGATGAAAAAGGATCTTTCTCAACACAAAATTTTCATAGACATTTACACCAGGGCCTTCTGCCTAGAGTATAAGTGTGCCTTATCTTCCCTACTAGCTTACAACACTCTGAAGGGAGGCACCCGGTCTTATTTTTGTATCACCCTACAAACATGGTTACAATATGCATGATCAATAAATGAACTGTTTAAATAATACACAATGGTCAAGAGAGGCCAGAAAGATCTGTGAAAATATGTGATCAATACAAAGACAAGAGCTACTGATATAACAGCAATAAATCCTATGATCCCTCTAATATATTGCCAGAATGGCTCTAGGCACTGGTAAACACATTTTACCATAATTTGAGTATGGTAATCTAGATGTTGTCTTATCTTTCTTGTGGGTTTGAATTTTTTTTTTTTTTTTTAGGAAATGCCAGCAATGCTGTTTGGTAAATAATAAAATTACAGGTGGTATTAGGTTCTCCCTTCCTTTCAAATTTTTCCACTGATAATTTCCATTAAATGAATTTTGTGGACAATTCCCCAGCATATAATGTACATTTGGAGTTCTACATGAGCCAATCAGATATTTTCAGATATTTCATAGAAATGATGAGAGAGGGGAGAAAAACGGTTCAATAGCCAGTCTATGGATGGTCTGCAGTGCCTTAGGGTGGAGAAGGCAGTGGCAACCCACTCCAGTACTCTTGCCTGGAAAATCCCATGGACGGAGGAGCCTGGTAGGCTGCAGTCCATGGGGTCGCTAAGAGTCCGACACGACTGAGCGACTTCCCTTTCACTTTTCACTTTCATGCGTTGGAGAAGGAAATGGCAACCCACTCCAGTGTTCTTGCCTGGAGAATCCCAGGGAAGGCAGAACCTGCTGGGCTGCCGTCTATGGGGTCCCACAGAGTCAGACACAACTGAAGCGACTTAGCAGCAGCAGCAGCAGTGCCTCAGGGGAAGCAATAGAGCAAGTTAGTTAAACTTAGATCCTCTGAAGTTGGACTGTCTGAAGTTGGACTGTCTGACTTTAAATCTATGATTCAATTTTACCTAGCTTTATGACCATGATCAAGTTCCTTAGTCTTGCAAAGCCTCAATTCTGTAAAACAGCAGTAATAACCTAACTCATGGAGTTGATGGAAAAATTAAATGAGTTATCACATATTAAGGCTCTAGTATACTACCTAGAATGTAGTATGTCTTGAAAGTTGTTACCTGTCATTTTTTTCTATCCTCTTTTTTGTTCAGATTTAACTATGTTTACATTTTATAATTGCCAAAATGATCAATATTATAAAAATTTTCAAAGATATGAAAAATAAGAGGACAAAGGTCTCTGAAATCTTAACCAATCTTGAAAAAATCATATTAAAATGTTGGCATATATTATTGTTTTAATATTTTGTTGGCACCTTTTATAACATTCATATATCTCTGATAACAAACTTAACTCACCCTACAATTCAGTTGTTCAGAGAAAATGTAAACTCACCCATTTTACACGGTGAATCTAGTCTTCCTCATGCATCCCCAACAAATAGCCTGCAGAATAAAACAAGTAATGATGTCCAATCTGATGTACAGCTTAGTCTCATCCCATAGTTCAGATGGGTTGATCTTTGCATGGGCAACTTTGAGCACCTCTCAGTATATGTGTTCTGTGCTTAGAGAAAAATAATGCTAATTCAATCACTAAGATTTCTTAGTCTTCAGTTCAGTTCAGTTCAGTCGCTCAGTCATGTCTGACTCTTTGTGACCCCCATGAATCGCAGCACGCCAGGCCTCCCTGTCCATCTCCAACTCCCGGAGTTCACTCAAACTCATGTCCATCGAGTCGGTGATGCCATTCAGCCATCTCACCCTCTGTCCTCCCCTTCTCCTCCTGCCCCCAATCCCTCCCAGCATCAGAGTCTTTTCTAATGAGTCAACTCTTCGCATGAGGTGGCCAAAGTACTGGAGTTTCAGCTTCAGGATCATTCCTTCCAAAGAAATCCCAGGGCTGATCTCCTTCAGAATGGACTGGTTGGATCTCCTTGCAGTCCAAGGAACTCTCAAGAGTCTTCTCCAACACCACAGTGCAAAAGCATCAATTCTTTGGTGCTCAGCTTTCTTCACAGTCCAACTCTCACATCCATACATGACCACTGGAAAAACCATAGCCTTGACTAGATGGTCCTCTGTTGGCAAAGTAATGTCTCTGCTTTTCAATATGCCATCTAGGTTGGTCATAACTTTTCTTCCAAGGAATAAGCATCTTTTAATTTCATGGCTGCAGTCACCATCTGCAGTGGTTTTGGAGCCCCCAAAAATAAAGTCTGACACTCTTTCCACTATTTCCCCATCTATTTCCCATGAAGTGATGGGACCAGATGCCATGATCTTCGTTTTCTGAATGTTGAGTTTTAAGCCAACTTTTTCACTCTGCTCTTTCACCTTCATCAAGAGGCTTTTTAGTTCCTCTTCACTTTCTGCCATAAGGGTGGTGTCATCCGCATATCTGAGGTTATTGATATTTCTCCTGGCAATGTAGGTTCTCCAAAAACAGCTTATATTCAAGATGGTATTTGGGTATGAGGATTGGGAGGGAAAAGGGTATGACTTTTGAAGCCTCATGGTATAAAAAAGAATCAAGATTATCTAGATTCTACCTCTTCTAGTCTCTTATCAATTCAAAAGCTCCTTGTTCAATCAGATTCCACTTGCCCTGCTGGCATTTGTGAATAACATCTGTGGCTGGTAGGATTATGAGCCATTCCTAAAACTTGGCGATTCTCAAGGATCATTAGTATTCATACATACCACTATCTGCATTTTTCCATTTTTCTTTTTCCACAGGCTGCATATTTATTTTTCGATATGGATATTGGCTTTCATTTTCTTTCTAACAGATGCTGATTTGTATACAGCAAAGCTAATGGTATTTTCATAATAATTAAAATCTAATTACACTTTATCATTGTTTATAAACATTTTGTTTTTTGTTGTTTTACTTGGATTTCCCCAAGATTGATAGTACAGCTTTTATTGAGGTGACTGCAGAGCTAGCAGGATTATCAAGGGAGCAGCTCTCCTCCTACCTCCTTTATTCTAGTGCAGAGCACAGAGACCTAGCAGAGCTGGACCTCAGGCTCTGGGAGAGGTCCCCAGACTTTAAGCTGTAAGTCTTAAACCCAAGTGCTTAAGAAAACACTCACTCCTCTAAAAGGTGG
This sequence comes from Bos mutus, assembly GCF_027580195.1. Taxonomy (NCBI): domain Eukaryota; kingdom Metazoa; phylum Chordata; class Mammalia; order Artiodactyla; family Bovidae; genus Bos; species Bos mutus. The sequence continues at coordinate 67,391,061 of NC_091628.1, forward strand.
GATGAAATTGGAGTTCAAACTTTTCAACTGTAGTTGACAGAGAAGCACAGAACCTGTGAACATTGTCTCAGATCCTCAGAGCTCTCTGGAGAAGCAAGCCTTCAGGAAATTAGTCTAAATTTTCCCTCTTGCAAGACTTCCCTGGTGGCTCGGATGGTAAAGCATCTGCCTACAGTGCGGGAGACCGGGGTTCAATCCCTGTATCGGGAAGATCTCCTGGAGAAGGCAATGGCAACCCACTCCAGTACTCTTGCCTGGAAAATCCCATGGATGGAGGAGGAGGAGCCTGGTAGGCTACAGTCCATGGGGTCACAAAGAGTCACACACGACTGAGCAACTTCACTTTCTTTCTTTCCTTCTTGCATAACCTCTCTAAATAATTGCTTTCTCCCTATTCTTTTAAACATTTGCCAATTAATTTTTGTCTTGCTTAATGACATTGGCAAGTATCTACAAAAAAAAATGTAAAAAATAATTGTGATTGAGTAATAATTTTTCAGTTCTAACAACGTTTTATCACTGAACACTTAAGAACCATATCCATGACTATAATTGCTAGCTCTATATGTGTATATATATATATGTATTTATAAATCATCTTACATATTTTCCCAAAACTTGATTCTATTTGATTGCTTTCTCTTGGTGTTGTTTAACTTACTCCATTATCACTTCTATTTTCTATAAACTGAAAGTTAGGTTTAGAAGCTTAACAAAGAGTTTCAAAGTTTTGTTTGAAATTCTTGCAGTTTTTTTTTTTTTTTTTTCAAAAGTCTGAAGTTTTGGAGTATTTGCTTATTATAATGTATATATAAAGTTTTATCAGGAACAAAGAAGGAATTTTAGCCAAAGCCTTTCCTGTGTATCAAAATAATTATATGGTTTTTATTCTTTAAGTGTGGTAAATTGCACTAACAAATTTCCTCATATTAAACCATATTTGCACACCTTAGGATAAACCCTACTGGAGCTATATTGAGTTATATTTAATAGTTAGCTCTATTCTGTATTTTAAAATATGAGTCTTTAGAATTGTGTCATATTTGTTGAATTTTGCCATCTTAGACACATGACTTCACAACAAGAAACATAAAGCAGAACTTTTTCTCTTTTTTGCCTGTTTTGGTGGAATCATTCATTTGACATAAAAATTAGATGTTCTGATATTAGATTGACAAAGTTAAAACATACAGTTATCTGAACTGTGTGACGTTTCTAACTCAGATAAATTTTTTGAGTTTTTCCCTCTGGTTATTTTATTTTTGTGTTTCATGTTTTCTTTCCATTCTTAGATCCATTTTAAATATTCCAATTTTGAATTCAACATAACTTAACTATCTTGGATATCAATTCACTAACAGAGTTGGATGAAATAAAGTATTATCTTAAAATTCTTTAATGTAGTCAATATTTTCTTTTCTCCTATCTAATGTTCTTATGTTTATGCAACATTTTCTCTTTCTCTCTTGCATGGGTGAGTGGTTTGAATTCTTTTTTCCCTAAAAATAAGCTGTTAGTAATTCTGTCATTTCTATTTCCTGATTAATTTATGCTTTTCTCGTCATTAATTTTTTTTCCATTTGTGTTCCTTAGGTTCACTGTGTAGTTTTTTCACTACTTAATAGATTTTATTCATTACTTTTGCTTGCAATAAAAATATTGAGGTTATTATTGTCACTATTTAATAAATACTCTGAAACTGTGGGGTTTTAGTTCCTTTTGCTACAAGAGTTCTTTAGAAAAGAAAGGCATTAAAATGTCAAATGCTTTGGTATTTTTGTTTCTTAAAAAATTTGACATTTATTTTTCATTTTATTAGATTGTGGTTTTAGAATATGATCTAAAGTATTTTTCCTTTTTGGAATTTAAAGAGTACTTCTTTTTGGCTAATATGTGATTACATTTTTTTGTAAAAGGCTCCAGGGGCCATTGAAAAAATATTATCTTTTTATTACAGCTTTTAATATATGTATTTACTTATTGATTAGAACATATCAATCTTTCACAGTATTGCTTGGGATTTTCATGTAGCAACACCATATATATGTGTATATATATATACATGATATTTCAAGGACAAAAAAATTATCTCTTAAATTCTCTCTCTCCCGTTGCTTTTCCATCTGTTTCTCATTTCATTTCCTGCAATATTTTCTTCAGGTATTCCGATGTGTCAGTGGAATAGAAAGGCTCATTGAGAATTTATTTATCACAATTTTAAAGGCACCATGGTCCCATTTAATATTTTTTTTCTAAAATTATATTTTGGGTAACCTTGATATTCCCTTTTTGTTTACATATGCTAATTATATCTTAGACCATTATTTCAAATTTCTAAGTTATTTTGGAAAACTTGCTAACATAATTTGGAATTATTTATGAGTTCATATGGGTTTATTGTGCATTTACTATTCACATAATATTCCTTCCACTGGTATTTTTTGTTATGCTTTGTTTTCATTGCTCACAGGAGTGGAAATGGTTTTTAATACTATTAGAGATTATATTTATACATTTAAATAAAATAGTTACATGCCTATGTATCAATGTACCATCTTCAGAAAATCTGTAGAGAGGCTACCATACCATCTAAGAGAGACTGAGAAACTACAGGAAGCCCACTGCTTCTCTTCCTTGTAGCTTTCTGCCCTAGCTTTTGTAGTTATATTTGAGGTTTCCTTTCAGCCTGTTATTTTCAAATCATAACTATCTTAAGATACAATTCAAGAATTGTCCTTTGTGTAACAATATTAACCACGTTTACTTACATAATTCATTCGTATTATTTCTATTTTAAAGGAATTTTGTGCTCATCTCTGGTGTTTTATTTACCAGCATTCATATTCATGAGTTGTGTTTTCATGTACATTTTTTGAAATATGCTAATATATTCAAATCCCCAACTCCCTCCAGCCAGCTCCTGTCTTCACAGATAACTAATGGGATGAGTCTGTGTGCTTGAGTGAGGGGCATGTATGCATACGGTGTACATATACTCATATAATCAAAAAGACAGTTTAACCTGAAATGAGACTCTTCCACTTATGACATGGCTTGTATGACATGGTTCAAGCTGTTTAACCTATTTGAGCTTTAGTTTTTTCATCTTTAAATAGGAAATCCTTTATCCATTCATTGTCCGAATATTGAGTGAGCTCTCTCTGTGTCAAGTTCGGCGGTAGATACTGAAGATAAAACAGGAAATAACACAGATGTGTTGCTTATGGTGTAAGGAAAGGAGTGACAGTACCTGCCTTAAAGAGTGCTCTTAACTAAAATGGATAAGAAGTGTTTTGTAAGTCTTGGCTATCATAAGTACAATTCTTTGTTTTCTCTTTTCACACAACTCAGTGTTGTACATATTAGTCTATTTTTGCTTTTTTTCATTTAAAACATGTCATGGAGATCTTTCCATACTCTACATAAATACTTTTATGATTATGTTTTATAGCTAAATAATATCCATTGTCTGGTGTACCATAATTTATATAACTAGTCCCCTACTGGGAACTGTTTAGGTTTCATGAAATATTTTGGTATTAAAAATAGAGATTGCTGCGGGCAGGGCAACAGTGGAAACAGAGACACAGAGAACAGTAGGGACAGTGTGGGACGAATTGAGAGACTAGCATGGAAACATATATGTTACCACGTGTAAAATATATAGCGAGTGGGAGTTTGCTGTGTGACACAACAGATTGCTGTGTGAGCTCAACACAGTGCTCTGTGACAACTTAGAGGGGTGGGTGATGGGTGGGGGTTTCAGGAGGGAGGTGACATATGTATACCTGTGGCTGAGTCATGTTGATGCATGGCAGAAACCAGCACGATATTGTAAAGCAATTATCCTCCAATTAAAACAGAAAAGGATCGCTGCAGTTACTAATGTTTTTAGTTTGTACATAACTGGATACATTGTAGGTGTTGGATTGTTGGATGCTAAAGTTTGTGATGTATAATTTTAGTAGACAATACTTCCTCACAACAGGACTGTACCAATTTACATTCTTACAGGCAATAAATGGATGTGGCTTTTCTCTTCACCCTCACCCACAGCAGAGTCTATTAACTTCTTGCATTGTGGATGACCTAAAAGGTGACAAGTGGTACCTCAATATAGATTCACTCCTTATTTTTGTTTTGACTCATAGACAAAGGTTTGAGGATATTTCCACATACCTAAAATCCGAATTGTCTTTCCTTTTTCTTTGCTATCTTTTCATAGCTTTTTACATTTTTAATATTTGTTTATTGGTCTTTACTTTTCAACTCAGAGGAATGCTTTATATGTGAGGGAAATTAGACTACTGTCTATGAGTTACAGATAGTTTTACCCCACCTGAATTTTTAATTTAGTTGTGATGAATTTAGGCCTTTTTTTGATTGCTGTTTTTATTGGTTAAGTAGTGGAAAATTTTAATCATTTCTCTTATTGAGTCTGGTTTTTCTGTCATAGAACGATCTTTCTTGTTCTTATAACTTTTATTCACAGATTCTTATAGTAATTTCATGGTTTTATTTCTAGCTTTACATTTTTGTTCATTTGGAAGGTACTCTGGTATAAAATAAGAGACATGGAAGAAAACTTTTCAGCCTAGATGACTACCTAGAGTCCCAACATATTTGGTTTTAAAATATAATTTTTTTCACCAAGTTGTGCTTTTTATCATTTAGTAAATTCCTTTTTGATTAGGGCCTGTTTCTGGACTTTTTAATGTGATTCCATTGATGTGTTATCTATTTATGAGTAATGTGACACTGTTTGAATCACTGAACCTACATCTGATAACACTTCCTTACTCTTCCTTTCCAGAATTTTCCTATTTATTCTTGTTAGTTTTTTTTTTCCATATGTATTTTAAGAATTACCTGTCTCTCAAATTATTGAGTCAGTTAATTTCTTATTATGACACATTAAATGTAAAGGTTAATTTAGGGGTAACTGATAACTTTGTAATGTTTATTCTCATTAAAGTATACAGTGTTTCTCTTTAACCAAGAAAACAGTGAATTTTTCCTGTAGCTCAGATGGCAAAGAATCTGCCTGCAATGCAAGAGACCCAGGTTCAATTTCTAGGTCAGGATGATCCTCTGGAGAAGGGAATGCAATCCACTCCAGTATTCTTGCCTGGAAAATCCCATGGACAGAGGAGCCTGGTAGGCCACATCCATGGGGTTGCAAAAGAGTCAGACACGACTAAGCGACACACCACTACACGACTACTAAGAAAACAGTATGTCTTTCAATTTGCTCAAGCACTGTTTTGTAGTCTAAAGCATCTCAAAGTTTTCTTATAATAAACTTTGCACTTTTTTTTTGTTAGTTTTATTAGATATGGTAGGAAGAACAATCCCTTCTTCCTGCCCCAAAGATGTCTACATTCTAATGCTCTGAATCTGTGACCATATGAGTTACATGGCAAAGGGGAACAAAAGTTGCAGATGGAATCATGATTGCTAATCAGCTGCCCTTGAAATGTGGAGATGATCATGATTACTCAGGTGGGCCCAATGTAATCACAAAGTTCCTTTATAAACAGAAGGAGGAGGCAGAGGAGGAGGTGCAAAGAGAGCTAGCAATGCAAAAAGAATTGGCCTGAAGAGGTTTTGGAGGTGAAAGAAAAAGGTTCTGAGGCAAGAAATCTAGGTTGCCTCTAGAAGCTTTAAAGGGCAAGGAATGCATTTTCCCCTAGAGCAACCAAAAGGAATGCAATGACTCACCTGATTTTAGCTTATCTCTTAGAAACATCATGGTTCTGAGACATCTGACATCCAGAAGTATGAGAAAATAACTTTGTGTTGTTTTAATCACTAATTTTGTGACTAGGTTTAAAACACTAATTTGTTATGGCCACCATAAAAAGCTAATATACTAGGCATTCTGTCTTTTACTGTTGCTAATATAAATGTGATCTTATATTGCATTATATCATGTAACTTATTGTTTGTATCAGTGGAGGCTATTGATTATGTATATTAATTTTGTACCTCACCACCTTACTTTATTCCCAACTGAAGTAGTAGTTTTAGCTTAAAAATTTAAGGTTTCCAAAAATATAATCATATCATCTGTGCATAGTAATAACCTTTTTTCCTAAATTCGTAGCTTCTTTCTTTTATCTAAATATGTTGGTTACTGTCTACACAATTAATAGTGGTAATAATCAAATATGTGCTTGCTGCTGATATAGAGGAGAATACTTCTAAAGTTTTATCAACAAAGATTGGTTCAACCTTTTGTCTGAGATGCTTATTTTACCATGTTGAGGTAGCATTCATCAATTCTGACTTTATTTTTAAGCATTCATATCAGGAATAGACATATAATCTTGAAAAATACTTTTTCAGCATGGAAATTATGGTAAGCTGCTTCTTCTTAAATCAATTACTATGATTAATTTTAGTCATTATTGAATTGTCCTTTCATTTCTTGAATTAATAGCACTTTGCACAGGTATGATGGTCTTATACCAACTGCTGATTACTTTGGAATTTTGCTTCCATATTCATAGTGAGATGGGTTTGTAGTTTTTTTATATAAAACTTCCTTGGTCTGTGTATTTTTCTTTTTGCTATTCTTCTTTGCTTTAAAAACAAAAAACCACTTTATTTTTTAAGAGTAATCTTAGGTTCACAGCAAAATCAAAAGGAAATGATTGAGACTTCTCATATACCCCCTACTCTCACACTTGCACAGCTTCCCCATCATCAACATCACACACCAGAATGGCACTTTTTTTCTTCTAAGGATGAATCTACATTGACACATCATAATCACCCAAAGCCCATAATTTACTTCAAGGTTTACCCTTGTTTTTTCACTTTTTATGGTTTTAGACAAAGGCATATTACCCATATCTATCATTCTCTCATAGCTCAGCTGGTAAAGGCAGAAGACCCCTGTTCGATTCTTGGGTCAGGAAGATCCACTGGAGAAGGGATAGGTTACCCACTCCAGTATTCCTCGGCTTTCCTGGTGGCTCAGCTGGTAAAGAATCTGCCTGCAATGCAGGAGACCTGGGTTCAATCCCTTGGTTAGGAAGATCCCCTGGAGAAGAAAATGGCTACCCATTCCAGTACTCTGGCCTGGAGAATTCCATGGACTCTATAGTCCATGGGATCGCAAAAAATTGGACACGACTGAGCAACTTTCACTTAATCACTTATATCTATCATTATAATATCATACAGAGTAGTTTGTGTCCTAAAAATCTTTTTTTCTCTCTGTTCATATCTACCCCCCACACCACTGGCAACCATTGACTTTTTTATTGTCTCCATAGTTTTGCCCTTTCCAGAATGTCATACAATTGGAATCATACAAGTATGTAGACTTTCAGTATTGGCTTATTTCACTTAGTAATATGCATTTATGTTTCCTCCCTGTCTTTTCATGGCTTGACAGCTCATGTTTTTTTAGCTTCCCTGGTTTGGACTTCCCTGATGGAGGTCTTCAGTGGTAAAGAATTCACCTGCCAATGAAGAAGACTCAGGGTTCAATCCCTGGGTCAGGAAGATGCCCTGGAGAAGGAAATGGCAACCCACTCTAAAATTCTTGCCTGGTAAGTACCATGGACAGAGGAGGATGCCAGGCTACAGTCCATAGGGTTGCAAAAGAGTCAGACACGACTTAGCAACTAAAACAATGACAACATTTCATTGCCTGCATGAATCACAATGTTTGTATTCATTCAGTTACTAAGCATGTCAAGGTTGCTTCCAAGTTTGGGCAATATGAATAAAGCTGCTATACATCTGTGTGCAGGTTTATGTATGTATATACATTTTTAGCTTCTTTGGGTAAATACCACGGAAAACAACTGTTGGATCATATGGTAGAATTATGTATCATTTTGTAAGAAACTGTCAAACTGTCTTCAAAAGTGGTTTCACTATTTTTCATTTCTACTACTTTTCCTACTCTATCTCCTAGCCAGTATTTGGTTTTGTCAGTGTTCGAGACTTCAGTAGGTATATAGTGGTGCTGCTAAGTCACTTCAGTCATGTCCGACTCTGTGTGACCCCACAGACGGCAGCCCACCAGGCTCCGCCGTCCCTGGGATTCTCCAGGCAAGAACACTAGAGTGGGTTGCCATTTCCTTCTCCAATGCAGGAAAGTGAAAAGTGAAAGTGATGTCACTCAGTCGTGTCCAACTCCTCGAGACCCCATGGACTGCAGCCCACCAGGCTCCTCCGTCCATGGGATTTTCCAGGCAAGAGTACTGGAGTGGGGTATATAGTGGTATCTCATTTTAATTTGCATTTCCTTGATGACACATACTATGTCGAGCATCTTTTCATATGTTTCTTTGCTGTCTATATATCTTCTCTGGTGAAGTGTCTGTTAAGGTCTTTGGTCCATTTTTTTTAATTTATTGTTTTCTTATTTTGAGCTTTAAAAATTCTTTGTATATTTTTAATAGCAGTTCTTTATCAGTTTGTCACTTGCAAATATTTTCTCCCAGTCTGTGGTTTGTCTTCTCATCTTTTGACATTGTCTTTTGCAGAACAGATATTTTTAAGTTTAATAAAGTCCAGTTTATCATTTATTCATGTATAATGCCTTTGGTGTTGTATCTAAAAAGTTATCACCATCATCACCATACCCAAGGTCATCTAGGTTTTCTCCTATGTTATCTTACAGTATTTTTATATTTTTGTGTTTTACAGTTAGGTCTATGATCCATTTTGACTTAATTTTGTGAAAGATATAAATATATCTAGATTATTTTTTGTCATTTTTGCATATGGATGTCCAGTTGTTCCAGACCATTTGTTGAAAAGACTGTATTTGCTTCACTGAGTTGCCTTTGCTCCTTTGTGAAACGTCAGTTGCTATCTTTATGTGGGTCCATTTCTGGGTTCTCTATTCTCTTGCATCAATCTATTTGTCTATTCTTTTATTAATGCCACCATTTTCTTAATTACTACAGCTGTATAACAAGTTTTAAGTCAGAACTCCCAATTTGTTCTTCAATGTTGTGCTGGCTATTCTGGGTCTTTGCCTCTCTAAATAAACTTCATAATCAATTTTTTTGATAGTCATGAAATAATTTGTTGGCAGTTTGACTTTTTATTCTTTCAATTAATATATTTACTTCATAAAATAAATTTATGTGTCTTGTTATTGTTCAAATAGCCCTGGAGATATTGATTATAAGGGTTTGGCTGAATTCTCCCTTGAAATTGCATAAGGTTAGTGTGGCAACCCACTCCAGTACTCTTGCCTGGAAAACCCCATGGATGGAGGAGCCTGGTGGGCTGCCATCTCTGGGGTCACACAGAGTCGGACACAACTGAAGCGACTTAGCAGCAGCAGCAGCAGCATTACACTGGGTAATCGTGCTCTGACATATTTCTCAATGTCTTCAGTGACAATTTGTCTTTACATATGTTTTGTTTTTCTACTTCTAAAGTTAGTTTTGGTTAATTTTCCTACAAAAATTAGTTTTTCAATTCTTTTTAATCTCTGAGTAGAATTAAATATATAGTCTAGAACATGCAGTTTTGTTTTCTCTGTATTTGTGGTTCTCATTTCTATCTTAAGTATTTGTGTGTCCTCCCATTTTTTTTTCTCAGATTAGCAGTTTATCTGCTTTACTTTTTTTTTTTCAATTAACACACTTCTGGATCTACTCCTTGGATCCAGTTTTCCATGTATTCTAAATATTGATTTCTACTTTTATCTTTACTGACATCATGAATGATATCCTAAACATTTTTTATTGTTCTTTTTTAAATTTAAATTTATTTAATTAGAGGCTAATTACTTTACAATATTGTATTGGTTTTGCCATACGTCAACATGAATCTACCATGGGTGTACACGTGTTCCCATCCTGAACCCTCCTCCCACCTCCCTCCCTGTACCATCCCTCTGGGTCATCCCAGTGCACCAGCCCTGAGCATCCTATTGTTCTTTTCCTACTTTTTCAGTTAAATCCTGAATTTTTATTATAGTTTGCTTACTAATATAAGTATTTAAGGATATAAAATTTTCTCTTAAGATTTCCTTTAGCTCTATTGCTAAGTTTCTAATTAGTAGTGTTACCATTTTTATAATATTCCTGGTGTTTTGCAATTGAGAATTAGGTTTTCTCTTAAACCAAGAATCAATGAAAGAATTTTTTTATTGTTTTGTAGATGTATTTGCTTAATTTTTAAATACACTTCCTGTGTATTTAATTGATTTTGAGATGTATTCCAATCACTTTATAATTTGCAATGTTTCAATATTTTCTTAAATTGACACTTTTTAATTTATTAGGATTTTCCTTGAAATCTATGCATGGCCTATTTTTATGACTGCTTCAAGAATAGGTAAAGGGATATAAGATTTTATTAATACACACAAAATTTGATACATTTCCAGTATATTGATTTTATTAATTATACCATTTGAGTCTTTGATATCTTCACATGATTTTTGTTTACATGTCACAGACTAAAATCTATAAATTTATATTTTACTGCTAATGATATATGTTCACTTCTCTATCTCCTGTAATTCCTAATTTATGCATAATGTTAGGTTTGTTTATTCATAGACATTTATACTGTTAGATCTTCTTCACTGTTAACTAAGTCGCTTCAGTCATGTCCGATTCTGTGCGACCCCATAGACGGCAGCCCACCAGGCTCCCCCATTCCTGGGATTCTCCAGGCAAGAACACTGGAGTGGGTTGCCATTTCCTTCTCCAATGCATGAAAGTGAAAAGTGAAAGTGAAGTTGTTCAGTCGTGTCCGACTCTAGCGACCCCATGGACTGCAGCCTACCAGGCTCCTCCGTCCATGGGATTTTCCAGGCAAGAGTACTGGAGTGGGGTGCCATTGCCTTCTCCGAACTGCCCACCTTAGCAATTCTTTAATTCAAACTTGAATGAAAGTAAGATCATAATTCAAACTGGAATGAAAGTAAGATCATAACATTTTTTTTTGCATTTGCTCAACATATCTATCCCTATATATTTAATTTTCAAACTTTCTAAATTACTTGGGAAGTCAATTCTCTTATAAATAACATGGTACATGCTTTTGCTTTGTAATCTAATCTGAAAGTCTTCTTTGATATGCCTAGTTATTTATATTTGTTGATAAGATTATAATTGTTTAATTTAGCTTATGCTATATTTTCTGATTTTGTTACTTTCAATCATTTAACTGTCTTCTTTTAATGTTTTTAATATATCCTTTGTTTATGCTTATAACTTGGTATATAATCTTATCTGATACTGATAATACTCCATTTTGTTTGACAGTATGTATTAATTCTCTTCCCTTTTAATTCTAATTTTTTACATTGCCAATGCATTTAACTTTCATATTCTACAGTCTCCCCATCCTCATACTTTTTAATGTTACTAATACATTCAAATTATAGTAATGATTGCTAGTGGTCCCACGGTAATGTCATCATTTTCCATTTTAATCATGAGATCCTTTCATTTTAGCTGGGCTCATAGTCACCAGACAGTTGGCTAAATTTCTCAGCCTCCAATCTACTTAGGTGTGTCTATTTGATTAAGTTCAAGCCAGTTGAGTCTGAACTAAAGCAATGTGTTCTCCTTCCAGGGTATTTTCTTAAAGAAGAAGCTGTTTGCTCTTGACATCCATATTCCCCTAGAAGCATGGATTGGGGATAAGTCAGTGTAAGCCATGCAGATGAAATCTGTAGTTAGCCTGGGAGATGGTGAAGAAATATGATGTGCAGACTTAGATCCCCTAGAGTACAGCTTCTGCATCAGCTCTGGACTATTCATCCCTGGATCATTCCATGAAAACAGAACAACAACAAAAACTTATCCAACTTTAAGCAGTGACTGTGGGGTCATTCTCTTACACTGCCTTAGCCTCCACTATGCTGCTACTCCTTACTTGCTTCAGTCGTATTTGACTCTGTGCGACCCTTATGGACTGCAGCCTGCCAGGCTCTTCTGTCCAAGGGATTCTCTGGTCAAGAGTACTAGAGTGGGTTGCCATACCCTTCTCAGGGGATCTTCCCAACCCATGGATCGAACCCGGGTATCCTGCGTTGCAGGCAGATTCTTTACCACTAAACTACCAGGGGAGCCCTAGTCTCTACTGTAAGTAATACTAAAATAAATCCAGCAATCATTACTGATTTTTTTTTCTTTTTTGAAAATTTTCCAGTCACATCTTGATAAACTAAAGTTTTCTTTCAGTACATTCCTCAAAAAGAATTCATGGGAAAATAGTCCCCATGTTTGTGCAACTTAAAAACTTCTTGTCAAGCCTCTAAATCTAATTTCCAGTTTATAAAAATTAGGAATGATAACGGAGCAGCTTAAATACCACAAAGAGAAAACAATGCAGAGTTGGAAAAATATGTCGCTTGTCCACAATTCTTCAAAAAGTGAATGTAATGGAAAAAAATTAAATCAAGGGTATTTTCTCACTAAGAGAAACTAAAAACAAACACAATTACTAGTAACCCAGCATCAGCCTAAGTTGGATCCCAGTTCTTTTTTTTTTTTTAACTTTACAATATTGTATTGGTTTTGCCATATATCAAAATGAATCCGCCACAGGTATACATGTGTTCCCCATCCTGAACCCTCCTCCCTCCTCCTTCCCCATACCATCCCTCTGGGTCGTCCCAGTGCACCAGCCCCAAGCATCCAGTATCGTGCATCGAACCTGGACTGGCGACTCGTTTCATACATGATATTATACATGTTTCAATGCCATTCTCCCAAATCATCCCACCCTCTCCCTCTCCCACAGAGTCCAAAAGACTGTTCTATACATCAGTGTCTCTTTTGCTGTCTCGTATACATGGTTATTGTTGCCATCTTTCTAAATTCCATATATATGTGTTAGTATACTGTATTGGTGTTTTTCTTTCTGGCTTACTTCACTCTGTATAATAGACTCCAGTTTCATCCACCTCATTAGAACTGATTCAAATGTATTCTTTTTAATGGCTGATTAATACTCCATTGTGTATATGTACCACAGCTTTCTTATCCATTCATCTGCTGATGGACATCTAGGTTGCTTCCATGTCCTGGCTATTATAAAAAGTGCTGCGATGAACATTGGGGTACACGTGTCTCTTTCAATTCTGGTTTCCTCAGTGTGTATGCCCAGCAGTGGGATTGCTGGGTCATAGTTCTTTAAAAAAGCAAACTGTTAAATATATAAATTATGATGATTTATAAAATTTTAACATGGACTATATACCCAATGGAATATTACTTAGCTATAAAAAGAAACACATATGAGCCAGTTATAATGAAGTGGATGAAACTGGAGCCTATTATACAGAGTGAAGTAAGTCAGAAAAAGAAACGCCAATACTGTTTATTAACACATATATGTGGAATTTAGAAAGATGGTAATGACGATCCTATATGCAAGACAGCAAAAGAGACACAGATGTAAAGAACAGACTTTTGGACTCTGTGGGAGAAGGTGAGGGTGGGATGATTTGAGACACTAGCCCTGAAACATGTATATTACCATATGTAAAACGGATGACCAGTGCAAGTTAGATGCATGAAGCAGAGCACTCAAAGCCAGTGCTCTGGGACAACCCAGAGGCATGGGGTAGGGAGGGAGGTGGGAAGGGCTTCAGGATGGGGGGACACATGTGCACCCGTGGCTGATTCATGTTGATGTATGACGAAAACCACCACAATATTGTAAAGTAGCTATCTTTCAATTAAAAAAAATTAATTTTTTAAAAAATGTAACATGGGCTGGACATTAAATGAAATTATGGAATCATTTTCTACTTCTTAGGTGCGATAACAACATACTGTTACACAAGAAATTACCCTTGTCCTTGGAAAATGAATGTTTAAGTAATTAGGGATGAAGTGACTTGAAGTCTTAAAGTTACTTTCAAATAAAGAGGGAGGGGAGACATTAAAGGCGTAGAAATAATGTACCAAAAAAAGATACAAGTTGTTGAATTCAGAGGAGGATATATACAAGTGTTTGTCAAACTATTCTAGTAATTTTTTTTTTTAATTTCTAAAATAAAACTTAGGGGAGTAGGTAAAAAATTATTTAAAACACTCAAAACCATGTTGATTGCTCTAATACTTGCGTGACAGTGAGTTAGACATAAAATCCTTGGGTGCATTCTCTTTTCTGTAGCATTGTGTAAATATTGTTCTATTGACTACTTACATAAAAGACTGCTGAGGAAAAGTATATGTTTAACTAACTGACATAATAAGTTGCTTTATAATCTCATCTGGCTTTCTAGATGAATTATTTTTGGACATTAAAAGACAAATAACTGTCCTAAAATATGTCTATTGTTAACCGTCATTTTCTTCTGGGAACAACACAATAGTACCTTTCAATTTGCAAGTTCATTTATTTTTATCTCAAATAGTTATTAACATATCTGTATATATTCATTCTGTTTCACTGTTTCCATTTCTTTGTAGAGGATTCCAACTACACATACAACTTCCAAATCAGTCACATTTTAAATGTCATTTTTTTCCTTAATTGTAAAATTCTCATATTAATATACTTTTCTACTTAATTTCATTTACATTTTCCATTGTAGCCTTTGTTTTCAGAAGTCTTTTCTTAGATGAATTTTTTTAAGTTCAGCTTAATATGCTTAATAGTTTTATGTTTTTTCTATACTTCCCTGATCTCAGTTACTTGATAATTTTTATTACCTCAACATATCTTCCAGATCAGATCAGATCAGATCAGTCGCTCAGTCGTGTCCGACTCTTTGTGACCCCATGAATCGCAGCACGCCAGGCCTCCCTGTCCATCACCAACTCCTGGAGTTCACTCAGACTTATGTCCATTGAGTCAGTGATGCCATCCAGCCATCTCATCCTCTGGCATCCCCTTCTCCTCTTGCCCCCAATCCCTCCCAGCATCAGTCTTTTCCAATGAGTCAACTCTTTGCATGAGGTGGCCAAAGTACTGGGGTTTCAGCTTTAGCATCATTCCTTCCAAAGAACACCCAGGGCTGATCTCCTTTAGAATGGACTGGTTGGATCTCCTTGCAGTCCAAGGGACTCTTAAGAACCACTATGAGGTACCATTTCACACCAGTCAGAATGGCTGCAATCCAAAAGTCTACAAGTAATAAATGCTGGAGAGGGTGTGGAGAAAAGGGAACCCTCTTACACTGTTGGTGGGAATGCAAACTAGTACAGCCACTATGGAGAACAGTGTGGAGATTCCTTAAAAAACTGGAAATAGAACTGCCTTATGATCCAGCAATCCCACTGCTGGGCATACACACTGAGGAAACCAGAAGGGAAAGAGACACGTGTACCCCAATGTTCATCGCAGCACTGTTTATAATAGCCAGGACATGGAAGCAACCTAGATGCCCATCAGCAGATGAATGGATAAGAAAGCTGTGGTACATATACACAATGGAGTATTACTCAGCCATTAAAAAGAATACATTTGAATCAGTCCTAATGAGGTGGATGAAACTGGAGCCTATTATACAGACTGAAGTAAGCCAGAAGGAAAAACACCAATACAGTATACTAACGCATATATATGGAATTTAGAAAGATGGTAACAATAATCCTGCATACGAGACAGCAAAAGAGACACTGATGTATAGAACAGTCTTATGGACTCTTAGGGAGAGGGAGAGGGTGGGAAGATTTGGGAGAATGGCATTGAAACATGTAAAATATCATGTATGAAACGAGATGCCAGTCCAGGTTCGATGCACGATACTGGATGCTTGGGGCTGGTGCACTGGGACGACCCAGAGGGATGGTATGGGGAGGGAGAAGGGAGGAGGGTTCAGGATGGGGAACACATGTATACCTGTGGCAGATTCATTTTGATATTTGGCAAAACTAATACAATTATGTGAAGTTTAAAAATAAAATAAAACTTAAAAAAAAAAAAGAGTCTTCTCCAACACCACAGTTCAAAAGCATCAATTCTTTGGCACTCAGCCTTCTTCACAGTCCAACTCTCACATCCATACATGACCACAAGAAAAACCATAGCCTTGACTAGATGAACCTTTGTTGGCAAAGTAATGTCTCTGCTTTTCAATATGCTATCTAGGTTGGTCATAACTTTCCTTCCAAGGAGTAAGTGTCTTTTAATTTTGTGGCTGCAGTCACCATCTGCAGTGATTTTGGAGCCCCCAAAAATAAAGTCTGACACTGTTTCCACTGTTTCCCCATCTATTTCCCATGAAGTGATGGGACCAGATGCCATGATCTTTGTTTTCTGAATGTTGAGCTTTAAGCCAACTTTTTCACTCTCCATTTCACCTTCATCAAGAGGCTCTTTAGTTCCTCTTCACTTTCTGCCATAAGGGTGGTGTCATCTGCATATCTGAGGTTATTGATATTTCTCCAGGCAAACTTGATTCCAGCTTGTGTTTCTTCCAGCCCAGCATTTCTCATGATGTACTCTGCATATAAGTTAAATAAACAGGGTGACAATATACACATTTTTGCTTTGTACCCTTGATAGGAGAGTTAATTTACTGATGTCTTTTTACTATTATAGTGATGAATTTCCTTCCTCTTTTCCAATTCTGTCTTTGAACAGATCCTGTGCTGTTGCTTTCTTATATTAATTCTATCATTGGAAAAGTTGAGTTTTTCCTGCATCAACCGTTAGCCAGGAGTATATATCAGACAGAAAACAACAGTATTCAGGACAAGCATGAATTCTTCTTGTGATCAAGGATTCTGGGTGTGATTTTCGCCCTGCAATGAAGACAGGCATCACTGGACCTCTTCTCAATTCAATCTCTTTTCTGCTTCAACAGAAACAATATCACTTGCACATATGGACTGTCCATAGGATTGCTCATTTAGTCCCAATTCCTCTGCTTCCTGGGACCACACTGAGTCAAATAAAACCAACACCAGATGCATCACTCTGTCTAATGCTGAAAATAAGGAACTTGGGCTTATCACTTCGTATGACCTTCATCTTTGATTCTGTATTTTTTGCTGGCTCTTTTCTGATGCATCATCATTTATTGGCATCTTTCTACTTGTCCCACTGCATGATTTCTGTTCTAAGCCACTCTTCCAGATATTTTTTTAAACTATTTTATTGATGTACAACCAGCAGAACAAAAAGTTGTACATATTTAAAATATACAACTTAATGAGCCTGTAGATAAGGATACATCTGTGAAACTATCACTACAATCTACACTACAAACGTATTCATCGTCTCCAAAAGTTGCCTCCCACGCTCTTTATTTATTGCTATTCTTTATATCTCATGACCTTGGATGTTAGTTGTCTTCCAATTTCACCAGACATGGTGTTTCTATCTTTCCTTCATTGTTCTCCTCAGTGCTTTTGGATAAATTCTAGGAGATAAGGGGAAAATGCTGATTTTTATACTTTAACGTTCAAACAAGACAATCTATTCATGATTTCTTTATTTTGAATTTTCATTCTTCTATTTTTAATGTGGCTAGGTTTGGTCTTCAGGGAGATCTTTCATAATGGTTAATAGATGAAATATACTTTGAATGTTTACATACTTAAACATTTCTTCCTGTCATTTTTATACACAACACTTGTATATACAGACCAGATATAAGTTATTGGGACATAAGTCTTTTCTCCTAACTCTAAAGAAAGTGCTCCCATCATCTCCTGTCCTTGAACAATACTGTCTGGAAATCTCAGCCTATTCTGAATTTCCCTTTGCAGGTGATTATGTGTTCTTCCAGAACGATTATAGTGTTCTTTCCTTAATCTTAAAGTTCTAAAGTTTCACTCTGTTATGTCTCTGCCCATTAATCTCTATTAATTTTTCCTTGTCTTAACTACATTCATAGCAACCCTTTTCAACATGGATGACATTACGTTTTCAAAATCACCATAACAACATCCTCTAACCCACATGCCCTTCTTAAAATGTGACACCATCACTTATACAGAGGTGGAGTGTACGGTCCTTTATCTGAAATGTTGGCAGGTTTGTGACTAGAAGTGACTGTGACTCCAAGTGACTTTTGAGAGTAGGTGATGACAATGCTCTGCACTTCTGCCTCATTCTCTTAAAACCATTATCTCTTGGAAGTCTTCAGCCACAGGATATGATGCTCTATAGAGTCCTAAACAAGATTACCATGAGACCCCAGGGGTAGGCCATAATCTCCATAAACAGAGAGGACTGCTCAGCCTCAGCTGTTCTAGCTCTAGCTACTACTACCTCAGCCAAAAATACTCAGGAAAACAGGAGTGTTTTTTTTTTAAGTTGCCATTGTTTTAAGTCTTTAAGATTTGGACTAATTTCTCTTACATCAATAGATAATGATGTAGATAAAATTTTCTTGGGCTCAAAAATTACTGCAGATGGTGACTACAGTCACAAAATTAAAAGGCATTTGCTTCTTGGGAGAAAAGCTATGACAAAAGTAGACAGCATATTAAAAAGCAGAGGCATCACTTTGCCAACAAAGGTCTGCATAGTGAAAGCTATGGTTTTTCCAGTGGTCATGCATGAATGTGAGAGTTGAACCATAAAGAAGGCTGAGCACTGAAGAATTTATGCCTTTGAATTGTGGTGTTGGAGAAGGCTCTTGACAGTCCCTTGGACAGCAAGGAAATCAAACCAGTCAATCCTAAAGGAAATCAACCCTGGATATTCATTGGAAGGACTGATGCTGAACTCCAATACTTTGGCCACCTGATGAGAAGCACTGACTCCTTGGAAAAGACCCTGATGCTGGGAAAGACTGAAGGCAGGAGAAGGGGATGACAGAGGACAAGATGGTTGGATGGCATCACCAACTCAATGGACCTGAGTCTGAGCAAGCTCCAGGAGATGGTGAAAGACAGGGAAGCCTGGAGTGCTGCAGTCCATGAGGTCACAAAGAGTTGAACATGAATGAGCAACCAATCAACAACAACAAAAAGTCATTTCAGTGATGTCTAACTCTTGTGACCCTATGGTCTGTAGCCTGCCAGAGTCCTCTGAACATGGGATTCTCCAGGCAAGAACACTGTAGTGGGTTGCTATGCCCTCTCCAGGGGATCTTCCCAACCCAGGGATCAAACCCAGGTATCTTAAGTCTCCCACACTGGCAGGCAGGTTCTTTACCACTAGTGCCATCTGGGAAGCCCAGATAATGATAAATATGCATATTTAAATCTCCCTTTATTTAAAGAAAGTTTTTGTCTATATTTCCTTAATTTTTTTATAACATTGTTGATTTCTCTTCCTAAGAACTCTTAACTATCCATTAATTATCATGTATTGCACAGGTATTTACATGGCCATTCTGACATATGTGTGTTATCATTTTATCTCTAATCAGTTTTGTTATTAAAAGAAATTTTTTGCAGTGTGTATGATCTTACCTTCCCTACCTCCTACACGACTTTCCTGTTTTTTTAGTATTTACTGTTATTTTTTTTCAGTGTACCAGTTCTAATGTGGTTTTTAACTATTTTCATATTTTATGTTTCTTTTCAATTTCTTCCCCTGAATTTGTCTATTACACCATTTTATATAATCCCTTGTTACATAGAAATTCCATACTCACTTTAATTTCCTTGAGAATGCAGATAATTTTTTAACAATCTTTTCTTTCCTAGTTCTACTAAAATTCCATCTTCATAGTCTTTTGAATGAAATGTAGAACCATTTCTGCATTTGTTTGTGTGCCATATTAGGCATTCCAGATCTTTTGTATTTATTAATCATCCTTAAATGGAGGCCATAGTATCTGATTTACAATATGCAGGAAGATAGTGTGGGTGAACCTCATTGACTTGCCTCTTCTTTAAAGAACATGTCTTTCGAATCATTCTTCTATGTCTCCAGCTGGAGAACTAAATACTGTTTGTTTATTTTGTTTCTTTGTTTCCATCTTTAACTGCCTGTGGAGTTGGAAATAATAAATGCCTCGGGGCAACACACAGCTAATGTATAAACATTTGTCTCTAAGTTCCAAGTCTGTTCTGTCCTCTGCACAGAGCTGGTCAGTTCTTGGCTTTAGATGACACCCTTCATCTCTCAGCCATGACATTTATCACTTCCTCCAGAAACTGTCAGATGGCCTACTGTTCTTTCATCAATGCCTGTCTTCTTTTTGCTTCCTCTAGGACATCATTTGACGCCAACCAGGCCACCTCTCTGTTTAAACCCGATGAAGAGTTAAGATGATAGAAAAGTCCAAAGAGTTCTTTCAGGCCCAATTCCATGCTCTCCTAAAAAAGAAAATAGGCCTCAGGCAATGGGCCCTTCACTCCACTCCACTCTTGGCTCCTTCCTATGCCTCATTCCTATCTTTCCAAGACAGGGACTACTGTTTTTATGATCCCCAACTCTATCATTTTCTTTATTTAGAACATTATATTCACCATTTTGCAGTCATTGTGAATTTCAGTATTTTCTTTAATTTTGTTCAAAATTTCCCTATATCTGCCAGACTTTACTTATAATGTGTGTCAAGAGGTTCTTCAAGATCCATGGTTTCATTATAGATTAGATTTTCCTTTCTTTCAAATATAGATAATATTCAGAGAAAATTAAATATATTCATTATTCTGAGAAGAGAACTATACCAGTGTTAGTAGCTCTTCCAGTGTCCCCCCAAAACCCCAATCAGCCCTTTCAGCATGACAGATTTGTGATTCTTTCTTTCTCCTAGATTTACATGTGCTAGTGAGAAGTTCACAGGCCTCCAGGAATTTTTATTAAGAGCTTCAGATAGTCTAGCAAGGAATTGTATCTCTTTTGACAAGATCAAGTGTATAACTGGAACTAACCATGCCTCATTTCATGCTAGCTTGCTGCTTCTCAGATAAACATGAAACATCCTTTGTGGCCAAATATACAATTCAATGGAATTGTGTTGCCTCAATGCTCTAAGTGCCTTGTGAATGGCAAGGTGGGGAGAGTGAACCCTTCCTGATTGACAGATGTCAACTGCCATGAGCCTCATAGACATATACGGTGATAAAGAAAGCTAGTGACTGTTGGGATTCATGGATGAAGGTATTTACTATAGAACCTAGTGTAATAGACACAGTGTTCACCCCTCCTGAGCTGTGGCCTGTCTCTGGTCTTAAGACTGCATTAAGACAGGCTGTCAAAGATAAGACAGGAAGGGAACGAGGCCCTGCTACAGGGCACCTCAGGTAAGGTGTTAATAGCTATCTGTGCCTGAATAAGAATCCTCCTGATGCCTAGCTTTTTCTCTTAGTACAATGAAGTAGTATCTTCATATTTCTTAAATGACATTTCCATCCGGGAGTAAGAACAGTTTGGTGCATTAATTGATGCCAATTTCACATGAAACAATTTTATGGAAAGCACTTATTTCTGATTTTCTAGGCATATAAGATTGACGTAAATGCTCCTGTTTCTCCAGGTAAAGAGTTGTCTACCTACTTAGTTATGTCATGAAGAAGATAATGACCTTGGCTTCTATATAAGTGGTAGGATTATGTAAATAATTACAGCTGGCATTCAGTTGGCCCGCCTATTTACAAATACATGCAGCTGGTGCTACAGAAATAAAATATATGCCACTGAATTAAACCAACGCCATGTTTAGTGGTGGGAAAACATATGATGGGTAAAGTGAGATAGATGAGGAAGATAACAGATGGATGATAAATTATAAGATAAATAGACTAAAGGGATAGATTTTTCCACTTTTCATTTTTCTGGCTTTCACAAATGTTCTCATATGTTTTTCTATAAAGCACAATAACATTCCTTGCCATATAATGTTGAGTATTTATATCTCTGCTCTGAACCAATTTTTCTTATACATTGCTCAGTCTTGACACAGAGCAATATCTCAGTGGTGTCCCAAGGACTATCAGTCAATCACAAAGAGTCACTGAACACACAGCGTATGTGTTGAGAACCATACCATCCATTTTTGAAGTGGTTCTGAGAAAGCACGAAATCAGCTATAGCCCTTGATCTAAAGATAAAAAGAAGACCAGACAGATGAAATAGAATACAATAAAGAACATAATTTGTCGGAATTTGTAAAGGCTCCTTCCAGTGTTCTCTCCTCTCGCTCTCTTCACTTCACAGGGATTTCATCTACCCACAGAAGGCGTTTTAATTCATTCTTTATACAAACATGTGCTGAGTGTTCTTAATGAGTCATGTACTTGGTAAGAGGCCAAGAATTCAAAAAAACAAGACAGATCCTCTGTCCTCAAAGAGCTTGCAGTACAGTGGTGAAAACGAGCACACCGATGATAGAGTGTCACTATAAGGCAAGTGCATTACACGCATATGGGGCACAGAGTAAGAGCATCCACCTCTGCCTGGTAGGGAGGAGCCAGCATTCTTGGAGGAGCTGATAACAGAGAGAGTTTTAAAGGATGAGAAAGATTCAGACATGAATACAAGAAAAGACCTAGTCCAAGCAGATAGGACACTGGGAGCAAAGTCATAAAGAGAGAAACTGCACGACACGTGTTCAGTGCTGCTGAAGCAGAGAGTGGAGGTGAATCAGAGTGGAGGACGGTCTATAGGCAGAGCTTTGATTTGCACAGTAAAAAACTTAGATTAGAAACTTCTTTGGTGTTCACTGGTTAGGAATCCACCTACCAATGCAGCGGACACAGGTCGGATCCCTTGTGCAGGAAGATCCCCATGCAGTGGGGCAACAAAACACACACAGCAACTACTGAGCTAGAGCCTGTGCTCCACAAGAGAAGCCACTGCCGTGAGAAGCCTGTGCTCTGCAACTAGAGAAAGCCTGTGCACATCAACAAAGACCCAGAGCAGCCAAAAGTTAAAAAAAGAGAAACAGACTGTATGCTCCAGGCGACAGAAACCACTCAAGGATTTTAAACAAAAGAATGACAGGATCAGGTTTCTATTTTAGGTCCATCTCACAGATTTGAAGGGAGAAAGGTTGAAGCTGGGAAAATTGGTTAAAAGACCGTTTCAGCGATCAGCTTGTAAGATGAAGAGGGTGTCACCCAAGATGGCATTTGCAGATGGAGAATAAGGGGACATACTTGAAAAAATGTTTAAAGACAAAAATGGCAAGGCTCTGTATTATAGGTATCTTGGATATATGGCAGGTGTGGTTCAAAACCACTGCAATAAAGCAATTACTGCAACAGAGTGAGTTATACAAATGTTTTGGTTTTCTAGTACAAATAAAAATTATGTTTACACTATACTGTACTCTATTAAGTATGCAATAACATCGTGTCTTCTAAAAATCTTAATTAAAAATACTTTATTATTTTTTTAAAAAATGCTAACCATCATTTGAGCCTTCAGTGAAATTTTGCTGGTGGAGGGTCTTGCCTCAATAATGGTGATGGCTGCTGACTGATCAGGATGGTAGCTGCTGAAGCCTGAGGTGACTTGGAAGTTTCTTAAAGTAAGACAACAGTGAAGTTTGCTACATCGATTGACCCTTCCTTTCATGCAATGCTGTTGGATATCATTTCACCCACAGTGGAACTTTTTTCAAAATTGGAATTAATCCTCTCAAGCCCAGCACTGCTTTATCAGCTAATTTTATATCATACTCTAAATCCTCTGTTGTCATTTCAACATTCTTTAGCATGAGTAGATTCCATCTTCAGAAAGTATTTCTTTGCTCATCCATAAGAAGCAACCCCTCATTTATGAAAGTTTTCTCATGAGACTGCAACTCCACTTCTAATTGTAGTTCTGCTGCTATCTCTACCACATGGACAGTTACTTCCCTCATGAAGTCCTGAACACCTAAAGTCATCCATGAGGGTTGGAATCAACTTCTTGCAAATTCCTCTTAATGTTGATATTCTGACCTCTTCCCATGAAATCACAAATGTTCTTAATGACATCTAGAATGGTGTATGCTTCCCAGAAAGTTTCCAATTTACTTTGCCCAGATCTATCAGAGGAATTACTATGTATGGAAGCTATAGCTTTATGAAATGTATTTCTTAGGTATTAAGACTTGAATGTCTAAATTACTCCTTGAACCTTAGGCTATAGAATGGATGTTGTGTTCGCAGGTATAAAAACATTAAGCTCATTGTACATCTCCATCAGAGCTCTTGAGTGCCTAGGTGCATTGTTGATGAGCAGTAATATTTTGAAAGGATTCTTTTTTCCTGAGCAGTAGGTCTCAACAGTGAGCTTAAAATATTCTGTAAACCGTGTTGTAAACTGATGTGTTGTTACCCAAGCTTTGTTGCTCCATTTATGGAGCACAGACAGAGTAGATTGAGCATAATTCTTTAGGGCCCTCAAATTTTTGGAATACTAAGTGAGCACTGGCTTCAGCTTAAACCCCATAGTTGCATTAACCCCTAACAAGAGAGGCAGCCTGTTCTTTGAAGCCTTGAAGCCAGGCATTGACTTCTCTCTAGCTATGAAGTCCTATTTGGCATCTTCTTACAATATAAGGCTGTGTAGTCTACACTGAAAATGTGTTGCTTAGTGTAGCCACCTTCATTAGTTGTCTGAGCTAAGCGTTTTGGAAACTTCTGGAAGCTACACCTTCTACATCAGCACTTACTGCTTCACCTTGCACTTGTTTTGCTGTGGAAACAGTTGGTTTCCTTATACCCTACAGACCAACCTCTGCCACCTTCAGGCTTTCCTTTGGCAGCTTCTTTGCCACTCTAAACCTTCATAGAAATGAAGAGAGGTAGGATTGCTCTGGATTAGACTTTGGTTTAAGGGAATATTGTGGCTGGTTTGCTTTTTTATCCATATCACTAAAACTTTTCCATATCAGCAATTAGCCTGTTTTATGTTATTATTTGTGTGTTCCCTAGAGTATCACTTCTAATTTCCTTCAAAAACTTTTTTGTTGTATTCACAACATGACTAACTGGAACAAGAGGCCTAGCCTTCCGTGTATCTAGGTTTTTGACATGCCTTCCTCACTAAGCTTATCATTTCTAGCTTTTGATTTAAAGTGAGAGACCTGCAACTCTACTTGAACGTTTAGAAGTCACTGCAGTGTTATTAATGGGCCTAACTTCAAATTGGTCTGTCTCAGGGAATAGAGAGCCCAAGAGGAGGGAGAGAGATGGGGAAGGGCTGGCTGGTTGGACAGTAAGAACACAAACAACATTTATCATTTAAATATGCCATCTTATAATGGGCATGGTTCTTGGTGCCCCCAAACAGTTACAATAAGTAACATCAGAGATCACTAACCACAGATAGCCATAACAATACAATCTCAATAATAACGAAAGTTCTGAAATATTTAAAGAATTACCAAGATGTGACACGGAGACACAGGTGAGAAATGCTGCAGGAAAATGGTGCTGATAAGACTTGCTGGACGCAGGGTTGCCACAAACCTATTATAAAAAATGCCGTATCTCTGAAGGGCAATAAAGCAAAGTGCAATAAAACAAAGGCATGCTTGTACTTGGATCTGGGATAAGGAAGAGAGCAGAGTTAAAGAAAACCCAAACAACCTGGCACACTCCACAGAAGAGTCACAATAATATTCAAGGACCCAGGGAGCTGTCCCAAGTGAGCATGATGGTCTTTGATGAACAATTTAGTGGTAAGAGGACTTGAGTGACTATTACTAAGCTGTGTTTGCAACTTCTAAGAAAGATTTCACTGATGTGGAATAGAAGACACAGCAATTGGAAATACCTGGCCCAAAGTTCCCTGTCTTCTCCTACCTGTTCTGAAGAAGAACTTTGGCCAGTTGCTCTCTACCATGCGCAAGCTCAGGGAGCTTCTGTGTGCATTTTTCAAGAAGGTAAGAAGGTAGATGGTTGCAGAAGTAAGTGTCAGAGTCCACTTGTATCCTTCAAAGAGCAGGATGTTTCTTCCTGTGTCTCCTTACCACTACTGCAATGCTTCATGCCACATGAAAAACCATACACCAAAAGGAAGGAGAAATCTGAATCTGCTGCCAACAGAACAAAATACAAGTCCTGGAGCCAGCTGCTTCATTATGCTCCCAGATGTACAGCAACTGGCCTACTCACACCACAGACATTTGAAGAAATAATCACTATGCATGAAATGTCAGAGCTTCCTCTCCATCCAGCCAAAAGTTTCATTTTTTCAATTAAATGGGAGATAAGAAGATAATGTTTCCTACAAAATTTTAGCTGGTTGTAGAGAGAGAATATTTCTCTCTGTGTACTCTAGATTGTCCAGTGTATTGACACTTGGTTAATATCCTGTTAATATCCCTTGTGGCTCAGCTGGTAAAGAATCCGCCTACAATGTGTGAGACCTGGGTCTGATCCCTGGGTTGGAAAAATCCCCTGGAGAAGGGAAAGGCTACCCACTTCAGTATTCTGGTCTGGAGAATTCCATGGACTGTACAGTCCATGGGGTTGCAAAGAGTCAGACACAATTGAGCAACTTTCATTTTTCACTAATATCCTGATAGTAATATTAGTGATACTATCATATTTAATGCTTAGAAAATATACCTGCAAATCTTAAAAATGATGAATTAAGGAAGAGTTTTTTCAATAGAAAATGTCTGTAACCTTTAGAAAACATCATTAATGAAGCATAGACTAAAAGCCTGAGACAAAAGCCATAAAAGAGCCTTAATACAGAGAAATGACACCAATTGGGTCAAGAAATTAGACCCAAATCAATACAGCTGTAAGAAATGAAGGGAGGCGCTTCAAAAATGTGGAAACAGAAAATTCCCTTTAAGATACATTCTCAAAGACGCTGCACAATTGCAGGATCTAATTCATAAAATTAAGTATCTAATTCATGAAAGGAAAGGGAGGCTGGCAGTACCAACCTGAAAGAACGACAATGTTAACGCAGCAGAAACCACTGACAAGAAAACAGTTTCTATGACAGACTCACAGACAGAAAGTTAAGTGGAAAATTACTGTGCTATCTTCCAAATTGAGGAAACATAGCTACTTTTATGGCCCTAAACCTCATCCCATGCACAGCCCCCTGCCAGCTTGTATCTTGATGATTGTTGAACTATTTACTGCAAACAAGTGTGACAGGAGGAGCCTCTCAAGAGTGACGTACTCATTTTAGAGAGCTACCCAAAAAACGTGCTGTTAATGAAAAGAACATTTCAAAGAGACAAATTTGTTTCCCTGTGGATATGTTCATAAACTGTATTTACTGTCTTTTGGTTGTCTATTCAGAAGTGCCATATAAGCATGTAACCTTCCTTAACTAGTCCTATCCTTCACCTTTTCAGAATTCTGTCACAGTCACCTACTTCAACCAGCAGCCCAACCTTTTTATCTGAGTGTGCCATACAAATGCTATCATTTTCTATGTGTGCCATGATGTGAAAAATGCAGGAGGCATTGTTTTAGGACACAGGCTCTATGTTTTGATGTTTGTGTGAGTGTGTCTACATTTGACCTGTCTTCCGCAAGCATGACTTGAAAGAATGTTCTCTAGTTGGTCAGTTTCTCTCTAAATAGCTGCCTCTGCGAGACAGAAACCAACTTTCATGCTACAATTTAATAGTATTCTATCTAGAAGAATTTCATTCTCTTATCTCTAGTGGGTGAAAATAAGAGAGAACTTGATAGTCTTTAAAGTTTTCACTGATTCTATAAGTAAAGTGAAAGTCGCTCAGTCATGTCCAACTCTTTGCGACCCCATGGACTATACAGTCCATGGAATTCTCCAGGCCAGAATACTGGAGTGGGTAGCCTTTCCCTTCTCCAGGGGATCTTCCCGACCCAGGAATCGAACCAGGGTCTCTTGCATTGCAGGTGGATTCTTTACCGACTGAGCTATCAGGGAAGACCTGATTCTATACCTAGGAACTTAATCAAAATTTTTCTCACAAGAAGTGTACTTGGGGCTTCCCTTGTGGCTCAATGGTGAAGAATCTGCCTGCCAATGCAGGAGACATAGATTTGATCCCTGATCTTGGCAGATCCCACATGCCACGGAGCAACTAAGCCTATTTGCCACAACTCTTGAGCCTGTGGTCTAGAGCCCAGGCCCTACAACTACTGAAGCCCAGGCACCTAGAGCCAGTACTCCACAAGAGAAGCCACTGCAATGAGAGGCCCGAGCACTGCAACCAGAGAAGGCCTGCAGAGCAACGAAGACCTAGCACAGCCAAAAATAAACGAGTAACTAAATAAATAAAATGTACTCATTCGGTCATATCCTTATTAGTTACCTGCCTCAGGGGAAAAAATATGGAGGTAAAATGAAGTGCTACATATGGCAATTATAATACATTCTCCTTTTCCTCTGGCATTCAAGTCTAATCTCCTATGGCAATTGCCCTATAGGCAATTTGGGTTCATTGAGGTAACACAAGGCCACTGAACTGAAAGCAGCATTTGCCAGGCAAAGTACCTGCTGACAGCACTCTGAGCAGCCAAGACTGCAGTTGATAGCGAAAACTACAAGGAGCATAAAGAAGAACACTCAGGAATGAATATTTTCAGCCATAAATGTCATTCGAGGACATCTACATTGCTGAAGCCACAAAGTGGTGTTTAACCTAGAACAGATCTCTCTCCTGATTAAAAACCTCTGAAGTCTAGAATATAATACCAAGTCTACTTTGTCCTTCATGGCTGAATATAATCTGGGTCCCCTTAGGTACCCACCTCACCTGCTCTTCCCACCGTAGATCATTACACTGGTGAAGCGACATAGAAACTGAGACAGCAAGGCTCTGTAAAACATTAAACTAAAAAAGAAAAAAGCTCAATACTATATTTCTTTAATTGTATACAAAGCTCATAAAAAATAAACAACATAATAGTTAAGGAAATTCTGGAATCAGGCCCTTACTCCTTAAGCTTTCCTCAACAAACTCTAAATATAATTAATACATGATTTATCACCTACTGGATTGACTGTGTATGTGCCCCCCTCCAAAATTTGTATGTTGAAATCTTAACCCCCAATATAACGGCAATAGGAGGTGGGCACTTTGCCAGGTGATCGGGTCATAAGGGTAGGGCCTTCATGAATGAGATTAGTTCCCTTATAAAGGAGACCCCAGAGTTTTCCCTCACCTTTTTCCCCACGTGAGGACGCAGTGAGAGGATGACCATCTATGAACCAGGAGAGGCTCCTCATCAGACACCAAATCTACTAACACTTTGATCTTGAACTTTCGTGCCTCCAGAACTGTAAAGAATAAATGTTAGATGCTAAAGCCATCTGTCTATGCCATCTTTGTTACAGCAGCCTGAATGGACCAATGCACCAATAGAATGTATTTTCACTTGGTCAAACACCTGTAGATCATCAGCACTACAAAAGAACACAGAAATGCGGCAAGGTAGGAAGGACCATTTCAGAGGCCTATACAGACAGGAAATAAACAAAACATTTCTTTACACTTACAGTATTCAGAAGATCCTAAGTACAACACCTCATGCTAAAGTACCTTGGCCTTTGTCCCTAAATTATAATTTGGGGGGGATCAGTCATTTTTCTGAGCAGTTTAAAGAATTATTAACTCAAATCTGTGACTAATACAGTTAAAGTTACCATGAAAGAGCTAGAATTAAGCACAAAATACTTACGCAACCACAGTTACAAGTTACAAGCCAAAATAGCAGAGCACACTGATGATCTATAGGAGTAGTCTTCTAAATGTTTAATCGGGACAGTATAAGTATGTGTTACCTAAAGGGTTAAAAAGTCAAAAGAAAATGTTCTATTTTGTTCGCCCGTAATAGGAAAAATGTTGAGGCAGGGGTGAGATAACCACTACCGTCTGCTAATAAAATACAATATTTTTAAATTGTCAAGCATTCTTTCATTCTAGAAAGAACCCTACTACACATTTTTTTCAGTTTTTATTCTACATATTTAACACTAACAAGGAAAAAATTTTATTTCCTATCATTTTATAGGTTCATGTTCCTTATATATGCTAGTTGTCAAAAACAGCTAGACTTCTCTGGTGGCTCAGACAGTAAAGAGTCTGCCTGCAATGCAGGAGCCCTGGGTTCAATCCCTGGGTTGGGAAGATCTCTTGGAGAAGGAAATGGCAACCCACTCCAGTATTCTTGCCTGGAGAATCCCAAGGACAGAGGAGCCTGGCAGGCTATAGTCCATGGGGTCACAAAGACTCAGACAAGACTGAGCAACTAACACACACACACACACACACACACTTTTTCAGTTGTTATTCTACATATTTAATACTAGCAAGAAAAAAATGTTATTTCCTGTCATTTTATAGGTCCACAAGGTGGAATCAAGATTACTCGGAGAAATATCAATAACCTCAGATATGCAGATGACACCACCCTTATGGCAGAAAGTGAAGAGGAACTCAAAAGCGTCTTGATGAAAGTGAAAGTGGAGAGTGAAAAAGTTGGCTTAAAGCTCAACATTCAGAAAATGAAGATCATGGCATTTGGTCCCATCACTTCATGCAAATAGATGGGGAAACAGTGAAAACAGTGACAGACTTTATCTTGGGGGGCTCCAAAACCACTGAGGGCAGTGACTGCAGCCATGAAATTAAAAGATGCTTGCCCCTTGGGAGGAAAGTTATGACCAACCTAGACATCATATTAAAAAGCAGAGACATTACTTTGCCTACCAAGATCCATATAGTCTAACCTATGGTTTTACTAGTAGTCATGTATGGATATGAGAGCTGGACAATCAAAAAGACTGAGTGCCGAAGAATTGATACCTTCAAACTATGGTGCTGGAGAAGACTCTTGAGAGTCCCTTGGACAGCATGGAGTCAAACCAGTCAATCCTAAAGGAAATCAACCCTGAATATTCATTGGAAGGACTGATGCTGAAACTCCAATATTTCAGCCACCTGATGAGAGAGCTGACTCATTGGAAAAGATCTTGATGCTGGGAAAGACTGAGGGCAGGAGGAGAAGGAAGTGACACAGGACGAGATGGTTGGATGGCATCACTGACTCAATGGACATGAGTTTGAGCAAACACAAGGAGATAGTGAAGCACAGGGAAGCCTGGAGTGCTGCAGTACATGGCGTCGCAAAGAGCTGGATAGGATTTAGCAACTGAACAACAAGGCAAACCACTCACTTCACCAACTTCACCCCTGATCCTTTTGAAACAGTATGGAGACGTAATCAAAGAGTCCTTGAGTGCTATCAACATACAGTGGAAGAAGCTATTTGACTGCTCTATGAATTGATACCAACATTCATTTAGGTTAGATAAGACACTTATGGTAAAGGGAAAACAAAGTGATTAAAAACACATTTAGGCAAATCTCATTTGTGGCAGATAAGGCTCTCAGACTTGGCAGTTGTTTGATCTAAGCAAATATGGCTTTAATAATGAATGAAGGTTTAATTTATAGATTTTCCACACTGGATTGTTTAGAAACTAGTGCCTGTTTGGGAAAGATCCTGTTGCACTGAAATTAGTGTATAGGGACTGGTATAAGGTTAAATGAACTTGGTGTTTGGAATACATTTATTCACTCAGTTCATTAGAAAGACAGCCCGAGGCCTAAAAAGTAAAACTATCACCATCTGAACAGCAACAGTTAGTATTTATCAAACTACATAATCAAAAACAACCAGTTAGGGCCTAGCAAATCTACAAAAGAAACCATGAGACCCTTAACCCAATTTCAAACACTAAAATATGAGATCCAAAGAAGTTAAATGGTTTGTCTAATGCCATACTTTTGACATAAGCAAAGCCATAACTTATCCCAGGTTGACTGACTTTAAATCGAAATTGAATATTTTTAACCACACCAGAGGGTCTCCAATTCCATAGCTACTTATTTGTATACAATGGGACAATTGTTTTCTCTCAAATGTAGACCTCAGTCATCATCCCAGATTGAATATGAGTGTAACAGTTCCCTGGGTATTGTGGTTGATTAGCATGTAAATCTTACAAACTATCTGGTCTGTAACCTACTGTTTTTTATTTCTGGGAATTGCCCTGACATTTCAAAGGGCTGGACCTCTTGCTACCATATTCACACTATGTGACCCACCTTTCAGCTTACACGCTGTAGATGGACATTGGAGTTGGACCAAGTCAGACTGATATGCCAGAAATGCTCAGAGGGCTCAAGCAAACCTTGTGCACACCAGGACCCAGAGACCCCACAGACTGAGACGAAACTGTGTTTGAGTGTCTCCTGTGGAGGTACGGGTCAGCAGTAGACTGCTGCAGGGGCTCTGGGTACAGCAGACTTGGGTATGGCATAGGCGTTCCTGGAGGAGGTTGCCATTAACCCCACCATAGAGTGGCCAGAACTTACACAGGACAGGGACACACACTCTTGGTGGACACAAACAGAACCTTGTGCACACCACGACCCAGGAGAAAGGAGCAGTGACCCCACAAGAGACTGACCCAGACTTGCCCGTAACAGTCCAGGAGTCTCTGGTGGAGGCTTGGGGCAGAAGGGGCCTGCTGCAGGGCTGGGGGCACTGAGTGTAGCACTGCATGCAAGGGACCTTTTGAAAGAGGTCACCATTATCTACAGTACTTCCACCATAGTTTCAGTTCAGTTAAGTTCAGGTCAGTCGCTCAGTCGTGTCCAACTCTTTGCAACCCCATGGACTGTAGCACGCCAGGCCTCCCTGTCCATCACCAACTCCCAGAGTTTACACAAACTCATGTCCATTGAGTCGGTGATGCCATACAACTATCTCATCCTCTGTCCTCCCCTTGTCCTCCTGCCTTCAATCTTTCCGAGCATCAGGGTCTTTTCAAATGAGTCAGGTCTTCGCATCAGGTGGCCAAAGTATTGGAGTTTCAGCTTCAACATCAGTCCTTCCAATGAATATTCAGGACTGATTTCCTTTAGGATCGACTGGTTGGATCTTCTTGCAGTCCAAGGGACTCTCAAGAGTCTTCTCCAATACCACAGTTCAAAAGCATCAATTCTTTGGTGCTCAGTTTTCTTTATAGTCCAACTCTCACATCGATATATGACTACTGGAAAATCCATAGCCTTCACTAGATGGACATTTGCTGGCAAAGTAATGCTTCTGCTTTTTAATATGCTGTCTAGGTTCATCATAACCTTTCTCCCAAGGAGCAAGCATCTTTTTATTTCATGGCTGCAATCACCATCTGCAGTGATTTTGGAGCCCCCAAAAATAAAGTCTCTCACTATTTCCCCATCTATTTGCCATGAAGTGATGGAACCAGATGCCATAATCTTAGTTTTCTGAATGTTGAGTTTTAAGCCAACTTTTTCACTTTCCTCTTTCACATTCTTCAAGAGGCTCTTTAGTTCTTCTTCGCTTTCTGCCATAAAGGGGGTGTCATCTGCATTTCTGAGGTTATTGATATTTCTCCCGGCAATCTTGATTCCAACGTGTGCTTCATCCAGCCCAGCATTTCTCATGATGTACTCTGCATATAAGTTAAATAAGCAGGGTGACAATATACAGCCTTGACGTACTCCTTTTCCGATTTGGAACCAGTCTGTTGTTCCATGTCCAGTTCTAACAGTTGCTTCCTGACCTGCACAAGATTTCTCAAGAGGCAGGTCAAGTGGTCTGGTATTCCCATCTCCTTCAGAATTTTCCACAGTTATTGTGATCCACACAGTCAAAGGCTTTGGCATAGTCAATAAAGCAAAAAGAGATGATTTTCTGGAACTCTCCTGCTTTTTTGATGATTCAACAGATATTGGCAATTTGATCTCTGGTTCCTCTGCCTTTTCTAAAACCAACTTGAAAATCTGGAAGTTCACAGTTCACTTACTGTTGAAGCCTGGTGTGGAGAACTTTGAGCATTCCTATGCTACCATGTGAGATGAGTGCAATTGTGTGGTAGTTTAAGCATTCTTTGGTAATATCTTTTTGTGGGACTGGAATGAAAACTGACCTTTTCCAGTCCTGTGGCCACCGCTGAGTTTTTTAAATTTGCTAGCATACTGAGTGCAGCATTTTCACAGCATTATCTTTTAGGATTTGAAATAGCTCAACTGGAATTCCATCACCTCCACTAGCTTTGTTCGTAGGGATGCTTCCTAAGGCTCACTTGGCTTCACATTCCAGGATGTCTGGCTCTAGGTGAATGATCACACCATCATGATTATCTGGGCCGTGAAGCTCTTTTTTGTCGAGTTCTTCTTGACACTTCTTCTTGAATCTTCCGCTTCTGTTAGGTCCATCCCATTTCTGTCTTTTATTGAGCCCATCTGTGCATGAAATATTCCCTTGGTATACCTAATTTTCTTGAAGAGATCTCTAGTCTTTCCCATTCTATTGTTTTCCTCTATTTCTTTGCATTGATTGCTAAGGAAGGCTTTCTTATCTCTCCTTGCTATTCTTTGGAACTCTGTATTCAAATGGGTATATCCTTCATTATAGTTCATCAGGCACTCTATCAGATCTAGTCCCTTAAATATATTTCTCACTTCTACTGTATAATCATAAGAGATTTGATATAGGTCATATCTGAATGGTCTAGTGGTTTTCCCTACTTGACTGAACTTAAGTCTGAATTTGGCAATAAGGAGTTCATGATCTGAGCCACAGTCAGCTCCTAGTCTTGTTTTTACTGAATGTATACAGCTTTTCCATCTTTGGCTGCAAAGATTATCATCAATCTGATTTCGGTGTTGACCATCTGGTGATATCCATGTATAGAGTCTTCTATTGTGTTGTTGGAAGAGGGTGTTTGCTATGACCAGTGCATTCTCTTGGCAGAACTCTATTAGCCTTTGCCATGCTTCATTTGTACTCCAAGGCTAAATTTGCCTGTTACTCTAGGTGTTTCTTAACTTTCTACTTTCGCATTCCAGTCCCCTCTAATGAAAAGGACGTCTTTTTTGGGTGTTAGTTCTAGAAGGTCTTGTAGGTCTTCATAAAACTGTTCAATTCAGCTTCTTCAGCATTACTGGTTGGGGCATAGACTTGGATTACTGTGATACTGAATGGTTTGCCTTGGAAATGAACAGAGATCATTCTGTCGTTTTTGAGATGGCATCCAAGTACTGCATTTTGGACTCTTTTGTTGACTATGATGGCTACTCCATTTCTTCTAAGGGATTCTTGCCCGATAGTAGATATAATGGTCATCTGAGTTAAAGTCACCCATTCCAGTCCATTTTAGTTTGCTGATTCCTAAAATGTTGATGTTTACTCTTGCCATCTCCTGTTTGATGACTTCCAATTTGCCTTGATTCATGAACTTAACATTCCAGGTTCCTATGCAATACTGCTCTTTACAGCATTGGACCTTGCTTCCATCACCAGTCACATCCACACCTGTGTGTTGTTTTAGCTTTGGCTCCATCTCTTCATTCTTTCTGGGGTTATTTCTCCACTGATCTCCAATAGCATATTGAGCACCTACCAACCTGGGGAGTTCATCTTTCAGTGTCCTATCTTTTTGCCTTTTCATACTGTTCATGTGATTCTCAAGGCAGGAATACAGAAGTCTGGCCCCAGGAAGGGAAGTTATGACCAACCTAGATAGCATATTGAAAAGGAGAGACATTACTTTGCCAACAAAGGTCCATCTAGTCAAGGCTATGGTTTTTACAGTGGTCATGTATGGATGTGAGAGTTGGACTGTGAAAAAAGCTGAGTGCTGAAGAATTGATGCTTTTGAACTGTGGTGTTGGAGAAGACTCTTGAGAGTCCCTTGGACTGCAAGGAGATCCAACCAGTCCATTCTGAAGGAGATCAGCCCTGGGATTTCTTTGGAAGGAATGATGCTAAAGCTGAAACTTCAGTGCTTTGGCCACCTCATGCAAAGAGTTGACTCATTGGAAAAGACTCTGATTATGGGAGGGATTGGGGGCAGGAGCAGAAGGGGATGACAGAGGATGAGATGCTGGATGGCATCACTGACTCGATGGACATGAGTCTGAGTGAACTCCGGGAGTTGGTGATGGACAGGGAGGTCTGGCGTGCTGCGATTCATGGCGTAGCAAAGAGTTGGACATGACTGAGTGACTGAGCTGAACTGAACTGAACTGAAATAACAGGGAGGGAACACAGCCCCACCCATCAACAGAAAATTGGATTAAAGATTCACTGAACATGGCCCCACCCATCAGAACAATTTCCCCCAAGGTCAGTTTCTCCTGTCAGGAAGCTTCCATAATCCTCTTATTTTTCTCCATCAGAGGGCAGACAGACTGAAAGCCACAATCACAGGAGACTAACCAATCTGATCACATGGACCACAGCCTTGTCTAATTCAATGAAACTATGAGCCATGCCATGTGGGGCCACCCAAGACGGACGGGTCATAGTGGAGAGTTCTGACAAAACGTGGTCCACTGGAGAAAGGAATGGCAAACCACTTCAGTATTCTCGTCTTAAGAACCCCATGAACAGTATGAAAAGGCAAAAAGATAGGACACTGAAAGATGAACTCCCCAGGTCAGTAGGTCCCCAATATGCTATTGGAGATCAGTGGAGAACTAACTCCAAAAAGAATGAAGAGATGGAGCCAAAGCTAAAACAACACACAGGTGTGGATGTGACTGGTGATGGAAGCAAGGTCCAATGCTGTGAAGAGCAATATTGCATAGGCACCTTGAATGTTAGGTTCATGAATCAAGACAAATTGGAAGTGGTCAAACAGGAGATGGCAGAGTGAACGTCGACATTTTAGGAATCAGTGAACTAAAATGGACTGGAATGGGTGAATTTAATTCAGATGACCATTATATCTACTATCAAGGGCAAGAATCCCTTAGAAGAAATGGAGTAGCCATTATAGTCAACAAAAGAGTCTGAAACGCAGTACTTGGATGTAGTCTCAAAAATGACAGAATGATCTCTGTTCATTTCCAAGGCAAACCATTCAATATCATGGTAATCCAAGTTTATGCCCCAACCAGCAATGCTGAAGAAACTAAGGTGAACAGTTCTAGGAAGACCTACAAGACCTTCTAGAACTAACACCCAAAAAAGATGTCCTTTTCATTATAGGGGCTGCTGCTGCTGCTGCTAAATTGCTTCAGTTATGTCCGACTCCGTGCGACCCCATAGATGGCAGCTCACCAGGCTCCACCATCCCTGGGATTCTCCAGGCAAGAACAAGGAATGGGTTGCCATTTCCTTCTCCAATGCATGAAAGTGAACAGTGAGAGTGAAGTCCCTCAGTCATGTCCGACTCTTCGCAACCCCATGGACTGCAGCCTACCAGGCTCCTCCATCGATGGGATTTTCCAGCCAAGAGTACTGGAGTGGGTTGCCATTGCCTTCTCCACATTATAGGGGACTGGAATGCAAAAGTAGAAAGTCAAGAAATACCTGGAGTAACAGGCAAATTTGGCCTTGGAGTACAGAATGAAGCATGGCAAAGGCTAATAGACTTCTGCCAGGAGAATGCACTGGTCATAGCAAACACCCTCTTCCAACAACACAAGAGAAGACTCTACACATGGACATCACCAGATGGTCAATACTGAAATCAGATTGATTATAATATTTGCAGCCAAAATTGGGGAAGTTCTATACAGTCAGTAAAAGCAAGACTCAGAACTGACTGTGGCACAGACCATGAACTGGTTATTGCCAAAGTCAGACTTAAGTTGAAGAAAGTAGGGGAAACCACTAGACCATTAAGGTATGACCAAATCAAATCCCTTATGATTACACAGTGGAAGTGAGAAATAGATTCAAGGTATTAGATCTGTTAGAGTGCCTGAAGAACTATGGACGGAGGTTCGTGACATTGTACAGGAGGCAGGGATCAAGGCCATTCCCAAGGAAGAGAATTGCAAAAAGGCAAAATGGTTGCCTGAGGAGGCCTTACAAATAGCTGTGAATAGAAGAGAATCAAAAGGCAAAGGAGAAAAGGAAAGATATACCCATTTGAATGCAGAGTTCCAAAAAATAGCAAGGAGAGATAAGAAAGCCTTCCTCAGTGATGAATGTAAAGAGATAGAGAAAAACAATAGAATGGGAAAGACCAGAGCTCTCTTCAAGAAAATTAGAGATACCAAGGAAACATTTCATGCAAAGATAGGCTCAATAAAGGACAAAAATGGTATGGACCTAACAGAAGCAGAATATATCAAGAAAAGGTGGCAAGAATACACAGAAGAACTGTACAAAAAAGATATTCATGACACAGATAATCATGATGGTGTGATCACTCACCTAGAGCCGGACATCCTGGAATGTGAAGTCAAGTGAGCCTTAGGAAGCATAACTACGAACAAAGTTAGTGGAGGTGATGGAATTCCAGTTGAGCTATTTCAAATCCTAAAAGATGATGCTGTTAAATATGCCAGCATGCCAGTATGCCAGCAAATTTGGAAAACTTAGCAGTGGCCACAGGACTGGAAAAGGTCAGTTTTCATTCCAATCCTAAAGAAAGGCAATGCCAAAGAATGCTCAAACTACCGCACAATTTCACTCATCTCACATGCTAGCAATGTAATGCTCAAAATTCTCCAAACCAGGCTTAAACAGTAAGTGAACTGTGAACTTCCAGATGTTTAAGCTAGATTTAGAATAGGCAGAGTAACCAGAGATCAAATTGCCAACATCTGCTGGATCATGGAAAAAGCAAGAGAGTTCCAGAAAAACATCTACTTCTCCTTTATTGACTATGACAAAGCCTTTGACTGTGTGGACCACAACCAACTCTGGAAAATTCTGAAGGAGATGGGAATACCAGACCACCTGACCTACCTCTTGAGAATCTTATGCAGGTCAGGAAAGCAACAGTTAGAACTGGACACAGAACAACAGACTGGTTCCAAATTGGAAAAGGAGTGCGTCAAAGCTGTATATTGTCACCTTGCTTGCACATCATGAAAAACGCTGGGCTGGATGAAGCACAAGATGGAATCAAGATTGCCAGGAGAAATATCAATAACCTCAGATATGCAGATGACACCACCCTTATGACAGAAAGCGTAGAAGAACTAAAGAGCTTCTTGAAGAACAAGAAAGAGGAGAGTGGAAAAGTTGGCTTAAAACTCAAC
Organism: Bos mutus; assembly: GCF_027580195.1. Lineage (NCBI taxonomy): Eukaryota > Metazoa > Chordata > Mammalia > Artiodactyla > Bovidae > Bos > Bos mutus. The sequence continues at coordinate 67,429,867 of NC_091628.1, forward strand.
ATTCAGAAAACTAAGATCATGGCATCCAGTCCCATCACTTCAAGGCAAATAGATGCGGAAACAGTGGAAACAGTGCCAGACTTTATTTTTGGGGGCTCCAAAATCACTGCAGATGGTGACTGAAGCCAAGAAATTGAAAGATGCTTGCTCCTAAAGAAAAGTTATGATGAACCTAGATAGCATATTCAAAAGCAGAGACATTACTTTTCCAACAAAGGTCTGTCTAGTCAAAGCTATGGTTTTTCCAGTAGTCATGGATGGATATGAGAGTTGGACTATAATGAAAGCTGAGCGCCGAAGAACTGATGCTTTTGAATTGGGGTGTTGGAGAAGATTCTTGAGAGTCCCTAGGACTGCAAGAAGATCCAACCAGTCCATCCCAAAGGAAATCAGTCCTGAATATTCATTGGAAGGACTGATGCTGAAGATGAAACCCCAATACTTTGGTTACCTGATACGAAGAACTGACTTGTTAGAAAAGACCCTGATGCTGGGAAAGAGTGAAGGTGGGAGGAGAAGGGGATGACAGAAGATGAGATGGCTGGATGGCATCACTGACTCAATGGACATGAGTTTGAGCAAATTCTGGGAGTTGACGATGGACAGGGAGCCTGGCATGCTTCAGTCCATGGGGTCACAAAGTCGGACACAACTGAGCTGAAATGACTGAGACTGATAGGATTCTCACTCTAGGATTTGAGAATTGGAACTGAGAGTTTCTTTCTAGTCTGAGCTATTCACTTGGATGGAAGTAATGGAAACTCTGGAACTGCAGGGCAGCCAGATGAAGAACTGCATGAAAAGTGTCAGCAGAAGACAGGACTAAAGCTGACATGCAGAGAGCAAGAAAGGCAAAGACCAGGCAACTGCAAAATAGACTGCTTTGCCTATGCATTTTTTTTCCAGTTTCTGATGACTTTCTAGTTTCAAGGTTTCTCTATATTTTCTAATTTTGCCTTCTATAAAATACCTCTGAATCCTCACCACACACTCATACCAGGATATACCTGTTGCTTCTCCTGCAACAGGCTCTAAGAGAAAGTGTCATATTGGCTGAGCCAAAACAGCATAGCTATGAGGATCTCCCCTGCACCAAGCTGGCAGCTAGCACTGTTTGGAACTAAACTGGAAGAATTGGAAACATTATTTGGTAACTCTCAGAAATTTGAGTATACCAAACCAGAAAGAGATAAATCTATTCCAGGCTTTTTTACACTGAATGGAGAGAATAGAGCATATACATAGAGATGGCTGATGTCTACATCAGTAAATTTATGGTAAGAAAATTCTATGTTTTGCCCATGTAATCAGTAAATACAGGCTAACTGCTGTGACAAACATCAAAATTTCTCAGGCTTAACATGCTAAAAGATTATTTCTCACTCAAGCAAAGATCTGTTTAGAAAGATATCCTACAGATACCAGGGACACAAACTCCAGCCATCAGTAACTCTTTATGACCTCATGGACTATAGCCTGCCAGGCTCTTCTGTCCATGGAATTCTCTCCAGGCAAGTATACTGGAATGAGTAGCCATTCGCTTCTTCAGAGGCTATTTCCAGACCAGGGATTGAACCCTGGTCTCTTGTATTGCAGGCAGATTCTTTATCATCTGATCCACCAAGGGGAGCCTATCCATCTGTAGCTCTACTATGCCCTAATTTTGATCCTTTGTTAAATCCTCTGAATCTAGGCAGTAGATGGAGGAAGAACAGAGTTCAAAATTTTGGAGACTTGACAGTTAAAGCACTGCCTATTTCAAACCCCAAGAAGAGTTAAGACTGAAAAAAAATTGAGCTCTAAAAATCCCTTAATATTCAGCCCTACAAAAATGATCAGATTCATAGTGCAGCCATCTCATCTATTCTTTCAAAAGGCATTCAAGTGGCCAGATACAAACTGAGAAGGAGGCATGAGGGCAAGAAGATATAAATCAAGCTTGGGCATTATATCTAGGAAAGAATTGGCTAGTGGTCATTGATATATGAAACTTACTCAAGCAAGTACATCAGCAGCCTACTAAACTTATAATGGAATTGTATTTCCAAAAGCAAATCCCAGACTTAATTAATCTTTATCTGTATCAAGCTTAATGTAAATTTGGGGTTCTCAAATTTGCACTAGCAGGAAATACTCTGAAAACTATGTGGCCACTAGAGAGAATAATCTTCAGTGTCAGTTTTAGATTTGACCATAAAGGATAATTTAAAAGAAAGCATCCTCAGAAGATGGATCCTAAGCTCATAGAGAACAGCAAACAAAGCATTTTCTCCAAAGGAGCAGAATCAGGTTCTGATCAAGGACATTTCCTTACTCTTCAGATCAAATTTTGTAACTTTTATGAATCAATTATTGCCATATTTCTACCATTTTTTTTCTGTTTCTACATAGGAGTTTGATTTCTATTATCTGTTGCTGGTTATGTGGGAGAAAAGATGGATGAGATAACTTGTCTTTAGTTCTACCGTCATTGAATGAAGATGCCAAACTTTAGTCTGATGAAGATGACAAGCCAAGTGGGACTCTGGGTAATCTCCATGTGTAGGGAAAAGAATAACACAGATACCTGGTCACCAAAAAAGACTACTGATGCAACAGTTGCAGAAAGTGGCTTGCTATTGACCAAATTAATGTGATTTTCCTCTAGGGCATACAACTAAACTTTTCCTCCCTTGTAATTAAGTGCAGTCATGTGACTGAATTCTGTTCAATTGGAAGAGGCAATGCAAAGCCCTCAGGACCAACCATTTCTCTCTTCCCACATCTATTCGTTGGAGATACAATCCCATGAAGTCCCTGCAAGCAAATATTTTAAGATGACAAAATTAGCTTAAGTTCCTGAATGACTATCTTCTCCACTAGTAATCAACTAGACTTGAGAATTAGAAACTTCTACTGTGGGGAGGAGCCAAGATGGCAGAGGAGTAGGACGGGGAGAAAACTTTCTCCCCCACAAATTCATCAAAAGAGCATTTAAATGTCGAGTAAATTCCACAAAACAACTTCTGAATGCCGGCAGAGGACATCAGGCACCCAGAAAAGCAATCCAACTCTTCGAAAGGAGGTAGGAAAAAATATAAAAGACAAAAAAAAGAGACAAAAGAGGGAGGGACGGAGTTCCGTCCTGGGAAGGGAGTCTTAAAAAGAGAGAAGTTTCCAAACACCAGGAAACCTTCTCACTGCCGAATCTGTGCCGAGCTTTGGAAGCACAGAGGGCAACATAACAGGAAGAAAAAATAAATAAACAATTAAAACTCGAAGATTGCGAGTCCTACGGTAACTCCCCCAGCGGAGAAGCAGCGCAGACGCCTGCACGCGCCATTAGCAAGCGGGGGCTGGGCAGAGAGGCGCAGCGCGGGCTACATCGCTTAGAGTAAGAATCTGGCCTGAATACCCTGAGCACTGTCTGAGCAAAATAATTTGGGCTAGCAAACCAGACTGTGGGATATCTACCACGCGAAAAGCCAGCCCTAACCTAAGACCGCCAGGCCCGCGCACGGAACAAAGAATTGAACAGAGATAGCCGGCTGCAGACCTTCCCCCTCCGGTAACAGGCAGCCAGAGCCGGAAGGGGGCAATCGCAGCCCCAGAGAGACATTATCTATAAAACTGTAAGCAGGCTTCTTTGCTAACTAAAACTTTTTGGGGGTCTGGACGGTTAACATCTGCCTGAGAAGGTGCGCCGGTTTTACACCCAGATAACTGAGTGGCGGGGAGGCGATAAGTCGCAGCATTGGCGCTCGCCAAACACCTCATCACTTGAGCTGCGCAGACCTGGGAAGAGCACAAAACTCAGGCCCAACTGAGTCTGCGCCTCTGAGGACTACCCGAGTGCCTGAACCTGAGCGGCTTGGACCTGGGAGGTACATGCAACCCAGGGCCAGCCTCGGATTGTTCCCGGCGGAACAACCTAGAGTCCGAGCAGTGTGGGCAGGGAGGCTACACACGCCGTGAGCGGGGGCAGACCCAGTGTGGTTGAGGCATTGCGAGCGCACGCCAGTGTTATTTGTTTGCAGCATCCCTCCCTCCCTCCCCACAGCGCGACTGAACAAAGAGAAGAAATACAGCTCCACCCATCAGAACACCGACACAAGCTCCCCTAACCAGGAAACCTTGACAAGCCACCTGTACAAACCCACACACAGCGAGGAAAAGCCACAATAAAGAGAACTCCACAAACTGCCAGAATACAGAAAGGACACCCCAAACTCAGCAATTTAAACAAGATGAAGAGACAGAGGAATAGCCAGCAGATAAAGGAACAGGATAAATGCCCACCAAACCAAACAAAAGAGGAAGAGATAGGGAATCTACCTGATAAAGAATTCGAATAATGATAGTGAAATTGATCCAAAATCTTGAAATTAAAATGGAATCACAGATAAATAGCTTGAGACAAGGATTGAGAAGATGCAAGAAAGGTTTAACAAGGACCTAGAAGAAATAAAAAGAGTCAATATATAATGAATAATGCAATAAATGAAATTAAAAACACTCTGGAGGCAACAAATAGTAGAATAACAGAGGCAGAAGATAGGATTAGTGAATTAGAAGATAGAATGGTAGAAATAAATGAATCAGAGAGAATAAAAGAAAAACGAATTAAAAGAAATGAGGACAATCTCAGAGACCTCCAGGACAATATTAAACGCTACAACATTCGAATCATAGGGGTTCCAGAAGGAGAAGACAAAAAGAAAGACCATGAGAAAATACTTGAGGAGATAATAGTTGAAAACTTCCCTAAACTGGGGAAGGAAATAATCACCCAAGTCCAAGAAACCCAGAGAATCCCAAACAGGATAAACCCAAGGCAAAACACCCCAAGACACATATTAATCAAATTAACAAAGATCAAACACAAAGAACAAATATTAAAAGCAGTAAGAGAGAAACAACAAATAACACACAAGGGAATTCCCATAAGGATAACAGCTGATCTTTCAATAGAAACTCTTCAAGCCAGGAGGGAATGGCAAGACATATTTAAAATGATGAAAGAAAATAACCTACAGCCCAGATTATTGTACCCAGCAAGGATTTCATTCAAGTATGAAGGAGAAATCAAAAGCTTCTCAGACAAGCAAAAGCTGAGAGAATTCTGCACCACCAAACCAGCTCTCCAACAAATACTAAAGGATATTCTCTAGACAGGAAACACAAAAATGGTGTATAAATTCGAACCCCAAACAATAAAGTAAATGGCAACGGGATCATACTTATCAGTAATTACCTTAAACGTAAATGGGTTGAATGCCCCAACAAAAAAGACAAAGACTGGCTGAATGGATACAAAAACAAGACCCCTACATATGTTGTCTACAGGAGACCCACCTCAAAACAGGGGACACATACAGACTGAAAGTGAAGGGCTGGAAAAAGATTTTCCATGCAAATAGGGACCAAAAGAAAGCAGGAGTAGCAATACTCATATCAGATAAAATAGACTTTAAAACAAAGGCTGTGAAAAGAGACAAAGAAGGTCACTACATAATGATCAAAGGATCAATCCAAGAAGAAGATATAACAATTATAAATATATATGCACCCAACACGGGAGCGCCGCAGTATGTAAGACAAATGCTAAACAAGTATGAAAGGAGAAATTAACAATAACACAATAATAGTGGGAGACTTTAATACCCCACTCACACCTATGGATAGATCAACTAAACAGAAAATTAACAAGGAAACACAAACTTTAAATGATACAATAGACCAGTTAGACCTAATTGATATCTATAGGACATTTCATCCCAAAACAATGAATTTCACCTTTTTCTCAAGTGCACATGGAACCTTCTCCAGGATAGATCACATCCTGGGCCATAAAGCTAGCCTTGGTAAATTCAAAAAAATAGAAATCATTCCAAGCATCTTTTCTGACCACAATGCAGTAAGATTAGATCTCAATTACAGGAGAAAAACGATTAAAAATTCCAACATATGGAGGATGAACAACACCCTGCTGAATAACCAACAAATCACAGAAGAAATCAAAAAAGAAATCAAAATTTGCATAGAAACGAATGAAAATGAAAACACAACAACCCAAAACCTGTGGGACACAGTAAAAGCAGTCCTAAGGGGAAAGTTCATAGCAATACAGGCACACCTCAAGAAACAAGAAAAAAGTCAAATAAATAACCTAACTCTACACCTAAAGCAACTAGAAAAGGAAGAAATGAAGAACCCCAGGGTTAGTAGGAGGAAAGAAATCTTAAAAATGAGAGCAGAAATAAATGCAAAAGAAACAAAAGAGACCATAGCAAAAATCAACAAAGCCAAAAGCTGGTTCTTTGAAAGGATAAATAAAATTGATAAACCATTAGCCAGACTCATCAAGAAACAAAGGGAGAAAAATCAAATCAATAAAATTAGAAACGAAAATGGAGAGATCACAACAGACAACACAGAAATACAAAGGATCATAAGAGACTATTATCAACAATTATATGCCAATAAAATGGACAATGAGGAAGAAATGGACAAATTCTTAGAAAAGTACAACTTTCCAAAACTCGACCAGGAAGAAATAGAAAACCTTAACAGACCCATCACAAGCACGGAAATTGAAACTGTAATCAAAAATCTTCCAGCAAACAAAAGCCCAGGTCCAGACGGCTTCACAGCTGAATTCTACCAAAAATTTAGAGAAGAGCTAACACCTATCCTGCTCAAACTCTTCCAGAAAATTGCAGAGGAAGGTAAACTTCCAAACTCATTCTATGAGGCCACCATCACCCTAATACCAAAACCTGACAACGATCCCACAAAAAAAGAAAACTACAGGCCAATATCACTGATGAATATAGATGCAAAAATCTTAAACAAAATTCTAGCAATCAGAATCCAACAACACATTAAAAAGATCATACACCATGACCAAGTGGGCTTTATCCCAGGGATGCAAGGATTCTTCAATATCCACAAATCAATCAATGTAATACACCACACTAACAAATTGAAAAACAAAAACCATATGATTATCTCAATAGATGCAGAGAAAGCCTTTGACAAAATTCAACATCCATTTATGATAAAAACTCTCCAGAAAGCAGGAATAGAAGGAACATACCTCAACATAATAAAAGCTATATATGACAAACCCACAGCAAACATTATCCTCAATGGTGAAAAATTGAAAGCATTTCCTCTAAAGTCAGGAACAAGACAAGGGTGCCCACTTTCACCATTACTATTCAACATAGTTTTGGAAGTTTTGGCCACAGCAATCAGAGCAGAAAAAGAAATAAAAGGAATCCAAATTGGAAAAGAAGAAGTAAAACTCTCACTATTTGCAGATGACATGATCCTCTACATAGAAAACCCTAAAGACTCCACCAGAAAATTACTAGAACTAATCAATGATTATAGTAAAGTTGCAGGATATAAAATCAACACACAGAAATCCCTTGCATTCCTATACACTAATAATGAGAAAACAGAAAGAGAAATTAAGGAAACAATTCCATTCACCATTGCAACGAAAAGAATAAAATACTTAGGAATATATCTACCTAAAGAAACTAAAGACCTATATATAGAAAAAACTATAAAACACTGGTGAAAGAAATCAAAGAGGACACTAATAGATGGAGAAATATACCATGTTCATGGATTGGAAGAATCAATATAGTGAAAATGAGTATACTACCCAAAGCAATTTATAGATTCAATGCAATCCCTATCAAGCTACCAACAGTATTCTTCACAGAGCTAGAACAAATAATTTCACAATTTGTATGGAAAGACAAAAAACCTCGAATAGCCAAAGTGATCTTGAGAAAGAAAAATGGAACTGGAGGAATCAACCTACCTGACTTCAGGCTCTACTACAAAGCCACAGTTATCAAGACAGTATGGTACTGGCACAAAGACAGAAATATAGATCAATGGAACAAAATAGAAAACCCAGAGATAAATCCACGCACATATGGACACCTTATCTTTGACAAAGGAGGCAAGAATATACAATGGATTAAAGACAATCTCTTTAACAAGTGGTGCTGGGAAATCTGGTCAACCACTGGTAAAAGAATGAAACTAGAACACTTTCTAACACCATATACAAAAATAAACTCAAAATGGATTAAAGATCTCAATGTAAGACCAGAAACTATAAAACTCCTAGAGGAGAACATAGGCAAAACACTCTCTGACATACATCACAGCAGGATCCTCTATGACCCACCTCCCAGAATATTGGAAATAAAAACAAAAATAAACAAATGGGACCTAATTAAACTTAAAAGCTTCTGCACATCAAAGGAAACTATTAGCAAGGTGAAAAGACAGCCTTCAGAATGGGAGAAAATAATAGCAAATGAAGCAACCGACAAACAACTAATCTCAAAAATATACAAGCAACTCCTACAGCTCAACTCCAGAAAAATAAATGACCCAATCAAAAAATGGGCCAAAGATCTAAATAGACATTTCTCCAAAGAAGACATACAGATGGCTAACAAACACATGAAAAGATGCTCAACATCACTCATTATCAGAGAAATGCAAATCAAAACCACTATGAGATACCATTTCACACCAGTCAGAATGGCTGCGATCCAAAAGTCTACAAATAATAAATGCTGGAGAGGGTGTGGAGAAAAGGGAACCCTCTTACACTGTTGGTGGGAATGCAAACTAGTACAGCCACTATGGAGAACAGTGTGGAGATTCCTTAAAAAAACTGGAAATAGAACTGCCTTATGATCCAGCAATCCCACTGCTGGGCATACACACTGAGGAAACCAGAAGGGAAAGAGACACGTGTACCCCAATGTTCATCGCAGCACTGTTTATAATAGCCAGGACATGGAAGCAACTAAGATGTCCATCAGCAGATGAATGGATAAGAAAGCTGTGGTACATATACACAATGGAGTATTACTCAGCCATTAAAAAGAATACATTTGAATCAGTTCTAATGAGGTGGGTGAAACTGGAGCCTATTATACAGAGTGAAGTAAGCCAAAAGGAAAAACACCAATACAGTATACTAACACGTATATATGGAATTTAGAAAGATGGTAACGATAACCCTGTATACGAGACAGCAAAAGAGACACTGATCTATAGAACAGGCTTATGGACTCTGTGGGAGAGGGAGAGGGTGGGAAGATTTGGGAGAATGGCATTGAAACATGTGAAATGTCATGTATGAAACGAGATGCCAGTCCAGGTTCAATGCACGATGCTGGATTCTTGGGGCTGGTGCACTGGGACGACCCAGAGGGATGGTATGGGGAGGGAGGAGGGAGGAGGGTTCAGGATGGGGAACACATGAGAAATAAAGGAATAAATTTTTCATCACAAAAAAAGTAAATAAATAAAAAATTTAAAAAAAAGAAAGAAAAAAAAATGAAAAAAAAAAAAAGAAACTTCTACTGTGTTAGATTGAAATTTGGGAGTTTATCTTTCATATTCAAGAATTATCTTTGCTGATCACTCTCCCCCACTTACACACTGCAAAAAAAGTTTAATGAACTGACCGAAAGAAGGTAGATGCTTGGCTATTAGAGTAGAAATAACTAAAAGGATCCAACTTGGAGATCATTACTAGGGCCCTCCAAGTATCCAGCTTGAATGTAATGTAAAAATAACTTAAATAAATCCAAACAAGCAAGCAACAAAACAAAACAAAACACCTAGATCTCTAAAGATGGAATGTAAATAGTCTCCACTATCCCCACATTTTTATTTGCAATAATGCCCTAAGATTAAGGCCAATGAGAATATGAATAATATGCTTGTATCCAAATTTGCCGCTAAGAAACTGAAGTCTTCTATTACCTATAGTCCATCCAAAAGTGGTAAAGAACCTGCCTGCCAGTGCAGGAGATGTAAGAGATATGAGTTTGATCCCCAGATCAGGAAGATCCCCTGGAGGAGGGCATGGCAATCCACTCCAGGATTCTTGCCTGGAAAACCCCATGGACAGAGGAGCCTGGTGGGCTACAGTGCATGGGATTGCAGAAGCAACTTATCATGCATGCACGCATGGTCCAAATCTGGCTTTTAACTCACATCCCTGCTTATGGCTTTTTAAGAATTCTTGAGAAGTGTTAGAGCAAACCAAAGCTCACATATGCTGCTAGTGTTAAAGAATCCAGCTGCCCAATGCAGGAGACATGAGACATGGGTTCCATCCCTAGGTCCAGAAGATCCCCTGGAGGAGCAAATGACAAAACACTCCAGCATTCTTGCCTGGGAAATCCATGGACAGAGGAGCCTGATGGGCTACAGTGCATGGGATTGCACAGAGTTGGACACAACTGAGCATGCACACATACAAAAGACGAACCTTAGGGCAGTGGGTTACAGCTCCTTTACATGTCCTAGGACTGATTACAAATATATAAAGCAGTGTCTTTACCACCTCCAAAGAGTCAATCAGTCAGTTCAGTTGCTCACTTGTGTCCGACTCTTTCCAACCCCATGAATCACAGCAAGCCAGGCCTCCCTGTCCATCACCAACTCCCGGAGTTCACTTCAGACTCACATCCATCGAGTCAGTGATGCCATCCAGCCATCTCATCCTCTGTCGTCCCCTTCTCCTTCTGCCCCCAATCCCTCCCAGCATCAGAGTCTTTTCCAATGAGTCAACTCTTCACATGAGGTGGCCAAAGTACTGGAGTTTCAGCTTCAGCATCATTCCTTCCAAAGAAATCCCACGGCTGATCTCCTTCAGAATGGACTGCTTGGATCTCCTTGCAGCCCAAGGGACTCTCAAGAGTCTTCTCCAACACCACAGTTCAAAAGCATCAATTCTTCGGTGCTCAGCTTTCTTCACAGTCCAAGTCTCACATCCATACATGACCACTGGAAAAACCATAGCCTTGACTAGACGGACATTTGTTGGCAAAGTAATGTCTCTGCTTTTTAATATGCTGTCTAGGTTGGTCATACTTTTCTTCCAAGGAGTAAGCATCTTTTAATTTCATGGCTGCAGTCACCATCTGAAGTGATTTTGGAGCACCCAAAAATAAAATCTGCCACTGTTTCCACTGTTTCCCCATCTCTTTGCCATGAAGTGATGGGACCAGATGCCATGATCTTCGTTTTCTGAATGTTGAGTTTTAAGCCAACTTTTTCACTGTCCTCTTTCACCTTCATCAAGATGCTTTTTAGTTCCTCTTCACTTTCTGCCATAAGGGTGGTGTCATCTGCATATCTGAGATTATTGATATTTCTCCCAGCAATCTTGATTCCAGCTTGTGCTTCTTCCAGCCCCGCGTTTCTCATGATGCATATAAGTTCAATAAGCAGGGTGACACTGCCCCAAATCTTTCCAGTGGTTCCTAAAGACCCTACCCAAGAAAAAGCCACTCAATAAAGGAAAAAACAGAGTTCATGTTTATGAACCAGTTAACACAGATTGCTACAATGAACAGTGATCCTTTCATTTACTTTGCTGTGCACCTGTTTCATCATGCTGTTTACCCTTTGGATACACGATTCCATGAAATGTTTTGGAAATGTCAGCTTTTAGCCCCCTTTGCTAGTAGGAATTTTTTTAATGACAGCTTTCTCTTCTACTCCTCTCTTTCTATGAAAGTGAAAGTTGCTTAGTCGTGTCCGACTCTTTGCAACTCCATGGACTATATAGTCCATGGAATTCTCCAGGTCAGAATATTGGAGTGTGTAGCCATTCCCTTCTCCAGGGGATCTTCCCAACCCAGGGATCGAACCCAGGTCTCCTGCATGGTGGGTGGATTCTTTATCAGCTGAGCCAGCATTTCCTCTGGACACTACAGCTGCCTAGGCCTGTGGATTGTTGTGTATTACAAAATGGTGGAGTCATGCAGTCAAGAACATCTCTGAATATGTGGGAAGAATGTTATTTTTTCTGTTGAGCAGCCAAGAAAAGTACTAGGGAAACAACTCAGACAGTGTCTCCCACCCCACGACAACTTTCTTATATGGTACCTGACCTGCAGAGTCCCTGGAAGTCTGTCTATACAACCTGACTGTGCAGATATCCTCTCTGAGCATAATGGATAGGCTGGAAGTGGGCACAGCATTGAAAAGAAAACCAGTGAAATTATATTTCCTGGAATTTTCCAGTTTGAGATTCTAGATTAACCTGACAGTCTAGTCAAGCAGATCATGCAAAAACCGTGAAAATGAGGTTAGCATTATCTGCTAAGATCACAGAAGGGAGGGTAAAGCTAGACTGCAAAGAATGGAGAATGACGCAAGCAGGCAGAGAATCAGAGGCAAGAGGCCATGAGACCTGGGAAGCGTGAGGCTCGGAGTGACTGCACGGACCAGCCAGGAGTCCTGCTGAAGACCAACTGTGCTCCACCATCTTCAGTTCTGTAAAAGAGAACTCTGTATCTCCTCCACAAATGCCTCTCTGTCCTTGTTGTCATGCTGTTGGCTCTAGCTAGCTCCTGTCGGTTTTGTCTCCTAATGCCCAAAGCACAGGGCAGCAGCTATCCACGCCCACTGAGGCTTACCCCTTTGTGCCCTTAATTCCCTAATTTCAGCCTCATCCAGAGAGCTTAGTTCATTTTACCCACTGTCAGTCTGTTGAGCTGTCAGCATTCCCCCCTCCAAGTCTTAACGATGCAGGGTTCCTGGTAGATTCACTAGACTGTAGAGTATTTTTTTTTTCCTTCTCAGTTTTGTTGACTGTAAAATTCCTTTCCCTTTGCTTTACTGAAGTCAGGTTTCAAATATGTAAGGATTAACCTTTATATGCTTTTAAAGGGGCTTCCCAGGTGGTGCAGTGGTAAAGAATAAAAAATGAAGTAATGCCAAATGTAGAATATATAAGAGAGAAAGAGTATTAGTAGCAGAATAACAGCTTTAAAAGCATGTGTGTGTGTGTGTGTGTGTGTGTGTGTGTGCGCACGTGCGTGCTAACTCATGTCTGACTTTTTGCGACTCTCTAGACTGTAGCCTGCAAGGCTCCTCCATCCATGGGATTTTCCAGCCAAGAATACTGGAATGGGTTGCTGTTTCCTTCTCCAGGGGATCTTCCCGACTCAGAGATGGAATCCACATCTCCTGCATTAGCAGGTGGACTCTCTACCTTTACTCAATTGCAGAAGCCCATTACTTAAATCAGAAATACTTTATTCTGTCTGATCAGAAAACCTGTGATTTCTTAAAATCATTTTTTTAGTGTATTGAATTTTCTGTGCTTAGTTCAGTCTACAGTGGGGTTATTTGAGCTGACCTAGCTAGGGTCTGGAGAAGGCAATGGCACCTCACTCCAGTACCCTTGCCTGGAAAATCCCATGGACGGAGGAGCCTGGAAGGCTGCAGTCCATGGGGTCGCTGAGGGTCGGACACAACTGAGTTATTTCACTTTCACTTTTCACTTTCATGCATTGGAGAAGGAAATGGCAACCCACTCCAGTGTTCTTGCCTGGAGAATCCCAGAGATGGTGGAGCCTGGTGGGCTGCCATCTATGGGATCACACAGAGTTGGACACGACTGAAGTGACTTAACAGCAGCAGCTAGGGTCTCCTATGCTTTACATTGACTTCTTAGGCCTCCTCCAAGTCCAGGCTAAAGGTCACCTGAAAATATTTACCTTCTAATAGGTTAAACATGCATCAAAACAAAGGTGTTTTTGTTTTTTACATTTTTTGCTTTGGGCTTTCAATTCTTATATACTTTAGAAAAAGTCTGTTCTCCATTTAATAGAGAAATACTAGAGTTAACTGAGCACTTCTAACCCTATACTGTCCATGGGGTCCTCAAGGGAAGAATACTGAAGTGGTTTGCCATTCCTTTCTCCAGTGGGAGTTGGTGATGGACAAGGAAGTCTGGCATGCTGCAGTCCATGGGGTCGCAAAGAGTTGGACATGACTGAGAGACTATGTTATACCAACCTCAGATGCTCTCCAAATAACTTATTTTATTAGACAATGGGAAAGTAATGAGGAAGCACTGATAAGAAGACATCGTTTCTGCAGGTTGCTTTGTTGTTGTCACTCTATCATGTCTGACTCTTTTGCGACCCCATGGACTGTAGTCTACCAGGCTCCCTGTACATGGAATTTCCCAGTCAAGAATATGGAAGTGGGTTGCCATTTCCTTCTCCAGAGGATCTTTCTGGCCCAGGGACTGAACTTGCATCTTCTGCATTGGCATGTGGCTAATTACCAGCTAAGCCTCCTGGAAAGCCAGAGTTCACACATGTACACACCTAAATCGACCAATAAATTATATAAGGTGGCCTAGGGACCAGCTATTCTAGAGCTGGCTTAGATGAGACAGCTCCACTGGGCAAGTTTGCTCAACTGTCTCATCCACTTCCTCAGGTTAACTCAGGCATGTTCTCTTTATGGGGGTAACAGAAATAACAGAACCACTCCGAATTCACTCAAGGCTTGACACTGGCACCCTGTCACTTCTGCCTTACTGTATTACCCAAAGCAAATCACATGGCCAAATGCAGAAGCCAATGGTTGGAGAATACACTTCACTTTTATGTGAGAAACTGAAAAATCCACATGTCAAAGGACTCAGATAGAAAGATTTTTTTAAAAAAATCAAGGACCATGATGCAATCCACCACCACCACCACTCCCAGTGAGCCTGCTAGCACTATATTTGAAATGAATAAATTGGATTTGATATTTTTAGGTTCTTTCTAGCTCTGTAATTACAGTTCTGTAATAAACTTTTCAATATATTGCTTTACCATTCCAAATTATTTTTATTATCCTACTAATCATAGGTATTTGTGGAGATTAAATTTATAACACACTACAGATGTTTCAAGAAATGTAATACATTTATTATTCTATTTCCGGAGAGGACCACAATTAGATTACACTAGAACAACTATTAACTACTGCTTTTTTTAACTTAAGGGAAAAAAGAAAGGATTTTGTACCCTTGGATGTAATTCATATATCATCAGACCTTACTGGCCTGCAGAAATGGATGAGGTCACATCAGATTTTTTACCACATCACCGTTTACTGGTTCTGTAATCCACCTGTATAAATTGCTACAGCTCCAACCTCCACACCCCACGATGCTACTGAATCATTTTTAAGAGTCCCTAGTCTGCACTGTGCATGCTTATAAATAAGTCCACTTATATTCTCCCCCTCCAGAATATTTACTGATACCTTGTCCCTGCAAATACACTTAAGGACAGCATCTTAAGTCTTCTTGACATAAAATACAATGCACCCATTTTAGGTGTACATGTCAATGACTTTTGACAAATTTGTACATTTGGGTAACCTTACCCATAATCTAGATATTGAGCACTTCCGTAACCCCAAAATGTTCCAGGTACCCCTTGCCAACAATCCTTCTCTTTCTGCCCCCAGCCCCAGGTAAACACTGACCAACTTCCTTTCACTCTAGATTAAACTTGCCTTTTTTGCAGAGGTTCATGTAAATGCAATTTTTACATCAGGCTTTGAATCTGGCTTCTTTAGCTCAGCAGGATTTAATTGTGATTTATTCATATGGCTGCATGTATCAGTGAGTTTATTCCTTTATACTGCTGAGTAGTACTCCATGGTATGTATACACAGCCATCTGCTTATCCATCCATCAACTGAGGAACATTTGAGATATTTTTCCAAAGAAGGGCATCATGAAAAATGTGAATGTGTCTGGCCAAGGTTTTACATAGGTATATATTACACCTCTCATTTAATCATTATTATAACTACGTAATGAAACTTGTGGCTTTACTTTGCATTTTTTTTAGAAGGCTAATGATGTTGAGCAACATTCCAAGTGATAATTAGTCATTTGTATATTTTAAGTATTTTCAATCTTTTGCCTATTTTTAATTGGCTCAACTTATTACCAAGTAGTAAGAATTTGTACATATTCTGGACACAGATCCTTCATCAGATACATGTGTTGAAATATTTTTTGCCTGTCATTATATTAACTATCTTTTGTGAGAATTTTTTTAACTAAAACACCTTTATCAGCTTACACTTTTATAGTTTGGGCATTTATGTCCTATGTCAAAAATTTGTGTCTGTCTCAATGGATTTTATATCTAATTATTTACTGCTAGTAAATGATACTAATTGTTCTCTAATGTTGTTAAACCTATTTATTAAATATAATAGCTTTGGTGACTATTTTTTATTGTTTTTTAAACAACAGTTGGATTAACAGACACCTTTGCTTCTTCCTGTTCAATCTGAATGTCTTTTTTTTAAATATGTTACTGCTGAAATGTTGAATAAGAGTAAAGAGAAAGGACAATCTTATCGTTTAACCAATTTTAGAGCAAAACTATTCAATGTGATGACTAAGCATGCAGTCACTGCTATATTTTTTTCTGTAAAAGCTCTTTATTAGATTGAGGAAAGTCTCTTCTGTGTCTAATTTGATGATAGTTTTTCTCACAAATTGGTTAAGTTTTTGTTATTTTTTTCCCTGCTTCTATTTCATATGGATTTTCTCCTTTATTTCATTTAATGTGGTGAAATATATTTCTAAATGCAAAATTAAATTCCTGATTTAACATTATTTGGTCAATTACTTGATATTATCAATCATGTTTTTTTTTGTTTTTTGGTTTTTTTTTAACTTATTTGCTAGGATTTAAAAGTTTTTACACATTTTTGAGGGATCTTGGTATAGAGTTTTCTTTTGTATAAATGTCTTTGGCAGATTTTCACATCTGAATAAGTGCTGCCCTTATAAAATGAGCTAGAAAGAATTCCTTCCTGCTCTATATTCTGAAAGAGTTTGGTGAAATTAGTGTTATTATTTGTTTAATTGTTTGATAGAATTTACAAATGCATCTAGCTTGCAGTTGTCTTTGTGGGAAGAATTTAGTTATTAATTCAAGTTCTTTAATAGTTATAAAGCTATTTAGATTTTTATTTCTTCTGGAGTCAATTTCGGTAATTTGTGTTTGTTAAGGAATTTGCTCATTTCATGAGGGTGTTATAATTTATTAATATACAGTGGCTTATAGTATTTCCTTTTAGCCCTACAATATCTGTTGAATCTCTGTTACATCCTTTCATTCGTGATATTGGTGGTGTGTGTCTTTCCTTTTTTCCCTTCTTTAATCTGGTTAGAAGTTTCTCTACTTTATCACTCTCAGAGCTTTTGTTTACACTGAGTCTTTACATTTTCTCTTTCACGGATTTCTTTTTACATCCCTACTTCTATTGAGGTTGAATTTAATTTGCCCTTTCTTTTCTTGCTTCATAAGTTGAAAACATAGGTAATTTATTTTGGACCTTGTTGCTTTTCTACTATAAATATTTAAAGCTTTAAAATTTCTCTAGGTGTCACATTAACTGCATCCTATAATTTCAGATATTTATATTTTTACTTTTTCCCATTTCTAAATATTTTTATTTCCCTTGTGATTTCTTGTTTGACTCATTAGTTAGAGAAACATTTTTAAATTTCTGGATATTTGACTTTTTCCTAGAATATTGGAAAACACCTTGATGCTTGGAAAGATTGAGGGCAGGAGGAGAAAGGGGCAACAGAGGATGGGATGGTTGGATGGTATCACTGACTCAATGGACATGAGTTTGAGCAAACTCTGAGACATAGTGAAGGACAGGGAAGCCTGGCATTCTACAGTCCATGGGTTGCAAAGAATCGAACACTACTTACCTGAACAAGAAGGTATCTTATTATGTCTAATTTAATTATATCATGAGCAAAGAACATACTTTGTATGGATTTAGACCTTTAAATTTATTGAAACTTTTCAAATAGCTGCATGTAGTCTAACTTTAAGAATGTTTCCATGCACACTTGAAATGACTGTGTTTTCTGCAATTGCTAGGTGAAGTATTCTATAATGTCAGTTGGGTCAAGTTGGTGACAATGTTGTTCTAGTCTTCAGTATCCTTACTGATTTTCTGTCTACCTGTTCTATTGATTACTGGCAGAAGACTGCTGTAGTTTCCAAACATAATTGTGGGTTTAGCTATTTTTCCATTCAGTTTGTCATATTTAATTCACGCATTTTCAAACTCTATTGTTAATTGTACACATATTTGGAATTACTAAGTCTAACTAATTAAATGGGGCCTCCCATTGTGGCACAGTGGTAAAGAACCTACCTGCCAATGCAGGAGACGCAAGAGATGCAGGTTCGATCCCTGGGTCAGGAAGATCACCTACAGAAGGGAACAGCAAACCACTCCAGTATTCTTGCCTGGAAATTCCCATGGACAGAGACGCAAGAGATTTATTGTTTCTAAGATTTCTAAGATTTATTGTTAACCTTGTATATTTTGTTTCATCCCTCTAATTTTCATCTAGCTGTTTCCTTATATATTGAGAGTTTCTTGAGGACAGTTCAACTGGGATTTTTCATCCAATTTAACAATCTCTTATTTCTAATGAAGTGTTTAGATTATTTACATCTAATGAAAGTATTAGTATTATTAGGTTCAAGTATTTATTATACTATATGACACTTTAAATCATTTTTCTGATACTCTCCCTTTATGGAGTATTATTACACAGTTTTGTCACACAATTCACTAAAGATCTCTTCATTTTTTTCAGAATTTTTTTCTCACTGTGCTTGATTTTGCAGTTTTTGTTGCTAGGATTTTAAGTTCCTTGATTTTCTTCTGGAGTTTCTAGCCTTCTACTAATACCATCAGTGACTATTTCATCTTAGATATTGTTTTTTTCCTGTAAGTTTTATTTTATTTTGTTCTTTTTATATCTTACATTTCCCAACTCTCATATTTTCTTTTATGTAGTTGATATATTTGTAATAACATACTGGTAAACCCTTCATTTTTCAATTGTGGATCTTTTTCTATACACTCATCCAATGTTATGTTAAAGTGCCTCACCTATCAGTATATTGAGAAATTTTCTTTGAAAATCAGACACTGTAAACTTTATGTGGTTGAATGTTTCGTCTTTGTTCACTACCTTTAAAAGGTGTTGATTATTGTTCTGCTTATCAGTTTTGTTATTTAAAGTTAAGCTTGATCCTTTCAAGATTTACTTTAACTTTTGGGAGTACTTATATAATAGCTTATACTCTATGGAATGTTTAGCCACATTTCTAAGGAATAACTTTTTAGATGTCGAGTGAATCCCTTGAGTGATCAATGAGGACTCACAACTCTGGCTACTGGAAAATTAAATATCTTTCAATCTCACTGTGCAAGATCTGAAAACAATTCAGCTCACAGATCACACATACTTCTTTGTCCAACCTGATGGAATTTCATCCTTCACATGTTCAATTTAATATTCAGAATAGAATCAATAGGGTACTTGGGCAGGTTTATGGAATACTTGTTCTATGTAAATACCTTATTTTCAACATCTACCCCCACAACTTTCAACCATGATCTATTTGGGGATCCTTTTCCCTGATCTAAGGTTTAGATGGTGCTTCCAAAGAGAAAGCAGAGATGATTTTAGGGTTAACCTTGTTTCCTTACCCACTCCCAAAAATCACAGTATTGCATTGGATGTTTTCCAATATAAAAAAACTCTTCGTATTATTTTCTTATTTTCTAGGTGTTTTTGATAGGAGGTTAAATATTGTCCCTGTTATTCCATTGTTTACCAAAAGCAAAAATTTTATCTGAGAAGTGGGTGAAGTAGTATAGCTAGGAAACAGTTTTAAGGGGAACATTGTTGCTTATTAACACCAAGCATGGCAAACAGTAATAGTTTTGAAGTTACTCCAAAACAAAAGCCAACGGAGTGTAATAGCTATGGCCAACCTGACTTAGAATAATCAAACAACAATCTTACCAATAAGAGCAGTGTGGTTGAGTAGAGAGATTTTATGGAAAATTTTAAGAAACTTTCTCTGATTCAAAATTGTATGTCAGCAATTTGTAAAGGCAATTCTTGATGCAGATGATTCTAGAGAAGCCCAGAGACAATCATTTCCAAATAATCATTCACAGCTTAAAGTATTGTTCCAACATATTACTCAGATGAGATACTGAACAAATGATATAAACTGTCAATATGCGGCTCTGTTCCAGTTTAAGAGAAAGGTTTGGATAACAGGGAAGAAGAATATATAAAAGTTCAGTGAAAATGTCTCTATTGTAAGATGAGTTAAACAAAATAAACATAAAACTATTTGACGGTTAAAAGGTATGGCGGGATGGGTTACAGTTGTCTGTTGGGTGTGGGGAAGGAGAAAAAGAGTCCGTGAAGAAAGGTAAGTTAAGAGAAACTTAATTCATTGTTCCAGAAAACAGAAGAAATTTTAATATAACTGATTCATGTTATCAAAGATATAAAGGCAGACGTGGACACTGAAATAGAAGTTTCAGAATGGGTTGTTCAGCAAGAAAACAAGATAAAGCAGGTACTGACTGATCAAACAGTTATTGACTGAGCAAAGAAATCCAGTGGATAATAATGCAATGGCAGACTTTACTTGGAAGGGATAAAAACTTTATAGAGAATAAGAGAATATACACTATTTTGACGGGGAAGATATTCTGAGAAAAAACACAGAAAGATAAATAGAAGAGAAATCGAATTTTGAAGAAAGGTGAAGAATATTGAAGGCAAACAAATGAGTTGACATATAGTTATTTGATGTGTCTAAAGAAGAGATGTGTACAAATGAAGCAAAATGCACTTTTAAATAAGGAAAAAAAAAAAAACCAAGAGATTAAGGTGGACCCAAATCTACAGTTGAACAGGCCTCCCTATCATACACACACACAAAAAGCTACAAAAAGACATACCTTAATGATGATATTCTTTAGCTTCAAGGGGCAAGAAGAAAACCTTGCCTAATAGGGAAAAAAGAGATCATCTACTAATTAGAGAAGAAAAATGTGACTGGCCTGAATATTCTCAGTAATCTCATATAACAAAGTTTTGATGAGAAAAGTCTTTTGACAAAATTATGTATTCCATCAGTCCAGTTATTAATCATATTTGAAGGGATTAAACAGACAGTCTCAAATATTCAGGGATTGTGAAATTAGATAGACAGACAGTCAGACAGTCAGACATTTCCTGGAGAGAAAAATGTTTAAACCAATCTAGGCAATGAACATATTCAAATAAAAAAAACTCACAAATGAATAAGTTACAGTATGAACAGGAAAAAAGGAGCCCCCCCAAAAAAAGAAAAAAGAAGTGGAGAATTTCATCATCTTTGGAAATAAAGTCAGTGTCTACTATTTAATTTCAGAAGTTTATAAATTAGGAAATATACTAAGTATACATTTAAGATTACTATTTGAAGTTATAACAGTGATAATTAGTTGAACCGAGGACATGAGGCCTCCCTAACAAATGATCAGTAGTAGTGGGTAGGAATTGGGTAATAGATCATATAGCAAAATTTAGAAAATAAAGAAACCAACAAAGAAGTCTAGAGTTAACATAAACAAGATGGAAAACAACAAACTATTATGACAATAAGTGTAAATAGAATTGATCCTCAAAATAGTAATTAATTCAACAACACTTTGAGATCCTTGTATGTGCCAGGCACTGGAAATAAGATAAGCAAAACAGACCAAATTTACACCTCTATTTAGTTTGCCAGATAACAGAAGATTAGAGAAATAATGAAACTCATGAGTGCTATAAAAAGAAATACAGAATGCTAAGAATTGTACAACCGATATATACGTTCTTGTCTTCTGGAAATTTAATGGTATCTAATTAAAGCTAATATTTGTGACTACCTAGTGAGGATATACCATCCAAACTGATTATTTAGTTTATACAAATGCCCTCAAAGTTTGAGTTAACTTTATATTAACTATATATTAACTTTTATATTTTTCTATTTATCCAAATCAGGTATAAATTTGGATCATCCTTTGATCCACTTGACAATATGAATAGAATACCTAATCCGTTCATCTCTATGATGAACTGTAGAAATGCTCATTTTTCATGTTTTCATTTTTTCTTAAACAAAAAGTAGAAAACAAGATTTACTTCTGATTCATGGCAGTCTACAGTGTTACAATACCATTTCCAGATTTGCATAAGCTAAGTGGATTCCAGGGATAGGAAGGAAAAGAATTTGCATGTAAGCAATTCAAATCCTTTCAAATTTTCTGCATTGTGCACACAAGGATCTCCAGTCAGAAAAAAAAAAAAATCCCTATTTTTTTTTTCTTGACTTCCTTTATTTTTACACTGACTTAAAGAAAGTGAAAGCGAAGTCGCTCAGTCGTGTCCGACTCTTTGCGACCCCATGGACTGTAGCCTATCAGGCTTCTCCATCCATGGGATTTTCCAGGCAAGAGTGCTGGAGTAAAGTAGGAAGTAAGTGTTTCTGACAGGTACTTGGTTGGAAAATACTTTGTAAATGTTTCCATTATATTTTCCTCTGAGGAGTCACAGGCTCTTTCGGGGTACCAGGGCCTACAGCATTGACCACATAATTAATGAGAAGTCACTAAATTGTGCAAAGATCCAAAGAGGCCAAAACACCAACAGTCCCCACCCCCACCCCCACAATTCAGCATTTTTCCTGAGGTTTTACCAGTTCTAACTGTGATCTAATTCAAATTGACACCTGGCAAGTGGTCGTTCTACTAATGGTACTTTCCTAGTAACAGACATTTTGTTTCCTCAGATGTTTGTCATTGCATCATCGCAGCTTCTTGGAAACACTTTGATTTTAACTAGAAAAATCAAAACTGTTTCGACACAACACTGAAGACGCCTTTATTCCTTGGGGCAGCTCTAAATATGAACACAAACAATGCAAATATGTATTTCATTAGGTGCGTCCTTTGGTCAAGCCTCAGTACAGACATGCTTTCAACATGTGCACAATGAGACATTAAGCTTTATGAACTGCCGAGGGAGGCGCTGAGGAGGTGGCTTAGTCTGCCAAATTTTTACACATCTGAACTAACAATTTAAGGATCAGTGCAACCTCTGTGACATATTTACCTTTAACTGTTTGATATAATATGCGACTTTTACCAATACTCTAATATCAGTAGATAAATACAAATGTGACAGTGAAATAAAACCTTTTAAGAAATAATGGCAGCCAGATTTTCATACAGCCTTCAAATATATTCTAAAAACCAAGTATGAATTCAGAACTATATGCAGTTATTCCAGTTTAATGGTGACTTTAGGGGGAAGAAGGAAGGAAGGAAAGATGGAAGGAGAATGGAGGGGTAAAGAAAAGGCTATTAGCACATAAAGTTTTTTATTTATATTAACTTAATTAGAAGAGCAAACAAAAGAGCAAAAGTGTTAGCAATAAGTCAGATGTGTAAAACATTCTTTATAAACTTATGAAATTAAACAGTAGACACTGGCTTTCTTCATTCTTAGATTAATGAAGAAGTCTTTGTGGCTCAGCTGGTAAAGAATCCACCCACAATGTGGGAGACCTGGGTTCGATCCCTGGGTTGGGAAGATCCCCTGGAGAAGGGAAATGTTACCCACTCTGGTATTCTGGCCTGGAGAATCCCATGGACTGTATAATTCATGGGGTTGCAAAGAGTCAGACACAACTAAGAGACTTTCACTTGGAAAATTAATATTGACATATAATAAAGAGATGGGAAATAATCACTCAGATGACAAGACTCAACTTCCTATAATTTCCTAAGTAGGTATTAAGATATAGTACTGCAAAGGCAGTGTGCTATTTGATATTTTCCCATCACCAAGTGCAAGACTTGGCATACTCATTCATTGTGTCAACAAATCTTTAGTAAGCTACCATATTCGAAATACTATGTTAGGTTGTGTTAGTCGCTGAGTTGTGTCTGACTCTCTGTGACCCCAAGGACTGTAGTCCACCAGGCTCTTATGTCCATGGAATTCCCCAGGCAAGAATACTGGAGTGGGTTGCCATTCCCTTCTCCAGGAGATCTTCCTGACCCAGGGATTAAACGTGGGCCTCCTGCATTGCAAGCAGATTCTTTACCATCTGAGCCACCACAAGCATGTAATACCGGAACCTTCCCTGTAAAACTTATATTTTGACAGGAAAGACAAATACTGAATAAGAGACTAACGCATTAACGGATAACTCATTGGATTGATAGATGGGTGGACAAAAGGACAGATGGAGAGACGGCTGGATGGAATGGATACTGAAATAGATGACCTGAGAATTTGCATGAGGCTCTGAAACCTTAAGCTTTAGTACAATAGTGTCGGGCAATACTTGCTACTGAAGAAATGTTTGTTCAATGTATGAATGATTGACTAGATGATAACATGAAAGTTATAAATCTTCAAATACTCAAATACCTATTCTATAGGCCTATTATATTCTAAATGCCACAAACAAGTCTTCTATTAGCCTGATATAACACTTTAAAATCTCACCGTTAAATTGCCTGTTTCTAAAGAATATAGCAGAGAGAGCTCTTTCTCCACTACTAACTTATTAGAGCTAATCATAGTTAATGAATAATCATAGTTGATCTCAAAAATGAGAGAAATTTTTATAAAAGTAAAAATCTCATTACTAAGAAAATGAACAGATGAATTGAAAGAGTGAATCGTCAGGTGGGTAGGATGGTAACAGAAAAAGGCCTTCAGTCCAAAATTCACTTCTTAGATAGCCAATACATTGTAAAAATTAGGATTTTAAGTTGCTATTAGGTAATAACTGAACAAACCAATGATTCATTTCAATGATGTCATCCTAAGTGAAAAGTTAGTAAGTAAAGATGAGTACCCACACAAAACCATTTAAATTATATCAGTTTAGTTCAGTTGCTCAGCTGAGTCTGACTTTGCAACCCCATGCACCACAGCATGCCATGCTACCCTTTCCATCACCAACTCCCAGAGTTTGCTCAAACTCATGTCCATCAAGTTGGTGATGTCATCCTACCATCTCATCCCTTGATTGTCCCCCTCTCCTCCTGCCTTCAATCTTAATTGCATATTCATGTTATTATTTTCCCATTACATTCATAGACCAAGCAACACAATACTATTATTAAAATCTGAGAAATCTAAGAAAGTTATACATAGTTTATATATGTATAGGCAAAGTCTGAAATTATAGCCATAGTCAATTGCTAATCACTTTATAAAAATTTTGGTTGTCTTTAAGTCAATGTTAATTATTATTGAGAAAACCAACTTAACCTCCTATCTGCATTGACTTTGTTCTCTACATTTGAACTATCCATAAGCCTAGGGAAAATGCATAAAATTAGATTCTTATTATTATTTTCATTCAAACTGATCACCTTCTAATTAGTACCAAAAAAGACCAAATAACATTGGTGATTTCTGCTGGAAATTCTGTCTTGAGATCATAGCTTACCAATATTGGGGAAGATTATATCTATTTAGTACTGAAATGGTTCTGCAGTCATATTCACAAAATCTAGAGGGGACAAGTCAAATTTTTTATTCTCCACTTTCAGTATTATTGAAAATATCCAAAAGGCAAAGACTATTCTAACCAGTATCACTGTAGGAAATGTGTTTGAAGGAAGAGCTGGAAGGGAAAAAGAAATGACTGGGTTTAAGGCTATAAGTGTGCATGGGAACTCAGAGCCACGTTCAAAAATATTTATGAAATAAGCGAGCCTGCCTCTTAGTTAAAGATTTTAAAATACCCAAAATGATTTTACCTGTATAGGACACGGAAACTATGACAACAAAATGAATGATAGATTTAGCTGACCTCAATTTAGAAATTCAATTAAGTAATAAAAAACAATACAGCCATCCTTATTTGGCAATGTGTTGAAAAGTTGATTAATTTCTCTTTTTTTTTTTTTTCGCTTTGAACTTTTCAGCCAGTTGCTTTTGTTCCATATGAAGCACAGCTTCTAACTCTAGAAAGTGAAGAGCTTGTTCAAAGTGATAGTTAATATTTTAGAAGAAGCCCAATTAATTATATTGTTGTTTTTCCACACCCAAAGGGTGAACCAATTAAGAAATAAGACAGAAAGTCTGACAGAGTGAAGATTTTAAAAAATCATCTGTGTTACTGATACAACTAACACTGATTAATGTGGCTTTCAGAGGGAACTGCAACTGCTCCCTTGAGGCTGCCCAGAGCTGGGCAATTCACCCACACACTCGGAGGCTGAGCAAGGCAAAACTCCCCACATGGAGCCCCTCTCTGTCAAACTTAATTCATGGCAGAGGTCAAAAGGCCTGTTTTCTACAGGCAGGTTGACCCCAGAGAGTAGGATGGGGGATGGATTCCCACCACTTCTGCCAAACTCAACAATGAAAGAACTCTCCTCACCTCCTTGGGGAGAAATAAATGTTAAGACCCAAGGTTGAGAGTATTTAGACAAAGAATATCCTCCTACATGGAAACTGTCATGGAAGTTTCCTTCCCACCCAAAAGTTTTATGAGGAAACTCAAGTTTATCGTGGAACTAAGAAGCCCTAGGGTGCAACACTGACACAGGACAAAAGCATCAAGTGTTTAGAGAGAATTCATCTCTTTCCTAAAGAAAATCAGTCTATGGGAGCTCAGAAGCCAAACAGATTTTCTTAAATGACTAAACTTTCATTAAAATATCGTGAGCACATTTGCCGATTAGTCCAGGTTTTAAAGTCATGTGGTTGTTAATATCTGATGTGATAACTGTATTTTCAGAGGCAATGGCTTGAGGTTGAAATGTCTTAAAAATTATGCCACTGCATATACTTTATTTTTCTCCTAGTCTTATACCCTATTCCTGCACCCATCGTGCAGAAAAGTAGTTTACTGTAAGGTTAAAACACTGGCAGTGATACTGTGATTTTGAGATCTGTGAGTGATTTACAGGTCTTTTTTTTTCCCTTGTTATATTTTCCCTTTTCCCCTCACCACACATATTTCATCTGCCTTCCTTCCTATTGCAAACAGGGAATCAGCTCAGAGCAAAAAAGGTACATAAAAGAACTCAAAAAATGAGTAACCTGCAGCATTTCTGGTTTTCCAAAGCTTAAGTCTGTAGAAAAATTAGGAAGTTTGTTGAAAAAGTAGCTTGCAAGTAGAAGCCTGTTGATTTGAAGAGCTCAGAGAAAGACATCCTTCAGCCATATTTTCAACCCCCACACAAACTATATTTATATCACTTAGTGCTGAAAAGGAAAGGAGGAGGGCCTCTTACATAACCTTGAAAAAGAAGAGATGCCCAAGATTTACTGAGATTAAATTCCATGCTCTCTGGGCAGGATATTGGGCTTAATGTGGGAATCAACTCATCTATGGAAAATAGAGAAATGTACTGTTTCTTGTTTGCTTGAGTTTTCAGAGTGATTTCATGCCCGTAGAAAATTCTAAGTCCTCATTTTTTATTTTGATACCATATAATACTTAATTTGTAGAAGTTTAGTTGAGAATTTATGTGAGCAATCAACAGGTGATTTATTTACTTAACATAATAGAGAGATCAGGATACATAGGATGAGAAAAGTTGTGTTCAAGTCCCATTGCCACCATTGACAATATTACTTTGGATACAAAACACTTTCTTGTCTGTAATAATTCTTAGACAACTATCCTATTGGCTTGCTTTGAAGAAAAAGAGCAGGGAATTTCTGAAGTGAAGTGAAGTCGCTCAGTTGTGTCTGACTCTTTGCAACCCCATGGACTGTAGCTTATCAGGCTCCTCCATCCATGGGATTTTCCCAGGCAAGAGTGCTGGAGTGGATTGCCATTTCTTTCTCCAGGGGATCTTCCCAACCCAGGAATTGAATCCCGGTCTCCCACATTGCAGGCAGACGCTTTACGGTCTGAGCCACCAGGGAAGCTCCAGGGAATTTCTGAGTAGTTTGTAAATCACACAAGCTCCAGGTATTATTATAATGATTATGACTGGGAATATAAACAAGATTACCGGATGATGTTTAGATATATAGTTGGAGATAGATAAGAGCCTTCTCCGAATTCTTACATGAGAAATATATAATTTGATGGAATTTAATTCAAGGTTATTGACCTTTTCCCTTTAAAAATAAATTCAGCTATCATTGTATTTTTAAATCATGCATACATGTTATTCCACTCAGAGAGAATGAGACTGGGGATCAAATACTTCATATTAGAAAGTAGAGACAATTAAACCTCTTGGAGAAAATCCATTAGTGATCATGGCTTGGGAAAACAATATTCAGGGCAGGTGCCTTTTTGCTGTAATTTGAGCTTCAATTTCTATCACTATCAATAGCACAGGGAAGAGATTAACAGAGTGACTTGTGAAGATGTTATGCATACTGAGAAGAGGAGAAGCCCCTAGCTTCCTTAGATGGTCAGCGGAGACTTCAAAGAGGAGTAATGCTTGACTGGTAGCAAGTCTCACAAGTGGACAATAGGAAGGGGGAGGTGTTGGAGGCAAGCTGTTGTGAGAAGAGACAGAATGTACAACATCTTAGGCAAGAGAGAACATGGCACAGTAAAAAAATTAAAACATTCTCAAGTGGCTAGAGATTAAGGAAGATGTGGTGGAGAGCTGGAAACCGAGTCAAGAATGATGGCTGGGGATAAAAATGATCGTCCTTCTATGACATATTCAAGAGTTTATAACTGACCCTATAGGCAGTAGAATTCCGAGGGATTTGTTAAAGCATAATGTATAAGATTGATATAGTAGAAGTTCTCCAAGACTGAGCAAATATGGTACCATGAGCTTTTGAGACTGCTTCACTGCTTTGCGTACCCGCTTCAGTTCAACTGCAGAAGCCAGGAGACTCAAACTTAGAAATCAGTTCTTATTCTGACAGGAACCTAAACGTACCAAGGATGAGACAGTTCATTAGTCAATGTGTGCTTGGTTGCTTCAGTCATGTCCAACTCTTTGCGCTGTTATGGACAATAGCCCACCAGTCTCCTCTGTCCATAGGATTCTCCAGGACAGAATACTGCAGTGGGTTGCCATTGCCTGCTCCAAGCCAATGTGTGGATCCACTGTATTAAACTTTTAACCTACCCAAATTGCCTTGGTTTCTTTTACCACTGTTTTCCACTTTTAGTGGGTCTATAGTTAATAAGCCACATGTGTCATGCTTATTTTCATGACATTTTTTCATTTTCAAAAACTTCAATGCCTTCCTGGTCCTCCAAGACTGTCTGTTCTGGCTCATGACCCAATTCTGATATTTCATCCTCTTTCGAGTGGTTCATCTGATTCCAGCAACCTGGCTCTGATTTGACTCTTTTCTTAGCGTAAATAGCCCATAAATTTATCACCTACCTAAATCTACACTCTAGATTTTGCTTTGGGCTTCTTATCTAAAGAACATTTCTTGAATTTCAAACCTTTTATGCCTCCAGATCCCTATATAGTGAGAATCTTATCAAGCTCTCTCTTTCCCTGGAGAGCCAAATTTCCCCCTTTCTCTCAGTCATACGGGTCAAACAAAGGAAAAGTCAACATTTAGGTCAAATATCATTAGCAAATCCAGCTTGGGTTTATGTTGAAAACAGAGTGCCTTGATAAAAAGTAATGCCAAAATATACTCTTTTTCTCACAGTTATAAGTAACCTTACAGTCCTCAATAGGCCAGCTATCATGTGTGCAAGGTCATTCTCTATCTCCTTCCACATTTTTATTTGACAGGAAGACTGCAGCATATCTGCTTCCCTGGACACTCATGGAACTCTTGTTACCATTCTCCAGTACCAATAAGTCTGTTGCCAAAAGAAGCATGGTGAGATGGGAGCTGCCTGGGTGTGTGACTGCCTTTGAACCTTGTCATCACTTATTAATCATCATGTTCTGCTTGAAACACATTGGACTTTTACCAAATCCCAGTAACCAATATGAAATGAGGCAAAACTCACCTTCTTTATTTTTTAACTTATTTTTGTCTCACAGCATCAAAATCAATTCAAAAGGATCTTGCTTTTCTCCTAGAGGATAGAAATCAATTCAAGTGTTAGACTTTCCACCTGAGAATATGTTATTCCTTCTTAAAGGAAGGCTATATGTCTCTTATTAAAAGATGACATGTTTGCTTACAAAATCTGGAAAGCAATATTCTAGGGGAGTTGCTTTATGATTTAAAAGTAACAAAACAGCAAAGGAAAAAAATCAAAATGGAAAACTTAGGTATAGTCTGATCTGGCAATCCAATTTCTAGAAACATATACTACAGTTACACTTAAAAATGGGCAAAATAAAATTTATAAGAATATTTCTCTGTAGCATTGTTTACAACAGTAACAAAAAATAATACTCTAAATCCTGATTAACAAGAAGTTGGTTGAATCCATTGTGCTCCATTTCTAAATGGAATAAAATATAACTATTTAAAAGAATTTTGTGAACTATTTTGTGTACTATTAAGAGACATGGCCAAGGTATATTGTTAAGGAAATTGATCCTTATTATTCACAGATTCCACATTTGCAGATTCACCTACTTGGTAAAATCTCTTTGTAACTCTAAAATGAGTACTCAGAGAACTTCTGCATTCACTTGTGGATACGGACAGGGCAGCAAAAAATAAAATCTGAGACCCCCTGGTGCACATATTCAGAGCTGAAGTCAAACAAAGTGATTCTCTGCCTTATTTCATTTCTTATACTGTAAAGAAGTATTTTGGGGGGCCTCTGCTTAGTGCCTCATTCTTTACATTTTTATGCTTTTTTTTTGGTGATTTTCCTGTATAAAATGGCCCCAAGCATATTGCCCAAGGGGCTTCCCCAGGTGGTACGGTGGTAAAGAATCCACCTGCTAAAGCACGAGATGCAAGAGACACAAGTTCGACCCCTGGGTTGGGAAGATGCCCTGGAATAGAAACTGGCAACCCACTCCAGTATTCTGGCCTGGGAAACCCCATTGACAGAGGAGCCTGGCAGACTACAGTCCATGAAGCCACAGAGTCGAACCTGACTGAGCAACTGAGCACACATTGTGTAACTAAGTAATTAGTTATTAAGTAATTAGTTATTAGTAATTCCAAAATGCTGGTTGGAATTACTTAGCACAAAAAGGCTTTGATGTGCCCCATCAAGAAAATATATGCCTGATGGCTACAGTGGCAAGCTCTGTGGAAGGCAATTAATTGACTAGAGAATATATTTTTGCACTTTGGGGAATTTTATGTCAATTGCATGCATTACTGAACCAAAAAAGAAATTTTATACAAGAACAACATTTTACTCTCCCCGCTCACAATGATTTGAAGAGCAGCTTCTGACGTGTGGCCAATGCAGCAAAGAGATTACTTAAAGAAGATTATAATTCCCAAAGTCTGCCTCCGGATCTGTTTTATCCAAGGAGAACAACTCCTGTCTGGGATAGACTGTCATCCCTGGTGCTGTCCATACCCAGTGCTGAAAAGAGTCCCCAGACTACATGCTTTGTTTCTTTCATGGAGAGAGAAACAAATGTACACTCTTCCAAAACTTCAGTTGGAAAATAGAAAGGGCAGAAAAGGGATTTGAATTTGCTTTTTTAGTGAGAATATGTGGTTCTTTATTACCATAGTTTCACAAAAAAGTATCTTATGCAGGGTGTTAACATAAGCACCATCACTGAAAATAGTTGCCGGTGTCTTTATAGCAATTTAAATTAAACCAAAGCCTTGTATTTTTGGTACAAGATTTGGTACAAATTTATATTTTGTATTTACATTTTTGTATAAATAAATATTTATATATTTATAAATATAATGATGATGATACCATACATTGATTTGCTCAAGTATCATTCTCTAGATGTAATTAGGAACCAGAGAAAAAGATAAGTGATTAAGAGATGAAAATAAACATTTGGTAGAAATTTGGATTCTCTAAATCTGTTTTCATCAATACAAGTCATGGAGAAAGGGACAGGCCAACAGCATATATAAATATGGAGTAGGATCTATGGTAAGATTTCTCTTTTTCTAGCTCTTTTAGAATGTAACTGAAATCAGGGACATTTGAGTGAAGAGGGTTTTGGTTATAGACTGTTGTAGGCTATTCTAGGAATGAGGGCAGAGGTGACAGGCATCAGTCTCACAGAACCTTGAGAACACTGGCAATCAAGGTCTTTTGAATAATTAGACAGGCTGTTATTGTATCATTGTGGGTGTACAAGGATATAATATTGTGAAAACCAAATATACTCCTTTCTAATTTATCATGTGACCTCCCCCTGCCTGAAGTAGCCAATGTCAAAAATCCTTCTGTTAACCAGGAGGATGTAAAGGAGAATGTGGAAACATGATAAATATATTTTTCTATTGATAATATCTTTGAACTTAATAACAGTAAATTTAGCAAGAGTTTCCTGCAATGAATAGAGATGCAAATCAATTAAAAATAGGGGCATTTTTCAAAAGAAACCATTTCTGTACTGTTGAAAATTGTGGATCGTGCCTATCCTAATTGGATACTTTTTACTTGAACATCCCAGTTACACACTTTGAACAGAGTGCATTAAAACCAATGTGTATTTGAGGCCTTAAACAATAAAACAGCTCCCTCACTACATAGTTTCTCCTGACTACCATCACAGTCACACACACACAACACAAACACACATATTTTTTAACTGGATTTTACTCTTGATTCCTCTGCCTTGGCTTCCTTTTTCTTTTCAGCCCCATTTGGGTTTGTGAGGTTTGCTTGTTTGGTGGTTTTAATTTGGGGGGAGTTATGGGGGCTGATTGAAAATATGTGTGGCAGTGTTAAACCAGACAAATACCTGCTTCAACATTTACAAGCTGTGTTATTTATCTACTGCTACTGTAAGTAGCTCAGCTGATAAAGAATCTGCCTGCAATGCAGCAGATCCCAGTTCAATTCCTGGGTTGGGAAGATCCGCTGGAGAAAGGATAGGCTACCCACTCCAGTGTTCTTGGGTTTCCCCTGTGGCTCAGCTCATAAAGAATCTGCCTGCAATGTGGGAGACCTGAGTTTGATCCCTGGGTTGGGCAGATCCCCTGGAGAAGTGAACAGTTACCCACTCCAGTATACTGGCCTGGAGAATTGCATCGACTGAATAGTACAAGGAGTCGCAAAGATTCAGACACGACTGAGCAACTTTCACTTTCTCTGTAAGAAATCACCACTAACTTGGTGGTTTGAAACAATACAAATTTTTATCCACATTTATTGAGGTCAGACCCCAAAATGTGTTCCACTGGGCATGCTTGAAGGTGTGAGCAGAGCTGCATATTTTCTGGATGCTCCAGGAAGAATCTGTTCTCCTGTCTTTTTCAGCTTCTCAGAGCCACCCACATTCTTTGGCTCATGTCCCTCACCTCCATCCTCAAAGCCAGCAGTGTAGCATCTTTAAACCTCTGACTTTGACCCTCCTACCTCCCTGCTTCACTTACAAGGACTCCTTTGATTAAATCGAGGCCACCTTGATAATCCAGATTAATATCACCATCTCAAAATCCTTACCCACATCTGCAAAGTTCCTCTAAACATGTAAGGTAACATATCCATAGATTCTAGAGGTTAGGACATGGACATCTTTGGAGTGAAAAGAGGTCATTATTATGCATACCACACTGGCAGTCACTGGACAAGTTAGCTGCTCCTTAAGCCTGCTTCCTCCTCTGCCAACTTAAGATAATAATAATGTTTATCTCATTAGCTTCAGCTCTTGATTTGGGGAGATTAAAAGAAATCTCCTTAGATTTTCCACACTTTCCATTTGCCTTTGCCAAACACTCTTCTAAGAAAGATATTTTAGAATCTAAATTTATTTTGAAAGTTTCTGCATACTAATCAAAAAATTAAAGGCCATTGAATGTTCGGAATTTTACTACCTTTTCATGGTATAATACTTCTCACATGAATTTTGTTCATGTTAAAGATCTACAAAAGTGGCTCTTATTATGCTAAATGACGCTTGTGAGATTGTGCCATTTGGTACAATAGTCACACCAAATAAAGTTACAGAATAAATACATGTAAGGGGTGTGACCCAGGGGAGGAACAAACTTTAGATTTAGACTAAGACAGTCTATAGAGTACTGTCATGATTAGTAAGAGCACTGAGCATGTAACTTCACATCTCCAGCATGTAACCAATTGACTAATCACCCTGACAGAGAATCTGACAAAACTCCAGCCTGTATGGAGATGGGACTAATCCAAATAGTTGTAGGGGATATAAAAACAAGACTGAGGAGCATCTCCTAATGCCTAGATAAGATGACCCAGGGTAAAAAGTATACAGGGATATCCAGCAAGACTTTCTGAACTTGTTTTCACAGATGATCACATCTATACCTATCCTCTTTCTACACATTCACTGTAGTAAATTCAAAACATACAGAAACAGAAGTAGACAGGGACAAGCAAAACAGTGGTTTAATTAGCAACAAGGCAAAGTTCAACCACAGATGAGAGTTGCTCAATACGATTATTAGCCAAAGAATCTCAACTGAGATGGCCAAAAGTTCATTAGGGTTTTTCCATAAGATTGTATGAAAGACTCGAATGAACTTTCTGGCCAGCCCAACATAAACTTATCATTTGTTGCTCAATGGAAAATAATTGGAACTCAGATCCAACTCAAGACTTGCCCCACCATTCTGGTCAGGGGAGGTTCCCAGGTCTTATGCTGTGGCCTTGAAAGGTATCTTAGCTGGATCCCAGTAAACTTTAAGATAGCTGAAATTTTCAAAATAACTCGCTTTAATAAAGTAAAAGCTAAGATTATTTAAACTCACTTCAGTAAGGGAGAAAGAAATACCATCTTGACAAAGTTTTAAGGTATCACAAGGGGGATTTTAGAAGTGAGATATTTATAGAGTTTGGATTCTGGCCTCATCTGATTTAAAGAAGGCTCTTCAAAGAAGGGAAGTGATTGGGATCAAAGTTCAAGACAGGGCTGTTCAGGATTGGCGGAGATAGTAAGGGAAGGAAGGGTCTTAGTAAGTACTGAAATACTTTGATAAGCAACCTGTTTGAACAGATGAGCAGCAGACTGTTGTCTCAGGCAAATTGATTTATAAGAATTTCTTGAAGCAAATAGTGAAGTTATTTATTGATTTACAGTCTTATCTCTTCTGGGCTGAAACAAACAGCTAAGTCATGTTGACACAGATGCTCTCAGTTCTTAGCCCTGGTTATGTCACACTGATGTAGGTGTCATAGTTCTGAGTCATGGGGGCCACCCAGTTAAAGACACGGTTTCCTAACCCCAAGCCCTGCTTGCAGGTATGTGAGATCACATAATTTTGAATAGTGGGATAAGAGTAGAATTGGTAAATGTAACTTTAGAGTTGTACTCTCTTTGGGGGGGTCAGGGGTGGCGGATATGTACCTTATAGCCTTCAGGATTTTAGGCACCTGACTAGGGATTGAACCAGGGCATTGGCAGTGAAAGCACCAAGTCATAACCTCAGGACCACCAGGGAATTCCCTAGACTAGGAGAGTTTTCTTTTCTTAAGAACAAAATAAATGCACCCTCTTTCTTCCCTTTCTTCCTTTCCACTGCTTGGAAGGTGATAGAAGGATCCAAAGCAGTTACCATAAACCAGAGGGAAAAAATTTAATGTTGATGATATGTGTGCATGCATGCTCAGTCATGTTCGACTGTTTGTGACCCCATGGACTGTAGCTACCCAGGCTCCTCTGTCCATGGGAGTTTTCCAGGCAACAATACTGGAGTGGGTAGCCACTTTCTCCTCCAGGGGTTCTTCCCAACCCAAGGACTGAACCCACATCTCTTGCATTGCATGCACCAGCAGGGAAACCCAATGTTGAAGATAACAGAAGAAAACAATAATAGACCCCTAGGTTCCCATAATTCCCTATCACCTCAGTCCTGAACTACTTATATTCAGATTGGTACAAAGAAATAGCCTATCTTATTTCAGCCACTGTTATTTTTAGATGTTTTTCAACAGTATTCTAACTAAATCTGCATCTCAAAATCAGTATGTTCGCCTCTCTAGTTACTAGATATTTTTTTTTCTTTACTTAAAAACCACACCCAATCCTTCACCACATCCTATCAGCAATGCTTCAAACCTTACCCCCAAATTGCCTACTACTCTCTCCCTCCATTCCCGCCCCTCTAATTCCAGCCACCAGCATCTCTCACCTGCAGTAACCTCTCATTCATTCCTTAGGTTTACACTTGAACCCTCTACAACCCATACTCTATATAACTAAAGAAGAGACACTTGAAAACACGAAACAGGTCAGATCATTGCCGTGTATAAACCTTTCCTTTTCACATAAAATAAAATCCAAACTCTCTCCCATGACATACAAAGTGCAATATGATCTGACCCCTGCCTACTTCCCATTGTCAACTCTCGCCCATCTCTTCACTTACGGAGCTCCAGTCATACTAATCTTCTTTAAATTCGTTGATAATCCAAAGGGTACTCCCTTTTCAATAGGCCCTGTGCATCTTATATTTCCTCTAGCTAGATTATACCTTCCTCTGATCTTTATTTTCTCTGACTTCATGCACTTACAATGACCAAAAGCATCCAAACGAGCAACTTTATAGCTCTATCTAATTTGAATCTTGCTTCCCAGGGTATAACAAAATTTGTGGGTGATACACATTACTTTCTCTAAACAGCCTCAGGGATAAAAGCTTATAGACTGCTGAGCTGGGAAAGTCACAAAGCAAAACAAACCAAAAAAAAAAGTGTTAGAAAGGAACTAGAATTTGACCTTTTGTTTCACAGTCTAACACTCCCTCTATCTCATCATGGAAGATATCTACTAAAAGAAACTTGCAATTTTCAAAGATTTTAAAAGAAATTAAAAGAAGGTTGGCTATCCAGCCTCTAGAATATAATACTGCAGACCTTAAGATATAAGCCTGAAAAGCTGTGGAAGAATTTTGAAAAACATGAAATGTTTGAAATGGCAACCCATTCCAATATTCTTGCCTGGGAAATCCCATAGACAGTGTAAACTGGCAGGCTACAGTCTACAGGGTCACAAAGAGTCGGGCACAACTAAGTGACTAAGAGAGAGAGGGAGAAATACATATAAAAGAGTCTTGAGAATAAAGTTACTGCATGTTATTTGTATAAACATTGGGATTTAGTTAACAAAATGTTCAGGCCAAATATCACTGTGGGAGCCCAGAATGTGTAAGCTACATGGAGTGGACACCAAAGTGTTATCTCCTTTCAGTTAATACGCTTCTCATCTTTGTGGCAATAGGAGAAAGAATAAAGCAGAAAACATATATTCTAAATCCAGCAAAGTTAATACTTTAAACTTCATTCAATAGAAACATGGTAATATTACTTTGGAGATAATGAAAATTACAGTATTTAGATGGAAAGCAAAAAAGAGTGAGAGAATCTGAGTGCATTGTGTGTTTCCTGAGTCAGAAAGATGTGAATTAAAGATACTGTGTTATTGGCAGTAGAATCTATTGTTATTTATGTTATGGTGGGAACTTCGTTTCTCCTTATTCCAAGGATTTAACTGTTAAGAGAGTGAGCTACTGAGCATTTAGAAAAGAACTGAAAAAGAAGATTAACAAGATAGTGTTCTAAGTATGATAATACAGAAAGAGTATGGCCTCCAATCAGCACCTCTACTCTTCCTAAGCTGGGTTTCCTCAGACAAGCTGCTTAATCTAAGTTTCTCCTCTGCATCTGTGAACAAGAAACTGTCAAGCAATCTGTACTTAATATGTATTTTTTTTTAAATGGTACAGTTCCCTAGTAGGTCACCTCAATCATCACCTTTCCAGACCTTTTGCAAGTTTCACACTTTGTAAATCAGTTACAATGTACAAAGTCCCTGGAACAGCCCAGAGTACTATTTTTTTTTAAACTTTTAATTTTATATTGGAGTATAGTTGATTAATAATGTTGTGATAGCTTCAGGTGGACAGCAAAAGGACTCAGCCATACATATAGATATATCCATTCTCTTCCAAGCTCCTCTCCCATCCAGGCTGCCACATAAGATTGAGCAGAATTCCCTGAGCTATACAATAGGTCCTTGTGATAACTTACAGTGAATGATGTTGGATTCCTGATCTCCAAAGAAGATTTAGCTTCAAGACCAGGGACCAGGCTTGATCACTCTAGAGCTTTTGTGTAGCAGAATTCTATTAAAATATAAAAAGGGACAGAGAAAGCTTCTGATGCAGACATCAGAAGAGGGATGGACAGTGCCCCCTTGCTAGTCTAAGCAAGGGAGTTATATACTTTTAAAATTGGTTATTTGAAAAAATCAAAAGAATGTCTCAAGGTTGCAAAGATCTTACTAGACCCACTCCCATAATATGGACTTTCCTGGTGGCTCAAATGGTAAAGTGTCTGCCTACAATGTGAGAGACCCGGGTTCAATTCCTGGGTCAGAAAAACCTCCTGGAGAAGGAAAGGGCAACCCACTCCAGTATTCTTGCCTAGAAAATCCCATGGATGGAGGAGCCTGGTAGGCTACAGTCCATGGGGTCACCAAGAGTTGGACATGACTGAATGACTTCACTTTCTTTCTTTCTTCTTTTCCCATAATATACATTTTAAGATGACAGGATTAGTCAGGTTTTCAAGGAAAAACTGTCTCAAGCAGGATATATTGTTGTTATATAATCCCTACTTAAAGGAATGTAGAAAAACAAATTTGTCCTTTCCTCCTCCTTGAGAATTCTAGACCCCTATCTCCTCTTCAAGAGCCCCAGACCCCTTTCTCCTCCTTGCTGCTGCTGCTGCTAAGTCGCTTCAGTCGTGTCCGACTCTGTGCGATCCTATAGACGGAAGCCCACCAGGCTCCCCTGTCCCTGGGATTCTCCAGGCAAGAACACTGGAGCGGGTTGCCATTTCCTTCTCCAATGCATGAAAGTGAAAAGTGAAAGGGAAGTCGCTCAGTCGTGTCCGACTCTTAGCGACCCCATGGACTACAGCCTACCAGGCTCCTCCATCCATGGAATTTTCCAGGCAAGAGTACTGGAGTGGGGTGCCATTGCCTTCTCCATCTCCTCCTTGGGGACCCCAGAATTATCAACCTGCCTAGGAACTGATTCTCTCATTCCCCACACCCACCCTGCCTGCCACCCTTTTCTTTTAGGAGAATTATGTTGCCAAGGGAAAGGAGCGTCATTTTCATTCCATAACTACTTCCTTCTGTGATGGAGCATTGTCCTTAAGTTGCTGAGGCAACATATTTTCCTAACCCTCATATTGAGGGTCTATGATCCAGGTAATAGTTAGAGGAGGCTGTGGCACTCGCAGGAGCCTGGACAACATTTGTAACTTAAAAGGTTTCAAACAGTTAGAAACAAATGCCATTTTACAGTTACAGATGTAAGGCAAAATAGTCATTAAACCAAGTTAAAACATAATCAAAATTAAGAGTCGCATTATGTCCATAGTTACATTTAGTCCATCTTAGGATTGTTAGATGTCATCAGATCAAGAAAAGGTGTCACATATGATTGTTGTTGGTGAAGGTATTCATAGACTTGAAGAAAGTCCTTTCCTTGAAGTGGAGAAACCCACCATGGGAAGCCTTCAATTGATAAGGAGGTTGAAAAGCTGAAAGCTGAGTCACACAGTTAATTCTAAGGCTTTAGGATCTATGAAATATCTATGCATAAAAACTGTCTGTCATTGAGATAATCCTATTTTGGGGGAGCAGTTAGAGCACTCATTAAAGGTATTGGTAAAACTTCAAACCAACTGTCTTGTGTTTCCTGAGTTAGGTTACACAGATGCCTCTTAATAATGCCATTAGCCTTTTTCTACCTTTCCCGAAGACCGGGGTCTCCAGGAACAGTGTAAGTGATATTCTATTGCTAGAGCTTTCAACACCCCTTGATTTACATCAGCTTTAAAGATGGAGCCATTGTTGCTCTGAACTTTAGAGTTTAAGATCCTACTTACATCATGAGAAGTCAGTACAGTAAGATTTCGCCCATTCCTTAACCTCAGGCTTTAATGGATACTGCTTTTGATGTGAAAATGGGCAAGAGTCTTTGAACTTGATAACAACAGAACCGCATTTTGTGCTCGACCCATAATTTTTCCATCAGCCCACCCTCTAGGATTTACATTTTGTTCAATTAAAAAGAGCAGGTTCCATATTCATGAAACCAGAGGGCTGGACCTTGTTCAGCATATCCCTCCCCAGAAGGGGTGAGGGAGACTCTGGCATGATTAGAAACCCATGAGAAAATAGCACTGGAGTCCCAGTTGCAGCTTAAAGGATGACTGAAATAATATCATTTGGCTCGACCCGACAGTCCCATTACAGTAGTGGATTGGGAGGAAAGTGGACCAGGGACTTCAGTGAGCACAGAGAAAGTTGCCCCAGTGTCCAAAAGGAATGACTGACTGCCCCTCCACAGTTAGTAATACCCAGGGCTCCTCAGGTATTATTAGGATGAGGGCTTGTGTGGGGGCCCTGGGCACCTTTGGTCCCAACTGTCTTGAGAGTCTGACCCCTGGGGCCTACACCTCAGAAGACAGCCTCTTCTCTAGTCCTTTGCAGAGCAGACAGGGAGTTGGGGGTAGCTTAGATGCCTAAGGGCAATCCCTCTTGATATGCCCCTCCTTTTCACAGTAATAGCAAGTCCGTCCCTTTTCACCTGGGTCCCTCTGGGCATTTTCCCCAGGCTGTTTCAGAGCAGGTCTAACAGCCATTGTTGAGGCTTCAGTCTTTTGCCTGATTTCTTTTTTTTCCCTTCCTATTCTCCTCCTCCTATACTCTACCATAATATATCATCTGGGCCAGCTGCAACAGTTTTTCTAAAGACTGATTTGGTCCAAACGCCTGTTTTCGTAACTTACAGCAGATATCTGGAGCTGAATGCGTGAGAAATCTATCTTTTAAAATTATTTCTCCCTCTGTAATTTTGAGATCAACGTCAGTAAACTTGCAGAGCCCCCCATAGTCTATCTAGGAAACTTAGCATAGTTTAAAGTCAGTGCGCACTTGCTTGAGTCCTTCAAGAATACATCTGGCAAAGTGGCTCTGTTATGGGAACCGCTTGGCTCCCAGTAGGGAGAAGAGCAATTTCGTGCTCCTTCATCTCCAAAAGTAGTAGCTTCCCCCAAAACTCAAGTTTTCAAGTAAAGTAAAACTAGTTCCGTAAAGGCTTCTATGTACTTTTGGATCCCCTAAATAGTCTCAACTGCATTGGTACTGTTTGAATTTTTACGGAGACTGAGGCAACCCCTCCTAGAAGGGTGCCCTCTCAGCCTGTTCAGTTGGGAGCCCCAGATACAGGGGAAAGGAAGAAGACAGGAGGGAGCTACAGGTTTCCCACCCAAATCTGCACCCTTAGGACATAAGTCTGGCATGTCTTGCAGAGAGATAAAGAGCAGCACACATGGCACTGCTATCCACTTCTCTTGTTTTCTACAGAACCAAACAGGTCTAACTGTAAAACAGTATGGTAATTAAGAGACCCTTCAACAGGCCAGCGTTCCCCATCTTCCAAAGGATCCTGTGGACATTCAGTACCACCGAAGAAGATCAGGTGTGTCTTTTTTAAACTCTGGGGATCAAACTTGTCCCAGCTTTTTAAAAAAATATATTTTAAAAGAGTGGTTCTGGAACTGTTAGCTCCCATCTGTAAAGAGAAAAAAGCAGCATCCACAGCCATGGATTCTTTCCACCAGAGGCATCCCTCCCTGTTCTAGGTGGGGGTGTAGAGAGACTTTCCACTGAAGCTTTCCTCCCCTGGTCGGACTCAGTCTGTCGCTTACTGACACAAGCGCCTTACTCATCTCTCCCGGTTCTACCACCGAAACTGGTGGAGATGCCCCAGGGGTAGACCTGATGGCAACCCAAAATTATTTAGCTCCTTACCACCAAGACCTTCGTTTGATTTCTTATCCTCCTCTGATGCCGCCCGGAGTGGAGCAGAGTAGCCTTTTGAAATGTTTCCCAAGCCAGGACTACTAGGGGAAGCATCCGTCTTCCCTCTGCCTGTGCACCTTCCTGAGTACAGTCCTGACTGCAGTAGACATGGTGAGTCACCCAGGGATGAACACCAACCAAGATGTCCCTTCTGAGTGTCACCACACTAGTATATGTGATAGCAAAAGAGGTGCTGGACAGTCAGCCAGTGAGGAAAAAGTGATTTTTGTCCTCAAGCCATTAGGGCCAATCCTTCCAGTTCATTTCCACAGATTCCACAAAAAGAATACCTAAGGAGATGAAACAGAAGCCACTGGAGAGCTTTCTCTGGTCTGCTAAGAGCTAGCACTACCAAAGGAAGAAGCCCATTGCACTTCCAATCTGACCAGATCCTGCAATTCCTGATCTGTGTCCTCAGAAACCTCACGGTCACCAGCAGTGCTTCTAACCACATAGATCAGAGGCGCAGCCAAGACAAAGACTCACTTTCAGGTCGCTGGCCCCTGAGGCATGCAGCCAAGACAGACAACGCTGCTGAAGCTAGAGTTCCACTTCGTTTCCAAATGTGCTCCTGTAACTTTTGGCTCCTAATAAGGCTAGGCGCTTCCATGCATGGGGTCTAAGTAAAAGTACATAGCAACAGCATGGATCAAAAGTCCCTTGAAAGTCTATAATCTGACAGATTAGGTTAGTAGTTCTAATTCCCCACACAATTATGAAATGATCAAAGAGACCAGGAAAAAGAACTAGAAAGGAAAGTTTGGTCCACACGCTTAGCCCATTTCTGGCCACTCCCTTCGCAGGGATGGTGGGTGTCTCTTAGCATTGGCAGGTCGGTATAAACCCCAGACAAGGCTCCCCTTTTGGGGGCTGCCTTCAGTCATTACAAGGCACTGTGAAACCGCAGAGCAGGGCTCATCATTTGCTTCACGCAGGTCATGTCATTCATTCACACAAGCACACCGAAGAGTTAGTAAACTAAAGCAGAAAATGTGTATACTGAGAAAGCAGAGAGGCTAGAGCTCTGAGTGCCCTTACATTGTCCTGAAGATCCTCCAAGAAGACGAGCCCCCAAGATGATAGCTTATGGTGAATGATGTCAGATTCATGATCTCCAATACAGAAGATTCAGCTTTGGGACCAGGAACCAGGCTTAATCACTCAAGAGCTTTTGTATAGCTGCTGCTGCTGCTAAGTTACTTCAGCCGTGTCTGACTCTATGTGACCCCATAGATGGCAGCCCACCAGGCTCCCTCGTCCCTGGGATTCTCCAGGCAAGAACACTGGAGTGGGTTGCCATTTCCTTCTCCAATGCATGAAAGTGAAAAGTGAAAGTGAAGTCACTCAGTCATGTCTGACTCTTCGCAACACCATGGACTGCAGCCCACCAGGGTCCTCCGTCCATGGGATTTTCCAGGCAAGAGTACTGGAGTGGGTTGCCATTGCCTTCTCTTTTGTGTAGCAGAGTTCTATTAAAGTATAAAAAGGGACAGAGAAAGCTTCTGACATAGACTTCAGAAGGGGGACAGGCAATGCCTCCTCGCTAGTCTAAGCAAGGGAGTTATATACTTTTTTAGTTGGTTATTACAATAAATCAAAAGCATGCCTCAAGGGTGTAAAGATCTTACCAGACCCACTCCCATAATTTATATTTTAAAATGACAGAACTAACAACAGAAAGATTTTACCAGATCCATTCCCATAATGCACATTTTAAGATAACAGGATTAGTCAGAAGGTTTTCAAGAAGGAGAAACTGTCCTCAAGGAGGATACATTGTTGTTATATAATCCTTACTAAGGAATGTAGGAAAAAATGTTGTCCTTTCCTCCTCCTTGAGAATTCCAGACCCCTATCTCCTCTTTGAGAGCCTCAGACCCCTTTTTCCTCTTCTGGAACCCTGGACTTCTTATCAACCTGCCTAGGAATTGACTCTCTCACTTGTTTGTTATCTATTTTAAATACAGAGGTGTGCACCTGTTTATCGCAAACTCCCTAACTATCCATTCCCCCCATCCATCCCCACTGGGAACCATAAGTTTGCTTTACAAAAATAGTGGTATGTTATATTATCTTACTCCTTGGAAGAAAAGTTATGACCAACCTAGATAGCATATTGAAAAGCAGAGACATTACTTTGCCAACAAAGATCCGTCTAGTCAAGGCTATGGTTTTTCCAGTGGTCGTGTATGGATGTGAGAGTTGGACTGTGAGGAAAGCTGAGCGCCGAAGAATTGATGCTTTTGAACTGTGGTGTTGGAGAAGACTCTTGAGAGTCCCTTGGACTGCAAGGAGATCCAAGCAGTCCATTCTGAAGGAGATCAGCCCTGGGATTTCTTTGGAAGGAATGATGCTAAAGCTGAAACCCCAGTACTTTGGCCACCTCATGTGAAGAGTTGACTCATTGGAAAAGACTCTGATGCTGGGAGGGATTGGGGGCAAGAGGAGAAGGGGACGACAGAGGATGAGATGGCTGGATGGCATCACTGACTTGATGGACGTGAGTCTGAGTGAACTCCGGGAGTTGGTGATGGACAGGGAGGCCTGGCGTGCTGCGATTCATGGGATCACAAAGAGTCGGACACGACTGAGCGACTGAACTGATTGATTGACGGATATTATCTTCAACAGGTATTTCTCAATTCTATTTGCCCTTTTTAATTGCCTTATCTCTTTTTCATTCATTTAAAATTATTTTACCTTTTATTTATATATCATCTAGACAAAACTAACCGACTCTCTCTTACATATGGATAAAATATAACAAGGTTGCTGAGTTATGGAACACTGGAACCATGAAAATTCATACTATGTTCCTTGGATTATCTAGACTTAAGGTTAATTATAAAACACACGCATGTTATTAGTTATTAGTTCTGTTTCTTTGGAAAACCATAACTAATAAAAATACATATCAAATGTGTTAGCACAGGGTTTCTTGAAGCCAACAATACAGGTATTCGATACAAGTCAAAGATCAAATACACCATAGGCTACTCAGAAGCCATTTTCTTCACTGTTAGCCTATTGAGCATTGTTTCCTGAAATGATACTTTTGCTGAGGCAGTTTCAGTTGGAGCTCTTTCAATTCAGAGAAACAGTTTCGCAGACTGCCTTACTGTCAGACTCATATTGACCTGA
Organism: Bos mutus; assembly: GCF_027580195.1. Lineage (NCBI taxonomy): Eukaryota > Metazoa > Chordata > Mammalia > Artiodactyla > Bovidae > Bos > Bos mutus. The sequence goes on from NC_091628.1 coordinate 67,474,669, forward strand.
ATTCAATGTACAATAATATTAAATAGTCACTACACATTGATACCTACTATGTGTCTGGTCCTTATTAATGATAATCCTGCAAGAAATATACTGTTATACTCATTTTATAGATGAAGAAATTGCCCAGGTAAGCCCTTTACCCAAAGAAATGTCTCAGTCAACACTGAAATGTAAAGAGTATCAGAATGCTAAACTAGTAATTAACCACTTAATCAGGAAGCATGCCTTGGACATGTTATGTGCATTGAATACATACTATATTGCACTGTGAATGTCTAAGATGGTCAGCAGACGTATATTTTGGAAAGACTTTCTAAAAGGCCAAAAAGATATCTTGTCAACTCTTAATTATTCAGGAAAAAAAGAAAAACAGCTCATCAGTTTCCCTTTCTGTAGTCATTTCAGCTAAGTTATTATTGTTCCAGTTCCTGCCTTACCAAAGACTTCCAGTCTCTTATATCCAGCTGTATCAAGTGAACAGCTTAACTGAAAAACACACTAAATCTCAGAATTAACTTGTCCCTGGTTTCTTTCCTTCCCTAACACACCAATTCTAATTGACCAGCCACTGCCCCACTCTTTACATTTCAATACAAGTCAAAGATCAAATACACCATAGGCTACTCAGAAGCCATTTTCTTCACTATTAGCCTATTGAGCATTGTTTCCTGAAACGATAGTTTGGCTGAGGCAGTTTCAATTGGTGCTCTTTCAATTCAGAGAAACAGTTTCGCAGACTGCCTTACTGTCAGACTCACATTGACCTGAATTCAATGTACAATAATATTAGTCACTACACATTGATACCTACTATGTGTCTGAATTGGACGACAACTAATTTTTGTTCCTGGTAGAATCTTGAGCCAAGCCATCATCATCATTCACCAGGAATGCCATCAGAGCCTCCTAATTTGTCTTCTTGCTTCTATTCTTGTTCCCCTTCCCCAGAAACCAGAATGATCTCTCAAAGTCTAAATGACGTCCTGTCGTCGGACACAACTTAGTGAATGAACAACCACCCCTCTCCCCACTTACGACACTCCACAATTATAAAAATATAAACTCCTTCTCATAGCCTACAAGATTTTGCATAAATTAAACCCCGTTTTCCTTTTTGTTTACCTTTTATCACCCTAAATTGTTCACTGTACTTCAATCACACTGGCTTTATTTCTATCCCTATACATCTTTTATATCTATACCCATTCTCTTTTCTGATTCACCAGTTTCCCTCTCTCTAGACCATTCTTTGCTATCTATTATCCCATTCTTTTACCATCCCGTTCCACCTAAAATGCAATTCCTCAGATAGACCTTCAGCAGAGGCAAAAATTATCAACAAAATGTTAGCAAACCAAATTCAACAATACAATCATCAAGTAGGATTTATCCCAAGAGGTAACAACTTTTTAATATCCACAAATCAACCAATGCGATATACCATATTAACAAACTGAAGAATAAAAGTTATATGATCATCTCAATAGATGGAGAAAAAGCTTTCAATAAAATTCAACATCTATTTATAATTTTTTAAAAAAGAAAAAAACATTCTCCAGAAAGCAGTCATAGAGGAAAAATACCTCAACATAATAAAGGCCATAAATGACAGACTCATAGCTTATATCATACTCAACGGTGAAAAGCCAAAAGCATTTGTTTAAGGTCAGGAACAAGACAAGGATGCCCACTTTTGCCACTTTTGTTGCTGTTCAGTCACTCAGTCATGTCTGACTCTTTGTGAGCCCATGGATTGCAGCACACCAGGTTTCCCTGTTCTTCACTATCTCCTGGAGTTTGCTCAAACTCGTGTTCACTGAGTTGATAATGTCATCCAACAATCTTACTTGCCACTTTAAATCAATATATTTTTGGAAGTGCTAGCCACAGCAATCAGGGAAGAAAAAGAAATAAGAGGAATCCACATCGGAAAGGAAGAAGCAAAACTGCCACTGTTTGCAGATGATATGCTACTATCCATAGAAAACCCTAAAGATGCTACCAGAAAACTACTAGGACTCATCAATGAAGTCAGTAAAGTTGCAGAATACAAAATTAATACCTAGAAATTGGTTGCATTTCTATACACTAATGAATTTGATCCTGGGTCGGGAAGATCCCCTGGAGAAAGGAGAGGCTACACACTTCAGTATTCTGGCCTGGAGAATTTCATGGACTATATAGTGGAGAAATATCAATAGCCTCAGATATGCAGACGACATCACTCTTAGGGCAGAAAGCAAAGAAGAACTAAAGAGTCCCTTAATTAAAGTGAAAGAGGTGAGTGAAAAAGTTGGCTTAAAACTCAACATTCAGAAAACTAAGATCATGACATCTGGTCACATCATGGCAAATAGATGGGGAAACTGTGAAAACAATGACAGACTTTATTTTTGAGGGGCTCCAAAATCACTGCAGATGGTGACTGCAGACACTTGCTCCTAGAAGAAAAGTTATGACCAACCTAGACAGCATATTAAAAAGCAGAGATATTAGTTTGCTAACAAAGGTCCATCTAGTTAGAGCTATGGTTTTTCCAGTAGTCATGTATGGATGTGAGAGCTGGACTATAAAGAAAGCTAAGCACTGAAGAATTGATGCCTTTGAACTGTGGTGTTGGAAAAGAATCTTGAGAGTCCCTTGGATAGCAAGGAGATCTAACCAGTCCATCCTAAAGGAAATCAGCTCTGAAAATTCATTGGAAAGACTGACACTGAAGCTGAAACTCCAATACTTTGGCCACCTGATGCGAAGAACTGACTTCTTAGAAAAGACCCTGATGCTGGGAAAGATTGAAGGCGGGAGGAGAAGGGGACCACAGAGGATGAGATGGTTGGATGGCATCACCGACTCAATGGACATGAGATTGAGTAAACTCCGGGAGTTGGTGATGGACAGGGCCGCCTGGCGTGCTGCAGTCCATGGCGTCTGAAAGAGTTGGACACAATTGAGCGACTGAACTGTACTGACAGACCACGGGGTAGCAAAGAGTCAGTCACAACTGAAGACTTTCACTTTCTGTACACTAATAACAAGTATCAGAGAAGTCAAGGAAACAATCCTATTTGCCATCTCATCAAAAAGAATAAAATACCTAGGAATAAACCTTCTAAGGAGGGAAAAGACCCAGACTCTGAAAACTACAAGACACTGATGAAAGAAACCGAAGGTGACACAAACAGATAGAAAGATATACTGTATTCTTGTATTGGAAGAAGCAATATTGTTAAAATGACCATACTGCCCAAGGCAACCTACAGCCTGAATGCAATGTACATCAAAATACCAATGGCATTTGGGAAGTCCAAGATCAAGGTGTCTGTAAAATTGATATCTATGAGAATTCCCATCAAGACTTACAGAAACCTATTTTCCTGCTGTGTCTTCACATGCTGGGGAAAATAAGATTGGGGTATCAATTTTTCTTCTTGTAAGGACACTAATCCTATCATGAGGCCCTACTCTCACAACCATATCTAAACCTAATAATTACTTCCCAAAGGCCTCACTTCCTAACACCATCACTTCGGGATGCCAACTTCAAGGTGAATATTGCAAGGGGATGCAAACAAAAGTCTGCAACAAATGGCCTTGACAAAAAGAGCAGAGAAGTAAATATGCATGTTAACATCTAACTGTATTTTTAAGAGGACAAAGTAACTGCAAAATATAAAACAAAATAAGACACCTTACTTTATATTACTCACTCAATCATATAAATAAATCCTGCAAAATAATATTGTTTAGATTAATACCTGCATTAAACAAATAGTTGCAACATTGATCAAAGAACAAAAATTAAACTATCTTTTGGCATTATGTAATTAATGAAAAAAGTGTATTCCTTAGATATTTTAATTGAGTAATCACAGAATTAAAATGAATACTTTCAGGAAGATTGAATAAATTTTATACAGATGTCTTGAATTAATGCAAGATTAAAGTTGTAATTTTTTAAACTTTTGAAATACTTTTTTAAAAACTTAAAAAATACTCTATTTTTAAACAATATTTAGTTGAAGGATCTAGATAACAACAAGGTAAAAGTTAAAACTTTCAATTACCCTGGAACTTACTGTCAAAGTCCTCCAGGATATTTTGGGAGAGAGAAATGTATAAGTAGCTCAAAAATGTACATTTTCTCATACACGTAAAATGGCCAAATATTTCCTTCTTGATAAAAAGTTTTTATTTTATGGAAAATGAGCTCTTACCTAAGTATCATTAATTGCACAATAACAATTATTTCTGATAATATCTTTAATCATTTCCTCCTGCTGCTGCTAAGTCGCTTCAGTTGTGTCCGACTCTGTGCGACCCCATAGACGGCAGGCCACTAGGGTTACCCCCATCCCTGGGATTCTCCAGGCAAGAACACTGGAGTGGGTTGCCATTTCCTTCTCCAATGCATGGAAGTGAAAAGTGAAAGTGAAGTTGCTCAGTCGTGTCCGACTCTTAGCGACCCCATGGACTGCAGCCCACCAGGCCCCTCCGTCCATGGGATTTTCCAGGCAAGAGTACTGGAGTGGGTTGCCATTGCCTTCTCCATAAACTTACTCTTCTATAGAATAGTACAGTTTCTAAAGATCATTTCATAAGAAAAAAAGTTTCAGTGACAAAAAGGATGAAAATTACATGATTTCTCATTATTACAAAATTCAAAGGAACAAGAGAGAAAAAACGTAAGACTGTAAAAACACTCTCTTCTTTGATCCTAAGTAACATGCATGGTTTGTCCCACCCTGTAATTTTGTTTTTCTACCGTATAGTTTTTTAAGGATCATCGAAAAAGCAAGAGAATACCAGAAAACATCTACTTCTGCTTCTTTGATTATGCCAAAGCCTTTGACTGTGTAGGTCACAACAAACTTTGGAAAATTTTTAAAGAGATGGGAATACCAGACCACTTGACCTGCCTCTTGAGAAATCTGTATGCAGGTCAAGAAGCAAGTTAGAACTGGACAAGGAACAACAGAACAGATTGGTTCCAAATCGGGAAAGGAGTACATCAAGGCTGTACATTGTCACCCTACTCATTTAACTTATATGAAGAGTACATGATGTGAAATGATGGGCTGGATGAAGCACAAACTGGAATCAAGATTGCTGGGAGAAATATCAATAACCTCAGATATGCAGATGACACCACTCTTATGGCAGAAAGTGAAGAAGAACTAAAGAGCCTCTTGATGAAAGTGAAAGAGGAGGGTGAAAAAGTTGGCTTAAAGCTCAACATTCAAAAAAACTAAGATCATGGCATCTGGTCCCATCACTTCATGGCAAATAGATGGGGAAACAATGGAAACAGTGACAGACTTTAATTTGAGGGGCTCCAAAATAACTGCAGAGGGTAACTGCAGCTATGAAATCAAAAGATGCTTGCTCCTTGGAAGAAAAGCTATGACCAACCTAGACAGCATATTAAAAAGCAGAGTCATTACTTTGCCAACAAAGGTCCGTCTGGTAAAGCTATGGTTTTCCAGTAGTCATGTATGGATGTGAGAGTTGGACTATAAAGAAAGCTGAGCACCGAAGAATTGATGCTTTTGAACTGTGGTGTTGGAGAAGACTCTTGAGAGTCCCTTGGACTGCAAGTAGATCCATACAGTCCATCCTAATGGAAATCAGTCCTGAATATTCGATGGGAGGACTGATGCTGAAGCTGAAACTCCAATACTTTGGCCACCTGATGTGAAGAACTGACTTCTTGGAAAAGACCCTGATGCTGGGGAAAATTGAAGGCAAGAGGAGAAGGGGACGACAGAGGATGAAATGGTTGGATGGCATCACTGACTTGTTGGACATGAGTTTGAGCAATCTCCGGGAATTGATGATGGACAGGGAAGCCTGTCATGCTGCAGTCCATGGGGTTGCAAAGAGTTGGACACAACTGAGCAACTGAACTGATAGTTTTTATATTAGTTGTGAAAATCTAAATTGTTCAATCAAACATATATGTGTACATTTTTTCTGTACAGTTTGTAAACATGATTTGTAGGCAGTGTCTAGGTAAGGAGAGATTAACAAACTTCACTCTATGGCCATAGTAGACAATGGTTAGAGCCAAGAACTGACACTAAACAAAGGTGAATTTTAAGCCAGTCATTGTACTGCCTTCCAAGAGCCATGGATGAACTGGCATGAAGAATGAAATATGAAGTCAAAGGAAACAGAATTACTGGAAAATGTAAAGGAAGGGAAGGGGAAGGGGATTATTTCATTGCCAAAAAGACTTACTATCTTAACTCCAAATTTGTTAGTTAATGAAAAGCCAATTATGATAGCTTCAGTTATGATAAAAGAAGCTACCTGAAAATAAAAATCATGTTTTAAAACAGGTATTTTCTTATTACAATGTGAAGGTGGCAAAAACAATACATCACGGGTCATACATTCAAACAAGCATAAAATCTAGGATGGAAGGCAAAATGTAAGTGACTAAAAAGTGTCTATAATACAAAATATCATGGAAGCAAGAAGACTAGGCAAGATACTGGGTAAAGATGATAATAGCCATCCATTTAAGCATTACTATTACTTATTATTATTAAAAATATAATAATTATTTCATAATGATATGGTTATAAACTGATAGTTTAATTTACAATACTTTTTTCTTTTTTTTAAATTTATTTGTTTTAATTAGAGGCTAATTACTTTACAATATTGTATTGGTTTTGCCATACATCAACATGAATCCGCCACAGGTGTACACATGTTCCCAATCCTGACCCCCCTCCCACCTCCCTCCCCATACCATCCCTCTGGGTCATCTCAGTGCACCAGCCCCAAGCATCCTGTATCCTGTATCAAACCTGGAATCTGGCAATTCGTTTCTTATTTGATATTATACATGTTTCAATGCCATTCTCCCAAATCATCCCCCCTCCCTCTCCCACAGAGTCCAAAAGACTGTTCTATACATCTATGTCTCTTTTGCTGTCTCGCATACAGGGTTATCGTTATCATCTTTCTAAATTCCATATATATGTTTCAGTATACTGTATTGGTGTTTTTCTTTCTGGCTTACTTCACTCTGTATAATCGGCTCCAGTTTCATCCACCTCATTAGAACTGATTCAAATGTATTCTTTTTAATGGCTGAGTAATACTCCATTGTGTATATGTACCACAGCTTTCTTATCCATTCATCTGCTGATGGGCATCTAGGTTGCTTCCATGTCCTGGCTATTATAAACAGTGCTGTGATGAACACTGGGGTACACGTGTCTCTTTCAATGCATACACACTGAGGAAACCAGAATTGAAAGAGACACGTGCACCCCAGTGTTCATCACAGCACTGTTTATAATAGCCAGGACATGGAAGCAACCTAGATGCCCATCAGCAGATGAATGGATAAGAAAGCTGTGGTACATATACACAATGGAGTATTACTCAGCCATTAAAAAGAATACATTTGAATCAGTTCTAATGAGGTGGATGAAACTGGAGCCGATTATACAGAGTGAAGTAAGCCAGAAAGAAAAACAATTATATATTTATATCAGAGAAGGCAATGGCACCCCACTCCAGTACTGTTGCCCAGAAAATCCCACGGACGGAGGAGCCTGGTAGGCTGCAGTCCATGGGGTGGCTAAGAGTCGGACACGACTGAGTGACTTCCCTTTCACTTTCCACTTTCATGCATTGGAGAAGGAAATGGCAACCCATTCCTTGTTCTTGCCTGGAGAATCCCAGGGACAGAGAAGCCTGGTAGGCTGCAGTCCATGGGGTCGCACAGAGTCAGACATGACTGAAGTGACTTAGTAGTAGTAGTAGTAGTAGTAGTAGTACATATTTATATAATAAATGTAACATACAATAAAATAATACTAATAATTTATGATGTAAATAGGAGAATCCTCCTCATTCCACTAAAATGAAAGAAGTCATTTTCCTTAAGAGAATAAAATCATTCAATTAAGTGTAATTTTTAACATATCAATAAGAATGATTTATGATTCAAATTTCATTGTATTTCAGAATTGTATTATATAAGGCAATATAATTTGACCAAGATTATTACATGGGTAGAGATTTATTTTTCTTGCATACTGTTTTTAAAATCACAATAACATTGAATTGCCCATATGCTTAGATATTTTAGAGAATACTGAATATACTGTGTTCTTTGCATATAAACATATGCTCATGCCATCCATATGAGAGTATCAGATTTTCATGTTGGCAAAATCATGGTTTGTGGTTTATGTTTCTTTTTGTTTTCAGCTCAGAAGAATAGTCTGAGGACAAAAGTGGCCTTCTGCAAACTAGAATTAGCACTACTTTCAACATTTTTGGTTTTCTCCAAAAGACAAATGCTATTTAACTCAGTACAGATAGGATTTCCGTACTAAGTGAAACTGCTGCATTTGTTCTCCATGATTTTTCTAATAATAATTGTGCTACTCCATTCTTCCCTGGCTAGAATTTTTAAGTAGATTTAGTGGGAGTTTTTGTACCGCATATAAAATATAATCATAACCTTTAGAATCTAATTTCTCCTTCAACTAATAGTCTTTAGAGTGGATCATTCAAGATTTTCCCCTCTTAGTTCCTATACTATCTAAATCATTATTTAACACCTCTTAGAGTCCTTTATCTGATCATCATTTCTCAAAATTCTTAAGCATGACAGCCTCCTGAAATACCCACTAAAAAGCCATATACTTAATTTCTGTACAGGGACTGGGTACCATATTATTCTCCTATAAATTGTCAGTTTCATCTTCCCAGGCTTGGAGAGAGCACACACAAGGATGCCATTCACTTACCAAGCCCACATACATTACGGTGCACTATTTAATATTATTCAGGAAGCAGGACTCTCCTGTCAAAAGACAGAAGTGTCAAATGAAGCCTGTACATTCAGGAGATTTTAAAGCAAAGGCAGCTTTGGTTCAGTAGGTATCTCTTTGTACTTAAGAACCTAACCCCAGATGTGTTCATCTGTAAAGCTGTAGAATAGGTGTGATGGAGTTTCACAGATCAACGAAGTGAACATGTGGCAGACACATGGATACACTAACTCCTATCACTTCGCAATACATCCACTCCTCAGAGAAATGATTTAAGAATAGCAATATCCTGGGGACTAGCCACTCAGCAAGCATTTATTGAGTGCCCACTGCAGTCTTCATCACAAGCCAGGCAAAAACTGTCTCTGCAGCACTTATTACTTTGAGGTCACTATTCTTTTCTTCATACATAGGGCTTGATCTGAGGAATAAAGAAGATTCAGGTGGGTCTCCTCCCAAATTTACCTTCATGTGAAACAACTCTGAAAATGGCTCAAGTGCAATTTTTTAAAATAAATCTGGCCAAAAAAAAAAAAAAAAAAAAATGGGAGGAGGAAACTCAAAGTTACACTTCTGCCCTGTCTTGATCCAAACTTTTTCATGATTTTTTTCAGTGTAGCTACTGTTTTAGGCAATTAAATATTGTACATGAATATTGGAAAAATGATGCTCTAATAAGACTGGCCAACTTAAAGTTATTAAAACATGATTGACTTTGTGTGTGTTACTAAAAGTTAAGAAAATTCAGCAATTAAAAGAGAAGGAAAAGGTCGAGAATTTTGTTTACAGGCTTTTATTAAGGGATAAAGTTTAAATACATCCTTGCATTATCACCCTACATCAAGAATTAAACCCAACCACATCAACCCCAAAAAAGAAAAAAAAAGTATCATTCTTAGTACTTGATATATAACAATTTCCATACCTTATGCCAATTTTGGAAACAAGTGAAAAGTAAACATAAAATGAGATTTTAAACTAGTTGGAATTGACTAGGCAGAGAGGTATACAGAGGCTACAGGAAGAGGGCCTTTGGATTTTCTCCAAATTATCTCACATTGTGCCTTGCTCTGCACTGACTTTTCACACCTAGAAATCTCTTGAAAGTAAATACACAATCTTACAGTATCCATGCATATGGCAAAAGATAGATGGAAAAGTGCCTTTCAAACCCCTGGAAGAAGCAGCAAGGGAGAATAACTGTGCAGCAACTTCTACGTAAACCCTTCACTGATGACATTATTAGATCACCTTACCTATTGTTTATCCAAGGCTGACCCACTGATCAAGAAATAGAGCTGGCAAAGAGGAGGGGGAAGAACAGGGGCCAAAGGAGGGACAAAGACAGTGAGTTGTAATTAAAGAGTGGGAAAATTTGTATTTCTTAGCCTGGCTTTCAATGCCTTTAAATAGCAAAACCACGGAAATAGAATTCCAATTTTGTTTTTTATTTCTTTCTTACTTGAGGTCCTCACCCTAATCAAAAAAGTCTTCAGTGCACACGCTGTACTTTCTGACATCTCCTTTTATATTTCTTTTCTTTCCTTGGAATGCTATTCTTTTCTCACGAACCAAAAGTGAGTTTCTTCAAGATGGACTTTAGATCCCATCTTTAAGATAACAGTTCCAGGTGGGCTCTGCTCAACATGATCTCTACCTTGTAGTTCAGTTGTTTCAGTTATTTTTTACTCTTTATCTTAAATCTGATTCAGATGAATATGCTGGTGGCTTGAACTCCAAAGGGTTTATCTCAACAGATAAATGAAAAACGGTGGTAGGCAGTGCAAGAAGGGCATAGAGCAGGGATCAGTAAACTACTGCCCTTTTTATAGGAGCGCAGTCCTAGACATTCACATACCTATTGTCTATAGCTGGAGAAGGCAATGGCACCCCACTCCAGTACTCTTGCCTGGAAACTCCCATGGACAGAGGAGCCTGGTAGGCTGCAGTCCATGGGGTCGCAAAGAATTGGACATGACTGAGCGATTTCACTTTCACTTTTCACTGTCATGCATTGGAGAAGGAAATGGCATCCCACTCCAGTGTTCTTGCCTGGAGAATCCCAGGGACGGGGGAGCCTGGTGGGCTGCCGTTTATGGGGTCGCACAGAGTCAGACATGACTGAAGCAACTTAGCAGCAGCAGCAGCAGCAGCATTGCTTATAGCTGCTTTCCACTGCAATAGCAGAGTTGAGTGGCTGCAAACCTTTATAGGAAAAGCTTGCCCACTCTCAGTGTAGATATTGTATTTAATGTCATTGAGGACTCAAGCCTCCTTTACCTTCAACTCCAACATCCTCAGTAACAAACTTTTATCCTCATGGCTGGTCAAAAAAGCAACCTGGACACATTTAGGCAAGGATATCTCCATGAATAAAAATTACATATTATCTCCCTCCCAGTTGGATTATAACTTGCCAGAGGATAAGAACTATTTACTTACATTCAGGATATTTTGCATTGTGAAAAGTAAGAAATAGTTTTATCACTCTACAAAAAAATCAGAAGAAAAAACTCAGGGACATTTTTGATACTCTGTCTTCACTTCTCAGAAATAAATTACCCATAAGATAGTATTTTTTAAATATATTTCTTACTGTGCATAATCTACAAATTCCACTTGGAAAGTAAAAGAAACAGTGCTACTCTAGCATGTCAAATAAAATATAATCATGTCTTCTTGTCCTTCCATCATCATCATTATTATTTTATTATAAAACCAAGGATACTTCAAATGCCATTTTATTCTCCATGCCCTGTATTTTCCTAGTGAGCTTTTCTGTACATATCAAAAAGGCATTCCAGTGATTTCAAGAAAGTTTAGTTGTACATGATGGATACAGTCTTGGGGTCAGGGAGGGGTGAAAGGCATTAGATCCTAGTTTAAACATACTATGAGCTTCATTATTTCACAATTATCTCATAGACTGCAGTAAGATGAAAAAATTGAAGCTGGTATGGAATTTGAATAATGTGGGAATTCCTTTCCTTTTTTTTTAAGTAGAGAGGGGGCTTTCTCTGTGGGGATAAAGGGGGGCCAGGCAGCCCACCTGCCCTGACTCTCCATGCACCCAGTTCCAATGCTGTACCTTCTTGCCCCCACCTTCTTTCACTTTTTAAAGACAAAGCACTCATAAGGTTATAATGAATTTAAGTTAATTATTTTTTAAGCTTTTGGTTTGGCTTTGCTTGGGCGATTGTTTTTTGACAATATGAATATTCACAGGGAAGCAACCCAAGTGCCCATCAACAGTCGATTAGATGGAGAAGATGTGATATATATATATGTATATACACACATACAAAGGAATATTAGCTAAAAAAAAAAAAAAGGATGAAATACTGCCACTTACAGCAACATGGACAGACCTAGAGAATATTATACTTAGTGAAGCAAGACAAAGATAAATATTGTATGCTATCTCCTACATGTAGACTCTAAAAAATAAATGTATGTGTGTGCAAAATAGAAACAGAGTCACAGATACAGGAAACAAACTCTGGCAACCAAAGGGTGAGGGGACGGGAGAGGTACAAGTAAGGGGTATGGGATTAACAGATACAAACTAGTATATATAAAATAGATAAGCAACAAGGATATACTGTATAGCACAGGGAATCATGGCCATTATCTTATGTAACTTGTAACGGAGTATAACCTCCAAAACTACTGAAACACTATGTTATACCTGAAACTAATATAATATTCTAAATCAACTATACTTCAATTAAATATATTAATGTATAAAGGTTTCCTGTTGAATAACTGTTCTCATGGTGATTATGCTATGTGCAATAAATAACTACACAACCTTTTTTTTTGTTTGTCCATTTGTGGAAGGAATTAGGCTCAATAAAATATAAAATATATATTAAAAAAGAATATGTATAGAAAATAATCACTGTAGAAATGGATTCATATTTCTTTATGAGTTATCTGTAATGACAACCATCGAAGACTCTTAGGTAGAGACTTCTGAACATTTTAATTTCAAAATTATAACAATATCAGACTAAGAGTTGTGATATTACATGTCTATTTCTAACCAGGTACATACATTTGATATTTAGTTCATATTATTCTTATTCTTTGTGGAGAAAAACAAATGGGATACCATCTTTTGTTGTCACAGGCTCCACAAAGTTATTAGGAAAGGTAAGAATATACAACTTTTGTAAAAAAAAAAAAAAAATGACAGTTTATCAACATATACTCTGTGTTCTGATTTTGGAAAGGCTTTCACACTCCTTTGATATGAATTACATGATGAAGATACCTAACTTAAATAGGCATTACAAGTACAAATACAAAAGATTTCTGCATCCTACATCATGTCTCTGCTTCACTCTGATAACAGGTGACAATAGCCTTGCCTTGAGGAAGTCATTTAGTTTGCTTTGATCCTGACAATGCACAAGAAATACTTTCATCATTGACACTGATTTGTTATGCATTTGATTTTTTGATGGAATAGAGGGATAAATCCCTCCTTGTTCTATTAGTATGATGGCATAGCATTACAAATTACATGTTTGTTTTCTAGTATAATATAAATGACACTAGAGAAGGCAATTTATTCTAAAACCATAGTATAAACTCCTATATTTTCAAACAACTGATGTAATCAAGTTGATAAACCATGAACCAGGCTTATTTAAATGAGTTGTCTTTTGGCATATGGAGAGAATTATTTTCTGTTATGAAAATCAAACAAGCTGTTAGTGAATCACAGAAGACAAATACAGAAAACTGCCTTGTGAAACCACATTTCAGGAGAATCCATTGCCCACAGCAATGATAAAAGAACAACTGGAATAACCAGAAAGAAATGTGTCTGTCTTAATAATAGGTTCTAAATATTGTCCTAAACAAATTAAATATTAATCATGCCAATCACATAAATGTTTGAATAACTGAAATATATATAGTACTGCCAAGGCCCCACAAAATTAAAACTGTTTCCAGGAGAAATGGTGGATTAGATTCTTTGCCTGCTCCTGTCACTGAAAAACAACTCAAAATGCTGAATAAAATATTTTTCTAGTCTTTGAAAGCACACTAATGAACTGATAAAAGCACCAAGAAATATAAAGAGGTTAAAAAGAAAGTAGAAGCTGTATCTCAGAGAACTAAACAATGAACTGAAGCTTACTTACAAATGGAGGAAAGATTTTGTTGACCAAGAGAAATTCAGCTTGAGTTTTCATGGTCTTTGAGGAAATGGATGCCAGAAGAAAAGTCCAAACAATATCCAAGGCAGAGAGGCTACCAGTAAACTTCCCAATGTTCCTGGGAACTCATAGTCTTCACCTTTGATTTAGGTATAATCCTTAACCCCAAATGTCTACTATGGAATATTTTCAGAAAACTGGCCAAGGGAAAACTTACTGCTGAGACTGAGATAGCACCCACTGGGGGGGAATTTGCAACCACACCGTGTCTTCCCTCAGTTTCCAACCAGTGCAAAAAATTCAACTTAAGAATTTGATTTAGGGACTACGCTGGTAGTCCAATGGCTAAGACTCCATGCTTCCAATGTAGGGGATCTGAGTTCAATCCCAGGTCAGGGGCTTTATAACACAACTAAGACAAGGTGCATCAATAAATGAATAATTTTTTTTTAAAGAAATAATTTGATTTAAAGTGGTCATGGACCAGAAACTATAAAACTCCTAGAGGAGAACATAGGCAAAACACTCTCCGACATGCATCACAGCAGGATCCTCTATGACCCACCTCCCAAAATATTGGGAAATAAAAGCAAAAATAAACAAATGGGACCTAATTAAACTTAAAAGCTTCTGCACAACAAAGGAAACTATAAGCAAGGTGAAAAGACAGCCTTCAGAACGGGAGAAAATAATAGCAAATGAAGCAATTGACAAACAACTAATCTCAAAAATATACAAGCAACTCCTACAGCTCAATTCCAGAAAAATAAATGACCCAATCAAAAAATGGGCCAAAGAACTAAACAGACATTTCTCCAAAGACGACACACAGATGGCTAACAAACACATGAAAAGATGCTCAACATCACTCATTATCAGAGAAATGCAAATCAAAACCACTATAAGGTACCATTTCACACCAGTCAGAATGGCTGCGATCCAAAAGTCTACAAGCAATAAATGCTGGAGAGGGTGTGGAGAAAAGGGAACCCTCTTACACTGTTGGTGGGAATGCAAACTAATACAGCCACTATGGAGAACAGTGTGGAGATTCCTTAAAAAACTGGAAATAGAACTGCCTTATGATCCAGCAATCCCACTGCTGGGCATACACACTGAGGAAACCAGAATGGAAAGAGACACATGTACCCCAATGTTCATTGCAGTACTGTTTATAATAGCCAGGACATGGAATCAACCTAGATGCCCATCAGCAGATGAATGGATAAGAAAGTGGTGGTACATATACACAATGGAGTATTACTCAGCCATTAAAAAAAATACATTTGAATCAGTTCTAATGAGGTGGTTTGAATCTGGAGCCTATTATACAGAGTGAAGTAAGCCAGAAAGAAAAACACCAATACAGTATACTAACGCATATATATGGAATTTAGAAAGATGGTAACAATAACCCGGTATATGAGACAGCAAAAGAGACACTGATGTATAGAACAGTCTTTTGGACTCTGTGGGAGAGGGAGAGGGTGGGATGATTTGGGAGAATGGCACTGAAACATGTATAATATCATATATGAAACGAGTCGCCAGTCCAGGTTCGATGCACCATACTGGATGCTTGGGGCTGGTGCACTGGGACGACCCAGAGGGATGGTATGGGGAGGGAGGATGGAGGAGGATTCAGGATGGGGAACACATGTATATCTGTGGTGGATTCATTTTGATATATGGCAAAACCAACACAATATTGTAAAGTTAAAAATAAAATAAATAAATAAATAAAAATAAAGTGGTCATGGATTGAAATGCCTCAGATTGCTGGAAAGAACAAATGTAAATCATCACTGGAGGAAAAAAATTATATAAATTCTCAATACTGAAACAAAAATTTTTCAATAAATAGGAGCATATGATTACACAGTAGAAATAACAAATAGATTCAAGGGATTAGAATTGATAGACAGAATGCCTGAGAACTATGGACGGAGGTTTGTGACATTGTACAGGAGACAGGGATCAAGACCATGCCTAAGAAAAAGAAATGGAAAAAGGAAAAATGGTTGTCTGGGGAGGCCTTACAAAGGCCTTACAGAGCGAAGGGAAGGCCTTTTCCTTACAAAGCAAAAGGAAAAGGAGAAAAGGAAAGATACACCCATCTGAATGCAGAGTTCCAAAGAATAGCAAGGAGAGATAAGAAAGCCTTCCTCAGTGATTGATGGAAAGAAAAAGAGAAAAACAATAAAATGGGAAAGATTAGAGGTCTCTTCAAGAAAATGAGAGATACCAAGGGAACATTTCATGCAAAGATGGGCACAATAAAGGACAGAAACACTATGGACTTAAAAGAGGCAGAATATATTAAGAAGAGGTGGTGAGAATACACAGAAGAACTATACAAAAAAGATCTTCATGACAGATAATCACAATGGTGTGATCACTCACCTGGAGCCAGATATCCTGAAGTGCGAAGTCAAGTGGGCCTTAGGAAGCATCACTATGAACCAAGTTAGTGGAGGTGACAGAATTCCAGTTGAGTTGGAATCAAATCCTAAAAGATGATGCTGTGAAAGTGCTACACCCAGTATGTCAGCAAATTTGGAAAACTCAGCAGTGGCCACAGGACTGGAAAAGGTGAGTTTTCATTCCAATCCCAAAGAAATGCAATGCCAAAAGATGTTCAAACTACTGCACAATTGGACTCATCTCACACACTAGCAAAGTAATGCTCAAAATTCTCCAAGCAAGGCTTCAACAGTATGTGAAACAAAAATTTCCAGATGTTCAAGCTGGATTTAGAAAAGGCAGAGGAAACAGAGATCAAATTGCCAACATCTGTTGCATCATATAAAAGCAAGAGAGTTCCAGAAAAGCATCCACTTCTGCTTTACTGACTATGCCAAAACCTTTGACTTTGTGGACCATGGCAAACTGTGGAAAACTCTTGAAGAGATAAGAATACCAAATCACCTTACCTGCCTCATGACAAATCTGTATGCATGTCAAGAAGCAAGAGTTAGAGCCAGACATGGAACCCCAGACTGGTTCCAAATTGGGAAAGAAGTACATCAAGGCTGTACCTCATGTGAAATGTCAGGCTGGATGAAGCAAAAGCTGGAATCAAGATTGCTGGGAGAAATATTAATAACCTCAGATATGCAGATAACACCACCCTCATGGAAGAAAAGTAAAGAGGAACTAAAGAGCCTGTTGATAAAAGTGAAAGAGGAGAGTGATAAAGTTGGCTTAAAACTCAACATTCAAAAAACTAAGATCATGGCATCTAGTCCCATCACTTCATGGCAAATAGATGGGGAAACAATGGAAACAGTGACAAACTTTATTTCCTTGAGCTCCACAATCACTGCAGATGGTGACTGCAGCCATGATATTAAAAGATACTTGCTCCTTGGAAGAAAAGCCATGACCAACCTAGACAGCATATTAAAAAACAGAGACATTACTTTGGCAACAAAGGTCTATCTAGTCAAATCTATGGTTTTTCCAGTAGTCATATATGGATGTGAGAGTTGGACCATAAAGAAAGCTGAGTGCCAAAGAATCGATGTTTTTGAACTGTGGTGTTGGAGAAGACTCTTGAGAATCTCTTGGACTGCAAGGAGACCAAACCAGTCCATCCTCAATGAAATCAGTCTTGACTACTCATTGGAAGGACTGATGCTGGAGCTGGAGCTCCAATCCTTTGGCCACCTGATGCAATGAACTGACTCATTAGAAAAGCTGGGAAAGATTGAGGGCAGGATGAGAAGGGGATGACAGAGGATGAGATGGTTGGATGGCATCACCGGCTCAATGGACATGAGTTTGAGCAGGCCCCGGGAGCTGGTGATGGACAGGGAAGCCTGGCGTGCTGCAGTCCATGGGGCCGCAAAGAGTCAGACATGACTGAGGGACTGAATTGAACTGAGGAGCATTCTGTCAAAAAAGCACAAGGAAACAAAACACCTTGAGGGACAGCAATATCAGTGCTTCAAAAGTCGAGAGGTGTTGGGATTGTCAGACATAGAATACCACGTAATTGTGCTTTATAAAATTGAAAGAACTAATATCAAGTTTAAGGCAAAAATATAATAAAATGACAAAAAAGAACAAAAAGCAAAAATTACTAAATATATATGAAATGTAAATACATAGAGTTCTAGAAAATAAAACAGACATTAAAAAGTCAATGAATGAGATTAAAGATTAGAATACTTGAGGACAGAAATAGTAAATTCCAATTTGTATAAATTTTTTTAAAAGCAATCCAGAGGTCACCACAGAAATACAAATATGTGGATATAAACAATGGATTTTAAAATATAAAGACCAAGTCCAATTTATATTCCACTGCAGTTGCATAAAGGGAAAAACAGAAGAAATAAAGGAGAAACAATTTTAAAAGTAATGATAGAAATTTCCATAGAAGTTGAAAATCACCACAGCAGATTCAAGAAGGTCAATGCTTTCCTAATAAATAAATTTAAAAATTTCATATCCAATCACACCATAGTGAAAGTGAAAAACACAGACAAAAAGTGAAAACAATAAAACAGCCAAACAGAAAAACACAGACAGCCTAAAAGTAAGGGTATTTAGACTGATAGCTAACTTACTGATAGCAACAGGAAGAATAAGGTGAAATAACATCATCAATGTACTGAAAGAAAATATTCATCAACCTCAAACTAGATACCTTGCAAAAAAATTACAAAGGCTATACCTCAGGAAAAAGGGAAGTGACCCAATATAAAATATTTGAGTCACAAAAAGGAATAAAAATAAAAAATGGTAAATATGTAAGACTAAATAAAAATTAATATTTTATAACAATATTTTGATTATTTTTAAAATACATATATAAATTAATGTATGAGATTAAAAAATAGTATATAAATCCAGATGATTCATGACAAGGAACAAGCTTTTATTTAAATTCTCATATCATTTGTGAGGCTAATGATACAGATTAGATTTAGATTCTGATGAATATAAAAAGCAGCAAGAGTAAGAGAAAATGTTTTCTTACTATTCCATAAAGGTGTAAATTAGCCAAGATGCCAGCATTTTAGAATAATCTGAAGGGAGTTTCTGAAAAGACTATTCAATAGGGATGAGTATAACGCATAGGAACCTAAAGGGAGATTTCTGCATCCTGGGCTGTTACCACCTCCATTCCCAATGGGTTGAGGGAAGAATCCCCAAGGAGAAAAGTCTACAGAAGTGGCTTGACAGGAACTGGAAAAGCGAATAAGGTGACAAAGTCAGCCAGAGACAACCACACAAAGTAATAAATATGCTGAATCCTTTCCCTCTCCATCATCATTGTCCTGCCAGGGTTTGTCGTTAGCTGAATTCTATCAGGTAACAGGTGGCCAAGAAATACATCGATGTAGTTCCTACATTTCAGTCTCCTGATGCAGAGACTATGATGGAGAAGGCAAGAAAATGGACCTGAAGAGTAAACAGATTTCTAGGATTCATATATGAATAAGTTTCACTGCTGCGTTTTTTGTGTGTTAAGAGACACTAGGAAGAATGGATAGTTAAAATGTGGTGGATGCACACCATGAAATTCTAGGCAGTAATTAGAAGGCAGACAATATGTACAGTGAGTAAAAATGCAAATCTTAAAGTTTTCATGCTGAGTGAAAAAAATACAAAGAAGATGAAGATATCTAGCACAATAACATTTATCTAAGTTAAAAATACATGCATACAGAAACAATCTATAGTCAATAAGACCACATAAAATCAAAAAGATTCTTAGGCAAATCATGATGAAAAAATAAGGAAAAAATAAATATGAAAATATGTGCATGGTATAAGAGAAGATCTTTCATACAACTACTGGTAATAATGATAATGTGCCATGAACTGAGGATTATAATGAATTCAGTGAGAAAATATACCTGATTAATCCAAAAAGAACAAGAAAAGAGGAAAACATTATCTTGGAAATAAATATACCATTGACTGCAACAAATATAAGATTACATAAAATATTATTAACTGTAAAAGAAGGATACTAAATAATGAGGAAAGTTTTAAAAGTTTTAATTCTCCAGGAAAATGTAAGGACTCTATCATAATATTGATTGACTAATATAACTTCTGAATATACATTAAAGTACACATTAATAAAACAAGAAACAAATTAATAATCACACTGATAGATTTGGACACATCTAATTATTGATTAAGCAGACATAATAAATCATTAGTAATATGAAAGAGGTACACACAAACATTTATAAATGATCTACACACACAAACATAACAATGCACCCTAATATTTCAGAACACATATTAGTCTCAAGTTTACAGAGGGTATTTCTCATGCTGGTAATAGTGGCGCTCTTATTGTAGACCAACTCAGACAAAATATAAAAACTATTAGTCCAAAAACATTTAAGACACACTAACACAGAAGACTTAATGGGCAAATACCTTGGAGCTTCACTTATTCCCACTTCTATTCTCCACATGTTTTCTGATTTGATAAAAGCACAACTTTCTGTGATTTTAAGGGGCTATGGAGGCAATAATTAGTGTAAACTGAGCTCTCCATGGAGGAAAAATCCTCTAATAAACACTTCAGGCTTTCAGCTGGAACAAATGAAAGGCTACATGCTAGGAGTAGAATTGAACCAGAAATAGAGCAGATCTCATAAGACTGAGGCTCAGTCTAATTTGTTCCCTTCTAGGGGACAGGAAAGCATCCAGAAACTCATATTACCATGAAAACTTTTCATCCCTCATATTCAACATCACCAAAAAATTACCCAAAACCCCAGGACACAAGACCAAATGATCAAGCGCCAAAATGAGAAGATAGAAAAACACTTTCAGGTCACCCAGATGTTAGAGTTATCACAAAAACGAATAATTATTTTGTCTATTTAAAAAAACAAAATAATAACTTGGAAAGTGTTATTTGATAACTGAAAACTACAGAAGAAGAATCAACTATGCATTCTTGAATGGATATCTACAAAGTTGACATTAAGCCATATAGGAGGCAGGATGAAGATGTCAGAGTGGGAAGACCTTGAGCTCATCCCCCAGTGGAACACATCAAAACTGCAAACACATGTACAGCAACTCAATGATCTGAAGACTAACACAACAGCTCTTCTACAACCAAGACTCTAAAGATAGAACAATCCACAGTCTCGTAAAAAAGGAGGAGAAGAAATCTAGTCATGACCCACACCTCTAGCACGTGACCCAGAAGAGGAGGAGGATATTATGGGCTCAAGGATCATCTCTAAGGAGCATGGGGTCCAAGTCCCATTGAGGCATGCCAGCCCTGGGGTCCAACACCAGGAAGAAAAGCTCCCTTAGCTGTTTGAAAACAGAGTGGGGCTTACCACAGGGTGGTAAGAAACTGAGATGTGCTCTGGAATAGTGCATGGATGCACTTGCCTGCTCCCTGTCCCAGTGCAGAGGCAGCAGGTCGAAATCTGTCTGGTGCCCTGGCCAGCCTGCCAGGACTGTTACTGCACACCACCCCCAGCCAGGACCACGCTCCTGCCCTGGCCTGTCCTCTCTGGCATCTTCACCATCACATACACATACACTGAGGGAAGAGGGGAACCAACTCAGAAGTGCAGCTGTAACCCACCAGGCCCCAAAGAAGCCTCAAACCAAGGCAGGAATAGCCATCACATTCACTCATGCATGTGCACCAGGAAAAGCAGAGCCAACTCAAAAGTGCAGCCCAAAGCCCTCAGGCCCCTGCTGTGCCCTCAGTCAAGGTGAAGACTCCTACTGTTCTGAAGCAAAGCCCAATTTCCTCAGGACTCCTCCTCCACCTCACCTCCCAGGAGCCTAAAGATTGTCTTTGAGCCTGGGGAAAGCCCAGGCACACATCTGGCTCTGGCTCTAGCCCCTTCTACTCCAGCCCTACCTCCCATCAGGGTGGTGGCTGCCAGAGCACCCTGGGAGATAATGTATCCCCTTCACTTCAGATCCAGCTCCTGAACCAAAGCCGGTGGGCACACACAGACAGCATCAGGACTCTCCTACACAAGGAGATGCCTTCAGGACTGGGATAGGTAACTGCTTTGCCTAATTTCATGGGGGTTTCTTAGGCTGGCAAAGAACCCGTCTGCCAATGCAGGAGACATAAGAGACGTGGGTTTGATCCCTGGGTCAGGAAAGCAAAATAAGCAGACAGGGGAGTATATTCCAAACAAAAAACAAGATAAAACTACAGAAAAAAGCAAAAACCAACTAATGAAACAGAGATAAATAATTTACCTGATAAAAGAGTGCAAAGCCATAGTAAGAAAAATGCTCACTGAACTCAGGAAAGAATAGAGAAGCACCCAAAAATGCCAATAAATAGCTAGAAAATATTTTTAAAAGAACCAATCAGAGCTGAGGAACACAATAAAGAAAATTAAAAGTGCACTAGAAAGAGTTAGTAGCAGGTTAACTGACACAAAAGAACACCTAAGCAATGTGGAAGAAAGAATAGTGAAAAATCACCAAATCAAAACAAAAAAGAGAAAAAAGTTTGAAGGAAGATAATTTAAATAATTTAAGGGACCTTGTAGACAACATCAAGCATCCTAACATTTGTATTTTAGAGATCCCAGGAGAAGAAAGGGACAGAAAATTTATTTGATGAAATTATGGCTGAAAATTTATCTAACCTTCCTCACAGATCTCCAGGAATAGGAAGCACAGAGAACTCCAAACACGATAAACCTGAAGAGGATTTCCCTGGTGACTCAGTGGTAAAGAACCTGCCTGCCAATGCAGGAGACGAAGTTCAACTCCCTGATGGGAGAGGAGTCCACATGCCTCAGAGGAACTAAGCCCAGGTGCCACAGCTACTGAGCCTGTGCTCTAGAGCCCAGGAACCGCAAATTCCTGAAGCCTGCAGACTCTAGATCCCCGTGCTCCACAACAAGCGAGTCCCCACAGTGAGAAGCCCACTCACCACAGCTAGAGAGTAGTCCCCACCACCCCCCATGGCTCACTGCAACTAGAGAAAAGCTTGAGCATGACAACAAAGACCCAGATCAGCAAAAAAAAAAAAAACAATAAAAAAAAAAAAGATAAACCTGAACAGTGGAGAAGGAAATGGCAACCTACTCCAGTATTCTTGCCTGGAGAATCCCATGGACAGAGGAGCCTGGCGGGCAACAGCCCATGGGGTTGCAAAGGGTCAGACGCAACTGAGGCAACTCAGCACACCAAACCTGAAGAGACCCATACCAAAAATACTTTAATTAAAATCTCAAAGGTTAAAAACAGAGAATTTTAAAAACAGCAAGAGAAATAGAGAGTCACAAAAACAAGAGAACTCCCCTGAAGCTATCAACTGATTTTTCAGCACAAACTTTTCAGACCAAAAAGAAGAGGCATGATATATTGTGCTGAAAGGGAAAAACCAACCACCTAGCACATCTACACGTACAGCTGTCATTCAGAATGAAGGAGAGATACAGAGTCGTCCCAAAAAACAAAAGCTGAAACAGATCATCCCCTCCAAACTGATCTTGCAAGAAATGTTAAGGGTCTTTTTAAGGGGGGGCAAAAGCTATAACAAGAAATTTAAAAATATAGGGAATGAAAAATCTCACTGGTAAAGCAAGTATATAGTAAAGGCAGTGAATCGATCAATTAAATAAGCTAGTATAAATGTTAAAAGGCATCTGCCCACTATTACACGACTGAGCGGCTTCACTTTCACTTTTCACTTTCATGCATTGGAGAAGGAAATGGCAACCCACTCCAGTGTTCTTGCCTGGAGAACCCCAGGGACGGCGGAGCCTGGTGGGCTGCCGTCTATGGGGTCACACAGAGTTGGACACGACTGAAGTGACTCAGCAGCAGCAGCAGCCCACTATTTTGGGACAGGATGTTCAACATCATTAATCATCAGGGTAATGCAAATGAAAACCACAAAGAGATATCACCTCATACGTGTCAGAATAGCTATTATTAAAAAGAGAAGAAATAACAAAACCTGGCAAGGATGTGAGGGAAAGGGAACACTGGTACATTGTTGGTAGGAATGTAAACTGGTAGAGCCACTGTGGAAAGTAGTATGGAGATTCCTTAAAAATTACAAGTAGAACTACCATATGATGCAACAACACTACTCCTAGGTATTTCTGAAGAAAACAAAAATACAAATTCAAAAATATACACCGCCATGTTCATAGCAGCATTATTTACCAGTATGGAAGTAGCAGAAGATATTAAGAAGAGGTGGCAAGAATAGACAGAAGAACTGTACAAAAAAGATCTTCATGACCCAGATAATCACGATGGTGTGATCACTGACCTAGAGCCAGACATCCTGGAATGTGAAGTCAAGTGGGCCTTAGAAAGCATCACTACAAACAAAGCTAGTGGAGGTGATGGAATTCCAGTTGAGCTATTCCAAATCCTGAAAGATGATGCAATGAGTCTGCACTCAATATGCCAGCAAATTTGGAAAACTCAGCAGTGGCCATAGGACTGAAAAAGGTCAGTTTTCATTCCAATCCCAAAGAAAGGCAATGCCAAAGAATGCTCAAACTACCACACAATTGCACTCATCTCACATGCTAGTAAAGTAATGCTCAAAATTCTCCAAGCCAGGCTTCAGCAATATGTGAACCGTGAACTTCCTGATGTTCAAGCAGGTTTTAGAAAAGGCAGAAGAACCAGAGATCAAATTGCCAACATCCACTGGATCATGGAAAAAGCAAGACATTTCCAGAAAAGCATCTATTTCTGCTTTATTGACTATGCCAAAGCCTTTGACTATGTGGATCACAATCAACTGTGGAAAATTCTGAAAGAGATGGGAATACCAGAACACCTGATCTGCCTCTTGAGAAATTTGTATGCAGGTCAGGAAGCAACAGTTAGAACTGGACATGGAACAACAGACTGGTTCCAAATAGAAAAGGAGTTTGTC
Organism: Bos mutus; assembly: GCF_027580195.1. Lineage (NCBI taxonomy): Eukaryota > Metazoa > Chordata > Mammalia > Artiodactyla > Bovidae > Bos > Bos mutus. Next base: position 67,499,526 of record NC_091628.1, read on the forward strand.
AAGGCCGTATATTGTCACCCTGTTTATTTAACTTATATGCAGAGTACATCATGAGAAACGCTGGACTGGAAGAAGCACAAGCTGGAATCAAGATTGCCAGAAGAAAACTCAATAACCTCAGATATGCAGATGACACCACCCTTATGGCAGAAAGTGAAGAGGAACTAAAAAGCCTCTTGATGAAAGTGGAAGTGGAGAGTGAAAAAGTTGGCTTAAAGCTCAACATTCAGAAAATGAAGGTCATGGCATCTGGTCCCACAACTTCATGGGAAATAGATGGGGAAACAGTGGAAACTGTATCAGACTTTATTTTTCTGGGCTCCAAAATCACTACAGATGGTGACTGCAGCCATGAAATTAAAAGACACTTACTCAAAAAAAAAATAAATAAATAAAAATAAAAGACGCTTACTCCTTGGAAGGAAAGTTATGACCAACCTAGATAGCATATTGAAAAGCAGAGACATTACTTTGCCAACAAAGGTTTGTCTAGTCAAGGCTATGGTTTTTCTGTGGTTGTGTATGGATGTGAGAGTTGGACTGTGAGGAAGGCTGAGCGCCAAGAATTGATGCTTTTGAACTGTGGTATTGGAGAAGACTCTTGCGAGTCCCTTGGACTGCAAGGAGATCCAACCAGTCCATTCTGAAGGAGATCAGTCCTGAGTGTTTATTGGAAGGACTGATGCTGAAGCTGAAACTCCAGTACTTTGGCCACCTCATGCGAAGAGTTGACTCATTGGAAAAGACTCTGATGCTGGGAGGGATTGAGGGCAGGAGGAGAAGGGGACGACAGAGGATGAGATGGCTAGATGGCATCACTGACTCCATGGACGTGAGTCTGAGTGAACTCCGGGAGTTGGTGATGGACAGGGAGGCCTGGCGTGCTGCGATTCATGGGGTCGCAAAGAGTCGGACACAACTGAGCGAGTGATCTGATCTGATCTGATCTGATTCATCAACAGATGAATGGATAAAGATGTGGTGTGTGTGGAGATAAATATTCTTTTTTATGACTGGATAATATTATATGCAAGTACAGAAGGAAATGGCACCCCACTCCAGTACTCTTGTCTGGAAAGTCCCATGGGCGGAGGAGCCTGGTAGGCTGCAGTCCATGGGGTCGCTAACAGTCGGACACGACTGAGCGACTTTACTTTCACTTTTCACTTTCATGCACTGGAGAAGGAAATGGCAACCCACTCCAGTGTTCTTGCCTGGAGAATCCCAGGGACGGGGGAGCCTGGTGCACTGCCGTCTATGGGGTCGTACAGAGTCGGACACGACTGAAGCGACTTAGCAGCAGCAGCAGCACACAAGGAAATATTACTGTCATAAAAAGTAATTAAATTTTACCATCTATGACGAAATGGATAGACCTGGAAGGTTAGTGACATAAGACAGAGAAAAATAAATACTACATGTTTTCATTTATACATGGAATCTAAAAATAAAATTAAAAACAAAAACAAATAGCAAAACAGAAATGTACTCATAGATACAGAGAACTGGCTAGAGTTTACCAGAGGGGAGAGGTTTACAGGGAGGGGCATTAAGAGGTACAAACTAATAGATATAAAATAAGTTGTGACAATGTAATGTACATCACAGGTAAGACAGCCAGTATTTTATAACTTTATATAAAGTATAATCTATAAAATATTGAATAACTATGTTGTATACCTAAAATAGTATAATATTGTAAGTCAACTATACTTCAATAAGAAAATAATACTTTAAAATTAATAAAGTTTAATGGGTGTAAACTTTTTGTTAACAAAAAACTAGAAACCTGTAAAGGAAAATTAATGAAACTGCAGATAGGTTAGAAGACAATAACACTGAATCTTGACGAGAATAAAATTTGAAAATATTAAAAGAAACTTAGAAGTCATGGGATAGATAGTCAAAACTTCTACCATAATGTAAATGAAACTCCAGGAGAAGAGAAAGTAATGAAAAAGAAACAATATCTGAAGATATAATGGCCAAGAGTGATAAAATTTATCAAGGCATAGATCCAAGAAATTTTACAAACCACTATAAAGAAGAAAGAATGCATGGTTATTTATGTAGATCATAATAAATCTGGTGAAAATAAAAGAAAAATGTTAAAAGAAGCAAAATAATTAAATACCATCTTCAAATGACTTAAAACACCTCAAACTGATTTCTCAACCAAAAAAAAAAAAATGCAAGAAATGAAGTCAATGTAATGCTATTTTCAATTTTCCAGTAGAAAATGCCAACCTAGTGAAAATATTAATCAAAATTAAGGCAAATAAGAATATTTTCAGAGTAAAAATAACTGAAGACAGATATCATCAATGAAAGGAGTACGTCAAGGCTGTATATTGTCACCCTGTTTATTTAACTTATATGCAGAGTATATCATGAGAAATGCTGGGCTGGATAAAGCACAAACTGGAATCATGATTGCCGGGAGAAATATCAATAACCTCAGATATGCAGATGACACCACCCTTATTGGCAGAAAACAAAGAACTCAAGAACCTCTTGATGAAAGTGAAAGAGGAGAGTGAAAAAGTTGACTTAAAGCTCAACATTCAGAAAACTAAGATCATGGCATCTGGTCCCATTACTTCATGGCAAATAGATGGGGAAACAGTGGCTGATTTTATTTTTCGGGGGCTCCCAAATCACTGCAGATGGTGACTGCAGCCATGAAATTAAAAGACACTTGCTCCTTGGAAGAAAAGTTATGATGAACCTAGATAGCATATTAAAAAGCAGAGACATTACTTTGCCAACAAAGATCCATCTAGTCAAAGCTATGGTTTTCCAGTAGTCATGTATGGATGTGCACATTGGACTATAAAGAAAGCTGAGCGCCAAAGAATTGAGGCTTTTGAACTGTGGTGTTGGAGAAGGCTCTTGAGAGTCCCTTGGACTGCAAGGAGATCCAACCAGTCCATCCTAAAGGAAATCGGTCCTGAATAATCATTGTAAGGGCAGATGCTTGAGCTGATATTCCAATACTTTGGTCACCTAATGCAAAGAACTGATTCATTAGAAAAGATTGAAGGGAAAGATTGAAGGCAGGAGGAGAAGGGGATGACAGAGGATGAGATGTTTGGATGGCATCACCAACTCAGTGGACATGGGTTTGAGTAAACCCCAGGAGTTGGTGATGGACAGGGAGGCCTGGCGTGCTGCGGTTCATGGGGTCGCAAAGAGTCAGACACAACTGAGTGACTGAACTGAACTGAAAGGAATCACTAAATGGGGTTCCCTAGGCAGAAGGAAAATTGTTCAAAAGAGGCAGAGAGATGCTAGAAGAAATTTAGAATAAAGAAAAGTGATGCTGAAGCTGAAACTCCAATACTTGGGCCACCTGATGAGAAAAACTACTCCTTGGAAAAGACCCTGATGCTGGGAAAGATTGAAGGCAGAAAGAGAAGGGGATGACAGAGGATGAGATGGTTGGATGGTATCACTGACTCAATGGACATGAGTTTGGAAAAACTCTGGGAGTTGGTGATGGACAGGGAAGCCTGGCATGCTGCATTCCATGAAGTCACAAAGAGTGACATGACTGAGTGACTGAACTGAACTGAAATATGTTAGTAAATCTAAATGAATGTAAACAATAATATTGCCGTTTGAAAATTTATTTATAATATATTCTTGCTTGTACTTTAAAGCAAGAAGTGTATTAGAAATAAAAAGGGCATTTTACAATATAAAAAGATGTGTGTGTTATCATATGTATAACATTCATTCAGATGCAGATTTAAAATTATCAATATATAGCATGTTCAATAACATCAAAACATATGACACCCTCAGAAATATATCTATTAATAGGTATGCATGGTACTTATAGAGAAACTTGCAAAGCACTACTATAAAGCATTAGAGAATTAAATAACCTAGAAAATGCACTATAATTGTGGATTGGATGACAATATTATAAATCTCACACTTTTCCCCAAATTAATCTATATTATAGTCAAAGATATTTCCAATCAAGACATTTTAAATCAAAAATCATAACTTTGGAGGAAATAGGAGGGATGTGACAAGCTAATTTTATAATATCAAAGAACAAAAATCTATAAATAGCCATGACATTCTGAAAAATTAGAGAAAGGTGAGATTTGATTTACAACATAACAAAAGTAAACCTTTAAATAACAGCATTTGTGTATTGGTGGAAAAATGGACACATTTGACCACGGAAATCCCAGGAATAAGACAGATTTTTTTTTTTTTTTTAATGGCAGATCAGGTATTGCAGGTATCTGGGAAAAGAAAGAAACACTTTGATTAAAGATACCTACATTGAAGGAAAGTTATGACCAACCTAGATAGCGTATTAAAAAGCAGAGACATTACTTTGTCAACAAAGGTCCATCTAGTCAAGATGAGAAAAACTACTCCTTGGAAAAGACCTGATGCTGGGAAAGATTGAAGGCAAAAGAAGGGGATGACAGAGGATGAGATGGTTGGATGGTATCACTGACTCAATGGACATGAGTTTGGAAAAACTCTGGGAGTTGGTGATGGACAGGAAGCCTGGCATGCTGCATTCCATGAAGTCACAAAGAGTGACATGACTGAGTGACTGAACTGAACTGAAATATGTTAGTAAATCTAAATGAATGTAAACAATAATATTGCCGTTTGAAAATTTATTTATAATATATTCTTGCTTGTACTTTAAAGCAAGAAGTGTATTAGAAATAAAAAGGGCATTTTACAATATAAAAAGAGATGTGTGTTATCATATGTATAACATTCATTCAGATGCAGATTTAAAATTATCAATATATAGCATGTTCAATAACATCAAAACATATGACACCCTCAGAAATATATCTATTAATAGGTATGCATGGTACTTATAGAGAAACTTGCAAAGCACTACTATAAAGCATTAGAGAATTAAATAACCTAGAAAATGCACTATAATTGTGGATTGGATGACAATATTATAAATCTCACACTTTTCCCCAAATTAATCTATATTATAGTCAAAGATATTTCCAATCAAGACATTTTAAATCAAAAATCATAACTTTGGAGGAAATAGGAGGGATGTGACAAGCTAATTTTATAATATCAAAGAACAAAAATCTATAAATAGCCATGACATTCTGAAAAATTAGAGAAAGGTGAGATTTGATTTACAACATAACAAAAGTAAACCTTTAAATAACAGCATTTGTGTATTGGTGGAAAAATGGACACATTTGACCACGGAAATCCCAGGAATAAGACAGATTTTTTTTTTTTTTTTTTAATGGCAGATCAGGTATTGCAGGTATCTGGGAAAAGAAAGAAACACTTTGATTAAAGATACCTACATTGAAGGAAAGTTATGACCAACCTAGATAGCGTATTAAAAAGCAGAGACATTACTTTGTCAACAAAGGTCCATCTAGTCAAGGCTATGGTTTTTCCAGTGGTCATGTATGGATGTGAGAGTTGGACTGTGAAGAAAGCTGAGTGCCAAAGAATTGATGCTTTTGAACCGTGGCGTTGGAGAAGACTCTTGAGAGTCCCTTGGACTGCAAGGAGATCCAACCAGTCCATCCTAAAGGAGATCAATACTGGGTGTTTATTGGAAGGACTGATGCTGAAGCTGAAACTCCAGTCTTTTGGCCACCTCATGCGAAGAGTTGACTCATTGGAAAAGACTCTGATGCTGGGAGGGATTGGGGGCAGGAGGAGAAGGGGACGACAGAGGATGAGATGGGGGGATGGTATCACCAACAAGATGGACATGAGTTTGAGTAAACTCCAGGAGTTGGTGATGGACAGGGAGGCCTGGCATGCTGCGATTCACGGGGTCGCAAAGAGTTGGACACGACTGAGCGACAGAACTGAACTGAACATATCTGGGTATCCTTGTGAGGAATAAATATGAAATTGAACCCCTACTTAACACCATCCACAAATACTGTTTTCAGGTAAATTAAAGCAAAGGTAAAAGTCAAAATTTTGAAAGACAGTAAAGTCCAATCATCATCTCCAGAAAGGAAGGGTCTTCTTAATCAAGGCACTGATAAGAACAGCAAAAGATAAATAGTGAGAAATTTGATGACTAAAGAACTCCTCATCAAAACATCATATAATAAAAAGAAGAGCCACAGACTAGAAGTATTTGTGGCACATAAGTACTCAGATACATAAAGAACATCTACACATAAATAAGAAAAAATTAACATAATAAAAATAATGCTTAATCCTCACCAACCCAAGTACTGTAAAAGATGAAAAACAACTAGAACCATTTATTTAGTGTCAGTAGGAGAACTTATGCTTGTCCAAAAAGTAAGCAAATTGCAAACAAACTTAAAGTATAATTTCACTTATATGAACTTTCAAAATTTAGAACTTAGGGCTTACCTGGTGGCTCAGCTGGTAAAGAATCAACCTGCAATGCAGGAGATCTGGGTTCAATTCCTGGGTTGGAAAGATCCCCTGGAGAAGGGAAAGCTATCCACTCCAGTATTCTGGCCTGGAGAATTCCATGGACTGTATAGTCCACGGAGTTGCAAAGAGTTGGACAGGACTGAGTGACTTTCACTTTTCAAAACTTAGAAAACTAAGCCATATGTCAATTAGGGAAATAAACATATGCAGTAAAGCCATAAAAAAAAAAGTATAAGGTCATGATTAAAGCACAAGCCAGGTAGTGATTACCTCTGATGGATACACTAGGGAATCTGAAGATAATGGTTTATTCTTTTTTGTTGTTGTTGTTGTTCAATATCTCTTAGTTCTTGCTATCTGACATCTGTTTTTAAAATATCCTTTATAACTATTCAAATAGTAAGCAGAATTTTCAAGAAGAGTTTAGATGTGCTCCTAGACTGACTCTAAGTAGCCATAATAGTTTGCCAATAATTTCCCAGAAATGGTACACTGGCTCCACAGCCTAGACAGAATATTTCATAATATTTGGGACTCAGCAATTTCTGGCAACCACAGCCCCTTCATAAACTTACATGGTGTATTATTGGCAGAAGGTTATAACTGCTAATCAAGAGGAAGTCCTTCTGTCTTGGAATGGCCAATGATTAGTCATGAATTATTATGGATTTTAAAAGAAATGTACTCACAAAGGCCAAACCTCTCAGCACAGAGTAAATTCTAACAAGGCACCCTAGAAGCCAAACCGATGGGATATTAATGCACTGTCTTATGCAGATAGATGCGTGAACTGAATTTTATGAACTAAAGGTGCCTTCCTTTTATCTAGCTTAAAAATGATCATAAATTGATTGTGCAATATTAAATCTCAAATGAGAAAGAGAAGCAATCCCTTCAGTACTGAAGTTTCTGCACCAGAAGCAGCTGAGGGCTTCCAGTGGAGGGCAGGAAGGAGTTCCTGACAAACTGATTCTACTTCACACCTCTCCTGTCCCCCAGATATTACTTAATAGCCTACTTCTACCTGAAATTCTCATCTCATGTTTAATATCTCTAGAAAGGAGACAATCCTTTAGAGAAAAAGTTTATAACATCTCTTCCTGAGAGAAATAAATCATAGAAAGAGTCAAGTGAAGAGAAAAAAAGAGGAAAGATTCTTTAGTCCAGAATCATCTGACTTCAAGACTGAGGGCAGCAGGGAAACATGAGGCATTTAAGCGGGGAAGGAGTCACCACAAGAGGAAGAGACAGGCAAGGAAAAGTTTATTCCAGCTTGTGAGGCAAATTTCATCTATTTTATCACATTCCAACATTTTGTGAACTTCCCAGATGGCTCAATGGGTAAAGAATCTGCCCACAATGCAGGAGACACAGGAGACAAAGAGTCAGACACGACGGTGTGCACACACACACATTTTATATTATAATAATTCATTAAGACTCTTATAAACTCTGCATTACCTGAGCTAAAAAGGTTGCAATAATTCACAGGGAGAGGCAAATTACGCTTGTTGTCAACAAAGATGTATGTATGAACTGACTGCCAAAAGCCAGAATTTTGATTGGGGGGTAAAGGTAATGAGTAGTATTTTTCTAAATATTCTTTATTTAGTTGACCTACAAAGGAATCTTTTTTCTTCTAGATCTACATATTTCCATGAAAACCTTAGTCTAAAAATTTATCTAGAAACCAAGAAAGAAAATCAATCCATCTGGATATCTGAATACCCACCTTTAACACGTTATCTATTTCTTGATAATTATTGCATGTGAAAGATGAAATAAGCATTCAGTTCAGTTCAGTCACTCAGTCGTGTCCAACTTTTGGTGACCCCATGGACTGCAGCACTCCATGCTTCCCTGTCAGTCACCAACTCCTGGAGCTTGCTCAAACTCATGTCCATCGAGTCGGTGATGCCATCCATCCATCTCATCCTCTGTGGTCCCCTTCTCCTCCTGCCTTCTCTCTTTCCCATCATCAGTGTCTTTTCCAAGGAGTCAGTTCTTTGCATCAGGTGGCCAAAGTATTGGAGTTTCAGCTTTAGCGTCAGTCCTTCCAATTCAGGATTGATTTCCTTTAGGATTGACTGGTTTGATCTCCTTGCAGTCTGTGGGACTCTCAAGAGTTTTCTCCAACACCACTTTGAAGCATTTAAACTCTACTGCTAATATACAATCAGACACTATAAGGTCTCAGTCTATATGGCAGTCACATATGGCTATGGAGCACTTCCCACACGTCTGGTATAACTGAAGAACTAAGCTTTAAATTTAAATTTGAAAACTAACACTGAATTTCACTGTTGGAAAAGAATTTAAGTATGCTTAGAATAATTCGAGTATATGAATCTGCGTTTTCAACTTTTAAATTTTATAAGTTATATACAAGTTAAGGATGTCTCATAAAAATTTAGCATCCAAACTGTGATGCAGTTTCAGTACACATTGGGTTTCAAAGATCTTGCACAAAAAAAAGCATGGAATGTCATTATCAATTTTTAAATTGATTACACATTGAAATGATGATATTTTTTATATTTGGGATCAAATTAAATACATACATATTACTAAAATGTATTCCAATGATTACTTCTCACCTTTTGTGATATGGCTGCAGTAGAAATGTAAATGTCATGTTCACCTCTCATTATATTTCTTTATTTCTGTACAGCTGTGAAGGGGAAATTTGGTACTGTAGAATATGTACAAAATTTGACATTGAGTAAAATTTAAGCCTGGGATCCTTCACTTTATATGTGTGTGAACAGATCTCTTAACCTCTCTGAACTTTATTATTTATGTAAATCAAAGTAATAATGTTGAACAAACAAGACTGTTGTAAGGCTGCAATAAAATACCTTATGTAATGGCCTTTAGAGAGTCCCAAAGTACTGGGCAAATGTCAGTTATTTTCGGGTATTTTATTTTTAATCAAGTGTACATTTGAATTGTAAGCTAAATGAAGGTTTAGAGATAATCGACCTTCTGTTTAATCACTGAGAAAAGCAAGGTGGGCCCTAAACTGTAAAACTATGCCAAGAAGTTTCCAGAATGCTAACAGCCTATTTTATAACAGAAGTCCAAAGTACTGATTTCTAAGGCAGAAAAAGTCTGGTTGTTCAATATTTGAGCCACCCTAGTAGTTGCCTTTAACTCTCTAAAGCTATTGCCTGCAACCCACTTTAATAAATTTGTTTTATTAGGGAGTTGAGGAGAAAAACAGCCGAATAGAGTATAAGGCAATTGAGGACTTTGGTAGGTGCCAAGATGAATCAAGTTCTGTTTTCTTCTCAGAACCAGCACAGGAGAGGAACTGTATGTACAATAAACAAAATTAAATAGTAGTTTCATTCATCTCATTTAACAGATTAATCACCACTGGAAGAGTGGACTGGTAAAATGTTTGTATGTACTGGAAAAATCTGAGAAAAATTTACAAGGCTCTCCTAAATATTAAGACAGAGGCGACTGAAAATAACTGAGCAGCCGGCATGTTACAGAAAGTCTCGCTTTAAAAGTGATGTGGAAATAAACCAGCTCTCTTACATCAGATCACATCAGTCGCTCAGTCGTGTCCGACTCTTTGCGACCCCATGAATTGCAGCACACCAGGCCTCCCTGTCCATCACCAACTCCCGGAGTTCACTCAGACTCACGTCCATGGAGTCAGTGATGCCATCCAGCCATCTCATCCTCTGTCATCCCCTTCTCCTCCTGTCCCCAATCCCTCCCAGCATCAGAGTCGTAATCAATTAATATTTGTAAGTCATAGTGTCTCTGTTCATCAATGATATGCCAATAAATTGATTTATGTAGCCCTGTCTTGCATTGCAAAACCTTAGTCAACAATGTCAACAACAGCGTGGGTAAAGGACTTTATTTACAGCAGCTTCCTAACCAAATGCATTCTACTGCCAATCCCTGAGCTTTGTCTAAAGGCTACAGTGTAAACTGAAATTACTTACTACGGAAAAGGAACTTGTCCTTCTTAGCTTACATTATAGCTTATTACGTGTACTCCTTCTTTTCAAGAATTGTTAACTTTTTTCTTATCAATTGTAAAATTCACAGTTGAAGTACCTCTAGAGCGATGACCTTGACTCTTTTTTATCATATTTCTGAATGATTCTGAGGTATGCTGCTGCTAAGTCGCTTCAGTTGTGTCCGACTCTGTGCGACCCCATGGACGGCAGCCCACCAGGCTCCCCCGTCCCTGGGACTCTCTAGGCAAGAACACTGGAGTGCGTTGCCATTTCCTTCTCCAATGCATGAAAGTGAAAAGTGAAAGTGAAGTCACTCAGTCGTGTCTGACTCTTCTCGACCCCATGGACTGCAGCCCACCAGGCTCCTCCATCCATGGGATTTTCCAGGCAAGAGTACTGGAGTGGAGTGCCATTGCCTTCTCTGATTCTGAGATATAAGTAGATTCAAATTACAAGGTTTCAGCAATAAACTCCCTTGTTCTTTTGGTAGTATTGGAAATATAATTTTTGACTATTCACTTCTAGTTTCCTGCTGCTGCTGCTAAGTCGCTTCAGTCGTGTCTGACTCCTAGCGACCCTATGGACTGCAGCCTACCAGGCTCCTCCATCCATGGGATTTGCCAGGCAAGAGTACTGGAGTGGGTTCCTAGAATACCATAAACCCCTTGGACAGCCAGAGGCTAAGCCACTATAATTCTTTTCTCTGCCCTCTCTGCTCCTGCTGCTGCTGCTAAGTCGCTTCAGTCATGTCCAAATCTGTGCGACCCCATAGATGGCAGCCCACCAGGCTTCCCGTTCCTGGGATTCTCCAGGCAAGAACACTGGAGTGGGTTGCCATTTCCTTCTCCAATGCATGAAAGTGAAAAGTGAAAGGGAAGTCACTCAGTCATGTCCGACTCTTAGCGACCCCATGGACTGCAGCCTACGAGGCTCCTCCACCCATGGGATTTTCCAGGCAAGAGTACTGGAGTGGGGTGCCATTGCCATCTCCAGCCCTTTCTGCTAGTCACCCCTAAATGAACTATCTAAGCACTGATGTTGGTACCTTAGCTAGTTTCCTGTCTAATGAGATCATTCTACGTTAAACATAGCTGGAAACTCTGTGACTTTTGAATTCTCTTTCTTTGGAAGCAAGTAACAATGTAAGAAAAAGGAAAAATATTACAAAATTAGTATGATAAACAAAATGGTTCACGTTTTAAAATTACCACGTAGGAAGAAAAATATAAGACTTCCCAAGAATGCTTAAAGCATTTTATATTTGCTTTCATTTTTAACAGTAGTGCAAATAGTGAACATTTACTGAACATCATGCCAAGTGCCAAAGATGAGTTATCTTTGATTCTCATAACCGTCCTAGAATACAGGTACTATTATTATTATATCAACTTTATGGCTTCTTGGCAATCTGAAGAGATTAAAACCTCACATGATTGCTGTGTGGGAGAATCCATTCTTCAGTCACTCAGGCACCCAGGATGACAGTCCCTCTCCTTAGTTTACTTCCTTTTTCATACAAGTGTTAAATAAGTAATTTTTTTCTTTCTTTTCTCATCTTTTCTTTCTTTGGAATTATGTGCCACCTAGGAATTATTGCATAAGGGATGTAGAAATTTCTGTGAGTGATATTCAGGGGTGGTCCTGACTTGACCTTCACATATTAATTTACATTAATAGCTTTAATCCTTTCTATTTTCTACTAAATTTTTCTATTCTTATTTAATAGTTTCCTGGAGAAGGAAATGGCAACCCAGTATTCTTGCCTGGAAAATCCCATGGACAGAGGAACTTGGTAGGCTACAGTTCATGGGGTAGCAAAGAGTCGGACACAACTGAGTGACTTCACTTTCTTTCTTTAATAATTTCCTGTCCTATAAGTTTTAAAAATATTTCACATCCTATGGTGTTTGGTTGGCATTGTGGAATCCTTCTCTCCACATTCTTCCCATGATAAAACCATTAAATATTTTAAATGTCCTCTGTGATATTTTGTTCATTTATTGAAACCTGAGAGTATATGAACTTAACATTTGGGCGATGAATAGAATGGTAATAATTCAGAAAATAAATATTAAAATCCCATGAGGCTAAACTTCTGTTGTTCTGTGTGGTGAAAACTCAAAATAGCTTGAGTTATTTTGTATGGTGTCTGATGCAAAAAAAAAAAAAAAAAAAAAAAAAGCTCAAAAGGAAAAAAGGAAGAGAAATATCAAATAACAAAACAACCAGAATTAATTATTTTCAATTCTGCTTCTCTCAACCAGTTTCCTTAGCATTTTATTCTGACTACATCTTAATCACCTTATTCTTTTTATTAAAAAATGTGATTTAACAATTTTTGACTGCCTGTTGTAGCCTACATACAGATTTTTTTTCCTACTAGAAATGATTTAAAAGTTAATGTGGCCATCACTACATTTTAAGGATAAAGTTCTTTATTTAATTACATTTTTAAGTGCAACAAATTATATCATCACTAGTCTCAGTTCAGTTCAGTCGCTCAGTCGTGTCCTACACTTTGCAACCCCATGAACTGTAGCATGCCAGGCCTCCTGGTCCATCACCAACTCCCTAAGTTTACTCAAACTCATGTCCATCACATTGGTGATGTCACCCAACCATCTCATCCTCTGTCGTCCCCTTCTCCTCCTGACTTTAATCTTTCCCAGCATCAGGGTCTTTTCCAATGAGTCGGTTCTTTGCATCAGGTGGCCAAAATATTGGAGTTTCAGCTTCAGCATCAGTCCTTCCAGTGAATATTCAGGCCTGATTTCCTTTAGGATGGACTGGCTGGATCTCCTTGCAGTCCAAGGGACTCTCAAGAGTCTTCTCCAACACCATATCAATTCTTCGGCACTCAGCTTTCTTTATAGTCCAACTCTCACATCCATACATGACTACCAGTAAAACCATAGCTTTGACTAGATGGACCTTTGTTGGTAAAGTAATGTCTCTGCTTTTTAATATGCTGTCCAGGTTGGTCATAGCTTTTCTTCTAGTTTTAGACTAGTCTAAAAACATGATAAAACCAATTTATGAAAATTATGTTCCGTATCTTAACTGGAAAGCTGTTTCAGAATATAATATTGATTTTTCTTTTATTAAACTTTGTCATCAGAAGTAATGTCAATGTAAATGACTTTATTTTAGTAATTTTATTAATAAAATTAACTGTTTCTGATTAAAATCCGTGGGGCCTGACACTAAATTTCCAGAAATATTCTAAGCTTACAAGTAGATATATATGAAGATATTGAATTTTTAATATTTATGTTACTTATATTCTAAAATATATCTTGGTGTATAGTAACATTAACTTAAAATAACATGATCTACATTAATCCAAAGTTACAAAGATACAATTTTTAAATTTCTCTTCACGTTTATCAGTTTTTCTTCTTTCCTCTCACCTGAAGTGTCTGGGAACAACATTGGCCCTCTTGAGATTATTTTTGTGATACTTAAGAGAGTTTCCATTACATTTTATTAATAAACATGAGTAAAACTGAATAGAGAGACAAGTCCTACACAAAGGCAAAAAAAAATGTGGGACTGAGATATATAGCAGTATCTCAAAAAATAAAACTGGGAATATCCAACAAAACATTTCCATCAAAGCATTTATTTCAATATGTTCCCTTCTATTCCACTGTGTGAAATGTTTTTCAAAAGAATAAGCACTGTTATCCTATAACAGTACCATTCATTATTCTGTGGCAAATAGTGTACTGACAATTAGACTTACATTATCTCATTCAGCCTTCATGTCAAGCCTGAAGGGTAGGTATTTTTGCCAAAATTTAAAATATGACCAGACATCCCTGGTGGTCCAGTGGTTAAGACTCTGCAGTCCCAGTGCAGGGGGCCCATGTTCAATCCCTGGTCAGGAAACTGGATCGACCGTGCCTCAGCTAAGAGTTTGCATGAGGCAAATAAGGATCAAAGAGTCTGTGTGCTGCAAGTAAGAACCAGGGCAGCCACATAAATAAATAATATCTTTTAAAAATAAAATATGGCCAAACTAGGTGCAAACAAAAGAAACTTGCCCAAGCTTAAACTTACCAAGGCTTCAAATAACTGATGTATTTTATTCAACATGAACTAAGCAGAATGTTTTCTATATAGCTTTGTGTAATCTTTGAAACCTAGTCAATTAAATTTTTTCACACAAAATTAAGTAGGTTTCTTTTTCCAAAATACACTTCCCCTACCTTTGTCCAGTGATTTCACCATTTATGAGGGCGATAACAAGATCATAAGCGTTTGAAGAAATAGTCTTAGCAACGCTGAAGATGGAGCCACACATTGACTTTTGCAGAACTGAATAGGATTCTACTTTTGTCATCCAGGACTTCCGACATTTACTAACAGTTAAAAAATATCCTTCAAATGCTTAATAAGTTTCCCAGAATTCACATTAGTTCCCATAAGAACTATCAGAGTCATGGATCCCTCAGAATATCCTAGGGTGTTAGTGCTGTTGGCTTGAGAGCATACTTGCAAGATGCTATCAGGCAAATGATTGTTCCTATTCATGGCCCTGGATCAGAATCCTAGAACGCCCAGAAAAACAATGCTAACCTCTGTCAACAGTGCTTTAAAATGAAAAGGTAACATATATTTGACACTTGAGCACTTTTTTCTGAGAGTTTGACCAGATATATGATACAGGGAAAGCTATCATGTATTTCATAACCAACCTTCAGTATAATCAGGAGATTGGCTTTGTATGCTTTGAGTGTATTTATAATTATACCATTATAAAGGGACTGCAAAATTATACTCAAGGATTTAGATAGTTACTAAAGGACAAGTGTAGGAAAATGTCAATATTTTTAAATAGCAAATATATTATCATTATATTCTTTTTGCTTAGCATTCTTGAATATCCTTAAGTACATGACAGATAGAGATACTTAGCTACACAGACACATACAGGGACAAATTATTTGTTGGCTTTTGACAGTTGTGATACATGATATATATATATATATATATATATACACACACACACATAAAATTCTGATAAATTCAGGAACTTTTAAAGCTTCAATTTTTACTTCTGAATTAAATTGATAAGATTGA
This sequence comes from Bos mutus, assembly GCF_027580195.1. NCBI lineage: Eukaryota > Metazoa > Chordata > Mammalia > Artiodactyla > Bovidae > Bos > Bos mutus. The sequence continues at coordinate 67,514,993 of NC_091628.1, forward strand.
TTAGAGCATCCTAGGGTACCAAAAAATATTCTAGCTCATTCAATTCATCATGGTTAATTAAGTAAGCTGTGTGAACAAACTCCATGTCTATATTTAAGTAACCTGAAATAAGACACTCCTCAAGAAGCTCAAAAAATAAAAAAATAAATAAAAACAGTCTTACTGTCTGCAAGAAAATAGGTGGAAGCCAGACCTTTAAGAGATTTCACAGAAATCAATAAATAACTGGAATACCTGCTGTAAATATCCATTTGAATATAAAATAATTTGGCAGGTAAGAATGTTACCTTGTTTAGGATAACCTTCATTTCAGATAGCCCTGAGAGATGACACGTAGGGAGGCAGACAGAGAAAGAGAGCATTTGAGAGAGAAAGAGAAAATGATTCCTGTTAAAATTCCCAGAACTCATTACAAGTAATTTTTAGGGTATAAGGATGATAAAAGTGGACACAAAATTTAACTTGTAACGTTAACAGACTAATATTAGTTAATATCTTCATGACTTATCAGACTATTTGATGTTAAAATTCCTGGAAGAAAAGATATAAGCCTTCCTGAAACTGTGTGTCCTCAGTCGTGTCCAACTCTTTGAGACCCCATGGACTGTAGCCCATCAGACTTCTCTGTCCATGGGATTCTCCAGACAAAAATACTGGAGTGGGTGGCCATTTCCTTCTCCAGGGGATCTTCCCAACCCAGGGATTACACCCATGTCTCCTGCATTGGCAGGCGGATTCTCTACCACTGCACTGCCTGGGAAGCCAGAGATCCTACCAAAACTAGCTTCATCAAAAAACACAATAGAGATGAGGATGAGTCAATAAACTCAGATAGTAATAGAATAACTGTGAAATTGGAGATTTCTAAAGGAAATACATATTGATTTACTTAGTTTTTTTTTTTCAAAGTTTATTATAATAAGAAACAGGAAAATCTCAACTGCAATTTTACAAAGGTTTTTTACTATCCTAGATATAATATCTAGTCACACTGACCATCACCACTGTAACTCTATAAACTGAGTATTAGTGTGTCCATTTTAGTGTTTAAAAAGCAATCCTCAGTTTTGCATATACAGCTGTATTTCAAATTTGCAGGCATATAAGAACTAACAATTACTTGATAAAACCCAGATTCCAGGCCCTTTATTTTCTGAAGCCTCCAATTCAGTAGGATATGGGATGGAGACGGAGAATCTACATTTTAAATAAATATCTACAAAGATTTTTTTAGATGCAGCTAATTTGAGGAACACTGCTTTTCACTTAGCTTCCCTATGAAAGAAATGAGCAGATCTTGAGTTTAAGAGACAGTTAAGATAAATTGAGAGAAAAATATGTATATTTGCCTATTTTAGAAGACAATTTTATCATCTTATACGTGAAAGAAAATCACACTTTTTGTTTAATTGCACATGAATATAGGACAAAGGCGCTTTTAGACTTGTGTTAACATGGCAACTGTGGCAATGTAGAGATAATCAATGCATTCATTAAAAATAACTCTTGACTAGTGTGCACAAGCACAGTGTGTATGAAGCCAACATAAAGCATTCAACCTAGCAACAGGTTCAATGAAGTGACAGAAAAAGTAGACAAGACACAGCTGCTCCTTTCCAGGGACTTAGAACAATTTAAGAGACCAAATATTTAAAATATATGTATATATTATTCAATATTATTGTTTTATTATAAGTATATTAATACAATTAATGCAATTATTAAAGTAATTAATGTAATAGTTAATGTTATTAGTATATTATTTAATATATAATTATATAGTGTAATTTAATATTATGAAAATATTAAATCAATAAATATTACATTAATACTATTAATACATATTATTAATATGTATTAAATATATGTATGTGTATATATAGGCAAAAGTAAAGTTCTAGCACAGAATATTAGTTTTATGACTAGATCATCTACTTAATGAAATTTTAAAAACAATATGCACTCATCTCTAATGTAGGCAGGAGCTGTTGTGAAAGGGCCTCCTGGAAAAGTGGAGTTGACTTAGAACCTTGAAATACAGACAGGTATGTATATGTGGGAGGGGATGAAGGAGATTGTACAGAACTGCATGGTGCCCAGGCCTGGTGAGGGGCCAACACAAGGTAAATGTGTGTTTAACTAGGATAAAAATTCTTAACAGCTTTCATCTTAACTAGAAAGATGTTTGGAAGAACTCTACAGGACTTCTTAGACATGGCACATCATCCGAACTCCATACTCATTCATTCATTTTAAAAATATAAGCAATAAGTCCTTGTATACAGTTTTAATATTATAGATCATTTTATGCCAGCTAATATAAAGCACTCTTATCTTCTTTACATTGTATATCTAGTTGTATTTACTTCTTAATTTTTTAAAGAAAATTATTTTGAAAACAAAAACATTTTTGCCTTCTTATACCTTACCCAATATATTATTATATAATTTCAGTCATAATTAAAGTCCAGAAAACTGCAAGACACCAGCCTCCAAAATTCAGAAGTGCATAAAAACGCACCTTTCTTTACACTGCTCCTTTTATCATAAAAATAAGGTAATATTAATTGCTATTGCTATTTGCTAAGTCACTTCAGTCGTGTCCGACTCTGTGTGACCCCATAGATGGCAGCCCACCAGGCTTCCCCATCCCTGGGATTCCCCAGGCAAGAACACTGGAGTGGGTTGCCATTTCCTTCTCCAATGCATGAAAGTGGAAAGTGAAAGGGAAGTTGCTCAGTCATGTCCGACTCCCAGCGACCCCATGGACTGCAGCCCTCCAGGCTCCTCCATCCATGGGACTCTCCAGGCAAGAGTACTGGAGTGGGGTGCCATTGCCTTCTCCGATTAATTGCTAATGGAGGCTTAATTAGCAGATTAATTCTTTCAGTGATCTGACTCAGACACACGGTTTTGTGTTGTCTCCTTCAGTGAAGTTGGATGATGGTTGAAGGAAAAAAACTTTCTGTTACTCTCCATGAAGTTGAATGGGCTATTCAATCTGGATTTTTTTTATTCAAAACACTTATCTCCAGTTTGGTGTCATATGGTTTTATTTCTTGTTTTAAAGTCATATTAGTTTCAGTTGCAATACAAATTTAGGCAAGGGCTGATGGATCTACACATAATGTATTCTCACTCAGATTTCAGTAGTATGTACCCCTAACAGAAATAAACAGGAAATGTTTTACCAGTAGCATTTCGATCAGACCAAGAGGATCAGAGTATATAATAGTTATTATATTGTTAGTATAAGTTATTATATAGTTAATAGTTGTAAGTGCCTATCTGATGGGCATTTATACTTTACAGAAAAAACAAAAGCCACAATAAATGGTAAATGATCTTTTTCACCATTTCTGAGCACTTGTTTTTATTACCCCCTTCCTGGGAGCTCAGATAATAAAGAATCTGTCTGCCAGTGCAGGAGAGTCAAGAAATGTAGGTTCGATTCCTGGGTTGGGAAGATCTCCTGGAGACAGGAATGGCTACTCGATCTAATATTCTTGATAGGAAAATTCCATGAACAGAGGAGTCAGGTGGGTTACTGTCCATGGGGTCACAAAGAGTCAGACGCGACTGAGCTACTAACACTTTCACTTTAGACTACAATTACTTCATACTCTTCGAGTGATGAAGTAATCTTTTCTCATAGCTCCTCCATACACCACTGCTTATACCACACATCACAACCATGGTCAATCTAATTTACTCAAGAAGCACATGAAAACAGAGAGAGGAGAGACCCCTTTGGGGTATCAGATAAAGCAAATGCATCCTCTTGCCTCCCTGAACCATGTCCCTAGTTCCAACTCTGATTTCAGCCTCAGCTGGGATGGACAGCACCATTAAACTCCCACTGATGGCCACCCTTCTCAAGTAGGCTCTATATATTTCTACACTCTGCCCAGAACATTTGTCAACACAACGGGGTCCACTTTCCCCACAAGTAAACACAACCCAGAAGTACTGGGTTAATCTCCAGTGACAACCCCTAACTATGGATGGACAAGAGCCTGTGGGTAAAAGCTCCTGCCTCCTGCCATTTAGGTTGGCAATTTAGGAAACTCAGGTAGACATTCTGTCTACTACTCAGGACAACCTGGTGGAATCAATCAAATATTGCACAGGCTACAGCAGCTACTTCAGTTACACACCTGCATGCTAACTTTATTACATCCCTGTGCAGTCTCACCTGCTCCTTTACCACTGCCTCCTGGATCACCTTTTGCATAAACTGCTCACATCCAGGGCCCTGTCTCAGGTTCCACTTTTAAGGAAATACACAACTGAGACAGGTAACTTTGTTTACTACTTGTTCTTGCTTTAGAACAAGGACCCATAAAATTTTTATCTAAAGGTACAGATTGTAAAATGATTGTAGTTCATATGGTCTTTGTTGCTGCTACACAATTCCATCATTTTAGAGTGAAAATAGCCATTGACAATACACAATGAATGGGCCTGACTGCATTTCAATAAAACTTTATTTATAAAAACTGGTGGTGGGCCTGATTTGGCCTATGACCCATGGATTACTGATCCCTAAGAATCTCTTGAATTCTTCTTGTAATGCATTAGAATATGCTTAGATTTCCCTGAGCTTAAATATCCTGTGAGTGAAAGTGTGAGTTAAAGTGCAAAAGTCGCTCAGTTGTGCTCATCTCTTTGTGACCCCATTGAGTGTAGCCTGCCAGGCTCTTCTGTCCATGGGATTCTCCAGGCAAGAATACAGGAGTGGGTAGTCATTTCCCTTCTCCAGGGGATCTTCCCAACCCAGGGATTGAACTCAGGTTTCCTGCACTGCAGGCAGATTCTTTATGGTCTGAGACATCAGGGAACCCCTAAGTATCCTAATGATAATAATTGATGAAATTCTTAATTGCCTTTTGTTAAAATTATTATGTACAAGGCACTATTCCTAACAGTTGTTTTACATACATCATCATGTTTTATTCCCAACATTTCTATTTCATGCGTGAAAAAAACTGAATCTCAGGAAAGCTGTGTTAGTCATTCATGCTGTTCCATGTCGCAATTCTCTGCCTTCTAAATACAAAATTAGGTGCGATTCCTGGTTGTCTTTCTAGTAAAATATGGCATCTAACTATTTCCAGGCAATGCATTATAAGATTTAATTGATGTCAAATGATCCTCTTGAGCTCTTTCTCCCTTTGTGATGATTATTGAGAAGTTCCAGATACTGAGTCTCAGCTTGAGGATGACATGATGCAACAAACACCCAGTGACCACGTAAGAGGGAATAATACAGCTGAAATTTTGGAAGATATGTGTTACCATTTCTAATCTTAGCCATCTTGACTAATAAGGAAATGAAGTAACTTGACAATGACCACAGCTGATAAGTGACATAACAAAAGGTTTTCAGACTACAAGACCTGATTTCTTTCTGCTATACCTCCCTTACTATGTATAAGTCTTTCCCTGCATATTTAAAAAAAAATTCTTTTTAAACCTGTTTAGACAACTCCTCCCTGCAATGGATGCCACTGTGATGAGTAAATACCTTTCTTGCTAAGTCTCTTCAGTCGTGTCCAACTCTGTGCGACCCCGTAGATGGCAGCCCACCAGGCTCCCCAGTCCCTGGGATTCTCCAGGCAAGAACACTGGAGTGGATTGCCATTTCCTTCTCCAATGCATGAAAGTGAAAAATGAAAGTGAAGTCGCTCAGTCATGTCCAACTCTTCGTGACCCCATGGACTGCAGCCTACCAGGCTCCTCCATCCATGGGATTTTCCAGGCAAGAGTACTGGAGTGGGGTGCCCTTGCCTTCTCCAAAACTGAGTTCAAAATACAAGAAATGAGGAATATTTGGGAAAAGATGAGCAAAAACACTGATTCCAGGGAAAAAATGTCAAGTTATACACAAAAATTATATGCAGTGTCCTGCCATCTTTTTCCTACTCGGACCCACAGTTCTCACAGAAGAAACATGTCCAGTCACGCATACTGACTCTTTGCTGGTAACTATTCCTCATTTCTCTCCAGTGGGGTTGGGGACTCCCCTACTCTGTGACTAGACTATTTCTAATTAACCATAGATAGACCCCTGATTCAAGATGGGACAATCAATCAGTCCCAGGGAAACTTGAGTTGGGGCTGATCCACTGAAGCCAATTTTCCCACTGCATTGCGCACATGACTTTAAAATTCTGAGACTATGGAGCAGCAGCCTTCATCCTGTCATTGGAACTAAGGTCTTCAGAGAGAAAAGCAGAAGCAGAAATGCAGAAAGGAGTCGGGAGAAAACTACAGAGAGCCTTTACAGTGTCTGAGGTCTCGGCTCCAGGTCGAGCTGCACTCCTGATAAAAGAATTAATGAAATATTCTTAAAGTCTGATAAATTCTTTACAGTTGACTTAAACTAAATTTTTTCCTATTATTTGCAGTCAGAACCCTAAAAACACAACTCCCAATCTACAAGCAGTTTTTCACAACTTCTAAAAATGTAATCTTAATGAATGGATTACATCTTCTAGTAGAATAAACAGTCTCAATGGCTTCCTCAAAAACACGGATAAAATAATTCAGTTTTAAGTATTTTATAGGAGAACCATTCAAAATAAATATCTGATTGCAGAATCTGAGTATAAGTTGAGATATTTTAATCAATTACCTTTACAATGCTCTTCAAATTATCCTCACGCCCTTCCTCATTGGATTAGTCCTAACACAGTATATGTTTCCCAAGTCTAGGATCAAAAAATACATACTTTTTAATGCAAACAGAAAACCTTAAAAGTATAAATTTTACTATGATAATTTATCTCTTTTTAATTAGAAAAACAGGAAGAGAGTGTTTTGGTTTTCAAAATATGGTCAGTCTCTTTGGATTAATCTTTCTGAAACTATGTTTTAAATCACAAAATATTCTTGTTAAAATAAATTATTCAAATTAAACAAATAATGTCATTTTTTACCATGGAAGGAAGTATATTAAAGTACACAGTAATGTCCGTAGTTAGTAACATGTTTCTATAAATGTATAGACTAGCTTACTTTTCACTATTTCCTATGCAAATAGAAAAAAATGTTTAGTTTTAAAAAGGAAAGAGAGAAACAGTTATTTCAGAAATAAATCATTTAATCCTTTGGTTAAAAACCATAAACATTGGGTAAATATGTGGTCTGAATCAAAATTTCCTGAAATTCAGGAGGCTAAACTGAATTAATATTATATTTTGTCTCAGGAGTTGTAGGTGCCTGCCGTGGGAAATATATAGATGTATAGCTATATATCTTCTGGACTGTGATATAAAATTTGAGAAAATAAGACATTGTTTACTGCCTCAACATTTACAGAGTGGGACATTTTATCATCAACTTTTTCAGAAATGCTGATGCTTATCTGGGTTTAGTTTATTCTAAAATAACTGAAATTAGAGGCTAATTATACTTTTATACTATCTCATATTAAATCAAATGATGTTGTTTTTATTCTTATTCTTTTATGCCTTTTTATCATATTTTTTAATTGAGTGCATATAACATTGGAAAAATATTTTAAATAGAACTTTTCCTACAGAAGTTTTACTCAAATAATAAGGATTTTCATTATAAGAATATAAGAATATTTTTTGCATATTCTTAAAACCTGTGAGTGATCTGTTTTCATTCAGATATTGGAATATTAACAATAAGGCAGATCTTGATTATCTAGTGTTTAATTTTCAGTAGAAATTAATTCCTTATTATTATAAAGAAGTTTTAAAATGACATCCCACTGTAAAAGTAGAATTTCTAATTTATAAGCTCATTTTTATAATCACACTTTGGAGAAAATTGTGGACACATTAAACTGCTTACATAAGCTTTTTAAAGAAGTAACTACAAAATGAAAAGTAAAATTTGCAGTGCCATTTGGCTGGCTAATTTATTTAAAATACGATAACTGTAAAACCAGGTAGAAGGTCATAATTATAATTTTTCTCAGTGAAATCTGCAATAGATCTCTCTGTATTTAGAGAATTCAGCATTTTTGCCCATTCTTATAAAATTAAAAAAAAAGTAACCAAACAAGACAAACTGCAATTGCTATTCCTTAAAAAGACAGTGTGTAAGACCCAAGTATAGTGATAAGTCTTACCATTTCAAAGAGGAGAGGGAATAATTCCTTTTTTACACTAAACATCCAGAAGAGTGGTCCTATTAATTCAAGGTCTCTTACCCTTCCAAAGGAAATCATCTAAAATTTTATGCGGCCGTTTAAATGATTGCTGGGAAATTTATATGGTAGTCATGGGAACAAGTAAAGAAGTCAAGGCAACGTTGATCATTTTAATAGTGTGCAAGTGATCCATCCAATTTGTAAATACCTTGGACCACTCTTCTAGGTCATGAGTAATCTGAAAAGGCATTTATGTGAAATTAATGAAATAAAATACAAGCTCGTTAATAGCCAAAATGCCCTAAAATTTTTTAATTAGTTGAGTTTATTGTAAATACTTTGAGCTTTTGAAACAGCAAAAAACACCTCCTCTGTGGCATTATGCAGACCTTTTTAGAAAAGCATGTTTTATCTTTCATGATTGAAAATGAATTCATTTGTTCTTTTAGCTTTCTGAGTATTTTCCGAGTAGCACTTTCTTACAAAATACACTTCTCTGGTTTCATCAATGTTTCTCTGCATAGAACTAGTAAAGATATAAATGTGATGCTCCTATGTATCTTGACAGCAAGTCATTCGTGGCAGGCACAGATGTTTGTGGCCAACCTCATACCTGAACCAGACCCTCAGACCCCCATCCTGGCATGAAAATGAGGCAGGAGATAGGAGAACTGACTGAGCTTTGAATGGTGGAAAGAGACCCAGCCTCTAGACAAAGCACATTGATGATATCTGGCAATAAATACTATTAAACAGTGAGAGTTCTGGAAACCAACTTGAGTAAAGGGTTATCTTACATGAAGTGGCAGCTAGTGGTAAAGAACCCATCTGCCACTGCAGGAAATGTAAGATACATGGGTTTGATCCCCAGGTCCAGAAGATCCCCTGGAGCGGGGCATGGCAACCCACTCCAGTATTCTTTGCTGGAGAATCCCCATGGACAGAGAAGCCTGGTGGGCTACAGTCCGTACGGTCGCACAGAAGTCGAACGTGACTGAAGTGACTTAGCATGCACACAATCCTACATGCAAGATGTTCTAGGATTCCTGAAAAGAGTAAAGGAGAAAAGGAGCTAGGCGTCTCCAGAATCCAAAACAAAGAAAGCAGAAAGAATCAAGTCTAAGAACAAGAAACTGGATGTTAGCTTCCACTCCAGGGTTCAGAGAGAAACCTCTGAAGGGAGATGAAGGCCCCAGTCACAGAGGGATGGGAAACACATTATACAAGGGCACTAAGAGTCACGGGAACAAAGCAAAACCCTAGGTATAAGAATGAGAAGCTTGGTCATTGTACAGAAAAGCTGATCCGCTATTCATGATTAATTTATGATAACTACAGTGAAAATCTAGGAAGAACATGACATGAAGTGATTCTCCTTTGGCTCTAAAACATTCTGAGCCTGAGGCTGCAGGTGTAATAGCCACACCTGGGGAAGAAGGCTACAGGTGGACGAGAGGGCAGCACTGTATACTAACATGCAAAGGTCCCCTTGCAGCTGCTTTATCTTTTAACCCCTTTAAAACCTGAGCCTAATGCTTTACAGAGACCACTCTGTGGTTTATAGGGAAGATTAAAGAGGTATGTGTAATTAAGGCCCCTCACCCAAAGTAAGGCCATAATAATGCTAATTCCACTCTCCTTTTATGGTTGTAATCCAGAACTTCCATAGTAAGAAGTCTGTAATCCAGACTTCTCCCATACCTGCAGCCCTAAACTCTGACTTCTATTTATACCCTGGGCTTCCCAGGTAGCTCAGTGGTAAAGAATCCACCTGCCAATGCAGGAGACATGAGTTTGATCCCTGGATCAGGAAGATCCCTGGAGGAGGAAATGGCAACCCACTCCAGTATTCTTGCCTGGGAAGTCCCATGGACAGAGGAGCCTGGTGGGCTACTGCCACAAGAGTCTGGCACAACTTAGTGATGCAATAACAACAACATTTATACCAGATTCTACGCAACCTGCACACCCGCCAAGCCAGGATCACTTTCCGGTGGGAAGAAGAGTAACTATATCTACTTCTATTAAAAATATGTAAGTATGCTTATAGAACAAACATTTCTACCTTTTGGAGATGTATCAAGGCACAAAGACCTAGAACCCAGTATGCTTTCCCTCTCTACAACTCTCATCAGTCTGGCCAGGGGAAGCCTGAGTAGTGCAGAGGCCTCATGATGCAAAATGCTCACTGTCCACATTGGAGCTCTTCCGTATCTCCTTCTAGAAAGAGCTGACCATTGAGGAAGCATCCCAACCTCCTCTGATCTGTGTGGCCAAGTTAGGTAGTAGCTACAGATTCAGGATCTCTGAGCCATTTATAAAGAACAGCTAGCCATAGGGTAAAAATCAGTAGACCTTTCGGGGTTTGCAGCAAGGCTTCTGGGAATCTATCAGAGGCCCAGCTTGATGTTGGCTGCCAAGGACAACTCTGTCTCGAAAACATAGTTTCTATGAGGTGGTATTGAGTGGGACAGAGGTATCTTTTCTTAATGGCTAACGGCAGCATCTGCAAGCTCTATTTTAGGAGCAGACTCCCTGATCTAACCTAGATTTCAGATTCCCAGGAATCTGTTTATAGCTGCAGCTCAGAGAATGCCCCCATCCTTCCACTCCAACCCAAAGACATGTCAATTCCAATTCAAAAAAAAAAAAAAAGCCTACATGTTTAAGGAAAAGAAAAGTGGAGGCAAGGCTTCTCTGTTTCTCTCTCAACAATTCTCTGTGGAAGACACAACAACAAAAACCCAGCCATAATATTTTCCACTAATTCCAGTCAAGAGGTGGAGTCTATTTCCCCACCATTTGACTTGCTCATGAGATTTGTGAGGATCTTGTGAGGCCAGAACAGACAGGATTCAAGCGGAGGAATGAACAGGGCTCGCATTGTGGGGTTGGCTCTTTCTTTGCAGCTGGGAACTCCTTTGTCGCCATGTCAACTGGCCCAAGCTGACTTCCTCCAGGATGATATACCAAGTACAGAAAGGCCCTGCTGTACCAGCTAAGGGCACAGATATGAGTGTGGCTTTCTAGATGGTCCAGCTTCAACCAAGCTGGCCCGATCAAAGCCACTCTGCTGACTCAAAGAACTGCCAGCCAACAAATGCTGCTGTTTTAAGCCACTCGTGTTTGAGGTGGTTTGTTATGCAACAAAAGCAAGCCGAAATATTCCTTAGCTCCCAGAGCATAGAACTGCAAAATGAAATAATGTTTAATGAGTTAATTAAGTGGATAAGGTCCTTCAGAGCAGCATGGCTTAATATTTTATCATTTTCTCAGGGAAAAAACATAGGATAAATTCACTTTGTCCTAATGATAAAGTCCTTAAGAGCAGCACTGTTTAATATTTTATCATTTCTCAGGGAAAAAATATAGGATAAATTCATTTTGTCCTAATAAGTAAAACAGATCAAGGATTACATAGCACATAACTACCTGCCAATATAGTATTTCCATATGTACATTTCACAGTAACTCTCTTTGATATTCATTAGTATTGTTCAGCTACACAGTGATGAATTAGGGGAGGGGCTACTTGTTTTTTCAAATTACTTCTCTTAGGAAATATTACCTACAAGAATTATATTTTCCTTGAAATAGGAAAAGGCATTTACTTACTGGATTTTGCTCCTATTTCCTCAGACACAATCATGTAGGTTATGTTGTGGGCAACTTTAAATTTGTGCTGGCACAGGTTTTATTGTGTTTTTTGTTAATAACATGGGGCAATGGCTCAGAGAAGACATATGGTTCTCTCCTTCTGAGCAGGAAGAAGGATCAGAGTAGCCTGGACAGTGCGTCTGGCAGTCAGTTATGCAGTTGGATTTTATTATTCAAAATTAGAACATTGGGCCAGTGTTCACAGGATGCGAGCTGTATTTATTACCGTTCATTTTACCCATACCAGGGTTTCTGACCATACCCCCTGACTTTACTGTCATGAAATCATGTGAGCTTGGCACACCCAACTGCCTGACTCTCTAAGATGCTATAAAAACGTACCAGCCACATGGCAATAGGCTCACTTCCCTTTATATTATTCAACAGAAATGGACCAAAATTAGAAAATTGAGACATTTGTGGGGTTTTTCTTCTAGAACAGTGATTTATTTAGAACTGTAATCTGAAGACATTCACTTTCAAAATGCTGAGGAAACTGCAAAAAAAAAATTATCACACAGGAATTTCTGGAAGCATCCACATCAATAAAAGTGTTCCTTTCTAGTTATTGACCTAAAATCAAGGAACGATCAATAATGTATCAATTTCTTCCAACACAACCTTCTTTTGAATTATTAATTCATTAAAGAAATCATTTAAACTGATAAGGTCCACAAAATTCATGATCTTGAATTTTCAAGCAGAAAATATGCATGATAGTTTTAAGTTTGAATCTGGTGACAAACAGATGTCACTTTAAGCAAAAATATTACTTAAAAGCAAGTCAATAAGAATCAACTTAAATGAATGGGACACATGTTTTAAGTTGAACATATTTTTAAATATGATAGGCATACATAAAATAACAATTTCTAGTATCTTTTGGCAACACTATTCATTTTCAAATGAGGAACTTCTTTTGGTGTGGGAGGGAAGAATCGCTTTGTTTGTTTTTCAAGCTATTTCTATTGAAAATAGATAAGCTATCTAAGATAAGCCCCCTCTTCTCCTGGAAATAGGGGAAAATAGCTAACAACGTTGCTTCTATTTCCAAAGACCCAAACATCAAACGACATCTGAGGCGAAGACAGACTTTTCACAAGTCCACACAAATATTCACTATGAACTGTAAATGTTCTATCCCACAATTTAGAAAAATAAATTTGTACTTTTGAATTCATTTTCTTCTCAGTCTTGCCTTAATTTTTTATCTTCTTTTAATTGACGTATAGTTGATTATTAACAGTAAGTTAGTCTTAGTCATAAAACATAGTGATCCAACAATCAAAAATGGTACAAACTAATCCTCAAAAGTCCAGTAAGCATCTGCCAACATATAAAATTATTACACTATTATTGACTGTATTTTTTATACTATCTGTCTTCTTTATACTTACTTTATAACTGGAAGTTTGTATCTCTTAATCCTCTTCACCTATGTCCCCCAACACTTCACACTTCTGCCCTCTGGCAACCACCAGTTTTCTCTCTGTATGTATAAGTCTACCACTGACTTCTTTTGCTTAGTTATTTGTTTTAAAGGATTGCATATTATGATAGTACTACTGAATTATTTTTAATTTTATCTGATGCAATTACAGTATTGTAGTTACATGGAAGAACATACCATTTCTAGAACATACACACCATAGTATTTAGGGGTGAAATGCTATGATAGTTGCAATTTATTTTCAAACAGTTTGGCAAAATTAACATTGTGTGTATGAGAGACACAGATACAGAAAATGAGAAAACAAATGTGGAAAAATGTTAACAATTGGTGATTCTAAGTGATGGCTATATGCATATGTACATTAGTTATTGTACTAACTTTCCAGTTTTCATATAGATTTGAAGTTTTTCAAAATAAGCTGTTGGAAAAACAATAGAGTAGAGAAGTTCAATCAGGAAACAAGTGTAAACAAATCTATTTGTGGAATTTTGCTGTGGGATAGGAGAGAATTAGGACAGTAAACAGAAGGGATGGGAATCACTAAACCTTTTTCTTTGAAACTTAAAGAAAATTATTCAGGAGATTTATACATAAATCTTTAATCTAGATGCAGAAATCATGCAAGAATTTCTACTTTTGTTGCAACCTTTATTTTACCATGTTCCCATAACGTTTTTCCTTTTATTTAAAAATGTCCTATTACAATAATCAAGACAGTGTGGTACTGGCAACAGAATAGAAAAATAGATCAATACACACAATAAAGAGCCCATAAATAGACCCATATAAAGATTATCAACTGATTTTTGACAAATGAGCAAGGGTGATACAGTGAAAAACTTATAATCTTTTCCACACACGGTACTGGAACAACTAGACATTCACATTCCAAAAAGAAAAAACAGACACAGATCCTACAGCCATCACAAAAACTAACCCCAACTGGTTCACAGACCTAAATGAAAACAGAAAACTAAAAAATTCAAAGATAACAGGAGAAAATGTAGATGATCTTCAACGTGGTGATGACTTTTCAGATACAACATCCAAAGTATAATTCACGGAAGAAATAACTTATAAACTGGACATTAAAATTTTCTGCTCTGTGAAAGATAATGCCAAGAGAACAAAAAGACAGACCACAGACTGGCAGAACATATTTGCAAAAGACATACCTGATAAAGGACTGTTATCCAAAACACACAAAAATCTGAATAGACACCTTACCAAAGATAATATATGGAAGGCCATTAAGCTGATGAAAGCATGCTCTGCATCAGATGTCACTAGGGAAATAGAAATTAAAATGTATCATGCCACTACACAACTAAAGTGAAGTGAAGCCGCTCAGGCATGTCCAACTCTTTGCAACCCCATGGACTGTAGCCTACCAGGCTCCTCTGTCCATGGGATTTTCCAGGCAATAGTCCTGGAGTGGACTGCCATTTGCTTCTCCAGGGGATCTTCCTGACCCAGGGATAGAACCTGGGTCTCCCGCATTGTAGACAGACGCTTTACTGTCGGAGACACCAGGGAAGTTCAAATCTCAGCAGTGGCCACAGGACTAGAAAAGGTCAGTTTTCATTCCAATCCCAAAGAAAGGCAATGCCAAAGAAAGATCAAACTACTGTACAATTGCATTCATCTCACACCCTAGTAGAGTAATGCTCAAAATTCTCCAAGCCAGGCTTCAGCAGTATGTGAACTGTGAACTTCCAGATGTGCAAGCTGGTTTTAGAAAAGGCATAGGAACCAGAGACAAATTGCCAACATCCACTGGATCACTGAAAAAGCAAGAGAGTTCCAGAAAAACATCTAATTTTCTTTATTGACTACGCCAAAGCCTTTGATTGTGTGGATCACAAACTGTGGAAAATTCTGAAAGAGATGGGAATATCAGAACACCTGACCTGCCTCTTAAGAAACCTATATGCAGGTCAGGAAGCAACAGTTTGAAGTGGACATGGAACAACAGACTGGTTCCAAATAGGAAAAGGAGTACATCAAGGCTGTATATTGTCACCCTGCTTATTTAATTTATATGCAGAGTACATCATGAGAAACACTGGGCTGGAAGAAGCACAAGCTGGAATCAAGATTGCCGGGAGAAATATCAATAACCTCAGATATGCAGATGTCACCACCCT
Source organism: Bos mutus (assembly GCF_027580195.1). Lineage (NCBI taxonomy): Eukaryota > Metazoa > Chordata > Mammalia > Artiodactyla > Bovidae > Bos > Bos mutus. The sequence goes on from NC_091628.1 coordinate 67,530,378, forward strand.
ATGGCAGAAAGTGAAGAAGAATTAAAGACCCTCCTGATGAAAGTGAAAGAGGAGGGTGAAAAAGTTTCCTTAAAGCTCAACATTCAGAAAACTAAGGTCATGGCATCCGGTCCCATCACTTCATGGCAAATAGATGGGGAAACAGTGGCTGACTTTATTCTGGGGGGCTCCAAAATCACTGCAGATGATGATTGCAGCCATGAAATTAAAAGACACTTGCTCCTTGGAAGGAAAGTTATGACCAACCTAGATAGCATATTAAAAAGCAGAGACATTACTTTGTCAACAAAGGTCCATCTAGTCAAGGCTATGGTTTTTCCAGTAGTCATGTATGGATGTGAGAGTTGGACTATAAAGAAAGCTGAGCACAGGAGAATTGATGCTTTTGAACAGTGATGTTGGAGAAGACTCTTGAGAGTCCCTTGGACTGCAAGGAAATCAAACCAGTCCATTCTAAAGGAAATCAGTCCTGGGTGTTCATTGGAGGGACTGGTATTGAAGCTGAAACACCAATACTTTGGCCACCTGATGTGAAGAGCTGATTATTGGAAAAGACCCTGATGTTAGGAAAGATTGAAGGCAGGACGAGAAGGGGACAACAGAAGATGAGATGGTTAGATGGCATCACTGACTCAATGAACATGAGTTTTGGTAAACTCTGGGAGTTGGTGATGGACAGGGAAGCCAGGCATGCTGCACTTCATGGGGTCGCAAAGAGTCGGACATGACTGAGCAACTGAACTGAACTGTTAAAACTGTATTGGAAGTATTTTTGATATCTTTTTACCTGTGTAAATTTCTACGATTAGGATCCTTGTCATTATCTTATTGAACCTCTTCATTATTGGCTAAAAGAAAGAATAAACACATTCTCAGTATTCACCAACACAATAATCATATAATGCTTTTTTAATGAGCCAAATATTTGCAATATAACCTTGTGGTTTAGGAGCAGTAAACAGATTTGAGAAAAACTGCAGGAGGCCAAATTACATGAATTTGTATATAAACACTTGAACACACAGAAATTTGCTATGCACAGAATGTATGAGTGAGAAGCCTGATTCAGACTCATGACTGATGATGCAATCATGATGAATAATGAAACCTATCAAGGTCACAATCACAATAAAGGCAGCTTTCTAGTAACCTCTGGTACCTCCCCCCCACTTAGCTAAATTCATCTTGTATATTCTCAATGATAGGAAATCCTAGATTTTATTTTGCATTGTTTTATAGCATTTGTGTTTCTCTGAAAAGGCTTTTTGAGAAAGGTCTTGGCCCTGCCTGAAGGTATTCCTGTCATAGACTTCCAAGGATAACAAACACTAGTTCAGCTCTTTAATTATTTCATCAAATGTCAGTGTTGCCTAAATTCTAAAGCAAGTGGGCTGCCTTTCAATCAATAAGACAGAATATCTACACTTGACCAATTCCCATCAGAAAGGCCACGGAGACAATTGCTGCTCCAGATAAGGACAGGCTAGCCATTTTCCCCTCAGATTCTCTAGTTTTCACCTATTTATCAGGTCAGATTATGAAAAAGAAATACATTTATTACAGTACATTAACTCTTCCCACACAGAAATGTCTTCTCAGAACAACTGAACACTGAACCTTGAATTTTACCCGGACTCTATATGAAATAGTGGTGAACATGGCTTCATTTATTATTGTTTATACATGATAAGAGTTTATTATGAACTTCCATCTCACTTAACAGTACATATGATATATTTTTCTGGGTTCAGAACTAACACATATTGGCTATTTCCAGTGACTTGGCATCATTTATTAAATGAGAATTATTCAGTTAAACACTTTTTCTTTTCACTCTGGCTGATAGAAAGATAAGTGATGCTTTCTGATCTTCTCTTCACTAGCTTTCTCTACTTCCCAACTCTTAACATTCCATCCTAATTTTCATTTTATAAAAACTCACTTCGTCTCTCTAACATTACAAAAGGCTTCACATATTTGATGGGAATAAGCCCTGGGCATATTTGCTGAGTTTAACTACGTGGTCATCTGTGGCATTCATGAAGACACACAGGCAAAAAGCCAGATGGAATATATGAAATGAGGTTCTCAGAGACTAAGAACAAGTCAGGCATCCAAGCAACAATGGTCATAAAATGAAATACGAAAATAACAGAAATAGGTTTAAGATGCAGTGGGAATATAGAAGGAAAAATGTCTGTGGTTTGATAGAAGCAAAAGAGAAGACCTCACAAAAATGTAAACTTTTAACCTGAGTTTAGAAGAATAGGGGGGCATTCACAGGGTGTTATGTTTGTAATGTATAGTAAGACATGAATCCCAGTAGCTCAGATGGTAAAGAATCTGCCTGCAAGGCAGGAGACCCAGGTTCAATCTCGGGGTGGGGAAGATCTCCTGGAGAAGGAAATGGCAATCCACTCCAGTATTCTTGCCTGGAGAATTCCATGGACAGAGAAGTCTGGCAGGCTACAGTTCATGGGGTCACAAGGAATCGGACACAACTGAGTGATTAACATACATATGTTTACAATGTATAGTGAGACATGAATCCCAGAGCATAAAAGCAGGACCTATGAAACATAATCATTTTTCTCTAACCAAGTGTATCTCATTATATCCTAGTCCTGTCTTTTAATCTGAGTAATTTGGTCTCTCTCCTACCAGCCTAGAAAATTTTCATCTGATCTGGGGAGTTCAAGAAAAAACAATGCCTCTGATTTATTTCATATTCTTCTAAATATAATAATGTCTTTTGCCTGGATATGGCCTTTTGAAACTCAAAAGTCAGATATTTGATTCGTTTCCTTCTCTTTGTTATTTTGCTGTGTTGTCCCTTTTCAGAAATAATAGCAGCAAGATTTAACACTGCAAGAAAGAGGGAAACCAGGTACCAGAGGACCTGGGATGGAGTACCATATGGAATAGCATCCCTTACCTTAGATGAAAGTAGGAAAAAGATTAGGTATTTTCTAAGTCACCTCTTTCACTCTCATTTTATGGAATAAAAATTTGAAGTGAAAAAAGCAGAATGGTGGTCCCAAGCTCACCCCAGGTATTGGAGAGGTAGACTGCACTTCTGACTCCTGTTTAAACAATGTTCAAGGTCTCCTTTAATCTGGAGAACAAATGAATTGCCAAGGGAGTTTGTTAACACATGTTGATTCTCCTGTTAGAGATTCAAGGATAGAGAGGAAAGCCAGAAACCTACATTTTAAACAAGCATCCTACATTTTAAACTAATGCAAAGAACCCACCTTCCAAAAAGACTGCCTTAGAGGTTGAACTCAGTAAGGGCAGAGGCCTATTTTTCTTCATCTTTTCTTATCCCTGTTGCCTACCGAGCACTTAGTGTATAAGAAATGTCTAACGTTGAACAGATGAGTAAACCATATTTCTAAAAATACACGCCACCTTTAAACCTTGCTGTTTGTTTCTATCAAAAACACTGCCCCCCAATTTGTCCTTTACTGGAATATTTTGAATTGTAATGTTTCTGCATTTCATCAAAGATCAAGCTTTTCAATATAAAATGCCAGCAACCACAACAAAATCCCAGGAAGCAAGAATTCAAGTATTGAAAGAGAATGCTTTGTTTATGTTGTCAATATTCACCCTTTGAATATGTAAGATGCAATTCCAAACCAAAACCCAGCTTATATTTTTGGTATAAATATATATAAATTTGTGATTTATTGTAGCATTATCTTCATTTAAGAGAAAATATAAGAGGGTTCCTCCTGCCCCCATTAAATATCTGACTACTAAATATTTAGGTGTAGAGACTCAATTTCTCTGTATTTTATACACAAAATATTTTAAAAATCAGAAGCTTTTTTTATTTCACTTTTTATACTATGGGATCACTTATATGTGGAATCTAAAAAATGGTATAAATGGAACCCACTTACAAAATGGAAATAGAGTCTACAGATGCAGAAAACAACTTCATGGTTACCAAGGGGGGCGCTGGGAGGAGGGATAAACCAGGAGACACAATACCATCTACAAAACACACACTACTACAAAAAAAAAAAAAAAAAAAGATAACCAACAAGGATCCACTGCACAGCACAGGGAACCCCACTCAATACTATGCTAAGCTGCTTCAGTCATATCCAATTCTTTGCGACCCCATGGACTATAGCCCATGAGGCTCCTCTGTCCATTGAATTCTCCAGGCAAGAATACTGGAGTGGGTTGCCATTTCCATCCCAGGGGATCTTCCGGACCCAGGGACTGAATCCACATTTCTAATGTCTCCTGCATTGGCAGATGGGTTCTTTACCACAAGCGCCACCTGGGAAATACTCAGTACTATGTAATGACCCATATGGGAAAAGCAACTTTTTAAATAAATGAAGACATTTTTTCTTCTTCATTCAAGGATGATAATGTGACACAGAAAAAACACATTCATTGGCTTCTTCTAAGCACTATGCTATTCTATAAAATGAGTGACAGTATTTTAAAATTATATCTGGAAGAAGCTGCCATACATAAATAGCTTATTAGGAAATAAGTATACATGAAAATATCTTGAGATTGGAATTTTTTCAACAGTCACATAATCCACAGAATAACCAGTGTATCTTCATTTTGTAAAAACAAAGAGAGAGTCTCAGACTAATCGGCCTCTAAGATCTTATCTCCTAAATAGCCGTGTTCTGTGTCTCACACCACATGGCCTCTGCCTTCCAACTTTAATTCACATAATCTGGTTATCTGGTTTTGTAAGAATTACAAAAGTCCATTTCACTGGGATAACTGCAGGTGAGTGATATCCAAGACTGAGAAAATGTAGATTATTAGATTTAGCAAAATGTTATAGCATGATTCATATTTGTTGATTGTGAAAATGCTTTGGGGAGATTGAATTAGCAGCAAGAAGACCTTTTAGGAGGCTCAGAGGAAAGAATCTCGGGAGTCTAATTTTGGAATGAATTAAGTTATTTGTGGATCTAAATGAGCATGTCTGAAAATTAATATAACAAAAGAAAAGTTGTACGTAAGAGCAGAAAGTCAGAACACAAGCCAGATTGGTTTTGACATTTGACAAGCAATTATTACAGTGAAAGTAATCATGAAAACTCAGGATGACTATGTTTCTAGTGATTAATTCTGGCTAGAGTTTAACACAATTATCCAGATACTCAAACAAAGGCAAAAATGCTAATTTTCTCAAAACATATTTTTTTGTGTATTGTTTGGATAATTTCCCTGTATTACTAAATTTTCTCCAGATGGCTCATAATTTTAGTTTAGGAGTAATTGTTTTTTAAAAAACTTCCACCTTTTCTCATAAAGCATCATTCATGGCCTGAGCCCAGAACATAATACTAAAATCATAATTTTTAAAGGTGTTCTACTTCAAGGGTACATCTTCATTTCAATTGGTAATAAGTCTCACACAATGGAGTGGTTCTAAAGTTATTTAAAGTGAATTACAGACTGGCAGAATTGGTACAGAGGGAGAGGCCTTTGGAACAGGCATGAATTACAGATGAAAGCTTCACTGCTTCGGTCATAATTGGCCCTGGTATTTGGGACTATCTAGCTTACCCCACTCCAGTACTCTTGCCTGGAAACTCCCATGGACGGAGGAGCCTGGTAGGCGGCAGTCCATGGGGTCATGACTGAGTGACTTCACTTTCACTTTCATGCATTGGAGAAGGAAATGACAACCCACTCCAGTGTTCTTGCCTGGAGAATCCCAGGAACAGGGGAGCCTGGTGGGCTGCCCTCTATGGGGTTGCACAGAGTTGGACATCACTGAAGCGACTTAGCAGCAGCAGCAGCTTAGATAAAGGGCTTCCCTAGTGTCTCTGATGGTAAAGAATCTGCCTGCAATGTGGGAGACCTGGGTTCAATTCCTGGGTTGGGAAGATCCCCTGGAAGTAGGCATGGCAACCCACTCCAGTATTCTTGCCTGGAGAATCCCTATGGACAGAAAGCCATGGGGTCACAAAGAGTCGCACACATCTGAGCAACTAAGCATCTATAGCTTAGATAAAAGATACCTTACTACAGATTTTGACAGTGACTACATTGGACCAAAAGGTACTAGTAAGTGATGAGGCTTCACTATCTAGCTGTTTGGTCACCCACTCTGCAGTGTTCCCTAGCACTTTGAATGGAAGACCCTAAGCCCACTCTCTTTCACAGAGGAGACAAAATTGCCATTTTGGGCAGTGAACCAAGTCATTAGGATAGGAGATTACCTTATTCTTCTACATTGTAGCATTCTTTGTACTAAAACAATATAAGGAAAAACAACTGAAGAGAGGGAAAATATCTGTATTGGGTTACTATGCTCCAAAGGAGAATTATTTACTGAAAGAACATAATGTTAGTCCATAAGATCTGCTATACAATAAACAAAACTCATATTTTTCACAAAAGTGTGTTTATTCACTTCATAAATTAATAAGTATTTAAAGGTAAGTAATGGTGGTGGGGGGAATTCCTTAATCTCAATAGATAATACAGGGAGGGAGGTTCTTTCTCACTCATAGACCCACAAAAAGGTGATTTGTGATGTGTTTTGTTCAATTCCTTCCGCATGAATATTATCTCTGTAAAATGAATCTTCTCTAAGACATGTATTGCCCTTTTATGCTGACTGCACACGTGCATATGCATAAAATGCCACATCTCCAATTAGGATGTGTATATTCAGGAAGAATGACATATCAGGGCTGTCAGACTAAAAGGCCCACAGCTTGGGAGAATTTTCCAATCATTCATGGGCCTGCCAAGATTATGGGACTATCCTTTCTTATCTCTGATTCCATCTCCTCTCTCTCAAGCTAGATGTTGTATTTTTCAGATGCTTTAGAAATAACGTGACTTGGTGATCTCTTACTAAAATTTCAGTAATGCTTTGTTTGATCCCAGTAAGGTGCACTCCCTGTTGTTTCCAATATGGATTAGTTTCCAACAATTGGCTTTACCTCTTCATGTAAAAAATGTGCTGTTAACAGGCTACTGAACAAGATTGCTTTCTGTGGAGGGAACTCCAGGGGAAATTTGTATTGAAGGCAAGCACTGGATGGTGTCTACTTGGAAAATCTTAAACATTTTGCAAGTGAAAATGTCACAACATCACTGTGACATATTAGTGATACATGGTTTTAGCAGAATGACACCTAACAGGATAATAATGTGAGAGTTTCGGAAAGACATTGTAAATTTTCGAAATATAAAAGGTGGTGTTTGGGAATACATGGTATTTTCTGAAAATACCAAATCCTCATGTTAGTAACAATGAAGGAAAAGTTAATAGGATAAATGGAGAGATGTTAGTATCGAATTTGAATGTCAGTAGAAACACAACTTGTTTGAGTAGACTGCTTTCAGAAAGTTATGAAAATATTCAAAAGCATGACTCAGATTTCCTCTAGGTTCAACTTACTGGTACTGTATTAAATTATAAGGTCTAAGGTAAGAGACCTGGTGTGTTGGTTCTGTAAGCTACATGGCTGAGGGAGAAATTACATGCTGTTTTTTGAAAGCCTGGATGATTCAAGCACCACAGATATAGACACCTCCAAATTCATCTGAAAGTATCATTCACATTTTATTACCCCGAGAGAGTTAGGTAAGATCGCAGAGCTGGAAGAGACACAGTAGATGATCTTGTCCATTTTTCCTGCTATTTGAGGAATAATTACCATATTTTTTTTTTCAGGCTGAACAATCAATAATGCCGTTCTAATGCTTTCCATTTGGTTCTCTACAATATTGGCTTTAATGTCCTCATCTTGCTGTTAAAAGTTCCTTTTCTCTAGTTTTCTAATCGGCCCTAGTTGATCTTTATAAAAGGAAAGAGGCAATAACTAGCTAATTGACAAAACACATTTGCTCTCCTTCAAAGCATATTATAGAGAGCAGCTCAGCCCTGAACCACTTAGTCCTTCTGATGATTTCAGGGGAGGAGGAATTTTTATTAATCACAGGGGGAAAACCTAGGAATATGGACAAGAGGATATTTTCTCCAGGCATATTTATTCCACATAAACATAGGCTGATATTTTTTGCATGTGTGTGCATGCTCAGGCATGTCTGATGCTTTGCAACCACATGGACTATAGCCCATCAGGCTCCTCTATCCCTGGTATTTTCCAGGCAAGAATACTGGAATGGGTTGTCATGCCTTCCTCCAGGGAATCTTCCACTTAAGACTGCCTATTTTGTGTATCTGGTAAGTTTTGACAGTATCATTTTAATACCACAAGAGCATTTAAAGGCATTAGTTGTTTTTTTTTTTTTTTTAATCTATTTATGGCTATATCTGCTCTTGGTTGTGCCACTCAGGATTTTCAATATGGCACGCAGGTTCAGTAGTCCCACAGCAGGTGGGATGTTAGTTCCCTCATCAGAGATCGAACCTGCGTCCCCTGCATTGGAAGGTGAATTCTTAACCACTGGACCACCAGGGAAGTCCCAAGGCATTAGTATTATTAAAAGCTTAGTGAAGCACGATTTGTTAACCCAGACATAGTATGTTTAGTTTTGTTTGTTGTATAATTGATTCTTGCTTTGTAAATATGCAGGCTTTCTTGCTGGATTGACAGAGTACAGAAAAGATTAAATTACCTCTCAGAAATAACAGCTCAATTCAAATCAGAAACCCAGATTACAACACTTTGCTCTAAGCTCCAGGCTATGTAGCATCCTAAATTCTTAAAAAATGGTATTTTGTGCATTAAGTGAGAGAGAGCACAATTTACCCTTGCTGTTACTTAATGCCTTTGCTTTTTTGTTTCTTATAGAAGGATGTGCAGTCACAGATTGAAGTTGGCCTTAAAAAGTTTTTTTTAAATGCAGCATTATATCCTAAAATAAAATGTAGTGCCTATAATCAAGATGCATATAGATTTTAAAATTCTCACCACACTAAGATGAAGAAACTACTTTCACAAAATCAACTGAGAAAATTCCAATGGTTCCATGTCTCCAGAAATAATACCAAAGGATGTTACTTCTAAGCCATTTTGAATAAATAATCAGCACTACTTGGGCTTTATAAAAGAAACAGTTAAAAATTGATTATTGTCCTCAAGGAACTTACAATCACCAGTACAAGTCTAGATATGATTAAACTCTTAAGTTCTGTTTAAGAGATAAAAGGTCAATCCTGGCCATTGGAATAACTGGGAATGTTTACTTAAAGTTCACATTTAACCTCCATCTCAGTGGTTGGATACATAGATAGAGAGATAGAAGAGAGTTGTTCTAGGTGGGAGATGGGAAAGTAAATGTGGGGTGCTTCTGAGACAGTAAAGTGTATTTATGAAAGAGTGACTAAAATGAAGCTTACATGCTCATCTGGTCATCAATTTAGCAAATATTTATGGAGATCCTACTATTCTAGATACTTGGGATATATTTAGCAGTGAAAAGTGAAAGTGAAAGTCACTTGGTGGTGTCCAGCTATTTGTGACCCCATGGACAGTCCATGGGATTCTCCAGGCCAGAATACTGGAGTGGGTAGCCTTTCCCTTCTTCAGGGGATCTTCCCAACCCAGGGATTGAATTCAGGTCTCCTACATTGCAGGCAGATTCTTTACCAGCTGAGCCACAAGGGAAGCCCAAGAATACTGGAGTGGGTAGCCTATCCCTTCTCCAGCGGATCTTCCTGACCCAGGAATCAAACCAGGGTCTCCTGCATTGCAAGTGGATTCTTTACCAACTGAGCTATCAGGGAAGCCCTAGTTAGTAGTAAGAAACAAACAAACAAAAAAAAAGGAAGATAAACTTCTGTATCACTTACAGTCTCAGCAGGAAACACACAGAGCTTATTTGAACAGGGTGAGAGGGAAGAGTACAATCTAAAGACTCTTGTCAAAGATGTGAGCAGGTTTTAAGGTAATTAGCAAAGGATAATGCAATACCCCCAGGCTAATAGATGGGGAAGCAATGGAAACAGTGACAGACTTTATTTTTATGTGCTCCAAATTCACTGCCTACGGCGACTGCAGCCATGAAACTAAAAGACACTTGCTCCTTGGAAGAAAGTTATGACCAACCTAGACAGCATGTTAAAAAGCAGAGACATTACTATGTCAACAAAGGTCCATCTAGTCAAAGCTATGGTTTTACCAGTAGCCAGGTATGGCTGTGAGAGTTGGACTGTGAAGAAAGCTGAGCCCTGAAGAACTGATGCTTTTGAACTGTGGTGTTGGAGAAGACTTCTGAGAGTCCCTTGGACTGCAAGGAGATCCAACCAGTCCATCATAAAGGAGATCAGTCCTGGGTGTTCACTGGAAGGACTGATGTTGAAGCTGAAGCTCCAATACTTTAGCCACCTGATGCGAAGAGCTGACTCATTTGAAAAGACCCTAATGCTGGGAAAGATTGAAGGCAGGCTGAGAAGGGGACGACAGAGGATGAAATGGTTGAATGGCATCACTGACTGAACGGACATGAGTTTGAGTAAATTCCAGGAGTTGGTGATGGACAGGGAGGCCTGGTGTGCTGCAGTCCATGGGGTTGCAAAGAGTCAGACACGACTGAGCTGAATAGTCACGGGAAGCAGTTAATATCTCAAGGTTTGAAGGAAGCATGGAAGGGAGCAGTTATCAGAACCTGGGAAAAGACTCAGGAAAGGGGCTGCCTGACAAGAGGTTTGGCTTTCAATAAAGGGTCATTATCAGCCTGCAGTGCCAGCTGGGAGTGACTCTGGTGAATAAATACCCCATCTCCTGATCTCAAGTTCATCCAACTCACTCCTATCAGCTGACTCCAACTAGAAGGCAAAGGAGGCCCCCAGTGCAGTCAGAGCAGGGCCATGCAGGGCTACAGAGTATGGCAAAGAGGAGCAGAGAGAGATCTGAAGAGGCAAAAAGGTTCAGTATAGTCTCTCCTTCAGTCAGGGTCTACCAGAGAAACAGAACCAGTAGGATACACACACCCACCCCCAGAAATTTATATAAATATGTATAATTTATATGTCATATAAAAATACATTTATATTTAAATATATAAATATCTATAATATATTTAAAATATAAATACATGTAGCATATACATGGAGAAGGCAATGGCACCCCACTCCAGTACTCTTGCCTGGAAACTCCCATGGACGGAGGAGCCTGGTAGGCTGTGGTCCATGGGGTCGCGAAGAGTCGGACATGACTGAGCGACTTCACTTTCACTTTTCACTTTAATGCACTGGAGAAGGCAATGGCAACCCACTCCAGAGTTCTTGCCTGGAGAATCCCAGGGACGGGGGAGCCTGGTGGGCTGTCATCTATGGGGTCGCAGAGTCAGACATGATTGAAGTGACTTAGCAGTAGCAGCAGCAGCATATACATATGTGTTAAAATACATATTTATATTGAGATCTGTCTCAAGACATTGGTTTTGCAAAACCAAGGGACTGCGAAGTCCAAAATCTACAAAGCAGGCTCAAAACTCTCCAAGAGAAGCTAAAGTCCATAAGTAGAATTTCTTCCATATTTAAGCCTCAGTAGCTCACTTAAGGATCATCAACAGTTTGGGCCAGGCCCACCTGGATTATAGAGGAGGCTGGTCTCCTTCCTTAAAGTCAGCTAACCATCGTAATCGTAATACCTTCATAGCCACACATTGATTCATGTTTAATTGAATAACTAGGTACTACAGCCTAGCCAAGTTGACCCAAAAAACCAACTCCCACAGTCTCTATTCTATTGTAGTAAAGCAAGACAGAAAACAAAATTTGATACCTTCTAGGTGATGATAACTGCTAAGAAAAAGAATAAAGCAGACTATACAGATAAGGTGTGATGGGAGGTACTATGTTTTAGATAGGGTTTTCCAGTGCTCTTGCCTGGAGAATCCCAGGGACGGGGGAGCCTGGTGGGCTGCCGTCTATAGGGTTGCACAGAGTCGGACACAACTGAAGTGACTTAGCAGTAGTTCCTGGAAATAACTGGTCTCTGTGCTGACCAGTTAAGCAACTGGTCTCTGTGCTGAGGCCTAAATCAAGTCAGGAAGTGAGTCCTATGGATATCAGGGGATATTATTCCAGGAAGAGCTCCAGATAAGTGTTCAAGCTTGACCTGTTCAAGGGTTAGTAAGAAAGGGAGTTTTGGAGCTGAGGTAACAAAAAAAAAAAGAGTAGGAGAAGATGAGATTATACAGTAGCCTGGGGTCAGACTGGGAAGAGCCTTTTAAGCAAAATAAGAATTTTGGGTTATATTTTGAGTGAAACAATGCAGCTACATCATTTGGCGCTATAAAATAATATAACATGATTCTGACTGTTTTGGATTGTTTTTTGTTGTTGTTGTTTTGTTATTTTTTAAGAACTGCTGTGGTCTTTAGGTGGAGAAAAGACGACAGGCATCAGGGCATGGGAAAGAGGAAATAGATGGGTGCTGATGCTGTGGCCTCCGTCCAGATGGACTAAGAGTTGTGGCCGTGGAGACTGTAATATAATTTGAAGATCGCATCAACATGATTTGCTTTGTAGATGTGACACAAACAAGGAGGAGAGGTGTCAGGAGGCCATGATGTTTGGCTTGAGCAACTGAATAAATGAAATTATTCTGAGATGTACAAATAAGTGATTTATTCAGATAAGATGGAAAACACTAGGAAGGGACACGTTTGGGAGTGGGAGGATGAGGATTCTGGTGCGGTGGTTTGGAAATGACAGACTGGTTGTCTACTGATCATCCAGTTGGACATGGTGAGTAGGCTGTTAGAGCCTGTGGTGCAGCCAAGAGGTTAGGGCTATACATGTCAACCTGGTAGTTACCAACATAAAGATTCGGGAAGAATAGGAAAGAACTATCAACAGTTGTAAAACAGGGAGCTTATGATAAAGGATTAGTGAGTGTTAACAGAGAAAGGAAAGCATAGACTCTGGTGATTCCTACATTAGCAGCAGGAATATCTGCCTTATTTACTACTCTGCAAGCACCTTCAGAGAAGAAACTATGCCTTAATCATTTTGGAAGCTTAACACACAGTTAAGGTCCGTCTAGTCAAGGCTATGGTTTTTCCAGTAGTCATGTATGGATGTGAGAGTTGGACTATAAAGAAAGCTGAGCACCAAAGAATTGATGCTTTTGAACTATGGTGTTGGAGAAGACTCTTGAGAGTCCCTTGGACTGCAAGGAGATCAACCAGTCCATCCTAAAGGAGATCAGTCCTGGGTGTTCATTGGAAGGACTGATGTTGAAGCTGAGGCTCCAATACTTTGGCCACCTGATTCGAAGAGCTGACTCATTTGAAAAGACCCTGATGCTGGGAAAGATTGAGGGCAGGAGAAGAAGGGGACGATAGAGGATGAGATGGTTGGATGGCATCACCGACTCAGTGGGCATGGGTTTGGGTAAACTCCGAGAGTTGGTGATGGACAGGGAGGCCTGGCGTGTTGTGGTTCATGGTGTTGCAAAAAGTCAGACAGGACAGAGAGACTGAACTGAAGTAGCCAACACTGGATGGCTTCTTGGTAACTACAGATTGAATGAATACAGAATGAGTTAAGGGATTGAAGGCCACCAAGTGTCAGGAGCAGAAGCCTGGCATGAGCCAGTCCTTCCTGTTGCCCCCAGGAAACTATGCAGAACAACAGTCTTCACCACAGATTGCTTGGCAGTTGCTCAGCTGACATAAGTGTGGAGTGGAAGAGGCAAGGTCCTTGAAGGTGGACAGGCTTGAATTGCAGCCCCAGCTCTGTTACTTGTTTGCCATGAGACCTTGGCAACGTATTTAGCGTTCAGAAATTGTGGTCTCAACAAAATGTATGAGCATTAGAGCACAGAGCTTGGCATATAAAAAGCATTGAGTAAAAATTAATCTTCAGGAGCTCATTAAAAATACCTGGAACTTCATCACTTGTGAATTTTGAATAACATGTTATTTCATGGGCTATGGAGCCCATGAAACTAGTCACAGCTCTAAATCATGCAGATTTCGCTTTGTTATTTAAGCAAGTCAGAACTCATTTAAATCTGCTCATCTAATTAATATCATTCCAGTGATTCTCAAAGTTCTCATTACTTTTTCCTCAGTGGAGGCCCCATTTTGCATATTCAAATAACATTTATTGAGAGCTGACTATATGCTATATAGTGCTCAAAGCATGGATACAATGGGACTCAAGTCCCATCTCAGATTCAACTTGTCAGTAGCTGCACCTCCAGTTTATAAATTATATTTTTCAGTAGTTACAATAGAGCAAATAATTTGCTGGTTAATTTTAGGAAATGACTTTCTACTTCCTTCACCTTTATATAATAGAGAACAACTATTCTCATATCACAGAGTTTTAAAAATGTACGCCCTTGAGGAAGAGAAAATAAAGTTACATATGGCTATACTTTATACAATAGGTAAAAACAGAAAGATGCAACAGTTGTCCTCAAGGAGCCAACAGTCTTGTAGAAAGGATAGGACAGGAATAAACTCCATGAGATAGCATGTGATACACGTGAGAATTAAGATGCATAAACTAGGCATTGGGTAAATGAATGAACAAAAGAGAAAACAAAGTAAGTGTTATAACTTACAGGTGCATATGATTCATTTCAGCTGAAGTCATCGTGGACTGCCCTATGCAGCAATCCCCAAGCTTTCTGGCACCAGGGACTGGTTTCATGGAAGACATTTTTCCACAGACCAGGGTAAAGGGGATTGTTCAGGGATGATTCAGTGCATTAGCATTTATTGTGGTCTTTGTTTCTAACCCAATACTGTGGCTGATCTGACAGGAGGTACCCATCTGACAGCCCAGAGTGTGGGAACCCCTGCTTTAGAGGACGTTAAGATTTTAGCTAGGACTTCAAGCAAAATTAAACTTTTATAACTTATGATTGAGAAATATTTTAAACAATGAAACTGGAAGCCATAGTTAATACTCTACCCTGGCTAGTATACAGGGAATAAGTCAGGAAATGGGCGGAGATATCACAGGCCAAGGTAAAAGTCTGGATTGTATTTAATAGGTAACTTTAAATAAGTATCGATTCAATATTTGCTTTGAAATTAATTGAAAATTCAACTCAAGCTTAAAAAACACGAAGGAAATTAACAACGTCCCTACCTGGAGGTCAGGCGATTCTGGTTATGGTTAACTCCATGATTCTATCTTGGATCCCTACTATCCTTCCTGGCTCTACCCTCCTGTCTGCTCCGGCTGTATCCTCAGGCTGGCTGTTAAACCACTACCACTGTTCTGACTTCACATCCACTCACGACAGCGTCCAGGGAAAAGGCAATGGTCTTTTCAGTACGTGACGCTCTTTTAGGAGTAGCGGTTCCAAGTCGTTCCAGAGCAGTTCGAAGGAGTTCCAAGTCGCGTCCAGAGAACTCGCACTCACATCTTATTTGCCAGGTTAATTCACCTGCTTTCTGCAGAATTAATTCCGCCCCCCCTCAACCCCCCCGTCATCAGATCCAAGGCCCTTATTGGCTCAGACCTAGAACCCTGACCAATCCCTAGCGAGAACGAGATTACTGTGCTGAAGTTAGACACCTGGGGCTGCCCGTAGAGTCCAGGTCCGTCACCCAACCGCTCAGCGGCCACACCTGGGTCGGGATGTTGGTGGGCATGGGGGAGGGTGGGGCTGGGGGGGAAATAGATACGGAGGAGACCTCATTATTCATCCACTACAGGGAATTATTGAGCTGCTTTATACACAGGAGTCACGTATGCAGATAATTCTACTGAATATTCATTTGATGATGATTCTAAAGATTTACAGAAAAATAAACTAAAAACTCTCTACTCATTAATATATCGCCAGGGACTTCCCTGATGGTCCAGTGGTTCAGACTCTGAGCTCCCAATGCAGGGGGCACTGCTTCAGTCCCTGGTCAGGATAACATGTGCCACAAGAAATGGGCAAAAAGAGAAAAGAACTTTACCTGCATAAATATATCTCCAAAATAACCCTTTAGGTGAATACCTATGTTATCTAAATATTGCTAATAAATAAGTAATTTTAAAAAATAAAACCTTATGAGAAAAACAGTTAAACTAAAAAAATCAATACATAGTATAAAATACGAATGTTCTATTTACAGGAAAAAGCATACTCCACCTTACTTATAAGTCTGTGAATGAAAACGTGCAAAAATTTAAGGTTTTCCCTCTAAATTAGATTAAAAAAAATAATACCTATTGCTACTAAGGATCTGTGGTGGTTGAAGATTAAAATACTGTGATCCTTCTAGAAAGCAGTTTAGTAATATGTTTTAGGATCTTTATCGATATAATTACACCTACAGGTGTGTGTCTTAAGGAATAATTAAGAATGCAATTAGAGTTCATGCATAAGGACTCCCAGAGCAGTGTTCTGTATAATAGCTAAAACCTGAAATGACCATTA
Organism: Bos mutus; assembly: GCF_027580195.1. Taxonomy (NCBI): domain Eukaryota; kingdom Metazoa; phylum Chordata; class Mammalia; order Artiodactyla; family Bovidae; genus Bos; species Bos mutus. The sequence continues at coordinate 67,546,703 of NC_091628.1, forward strand.
ACAGCCCCAAACAGGGAAAGGCTGAATAAGGAGTAGTTCACACAAAGGAAAACTATGCAGCTTGAAAACTAATTTTGACGATAGAGGAAAATGTTGAATAATAATATTTTTTAAAGCCCTGGGATCTCAACTATATACTTTTTAAGTTAAGCGGTGTTTTGAAGGGGAGAGAGATTTTAAAGCATGATGCTTTAAAAAGTCTCACTACATTCTAACTTAGACTAAGTGCCTGCCAGGAGAAATGACAATAGCCTTTCACCTTGCTGAGCATCATGAGTGATTTTTTAATACAATCGCAATAGTAACTTTTCTACAGCCTTTCCTTTAACTTTTCAAAATGCACTCTTACAAAGCAAGCAAAGACCTCTTTTGGATTATAAAACAGCAATATTACTAACACAAAAGTATTGAGTCTCCCATGAGCCTGGCATTATTCTCAGTGTGGAATATTTAAGTATTAACAAATTTATTGTTTGCTCATTTGATGTCAGGCTTACTGTCCTTGAATCATGAAAGTGGTTATTTAAAACACTCTACAATGCTGATTGTTGGACCAGAGTGATGGCTACAGGAGAACTGATTACATTATTCCAATTTGGGGTATATTTTTAAATTTTCATGATAAAAATTGTAAAACCAAATAATTCATGTGGAACCAGTGAAAGCATGTGTAGTCCACAATGTTTAGTTTTCTAAAACTAAAATTCTAAACCTTTCTTAATTATTATATGTACACTTTCCAACTAACAGCGTTTGAAAATATAATCTTTTATTTAAATGTAGAGAAATAATATGCTTGCATAAACATAAACTGTGTTCAAGCCACAGATGCTATTTTAGTCATATGCGTGTATCAACCTTTGTATTAGAAGGAGCCTTTTTTTGACACTGGAAAATAATTTATATAAAAAAGTTGTATTTGGTACTTTCTAGTGGTCCAGTGGTTAAGACTTTGCCTTCTGATGCAGGGGGTGTTGGATCCCTGGTCAGGAAGCTAGGATTCCACATGCCTTGCAACCAAAAAATGAAAGAAATAAGAATAAATAAAACAGAAGCAATATTGTAACAAATTCATTAAAGACTTTTAAAATGGCCTACATAAAAAATATTTTTTTTAAGAAAGAAAAGTTGTTTCATATTAAAAGATTCATCTTTAATCACCTGACATTTTAGGATCAAAATCCTTTCTTGATAAGCAAACTCATTCTATTAGGTCTTGCCTTGTATGCTTTTATTATTAAATTTATCTGCAATGTGACAAGCTATTTGATTTTCCACAGTTAATACACCTTCAGATCAGATCAGATCAGTCGCTCAGTTGTGTCCCACTCTTTGCAACCCCATGAAATGCAGCACGCCAGGCCTCCCTGTCCAGCACCAACTCCCGGAGTTCACTCAGACTCACGTCCATCGAGTCAGTGATGCCATCCAGCCATCTCATCCTCTGTCGTCCCCTTCTCCTCCTGCCCCCAATCCCTCCCAGCATCAGAGTCTTTTCCAATGAGTCAACTCTTCGCATGAGGTGGCCAAAGTACTGGAGTTTCAGCTTTAGCATCATTACCATAAAATAATACAATAGAGTTATGTAAACCTTAGAAATGATCTAAACTATGAAATAACTGAGGATAAGAGCCAATGACTTCTCATCATTGCATTCCTAATTATGGGCTTTTAATTAAAATATGTCACATTGACTGGATTTAGTCTACTTTCCACACAGGGAAGGGCTCTTTCCCATCATACACTTAACTGATGGTTCTATTAGCCTTGATACAAACCCTCCAGTGATAAGGAATATTAAATACACCTGATATCTACAGCAAAGTACCTGAAGCTGGTGGGTTTTTTATTTTGCTTTTTTTCCCACTACACCAGGTCTTCCTTGCAGCATTCGAGATCTCCTATTTTCCTTGCAGCATGCAGGATCTTTTGTTGCAGCATATGGGATTTAGTTCCCCAATCAGGGATTGAACCATGGCACCCTGCATTAGGAGCTCAGAGTCTTAGCCACTGAACTACCACAGAAGTCCCCAAACTGGGTGGTTTAAAACAATAGAAATATATTTTCTGAAAGATCTGGAGATCAGTAGTACAAAATCAAGGTGCCAGCAGGGCCAGGCTCCCTCTGAAACCTGGAGGGGATAATTCTTTCTTGCCTCTTGTAGTTTCTGGTGTCTGTCAGCAATCCTTGGCATGCCTTGGTGCACAGCTGCAGCATTTTGATCTCTGCTGCCGTCATCGCATGGCCATCTCCCTGTGTGTCTCTGTCTTTATATGGCATTCTTTTTCTATGCCTCCATGTCTTTACATGATATTCTCCTGAGTCTGTGACCAAATTTCCTTCTTCTAAAGACACCAGTCATCTCACATTAGGGTCCACCTTAATGACCTCATCTTAACTTGATGATGTTTGCAAAGATCTTACATCCAAATAACATTACATTTATGTTCACTGGGGTTTAAGACCTCAAATATCTTTAAGTAAGTGTTCGTCACTGTTGTCCAACTCTTTATGACCCATGGACTGTAGCCTGCCAGGCTCCTTTGTCCATGGAATTCTCCAGGCAAGAATACTGGAGTGGGTACGCATTCCCTTCTCCAGGGGATTTTCCTAACCAAGGAATCAAACCCGCATCTCCTGCATTGCAGGCAGAGTCTTTACTGTCTGAGCCACCAGGGACACCCTTGCATACCTTTAAGTGAATATGAAAGTGAAAGTTGCTTAGTCATGTCTGACTCTTTGGGACCCCATGGACTATACAGTCCATGGAATTCTCCAGGCCAGAATACTGGAGTGGGTAGCCTTTCCCTTCTCCAAGGGATCTTCCCAGCCCAGGCATGGAACCCAGGTCTCCCACATTGCAGGCGGGTTCTTTACCGTCTGAGCTACCATTCCCCCCTCATATAGGATATTGAAACACAGACAACTGTAGGAACTAGAGAGTAAGCTGTGGTCAGGCCCTTAAATTTTCTGGAATGAGATTTATCTCACTTTATGTGATTAAAATACATGATAGTAAAACATAGTAACACCTACCAAGGGCTGACCAAGTGCTAGGCACATGTTCAGAGCACTGAAGAATAACTCCCTGACTTTTCACAAAGACTTACTCCTAGTAATATCAGTCCTTAATGAAAGGCCTTTAAATATTTGATAATAGCTGTTATAGTCCTACTAAATCCTTTCTTCTTCAAGGTAAACATTATCCATCCCTTCAAACAAATTTTATGTTGAATCATTTCTAATCTATCAATCTGAATAATCCTGAGTTGACTGTTCAGAAAATTAGAATTGTTTGCATTACCTGCCTTCTAATTAAAACTTAAATCTAGGTCTACATACATGGGTATGTATGTATATGTATATCTACATATATATTTGGAATATATATACTTAGGAAAAAATATATATATATACATATATATTTGCTCAAAGACTCTTGCTTATCCAGAATTCATAAATTTTGTGGCAGGAATTGAATAAATGTATTTTCATAAATTCCCCACCAGTAGCACAAAGAGTAGAGAAGGCAATGGCACCCCCCTCTAGTACTCTGGCCTGGCAAATCCCATGGATGGAGGAGCCTGGTGGGCTGCAGTCCATGGGGTCGCTAGGAGTCGGATATGACTGAGCAACTCCACTTTCATTTTCATGCATTAGAGAAGGAAATGGCAACCCACTCCAGTGTTCTTGCCTGGAGAATCCCAGGGACGGGGGAGCCTGATGGGCTGCCATCTATGGAGTTGCACAGAGTCGGACACGACTGAAGCGACTTAGCAGCAGCACAAAGAGTTGGACATGACTGAAGCAACTTAGCACACAGAGCTTCAGTTAAAAAGGTTTTATAATATAATTGATAATACTATTATACTTTGAACACTAGGCAATTCTGAATATTTTTAAAGCATTCATAATAACTATCACTTCTTTGCTTACCAACTGGTAAGGAGTTCAAGTATTATAAAATGAACTTGAAAGACCCTAGGGATTATTTTCATAGGGTACTGCAATGCCCCATTTTAGATCCCATTTCTGTTCACCAGAAATTTCTCAGAGGATTTAGTCAAACATGAAACTTTTTGCTCTATTTGTAAGTAATGTACTTTTATTTCAAAATCAAATCTAATATGCTGCTTTCTATTTCAGATCTTAAAAAAATAGCTCAAAAGGCTATTAGATCTTCATTTTGATCCGCATATGTGTGTCTGCAATTGGATTAGATAAATTGGAACTTCATGAAAATGAGGTAGAGTTAAACTATTTCATCGTCTGGTTTCTTATTAAGAAGTAATAAAATTTTACCACGGGTCCATGGTGTCCTGGTGCTAGACTAATACTGAAGCCAACTGCAGGCTTTTATCAAAAAATTAAACTTTGACTTACAGCCAAGATTCTGGTTTTCAGCTAAGATACTTTACATCTATGGCAGCTTTGTACTTCATGGATTAATTGTCATAATACGTGATTATTGATGCAGAATCCTCTGTAATTTCTTTTGATCTGGTAGTCTTGTATATTGATAATTGAACCTTTAACATGTTTAATAGTACAAGTAACTAAGTTGTCAGAAATTTCCTCCCTTAAATCCTGACAGCCTTGTCCTCTTAAAGTAAGGATGTGAGTGCTAAGTCGCTTCTGTCATGTCTGACCTCTTTGCCATCCTATGAACTGTAGCCCACCTGGCTCCTCTGTCCATGGGATTCTCCAGGCAAGAATACTGGAGTGGGCTGCCATGCCTTCTTCCAGAGGATCTTCCAACCCAGGGATCGAACTCGTGTCTTTTACGTCTCCTGCACTGGCAGGCAGGTTCTTTACCACTAGCACCACCTGGGATACTCCTTTATTTCCATTTCTCCACAACACTTCTGCCTTCTTACCACTAGCAATGGCCCAGATTATCAGTTGCTGGCATCTGGTAAATTCAGTTCTTACTGGCCCAGAGAATGTACTAGTTATATCCTACAGCTAATTAGAATGCAGTCTCTTCGCTAGAGAACAGTTTATTTAGCTCATCAATGAATAAGACTTGGTTTGAATCTTGATTTAAAAATTAAAGGGAAATGGAAACATGGTGAGAAAGGGGAAAATATTTTCTTCAAAACAGGAATTTCTGTTAATTAAATTGAAAAAATAAATATGGATTTTGTATAAGACTGGAAGGAGGGGCTTTAGGCTAAAACACTAAACCTAGAAAAGTTAAAAATTTCACCTGCATTTTAAGAATCTTATTATGAAATCTAGAAATACATTATTTTTGTAGTCTTTTAATTTTTAAATATTTTAATATACATAAAAACACATATGTACTCAACTCCAGGTTCCATCAAATACTAGAAACAAGTTATTTTAAAATCTCAGCATAGTTGTAGGAGATTTGTCAATGACCTAATTTGAAAACTAGTCAGACTCTAGAAATAGATGGGGCAGGGTAATGTTTTATTGATGAATGTTTCATGAATAACATGCATGATTCAATATTTACATTTGGTTAAATGCTTTTGAACAGTCAAATTTCTGTAATCTGTATTTATGTTAATTGTTTACACAGGATTTATTCAGGAAAAGATACAGTTCTTCATATTAACACAACTTTACCATGAATTTAGAGGCAACACCATCTCAGGCAGGTGTTAAACACTGAAATATATAAATAATAGATACAGTTACTTTTTTCCTCTTTACTTTCATAATCAAATCTGATCACCACAAGCAGCATAAAAAGACATTTCCATGCTAATTTTCAGAATTGTTCCTAATTTACCTTGACTAATTCAAATGTGAAGCTCCGTAACACTTTAGGCCAGTGGTTCTCTCTGTCTGGCTGCAATTTGGAATAATCTAGAGAAGCTTTCTTTTTTTTCCCATTGTCATGGAAATTTTTCTAAAGTTTTATATTTTTTTTCAATTGGAGTATAATTGCTTTACAACGTTGTGCTAGTTTCTGCTATATCCCCTTAGCCACATCGCCTCCTACTTGGTCCTTCCTCTCAACACCCCATCCCCATTTCCCACCCACCTAGGTCATCACAGAGTGCTGAGCTGAGCTCCCTGTGCTAATACTGCAGGTTCCACTAGGCTAGAGAACCTTTAAAAACATACAGTATTGTCCCCACCCCCTTGCCAGTTCCCACACACTTATTTATTCAGAATCTCTGGGCATGGGACCCAGGAACCACACATCTTTAAGTCTCCCAGGTCATTCAAATATGTATGTAGGATTGAGAATAATCATTCTTTGGGAGTGTTGATACTGAAAGATTGGGAAGCCATAAGAAAGTCTGTTGAATTTCCTTAAGAGCCAGATAAAAACAGAAAATCCATTAATGAAAAGAATTAGTTTCAGAAAGTGAAAGTCGCTCAGTCTTGTCCGACTCTTTGTGACCCCATGGACTATACAGTCCATGGAATTCTCTAGGCCAGAATACTGGAGTGAGTAGTCTTTCCTTTTTCCAGGGGATCTTCCCAAACCTGGGATTGAACCGGGGTCTCCTGCAGGTAGATTCTGTACCAGCTGAGCCACAATTAGTTTCAGAGGTGTAAACAAACTCAGAGATACTGTCTGTATCCTATACTGGCAGAGCTTTGTAAGGGGTACATGGATGCCTCCGAAATGCTGATGAAAAGCAGGCACATCTAGAACACAGGACACTGACGCAGAAGGTGTTATGTTTGGAGGAGAACCAGAATCTCAAGAGAAAAATCCCCGAACTACAGCAGAGAAAGAAATGTTCTTCTCAGACACAGGCTAAAATCAAGAAATGATGCCCAATTACTGTATGCACTGGGCCATGCAGGCAGAGATTACAGTGAAATATAAAGGTCTGTGAGACAGAAAAACTTTCCCCAATGACACTTACTTGTCTCATTTTAAGAGAATACATATATATATAAGCTTCAATCTTTGCTGAATCTAAACTGCTCTCCTCCTGATCACCACACCTTATACCCAAAGCGAAGACACATGCATTGCTCATTCTAGTGTAGTGTCCTGCACTACACTAAACTATTTCTAAAAAGTTTTACAAACTTCCTCTCTTTTCTTTCCTTTGAATAATATTAGACTGATGATGCTAAAGTAGACCCCCAAACTTTAAAGTCCTTTAGATTTCAACCTCGGAATACTAAAGGATATATTAGCTGTCTCCTTTAAGGTCTTTTTTATAATTTGAATTTTATTTCATTCTTTCTCTCTAGAATTTCCACTCAATGCACCCTGATTTTCTTTGACCCAATCTTAGATGATCTCATTCAAATCAAGTTCTTGAAATTTTCTCAATCCACCTTTTAAAATTACAACCCTAAAGGTGTAACTTAGGTGGTAAAATCAGTCCTGAAGCTATTCCAACTATGTTCACTCAGCCTAATAAATCTTAGATTATTCTGTGCTTTCGCTAACATAAAATTATTAAACTATTAGGTAGTCTTGAATGAAAGGATTCCTTAGAAGTTTATCCACTGGGCTGTATAAGTAGACCAAGTTATATCAATATGTTGCAAAAGTTAAGGCTATTTCAAGTTTCCTATTCAAGCTGTTTTTAGGGTCTTTCTATTCAAGCTGTTTTTAGGGTCTTTCCATTCAAGCCATTATCCTTGATACTATTATTCACAGACAGGCAGCAGACAAGGTTCACATCAGTGGCACATTGAACATTATGGCATGTGATTACAACACAGGTAGGGATGAAGAACTGATTAGAATACCAGGAAGGTAAAATCCACAAGATAACAATGCATGTCTGTGTAACAATATGTCTACACAGAAATGTATTGCAGGGGATCAGTGAAAAAGTTCTTCACCAGACAATAGAATATCTAAAGAACACTGAGGGACGGTTTGGCACACAGAGCACAGTGTTTCTATTTCTGTTGTACTTGTAGGTGGCATGTTGGATTGGATATTAAAATATCTATGTCACTGCATATCATGAAAAACTTCATTTAAATTACAACTAAAATCTGTTCCTCTGGTTACTAGATTTAATCTTATTGAAGCCATTAATACTGACTAGTCCCCTTAGCTGATAAGGATACTTCTGTAAATTTATATTCATCTTACTTAAAATTAGGCCGCCTACACTGTAACTGATATAATCTTGATATTATAGTTTACTTTACTCTCCTTAAACTCTATCCACTTCATCTTTGTAAACAGATATATTTCTTTGTTTGCGTACTCAGTCGCTCACTTGTTTCCAAATCTTTGTGACTCTATAAACTGCAGCCCACCAGGCTCTTTTGTCCATGGGATTCTCCAGGCAAAGAGTACTGGAATGGATTGTTATTTCCTCCTCCAGGGGATCTTCCTGACCCAGGGATAGAACTCGCATCTCCTGGGTCTCCTGCATTGCAGGTGGATTCTTTACCACTGAGCCACCTGGTTGGAATGTTCGTTTATTCTACACAGTTTCAGATATCGAATATGAGTGGAAGTCCATTGGAACAAAACTATAAAGCTTGTATCATCCCAAAGTTACCCCTAAGGAGCAGAAAAACAATTATACATATAAAATTTCACAAGCAGGGAATGTTCATTAAATATTTAAAGGAAGGACAAATTAAGATTCTCTCTCACCAATATACCCAATGTGTGAGCATGCTCAGTAACTTCAGTCATGTCTGATGCTTTGTGACCCCATGGACTGTAGCCCACAGCTCCTCTGTCCATGGGATTCTCCAGGCAAGAATACTGGAGTGGGCAGCCATGCCCTCCTTCAGGGGATAGTCCCTACTCGAGGATCAAACCTGAGTCTCCCATGTCTCCTGCATTGCAGACGGATTCTTCACACACTGAGCCACCTGGGATGCCCAATATGTCCAGAGTAGTTCAAAAGAGCATTTTAAGACTTCTATAAAATGTACCAAGAATTTCTGGAAGACAATTTTACCCAAAACACCATATATCTTTTATTATCCATTTTCTTTGCTATTTATAATCATCTAAACAATGGTATGATACCAAAATATAAAAGATCATATAGCTCAGCAATTTGTCACATCTTGTATAATGCTTCTAAACAGAATTTGCCAAATTTTGATCTTATCAGAAATCTAAGCTCAAATTTAAGACTCTTTGCTTTCAGCAGATCTCATTTTGATCTTTCTGAGCCCACTGTGCTACATGGTACACATGAGTCACCACTTTTGCAAGATACAGCCTGCAGTAGGAGTCGTGAGCTCAGCCAACAGACTATAATTACATTATTCAGTGATCTGCAGCATGTGCCTCAAGCAACAGCTCAACATGCCACTAGTGGCCATGAAGGCTGGAAAGCAATGAACAAAAATTAAAGCAGAGAAAAATAAAACCAAACGTAAAACTTTCTTTTGCCCAATGGGGTTCAAGTTAGAATTAAAGTTGCAACATCCAAAATCACATTCGACTTCAAATTTGGGTAATAGCAAGAATCCAACAGAAAATTACATGTTGAAACTATTTGAGGTTGTGGATAGTTGAAGGAATTTTAAACTACTGTCACCTAAGCCAAAAACAGAGCCATTTTAACTCATGGCGGCTAGTCTGCCAATTTCAAACTTGAAACGTTGAAATATAAATAATGCCTAAAAGGGGGCAATTTAACAGAAGTAATCAATATTTGATTTATACAAGGAGCATTATCCCCTACCAGCCAATAACTGCTGCTGCTAAGTCGCTTCAGTTGTGTCCGACTCTGTGCGACCCCGTAGACGGCAGCCCACCAGGCTCTGCCATTCCTGGGATTCTCCAGGCAAGAACACTGGAGTGGGTTGCCATTTCCTTCTCCAATGCATGAAAGTGAAAAGTGAAAGTGAAGTCGCTCAGTCATGTTCAACTCTTCTCGACCCCATGGACTGCAGCCTAGCAGGCTCCTCTGTCCATGGGATTTTCCAGGCAAGAGTACTGGAGTGGGTTGCCATTGCCTTCTCCGAGCCAATAACTAGATTTCTGAATACAGCCAGGTAAGCATATACTGTTACCAAAAAGTTATTCATCAATTTTTAAAATTTATGTAAATTTGGCCAAAATATTTTGGGTTTTCCATAACACCATACAGAAGAACCCCAATGAACATTTTGCCCAATGCAATACACATGCATATACATATGCATATATATTATGCATATATAATAATATTACATTACTAATCAAAAGAAATACTCATCTGCTTAAATCAGCCAGCAGCCTAGTAGAACTAGTCACATATATACACATGTTTGTCCTTGGTTGTGTCCAGCTCTCTGAAATCCCATGGACTTCTGCCTGCCAGGCTCCTCTGTCCATGGAGTTCTCCAGGCAAGAATACTGGAGTGGGTTGCCATTCTCTCCTCCAGGGGATCTTTTCAATACAGGGATCAAACCCAGGTCTCCTACATACCAGGCAGATTCTTTACCAACTGAGCCACCAGGGAAACCCCACATATATACACATACATATATATATCGCTAAGTTGTGTCCAACTCTTTGTGACCCCATGGACTGCAGCACTCCAGGCTTCCCTGTCATTCACTATCTCCCAGAGTTTGCTCAAACTTACATCCATTGAGTCGATGATGCCATGCAACCATCTCATTCTCTGTCACCCTCTTCTCTTTCTGCCCCCAATCTTTCCCAGGGTCTTTTCCAAAGAGCTGGCTCTTCACATTAGGTATAATAATATTACAATATAAATCAACAGAAATACTCATCTACTTAAATCAGCCAGAAGCCTAGTAGAACTAATCATGTGTATCAGTGCAGATTTCAAACATGGGCAAAGGAACAACCTTTGTTTGCAGCATAAAAGAAAACTCTGCCTGGTTGGAACACTGCCATACCACTAAGTGATCTATTGATAACTTGTGGTTCAAAATACTGCCATCATCAGATTCCTTCCTTTGGTAGTACTGTACATACGTTGATGTTAAGATAACATGTACACTTCATGTGCAAGATATAATGAAAGCAGAAACTGCTCCCTCAATTTAACCAGTAGTTATTTATGAATGTTGAGCTGTGCAAAATTGTGGTTATTTGCAGATCCTCATTAATAACACCTCAGACTATTTCTGCAAAGGCAAATGCACTTTGACATTCAATATTTTTTCTTCTCCATTATTTGAATTCCCTCTGAATAGAAGTAAAAAATAGGTAATTGTACCCATGGTTCAAATAGCAATACAGTTTATTTTAGAACTGTTTGGCGAGTCAATGGGTTCTTTGTCAGCTTCAGTGTTCGAAGAAATAAAATTGCTTCTTTTCCCACAATATAAAATGCCAGAATGGTGTTACTTTCCTCAAGGAGATTGTGCAAAAGATAGTTCTATGATTAAAAATCCGTTAAGTGTTTCAGACTCTACCAATGAAATTTAGTTGCTCTAAGAGAAAAAGAAAATCTATAAAACATTAGAAGCAGGGATAGATAACACTGGAAAATTACAGCCTCAGTAACAGTCTAGATAGAATCAGCACAAAACTAAATGCTTTCCTTTTGTAATATTAGTTTCAATTTAAGTTCCACATGAAGCATTTGGGGGTGTTCATCAAAGAACTGCTTAGTCAAAGTGTTTGAAGGATTATAGACACGATTATAAACAAGGTCAAGTGTCTAGGCAGCACCTTGCCCCCCACCATATTATGGTCCTTCATCCCTTCACAACCTCCAGGGCTCGATTCCATCCTTATCTGCCTAATGTCTCACAATAGATCTCATCACATACGTTTCTGTCTCTGAAGATACCATTTCTCCAAGTTATTGTTTGTCTGTCTTCTTCTTCATGAAAACATCCATGACCTGAACTCTGTTCCCAAAGAACATGTGGGTGAAATTCAACTTCCAGCTTCTTTCATTCATTTACTCTGTCAAAGAAACTGTGATTAAGATGAAAATTTTCCTTGTTCCAATAAAGATATTTATGAATTTAGACTATATAAACTACGTACTTATTACTATAGACATTCTTTTAATGGCTTAATAGCCATCATGAAGGTCTTCCCAGATGGCTCAGTGGTAAAGACTCTGCCTGCCAAACAGGAGAGGTGGGTTTGATCCCTGGGTTGGGAAGATCCTTGGAGAAGGAAATGGCAACCCACTCCAGTATTCTTGCCTGGGAAATCTCAAGACAAGAGGAGCCTGGCAGGCTACAGTCCCTGGGGTGAAAAAGAGCCAGACACAACTTAGTGACTAAACAACAACAACAAGCCGTCGTGAAACTATAGTCTGGAGAGAACTGTCTCTTATTCATCTGTGAATGGTGCCTAGTATTAGCACATGGGAGTCACTCAGAAAATGTTGCTTGAACTTAACTGAATTGCCTCCAATTTAGTCCAAAATTTTGTATCATTGATAAAGAAACTTTGCCCTTGGTAATTGTTAATACTTCTGACAGAGTAAAAATTTTAAGGTTTACTAGATGGTTTGGAAGAATCATTAACTATCAAGATAGTTACCCTGTAACTCTCTGAAGAACACATGACTTAGCTACCCTCCATAAAGGATAGTTGACATTGTACGCATTGCAGCTTGTAATACTTCCACATCTGTTCATATGACTTCAATTCTGAAAACTTATAGTTGAACTATAAGTAAACAATAAGTTGAACAATATTGTTCAACTATAAGTTGAATAAGTATAACTTATTGTTATTTATTCTCTTATAACTTATTGTTATAATAAGTTATAGTAAGTTATAATAACAATAACTTATTGTTATTTATTCTCTTTATCCACTTGCTTAATGCATGCAGTGTATAAGAGCCTGCAAGTAGCAGACTTTGATTCCAGTCACTCTGAGGGATGACTTCTTAGCTACCAGCTCACCCCTCCATTGCCATAAATTGCTTATATATATGCTAGTACACCACACAACTAGTATCTAGGTTAGATACTACACACAGACACACACATGCCCTCTGTGTTAGGGTTCTCCAGGAGTTGATGATGGACAGGGAGGCCTGGTATGCTGTAGTCCATGGGGTCGCAAAGAGTCGGACGTGACTGAGCGACTGAACTGAACTGAGAGAAACACAACCAACCAAACACAAACACAACCACATACAATGCATATATATATATATACACACAATGCCTTCACAGAAACACTTAGAATCATATTTAACCAAATATCTGGGTACTGTAGCCTAGCCAAGCTGGTGGATAAAATTAACTATCACAAACTTAAAATGTTTGGGTTCTCCTATACTTCATTAAAAGATGAAAAAACTTAATTTTGTTCATATAACAAAACCCTTCATGAGTCTTCCTATAAAGATGCCCCAAATCTCCCTGGTCATCATTGACTGATATGGAGCTCAGGAAAAGGACAATATATGGCTTTGGTTCCATATCATCATTTTGATGGAAATACCTTTAAAGGCAAACACACGAAGCTTGTAGAATTAAGTTGCTAGCATAAAGACTGTCATATTTTATGATACATACTAGAAGAGTCTGCTCTTCTCATAACATTTGTTTCTTAACTAGCTGCAATAAAACTTCTTTATTATAGAGTTCATAAAGCATTTTCACCTCCTAAATTCACTTCTTAAAGTAGCCATTAAGTGCCAACAATGTACCCATTTGTAATGCTATTAATAGCAATTATGATGCCATCTGTAGCCAGCAAGAGGGTGAGATGCAGTGAGAATGTTATCCTAAAGAACTTATACACTGTAGTCTTCTCAGTGATGGTAGAATTCTCTGCTCTATATACAGAGCCAGAAAATATAAAGCTTTGTCCTTCCAGTTTAATTTATAAAACATGTTTTCTCTGAAGATACAAAATCTAGGTAGGAAAGATATGTAAGGTGATTCTCACCACCCTCAGCCATTTGCCTCAAATGTCCCTCTGATCATGTCAAGTGACTGTTCAAAAAAAATCTTTGATAGAGTCTCCCGGTCAGCAAACTATACCAGATCCAGTCTGTGACCTGTTTCTGTGCAGCTTGAGAGCTAAAAATGGGTTTTACATTCTTAAAATGTTGTTGAAAAAGAATACCAAAGAAGCTATCTGACAGAGAATTCTTGTGAATACAGAGTCTAAAATATTTCCTGTCTAGCCTTTTACAGAAAAAGTTAAGAAGTTTGCCAACCCTTGGTTTAGAAGATGAAGTACAAAACCCGTAGTGTGATGTTTAAGTCCTCCCACATTCTGAAGACCAGCTGATAGACTAACCATCCTTCAAGCGTTTGCTGTCTTGGTGCATCCTTCTTTTCCTCTCCTGTTATCTAAATTCAGCTCTCCATCAAGATGATGCCCAAATTCATCTTCTCCATGAAACTTTATCATGCTGCTCGATTTTGCAGTAATCTCTCCTTGGAACTCTTGACAGACACCAGTACTTGCTATACTCACTGATGATCTTGCTTCTTTTTGTACACGTTTTAATTTAAACTTATCTTCCGAACAAGAATATGATTCCTTGACAGTGTTGTGCAGATATTAGTATCAGCAAGTCCTAAAGAATTTCTAGGTTCCATAAGTCTGATTTCTTTTTTGTCAATAACTAATCACCATCCTTCATGAGCAAGTACTATTTCCAAGTGTCACCAAACCTACACATAAATTTTTTTCATTTAATTCTCACAAAATATTAGGTGATAGCATAATTCTCTTATTTTTATACACAGACTGGTATTAAAGAGAATAGAGGGGTTCCATTCTCCGTACACAAGAGAGCACAAAAGCCAGGGTGGAGTGGGAAAAATAGATTGAGAGAGAGCGTACTTTCCCCTAGATTATACAATAGAATTGTTTCTAGAAATAGTAGAATCAGAGTAAGGAAACTTTATGAAGATTTTGTTGGTGAAAGGACTTCCCTAGTAGCTCAGTTGGTAGAGAATCTGCCTGCAACGCAGGAGACCCAGGTTCAATTCCTGGGTCAGGAAGATCCCCTGGAGAAGGAAATGGCAACCCACTCCAGTATTCTTGCCTGGGGAATTCCATGGACAGAAATAGTAGAACTGCAGTGAGGAAACTTTATGAAGATTTGGTTGCTACTTAACATTTAAAACATTCAGTCAACAAAAATGGAAGTAATTCATGAGCTCTAGATTCTGTGAGGAAGATAAATTTGACAGAAGTCCTTCATTATATTGGATTTAAGTAATATGTTGGATCTGACACCAAAAGTATAGGCAATAAAAGTATAAAGAGATAAATCAAGCCAGGGTGACAGGGATACACATGGCAGCCAGATCCTAAGGCTCTCCATCTAGGGACCACCGTGAAGGTCCTTGTTCGGGACCCTGCCTCTAAGGAGTGGAAGCCAGGGCCTCCACTTTCTATCCCTTTCTTCTCCGACCAGTACCGGCAAGGGGTTGTCGCCGGCTTCCACATCCAGGATGCAGAACTATAAAGCAATGGACAAAATACAAGAGGGAACGTTTTCTGAAGTTACTAAGATGCAGAACCTGAGAGATGGAAACTGCCATCATGTAAACAAGTGAAACAGCATTTTGAAAGCATTGAGCAAGTGAACAATCTGCGAAGGATGCAAGCACCGAGACGCCTCAATCCACACCCAAACATTCTCACGCTGCACAAAGAGATTTTTGACAGAAAATCTGGTTCTCTTGCACTAACATGTGAACTTATGGACATGAATATTTACGAGGGAGATGACACCCGTTATCAGAAAGAAAAAAAAAAATACGCATTATATGTACCAGTTGTGTAAGTCTCTGGATCACATACCCAGAAATGGAATATTTCACAGAGATGTAAAACCAGAAAATGAAGCAGGATGTCCTGAAATTAGGGGACTTGAGGTCGTGCCAGAGCGTGTACTCTAAGCAGCCTTACATGGAGTACATCTCCACCCGCTGGTACCAGCCCGAGTGTCTCCTCACCAATAGCTTCTACAGCTACACAATGGACCTGTGGAGTGTGGGCTACAAGCTGTACAAGATGGGCAGCCTGTAGCCTCTCTTCCCCAGAGCCAACGAGCTGGTCCAGATCTCAAGGAGCCACGATGTCATGGGCACGCCTGCGGAGAAGACCCTCACCAAGTTCAAACAATCCAGAGATATGAGTTTTTATTTTCCTTTTAAAAAGGGATCAGGGATACCTCTACTGACAACCAACCTGTCCCTGCAATGGCTCTCCCTCCTGCACGGAAGTGGTGGCCTATGAGCCTGACGAGAGAATCACTGGCCACCAGGTCCTGCAGCACCCTACTTCCAGGAGCAGAGGGCTGCTGAGAAGCAAGCTCTGGCCAAGGACAGGCGAAAGGCTGTCTTCTCTGAGCGCCCCATGGCACCAGAACTACTCAGCAACACCTGGCAGATGGCACAGGAGGGCCAGAGGCAGAAACAGCCCCTCCCCGAGGCCTAAGGAGGACCAGCCCCGGAGACAGGGACCCACCTACCTGATGGAGCTGCCCAGGCTCAAGCTGTCGGGAGCAACCAAGCTAGCCTCATACTCCAGCCCAGCACTGCAGTCAGTGTTCGCCCGAAGGTACCACTGCTGAGACCCCTGAAGCGTGTCGGTGGAGCCCAGAAGACAGACATGCAGAAGGACACCAAGCCCAGCCTGAAACAGTACCACCTGCCCATGACAGAGCAGAGAGGTGGGGGCTACTGAGTGCTGCGGCTCCCTGCTTGGGATGCACCTGTGCCAGGGAACAGGGCCGGGGACTCCCGGGGGCCTGGGGTCCTGTCCCAGGAGAGACCCCCGTCCCCGGACCTGCACCACCACCTCGGCCTGGAGCTGCAGGCTGGAGGCAGCCATATCCAGAGGGCAGCTTTACTGTGTGTTCCAGTCTACTACATTTGTAAAACCACCTCATTCTAGGGTTTTATTTCATTTTCGTAATGTAAGGATTTGGGGCAGGGAATATTTTGTAATTTTTGTACGAATCAGAACAGAGAGATTATACTGTATTATGTATTATTTAGGCTGGTTTCACCAAGGGCTCCGCTGGCCTGCAGTCCATCAGCGATAGTGTTTAGCACAGTTCTGCTTCCAGATTATACCCCTGGAGACCCCTGATTTTATTAAAGAATAAGATGTCAAAAAATAAAAAATAAAGAGATAAACAGACTCCATCAAAATTAAAAAGTTCTATGTATCAAAGGACACAATGGACAGAGTGAAAAGGCAACCTATGGAATGGGAGAGAATATTTGCGAATTATATACCTGATAAATGGTTACTCTGCAGAATATGTAAAGGATGACCAGAACTAAACAGAAAACAAACAACTCAGTTAAAAAGTGGTCAAGAGGCTTGAAGAGACGTTTCCCCAAAAAAGATACACAAAAATGACCAAGAAGCCCAAGAAAGGTTGCTCAAATCATCTGTTGTTCAAATCATCACACATCCTTGCTGCTGCTAAGTCACTTCAGTTGTGTCCAACTCTGTGCAACCCCATAGATGGCAGCCCACCAGGCCCTGCCGTCCCTGGGATTCTCCAGGCAAGAACACTGGAGTGGGCTGCCATTTCCTCCTCCAATGCATGAAAGTGAAAAGTGAAAGTGAAGTCGCTCAGTTGTGTCCGACTCTTAGCGATCCCATGGACTGCAGCCTACCAGGCTCCTCCGTCCATGGGATTTTCCAGGCAAGAGTACTGGAGTAGGGTGCCATTGCCTTCTCCTCACACATCCTTAAGGAGATGCAAATCGAAACAACAGTGAGATACTGCTCATTGATGGCTAGTGTCCAAAAACAAACAACCAAAAAACAAGTGTCAGCGAGGATGTGGTGAATCTGGACTCCTTGCTCACTCTTGGTAGGAATGTAAAATTATGCAGTCTCTGTAGAAATCAGTATGATGGTTCCTTAACAAATTAAAAACAGAACTACCGTATGATACAACAATTCCACTTCTGGGTTTATGTCCCCAAATGAATGAAAGCAGTCTCCAAGAGACATGTATACACTGTTTATATCAGCATTTTTCACAATAGCTAAAAGAAGGAAGCAGCCCAAGTGTCCATCAACAGATATAAACAAATAAACAGATATAAACAAATAAACAAAATGTGGTCTATACATGCAATGGAATATAATGCGGCCTTAAAGAGGAAGGAAATTCTGACATATTCTGCAACATGGATGAACCATGTGGATATTATGTTAAGTGAAAAAATCTAGTCACAGAAGGGCAGAGAAGGTATGATCGCCCTGATGTGAAGTATCTGGAGTAGTCAAATCCATAGAGAGACAAAGTAGGTTGGTGGTTGGGAGCGGTTGAATAAAGGAAGGGGGAAATTGTTTACTCACTCCAGGGTTTCAGTTTTGCCAGGTGAAAAATGATTGGAGATTGTACAACAATGTGAAGACACTTTGCAGAACTGAACTGTACACTTGAAATGATTTGGATGACAAATTTTATGTTCTGTATATTTTTAATAAAAACAGATTTCACAGAAGTCTTGTCCTGAAGGAATATTCACCACTTTAACAAAACAAAGTGGCTATATGAGATGGTGAAATCATAAGTACAACCTAAGATTTCTAAAATGGGCCATATGCCCAGGCACCTGAAAGAAGTTAGAATCTGCTTGTTTTTCACACCTGTGGAAATGCAGAAATGTTCATGTGTTCTCCAGTAAGGTTAAAAAATTGCAGCTTTAAAAAAGTCTTCTTTTCCCCAGCAAATAGTGGCTATGCGCTTGCATGAAAGTATAAACATGATCTCATGATTTAATCAATTCACCTCATTTTTTAAAAATCTTTTGCCTTTTACAATATAATAGAGACACTATGCAGAAATCCAAGTTTTTGTTATTGTTCAAGGAATTAACTTAGCGCACGAATGGAAACTAAATAGTAGTTGGCATTTGTCAATTTCCTCCAGGTGACTTCACAACGGGGACTTGAGCTGCTGCTGGGCATCATTAGTCATTAGGTGTGTCAAATAATTTCTCATCATTAGTTAATTCAAATTTCCATGCCACAAAATAATCAGATTATCAAATTGGTGTTCTGTGCAAAACACAAAGGCTTATTGAGATTCAGAAAGGGCTTCATTTCTACTTGAATAAAACTTTTAGGAAAGTTGGAGAGATAGTTCTATACATGAAAAGTTAAATAGCAACACAACACTGAAAATATAAAGAAAACCAGGAAAGGGAGGTCTTAAGGACGTGAGTGTTTAAATACAGAGATTACCAATAAAGGGCTGTGGTTTTTGCAGAGACCTCGAAAAGATTTGCAAAGACTTACAGACGAGAATATATGAGAACAAAGTTCTCAGCTGAGAGTAGTTGGCTCCCCTGAAGATGCTGAGCAAGGCAGGCTTGGCAGTATTTTTGGCTGTCACAGTTGGGCGGGGGAGCGCTACTGGTGTCTCATGGCTAGACGCCAGGGATGCTGCTAAACATCCTATGATGCACAGGATTGTTCCCCACAAAAAAAAATAATTATCTGGCCAAATGTCAGCAGTGCTAAGGTTGAGAAACCCTGGACTAAAGCTAAGCTGTTTTCATAAAAGGGATTTTACTAAAGTGCTAAAGGATGAAAGAGAAAAGATATGACAGAGGGAAGTAAAGAATCATGAATACAAAGAACTAAAGGGCAGAAGCATTAAGGAGTGCTAAGTGGATCAGTTTAACTTGAGTGAAGGGCTTTATACAGGCGTGGCCAGTCTTTAAATACAGGCTGGAAAGAGCATATGAGATAGCTCTGCTATTATGAGATGTGAGACTTGGAACAATCATTTGTGTCCTTGGAGCCCGACTTTTCTTATCTATAAAATGAAGATAACATTTACCTCCTGTATTGGTTGTCAAGGTCAAACCAGATAACATAAAAGTGCCTCCTGTGCTGGAAAGACAATAGGAGAAGATACATAGGAACAAGGAAAAGTCAACCCTTTCAATTATCTAAACTGCATGGATTATTGGGGTTCAATTTTCAGTTACTAATTGAAATGACTAATTTTCAGTTACTACCACAATCAATTTTCAGTTACTACCAGATCATGGCATCTGGTCCCATAACTTCATGGGAAATAGATGGGGAAACAGTGGAAACAGTGTCAGACTTTATTTTGGGGGGGCTCCAAAATCACTGCAGATGGTGACTGCAGCCATGAAATTAAAAGACGCATACTCCTTGGAAGAAAAGTTATGACCAACCTAGATAGCATGTTCAAAAGCAGAGACATTACTTTGCCAACAAAGGTTCATCTAGTCAAGGCTATGGTTTTTCCAGTGGTCATGTATGGATGTGAGAGTTGGACTGTGAAGAAGGCTGAGCGCCGAAGAATTGATGCTTTTGAACTGTGGTGTTGGAGAAGACTCTTGAGAGTCCCTTGGACTACAAGGAGATCCAACCAGTCCATTCTAAAGGAGATCAGCCCTGGGATTTCTTTGGAAGGAATGATGCTAAAGCAGAAACTCCAGTACTTTGGCCACCTCATGCGAAGAGTTGACTCATTGGAAAAGACTCTGATGCTGGGAGGGATTGGGGGCAGGAGGAGAAGGGGACGACAGAGGGTGAGATGGCTGGATGGCCTCACTGACTCGATGGACATGAGTCTGAGTGAACTCCGGGAGTTGGTGATGGACAGGGAGGCCTGGCATGCTGCAATTCATGGGGTTGCAAAGAGTCGGACATGACTGAGCGACTGAACTGAACTGACTGACTGACCACAATCAACCGGAAGCTGATGAGTTAAGCTTTTATTATCTGTTTACATCCTTTCCTTCATTTACTCAACAGATATTAGGTTGGCCAAAGAGTTCCTTTGAATTTTTCTATAAGATCTTATGGAAAATCCCAATTTTTTTTTTTTTTTTTTTGCCCAACCCAATATTTCTTGTTCGTTTCAGGCAATGTTCCCTTTCCTTAATAGAGTCTTCAATCTCTTAGAGAAAAACAGATTTATTATTATTATTTTTTTGTGAAAGGAAGTCTTACAAGGCCTCTGAATGAATAACGTACAGGTGACTCCAAACTTGTAACTCGTTTCCTTAACAAGAAACATAAAGGGATCTTAAGTCTGGAGTCTCCTGTAATGATACTTGCAGTTTACCCTGGTCTCTGATATTACGGATACATCTGAGCTCTCCCTTACTATGACCAAATTTTCTCCGTGTGAGCTGAAAGCTCCTTTGCTGTTTCACCATGTTCGTGTGCACGCAAGCATGCTTAGCCACATCTGACTCTTTGCAGCCCCGTGGACTGCAGCCAGCCAGGCTCCTCTCTCCATGGAATTTTCTAGGCAAGAATACTGGGGTGGGTTGCCATTTCCTCCTCCAGGATTTCTTGCTGACCCAGGAATCAAACTGTGTCTCCTGCTTTGGCAGGCAGATTTTTTCCCACTAGTGCCACTTGGGAAGCCCAATCTTTGTTCTTAAATACATACAGACTTTCTCACATACAGAGTACCTTTGTTAAAATCATTGCCTGATTCAATGGTATATAGATTGCTCCCATTGCCAAGACAATTTTTTATAAATAGCCCTGGCTGTGACCACTGTCCACATGGAGTCCTGAGGCTGCAGTACACAAGCGTTAGTCGTCACTTCCAGTACAGGGTGTAGCCTTGAATGTGGAAAGGTAGATGGCAGAGAGAACTTGAGATATCATGAACTGCCTAAAACAGAGCTGCCTAAAAGAGCTCCCTGAGGGCACAGAATAGAAAATAGTCAACACTGGCCAAAACAAGTAGGAAATGATGTCATTTGGAGTGTTTGAGGTAAGAACTGAAAGATGAGTAGGTGCATGCATGCTAAGTCACTTCAGTTGCAGTTGCATTCAACTCTTTGTAACCCTATGGACTGTAGCCCACAGGCTCCTGTCTTTGGGATTCTCCAGGCAAAAATACTGGAGTCGGTTGCTATGCCCTTCTTCAGGAGATCTACTCGACCCAGGGATCAAACCTGTGTCTCCTCTGGCTCCTGCCCTGCAGGCAGATTCTTTACCACTGAGCCACCGGGAAAGTCCAAGTAGGTGCTTGACAGACAGACAAAGGAGGGGCAAGTATTCTAAGCAGAATCAACAGCTTTCAGATTGAAGATTTATAGGAGGAAGAAGGCTTAGAATAGGTGGAATGCCACAGGTGGCTCCCCATGGCTGGATCATGAGGGAGGTGGGTGAGTGGAGAGGTCACAGAGGCCTGAATACAAGGCCAGGTGAGCCACACACATGGGTTTGGATTTTTGTAAGGTTATGATGAGTTATTAAATAATCTTACAGAAGAAGGTAATATCATATTTGTGCTTTTAGAAAGCCCCTTTGGCTGCAGTGTGCAAGATGAACTAGAAAAGGCAAGACCAAAGAATAACTGTTGCAAATATCAGCAGAACCATTTCTTGACTTCCATACTTGAGCTTGTGACCTATGTCTTGAAACAAATTAGATGACAAAAATGGGGTCCCCTGAACACAACGTTATCTTGCGAGAGGCAATATTTCTTGCTTAGTGTTTTAGTTCAGGGTCCTCCGGAGAAAAGGAAGGCACAGGATTGACAGATGATAGTGAAAGATAGATAGGTAGATGATAGATTTTAAGAAGTTTATTTCAACAAATTATTCTAAGAAATTTGCGCAAATGATTAAGGAGGCTGGCAAATCCAGAATCTACAGGGTAGGCCAACAGGCTGGAGTCCCAGAGAAGGGACAGTCCTGCATGTCAAGTCAAAGGCCTTCAGGCTACAGATCCAGGAAAGAGCAACAATGCAGTTCATGTCTAAAGGCCTTCAGGATGGAGACACAGGAAAGAGCCCATGTTGCACTTCAAATTCAAAGGAAGTAGTAGGAATGGAGAAGTGGCCGTTAACTAGATATGGGCTTGTTTGGCCAGATATTTCTGAAGCTAAATTCTCTGCACTGTGGCTTAGGGATCACGAATATGAATTTAAATGGAAGAAGAGCCAGACACATAGACAGTCACAGTTACAAGCCTTAATAACCTCCCTCTTCCTTTTTTTAACATCAAGGATAGTCTGACAGTTTAGGATGTCCTAACCAAATAGGTGTGTCTAGTCAAGGCTATGGTTTTTCCAGTGGTCATGTATGGATGTGACAGTTGGACTGTGAAGAAAGCTGAGCACAGAAGAGTTGATGCTTTTGAACTGTGGTGTTGGAGAAGACTCTTGAGAGTCCCTTGGTATGCAAGGAGATCCAACCAGTCCATCCTAAAGAAGATCAGTCTTGGGTGTTCTTTGGAAGGAATGATGCTAAAGCTGAAACTCCAATACTTCGGTCACCTCATGTGAAGAGTTGACTCATTGGAAAAGACTCTGATGCTGGGAGGGATTGGGGGCAGGAGGAGAAGGGGACGACAGAGGATGAGATGGCTGGATGGCATCACTGACTCAATGGACATGAGTCTGAGTGAACTCCGGGAGTTGGTGATGGACAGGGATGCCTGGCGTGCTGCAATTCATGGGGTTGCAAAGAGTCAGACACGACTGAGCAACTGAACTGAACTGAACCAAATAGGATGTATCTGGGTACCAGTAAAAGTGAATTCTTCATTATTCTCTGTACACAGTAATGTGATCACAGGTAAATGATCCTGTTAACTAAGTCAATTTTTTTTTTAAATAGGTGCTTATTTAAAACATGAGTTATTATTGTTCTCCCAAGGCCTAATTCTCTGCCCATACACAGTAAGTCTTTCTCAAGTAAGTTACTTAAGAAATTCTTTCCCATCATTGGTAATTAACTTTTTGGAAAGCCAATCTTAACATATACAGTATTGCGTACAGTCTACATTCATGATTCTCTATTAATGAACAGATATAATCAAAATAATGCATTAGAGACCATTAAACCTTTCAGATAATTTTTTTTTGAGATTGTTGTCAGTATTCCAGCAAGGATAATTAGAAACTAATGAGGATAGTGACAATAGAAAGAGAAAAAAAAAAATAGGACCAACGGAAAAGACATTGCAAAGCTCAGATAGAACCTGGTGACTTAACACAAATGAAGGGACGATTACCCTGAAAACAGGAAATAACAAAAACAGTGGGTCAAATATATTGGGGAGAGTTCTACTTTATAAATGCTAACTTGGTATTTCCAAAATCTTATCCAGGAGGAAATGTTCAAGCTATAGAGTAGAAGCAGCCTAGGATCAAGAACCAGAATTTGAAATAAAATATTTTTAAATGAAATTAATATGGAAGAAAGCTACAGATTTGGAAAATCTCTGAAAGACGAGCTAATAGAGAAAAGAATAAAACTGAAGATGAAAATAATCTGTCATATCTTTAGGAATAGAGAGCAGAAAATTAGATAGAGAAGGAGCAATTAAAAACTAGAGCAAGGGACCACAGTTTGAGGTTGAGAGAAGAAAATTTCACTTGACCTTGTTTATACCTCCCTTAAATTGGCCAATTTATCCAAGATGTCACCCCAATTCTCCTTTTATTTACATCAACATTTTTAGAAAATAAACATTTTTACCATATGTCCTAATAGCTGACATCCACTTGAACTTCTACCCATTGCATAGGAGCCATATCCCAACCACTCCCTTGAAAGTGCCCTCTAAAATCTCAGGGTGTCTGCTGGCTAAAATCTAATTGGTTTTCAAATTTTTTTCTTACTTTATTTCTCTGCATTCTTTGGCACTATAGACCACACCTTTATTTTAAAATATTTCTTAACTTGGTTTATTAAAACCAATAATTTCTAGATTTCTAAACACTGGGGCAAAGGAATTTCTCAATCTCTGTCTTGTTCTTTTAGTTCTTTGACTCTAAATACATTCTCCACATTTCTTTCAACTCACCTCTTTTATTTTTAGCAATCCCTAGGCAGTTTCTCTTATACATATGAATTCAGTCTATAGAATGTGATGACCCCCAAGTCTCTTTTTTTTCTACTCAGATCTTTCTTCTCATCTCTGACCAATAATATTTCATTGCCCACAAGATATGTCCAACTGGTGGACTCATAAACATCTACAAGTTTACATTCTTCAAACATAATGCAAATCCTTCCCCAAATCTGCCATTCTTCCACTGTTTCCGGTCTTAAAGGGCCTCCTTCTATCCAGTGGTCTAAGCTAGAAACCTAAGAGTCATTTTAGGTTCCTCTATCCTCCAATTGGTCTTCCCTGGTGGCTCAGAGGTTAAAGAGTCTGCCTGCAATGTGGGAGACCTGGGTTTGATGCCCGGGTTGGGAAGATCCCCTGGAGAAGGCAATGGCAACCCACTCCAGCACTCTTGCCTGGAGAATCCCATGGACGGAGGAGCCTGGTGGGATACAGTCCACAGGGTCGCAAAGAGTCGACATGACTGAGAGACTTCACTTTCATCCTCCAATTAGCATAATGAAGCATAGAGTTGGGCATGAATTCTTGACTATCTAAGTCTTTTTTAATTACCCCCTTTTTTGCCATTTCAACCGCCATTACCCTACTTCAACATAGTTATCTCTTATCTAGAATCCTGCAATGAGCTACTAACTGATCAATCTATTTCTTATTTTACCTTAGATCTCTGTATCACTCTGCTTCTCCATGTCTTTCTCCAATATGCTCACCCCAAATACATCCACCCTACTGATCTAAAAGGTTTCATGTCATAGCACTCACATACTTGGAAAATTCTTTTCATAACCTACAGAAACAAATTTCCAACATAAATTCTTCCATGACGTGGCTTCTGCCTATCTCAAATAATCATATTGCTCAGCCTCAGATCCCTGTACTGTACATAGTCATTCAGTCATGCCCGACTCTTTGAGACCATATTGGCTGTAGCCCACCAGGCTCCTCTGTCCATAGGGATTCTCCAGGCAAGAATACTGAAGTGGGTTGCCATCCCCTCCTCCAAGGGATCTTCCCCCACCCAGAGATCGAACCCAGGTCTCCCGCATTGCAGGCAGATTCTTTACCATCTGAGCCACCAGGGAAGCGCATATATCCAGACAGAATTCCCCTATACCCTGAAATTCCCAGCCAAGCTTCCATTAACAAAGCCCTTTCTTTGCATGGAACATTTTCTCCTCGTGTCACAATTCTCTTTTGTGACCCATGTCACCATTCCCTCCTCAGTTCAAATGTTACACTCCTCTAGTACCTACTGCATGCCAAGGACTGTACTCAATGCCAGGACTATAAAAACAGTGGACTCCACGTGGTAAATAGCCAATGAATATGTTCTTAATGAAACTATAAAACAGAAACTAAAACAGGTTCAAAAAATGACTTCAAAATACAACAAAGTACATTGCAGAGGAACATGGCTGGTTCTTCCCTTGAGGAGTAGGGGATCAAGAAATGTGGTCTAGGAGCGATGACCACCTTAGAGTTCATGTTCGTCAAGTAAATAGAATTGGAAGAATAATTCCCCCACAGAAGATTAGCCTGAACCACAAAAGAGCATGGCATGCAAGAGGAAGTTGCAAATGCTTCCACTGGACTGGTACACAGAAAGTTACATGGAGAAGTGAAAAAGGCCCAGGTTGAATAGAAAGAGATGGAGAGGGAGCATTCAAAGATAACGCTGAAAAAGATGGTTGGCTGAAACCATGGAAGGATGTGGACCCAAGCATCCAATTACTAAGACAATAGGAAAACTGTATGGAAATAGTTTTCAAAGAAGGATGGGGTATGAAGGACAAACCAGAAGATTAGGTCACAGATGGTTGTGGGGGCCCTATAAGCAGAAGGTGAGCACGTGAATTCATCAGAAAAGATATGGTGAAGAGGAGAAACAGATGTGAGAACTATTAAAGAAGCAAACATGAATGAACTTACAGTAGACTGTGTGTGGTTTGGGGTGAGGAAGAGGGAAGGAGTCCATGTTGATTCCTGCTTTAATGAGTCAGGTGACTTGGTGGGTGTTACTATGACAATTCAATCTTTTTTCAGAAACAAAAAGTTTTATATTTTACTAGTGTCATTGTTTTTTGATTAACCACTGTTAATAAAGATAAGCATATTTGAACATGTCATTTTCTTGACTAGCAAACCTAAAGATTCCAACACATAACAGTCTTAGTTAATATTTATCAGTTGTATTATTTTACAAGTTTTCTCCTTGCTGCTAGCAAACACCAGAGGCATATTATTTTTTGAATTCATTCTTGAGTCTCCAAGGATTGGATTATTATATTCTACTTTTTTGTTTTCAAAAACAAAAATGTGAAACCACTTTCTCTTCTAAAAAAAATACAAATTTTAAGAATCTGTATTGATTAAATGTCTTTAAATAGCAACTTACCTGTGGTACATATCCCACTGACGAGAAAATCTGTGATTTTTTTGGTCACAATAAAAAACCGTACACTATTCCTTTCTACAGTGTTGGTTTAATTGCACAACTTGTTCTTTTTCCTTTTCAGTTAACAATGCCAAAAACATATGTGGTGAGTTACCAGCCAAAATAATTGAAATCTGGGATTCTTGGCTGCCAGTAGGGCAACACCAAACCTCAGGAGCTAACAAGAGGTGTCGATGATTCATTAACAAAACATAAAATTGTGAGATGGGTAGCTAAGCGTGCAGTAAGAGCCAATTACTGCGATTCATTCCACAAGTTTGCCTTTGGCTGGAACTGCCAGTCAGCAATCTCACCACCGGCTGCCATTCTCAGGAAAGTTGATGCTTGCGTATCAGAACATTTGGGTTATTTGCATGGAGGTGAAGGAGGCCAGTGGATTACAAAGGTCCCCTGCTTGTCATCACAATATGAATCTAGAGGGAAATTAGGTGAGATCTCTAGTGCAGAAAGTTCTACAATCTTCCATAGTAATGACAGACACCTTATGCTTTGAATGGCGGGTTTGTTTAAAGAACTTTCACACCCATTTGATCAGCACAAGTTGAATATTCATAAGTGTATGTACTCCTAAGTAAGTGTTAGAGATGACAAGGAAACTGATACTTAGGAATATTTAATGTCTTGCCCAGAATCCAGTTTCCCAATTCTAGCCCCTGTTCAGTAACCTAAATTAGCATTTCTATACAAGCACTCTAAATTTTGTTAGAACAGTAACTTGTTTATTAACACATCCCCAGCTTAATAGCTTTTGACATAAAAGGGAACTGCTTTTCAATCACTTCTATTCCCATGAAAAACAGTATTTATAATCTGTTAACATTTCATGTCATGTGCTAAAAAAAAGAGATCCCAATCCAGTTGCTGTCAGCCACCACTCCAGAAGGTAAAATGGAATACCCCCTATTGTTGTATTTCATGCCATGCCTGCTGCTTCACAACACAAAGCAAATAGAGAAGATTGATGATTATATAGTGTGGCCAGACAGACAAATGATGCAAATCAGACTAAACAACATCTCCACATATTACTTAGCAGTTCAAATATTTAAATTTCCTTCACACACCTTATTAATTTTCTATTTCCCCCTTTAACTTTCATCTGTAGATTTTACCTATTATAGATATTTTCCATTGAAATTATCTTTAATTATTTTTCTTTGTACATTAATTAAACATTTATTGAGTGCCCATTATCTTTCAGACACTGAATATCACTTGAAATGGAGTTAACTGGTATCTCGAGGTCATTGTAAGGTACAAGTTTAATAATGATTACCAAAGAACTCAAATACGCAAATAATTTAATTCCTACTGTTATTTTAATCTCCTGAAGGATGGCATGCCCAAATGTGACTCATGTTCTGTTAATAGATTATAAGAATATGCCTGAAAGTTATGTGTCTGTCACAAATTGTCTCCATGGATGAACATTAAAACTGAATGAAACTCTTGGGAAAAACATCCAAATGAAAAGTGAGAAGTCTTGTCAACCATCTGGAACTTTCCTACATGACGCCAAACATCCAGATTCTTGTTCAAATCTGGATGGGAATTAGCTATCATTTAGTTACAACTTAAGCTATTTTTTTTCAACATTCAGATGGTTCTTGTAAATATTGATTTCTAGACTGTTATGTATGCCTAAGACAGCATCTCATCAACAATATGAGGGTTTTAGTTTTAGTTTTGGTATTTCTGAACAAAAGCAGATCATTAACCAGTTTTGTAGTAACACAATAGGCAAGTGCTAATCCACTTGTAGAAGTGAAGTGAAGTGAAGTGAAGTCGCTCAGTCGTGACCAACTCTTTGCGACCCCATGGCCTGTAGCCTATCAGGCTCCTCCATCCATGGGATTTTCCAGGCAAGAGTACTGGAGTGGGTTGCCATTTCCTGCTCCAGGGATCTTCCCCACCCAGGGATTGAACCTGGGTCTCCCACATTGTGGGCACATCTTTTACTGGCTGAGCCACCAGGGAAGCCAAGGAAATGACAACCCACTCCAGTACTCTTGCCTGGAGAATCCCATGGAGGGAGGAGCCTGGTAGGCTACAGTCCATGGGGTCGCAAAGAGTCAGACATGACTGAGGGACTTCACTTCTTCACTTAAATCCACTTGTAAGGAAAGCATCTCAGCTGAAATTGTCATGTCTGAACTGAAGACTGGGTTTAACTTTTGTAGAAATATAAATGTAGAAGTTTAGACTGTCCTTTCTACCTTGTTTATAAAATAGAAAAAGATTAACATCTCATGTTTATGATTAACACTTGATAAACTTGATTAAACAGAGTTCTCTCATGAAGACATATTTTTGTCACCTCCTCCCATTAAAAAAAAAGTTTGAATGAATTGTTCAACAAATGTTTGATGTTGAATGTTGAGTTTCTAAAGTTCTTAAAAAATCAAAAGTTACCCTTGCTTCTGCTGCTGCTGCTAAGTCGCTTTAGTCGTGTCCGACTCTGTGTGACCCCGTAGATGCCAGCCCACCAGGCTCCCCCGTCCCTGGGATTCTCCTGGAAAGAACACTGGAGTGGGTTGCCATTTCCTTCTCCAATGCATGAAAGTGAAAAGTGAAAGGGAAGTCGCTCAGTTGTGTCCGACTCCTAGCGACCCCATGGACTGCAGCCTACCAGGCTCCTCCGTCCATGGGATTTTCCAGGCAAGAGTACTGGAGTGGGGTGCCATTGCCTTCTCCATAGTTCCACCCATAAATTTTCTGACAGATGATCTAATCGATATTTGGTATTTAATGTGATTTTTTTACCCTAATGTCAGGTAAGATTTTCCAGTAGAGAAGATGAGTGTTGAATTTCTTTCTCAAAAAGAATATATTCTATGTTTTCAGTGAGCTTCTTGCACTAACTTAAACTGTTTTTTCAAGGTAAATATTTATATTTTATTTGTATAGTATAGATTTTTAATAAAATAGAAATATTATCATGAATTTGCAAAATTAGTATTACCTGCTGCCTTAAAACAAAATGTATGATTCTAAGCAGAAATAAATTTCAACAGTTTTATTTATAAAATTTTATATATGTAGAAAACATATATATCAGAAAAATCTTAATGCTTTGCTGACATTGGTAAATCTAGAGTTCCTTTTTAATGTATATAATATTCCTTTGAATTTTATATAATTAATGGTGGTTTAGTCACTAAAAAGTCATGTCCAACTCTTGCGACCCCATGGACTGTAACCTTCCAGGCTCATCTGTCCATGGGATTCTCCAAGCAAGAACACTGAAGTGGGTTGCCATTTCCTTCTCCAAGCAGTTTTCCTGACCCAGGGATTGAACCCGGGTCTCCTGCACTGCAGGCAGATTCTTTACTAACTGAGCTAGGAGGGAAGCCCATATAATTAATACTGTCATTAATTCGATGGCATGAGTTAATAAATTTAACCAACTTAAGTGTAGCTTTGAAATTGATATCCTTTTGCCTCAAAGTTTCAAAATGAAATCATTTCTTCTAAAAGAGGTAAACCAGCTTGATCAACATGGATGCAAGTATTACAGGGAAATGTTTTCTTGATACTCAATGCAGTTGAAAGAAAGTGAAAGTGTTAGTCACTCAGTCGTGTCCAACTCTTTGCAGCCCCATTGACTATACAGTCCATGGAATTCTCCAGGCCAGAATACTGGAATGAGTAGCCTTTCCCTTCTCCAAGGATCTTCCCAACCCAGGGATCCAACCCAGGGATCCAATCCAGGTCTCTCGCATTGCAGGCAGATTCTTCACCAGCTGAGCCACAAGGGAAGCCCAAGAATACTTGAGTGGGTAGCCTGTCCATTCTCCAGCAGATCTTCCCAACACAGGAATAAATCCAGGGTCTCCTGCGTTGCAGGTGGATTCTTTACCAACTGAGCTATCAGGGAAGCCCTGGAACAGGTTCAGTTCAGTTCAGTTCGGTCACTCAGTCGTGTCCGACTCTTTGCAACCCCATGAATCGCAGCACTCCAGGCCTCCCTGTCCATCACAAACTCCTGGAGTTCACCCAGACTCAAGTCCATCGAGTCAAGCCCTGATACAGGCTAGGAATGTGAACCTACTTTTCAACTGCAAAGTTTTTGAAGTCTAAATATAGATCAAGTATTGTTGATGAAAATGTAGTGGCCAAACTGAGATGAGCAAGATGATCTATGTTCCACTTAGCATTTTTAGGTGTTATTGAAAAATTTACATAAATGCAATATTATATACACATGAGTACCTTGAATTATGTGCTCAAGTCCACTGTTAATTCCCCTTTTTAGCCCAAACATTAAAAAAGCTCACAGATGCTATCAAACTTGCAATGATTGCAAGAAAAATCTCAGATGTGGATTGGGCATTGGCATAAACTTAGCTAGTTGGCATCAGCATTAGTAACAGGTGGCAGAGCAGGCAGTGAAATTGCAAAGGCAGAACAGTTTGCATTTCCTGTGTCATCTCAACCTTTTTTTAGTAAGTAAGTTTAATTTTGGTAATTGGGAACAAATTTGTTTTTTTAACAGAACTCCCAAAACCCTAAAATATTTATTCATTATTATTAATATTTAAGTGCATATAGGTTTTTAACTTATCATTTGAGAAACAGTAATGGTGCCTTTACATATCCTGTAATAGTATACAATTTTTTTCACATGGCTCATTGTATTTTTCCCCACTACCAGGCATGAATCTGAGAGCGCAAAGAATAAAATCCAATTATATTAACAACTTATATCAACTAACTTCAAAGAATAAAATCTAATTATATTAACAACTTCTATCAACTAACTTCCTCATTGTTGTACACTTGATTTTAAAAAGTGTTGCCCCATTTTCGCAATGTCCCTACTACTAAAACTTTATTAATCCAAATAATTACCATTGCCAACTTCTAAAAAATATCTACTATATGATGTAAATTTTTGCAATTTTCTTTGGGAAACAATATTTCTATTTGGATTATGACTTACAATGTGTTTTAGATTTATTGTTTATATTTTTATTGAAATTAGAAACACAAGTAGAAAAGTCTTTAGTATTATGTAAGTATGATTAGAAGTAATGCCAATTATTCATAAAGATATGTGTTCCTTTTAATTTTAAGTCTAATAGTAAAGAAAAATAATTAATTGTTCTGGTCATGAAAAAGTGTAGGTTTTAGACTGAGATAAACTCTGCCTTTTATAATTCACTTATCTCTAAGTTTTACCTGAGTAAAAGATAGAATAGTTTTTATTTATAAGGCTGTGATAATAATTAAATGATTCTTTCTGAGGGCTCTGAGGGAAGGACCTGTTCCAGAACTCTCTCTTTATCCTGCGGGTGACCATCTTCCTCCTGTGTCTCTTCATATGGTCTTCTCTCTGTGCATATTACTATGTCCAAATTCCCCCTTTACATAATGACCCAGTCATTTCAGATTAGGATACCCACTACTGATCTCATTTTAACATGATCCTCTCTGGGAAAGACCCTATGGCCAAATAAGGTCACATTCTGAATTATTGGGCATTAAGACTTCAATATATGAATTTCAGGGATGGACACAGTTCAACCCATAACAGACACCAACTAAAAGGAACTTAACCTTGTTTAAGAGACCAAGAATCCAGACACTGTTATTGAACTGAACTTGGGTTCCCTCACACACCACACAGCAAAGCCAGTTTACTAACTCTTGGTTGTGGTGAAGGCAAGTACATGTTTATATGCATGGCACCAAGCAAGGAGAATCCCATGGACAGAGGAGCCTGGTGGGCTACAGTCCATAGGGTTGCAACGAGTTGGACACAACTGAAGTGACTTAACACACAGGCAAGGAATACAAGCTTCTTATGTTCAGAAGACTAGAACTCCCCTCTGTTTTTCAGGGAAGAGTTTTAAAGACAACCTATAGGGTGAGGCCTGAAGGGTTAGTGACTTTCATCTGATTGGTTGGTGGTGAAACACTGAGGTGATGTTTTAAGAATTCCAATCATCAAGCTTCTGATTTCAACGGGTCTAGGATCTACAGGTGCTTGTGGTCAGATGTAGTCACCAGCCTCCATCTGAGCTTGGTAACAACTCCAAAGTATCTGTCAGATTATGTATATCTCTTGAGGGGGAGCTTTGCTGTTGTTTAGCCACTAAGTCGTGTCTGACTCTGCGACCCCATGGACTGTAGCCCACTGGGCTCCACTGTCCATGGCATTTCCCAGGCAAGAATACAGGAGTGGGTTGCCATTTCCTTCTCCACGGGATCTTCCCCACCTTCAACTTCTGAATTGCAAGTGGATTCTTTATGTCTGAGCCACTGTGGAAGCCCCTGAGGGGGAACTAGGACTCTGTTTTTTATTGAGTGAAGAGGAACTAAAAAGCCTCTTGATGAAAGTGCAAATGGAGAGTGAAAAAATTGGCTTAAAGCTCAACATTCAGAAAACGAAGATCATGGCATCTGGTCCCATCACTTCATGGGAAATAGATGGGGAAACAGTGGAAACAGTGGCAGACTTTATTTTTCTGGGCTCCAAAATCACTACAGATGGTGACTGCAGCCATGAAATTAAAAGACGCTTACTCCTTGGAAGGAAAGTTATGACCAACCTAGATAGCATATTCAAAAGCAGAGACGTTACTTTGCCAACAAAGGTTCATCTAGTCAAGGCTATGGTTTTTCCTGTGATCATGTATGGATGTGAGAGTTGGACTGTGAAGAAGGCTGAGCGCCGAAGAATTGATGCTTTTGAACTGTGGTGTTGAAGAAGACTCTTGAGAGTCCTTTGGACTGCAAGGAGATCCAACCAGTCCATTCTGAAGGAGATCAGCCCTGGGATTTCTTTGGAAGGAATGATGCTGAAGCTGAAACTCCAGTACTTTGGCCACCTCATGCGAAGAGTTGACTCACTGGAAAAGACTCTGATGCTGGGAGGGATTGGGGGCAGGAGGAGAAGGGGACGACAGAGGATGAGATGGCTGGATGGCCTCACTGACTTGATGGACGTGAGTCTGAGTGAACTCCGGGAGTTGGTGATGGACAGGGATGCCTGGTGTGCTGCAATTCATGGGGTCGCAAAGAGTCGGACAGGACTGAGCGACTGATCTGATCTGATCTGATCTGATTGTTCTAGCTATCTGGCTTAACTGCTTGTCCTTTACTTCTGCACTCCCTCACTTCCCTAATTAGTAACTGTTTGAGCCTTCTCCTTGGAACTCAGGAAAAGCCAAGGAGACTAAAGCCATTTTTTTAAAAAAACAAAAAGAAGTGAGGGACCCAGAAGAGGGCTTTTGTACTTGGGAGGACCCCCACAGGGTCCAGCTTAGTTTTAATACCAAGTACAATTTCTATCTGGCTTCTTCCTTCAGCAGGATTATTTGAGTGCTCAGTTAAAGTTGTATCTCCATCAATTAAGACAAACGGCTGCCCTACTAGAACTAAAGCTCTCTATTGGAGTCACACTGAGGTTTGTCATAATTCATATCTGTTTTCCTTTACCAAGTTTTTAAT
The DNA here is from genome assembly GCF_027580195.1 of Bos mutus. Classification (NCBI taxonomy): domain Eukaryota; kingdom Metazoa; phylum Chordata; class Mammalia; order Artiodactyla; family Bovidae; genus Bos; species Bos mutus. The sequence continues at coordinate 67,581,309 of NC_091628.1, forward strand.
ATTTTAATTTTACTATCGTCCTATTCTTCCTTTCTCTATCTCCTTATAAATCACTTGTACCTAATAAAGCTTGAATTTCCCCACTATGGAGAATAAAATTAATTTAAAATCAAATGAAATACTAGTATTTAAGCCTTTCATGAACATTTTGGCTCATATCCATGTCATTGGTCTTAGTGACATCCAGTGGCCATGACAAGTCAGTGGCAGGATTTCAGGTCGTTCCAGAAATATCTTTATGTATTTCTTATTTAAACATAGGAAAAAGACCACTGATCATTTTAACATAAGTGTAATAAAACTCTACCATGTCACTTGTCATTCATAAAGTGAACTACCTTATATATCAGAAAAATAAAAATTATAACATTTAGTTTTATTTCATTCTACCTTCATTAATAAGTTAATATCCCTTACCACTTAAATAGATGACCAGTCCAAGTTTGATGCATGAAACAGGGCACTCATAGCCGATGTACTGGGACAACTCAGAGGGATGGGATGGGGAGGGAGGTGGAAGGGGGGTTCAGGGTGGGGGGGAACACATGTACACCAATGTCTGATTCATGTTAATGTGTGACAAAAACTACCAGAAAATTGTAAAATAATTAGCCTCCAATTAAAATAAATTAATTAATTTAAAAAATGTTTAATCTACAAGTTATTTTTTAAAGTTTGAAACAGTATGGCTTGTATTATTGAGTAATATTTTTTCACTTATCTTTGGTTAGAGTACTGTAGAGGATGAGGTGGTTAGGTAGATTACCGATTCAATGGATGTGAATTTGAGCAAACTCAAGGAGATAGTGGAGGACAGAGGAGCCTGGTGTGCGGTAGCTCATAGGGTCACAAAGAGTGAGACATGATTTACAAACATAACAACTGTTATTTAAATTAAAATGTACCATTAATGAATGGTATGTGCTATTCTAAACAAACAACATTTTTCCTTTCTAGGTTCTTTTGAGCTAAAGATTTAAAATATTACATAATTCATTCTAATGAAGGAAATTTGTGCTGAGACACCATTGTTAAGGTCTGACTAGGCCCCAGGTGCTAAACTCAGAGACCAAAGAATCAGACTACAGCTCTAGTTTTTTAAAAGTCTACAAAATCTGTGGTACAAAGTTTTGCGCCTTGAGGCAGTTATTTAGTTCTTTAGGCTGAGTTTCTGATAACAATGATGCTGATAGTTATGAGTGTTAAGCTAAGAACCAACTGCAAATAATGATTACCTAGTACTTTGTGGTTTAAAAAGTCAATCATGCAAATTGGCCATGCAGAAAGCCTAAGGGGAGTCAGAAAGTAAGCCCTTCTATCTTTCTAAATAATAGGAAAGTAATCCATCTCAGGCCCCCTTTTTTATGCAGCACAAGGCTAGGAGCCAGGGCCTGATGGAATAAGCCATAGAGGGCTCATTCAATGCATATTTGCAGTAAATAGAACTCAAGAATCTGATACTTATATTTCACTGGGAAACTGATATACATATATGAAATCTTTACAAAGGGCTCGGCTGAGTACATAATTTAATGATAGACTCTAACAGAGTTATAGAAGTTGAGTAGTGGAACAATGGCAGTGGGTTGCAGTAATAAGTAAAAGCTTCAGGCAAAAGGAGTATTCATCCTAACAGAAGCACAGGCATTTGATTATCAAAGAAAAGCATGAAGAAAGGTGAAAAAAAGAGACAATTTAGTTTAAGGCAGGGATGGGAGTAAGACATGGAAGTGGGACACAAGTAGATAGGAATGGTGAGAGAATAATCCTGACCACAGATGCAGCTTTTTTGAGGGGGAAGTGGGGGGTGCAGGACATTTGAGGGGCCAGTTGATACATACTTTGACCAAAGGCTGATGAACCTGATCACCAAGAGGAATAAGGAATCATGACAGACTTTCAGAACTCGATGACATGATACAAGCAGCATGACAAGAAAAGTAAACTGCTGTTTGAAACAAAGATGCATTGTTTTTCTTGTAAGGTGAGCATTCAGTTCAGTTCAGTTCAGTTACTCAGTTGTGTCCGACTCTTTGCGACCCCATGAATTGCAGCACGCCAGGCCTCCCTGTCCATCACCAACTCTTGGAGTTCACTCAGACTCACGTCCATCGAGTCAGTGATGCCATCAAGCCATCTCATCATCTGTCGTCCCCTTCTCCTCCTGCCCCCAATCCCTCCCAGCATCAGAGTCTTTTCCAGTGAGTCAACTCTTCGCATGAGGTGGCCAAAGTACTGGAGTTTCAGCTTTAGCATCATTCCTTCCAAAGAAATCCCAGGGCTGATCTCCTTCAGAATGGACTGGTTGGATCTCCTTGCAGTCCAAAGGACTCTCAAGAGTCTTCTCCAACACCACAGTTCAAAAGCATCAATTCTTCGGCGCTCAGCTTTCTTCACAGTCCAACTCTCACATCCATACATGACCACTGGAAAAACCATAGCCTTGACTAGATGGACCTTTGTTGGCAAAATAATATCTCTGGTTTTTAACATGCTATCTAGGTTGGTCATAACTTTCCTTCCAAGGAGTAAGCATTAGAGAAAACCAAACATAGGTTCATAAAAGCAGATAGTAACTTAAAAAAGGAAGGAAGGATTCAGAGATTCCAAAGCACCAAATGAGCCCAGTGATCAGCAGCTTATGGAAGGAACAGGTCAACAAACAAGCCAAAAAAAAAAAAATTTAAGATATTGACTATGAATGATGCTGCTCCAAATAAATAAACAAGTAAGTAAATACAAAGGGAGAGAAGGTAAGAAGGGGAATTTTTTGATAGGAAATTTTTACATTTTCAAAGGAAGAATTCAGTAAGTATCTAGACATGTTAGGGGTTTGGACCAAAGTTAAGATTTTGAGTCAAATGTCTAGTGTGTGTATGCTCAGCCATGTCCAACTCCTTGAGTTCCCATGGACTGTAGCCCACCAGGCTCCTCTGTCAGTGGGATTTTCCAGACAAGAATACTGCAGTGGGTTGCCATTTCCTTCTCCCGGGGATCTTTCTGACTCAGGTATCGAACCTGCATCTCTTGTGTCTCCTGCACTGGCAGACAGATTCCTTACCAGTAGCACCACCAGGGATGCTCATTCATCTAGACTAGATGGCTATATCCTGCAAAGAGTAATGGAATGTGAAAGCCAAAGATGAAGCTTGGTCTGGGAAGGTGGTGGACAGAACAGTTAGGTTTAGGAGCAAAAAATACGAAACTGAAGTGCCCAGAGAACTAGAAACAATAGGATATAATATCTCAGATGTCAAAAAAAAAAGTATTTTTTTAAGAGAATGGAAAAGTAAGTAGATACAGTTACAGCAGAGAAATCAAGGAGAATCAATGCTGAGGACAGGCATTCAGTGCAGTTACAACAGGAAGAGAGGAGAGATGGAATTTGCCACAACTAGCTTCAGAGAAAGCAATTTCATGGAGTGATTGGATGCCCATTCAAACTGCCAGAAATTTTGAAGGAAAGATGTTAGGAAATTTATGAATTGCACTGAATAAAACCATTTATTCGAAGAACATGATTGATAACATAGAGAGCTATTAGGAAGAAGAAACAGGAAATGTTTGAGAAAGATGAAAAAACAGAGAAAAACAGAAAAACAGAAAATGTTAGTGCACTTTTCACTAAACATTTCACTTTTCTAGAGATGATTGAGACAACATTCAAAGCAGAAAGAAAGGAGTCCAAGCTTGGGAAAGGGCGAGATTAGAAGAGGGCAGGAAAAATGAAAGGGAAAGGGAGGAAAGAGAAGAGTCAAACAAGCTCCTTCAGAAGCATAAAGAGATGAGAGCCAAGGAACAGCAGACATCTGCTGGAAACATCAGACAATTTTTGAGAGAAGGATATATCTTCTTCAGAGACTTGAGAGGTGGATAAACATGAATAGGTAGGTAGATCAAATTAAAGGTGAGAGATATGATGAAACTGAGGTCTTAAAGAAAGAAAAAAAAAAAAAAAACAAGTCCTGGAAAGTTATGAAGAATAATCCAGGGAATGAATAAGGGATAAATAAAAGGAAAGCTGAGCGGGAGGGCCTGGCCAAGTTGAAATTGTACAGCAGGCTCTAGCAGGGTGCCAGCTGTATGAAGCCACAGGACTTTCTCTGGGAGCCATCTGCAGTCTGCAAGCAGAAGGCTCACCATGGAGCCATCCAAGGCTGGAGATGGGGAGGGCACACCAGGGAGTCCGAAATGCTGGCAGGAGCACTGAAGCAGCTGACCGCTTAGTACATGGTGGGAAAGAGTCAACTTTGGTTTGCTGAGAGAAGTTTGACCTCAGCCAAAAACGACTGGGATGAGTAATGTCTTAATTCCCATAGCAGAAAGCAAGTTTCAACCATTGCAGAAAAAGGAGACACAGAAAATATTCAGAAGAGCTGAATTAGACACTTTTGAGTGACTGGGAGCTATGTTTTATGATAGGAAGTTACCCTCATGGTTGACATTTCAGGGAGGTGATATTGACCATGAGGTCAAGGGTTCTGATAGCTAAGAACTTGGATGTCATTTTGGATGAGAAAATGAAACGGTGAAGAGAAAGGCCATAAGATGGATTCCAGTGGTTTAGGTAAATGAAATTTGATTTTTTTCCCTTCTTTATAGTGAGTGAGTGAGTAAGTGAAGTTGCTCAGTCGTGTCCGACTCTTTGCAACCCCGTGGACTGTAGCGCACCAGGCTCCTCCATTCATGGGATTCTCCAGGCAAGAACACTGGAGTGGGTTGCCATTTCCTTTTCCAGGAGATCTTCCCGACCCAGGTATGGGTTCTCAAACCATGGGCTTCATTTTGGCACCATCAGCAGACACACTGAAAAAACTAATTTCTTGGCCCCCACCTATCTACTGAATCAGAAACTCAGGATGAGATTCAGCAATCCAGGTTTCATTAGTAACAGGCCCTCCAGGTATTGATGCATGTTCAAGTTTGAGAACAGCTATCTTAAAGAACAGATTTAGGAAGATAAGATTGGATGACAAGGACCTTATCTATTAAAAAATGGAGTAAGTGAGGCTTGATCAATATTCTGAAACAGTCATATAAACACAGATAATAAAATCAAGTAATAAGCACTTCCTTAAACTTGCATTTTACAGGTTTCTTCAAATATATCTATATTTCTATACAATAAAGGAAAGACCTATGGATCAGGAGAAAATATTTGCAAACCAGATTTCTGGTAAGAAAGAAAGAAAGTGAAGTTGCTCAGCCATGTCCGACTCTTTGTGACTCCATGGACTGTAGCCCACCAGGCTCCTCCATCCATGGAATTTTCCAAGCAAGAGTACTGGAGTGGATTGCCATTTCCTTCTCCAGGGGATCTTCCTGACCCAGGGATCGAACCCAGGTCTCCTGCATTGCAGGCAGACGCTTTACCATCTGAGCCACCAGGGAAGCACAAGAGGTTAACATCTAAAATAAACAAGAAACTCCTAGAATTTAATAGCAAAAAACACAGATAGTTGATATAAAAGTATGGGTAAAGGAATTGAATAGACATTTGTTCAAAGAAGATATAAAAGTGGCCAATAGATATAGGAAAAGATGCTTAACATTAGGGAAATGCAAATCAAAACCACAACAGTATCCCATATTGAAACTCTGTACCTGTTCTTCAATGATAATTTTATGAAAAAAAAAAGAAATGGAAAGTTTACCAATGGTTCGTAGAAAATAATTGAAAATTACAAGGAATGCATGTGAAGGTTAGCAATGCTACATTTTAACAAGATAGAAAATAACTAGTTCAAAGGGGAAGAGTAAATTATAGGAAAGTATAATTCAAAATATTATAAATATGAGGTTGTTTTGTGATTTTCTAACAGCAACCTGTTAGCAAATACATTCTGAAGAACCATGACAAGTTAGATACATTACAATTTGCTGATAATCACTTTATGAAAAAATATGATTCATTGTTAAATGATTGACATAAAAACAATTTATAGTGTTGTTTGAGTTTATTTAATTATTTAAATGCCAGACTATGTTCTTTACAGAAATCTTAGTAAAATTATAATTTCATTAGTAATTAGAAACAATGATGCTTATTAATTTCTCTACTGTACACTTAGCTGTATTCTAGTCAGTCTTAAAGGAAATCAGCCCTGAATATTTATTGGAAGGCCTGTTGCTGAAGCTGAAGCTCCAATACTTTGGCCACCTTATGTGAAAAGCTGACTCACTGGAAAAGACCCTGATGCTGGGGAAAAGTTGAAGGCAAAAGGAGAAGGGGGTGACAGAGGATGAAACGGTTAGATAGCATTCAATGGACATGGATTTGAGCAAACTCCAGGAGATAGTGGAAGACAGTGGAGTTTGGCATGCTGCAGTCCACGGAGTCACAAAGAGCTGGACGTGGTTTAGAGACCAAACAATCAATAACAACGATGGCTGAGGTAGGATCCATGTAACTGACAATGGCTGACGCTTTAGGCTCAGCCTGCACCCAACTAGGAAAAAGTTTATAGATGCCCTCACGTTCACCCAAGCCTGTGTATTCAATTTAAATGATCCTTGACTTATGCAATATAAATGCACTGCCAATGAGGTCCCTTAATATATCTGTTGACATTTATCTCAAAAAATTTTTCAAAATTTGCTTGATTACAAAGGCAATATGTCTTTGTTGTCTAAATGCAATCTGTGTGCTTTGTGGAAAGTAAGGAAATTCAGATAAACAATAGCAAGAAGATAAAAGTGCCATGTTTCTACCACCCACATATTACTACACACACTCTTTGGACTAGACCTTAAGGTCAAACTTCCAAGACATTTTGGTATCTCACACACACACACCTCACATATTTTTTTAGTTGCTTAATCTTTACATTTCCTTATTAACTTTTCATCTTACCTAATCTATAGTCCATATTCTAATTTCCCCAACTGACCCAGAAATACCCATTACAGTTGGTTTATTTAAACCAGAACAGATATTGGCATCTGTTTTTTTAACAGCCCTTGAATCTCTTTTTTTAAAATTAACACACTTTCCCCTTCTGTTATTTTCCTTCCCAGTATTGACTTGTTGAGGAGACCTTGCCAGTTCTCCTGAAGAATATTTCACCTTCTAGATGTGCTGTAGAATAATTTAGCTTGTTCTTTTCTCTTGAATTTGGATCCAAATGGTTGGTGGATTCAGAATACACCATAGAAGATGCAGTTCACATCATCACATCAGGAGACGTCTGGATGACTCATCATTCAGGACACTGAGATTTGCCACATGATTAACCACATGAATTTAGATCACGACAGTCTGATTCCTTCAAGTACAGCTACTTCTCTCCCTTAGGACGTGAAAGTTATCTCTGTGGTTTTACTTTTGTTTGCGAATCACTCAGTCATGCCTGACTCTTTGCAACCCATGAATTGTAGCCCACCATGGCTCCTCTGCCCATGGAGTTCTCTAAGCAAGAATACCAGAGTGGGTTGCCATTCCCTTCTCCAGGAGATCTTCCCAATCCAGGGATCAAACCCAGGTCTCCTGTATTGAAGGCAGATTCTTTACTGTCTGAGCCACCAGGGAAGCCCTGGTTTTACTTTGGCATTCTTCAAACATCCAGTCTTGGGGCTTCCCAGATGGCGCTAGTGGTAAAAGAACTGCCTGCCAATGCAGGAAACTCAAGTTTGATCCCTGGGTTGGGAAGACCCTGTGGAGGAGGAAATGGCATCTCATTCCAATATTCTTGCCTGGAAATTTTCATGGACAGAGGAGCCTGGTGGGCTACATCCATGGGGTCACAAAGAGTCAGACGCAACTGAGTAAACACACATATCAAACCTAATAGTCTACACTAATTGATAATCCTTGGCAGAACTAGAGTTTAATTAAGAGTTGCAAATTACTGCTGTTTAAATCATTAGAATTCAGAAAGTAAAATTAGGTAGAATTATTACTGTTTAACTTACTGAGTGCTTGCAAAGTGTCAGGTTCTGTGCAATGATCTTTGTAAGTACCGAGTCATTTAAACCTCAATCCAATCCTTGGAGATACGTAATATTTAGCCCATGGAGCCAATGAGGAAACTTAGACTGTTAGAATGAGACTCTTAAAGAGAAGTTAAATTGTAAGTTCTTGCTAGCAGCTCATTAAAGCCTCAAGGCAGAATCTAAGCCCAATATCTGTCTGACTCCAAAAAATATATGATATTTACCATTAAGTAATATTGCTGCCTCCAACCACAAATGGGCTTTTTGGTTAAAAATTAATTCACTCATTAATAATAATGTTAAAAATGACATCATGAAATATAATCTTATATTTCCAGGAAACAGTCTTACTCTATCAAGTGGACTTAGTTTATGCTATCTCACCTGAGCTCTCTCTGCCTCTCATTCTCACTCTTTAGCACTCAATTTCTGAAATCTTTTTAGTTAAATTTAAAATAGCATTGGAATTTTTTGAAATTTAAAATTGGGGTTTGGGGAGAAGAGAGGAGAGAGCCAATGGTAGAGACCTTGTGAGAAACCTCTCTCTGTCTGCTTGTTTTCCCCGTAATAACTGATATGCACATACAGCAGAAGTGAAGTGAAGTCACTCAGTCATGTCCAACTCTTGGCAACCCCATGGACTATAGCCCTTCAGGCTCCTCTGTCCAAGGGATTTTCCAGGCAAGAATACTGGAGTGGGTTGTCATTTCCTTCTCCAAGGGATCTTCCCAACCCAGGGATGGAACCCCAGTGTCCAGGAGTGCAGGCACACTCCTTACCGTCTGAGCCACCCCAGTCCTGCCTACAGAGAACAACCAATAAAAGACCCTGGTGCATTCAAGGAACTGTTGAAAATTCAGGGTTGCTGAGGAAAGTCAACAGAAGAGGAGAAAATGCAGTCAGAAGGGTAGCACAGGGCTAGATCCTGTCAGACCTCCTGAGTGAGATAAAAAAACAGTGTAAGAATTTTAAGAAAATCTACATTTCAGCAGAATCATTCGGTCTGAAGTGTTAAGAGGGGAGAGGATGGGGAAGGGCAGAAGCAGAGAGACCCTCTGAAGCATATTACCATGATGTTGTTTAAAAAATGTTGAAAGCTTTGATCAGGTGCGGTCATGGGGATAACGGAGATGATAGCTGTTCAAGCATTTCTGGAATCCAGCACTTGGGAGTCATCAACATGTAGATAATATGTAAAGCCCATGTGACTTGAGTAGATCACTTAGGTAGGAAGTGTGTCTAGAAAAGAGAAGATGTCCAACCACGCCACCCTGGGATTCTCCAATGCGTAGAGGAGATGAACAGGAACCAGCAAAAAACAATGAAAACAAGTGGCCACAATGGTAAGAGGAAAACCAGACAAGTGTGGTGTTGGAAACCAAGTGAAGAAAGTATTTCAAGACATTTTCCCATTAACAAAAACTAACATGATGGTAAATAAGGAAATTATTCTCAATACTCCTTAGAAACACAATATTAAAGCATCAATGATTGAAAATAAGTAACTTGCAGTATGAATGGAAATTTGCATTTAATGTATCAAAACAGTTTATATAGTAATAATAATAAATAGTACCATCCTTTGGAAACCATGCATAAATTTTAAGAAACTATTACAAAGAGATGATTATGAACTAATTTATGTCTCTACCCATACAAAGCAACAAATTGATTTGTTTTCTGTCTCAGAAATAAAATTTACTTTTCTTAGCACAGAAATCAAGATGACATTCTTTTATCAGCATGCAAGAACACATTTTAAAGTGATGTGTGCTAGAAAGATGAAATTATTTGAAATAAGTGTTTATGTATAAGATTATATATATACCAAATATGTATGACTTCGTTTTTATTTTAAAATATTTTCTTCTCACATATCCTCATGGTCTCTCCTGCCCCATGGATCATCTCCTATTTGCTTCACAGCAGTTGCTCTCACTGTATTTCCATCTCAATCACAGTCACAGGAACAACCATAGTCGAGGAGAACCTGGCTCTTCAAAAACTTCTTGCACTCAAGAGAAACCAAGGAGAATAACATCTGGTTTCCCACAGAGCTGCCAAAGGGGCCAAATAATGCAAACTACAAGTGCAAGGGATTTGATATCTCAGGCAGTGAACTTTGCCCAGTGGGGCAAGAGACAAAAACACATCAGTTCTATAAATTCCCTCTCCTTCTTCGCCAAGGTTCTACCTCAAGGCAGTTTCTCTGTGGATCTCACCTGGGGATAACCTGTAAGGGGTCCCCAACCTCTCGGATCTAACACCCAATGGTCTGAATTGGAGCTGATGTAATAATAATAGAACCAAAGTGCACGAGAAATGTAACGAGCTTGAATCATCCTGAAATCCTCCTCCCAACCCATCCGTGGAAAAATTGTCTCCCACAGAATCAGTCCCTGGTGCCCAAAAGTTGGCAACTGCTTTGTAAGATGTAAGAGACCCCCCTCACCAAACAGGCAGCTGTCTCTTTTGTAGTACATCATGACACAGGGCTAGCATCACACTGCTTCACCTTACACTGCACCTATCTCACTTCCCTTGGCCCTCACTCTCGTTTGCTAGAATTGTACCTCACAAATCAAACATCAGCACTTAATCCCTGCATTTGACATAATTCTTAAAAGATCACAGGGTAAAACTAGGGGAAGCAAGGTCCAAAGCAGAGGGACAGTAGAGATCCTACAAAGCAAACATTTATGCAATCACAACCCAAAGTGGAAGTATTAGTTGCTCAGTCATGTCCCACACTTTGCCACCCCATGGACTGTAGCCTCCCAGGTTCCTCTTGCAATAGACTTCTCCAGGCAAGAATACTGGACAGGGTAGCCATTTCCTTCTCCATGAGTTCTTCCCAAGCCAGGGACTAAACCTGGGTCTCCTGCATTGCAGGTAGACTCACCACCCAAGTTAAATATTAAATCAAATTTTAGAGGCTTCTACCCTTGCCCTTCAAAAATACATAACGAGACTCATTATTCAATTAACATACATTTAAGTCTGAGTCCCTTCTCCTTGGAGCAGCAATAAGTGAAGCCTCATCATTCTCGGGGCTTCAATTTCCTTGTACTTGGGGGAAAAATGGTGCAAAAAATGAATCTCTTTAATCACAGGACACACGAACTTTGGACACTCTGCAGACACCAGAATTCTCTCGTTTTGTCTAGTTTTCTTTACAAAAGCAATGTCTCTGCACCTTAGCAAAATTGCTTCAATTGCTCAGGGTTTTGTGGAACACAAGCCAGAAAAGTGTTTCATGGGCCATGTCTACTTAAATCCATTTATGCCCACTTGTGATAAATGTGCTCAAAGGCAACACAGTAGAAAATATTTGTAAAACAATCTTTCAAGGATACATGTAAAACTAGAGAGGAGAAAAGATGGGTATTTATTAAAAAAATCAGCTCTGTGTATGATTAAAAAACAATTCTAATCACCTAGAACCAGACATCCTGTAATGCAAAGTGGGCATTAGGAAGCATCACTATGATCAAAGCTAGTGGAGGTGATGGAATTCCAGTTGAGCTATTTCAAATCCTAAAAGATGATGCTGTTAAAGTGCTCACTTAATATGCCAGCAAATTTGGAAAACTCAGCAGGGGCCACGGAACTGGGTAAAGGTCAGTTTTCATTCCAATCCCAAAGAAATGCAATGCCAAAGAATGTTCAAACTGCCGCACAATTGCACTCATCTCATAGGCTAGCAAAATTCTCCAAGCCAGGCTTCAGCTGTACATGAACTTACAGGTGTTCAAGCTAGATTTAGAAAAGGCAAAGGAACCAGAGATCAAATTGCCAACATCCATTGGATCATCTAAAAAGCAAGAGAGTTCCAGAAAAACATCTTTTTTCTTTACTGACTATGCCAAATCCTTGACTGTGTGAATCACAACAAACTGTGGAAAATTCTCAAAGAGATGGAAATACCAGACCACCTTACCTGCCTCCTGAGAAATCTGTATGCAGGTCAAGAACCACTGTTAGAACTGGACATGGACAACAGACTGGTTCCAAATTGGGAAAGGAGTACGTCAAGTCTGTATATTGTCACCCTACTTATTTAACTTATGTGCAAAGTACATCATGAGAAACACTGGGCTGGATGAAGCACAGGCTAGAATCAAGATTGCTGGGAGAAATATCAATAACCTCAGATATGCAGATGACACCACCCTTAAGGCAGAAAGTGAAGGAGAACTAAAGAGCCTCTTGCTGAAGGTGAAAGAGGACAGTGAAAAAGTTGGCTTAAAGCTCAACATTCATATACCTGTGGCGGATTCATTTCGATATTTGGCAAAACTAATACAATATTGTAAAGTTTAAAAATAAAATCAAATTAAAAAAAAAAAAAGCTCAACATTCAGAAAACTAAGATCATGGCGTCCAGTCCCATCACTTCACGGCAAATAGATGGGGAAACAGTGGAAACAGTGGCTGACTTTATTTTTGGGGGCTCCAAAATCACTGAAGATGGTGATTGCAGCCATGAAATTAAAAGATGCTTGCTCCTTGGAAGGAAAGTTATGACCAACAGCATATTAAAAAGCAGAGACACTACTTTGCCAACAAAGGTCTGTCTAGTCAAGGCTATGGTTTTTCCAGTAGTCATGTATGGATGTGAGATTTGGACTATTAAGAAAGCTGAGCACTGAAGAATTGATGCTTTTTAACTGTGGTGTTGGGGAAGACTCTTGAGAGTCCCTCAGATTGTAAGGAGATCCAACCAGTCCATCCTAAAGGAGATCAGTCCTGGGTGTTCATTGGAAGGACTGATGTTGAAGCTGAAACTCCAATATTTTGGCCACCTGATGTGAAGAGCTGACTCATTGGAAAAGAACCTGATGCTGGGAACGATTGAGGGCAGGAGGAGAAGGGGACAAGTGAGGATGAGATGGTGGGATGGCATCACCAACTCAATGGACATGAGTTTGGGTAAACTCCAGGAGTTGGTGATGGACAGGGAGGCCTGGCATGCTGTGGTTCATGGGGTCACAGAGTTGGACACAACTGAACGACTGAACTGAACTGAAACCCCCATGTAAACAGATGAAGAAATAGAACATTGCCTGTGACTTTCAAAAACACCTAGCATGCACTCTCTCCCATAGACCTTTTATTGTAGTCCTTGTCTTCCTTTTCTATACACTTGTCAGGATGCAACTCTAAACACATGGTTTATTTAACCCATTTTTTAACTTTATATAAATGAAATTGTATAGCGCATCTTTTTTGACTCTGGATTCTTTCAACAATATGTTTATAATAAGCATTCGTTTTATTCCATATTTTTACCTGTAGCTTAAGTTCATTCATTTTCTTGAATGGTTTTCCATTGTAATTATAAACCACAGTTCATGGGCCCACCATATAGTAGATATTCAAATTATTTCTGACTTGAGCAATTATGACTGTTACTATGAGGATTTGTGTATGTGTCCTCTAGGAAAAATCTGTTAACACCTCTGCTGGAAAAGTTCCTAATATATAATTTATGAGTAATAAGGAATGAGCGCATAAATCCTATACTTAGGATGAGGTGGTTGGATAGCATCACTGATTCAGTGAACGTGAACTTGGGCAAACTCTGAAAGATAGTGAAGGACAGGGAGGCAGAGCATGCTGCAGTCCACATGTTGCAGAGATTCGGACATGACTTAGCAACTGAACAACAACAACAACAAACTGGTTTCCAAAATAGTTGCACCAGTTTACACTTCATCAAAGCTGTATGAAAATTCCTATGGATTCACATTTTTGGCAAACAAAAAAAGTTTGGTATTTTCTGGCTTTTTAAAATCTTAGCCATTCTGGTAGGATCTAATGGGATCTCACTGGTTTTATTTTATGCTTCACAATTACTATTAATCGGAGAAGGCAATGGCACCCCACTCCAGTACTCTTGCCTGGAAAATCCCATGGGCGGAGGAGCCTGTTGGGCTGCAGTCCATGGGGTCGCTAAGAGTCAGACAGGACTGAGTGACTTCACTTTCACTTTTCCCTTTCATGCATTGGAGAAGGAAATGGCAACCCACTCCAGTGTTCCTGCCTGGAGAATCCCAGGGACGGGGGAGCCTGGTGGGCTGCCGTCTATGGGGTCGCACAGAGTCAGACACGACTGAAGTGACTTAGCAGCAGCAGTGCATTACTATTAATAAAATAGCACCACATATGCTGTTGAATAGTTATTGCACAATGTGGACATTTTACAAATTGCCTGTTCAAGTTTGTTGCCCAATTTTCTACCAGATACATTTTCCTTATTGATTTTTATGAATTACTTATGAAATCTGGACCATATATACTTATATAGGTCACAAATATCTTCTGTTATTTGGCTTAATACTCACTTTCTTAAAAGATTATCTTAAGGGATGCAAGGTTTTACCTTTAATACAGTCAACATTATCCATTTTTTATAGCTTTTTCTTTTCTATTGAATAGTATTTTCCTAATCCTCCAGTATAATACTGAAGATAAGTGATTAATAGCAAACATCCCTGCTTTGTTTCACTCCCAAAGTGAAAACTATCAACATTTTACCACCAAGAATGGTGCTGAGTTCAGGAATTGGAGTTTATCATATTCACAGCGTTCCCTTCTATTCTTAATGTTATAAAAGTGTTTTCATAACTAAGTATCTAATATCAAAGCTTTTCTGTAGCTATTTTGGCAGCTATGATATTTTTCTCCATTATTTTGTTCATGGGAACTAGAGGGAATAGTGTAGGGAATGTTGACTATTGAACAAACTTCACATTCCTGAAAAAATATACAATCAACCTACCACATGGTATGGAGTTAAATATGTTGCTGGATTCAGTTTGTCGGTATTTTAGTTAGAATTGCTGCATCAGTGTTCATGAGTCAAATGATTGAAATAGACATTATTTAGTAATGTTCCTGTAAGTTCGCTCTCCCAGTTATGTTGAGTTCATCAAAAGAGATAGGGGATGTTTTATACTTTTCAAGTCTCTAGAAGAATTTGGTGTTGTTTTTTCTTTTTTTTCCCTTAAATGTTGAGAGCTGCCCGTCTCTGAAAGTCTGCCCTTAAAATTCTGATACTCAGCTCAGGGAGATGGGCATGATCTGCCTTTGGATCCCCTTCCCTGTATGAAGCTAAATCTATTCTCTGTTATTTCATCATAACTAGAAGCAGAAGTCAAATTATTCAATAACTATTTTGTGCATTGTCTTTGTCAAGAAAATTATCAATAAGTTTTTGGAAAAGAGCTTCCTATCATTATGCTTCTGTAAAGATAAAAAAGATCCATTTCATCAAGGGTCTCAGATTTTCTAGTGCAGGAATAAGCAATTTAATCTAACTTTTGTGGTATTTTGTCTTTCCACTTGTCTTTCTTAAGACAATTGAATGTGTTTTTAATGAACTTTCTAACCCAGAGAGAACCTGGAAATTATTTAGAGATTATAATTTAAAACATTTTAACTACCTTTTTTTTCTAGATTTTGGATTTTTCCTTAAATCAATTTTGTCAATTTATATTTCCCAGAATTAAATTAGACTCTTCCACTCATCTAGAATGCATGCTTTTAAACTTTGTTTTACAAACTATAACACATGCTTTTGAAAACAATATTAGGATTCAAAATTTTTTTTCTAATTTGTTATATCTGTTCTCCTCCCAAATATACTTCCTGCAATCTCTCTCTAAGTTGATTAGATTCATCATAAAATATTATTTTATTTGACATTTCATTCTTTTAAGAAGAATTAACTCTTGGAATTACTCATCATTTAATATATATTTCTATTTTTTTAATTTAATATTTTCTTTATATTTCCCTTATATAGCTTTTCAAAAATTTCTCAATTCTTCATTTTAATGCTTAGTTTATTTATTTTCAATCTTTCACTAACATACGGAAAATATTTTCATTATGAATTTACCTCTGAGTGTTACATTAGCACTGCCACATATGTTTTGAGTAACAGTATCTTGTTATTGACTATATGCCATTATCTGCAATTTAGGTTAAACTCTTAAGCAGTGAAAATAAGGACTTATTTATGAAGTACACAATTACTACATTTTTTTGTTTATCATTTTATTTTTTAATTTATTGAACTGAAATTAGTGTCCACACTATAACTGGAAATATTAATAGCTCTCAGTCTTCTAATACTGATTAATTTAAAGAGTTTTATAATTATTTAAAATCATAAGCTCAGTTCATTGAACATAAAATATATTTCCAAAATTATATGCCTCTATATTAATTCTTTATTTATAGAAAGTCAATCCTTAAGGTCTTTATTTTTGCTAGTATGATATGCCCTTGACCAAGAATGCTATATGAATTATCTCACTATTTACATGCCCTTCTGTGTTCTACTTGTATTACTAACTGATCATTCAGTATGAGAAATAATTCCTTAATAAGCTAAAGTTGTGTGTCATTGCTGTTTGTCCAAGAAATAAATAAAAACTTAAAAATGTTTTCACATTCAAATCCAATTCAAGTACTTTACGTGTGTGTGTGTGTGCTAGTCAATTAACCTCCAATTAAAATAAATAAATTAATTAAAAAAAAAGAATACTGGAGGGGGTTGCCATTCACTTCTCCAGGGGATCTTTGAAACCCAAGTATCGAACCCAGATATCCTGCATTGCAGGCAGATTCTTTATCATCTGAGCCACCAGGGAAGCCCCAAGTACTATATAGATCCTTGAAAATTTTTCTTTGAACCAAGTAATTGTTTTAATCACTATTATCCCACCTGTTTATACATAACTTCTATCAGTACATTTAACACATGACATTAATTTTTAATTTTTCCTAATAGAGGATAAATTCCTTGAAGAGAAGACTGCCTTATTTGCCTTATTTTTCTTTTATTATGCAAAAATAACCTTGGGATGGAAAACAATTACTTTCAAAGAGCATACACTAGACTGAAGGAAAACATACCATATATGTGGCATCCATAGGCCCTTTGGCCCCCCAGTAAAACCAATGTAGATTAAGGTCCACAATAAATACATCCTTTGTCTCATAGGTGATCATTTATAGAGCTCTCCACCGTAGTCCTTTGCTGCTGAGACTGCTAATTGTTTTATAATGTCCCTTTTCCCCTTGCATGGCGATCAGATTTTCAACTGGATTGCATTTCTATCCATTTCATGGCCATGTGCTTAAATCCTGACCAACAGATTGTGAGAAAAAGTGATGTGTGAAACTTCAAGCTTAACCAATGAAAACAAATTGTTATGTTCTCTACATCCACAGCTAGATCACTGACATAATGGTTGGAGTTGGAACAGACATTTAAAACAAGAAGTGAAAATAATTTTTTGAGGATCCTGAAACAGTAAATGATAAAGGAGCCTGGATTCCTGGCATTCAGAGCCATTTATGTTTGCCCTGAATTCTGTTGTGAAAGAAATAATCTTATTTAAACCACAGTTACTTGGGTCCTCACAGATGTTGAATCTGTAATCCATTCAATAAACTCCTTTAGAAAAATTTGCTCATCCTTGTCCTTCAAAAATTATTGTGTCCTGTTTTACCATTTTTTCCATTTGAAATAAAACTGTAAAAACAGAAAAGTAAGACATGATGCAGATCAATGTACAAAATATCATTATGAGGACATTTTATGAAATTCTACACAATTTTTCTAAAATATTTAATTATAAGATAAGATTTTAATAAGTGGGAAGTATTTTTAGATTATGAACACATAATCATAAAAATAAAGTATTAAAATTAAGATAATGTGGAAGTTAGCTTTTAAGTTCAGTACAAGATCCTGAAATTACATGGTCTTATTTGTTCTTATTAATTTTTCACTCTTAGGCAAGATGCTGTTAGATTTTGTCATTTTATTTTTCATAGAAAAAAATGTGTGTGAATCTAGGGAAAGGAAACCTCAAACTAATATAACTAACATTTCTACAAATGTTTAAGCCATGGAAAGATACAAAAAAGAGCTAAATGAGATATTTTTAATTAGTTAAAATTAAATTGTGATTTTTAAAAAATTATTTGCCAGGATTTCTACACTTTTCATTTCATGGCATATACATATATATATATACACACACACACACACACACACACACACATGTATATATGCTAATAATAATCTGTGTACAGAATACGGATGCAGATGGAAGCAACTACTTTACTAGAGGGACAACAGAGCTCTTGCCATCCTGAGACTCCACTTATCAATTTGAGCTGGAAAGAATCCTCTCCAGGAACACTCATGACCCATTTTTTATGTGTTGTGTATCAATAGTTACAAAACTCTGGTTAAAGGGACTAAAGATTAAGTAGTTAGAGAATCACTCTAAAGGCAATGTAGCTTTAACATGAAAAAAAAGAACCATTGGAAGCCTAGTTTCCAAGCACTCTCCCAGAAAAAAGAAACTGAGAAAATTAATTTCATAAAATGTTACATTGTATCATCATCCATTAGCATTTATTGAACAACAAGTCCTTGGGGGAATAAGGACATGTGACTTTGTACTAGAAATGGTTTATCCCCTAAAGATGCTTTTAATTTGTGTAGCTCATATAATCCTGATATTTTGTGACATTTCAAGTATGCAGAAAGTACAACAATTACAATTCTATGTTGACATTTTCACACTTTTTAATGAATTTCTCATAAATTTATTTGAGATGTACAGGCAATAAATTCAAATTTAGTATGAGTAAATGTCTGCCATTTAAAGAAGCTGGATTACCTAAATTCTTGACTTAAACACCGAGTCAATTTTACAAATTTGAGACATTATCTCCAATAATGAGCTTCTCACTCAATAAAACTGTATTTATAGCTTTAAAAATTTGCAGAGAATGTAAATGTGTACCCAGGCAGGGTGACAGCATAGTAATGAAAGGTTCACATCAGATCAAACAAGCCTTTTATCAAACTATTACATAAACATAATTGTCAATTTATAACAAGTAAAAGTAATAATGTAATAATAGATGCCATTTAATAATGGCTGGTCCTTGACAAATGTTAGCTCATTTACTTTGGTTTTTAAAACAATTTTTCAAGGTTAGTTTCTTCTCCCTCTTTTACAGATACATACTTTTGGAGAGATTAAGAAACTTGCCCCAGCTATTTTACTGAGTTATTAAGTGGCAAGCTAATTTACAATGAGTCCCCTAACTTTATGTCCCAGACATATTGCAGCTCTATCACATCTTCTTGAAATAAAAAAGAATCTGAGCCTGCTTCGCACTAGCTAAAGGAAATTGCATCTAAGTTTTCCTTTTTTCCCCCCAGAGAGATAGCCAAGGGGAAGGCAGTGTTATCATGTCATTTCTGCACAAGTTACCATTAATTGTCCTAAGAGCTCCACCAGAAGAAAGAACAAAATCCTGCTATTCCTAAATTCACCATCGTTTCTCTCTCTCATGTTCAGGAGTTTGTTTCCAACCTCAAAAAAAGTCCTATTTTTCCGTCCTGCAAACTCAGTTCTTAATAAGAATAATTTATGGGGATAAAAAGCCAGGAATTCTATCCAACTATAACATTCAGCCATGTGCACTCCTCTTTTGAGACAGTTGAAACACAACTCAAGTTGCTGAGATGGTGAAGCAAAAAGAGAAGGAGAAAGAATATACTAGGTGTCCTTAAATTTTTTTAACAGTTTAATAATATGATACAGCCATACCACATTCTTCCCAGAAGACAACTAGAGGTTATTTAAACATTGTTATCTAGCCTCTGAGCATGAACATCATGCAGATGGAACAAGATGAATTACCACCACCAGCATGACTCACTCCTAACTGACCACATCCCCATGCAGGAGAGCTAAATAATTTTATCCTCGTCTGATGAGAAATTTACCCTTCACCTAAATGTTAAAAGCCTTTTTAGGATAACAGAAACTTCCATTAAAGGGCAATACAGTTCATTTATAGAATAAGGAAGGGCTTCCCCAGTGGTTCAGTGGTAAAGACTCTGCCTGCCAATGTGGGAGACAAGGGTTTGATCCCTGGATCTCGAAGATCCCCTGGAGAAGGAAATGGCAACCTACTCTGGTATTCTTGCCTGGGAAATCCCACACACAGAGGAGCCTGGCAAGGTCCATGGGGTCACAAAACAGTCAGATACGACTTAGCAACTAAACAAAAGTCAGGGGAAAAGTCAGTCTATTCTGCATATGTATAGTCAAAGCTATGGTTTTACCAGTAGTCATGTATGGATGTGAGAGTTGGACCACAAAGAAAGCTGAGCACCAAAGAATTGATGCTTTTGAACTGTAGTGTTGGAGAAGACTCTTGAGAGTCCCTTGGACTGCAAGGAGATCAAACCAGTGCATCCTAAAGGAAATCAGTCCTAAATAGTCATTGGAAGGACGGATGCTGAAGCTGAAACTCCAATACTTTGGCTACCTGATGTGAAGAACTGACTCATTGGAAAAGGCTCTGATGCTGGGAAAGATTGAAGGCTGGAGGAGAAGGGGATGACAAAGGATGAGATGGTTGAACGGCATCAAGGACTCAATGGACATGAGTGTGACCAAGCTCTGGGAATTGGTGATGGGCAGGGAGGCCTGGAGTCTCAAAGAGTCAGACATGACTGAGAGGGTGAACTAACTGAACTGATTCTGTATAATGGTTCTGCTTACAAAAATATTCCTGTTCTCAACATGGGGCTACACTATAGCTCCTTCCTTTCTAAAAAAAAAAAAAAAAAGGCAAAACAAAAAGTGAGACTGTCCTTGGAAATGGTGCTGTGCGTGCTCTGCTCTAACAAACAAGAGGCACCAGAGATAAGCACACAGACGTGTCTGTTCTCACGCCCTTGGGAATATTGAAAAGGATGCGCAGTCTCTAGATTGCATGACAGGGACGAACATCACTCTTTGTGGGTTTTGTTTGTTTATTTTGCTTGTTTGTTACTGTATGAACATCCTCTAAGGAAGAGCCTTTAATTGCCTTTTTAGGGAGTGAGCACATGTATGAAAGACACAGTGATAGGCTGACACAATGCTCAGTCCCTTTTACACTGCTTTCCTGGGGACAAAGAAAAAAAAAATCAGGAAGCAGAACAATGAAATGCAAACCTAGAAATTGCTTGATACTCCTTAGCGAGTTAAGGTTGTGGACTAACTGCAGCCATTCCCCAGTGTCTTTGCTGAAGGTAAATATGCTAAGTAAACAAAATGCCAAACTGTGTATCTGAAACACATGTGATGCTGTGGTATATTCATAAGAGACATCACAGCAGATGTCTTAAAACACTGTTGTGCTAAAAACAAATGAACACACAAACAGTAATCCTACATGGAATTACTTAGGGCAGCCTTCCTCCTCCACTCCAGTTATTTAAAGATTACAAAATGCTGGTATGACACATTAGATCTAGGGACTGAGCTGTTGCCCTATGCATGGAATGAGTCTCCCATGAAGAAAGATTCACAGAGAGATCTCCAGAAGGTGGGGTGTGGGGGAGGGTTTGAGAACCTGTAGAGGAATGTAATGAAGGCAAGGTGTAGCCACCACACTCCCACTGCCCTTCAGATGCTTTCCCACGTGGACCCTTGGGGAAGTCCAAGTCGTTAAGAACTTTAGCTCTTCCTTCCTAAATTGTTATTCTGCTGTAGAGAGGCAAGATAGGAAGAGGAGAAATAAGGCACGCTCCATTTGGTTTCCTTTTCGACTCTCCTGTGGAGAAGAAAGATTGTTAAGTCGAAAAGTCTATCGCCTGGTGTGATGGTTGTTGACTAGCAAGTGGTCAGCACACAGAGATGCTGGGGAGAGAGAGGAGGGACTACCAGCTCAGTGAAGGGCACTGAGCAGTAATGTCAGAGATGCAGTGAAACAGCACCTTCCTTCTGCCACACGGTAGAGAAAGCTGTTTTCTGAAGAAAGGCACATGTGAAGAGAGGGTGGAAATCCAAGTTGCACTGATTTGCACCAAGGTTATCCAGCAACTAGTTACAACTTCATTATTTCATTTATGCTTTGAACAAAAATGTATTAAGCACCTCTTATAAGCCACACACTGTAGTTAAAGAAAGAGGGCTCTGCAAAATAATCTCTGCTGTACAGACATGAATATTCTAAGTGGAACATAATCAAATAAATAGAAAGTATAATATATACCATGGAACTGTGCTGTGCTTAGTCACTCAGTCTTATCCACCTCTTTGGGACCCCATGGATTGTAGTTCACCAAACTCCTCTGTCCATGGGGATTCTCCAGGCAAGAATATTGGACTGGGTTGTCATGACCTCCTCCAGGGGATCTTCCCAACCCAGGGATCAAACCCAGAACTCCCATGTTGCAGGCAGGTTCTTTACCATCTGAGCTACCAGAGAAGCCCAAGAATACTGAAATGGGTAGTCTATCCCTTCTCCAGGGGATTTTCCCAACCCAGAAATCAAACTGGGGTCTCCTGCATTGCAGGCAGATTCTTTACCAGCTGAGCTACGGAGGAAGCCCATATACTATGGTAGATGTATGTACAGGTTGCCATGGTAGCATATCAGAGAGCAATTTCATTCCACTGGGAGAAATTGTGACTGACTTAACAGAAGAGAGAATTCCTCAGCCCAGACTTCAAGGGGAGGTACTATTTATCTGTGCAAAATCTATGAATGGGGCAGGTGAGATGGAGTGAGAGGAGAATGCAAGTTAGGGTGCACACTATGCCAAGGCATGGATGATGGAAACCGGACTTAAGTGGGGACTGAATTTTCTCTTCACGGTGCAACACAGAGTAGGAACAGGAATAAGGAGAGATGACATTAGAGAGCTGGTCAGTGATTGGGTTCTGCATGATTGATAAGCCAGGGCAAGGACACTGACCTATAGTCATTCAAGAATGTGTATGTTCAAAAAGGCTGCTTTGTCAGAAAAACAGAGAATTAAACCTGAGACAAGACCGGGAGCTGACTGTGGCTCAGATCATGAACTCCTTATTGCCAAATTCAGACTTAAATTGAAGAAAGTAGGGAAAACCACTAGACCATTCAGGTGTGACTTAAATTAAATCCCTTATGATTATACAGTGGAAGTGAGAAATAGATTTTAAGGACTAGATCTGATAGACAGAGTGCCTGGTGAACTATGGACAGAGGTTCGTGACATTGTACAGGAGACAGGGATCAAGACCATCCCCATGGAAAAAAAATGCAAAAAAGCAAAATGGCTGTCTGAGGAGGCCTTACAAATAGCTGTGAAAAGAAGAGAAGCAAAAAGCAAAGGAGAAAAGGAAAGATTCCCATTTGAATGCAGAGTTCCAAAGAATAGCAAGGAGAGATAAGAAAGCCTTCCTCAGCGATCAATGCAAAGAAATAAAGGAAAACAACAGAATGGGAAAGACTAGAGATATCTTCAAGGAAATTAGAGATACCAAGGGAACATTTCATGCAAAGGTGGGCACAATAAAGGACAGAAATGGTATGGACCTAACAAAAGCAGAAGATATTAAGAAGAGGTGGCAAGAATACACAGGAGAACTATACAAAAAAGAGCTTCATGACCCAGATAATCACGATGGTGTGACCACTGACCTAGAGCCAGACATCCTGGAATGCGAAGTCAAGTAGACCTTAGGGGAAGCATCACTAGGAACAAAGCTAGTGGAGGTGATGGAATTCCAGTTGAGCTATTCCAAATCCTGAAAGATGACTCTGTGAAAGTGCTGCACTCAATATGCCAGCAAATTTGGAAAACTCAGCAGTGGCCACAGGACTGGAAAAGGTCAGTTTTCACTCCAATCCCAAAGAAAGGCAATGCCAAAGAATGTTCAAACTACTGCACAATTTCACTCATCTCATACACTAGTAAAGTAATGCTCAAAATTCTCCAAGCCATGCTTCAGCAATACATGAACCATGAACTTCCAAATGTTCAAGCTGGTTTTAGAAAAGGCAGAGGAGCCAGAAATCAAATTGCCAACATCCACTGGATCATCAAAAAAGCAAGAGAGTTCCAGAAAAACATCTATTTTTGCTTTATTGACTAGGCCAAAGCCTTTGACTGTGTGGATCACAATAAACTCTGGAAAATTCTTCAAGAGATGGGAATACCAGACCACCTGCCCTGTCTCTTGAGAAACCTATATGCAGGTCAGGAAGCAACAGTTAGAACTGGACATGGAACAACAGACTGGTTCCAAATACGAAAAGAAGTGCGTCAAGGCTGTATATTGTCACCCTGCTTATTGAACTTCTATGCAGAGTACATCATGAGAAACGCTGGGCTAGAAGAAGCACAAGCTGGAATCAAGATTGCTGGGAGAAATATCAATAATCTCAGATATGCAGATGACACCACCCTTTTGGCAGAAAGTGAAGAGGAACTAAAAAGCCTCTTGAACTGTGGTGCTGGGGAAGACTCTTGCGAGTCCCTTGGACTGCAAGGAGATCCAACCAGTCCATCCTAAAGGAGACCAGTCCTGGGTGTTCACTGGAAGGACTGATGCTGAGGCTGAAACTCCAATACTTTGGCCACCTCATGCGAAGAGTTGACTCAATGGAAAAGACCCTGATGCCTGGAGGGATTGGGGGCAGGAGGAGAAGGGGACAACAGAGGATGAGATGGCTGGATGGCATCACGGACTCGATGCACATGAGTTTGGGTGAACTCCAGAAGTTGGTGATGGACAGGGAGGCCTGGCGTGCTGCGATTCATGGGGTCACAAAGAGTTGGACACGACTGAGCGACTGAACTGAACTGAACTGAAACCTGAGACTAAATCTAAGAAAGAGAATGAAGTCTGACTAGAGTAATGAGCCCTAAGAAAATATAAAAACTTGGGGCCAAGGCAGTGAGCGCTGGAATGGAGGTAAGCGTACAGATTGGAGAGAGGTTAGAGACATGAAATTAATATGACTCAGTGGAGACTTCCCTGGTGGTCCAGTGTTTAAGATTCCTTGCTGCCAATGCAGCGGGGCATGGGTTTTATCCCTGGTCAGGGAATGGTAGGGTCAAAAAAAAAAAAAAAGAATTTGGTGATCAATTAAATATGGGTAAAAAATACATGGGAGAAAAAAAGATCAACCCCTAGATTTACAGTTTTATAGGATGCATTGAAGTTGGTAAATTTAATGCAAATGATGAATTTCATTTTGAACATGTGAGTTTCATGGGTTTGCACTGTATCCATATGACCAAAAGAAAGCTTACCATGAAAACTATTAAGAGACTGAATACAAAGACAGCGACAGGACAATATTTGACAACAGAAATTAGACCCACAATGTCTGCAACAGCTGGTCCAAGAAAGCAAACTACAACCTTTACAGTAATTGGTTCAGAACACTCAGGGCTTAGTCGGTGTCAGTTTGCCCCCACTTCCAACTCAGGATGAACCAGAGAAAGCCAAGTATAGGCTCCAGACCAATCACATAAGATGGCCAGTTCTAGCAAACCCACCTTCAGTTTTCCCATGCCAGCACCCTCCAATCAGAACATAACCTGTAGCCTTCTCTGTTTTCCCTCCACGAAGTTTTCCTACACTTTTGCTTGCCATTGACTGCCAAACACACGTGATGGTGGTTGACACCCTTGCTATGGCAAGCTCTGAATGAATAGCCTCTGGCTGTTCTCTTTTGCGTGGCTATTTCCACAGCTTTTCTTAGAAGCTCCATCAATTTACAGTATATACCACCTGGTGATGGCTGCTGCTGCTGCTGCTAAGTCACTTCAGTCGTGTCCGACTCTGTGCGACCCCATAGACAGCAGCCCACCAGGCTCCCCTGTCCCTGGGATTCTCCAGGCAAGAACACTGGAGTGGGGTGCCATTGGCTTCTCCTCTGGTGGTGCCAGACCTAAACATTTGACAAGGAGCAGAACCCAGAGAGGTTCCTTATGTCTTGCTGCTCATGGCTTGACAAGTCTGTGACTGGGTAAGTCAGAACTAGGTCTGGAGTCCACTGCACTTGAGTTGAGTTCCTTGCTAGTTATTCTCAGTTTGGTAGGTATACCCAGGTTTTGTTATTGGTTCCAATTTATTTGGCATTCTTAAGTAGAATCAGAACATTCCTTTTTATTCTATTCTGTGCTTCCATTCTGTGTTGTATTACCTAACAGTATTATTTGTCTTAAGGAAGAGGTAGAAAACAAGCAAAAGATGGCAAGACAGATATAAGCCTGTTGTTTAAGCCAGCCCCATGGATAGGTTTGTGTTTGTGTTCTCACTGACCAGTGTTCATTTGGATAAACCTTGCTGTGGGACACCAATAAAGCCTGACTGTGCTTCTTATGTTTGATTCTTTGTCTTGAGAGTTCGTCTTTGGTACTGAAAGTGAAAGTTGCTAAGTTGTGTCTGACTCTTTTAGACCCCATGGACTATACAATCCATGAAATTCTCCAGGCCAGAATTCTGGAGTGGGTAGCTGTTCCCTTCTTCACGGGATCTTCCCAACCCAGAGATCGAACCCAGGTCTCCCACATAGCACGCGGATTCTTTACCAGCTGAGCCACCATAGCGAGAGCATGTTTTCTCTGGCTGTCCACCTGCCCAGGTACAGATTTTTGTGTTCTGTGCACAGAGGCAGCCAACCCTCAGATTGGGGACCCAAGACACAAAGGGTACCCACATCATTTTCACCTGACCATTGCCAGCTCTCATGAGGTCATCTAAATCCAGATTTTCTTGTAGTGAAAACTCCCACAACTTAAATGTTCTCTCATTACATTCTTAATGCCGACATCTCTCTCTGTAAATGGCATAACTGTAACAAGGGTGACTGAGACTTCCATGGCCACTCTGAGAAATATTTGACTTGAACAAAATTGTTTGCTTGAAAAACATCTTTAAAATGCCATTTGTGACCATATAGATGGACCATAGATGGATGGCATTATTCTAAGTGAAATAAGTCTTTATTATATTATTATATCGGAGAAGGCAATGGCACCCCACTCCAGTACTCTTGCCTGGAAAATCCCATGGGCAGAGGAGCCTGGTGGGCTGCAGTCCATGGGGTCGCACAGAGTCGGACACGACTGAGCGACTTCCCTTTCACTTTTCACTTTCATGCATTTGAAAAAGAAATGGCAACCCACTGATAATTACAATGTAAATTGTAATAAGTAATTGAGAAAAACAATTACTGTATGATCTCACTTACATATGGAATCTATAAACAAACAGAAAACCCAAGCTCATAGATAGGCAGAACAGATTTGATGGGTTGCAGAGGTGGGCAACAGTTGGTGGGTAAAAGGGGTGAGAGGGTGAAAAGGTATAAACTTCCAGCTATAAAATAAATAACTCATGGGAATATAATTTAAAGCATAGTGACTGTAGTTAATAATATATTGTTGCATATTTGAAAGTTGCTAAAAGAGGTCTTAAAGGTTTTCCTCACAAGAAAAAAATTTTAATTATGATTAATGTTAACTAGATACTTTGTGGTGATTATTTTGCAATATATACAAATAGCAAATCATTATGCTGTTCACCTGAAACTAATATAATACTGTATGTCCATTAAATCTTAATTACAAAAAAGGGATAAGACATCTCAAGTATAGTGAGTAGTATTTTTTAATTGGTATGCAGAAACCTTGAAACAAAATTCTGATTCAAAAGTTGCTTTAATTAAAGATTCTCCAGCAAAAGCTAATGAGGAATTTGACAAACTTCAGCAACAACAAACTAGACACATTTCCCTAGTGAACCCCCGTGCTTCTCCTCTGGTCAGTTTTCTTTATCTATTCTCTCTTCCTCCTGTTCTACCAATCTCTCCCCTCTGTCCCTTCATCACTTCCTCTCTCTTCCTCACCCTGTCCAGACGTCCTACATTTCCCAAGGCAGTCTCTTAAAGATTCTTAAATGCCATTTTTTTTTTTTTAAGCATCCAGTATCGTGCATCGAACCTGGACTGGCATCTCGTTTCTTACATGATATTTTACATGTTTCAATGTCATTCTCCCAAATCTTCCCACCCTCTCCCTCTCCCACAGAGTCCATAAGACTGTTCTATACATCAGTGTCTCTTTTGCTGTCTCGTACACTGGGTTATTGTTACCATCTTTCTAAATTCTGTATATATGCATTAGTATACTGTATTTATGTTTTTCCTTCTGGCTTACTTCACTCTGTATAATAGGCTCCAGTTTCATCCACCTCATTAGAACTGATTCAAATGTATTCTTTTTAATGGCTGAGTAATACTTTAAAATGCCATTTTAAAGATGCTTCTCTTCCATGAGCAAAGTGTTTAGGTAGCTGTGGAATTTAAACCTTAGACCTCAGCTGAGGGAGTAAGTGAAAGATGCTCAGTTGTGTCCGACTCTTTGTGACCCCGTGGACTATACAGTCCATGGAATTCTCCAGGCCAGAATACTGGAGTGGGTAGCCTTTCCCTTCTCCAGGGAATCTTCCCAACTCAGTAATCAAACCCAGGTCTCCCACATTGCAGGCGGATTCTTTACCAGCCAAGCCATAAGGGAAGCCCAAGAATACCGGAGTAGTTAGCCAATCCCTTCTCCAGCAGATCTTCCTGACCCAGGAATCGAATGTGGGTCTCCTGCATTGCAGGTGGATTCTTTACCAACTGAGCTATGAGGGAAGCCCCAGACCTCAGTTAAGAACTACAGTTAAGAAAGCATCTAAACCAAGACTGGTAACTATGCATAGAATAATTTATATTTGGGAGGTGGTACCTAGATAAGGGAATGGCTACCCACTCCAGTATTCTTTCCTGGAGAAATCCATGGATAGAGAGCTTGGCTGGATATAACGGGGTTGCAAAGAGCTGGACATGGCTGAGCAACTAACAGTACACTTTCACTTTTCACATACTTACCCAGAAGGACCTGACAGTATCAACTTATACACATATTGGTCAGAATCACAGGTGCTAATTTCTGGTTGGCAAAAGCTGATTGAACAACTCAGAAGGGGATTTACAGGATCTGTCTTTCCAAAAAGCCAACATGAACTCACTGAGGAAAGCTTGTATCCCACTTGGTCACACTTTCTGCTCCCTAGAAGTACCGCAAGTGGACTTATAGGCTTTATCTTGTGAGAAAGCTGTCCAGGGGAAGGGAGTATAATGAACTCATTTGAGCCTGAGAATTAATCAAGGGACAGCACCCAACAGGGTAGTGCAGGGAAGAGCTATCCATTGTTTGGGTGAGGGTGGGGAGGGGAGGAGGTAATCCGTCCTTTATTTTCTTGATGGCTGCAAAGGAAAATCCAAATTGGAAGTCTGAATCCCAGGAAAGGTAAAGGGTCCACAGGGAAGGATAGTGCTCAGAGTCCAGTCCACACTCACTAGGAAGCTGGGACCTTTGGAGATGGATGCTGTGGGACTGAAGAGCTGAATCCAAGGACACTCTTGTCTGAATTCCATGCAGAGGGAATGGGATCCCACTTCCTCTGAAGTCACAAGCAGCTGGGCAAGGCTCTGGATGGGGCTGCCTGGGAAAAGTCTTAAGTGACAAGTAACCACCATAGCAGAAGAGTTCCCCATGCTTTAGTGTCTATTTCAAAATCTGGGACTTCCCAGGTCAACTGAGGGAAGGCAGGTAAACCCTCTACTTATTTAGTTGATTGCTTGTTTCTTTGTTTAACAAACACATATAGAATTACTACACAGAGAAATTTGCAAGTGCTTTGTATCAATTCCTTTAATGTTCACAACTGTTATATGAGGAAGTGCTGTTCTTATACTCATTTTTTAGAGTAAAGTGAGGCACAGAGATGTAGAATGCCTTTCCCAAGTCAGACTGCTAGTAATAGAGACAGGATTCAAACTCAGATAGTATGTCCAGATTCCATGCTCTTAACCACAAGTAGATTTATTTATTACTATTATTTTAGGGGGAAAATAAAACCATTGTCAAGGATCATAATTTAATCTTATGAAGCAATTCATACCATATATATTTCACTTAATTGTTACAACAACTCTGTGACATGGGTATTTTATTTTCAATTTATAGATGAGGAAACAGGTTCAGTGGAGCATTCAAAGTCAAATAGTTAGAAGGTCACAGTCAGGGCTGAAACACAGGTTGTTTGATGCCAGTCAAGAATTCTTTTCACTGTGTCACGCTGTAATTTGTTAGAAAGACCTAAAGGAAGTAAGTGAAGAGGTGGCCAAGGAAACACACAATCTTTAAAAAACAAAACAAGCAAACAAAAAAGTGATAAAAGTCATAATTCAGACCTGCCTGATTGTTGCTGATTGAACATTAGTTGCATGATATATCGCCATTAGCCCTCACAGTAGAAAATGAGTCAATTGCTGTATTACCACGGCTTTTGTCAATGGCCTCTCGAGGGAACTGGAAGAATTTGCTAAATTCATGTTGCAATCTAGCCCATTATAAGATCTCTACAGTAATTAGACTCAGAACAAGAAATTGCACACAGCCCATCAGCTGGGAAACAGAGACTGGTGTACCATCTGATTCAATACCCTAGACCCCTGTTCCTCATCTCTGTATTCTCTATAACTTCAGTATGTCAACGAAATAAGAACCAAATAACTCTGTGATTTTCCAAAACATATAGAAACATGGTGACTGTTGAGAAAGAACAATTCTGATAAGAACAGATAAAGATTAGTTCAAATATATGAAACAAGTTTGACTAAACTAGAAAACAATCCCATACATTAATCATAGTTCTTATAAAGCAGTATCATCTTTATGGTCTTGAAAAATAAGTTTAAAGTCTTAACGATTAAACACTTCTGCATTCTTATCTTTGTTCAGCATAGATGACTCAAGGCTTTTACTATTAAAATAATCTTATTGTGCTTGTTCTAAACTGGATTTTTCATATTGTAATGTCTTGTTTCTGTTCCCTCTGCCATTTCCTAATTTATTTTCAATGCCCAAAGACATGTTATGTAGACTGGGTGAATGTGGTCATACTGAATTAGTCAAATAATTATGAATTTTTGAATTGTATATGTGACCTCTGTAAGAAAAATATCTCCTTCATCCAAGGAAGTGTATTAAATGCATTTCTCGAACCACATTAAAAAGATAATAAACAGCACACCATAATGAACAGTAATGAATACTAAAAAGTATTCTAACTGAAAAGTAAAAATAGATAACTAGAGGTTTCTTAACCAAAACAAAAAGAAAAAGGGCACGCTTTAGGTTGGACATCTATAATAGCAGATATAAGAGGAAACTAGCTTAGGCAAAGTATAGACTTTATTTTGCAACAATAAACTCATGAAAACAAAAATGCCCTGAGACTAAGAACCAACTTAACCTTAACTGAGACCCCTGCGTGTTCCCTCTTTGGTGTCTGTCTCTCTGAACTTGTGTTCCATCAACCTCACCTGCCACCATCTAAACAGGTGGGTTCTACTTCCCAAATCTCAGGATGAAAAACAGCCACTACATACCACCTCCAACTGTACATTTTCTCTGTTCAGATGAGTAGCCACACTGGACTGACATCTTTTAATCCCAGAGCCATTCTCCCCTCTGGGCTGCATACCAACATGGTAACTTCTTTGCATCCTTGCATCCGTGTGAATAGGAAGAACTCGTCCCCAAACAGCAAGAAACACGATGAGTCGTAGATCAAATAGGCATCATCCCACTCTTCAAAGTTTGAAAAAAAAATCATAAAAGGCTTCAAAGGCAATCTGGCAAGCATGTTATATTAAAACTAAGAAAAAATATGACTGCACTAAACCACTGGCACACATATTAAAGAAGCTATTTTCAGAGTCAGTCAAACTCTGAAAGCATAGAACTCTGCATACTGGAAAACTGTAGACTCAGTGAAAATGTAGGAAAATAAGCATCCACTTTTTTAAAAAGTGAAATGTCCTATATTCTGTATTCCTTAAAGCCTTTACCTTTTTTCCCATCCCTCTAATCCCCCAACTCTCCTACCCATCTTCAAGAAGCCACTTGCCTAAGAAGGACCAATGTGCTTTGAGAGAAATTCCAAGGACACAGTGTTCCTTGACTCTACTAATGTGAAATTCTAATGTGATGGAGAATCATTACTTTCAAAGAAACCCTATCCAAGAGTTAATAATATGTAAATGGGCTCTCAAAGGCACTAGAACATATGCAGAAGTAATGTATACAACACTTTAAGCAAAGTTTAGTGTTTCGTTTACTTGGACTAGAAAGATAATATTCAAAATATGTAACACCAGCTATAATCCTTCCATTCCAGAGGAAAAGAAACTGAATTTCTAACCCCTAACAGAAAAACTCAAGACATCGTCTGCCAATGACAGTATATATTATTAGAAAGTTTTGACTCTCAGGTCTATCATGTAAAATTTAATAAAGCAGCTATTTGACACCATAATACTTGCAAGGACATAGTACAGGGAGATGGAAATAGGGTAAAACCTAATAACGTGCAAAGTTCCATAAGAAAAATAAATATTCTAGTGTCAACATGACAGTTAAAATTCAAGGTTGAAGGTACATCCTTGTAATAAGGCAGTGTTACTCATCCACAAAAGAGCTGCTCCAAAACAACTACAATTAGTTTTAGTTTTCAAAAAAGAAAAATATGGAAAAAAATTTTAAGTTGTATGGGACAAAGGCTAAGATAACTTGACTGATAAGTACTCTGTTGCTATAGATAAGAAATTGGAATAAGAAGTTGAGCATCTTAATGCATGAATAGACCTGAGCATCAGTTTCGGTTTTCCGTATAAAGCATGTCAATGATGCTAAGAGCTGAGTGTTTCCTCAAGAGTCAGATGAATTTTAGAGTGAGAGAAATTACCTAGGAAATTCAAGTTCCCCGAGCAAATTACATTTCCAGGATCTAAATAGTACAAGTATTTTGGTAGAACTTAATTTATTTTCTTTAGAATAATAAAATGATCAGAAAATGTGCCCAGGTTCAATCTGGAGATCAAGTCTACAAAGCACGGAGTAAACAAATTTGGGGGCTTTAAAAATAAGGAAATTAATATACTACAACATTACCAAACAATAGTGATAGATGCCTAGAATAGGGGCAGATTGCTAGGTAATAAAGGCCCAAGAGATTAGTATATTTTGATGAATATAGTTTGAATTCTAGGTCAAATCCATTCTTGTTCAATGCAGTGTATATAGACGGCATTGTGTATGTTCTTTTTTACTATACATCCCTTAGTTTTTAAAAACATTTTCTGGCTTTACTGAGGTATAGTTGATAAATACAACAACAATAAATGTAGTATATTTAAAGCGTGGAACATGATGATTTGACATACGGACACATGGGAAAGGATGCCCGCAATCAAGTCAACATCCATCTCCCAGCCTAGTTCCTTTGTCTCCTTCCTCCTTTTCTTCTGGAGAGGGGTAAGAATGCATAACATTTACCCTCTTAGCAAATTTCAAGAGTACAGTATAGTGTAATTAACTATTGTCACCATGCTATATATTATATCCTAAAAACTTATTTCTCTGATGGCTGTAAGTATGTACTCAATTTATAACCTCTCCCTATTTCTCCATCTCCCAGGCCCTGGTGACAACCATTTTACATTCTGTTTTGACAAGTTGGCCTGTTTCGCTTTGTTTTTTCTGCTTTTGTTTTCTTTTCTTAGATTCCACATATAAGTGAAACCATGCAGCACCTGTCTTTCTTGCTCTGCCTTTCTTTCTTTTCACTTAGCACAATGACCTCCAGTTTCATCCATTTCATTGCAAATATCAGAATTTCTTTCTTCTTTATGGCTGAATAATATCCCACTGTTTATATATACTACATTTTCTCTATCCATTCATTTGTCAACAGCTACTTAGGTTGTTTTCTTACATTGAGTATTGTGAACAATGCTGCACTGAACATAGGAATACAGATATCTCTTTAAGACAGTGATTTTGTTTCCTTTGGATATATACCCATAAGCAGAGTAATTGAATGATAAAGTAATTTTTGTTTTCAATTTCTTGGGAAATCTTTATCTTGTTTTCTATATGGCTGTACTAGTTTATATTCCTACTAGCTGTCTACAAATCCCTTCTTTTAAAATTGCAAATGGGAAATTTACCTTAAATGAAAACAAATATAAAAGTACAACTCATGTATAATATCATGTATGAAACGAGTCGCCAGTCCAGGTTCAATGCACGGTACTGGATGCTTGGGGCTGGTGCACTGGGACGACCCAGAGGGAGGGTAGGGGAGGGAGGAGGGAGGAGGGTTCAGGATGGGGAATGCGGGTATACCTGTGGCGGATTCATTTCGATATTTGGCAAAACTAATACGATATTGTAAAGTTTAAAAATAAAATAAAATTAAAAAAAAAAAAAGTACAACTCATAAGTACTCTTGCGATTTGTGATTGCTAAAACTCTTAAGGGATATCAGTAAGCTGCTAACCAAAGGCTCTGGCAGAGGTAAGGCCATGTGAGGACGTAGAAGATGGCCATCCACAAGCCAAGGAGAGCCCTCAAAAGGGGCCAAATCTATTACAACAGTCCATCTTGGACTGCTAGCCTCCAAACTGCAAGAAAGTTAATTTCTGTTGGTTAAGCCACTCAGTCTCTGCTATTTTGTTATGGCAGCCCTAGCAAATTAATACAGCTATTAAGGTTTTTTTAAACTTTTTATTTTGTATAGGGGTATAGCCAATTACAATGCTGTAATGATTTCAGGTGAACAGTGAAGGGACTCAGCCATACTTATTAATGAATCCATTCTCCCCCGAGCTCCCCTCCCATCCAGGCTGCCGCGTAACATTGAGCAGAGTTTCATGTAATATACAATAGGTCCTTGTTGGTTATTCATTTTAAATGTAGCTGTGTGTACACAACCTTCCCAAACTCCCTATCCCTTCCTCCCCTATCCCAGTAACCGAAAGATCATTCTAATACAGTCACTAATTTTTGAGGTGATTTGTTATATAGCACTAGATAACTCAGGCTCCCCTGGTGGCTCTGCAGTAAGAATCCGCCTGCAATGCAGGAGACACAGGAGATGCAGGTTCGATCCCTGGGTTGGGAAGATCTCCTGAAGCAGGGCATGGCAACCCACTCCAGTATTCTTGCCAAGAGAATCCATAGACAGAGGTGCGAGCCTGGCAGGCTACCATTCAGTGGGTCGCAAAGAGTCAGACACTACTGAAGCGACTTAGCACGCATGCACTGGATAACTAATATGATAATTTTCAACTAGCGTAGTACACGTAAAATTAACAAGATAGCCTTGACTTTAGGGGCTTATCAAAAAAATAGACTGGATGCTAACAGTTAACTAAGAAATATTACAGTGACAGTAAGACTAAACAAATATATAAACATATGATAAGATTACTTATATGCATGTGTTGGGGCAAATAGATTGAGAATCCAGGCTCTTTACAGATAAAGCACTATAAAAGCATGCCATAAAAATGTCTTCACTAATACATATTTCAATCATCATCTTTACTTAATGCATGCCATAAAGTTTATATACTATAATGTAGAAATATAATTTTGAATATATTCTGCTTTAAATGCACGTATGGCAATTATCCAAGAATCATTCAAAACATACATAAATAATAGCATACCTTCTTTCTAATATCACTTGAAAAGATATAATCTTCTTATGGGAAATAATATTCAAGATGGGCAAGTTTGACATACTGGGTTCAGAAATACAGTGGCCAGATCAAAAAATTATGTTTGAAAACAATAGGTTGAGAAATTCATAAATCCAAGACAGTCAGTTTGAAAGGAATGAAAGCTACCAATCTCAGAAACAGAATTTTTATGTATTATCCAGATATATTACAATAGTAATCTCTGCTTTGTGAAGGAAGAAACTATCTCAGAAAGATTAAATTGCAAGATACCACACAATTAGAAATTACTCACAGTAATGCTATTATTATAAATCATTATCATCATCATCACCATCATCCAGGATGAAGTCAAAATCACATATTTGGTGTTTGCATATGGGCTTATTAAGGGCTTCCCAGGTGGTGCTAGTGGTAAAGAGCCTGCCTGCCAATGCAGGAGACATAAGAAATGCTGATTTGATCCCTAGGTTGGGAAGATCCTCTGGAGGAGAGCATGGCAATCCACTCTAGTATTCTTGCCTGGAGAATCCCATGGACAAAGGAGTTTGGTGTGCTACAGTCCGTAGGGTCACACAGAGTTGGACACATCTGAAGCGACACATGCATGGGCTTGTTAATGACAATTTTTTCCATAATGGGTGATATACATAGTCACAGTCATTTGTCACATATGTATGTGTGTGTACTCCAATTATTAAGGGATATGGCCCACAAAATGTTATGGCCCAACAATATTCCATTGCTTTTTAAAAAATTTTTTTATTGGAGGGTAATGGCTTTACAATATTGTGTTGGTTTCTGCCATACATCAACATGAATCAGTCACAGGTGTACATACTTCCCCTTCCTATTGAACCTCCCTGTTATCTTTCATTCCATCCCACCCCTCTAGGTTGTCACAGAGCACGGGGTTGAGCTCCCTGTGTCACACAGCAAATCCCACTGGTTATCTGTTTTACATATGGTAATGTTCTATTTTACATATGGTAATGTTCTATTTTACATATGGTAATGTTTACGTTTCCACGATACTCTCTCCATTTGTCCCACCTGCTCCCTCCCCCACTGTGTCAACAAGTCTGCTCTTTATGTCTGTGTCTCCGTTGCTGCTCTGCAAATATGTTCATCAGTACCATCTTTCTAGATTCCATACTCATGTGTTATATACAATATTTGTCTCTAAAGTGGATTACTAGACTCATCTTCAGAGAAAAACCTAAAGTAGCTACTTACTTTCAGGTCAATACTTCTAATCTCCTCTCCCATCCTGATCCTAGACCCAGCCTCCCTGCCTTAAAGAAAGGTTGACCCAACTTAGACTAATCGAGATTCTTTCCACCAGGAACCTTGTTTTCGATGTATCATCTGATGGGGTCTGACAGCAGGTGCTAAAAAGAATAAAGGTTATAAATTCTTATGCTGAGATCCCCAGAACGGCAGTGGTTCTGTATATTCTGAGACTTGGTTGTTCAGCTTTTTGTTCAGTTTTGGCAGGTACCAGCCAATCATTTTTATGAGAGGCTTAGAATCACTCTCTGTGCTTTCAGCCAAAGAATATTAAATGGAAATTGGTACCAGAGAGTGGGTTCTGGCAATAAAGTTAGAGAGAAATGTGCACGATTTGGATCTGGTCATCAGGCCAGAAAGTTGTAAAATATCTACAGATATCTCAAGACGGGCAAAAGCAGTCTGTGATTTTCAGTGGTGGAACATCCCCTCTTGTTATTGTCTGTGGGCCACTAAGGTTGGATACAGATCTGGGGGAATTTGTACCTTCTGCCACAAATTTAAAGGGGATAAAGAGCCCCAGACCCATGGGTATAATGGTTCATTCTGATAAGATATCACTCTAAAATATTTAATGCTATGTCAAAAATCTTAAGACATAGAGTACAGATTCAAGGCCCTTTTGTTATGAAATAAAACCATCTGATTAATGCCCAGAAACAAAACTTGAGGATTAGTTCTGCTATGTTGCAACATCTCGGCCAGTAAAACTTCATCCCCTCTGGGGAAAGAAATGGCCTCCACAGTTGGAGCCTGTAAAGAGTGTCCATCAATCCTTAGCATTCCTCAGTTCCTAAGATATGACACTGAAGCCCTAGTCTGAAAAAAATGTTGTAGTCAAAGATCAAATTCTTCCATCCAGCACACTCCATTTCTGGTCATTTATCTTTTCCATTAGAAGAGGAATGGCTTTGTATACAAGAGGCCTCCCTGATGGCTCAGTGGTAAAGAATCTGCCTGCAATGCAGGAGATGCAAGTTCTAAGCCTGGGTTGGGAGGATCCCCTGCAGAAGGTAATGACAACCTACTCCAGTATTCTTGCCTGGAGCATTTCATGGACAGAGGAGCTTGGAGGGCTACAGTCCATAGGGTCTCAAAGAGTCAACACGACTGAACAACTGAGCACCCACAGGCCTTGCACACACCCCACGCCACCTGTGCCAGTGCTTCAATCTGGCTCAGTCTAGTTTCAGGTGCTCTGTCCAAGTTTGTGAAAACAGATTTTTCTCATGCCCAAGTCTCTCTTTCCCAATCCCAGACACAGTGAGCTGCTCTCTGTTCAGAAAGAAGACCAATAGTTTTGGAAATGTGATGTCTGAAAGAGGGGCCTTTAAAATCATCTTTAATCTCTCTCCTGTCTCAGTATCCCCATGGGTAATTCCAAAAAAATTCAGTCCTTCAGCAAATAAGGCTGCATTGAACCTTAC
This sequence comes from Bos mutus, assembly GCF_027580195.1. Classification (NCBI taxonomy): domain Eukaryota; kingdom Metazoa; phylum Chordata; class Mammalia; order Artiodactyla; family Bovidae; genus Bos; species Bos mutus. The sequence continues at coordinate 67,619,426 of NC_091628.1, forward strand.
TTAATCCTGAACCTTCTGCCAATAAGACTCTATTTCTGCATTGAGGTTTTTAGGTATTTTGTAGAATCCCTTCAAATCTAACAATGTGACAGTCATCTGATGAGCTTCAAACAAAAAAAGATGTTCAAGATGCTACCCTTATCCCCACACACCAATTCCCCAATAGGGTTATCATCACTGTGGCAGCCTGCAGAAATTTATGTTGGACAAGGATTCTCAAGTTTCTGGTAATTTGGGGGTACGGATTCAAAATATCTGTGCCACACTTCTTTAACACGCCGAATGAAATAAAACTTGCCTCGGATTAGCCACAGGTCACCCTGGTAGTTCAGCGAATCCACCTGCAATGCAGAAACAAAGGCTCAATTCCTGGGTCAGGAAGATCTCTTGCAGAAGGAATAGGCTACCCACTTCAGTATTCTTGTGCTTCCCTGGTGGCTCAGCTGGTAAAGAATCTGCCTGCAATGCAGGAGACCTGGGTTCAATCTCTGGGTTGGGAAGATCTCCTGGAGAAGGGAAAAGCTACCCATTCCAGTATTCTGGCCTGGAGAATTCCCTGGACTGTATGATCCATGGGATCACAAAGAATCAGACACAACTGAGCGACTTTTATATAAGACTGCAAGTAGACCACCCAATATTCCCTCCCACTTTTAGATCAAATGACAATCCTCAATGCATAGATGATACTCATGATCCTTTATTATCATGTTCATTGCTCCTTATGCTAAACAATGTCCAAAATATCAGTACTAGATGACTATGCATGCTAAGTCACTTCAGTCATGTCTGACTCTCTGCGACCCTATGGACTGTAGCCTGCCAGGCTCTTCACTCCATGGGATTCTCCAGGCAAGAATACTGGAACGAGTTGCCCTGTCCTCCTCTAGGGAATCTTCCTGACCCAGGGATCAAACCCGTATCTCTTATGTCTCCTGCTTTAGCAGACAGTTTCTTTACCACTAACGCTACCTAGGAAGCTCAGATGACTGTAATCATTGGCTGTTATCATGGTTCTTTTTGCTATACCAAGTCTCAGTAAGTCTTAGTCCTCCACAATTGTCCAACATGATTGCACTTAACGGCTTGCAGAGATGCTCCTACACTGTTCTCATCTTCCCCAAAGCTCAGGTTCAACCACGGGGGACTCCCAACTCTTCACCACAGAAGTCTAACTCCTCCTAAGGAGCTATATGAGTGCAGAGGTTGGATTCTCACCACATATAGAAACACATATATATGTGTGTGCTGCTGCTGCTGCTAAGTCGCTTCAGTTGTGTCTGACTCTGTGCGACCCCATAGACAGCAGAGAAAATGTGTATGAATCTAGATAGATAAACACACACACACATACATACACACACATGCTGATTCTTCTTCTCCGATTTACCCTGACTGATAAAATTATATATTTTCTACAGGACAGTTCCTAAAATACTAGTTATTGAGTACAGGAATTCAGGATTCTCAGATTATGGATATTTGTCACTATCTCTTTTCAGGGAGAGAATGGGTTTTTATCATAACCTCAGCATCCAGAGGAGGCCTTATAGCAAGCAGACCAAAGATACCAAACCTCGGTATCTAAGGTTATTTCCAAATCAGAAAGGACTGTGACAATGGCTTAGTCCCTAAAAGGGTCTCGTCTTCAGGCTATTTTGATCATGTGCGCTCAGTTGCTCAGATGTGTCTGACTCTTTGTGGCCCCATGGACTGCAGCCGGCCAGGCTCCTTTGTCCATGGAATTTTCCAGGCAAGAATAGTGGAGTAGGGCATCACTGGATCATAACCTTTGCAAATAAATGAATAAATCCCTAAACAAAATGAGCCTCTCAAGGCAGACTTCACTCCAATTATCCAGTGACTGACTTACATTAGAAATAGAACCATACAAAAGATAGGGAAACCCAAGAAATATAAGACGAAAGAGCAAGAGCACACACTTGTGTGGAAGTGGTAGCCAAGAAAGACTGTAGAGGATGATACAATTCATCTTAAAGATTTTATTTTTATCTTAAGGACAATAAGAAATTAAAGAGCTTAAAACAAGGAAGTGACATAATCTGTAGTGTTTTATATAAAGATGACTTTGGCTGCACTACAGAAAAAGGATTAGTGGGTGGACAAGTATCTTTTCAGCGAGACAGGGTGGCTATTTCATTGTTGCAGGCAAATAAGATGATGACTTAAACTCTTAGAGGTAATGGTCTGAAAAAACACGGTGTCAGCAGGACTCAGTGAATGCAACTGACCCTGACATTCCCATCAGTCTTTGCCCCACCCACAATCCTATCTGTAGACGCACCATGCGTCTATATGGGGTCTTGCATGTTCTGTCTACCTGATGCACCCTCTCCTACTTTTCTCTTCCATCAACCGTTCTTTAGCACATCTTTTCCCCAAAGTTACTTGTTCTACTTCTGTGCACTTTGCTGTACAGACCTCTGTTAGGTTTGCATATCATGTATATTCTTTGTCTCCACACCTTCTCCCTGAGGGTAGGAACTGCACTGTACTTGCCCCCTCCCTAAGGTCTATGTCAGACCTCATCACAGTAAATATTAAAATTTGTTCATTAAATAAAGCAATAAATGCATATCTTAATCATTTCACTCAAAGCATGAACTGAAATTTTATTCTGATCTTCTCTGAAACTGACCAAAAGAACTGTTTTCTGTTATTCTGCAAATGAAATGTGCATTTCATTTCCCCCACAGTAAAAGGAGATGGAAAGAAAAAAAAAATCATTAAGAGAAAGCTTATAACCCTGATAATGGAGAAAATAATTTTCCCTCTTCTGTAGGTCATGAATGTATGGGAAAGAACAATGAACCTGAAATCAGAACACAAAAGTTCTTATCTTAATTTTGTAACAATATCAAATTTGTTTTTACTCCATTCTCCGGAAAGTGGGGATCAAGCTTTTCCTGTCTTTCAGTCAAAATCTATTTTTGTGAAGAAAATATATTAACTTTTAAAAACTTTTCACTTAGAATTTCCAGCTTACTTCATTATAAGAAAAAGAAAAATTTGAAATACATGTTAAACCTCATTGAATAACTCAAATGGGGAGCAAAAACATTAATAACATTAAATAAAAAGCTACTTCCCTTGGGAAAAATATTCATATTTGTTTGTAATATTTCGTTCATATGCTCTAATTGGCTTTCTTAGTATTCTAAAGGTAAATTTTAGAATAATTTTTCTATTTGAACTTTAATTTGCAAACTATTGTGTCCTGTTGCACATTTGGATATAATTTGCATAAACAGTATAATTACAATTATCTGCTTTCCCCAAAAGATTAGAAAGGAAAAACTACTAATTAATCTCATTTACATGTGGATAAGGTTAATTGCAAAGACCAATTTTTACTTTCCCTCGCTAAGCTGTAATAAGTGCTGTCATGCTTATTAAGATACAACATAGATATTATACTATGTATCAAATTGAATAATAATTATACTTATGTAGTATCTTTTATTCTCTGTTTTTTTAAAATAACTTCCTTGTTATAGAAGAGCACATTATCTAATTATATGGAGGCTTTCTTTCTGCTAGAAAGATTACAATCTAGCCTTTCTAAAATTGTGTTTACCTACTTCTACTGTGGTGTTGGAGAAGACTCTTGAGAGTCCCTGGGACTGCAAGGAGATCCAACCAGTCCATTCTGAAGGAGATCAGCCCTGGGATTTCTTTGGAAGGAATGATGCTAAAGCTGAAACTCCAGTACTTTGGCCACCTCATGCAAAGAGTTGACTCATTGGAAAAGACTGTGATGCTGGGAGGGATTGGGGGCAGGAGGAGAAGGGGACGACAGAGGATGAGATGGCTGGATGGCATCACTGACCCGATGGACATGAGTCTGAGTGAACTCTGGGAGTTGGTGATGGACAGGGAGGCCTGGCGTGCTGCAATTCATGGGGTTGCAAAGAGTCAGACACGACTGAGTGACTGAACTGAACTGAACTGAACTTCTACCTTACTGCCATATTTTACCTTTCAATCTCATATAAATATAAATACAAGATAAATATTAATGGCCTCCAGTCCTCAAATGAGATCTATTTTTATTTACTGCATCAGTTATTGCATACTTGCCTCTTTTTCTTATAGGTTCTTTTCAATTCTACTTGGTGATTATTTCCTTAATCCATCCCTCTGCTTTCACTACTCAGGAATCTTTTTAATTTTTAGGCTACTTTAAATGGTTCCCAACAAGCATTAATACTTACTAAACTCACTTCTCTGGATTTCTACCTAGGCCTTAAATATTTCAGAAGCATCTTTCTGAATGTAAATGTAATCCTGTAACTTTTCACATAAAATCTTTCAAAGCCTCCATGTCCTACAAGATAGAGCTCCATAGGATGACATGTAAAATCCTTTACCATTGACACTGGTCTTGGTGTCTAACCTCAGCTTCAGCTGTAATCCCAGGAAGTCAAATCATTTGGAATTCCTGAAACCATGACACCATTTCACAAACCAAGGAAGGCCTATTGCTTCTGAAGTTAGTGAGACACAAGCCTCCAGTCTTTCCCTGTAGTTGCTGAAGGTAGTAGAGTATTTTAGAACATTCTAGGAAGGGACAGAAACAATCCAGAAATATGTCTATGGAAGCCATCACTATTAAATCACCTAAAGGGATCTCAGAAGAAAGGGACTGAGAATTTCCAAGACTGGTAATTTGTTGTGAATATGTTTTCTCATTGTAGAAACAAATTCATTTTCATATATTAATTTTGGAGTTGTAAACTTTTATTATTTTTTTAAAGATGGCCCTATTCGAAACCTATCCTGGTCCATGATCTTTTTGCTTGGGCATACTTCCCTCTCTTGTCTAATTAGAAAACTCCCAATCCTTTGAAGATTCAGCTTAAAACTCACCACTGTTCCCTCACCTTCAGTCATCCCAGAAATAATTGCAAATTTCATCCTCTGTTTCTTCTATTAAAGAATTGATCACATTCCATAATTATATGTTTACCAGTTCATTCTCTCTGTCTCTCAAAGAGGGTGTGGAGAACATGTGTGCCAATTTGGACATAAAAATTGTGTGTCTCCTCTCCTAAAAACACTCCAGTTTCCTTCTGGGGAATTCTCTACCCCATAGGTGTCAATCACAGTCAGATGATAAGCTCTGAGGCTCTGGTTCTCACACTCCCTTACCCAAAGGCTCTTGGAGGCTCCTTGCCCAGTAGGCTTTGTTTTGCCTTCCCACTCCAGCAAGCCTGTTTCCATATGCGCTCCTCTCCGCTCATCAGAATCTCACTCCTGGGACTTTAACCTTTGATCTTGGGAACAGCTGGCCTCTTTGAAGTAGCTCCTTCCACTGAGAACCTCTGTAATGTCTGTGCTCCTGAGTCCTCATCCTTTCCCTCTGAGAGGAAAACTGCCAGTGGTTTCCCAGTCTACTTGGGCTTCCCTGGTGGCTCAGAGAATAAAGAATACATGCAATTCAGGAGACCTGGGTTCCATCCCTGGGGTTGGGAAGATCCCCTGGAAAAGAAATGGCTACCCACTCCAGTATTCTTGCCTGGAGAATTCCATGGATTGAGGAGCCTAGAGGGCTATGTGGGGTTGGTCTGTGGAGTTGCAAAGAGCCAAACATGTCTGAGCAACTGACACTTTCCCAATTATATGCCCTTTCTGCAGGAGACTACATTTCCCAGCCTCCCTCGTTGTTGGATGTGACTGAAAAATGTTGCCTGCAAAGACCTGACCTACGTCTTGAGGCAAGGAACTTGCCTCTCTATTCATTCCCTTTTCTCTCCTTTCTAGATGAAATCAGGATACCTGCAGGATCTCTCACTTGCACAGGCCCCTTTGTGGCACTTTTCGATAATTAAAGGTTCTTTAGTTGTATTGTTTTACTTGAAAAGTCCTCCAGACCCCCAAAACCCAGGTACACCTATGCAAGGCCCAGCTGCTTCAACTGTGGAGAATAAGAAGAACTTGGCTCACCCCAAATCATGACAAACTCTCACTAGAGTCCATCACTTCTAAATTTTATCAGGAAAGGGAGGTTTTCATTTCCTATTACCCCAATAACTTGCTAAAAATTATTGTTTAATTTTCCAAATATTGGGTTATTAAACACTAGATTAACTGATCAAATTAACATCTTTTTCTTTCTTTAATAGAAAACCATCAATTATAAATGTTACCATTAGGTTAACGGTATGATTAATCAATTACTAACTTATTATGATTAATCAATTATTAATATATTAATCAATATACAAGATTTTATGTTTCAAGTTCTGAGAATATTGTTGCTTTTCTCTAAAACTATTGTTTATAGACTTTAAGTTGTAATTGTTCAAAGTTTCACTGTTGGCTACATTAAAATACCTATCTTTCACAGCCCATATGACTCGGGTTTGTCAGAGCAACAAAATGCTTTGTGGGGGAACATGAATGTTCAATTTTTTCATTTCACATGTTTTGGGAGACTTTCTGAATAATAAAATTAGCCCCGTTGACTGTTCTTAATGAAAGAACATTGAGAGTTGAAAGTAGCCATTAAGAATTTGTTGGAATTAAGACTTAACATAGTCGTTCCCAGACTGATTACAAATGAGAAATTACCAAAAGATGTTTTTAAAAAGTCCTCATGCTTGAGCTCCAATTCCAATATTTTTATTTAATTGGCCTCAGGAGGAGCCTGAAAATCTGTATATTTTTAAATCTCTACAGCAATCATAAATGTGAGACTAGGGTTGACAAGCAAAGATTAGAGTGAGGGAGGGGTTCTTCATTCTGCTAGAAGTTTCACCGATAGCAAGAATGTCACAGCAGATTACCGATTATGCACACTGAGAATTTAAACAGTGGCTTAAAAAACCCAGAAATAGTGCATGTTTACATAATATAAAAACATAAAAATACATTGAGATCAATAAAAGAAACTAGAGCTTTTTGGAGAAATGGCTGATTTTAGGGTTGGGGCAGGGAATACGCAACCTGATATTAGAGCATTTTCTCATTCCAGAAAGGAAGGGAATTCTCAAAAACAAAATAATGGGAGTATGTTAAAGGGAATCAGAAGCCAAATGAAAGAGCTCCTATTGGCAAATGTTGGAACAACATGAAAGACAGAATAAAGAACATAGAATTTGATTATAACCCAAAGTATTAAGTAAATATCCTTGAGCCTATACTCATATGAATCAAAGAATAGATAAATGGATGGGCAAGAATAGACAAATCTCACACACAAAAGAATTAAAAATAATTTATGGAGAAGCTGCTCCCTAAAAGGGTGGAGCATGACTCCCTACTCTGGAGATGTGGGCCACTCTTAGTGAACTTGCCTTCAGAGGAAGCCATGTGGGAAGGGGGAAGGGAGGTAACTACATGGTGGAAAAACCTGAAAAACACCACTGAATACAGGTGACCAAGGTCAATGTCAGCAGTGGAAAGGCATGTTGATAGCATTCACTTTTGATATGATGTGCTATGCTCTTCTTTCCAAAACCTCATAACTCCAATCTAACCATGAAAAAAAAAATTATTGGGCAAACCCAAATCAAGCATCATACTACCAAATACATGACTGGTACTTCTCAAAACTATAGAGGTCATAAATACCAACAAAAGTCTGAGATACTGTTATAACACAGAGGAGGTTAAGGAGTCATGATGACTAAATGTAATGTGCTATTTTAAACAGGAATGCAAGACAGAAAATGGGCATTAGGGAAAAATTAATGACAATAAAAACCAAAGCATAGAGTTCAGGTAGTAAAAATACACCAGAGTTAGTTGTTAGTTATGACAGACATTCCATAGTAATATAAGATGTCAGCAATAGTTTCCAAAGGATATAGTGTACAAAGGAACTCTCTATACTATTTTTGCAAGTTTTTCTGTAAGTATAAAACTACTCTAGAATTAAAACTTTAAATACTAAACACACACACACACACACACACACACATTGGGGATTTGGGCATGTACGTATACACACTTAATATAAGTTAAGAGCATCTCTAATGAAAAGAACATTTGAAATTTACCACATGAACTCATGAAGAATATTAAGCATCAGAATTATAATATCTGTGTATGTCTACACAGAGTTACTGGTTCAAAGCTTTCAGTCAAATAAAAAAGAAGAGCAACATGGATTTTCAAATATATCCTGAGGAAGTTAAACCTAAATCCTCATGTAGCCAAGTATTTCCTGTGGTCCAGAGATTTAACTTTAAAGCTGAGAATGTAATCAGGTGATAACCTGCCCCCATATTCTAAAAGTAAGGGGCAAGATCATCTGTCTGAGACTAGCAAAGTGTTGAAAAAAAGTGGTTTTGCAAACATAAGTTCATCACCCACTTCCAGGCTAATCGAATACTTAGAATTAATCACAGAGATTGAAAAGGCCAGTCATCAAGGAGAACTTAGAAAAGATTAATTAGGAAGGTGCTATTCCTGTCCTCTGGTCAAACACAGAGAATCCCTGGTGTCAACAGAACAATAAGGGATGTAGATGGAGCTATATCTGAACTAGGCAAAAAAAAAAATAATAATTAGGACCTATCATATAAAGGAAGCACTAATATTAGACTCCAATTAATCCATCAACAGAACCTACCTCCCCCTTATTTCTCTGTTCCGGTTACAATCACTGCATGACAGATTAATCCTGAACATTGAGGCTTAAAAAAAACATTTTATTAGATTCACAGATTCTGAAGAACTGAAATTCGGTGAGGAAGAGTGAGTCAGGGTGACTTATCTCTATCCTGTGATATCTGGGAACTCAGCAGGAAAGACTGGACGGCTAGAGTGGATGCCTTGGAATCAATTAAAGGCTCGTTTACCCACATCTCCAGGGCCTCTGTTGAGATAAGGCACAGACAGACAAGGAAAACTAGCTGGATCTGCAGGTTGCCTCTCCTTGTATTTCACCCCTTCAGCGTGAAACTCCTAAAAACCTGGTCATTTTCACAACCACAGTGCCATTGAAACACTCTGGAAAGCTAACACTAATATATTAATAATATCATCTAAAATGGAGCAATATTCAAAATCCTTTGGTTTTCTCTATGTCCTTTAGGTTTGGTCCCATCGAAGATCAACCAAAGACCACACATTGAATTTGGCTACCAAGTCTCTTTGATCTCCTTCAGAGCAGTTTTTCATCTTGATGATGTATTTTAAGAGTCAGTAAATTTGAAGCCAGTTGTTTTGTAGAATGACCCTCAGGTGAATATGCCTGTGGTTTCCTCATGAATAGATTTAGATGAAATATTTTTGACAAGACTGTCATATCATGATGTTAGTTCTTCTTGGTACATAACATCAGATAGCAAATATTGTTTGTTTCTCCCATTATTGGTGACATTAAGTTCAATCACTCGGTAAAGGTGGGATGTGCCATATTTCTTCATTATAAAGGTACTTTTGCACCTCTGTGATTAAGTATATATGACAATTTGGTACTTTGAAACTGTGTACATATTCTGTTTCCCAATAATTTTTCACTCCAAAACTTCAGCATGGATGAAATGTGCCTGGATGATCCTTGCCTGAATCAATTATTACATTTGGGGCTGCAAAATAGTGACTGTTTTTTCCAATCTGGTGATTCTCACCACATATATCAGAATACTTTAGTAAAGAAGAATTTTCCCTTTCCTCCTTCCCTGTTTTTTTTTTTTTTAAATCATGAATGCATCACCAAAGAAGAGCCTTTTTTTTTTTTTTTTATCATGACTATGGTCTCACGAGTTATTTTTTAATTCGCTGCATTATATTCATTACCATCATTCTTTCAAAGCCCAATTGTTTCAAATGTGGTCAGGGGAAAGCCCTTCAGGCTGGCTTTAATGTGTTTTCAGTATGTCCTCATCAGTCTTAAAGTCCTTCTTTACTTTCTGACTCAAGATGTTCCAGGCTCAAGAATTAATTCCTAAGGGGAGGAGCTAAGATGGCGGAGGAGTAGGACGGGGAGAACACTTTCTCCCCCACAAATTCATCAAAAGAACATTTAAATGCTGAGTAAATTCCACAAAACAAGTTCTGAATGCCAGCAGAGGACATCAGGCACCCAGAAAAGCCTGCGAGTCCTACGGTAACTCCCCCAGTGGAGAAGCAGCGCAGACGCCTGCACATGCCACTAGCAAGCGGGGGCTGGGCAGGGAGGCGCAGCGTGGGCTGCATCGCTTAGAGTAAGGATCTGGCCTGAATACCCTGAGCGCTATCTGAGCGAAATAATTTGGGCTAGCAAACTACACTGTGGGATATCTACCACACGAAAAGCCAGCCCTAACCTAAGACACCACCAGGCCTGTGCACGGAACAAAGGACTGAACAGAGATAGCCAGCTACAGACCATCCCCCTCCGGTGACAGGCAGCCAGAGTCAGAAGGAGGCAATCGCAGCCCCAGAGAGACATTATCTATAAAACTGTAAGCAGGCTTCTTTGCTAACTAAAACTTCTTGGGGGTCTGGACAGTCAACATCTGCCTGAGAAGGTGCGCCGGTTGTACACCTAGATAACCGAGCAGCGGGGAGGTGATAAGTCACAGCAATTGCGCTCGCCAAACACCTCATCACCTGAGCTGCTCAGACCTGGGAAGGGCACAAAACGCAGGCCCAACCGAGTCTAGACCTCTGAGGACTACCTGAGTGCCTGAACCTGAGCAGCTTGGACCTGGGAGGTGCAGGCAGCCCAGAGCTGGCCACGGATGGTTCCTGGTAGAGCAACCTAGAGCCTGAGCAGTGTGGGCAGGAAGGCTACACGCGCAGTGAGTGGGGGCAGGCCCAGTGTGGCTGAGGCACTGCGAGCGCACGCCAGTGTTATTTGTTTGCAGCATCCCTCCCTCCCTCCCCACAGTGCGACTGAACAAGTGAGCCTAAAAAAAAAAAAAAAAAAAAAAAAGAAGTGTCCTCCACCATCCCCTTTGTGTCAGGGCAGAAACTAGACACTGAAGAGACCAGCAAACAGAAGAAGCAGTAACAGAGGGAATCGCCTTGGAAGCTACAGGCAATAGATTAAAACCCTGTGGTTAGTACCGACTACATAGGAAGGGGCCAATAGATCTTGAGAAATATAAGTAGGACCAAGGAACTAGCCAAAAATGAACTGAACCCACAATACTCACAACAAAACCAGAGAAAGTCCTAGACATATTTTTACTATTTTTATGATCATTCTTTCTTTCTTTTTTTTTTAATTTTTTAAAAAAATTGTTAAGTCCTCTATTATTCCTTTAATTTTCACTTTTATAACTTATTACTTTGCAAAAAAAAAAAAAGACCTATTTTTTTTAAAGCAAACTTCATATATATATATATTTATAATTTTTTGACCTTGTTTTGTTTTGTTTTTTTTTTCTTCTTTTCTTTAACATTGTATTTTTGAAATTCCAAACTCTACTCCAGATTTTCAATTTTAGCTTTTTGGTATTTGTTATCAATTTTCTACCTATAATTTTTTTTTTTAATTTCTGTGACTTTTTTTTTTTTCTGTTTCTTTCTCTTCTTCTTTTATATAACATTGTATATCTGAAATTCCAAACTCTACTCTAGATTTTTAATTTATGCTTTTTGGTATTTGTTATCAATTTTGTACCTGTATTTTCTTTATAATTTTTGCGACTTTTTTTTTTTTTCCCTCTCTTTCTTTTTCTTCTTCTTTTTTTTTAACATTGTATTTTTGAAATTCCAAACTCTACTCTAGATTTTTAACTTTTGCTTTTTGGTATTAGTTATCAATTTTGTACCTATATTTTCTTTATAATTTTCACGACCTTGTTTGTTTTTGTTTGTTCGTTTTTTCTCTCTTTCTTTTCCTTCTTCTTTTCTTTAACATTGTATTTTTGAAATTCCAAACTCTACTCTAGATTTTTTAATTTTTGCTTTTATGTATTTGTTACCAATTTTGTACCTTTAAGAACACAATCTTCAGTACCCATTTTTCACTAGGGAGTGAGATTACTGGCTTGACTGCTCTCTCTCCCTTTGGACTCGCCTCTTTCTCCACCAGGTTGCCTGTGTCTCCTCCCTAACCCCTCTCTACTCTACCCAACTCTGTGAATTTCTGTGTGTTCCAGATGGTGGAGAACACTTAGGGAACTGATTACTGGCTGGATCTGTCTCCCTCCTTTTCATTCCCCCCTTTTATCCTCTTGGCCACCTCTGTCTCCTTCCTCCCTCTTCTCTTCTCTATATAACTCCGTGAACATCTCTGAGTGGTCCCGTTGTGGAGTGCACATAAGGAAGTGATTACTGTCTAGCCCACTCTCTCCACTATGATTCCACCTCATCTCATTCGGGTCACCTCTAACTCCCTCCTCCCTCTTCTCTTCTCCATGTAACGCTGTGAACCTCTCTGGGTGACCCTCACAGTAGAGAAATTTTTCATCTTTAACGTAGATGTTTTATCAATGGTGCTGTATAGAAGGAGAAGTTTTGAAACTACTGTAAAAATAAGACCAATAACTGGAAGCAGGAGGCTTAAGTCCAAACCCTGACTCCAGGGAACTCCTGACTCCAAGGAACATTAATTGACAGGAGCTCATCAAACACCTTCATACCTACACTGAAACCAAGCACCACACAAGGGCCAACAAGTTCCAGGGCAAGACACACCAAGCAAATTCTCCAGCAACAAAGGAACACAGCCCTGAGCTCCAAGATACAGGCTGCCCAAAGTCACCCCAAAACCATAGACATCTCATAACTCATTACTGGACACTTCATTGCACTCCAGAGAGAAGAAATACAGCTCCACCCACCAGAACACCAACACAAGCTTCTCTAACAAAGAAACCTTGACAAGCCATCTGTACAAACCCACACACAGTGAGGAAACACCACAATAAAGAGAACTCCACAAACTGCCAGAATACAGAAAGGACACCCCAAACTCAGCAATTTAAACAAGATGAAGAGACAGAGGAATACCCAGCAGGTAAAGGAATAGGATAAATGCCCACCAAACCAAACAAAAGAGGAAGAGATAGGGAATCTACCTGATAAAGAATTCCAAATAATGATAGTGAAATTGATCCAAAATCTTGAAATCAAGATGGAATCACAGATAAATAGCCTGGAGACAAGGACTGAGAAGACGCAAGAAAGGTTTAACAAGGACCTAGAGGAAATAAAAAAGAGTCAATATGTAATGAATAATGCAATAAATGAAATTAAAAACACTCTCGAAGCGACAAATAGTAGAATAAAAGAGGCAGAAGATAGGATTAGTGAATTAGAAGATAGAATGGTAGAAACAAATGAATCAGAGAGGATAAAAGAAAAAGGAATTAAAAGAAATGAGGACAATCTCAGACACCTCCAGGACAATATTAAACGCTACAACATTCGAATCATAGGGGTCCCAGAAGAAGAAGACAAAAAGAAAGACCATGAGAAAATACTTGAGGAGATAATAGTTGAAAACTTCCCTAAAATGGGGAAGGAAATAATCACCCAAGTCCAAGAAACCCAGAGAGTCCCAAACAGGATAAACCCAACGTGAAACACCCCAAGACACATATTTTTCAAATTAACAAAGATCAAACACAAAGAACAAATATTAAAAGCAGCCAGGGAAAAACAACAAATAACACACAAGGGAATTTCCATAAGGATAACAGCTGATCTTTCGATAGAAACTCTTCAAGCCAGGAGGGAATGGCAAGACATACTTAAAATGATGAAAGAAAATAACCTACAGCCCAGATTATTGTACCCAGCAAGGATCTCATTCAAATATGAAGGAGAAATCAAAAGCTTTACAGACAAGCAAAAGCTGAGAGATATCTGCACCACCAAACCAGCTCTCCAACAAATACTAAAGGATATTCTCTAGACAGGAAACACAAAAACGGTGTATAAATTCAAACCCAAAACAATAAAGTAAATGGCAATGGGATCATACATATCAGTAATTACCTTAAACGTAAATGGGTTGAATGCTCCAACCAAAAGACAAAGACTGGCTGAATGGATACAAAAACAAGACCCCTACATATGTTGTCTACAAGAGACCCACCTCAAAACAGGGGACACATACAGACTGAAAGTGAAGGGCTGGAAAAAGATTTTCCATGCAAATAGGGACCAAAAGAAAGCAGGAGTAGCAATACTCATATCAGATAAAATAGACTTTAAAACAAAGGCTGTGAAAAGAGACAAAGATGGTCACTACATAATGATCAAAGGATCAATCCAAGAAGAAGATATAACAATTATAAATATATATGCACCCAGCACGGGAGCACCACAATATGTAAGACAAATGCTAACAAGTATGAAAGGAGAAATTAACAATAACACAATAATAGTGGGAGACTTTAATACCCCACTCACACCTATGGATAGATCAACTAAACAGAAAATTAACAAGGAAGCATGAACTTTAAACGATACAATAGACCAGTTAGACCTAATTGATATCTATAGGACATTTCATCCCAAAACAATGAATTTCACCTTTTTCTCAAGTGCGCATGGAACCTTCTCCAGGATAGATCACATCCTGGGCCATAAATCTAGCCTTGGTAAATTCAAAAAAATAGAAATCATTCCAAGCATCTTTTCTGACCACAATGCAGTAAGATTAGATCTCAATTACAGGAGAAAACCTATTAAAAATTCCAACATATGGAGGCTGAACAACATGCTGCTGAATAACCAACAAATCATAGAAAAAATCAAAAAAGAAATCAAAATTTGCATAGAAACGAATGAAAATGAAAACACAACAACCCAAAACCTGTGGGACACTGTAAAAGCAGTCCTAAGGGGAAAGTTCATAGCAATACAGGCATACCTCAAGAAACAAAAAAAAAGTCAAATAAATAACCTAACCCTACACCTAAAGCAACTAGAAAAGGAAGAAATGAAGAACCCCAGGGTTAGTAGAAGGAAAGAAATCTTAAAAATTAGGGCAGAGATAAATGCAAAAGAAACAAGAGAGACCATAGCAAAAATCAACAAAGCCAAAAGCTGGTTCTTTGAAAAGATAAATAAAATTGACAAACCATTAGCCAGACTCATCAAGAAACAAAGGGAGAAAAATCAAATCAATAACATTAGAAATGAAAATGGAGAGATCACAACAGACAACACAGAAATACAAAGGATCATAAGAGACTACTATCAACAATTATATGGCAATAAAATGGACAACGTGGAAGAAATGGACAAATTCTTAGAAAACTATGACTTTCCAAAACTGGACCAGGAAGAAATAGAAAATCTTAACAGACCCATCACAAGCATGGAAATTGAAACTGTAATCAAAAATCTTCCAGCAAACAAAAGCCCAGGTCCAGACAGCTTCACAGCTGAATTCTACCAAAAATTTAGAGAAGAGCTGACACCTATCCTGCTCAAACTCTTCCAGAAAATTGCAGAGGAAGGTAAACTTCCAAACTCATTCTATGAGGCCACCATCACCCTAATACCAAAACCTGACAAAATTCCACAAAAAAAAGAAAACTACAGGCCAATATCACTGATGAACATAGATGAAAAAATCCTTAACAAAATTCTAGCAATCAGAATCCAACAGCACATTAAAAAGATCATACACCATGACCAAGTGGGCTTTATCCCAGGGATGCAAGGATTCTTCAGTATCCACAAATCAATCAATGTAATACACCACATTAACAAATTGAAAAATAAAAAACATATGATTATCTCAATAGATGCAGAGAAAGCCTTTGACAAAATTCAACATCCATTTATGATAAAAACTCTCCAGAAAGCAGGACTAGAAGGAACATACTTCAACATAATAAAAGCTATATATGACAAACCCACAGCAAACATTATCCTCAATGGTGAAAAATTGAAAGCATTTCCTCTAAAGTCAGGAACAAGACAAGGGTGCCCACTTTCACCATTACTATTCAACACAGTTTTGGAGGTTTTGGCCACAGCAATCAGAGCAGAAAAAGAAATAAAAGGAATCCAAGTTGGAAAAGAAGAAGTAAAACTCTCACTATTTGCAGATGACATGATCCTCTACATAGAAAACCCTAAAGACTCCACCAGAAAATTACTAGAACTAATCAATGATTATAGTAAAGTTGCAGGATATAAAATCAACACACAGAAATCCCTTGCATTCCTATACACTAATAATGAGAAAACAGAAAGAGAAATTAAGGAAACAATTCCATTCACCATTGCAACGGAAAGGATAAAATACTTAGGAATATATCTACCTAAGGAAACTAAAGACCTATACATAGAAAACTATAAAACACTGGTGAAAGAAATCAAAGAGGACACTAATAGATGGAGAAATATACCATGTTCATGGATTGGAAGAATCATTCTAGTGAAAATGAGTATACTACCCGAAGCAATTTATAGATTCAATGCAATCCCTATCAAGCTACCAATGGTATTCTTCACAGAGCTAGAACAAATAATTTCACAATTTGTATGGAAATACAAAAAACCTCGAATAGCCAAAGCTATCCTGAGAAAGAAGAATGGAACTGGAGGAATCAACCTACCTGACCTCAGGCTCTACTACAAAGCCACAGTCATCAAGACAGTATGGTACTGGCACAAAGACAGAAATATAGATCAATGGAACAAAATAGAAAGGCCAGAGATAAATCCACACACATATGGACACCTTATCTTTGACAAAGGAGGCAAGAATATACAATGGATTAAAGACAATCTCTTTAACAAGTGGTGCTAGGAAAACTGGTCAACCACTTGTAAAAGAATGAAACTAGAACACTTTCTTTAACACCATTCACAAAAATAAACTCAAAATGGATTAAAAATCTAAACGTAAGACCAGGAACTATAAAACTCCTAGAGGAGAACATAGGCAAAACACTCTCCGACATACATCACAGCAGGATCCTCTATGACCCACCTCCCAAAATATTGGAAATAAAAGCAAAAATAAACAAATGGGACCTAATTAAACTTAAAAGCTTCTTCACAACAAAGGAAACTATTAGCAAGGTGAAAAGGCAGCCTTCAGAATGGGAGAAAATAATAGCAAATGAAGCAACTGACAAACAACTAATCTCAAAAATATACAAGCAACTCCTACAGCTCAACTCCAGAAAAATAAATGACCCAATCAAAAAATGGGCCAAAGAACTAAATAGACATTTCTCCAAAGAAGACATACAGATGGCTAACAAACACATGAAAAGATGCTCAACATCACTCATTATCAGAGAAATGCAAATCAAAATCACTATGAGGTACCATTTCACCCCAGTCAGAATGGCTGTGATCCAAAAGTCTACAAGCAATAAATGCTGGAGAGGGTGTGGAGAAAAGGGAACCCTCTTACACTGTTGGTGGGAATGCAAACTAGTACAGCCACTATGGAGAACAGTGTGGAGATTCCTTAAAAAACTGGAAATAGAACTGCCTTTTGATCCAGCAATCCCACTGCTGGGCATACACACCAAGGAAACCAGAAGGGAAAGAGACACGTGTACCCCAATGTTCATCGCAGCACTGTTTATAATAGCCAGGACATGGAAGCAACCTAGATGTCCATCAGCAGATGAATGGATAAGAAAGCAGTGGTACATATACACAATGGAGTATTACTCAGCCATTAAAAAGAATACATTTGAATCAGTTCTAATGAGGTGGACGAAACTGGAGCCTATTATACAGAGTGAAGTAAGCCAGAAAGAAAAACACCAATACAGTATACTAACACATATATATGGAATTTAGAAAGATGGTAACAATAACCCTGTGTACGAGATAGCAAAAGAGACACTGATGTATAGA
Organism: Bos mutus; assembly: GCF_027580195.1. NCBI lineage: Eukaryota > Metazoa > Chordata > Mammalia > Artiodactyla > Bovidae > Bos > Bos mutus. The sequence goes on from NC_091628.1 coordinate 67,637,180, forward strand.
TCAGTCTTATGGACTCTGTGGGAGAGGGAGAGGGTGGGAAGATTTGGGAGAATGGCATTGAAACATGTATAATATCATGTATGAAACGAGTCGCCAGTCCAGGTTCAATGCACAATACTAGATGCTTGGGGCTGGTGCACTGGGATGACCCAGAGGAATGGTATGGGGAAGGAGGAGGGAGGAGGGTTCAGGACGGGGAACACATGTATACCTGTGGCAGATTCATTTCGATATTTGGCAAAACTAATACAATATTGTAAAGTTTAAAAATAAAATAAATATTAAAAAAAAAGAATTAATTCCTTCTCCCAAGGCAAGAGAAATTAAAAACAAAAATAAACAAATGGGACCTAATCAAACTTTCAAGCTTTTGTACAGCAAAGGAAACCATTTAAAAAAAAAAAAAAAAGTAGAGAATGGGAGAAAATATTTACCAACAACACAGGTGATAAAGTATTCATTTCCAAAATATACAAACAGCTCGTACAACTCAACAACAAAAAAACCAACATCCCAATTAAAAAAATGGGCAGAAGACCTAAATAGAATCTCCAAAGTAGACATACAGATGGCCAATAGGCACATGAAAAGATGCTCAACCTTGCTAATTACTAAGGAAATGCAATTCAAAACCACACTGAGGTACCACGTCACACCAGTCAGAATGGCCATCATTAAAAAGTCTGTGAACAGCAAATGCTGGAGAGGGTGTAGAGAAAAAGGAACCCTCCTACATTGTTGCTGGGAATGTAGTTGGTGTAGCCACTGTGGAAAACAGTATGGAGTTTCCTCTGAAAACTAAAAATAGAGCTACCATGTAATCCATCAATCCTGGGCATATATACAGACCAAATTCTAATTCAAAAAGATACATGCACCCCTATGTTCATAGCAGCACTATTTGAAATAGACAAGACATGGAAATAACTTAAATGTCTCTCAACAGATGAATGGGTAAAGAAGATGTGGTACATGTATGCAATGGAATACTATTCATCGTTAAAAAGAATGAAATAGTGCCATTTGCTTCAACATGGATGCAACGAGAGATTATACTGTCAGAAAGAGAAAGACAAATATCATATGATATCTTTTATATGTGGAATCTAAAATATGACACAATGAATCTATCTATGAAACAAAAACAGAATCATGGACATAGAAAATAGACTGGTGTTGCCAAAGGAGAGGGAGTTGGGGGAAGGATAAAATGGGAGGCTGGGGTTAGCAGATGTAAGCTTTTATATATAGAAGGGATAAACAGCAAGGTCCAACTGTATAGAACAGACAACTATATTCAATATCTTTAGATAAAGTGAACATTGCTCAGTCGTGCCTGACTCTTTGTGACCCCATGGACTATATAGTCCATGGAATTCTCCAGGCCAGAATATTGGAGTAGGTAGCCTTTCCCTTCTCCACGGGATCTTCCCAACCCAGAGATTGAACCCAAGTCTCCCACATTGCAGGTAGATTCTTTACCAGCTGAGCCACAAGGGAAACCCTCATAAACCATAATGGAAAAGACTACTTTAACAAAAAGAATGTATATACATATTGAAAAAGAGAACTGATTTCTTGGAACACACAATAAATCAGCCATTTATCCAAAATGCCTGAGTTTGTTTTAGTAGGAAATCTTAGTTAGAAACTAAGATCTGTGTAGAGCGGAAACCAACACAACACTGTAAAGCAATTATCCTACAATTAAATGTAAATTTTAAAAAACAATAAAATAAAAAGAAACCAAGACTGGGTGCTAAGTATGCTGATTGGGGTATCAGTAGTATTCATTGGTATGTCCAGTAGGCTATGTTAAGATACATGTTCTTTAAAAAAGAATGATTCATTCTTTTAGGGGACCAAGATATTAATTTTAGTTACTAATATATTCATTGCCAACAACAAGCACAAAATCCCAACCCTCACTTTTATTTTATAATTTATATATAACATTATAAAAGTTTATGATGTACAACCTATTGACAATACATTTATATATTGCAATACAATTACTACCTTAGCTTTAGCTAATACATTTATCATGCCACATAATTATCATTTCTCTTTTACTTGTTTTTTTAATCTACTTTTTTATTACTAGTGCTGAAGGGTATGCCATTGACTTGTATTTACCTCTGTCTACTAGACTACAGGTTCTTTGAGAGAAGGGTGTTAGTCTTATTCATTATTCCTTCACGTATTACTTACTCAATTAGTCAACATATTTTTATTGTCCTTTCTGCATGAGGTGGGGTCAGGTCAGTTCAATTCAGTTCAGTTGCTCAGTCATATCTGACTCTTGACTCCATGGACTGCAGCATGCTAGGCTTCCCTGACCATCACCAACTTCCTCAGCTTCCTCAAACTCATGTCCATCGAGTCAGGGATGCCATCCAACCATCTCACCCTCTGTCACCCCCTTCTTCTCTTGCCCTCAATCTTTCCCAGCATCAGGGTCTTTTCAAATGAGTCAGTTCTTTGCATCAGGTGGGCAAAGTTTTGGAGTTTCAGCTTCAGCATCAGTCCTTCCAATATTAAGGACTGATTTCCTTTAGGATGGACTGGTTGGAACTCCTTGCAGTCCAAGGGACTCTAAAGAGGCTTCTCCAACACCATAGTTCAAAAGCATCAATTATTCAGTGCTCAGCTTTATTTGAATGCTCAAACTACTGCACAATTGCACTCATCTCACATGCTAGTAAAGTGAAAGTGAAGTCGCTCAGTCGTGTCCGACTCTTCGCGACCCCATGGACTGCAGCCTACCAGGCTCCTCTGTCCATGGGATTTTCCAGGCAAGAGTACTGGAGTGGGGTGCCATTGCCTTCTCACATTCTAGTAAAGTAATGCTCAAAATTCTCCAAGTCAGGCTTCAGCAATATGTGAACCATCAACTTCCACATGTTCAAGCTGGTTTTAGAAAAGGCAGAGGAACCAGAGATCAAATTGCCAACATCTGCTGGATCATGGAAAAAACAAGAGAGTTCCAGAAAAACATCTATTTCTGCTTTATTGACTATGCCAAAGCCTTTGACTGTGTGGATCACAATAAACTGTGGAAAATTCTGAAAGAAATGGGAATACCAGACCACCTGACCTGCCTCTTGAGAAATCTATATGCAGGTCAGGAAGCAACAGTTAGAACTGGACATAGAACAGACTAGTTCCAAACAGGGAAAGGAGTATGTCAAGGCTGTATATTGTCACCCTGCTTATTTAACTTCTACACAGAGTATATCATGAGAAATGCTGGGCTGGATGAAGCACAAGCTAGAATCAAGACTGCTGGGAGAAATATCAATAACTTCAGATATGCAGATGATACCACTCTTATGGCAGAAAGTGAAGAAGAACTAAAGAGGCTCTTGATGAAAGTGAAAAGAGGAGAGTGAAAAAGTTGGCTTAAAAGTCAACATTCAGAAAACGAAGATCATGGCATCCAGTCCCATCACTTCATGGCAAATAGATGGGGAAACAGTGGAAACAGTGGCCGACTTTATTTTTTGGGGCTCCAAAATTACTGCAGATGGTTACTGCAGCCATGAAATTAAAAGATGATTACTCCTTGGCAGGAAAGTTATGACCAACCTAGACAGCCTATTAAAAAGCGGAGACATTACTTTGTCAACAAAGTTCCGTCTAGTCAAGGCTATGGTTTTTCCAGTAGTCACGTATGGATGTGAGAGTTGGACTATAAAGAAAGCTGAGTGCTGAAGAATTGATGCTTTTGAACTGTGGTGTTGGAGAAGATCAGTCCTGGGTGCTCATTGGAAGGACTGATGTTGAAGCTGAAACTCCAATATTTTGACCACTTGATGTGAAGAGCTGACTCATTTGAAAAGACCCTGATGTTGGGAAATATTGAAGGCAGGAGGACAAGGGGATGACAGAGGATAAGATGGTTAGATGGCATCACCAACTCAATGGACATGAATTTGGGTAAATGCGGGACTTGGTGATGGACAGGGAGGCCTGGCGTGCTGTGGTTCATGGGGTCGCAAAGAGTCAGACACGACTGAGCAACTGAACTGAACAGCTTTCTTTATAATCCAACTCTCACATCCATACATGACTACTGGAAAAACCATAGCTTTGACTAGACAGACCTTTGTTGGCAAAATAATGTTTCTGCTTTTTAATATGGTGTCTAGGTTGATCATAAATTTTCTTCCAAGGAGCAAGCGTCTTCTAATTTCATGGCTGCAGTCACCATCTGCAGTGATTTTGGAACCCCCCAAAATAAAGTCTGTCACTGTTTCCCCATCTATTTGCCATGAAGTGATGGGACTGGATGCCAAGATCTTAGTTTTCTGAATGTTGAACTTTAAGCCAACTTTTCCACTGTCCTCTTTCGTTTTTCTTCACTTTCTGCCATAAGGGTGGTGTAGTCTCCATATCTGAGGTTATGGACATTTCTCCCAGTAATCCTGATTCCAGTGTGTGCTTCATCCAGCCCAGCATTTCTCATGATGTACTCTGCATATAAGTTAAATAAGCAGATTGACAATATATAGCCTTGACGTACTCCTTTCCCTATTTGGAACTAGTCTGTTGTTCCATGTCCAGTTCTAACTGTTGCTTCCTAACCTGCATACAGATTTCTTAAGAGGCAGATCAGATGGTGTGGTATTCCCATCTCTTTAAGAATTTTCTAGAGCTTCAACAGAGAGAGTAACCTTATAAAGAATATCTGAGTTCTGCCAGGTAAGCTGTAAGGGGTTACACGAGGAAAGAGAAGGGGATATGGAGAATACACACTGGGTACTCCTGGCAAAGGGTACCCTGTCTATGAGGATGTACAGCCCAGAATTCAATGATGACTGAGTCAATAAATTTTTCCAAAACTTGGTAGGAATTAAGTAGACACAGTCTGGGTGTGTCTATAAAAGAAATCCACCAAGAGAAGCAGATATTTGGGATAATCTTTCAGAAAAGTGCTCTTTTAAAAATCATTGACTTTTTTTACATTTTTTAAACTTTTTAAGACCAAAAACATTTTGTATTGGGATATAGTCAATTAACAATGTTATGGTAGTTTCTGGTGAACAGCAAAATCTCTCAGCCATATATATATACATGTATCCATTCTCCCATTGGCCTTTTTAATTTTTTACAGCCTAGTTTTGAAAGTACTGTGAATAATTTTTTAAATAATTTTAAAAAGCAAGTAGATGTACCAAAATGCCTCTAACTTAACTCAGTACTTTAATTCTTTTAAATATTGAATGGATACAAAATCTTTTTTATTAAATATGCATAAGGCAAATAATCAACACAAATATCTGGGTACCCATGTCCAATTTAATTAACAAAATTTACCATCACCTTTGAAGCCCTGTGTTTTCCAAAGCAAAGAGTTGAATCGCCACATCCCTCAAGGGTAACCATTATTTGGAATGAAATATTATTATAGAATTATTTTCCTTCACATGTTTGCTTCACTACAGAGTGTGTAACCCTACACTATACATTATTTAATTGTGCATGGCTCAGAACTTCAGACAAGTATAAGCATATTTAGTGCATTTTTCTGCAGCATTATGTACCTGAGAATCAATTAAGTTTTTGCTTCCAGTTGTAATTCATTCGTTTTCAGTTATCTAGTATTTCATCAGATGAATATGCCACAATTTATTTATCTGTTCTCATGTGAATGGATATTTGGGTTATTTCCAGCATTTTGCTATCTCAAACAGCGCCGGAATAAACACTTGTGCATGTATCCTGGACAAGAGCTTCTCTGAGACAGGAATGAAATTGCTCAGTCGTTAAATATGTGCATCTCAAATGAACTAGACAGTGTCAAACTGTTTTCCAAAATGATCTTGCCCGTTTACCATTCTACCACCTGAGCATGTTTGCACTTGCTCCATATCCTCATCAAGGCTTAATATTATTCAATGCTTTTAATTTTTCTGCTGTGGTAAATATGTTGGTATTTTATTGTGGCTTTTCATTTGCATTTCTCTAGCTACTAATAAGATTAAACAAATTGTTCATATGTTATTGACCATTTGGGTTTTCTCTTAGGTGAAGAATTGTTTAAGCCTTTTACTCAATACTCTTTTAAAGTTTTCTTCTCTTTTTAGCTTGTAGGAGGTTTTTATATCTGTTTTGGATACTGATATTTTGTTATTTACATGAATTATACACATATTTGCCCTATTGTGAATTTTCTTTTACCAAACGCTTTATATCCCTCATTGAACAGAAGTTTTCAATTTAAATACACTTTTAAAAACCCATTTTTTTTATTGTTCATGCTTGTTCTGACTTGTTTAAAAAAATCCTTTATACTCAATATATTTATAACCCAAAGGTTTATAAAGAATATCCTGTAAACACTCATAAACTCTTAGATTTAGCCCAAAGGTTATAAATATATTGTTTTCATAGAGCTTTATAATTTTGATTTATGGTGTGAAGTAGGGTCTAATTTTATTTTTTCCCTTTTATATGATCATTTGTTCAGAAATCATTTATGGAAAAGCCCATCTTTTATACCCATTCTATAATACCAGCTCAATCATACAAGAAGTTTTACCATCTGAGTAAATCTGTTTCTGAAACTGACAATTCCAGTAGTTAATTAGTCTATTCCTTTGCAAGACACTGAATTTATTACTACAACTATGTGACCATTCTTGATATCTGCCTAGGCAATCCCTCTACTTTGTTCTTTTTTCAGAGTGAGTATACTTGTCCTTATATCCTTCTATGTTAATTTTGGAATCATATTTTCAAGTCTCACAGAAAAAGTCTATTGAAGTTTTTATTGGTTTCAAACCAATAATCGAAGTGAATTTGTAGATGAATTTTGGGAAAAATCAACATCTTTGTAATGTTCATAGTCTAAACCCAAAATATTATGTCTATTTATATAGCTTTTTTTTAACAATCTCTACTAAGTTTTACAACTTTCTCTAAAAATGTCTCTTGCTCAAATTTGGTTAGATCTATTTCTAACCACTCTGTATTTTTGATGCTATTATAACTGGTTCAGTTCAGTTGCTCATTTTTGTCTGACTTTCTGTGAACCCATTGACTGCAGCATGCCAGGCTTCCCTGTCCAACACCAATCCCCGGAGCTTGCTCAAACTCATGTCTATCGAGTCAGTGATGCCATCCAAACATCCTCTGTCGTCTCCTTTTCCTCCTGCTTTCAATCTTTCCCAGCATCAATGTCTTTAAAAATGAGTCAGTTCTTTGCATCAGGTGGCCAGAGTATTGGAGTTTCAGCTTCAGCATCAGTCCTTCCAATGAATATTCAGGACCAATTTCCTTTAGGATGGACTGGTTGGATCTCCTTGCAGTCCAAGGGACTCTCAAGAGTCTTCTCCAACACCACAGTTCAAAAGCATCAGTTCTTCAGTGCTCAGCTTTCTTCCTTATAATTGGTAACTTTATTTAAACAAATGTTTTCTAACAATTGCAAGATTGCAGGAATTCTACTTATTTTCATACATTGGTTTCATATCTAGCAGATTTATTAAACTCATTATTGTTTTTAATGTATTTGAGTAATTTTTGTAGGTAATCATATTATCTAAATAGAAAGTTTTATTTCTTTTTCTCTGTCCTACACCCTTTATTCTTTTTTGTGCTTTACTGCTAGGATTTCCACACATTTTAAAATAGAAGTGTTGATATTGGATACCAGTGCCTTGGGCAGATGCTTTTAACATGTCACTATTAAGTACGATATTTGCTGTATTTTATACTTACCCTTTGTTGTATTAAAGTTTACTTCTAGTCCTTAGGTTTTTTTCTCCTTTTTGTTTGAAAATTTTCAAACATCAGAAAGGCTGTAAGAATAATACAGTGACTATCCATATATCCTTCATTTTAAACACATTGAAATGCTTATTTTATATTCTATGCCTTATTTCAGGATTTGATGTTTGCAAGCTCAGGGGTGATATTTCTACTTGACCCTCACCACGTATGTACAGTTCTTTGTGGTCCCAGCCTTACTTGTGGTTGTCTGTCCTACAAAGTACTCACTTACCTTGGGCTTACTCTGGGCTGTGTATCTGGCTTATCTTATTTGGGGAAGGAAAGAAGTCGAAAGTTCAAGGTGTCTGGGTCAGTAAATACCTTTAAGACAAAAGCCAACAAGAGTCCTTTTTTCCTGTCTTTCCACATTCATTCAGCTTAGGTCCTCTGAATAGTTTTTACTCATCTGCCAGCTCATTAACTAATTTAAAATGACACTTCTTTATATTTTCACTAGGCATTTTTAGTCGTTCTTAGTGGGAGAATCTGTCAAGATACCCAGATGACACCTCTCTGAGAAGCACGAACTGATATATTCTTTACATGGGTTTCCCAGATGGCTCAGTGGTAAAGACTCTTCTTGCAATCCAGGAGAGGTGGGTTCAAACCCTGGGTCAGGAAGATCCCCTAGAGGAGGAAATGGCAACCCACTCCAGTATTCTTGCCTGGAGAATTCCATGTACAGAGGAGCCTGGTGGGCTACAGTCCATAGGGTCACAAACACGACTGAGCATGCACACATATTCTTAATGTAACACTTGGGATCACGTGCCCACACTAGTCATCCTTAAAGCTAATGTTTCCCCTTTCTTCACTAGGGCTACTAACACAACTAAACATACTTCTTTCCCATCTGCCACAACCTTTATTAGCTTCACAAATCCTCCTAGTGGTTCATCCCCTGGTCCTGGAACTATAATCCCACAAGCTGTACAGTGTAGCCAAAGGGGGAAAAAATAAAGAGGTTTCAGAGTTAACAAGGCTATTTAAGTAAAAAGCTAAACTCCAGTTTCTAAAGAGGAGCATAGGCTCCCTGTAGTGAAACTAGCAAAAGTGAGCTGTCTAGACACAAAGATTTTCCAATATGTTCACCGTATCTCTGTGGGAATTTACTGTTACCGCGCGAGGCAGGATATTTTGACACAGGACAACTCATTCTCTTCTGGTTTGAGAGGCTTTGTTGCCCTTAGTCGTTTCATTTTCTAGTCATCTGCGGGCTGTGTCTGACTCTTTGTGACTCCATGGACTTGAGCCCGCCAGGTATTAAATATATCTCATAGATATATATCTATAATTTCCTCAAAGATAATATCCCTCAAAGACACTAACAGAAACATCTCTCATAGATAATCGCTGAACTACCTGTCTCTCTCTCTTAGTCGCTCAGTCGTGTCCGACTCTTTGTGACCCCATGGACTGTAGCTCTCCAGGCTCCTCTGTCCATGGCATTTCTCAGGCAAGAATACTGGAGTGGGTTGCCATTTCCTTTGACTATGTTCAAACCCATAAATAATTATTATTAAGAGAGCTATTGATGATCTATTATGTGTTGAGTGTTTATATAAGTTTCCATGGATTTTCCAAGGTAATGTTAATAATAATAAAAGCCAACAGTTTAAAGCTTTACTGTTGTATCATATTTTCTCTTACAACAGTCCTATGTGGTAGATATTATTAGTATATTCTGAGTAATTGTCAAGATGCTAGAAGGCATTCAACTCTCAACCCAGACAATATGATGGAGAAATGGTGATAATCAGATGATTCTTGGAAAAAAATAATTTTGAAGGTGAAAACTGGCTTTAATCACAATCTCCAAGCATAAAGCTTAGGTCACAGTTAATTCTATTCTGGCCACTTAGATGCTGGACCCTGGAGACTAGATCCTCTCTAGACTATGATTTCAACACTGGTGATAGTCATGTATTTACTCTGGTGAAAATGCCTAAGGAAATAGGCCACTCGGTATTTAGAAAAATAGTTCTTATCCTGACACCTTTGAAAAAACAGCCCTTTAAGACAGAGGACATGTTTTGACATCTGTAAATTTTCTCCCTCGGCATCATTTCTGAACTGTGAGGTGTGGCTGAGGTATTGAGACTTAAGTTTTCACCTGGAAAATGCTTCATTGAGTCAGTCATTCATACAAAGAAGAGCAAATTCTTCTTTAAGCAAGGAATTCTGTAAACATAGTTTCCAAATATAGTTGATTCTGATACTTAAGACACACAATTTGTGAGACACAATTCTTTCAACACACACTATCCACTAGAAAGATGTATCCAGCTAAGAAAATACAGAGAGTGATTTTTTTTTTTTAAGGGAGAGAAAGAATAGAGGAGTAGTGGTCAAGAGTGAGAACAGGTATATAAAACAGAGAAAGACGAGAGGCAAGGAGAATGGAGATGGCACATGAGTCTTATAACCCACAACCAGGGCCAGGACTTCTTTACAAGCAAGTCAGGCAGAGCTTAGCTAGATGCTTGCACTCCTATGGTTTTGTTTTCCTTTGGTGCCCAAGATGACTAAACTTCTCAGTCTTTCACCCAGTTAGGTTGGGACTATACTCACCTTCTGGCCAGTTGGTGTAACAAAAATAGAAATGTTGCCCACACCTATTCCTAAAAATTATCCTGAGACCCTCAGCTTATTCTCTTTCACTTCTACAGGACCTCAAAGACACAATTTTGAATGTCAGCCTGACATACTGGAACAAACAGAATCACTGAGACATCCCTTAGAAAAGAGTGATCAAGGAGATCCATCAGACCTGGGTCTGAATCTAACATGACCAAGAAATACACACTTACTGTTTTAAGCTTCTAAGATATTGGTGCTGTTTGGTACAGCAGCCAGTAGTAATCACCCTGAGCAAAACAGCAAATGAATGGCACTGTCAGATTTGTGGTTTATGTAAGTCCCTCTGGTAATAGGTGGGGACGGGTCTGAGAATAAAAAGACTGAAGACAGGGCGACCAACTGCACTAATGCCAAGGAGGTACAGGCAAGACAGAGGAGCTGAGATGTAAAACTGCTGTTGAGGTAGAGCTAGCAAATATATTATATTATAGGTTTTTTTTTTTTTTTTTTTAAAGGCAGAACTTAAAGATGGGTTGATGTCAGGATTAAGGGAGAGATCAAGAGCAACACCATGCATCTTAGTGAGAACCTTGAAGGATTTTGAGAGCTTGGAGTGAGAAATGATACTGAACAAGAGGCAGACTTAGTGGATATGCAATGTTCCATGTGAGACATGCTATCATCTTCACTGCACTTGTCATATCCATCACTTATTTCTGTGATAATTTCATTACAGGATTGTTTGACTGTAACACTTCATGAGAGTAGGAACCTTATCCATTTTGCATACCGTCCATTTCTATTATTAAGCCATTCTTGGAACTAAGTAGATATGCAACAAATACCTGTGAATGAATGAATGCAATCATGAGTGATGTGACAAGCAGCCAACTGAACATATAAAATTCAAGGAAATGGTCTGACTTGGAAAGTTAAAATTAGATCTCTTCAGCTTTAAACAGGGGAGATGGTATCCTGAATGTGGATGAAGTAGTCCTTGGGAAAAGGAGGGATGGAAAATGCTCTAAGTTGAAAAGAGCATGCAGGGTAAACAGGGGATGTATTCTTTTGTGGGAGGCTAAGAGGAAGGAAATGGTTCAGAAAAGGGGTTAGATTTGGTAAGAGTGTGAGGAGATCAGTATACTCCAATATAAGATGGGAATGGATTGACTTGAACATGGAGGGAGCACCTATCTTAGCTTAGAGGAAAGGAATTGAAAGAGTCAAGGGATAAATTAGTAAGCGACAAATTAACTTGAAAAGAGATGATATGGATGAGAGATTTATGGGAGGGGTCAGGTTTTGAGAGAGAAGGTCTCCTGGAGGAGGGCATGGCAACTTATCCCAGTATTCTTGCCTGGAGAATCCCCATGGACAGAGGAGCCTGGCAGGCTACAGTCATCGAGTCACAAAGAGTTGGACACAACTGAAGTGACCTCGCGGGCGTGTGTACACAGGTCTTGAGAATGGGGCAGGTTTGGACTAGTCATTGTGAAATAGACAAGTCAAAGAGATGGAGAAAGCTCACAAGGTTTGTAGATAGCACCAAGGGCAGAGCTAGGATTAGGGACCATGAATTTGTGGACTGTGAAAATGGGAGGAACATGGGTAAAATTCTTCATTAATTTAGCAATATCTATTCAGCACTTTCCATTGTAAATCACTGTGCTAAGGGCAGAGACAAAGTATGTTAATGACGTTAGTTTTGCACTTATAGTGGCTGAGGCACAAACAATCTGTCATTTCAGTGAAAATAAAACGTATTAGCTGGTGGCATGTTGACAAAATTATTGGCCGTGTGAAAATTTTCCTTTTCAGCTTGTTGTTTTATTTCGGTGGTACACACAGGTTCCCTGCTTTATTTCTCAAATTAAAGCATTGGGTTTGTTCTCTCACTGACCTTCATTAAATAAATCACAGTGAACCTGACAGAGTCTGAAAACAGGGCTGATGAAATCAGGCCATGAGAGAGTCTGCATACTCCTCTGTCCTTCTGTGGCTCCATTTCCTTCCCAAAGCAGAACTCTCTCTTTACCTAGTCCCTTTCCCTCATAGGCTGATGTCCACATAAGCAGTCTGATGAATGTGTTAATTTAGCATCGCTGTGAGGCCGAGAATTTCCCTTAAAGATATTCTCAGTGTACTTGCCTGTATGGCTGGGAGAAGGTTGAGACGTCAGTTTTCTAGAGCCATCAGATTAGACCCCAAAAGTCCTGCCTGCTCAATACATATTTTAGGCCAGAGGTTGCTGACTGGTAAGAATATAAAAGCTAGTTTATTGTTTGATTTCTTTTTTCCCCCCAAAATGGAAATCGCATCATGAAGATATTAAAGAGTTGACCAAATACACTGACTAGCAGAAAGGCTAAGAATCCACGCTTCTTTCACAACTAAATGTTTCCACTGGACATAATAAACTGGACAATGTGCATTTCCCACTGTAGCCTGGAGTATTATTGATTTAATTTTATCAAAATAGTTTGGTTGGTCTCTAAGGGGATGGTGGTTTTTCTTCAGAATACCAATGCTGCATACTATTGCCAAAAAAGTATTATGCTAGCCGTTCACTAATGACCTGACTTTCTATATTATTGAGTATTGTTTTGAGAATGTAAAGTGAAATTTCATGTTAACATATGCAATTTGCCAGGAGGTTTTGGGGGAAATTATTAAACTCCAGTGGAGATTTTTTTTGCCCTGCCTAACTTATCTACCTGCTCCATTAGTGAATCAACTTGAATGACCAGTCAATTATTCCAGTGAAAAAGCAGGAAGGTAATAACAGTCAATTAAACTAATTTCTAAATTTGCCTACTTGCTTTTACCAAGGTCATCCAACCAAACAAAAATTCAGAAATATTAATATTCCGTCTCCTGCTTATTAAATCGTCTCCGAGGGCTTAGGAGAAAGGAGTGTTGAACGCCAATCTGGGTTTTATCTTTTAAATCCTCCTCATCTACTTAACTGAATCCACTGTTAGGCTTATTAAAAAAGTGACAGCCTGGGTAACCCAAATAATGCAGGAAAGAATAGGATACTTAAACAGCTGAAGCAACTGCCTTTGATATTATGTTTATCTCTTCAGCACTAAATGATTATTTACACTGTTGGTTTATTCTCTTTCTTGGCATTGGAAGTTGCTTATATTCAATCCATGCATCATCCCCTGACATGGTTCTATCTATGGAAGCAGTGCTCAAGTGTGGGGGATGGAGAAAATCTTTGCAACACATACTTTCCTGTGTTCTTTCTCCATTAATATTATATTTAATTATTGAAATTGACACCATTGTAAGTTTAATTTAATTTTAAAGCATATTTGCATTATAAAATATTAATATGTAATTTCTATGCACATTATTTAGATTCTGCCTCCTCCATATCAATCTTTTGAATCCATTTATTTCACTGAATCCTCAGGGACTCTAACTTAGTCCAGGTCACCATTGTCATTTGATTTACAACCCCTTCAAACTTGAACCCCTTCCTCCAATTCATTCATGAAAAGTTCCATCATTCATGCAAAACTTTCTTATTACCTTCTATGTTAGATACAAGTTTAAGCACAGATCAGTAAGCAGTCAGGAAAAAAAAATCCCTGGGAGCTTACAAGGTGATCTTTCTAAATTGCAAATCTGTTTATATCATTCTCTTCCTTGATATATTTCAATGACTTCTCACAACACTAATAATAAATTCAAAACGTGTAAATGTGGTTTGAGGAGTCCTCAGGAACTGGTTCCTATTTATTTCTCTGTTCCCTTGATACATCAGATTTCCTAGTTACAAACAACAAAAGCTGACTCCAGCTCAAGTCATTGGCAAGGAGGTTATTGAAACCACAGAATATCTCCTAGAATTGTGGGTAGTTTGAGAACTGGGCATGAAGCTCAGTTTTGAGGAATAATGCCCCAAATCTCATTGCAGGATTGGCCTAATGTAGAAATTTCTGCCACCACCGATAAGCTCCAGATCTTGAACTGTTCTGGTACCACATAAGCCTCAGTATCTCAAAACTGCAACCACTACTAAGTCCATGCTAGATATACGTGCATAACACAGTGAGAAAAACACAGAGAGACTGATTAATCTTCCTCTCTCTTTCCTCATTGGCTGATGAATTGAAGTCTGGAATGGATATGTCTGACTGGTAGAGACTGGGCTGCATACCTGTGCCTTAGCTAGAAGAAATATGAAAACACAAGCATCTACCATTTCAGTCCACTTAGAGAAGGGAGTTTTGCTTCCTACCAAGACTCATAAAGTGGGAAAATTCCCTAAACATGAAAATAGGTTTCAGATGATAGATAGACAGATGAATAAAATAGTGTTCCACATATTCCTCAAATTCTAAGCTACACAGACAAATAGAACAGTGGAACCTGAATGAAGACCCTGAAAATGAACCCACACAAATATAGTCAACTACTTTGACAAAGGAGCAAAGGGAATACAATGCAGGAAAGGCCGTTTTTTCCAACAAATGATAGAACAACTGGATATCCACATACAAAAAAAAAAAAAAGAGAGAGAAACTAGACACAGACCTTATACCCCCCTCACTAAAATTAACTTAAAATGGTCCAAAGATTGAAGTATAAAACACAAAACTATAAAACCCCTAGAAGACAAAATAGGAGAGGATGGACCCCCCTGGTGGTACAGTGGACATGGGTTTGGGTGGACTCCGGGAGGTGGTGATGGACAGGGAGGCCTGGCACACTGCGGTTCATGAGGTCGCAAAGAGTCGGACACGACTGAGCCACTGAGCTGAACTGAACAGTGGATAAGAACTGGCTTGCCAACGCAGGGTTCCTGGCCCGGGAAAGACTCCATATGCCACGGAACAACTAAAGCCGTGCACTGCAGCTACTGAGCCCTTTTGTTGCAACTGCTGAAGCCCACACACCTACAGCCTGTGCTCCACAACAAGAGAAGCCAGTGCCATGAGATCCCCACGCACTGCAGTGAAGAGTAGCCGCTCGCTCAGTGCAACCAGAGAAAGCCTGTGCACAGCCATGAAGACCCAGCAGAACCACAATAATTAATTAATATAATTTAGGAAAAAATCTAAATGTCCTTGGGTATGGTGATGACTTTTTAGATAATATGCTAAAGTCATGGTCCCAAAAATAATACTAATATAATTGATAAGCTGGACTTCATTAAAATTAAAAACCTCTGCTCCAAAAAAGACAATGTCAGAGTAATAAGACAAGCCACAGAATGTGAGAAAATAGTTGCAAAAAATACATCTGATAAAGGACTGTTATGTAAAATATACAAAAACTGTTAAAACTCAACAATAAGTAAACAAACAACCCAATTGAAAAATAGGCCAATGATCTTAACTGATACCTAACCAAAAGAAATGCATAAATAAGCATAGAAAAGATGCTGCATACCATATACAATCAAGGAAATGCAAACTAAAAAAAAATGATACCACTATAGACCTACTTCAATAGCCAAAATCAGGCCAACAACAACAACAACAACATCAAAGGCTGGTGAGGATATGGAGAAATGGGAACTCTCATTCAGCACTGGTGAATGCAAAACAGCACAACAGTCAACTCAGAAGACAATTTAGAAGTTTCTAACAAAACTAAATAAACATGCTCTTACTACATAATCCAGCAATCTTACTCCTTACTATTTACCTAAGGGAATTGAAAACTGAAATCTACACAAAAACCTGCACACAGCAGTTTTGTTTATAATTGCCAAAGCCTGAAACAACCAAGCTGTCCTTCAGTAGGCGAATGATAAATAAACTGTGGCACAACCAGACAATGAGCTAAATAGCAATGCTAAATAGTATTCAGTGCTAAATAGTAATAACCCTATCAAGCCACAAAATGACATAGAGGAAATTTCAATGCATATTACTAAGGGAAAGAAGTCAATATAAAAAGGCTACACGTTGTACGATTACAACTATATGACATTCTGATAAAGGCAAAACTACGGAGATAGTAAAAAGATCAGCAGTTGCCAGGGACTGTGATGGAGAAAAAAAGGAATAGGCAGAGCCTAGAGGATTTTAGTGCAGTAAAAATACTCTATATGAAGCCATAATGATGGATACATGTCATTGAACACTTGTCCAAACCCATAGAATATACACAATTATGAGTGAACCCTAGTGTAAACTGTGGTCTTTGGGTGATTATGGTGTCAGTGCAGATTCTTCAGTTGTCAAATGTCAATTCCTGTGTGAGGGCGGGGGAATGTATGGGAAATTTCTCTACCTTCAATGTTGTTTGTGAACCTAAAACTGATCTAAAAAAAAATCTTAATTAAAAAAAAAAAAAAAAAAAGCTGCATCCACATTCTAGGCCCATGTCTTCTGGGTCTCCTTTCTTTTTATTGGATCACTTATATGCATGTGTGGGAGTCAGTTTTAACACTGAGTTCTTCTAAGAAGTCTCCTCCGATTCTCCCTAGACACCTTTAGATCAGGGTTGCACAAATTATGGTCCAAAGATGAAATCTGGCCCATTGCCTGAGTTTGTAAATATGGCTTTATTTGAACACAGGCACACTTGTTGACATCTTGTATGTGGCTGCTTTTACATGGTTGAGCATTTGAGATGTGGACCATAATGACCCACAAAATGTTAAATATTTACTACCCAACCCTTTACAGAAAAATAGGCAAATACTTCTGTTTTATGCTCCCATGACATTGTATTAATCCTAACATAATTTTTCTCATGTTTTATGTAAAATCCTTACTAGGCACCAAGCATTAAGGGCAAGAATAGATGTGTCTTGAGAATTACCAAACGTTCAATATGTGCCTAATATGTTCATGTTATGTGAATGAATTTGGAACTTAAAGTGTGGGCCAGCTTCACAGGGGGTCAACAATTGGATTGTAAACACCACAAAAATGTCAGCTGGACTGGGACAAGATGGATAAAATTGATTTTACCAGAACTTCTCTCAAAGAGACTATTTGGAAGAAACACTTAGATAAGCCATTTGGGCTGAGGAAATGGGACCACTCCTTGCATCTGTGGGTGTTGCTAGGTGGTATCTAAGGAATGTCAGTCCAGTTCTACAGCACTGTCCTTATGCTAAATGCCACAAACCCGCTAGAACACGATTCACTCCCTCCTCCATCCTCCTTTCAGGTAGCACCCAGCTTCTGCCCCCAATGAACACGGAGCTAATATCTGATAAACATAGGCTTGAAGGCTCTCCAAAATCCTAATCTTCCTCAAAGCCCTCACGTGTCTCAAACAGATTATAAATCGTGAATGCAGTTTTTCATAAATGAAACAGCTAATATGACCTGTAAGAATCTTAGTTCTGTATCCACAGTCATCAGGATCATGTTGGTTTTAAATTGTGGGTTGAGACTTAGTAGTGCACTAGGAAATGACATTTTGTTGATGAAATAGAGTGAAAAGAATAATAGATTAGAAAGATGCAAAAAGCATCTGCAATTAGAATTCATGACACATTTGTTCAGGTCATACATGTTTAAATAAATTCATGCGTGTACTGAATCAGAATATATATTTTATACTATGGGTCTTTGTCAAAAACTTTATAGTCACTGATCTTTTTCTTCCTTTTTAATGTTGGTATAACAGCAGTGTCTATCAAGTTATAGTAACCTGACATGAAGGATACTGTCTAGCTCCAAAGTGTTCTAATAGGGTGAAATAAGGGCAAGGAAAGGTGAGAAGATACAAAGCATCCCCCAACTCCTTTAAGATCGGTCAGGAGTTGAGTGATATGTTGATGGACCAGTAGCAACAGCATCACCTAGGAGTCCTGCTAGACCTACTAAATTAGCATCTTCATTTAAATAAAATCTCTAAGTGATTTTTGCTTGCTTGCTTGCTTCGCTTCAGTTGTGTCCGACTCATTGTGACCCTATGGACTGTAGCCCACCAGGCTCCTGTGTCCGTGGGATTCTCTAGGCAAGAATACTGGAATGGGCTGCCATGCCCTCCTCTAGGGGATCTTCCTGACCCAGGGATTGAACCTGCATCTCTTATGTCTCCTGCATTGGCAGGTGGGTTCTTTACCACTAGCACCACCTGGGCAGCCCCTGAGTGACTCTGAGCAGTGGATGGTGTTACTCTTCTGCTCACATCGCTCAGATACTTTCATTATTTTTGCAGACATCAGCTACCAGTTTGCTATTAAACCCAACATTCAGTGCCTCTTCTACCTGCAGGCTGTTAGACCAAACTTTGCCTATGAACCAGGCATACCCAAAGATTTAAGAACATACTTCCCACCTGGGCAACCCTTTGTCAATGATGGACAGGTGAGGGGACTAAATAATACTCCATCACTCCATCCCTTACAGCTGAAGTATGAACTATGTTTTTGCCATGATTCTCCCTGAGGACTGACCCCAGCTTACTTTTTGAATACTTTGCTTGGTGTCACAACTCAGGCTGACTTCCTTCCCTGTACTTCTTCAGTATTACCACTAGGTTTGGCTAGGAACGTATTCTAATAAATCATTTTCACCTGGATCTTTATCACACTGCCTGCTATCGCAAAATCCAGCTGAGATACATGGCAAGGTAGAGTTCACAAGTAAAAATCTAATAAATAATTTTCCCATATTTTTGCTCAACCCTGTTATTTATCAAGTGGTAGGATATGTAAAATGTCCTAGATTCACAGTATATTCAGACACAAAAAAAGGGGATTTTTAAAAGTTGCTGACCAGCTGATCCATGTTGTTGTACAGTAGAAACCAACACAACATTGTAAAGCAATTATCTTACAATTAAATATAAATTAAAAAAAAAAGAAAAAAGTTTCTGACCAGGATTTCTTCTTCTTCCTACCAAGATAGAGCAACAGGGACTAAATTTACCCTTCCCTTCGTATAACTGAAACAAACAAACAAAAGCAGATACTAATATATGAAATAATGATTTTCAAGGCATTTGATATCAGGTTACAAAGGAGAGAGATCTCCAAGAAATAACAAAGAGGTGAATCTTGAGACTTCCCCAGTAGTTAAGAATTTTTCTTGCAATGCAGGCGACACGGATCCCATCCCTGCTTAGGGAACTAAAATCCTACATGACCCAGAGCAACCAATCCTAGGCACTGTGACTACTGAGCCTGAACGTTCTGGAGCCCGTGTGCCACAACTGGAGAGTCAGTGTGCCACAGCCGCATGACACAAGGAAGATCCCTCGTGGTGCAACTAAGACCTGACCCAGCCAAATAAACAAATATATTTTATAAAAGAAAGTGGTGAGTCGTGTAAGTGCCCCAGTTTTCTGCCTTTGGAAAGGGCTTCCCTGGTGCTGGGTTGGTAAAGAATCCACCTGCCAATGCAAGAGACTTGGGTTCAATTCCTGGGTTGGGAAGAACGCCTGGAGAAGGCAATGGCAACCCACTCCAGTAGTCTTGCCTGGGAAATCCCAAGGACAGAGGAGCCTGGGGTCGCAAGAGTCGGACACAACTTAGTGACTAAACCGCCACCACTCAGGCTGCCTTTCAAGGAGGGGCAACCTAAGCAGAGGTGTATGGGTGGGGTCCCTGATAGGAGAGAAGAGATGATCAGGAGGCCAAGGCAATTAAAATTTACAAGGAAGATACTGAGAGTGGAGAGCTGCACAGAGAGAGGAAAATGATACCAAATGTCTCTACAGCAAGAATAAAGGGCACTGGAACTGGGAACTGCATGGATAAATATTTAAGATTTGTTCTTATTACTTAAAAAGGTGATGACAAAAATAGAGGGAATTTTATTATGTATAGAGCTATAGTACATAAAAACATTTTATCATTTCATTTAAGTATTAAAACCCTTTAAGTTTCCTTGTCTATTTTATTTTTTCAGAAATTGACATCTACTGGAAATGAGATTCTGTAACACCATTCTGGTTTTTGGAATTCTGATCATTCTGTATTTCCCACAAAAAGAGTACATCTTACTTTCTTTTTGTTTTATTAGTACAATGAATTACCACCTCATTTTAAAATTAATATTCTCTTGAACAAGAAAAATTTGTCAAAAGTCCCCAAAAGAGGTGATTTAAAAATCTTTGATCTAATTAATGACCTGCCTGACTTTCTTTACACTTTTAAGATATATGGACTTTTTTCTCCAAGAAACCTGCAGCTGGAATGGTTTTCTTCTTAGTATCTATAAATATTTAGAAAGTTCAATTATCATGGTTAAAATTGCTAGAGCTGGCTTATGCTTAATCATTTAAAATATTGATTTGCTTAGATGTTCTTAGATAAAACTTTATCATTAAGAGTTGAACGTAATGTTTTTTTCATAATAGACTTTTAACACCAAGGAATAAACGAACCTTTATGTAGATAAGCAGTTTTCTCAGTCTTCTTTCTCTTAACTGAAAGAATTTGTTACCAGGGAAATTTTTGTTCCTAATTTTCCCCAAATTCATAGGAAACATTTAACACAATGAAAATGTTTTAGGACTTCTCCAAGAATTATTCCATATGAAAATAACAGAATGTTCAAATAAAATGTTTAATACATAAAATATCTCAACATCTATAAGAATTTATAGTTAATCATACATTAATTGCATGAGTTATATATGCCACACAATTGTTGCATCATACATATGAGGTTTTCCCATTTTGTGCTTATTTTCTATAATTTTGCAGTTTTTTTTAAATTAGAGGTAAAGATTTAACTTTTAAAATTAGTTCATTTATTTTTCTCTCAGAAAGCAGCTTGTTTGTATGCTTGAGTACACAAAGAACACTATGGAACCAGTCAATTACAAGAGCATAAAAATAAAAATTAAAAAAAAAAATTCTAATCACTTTGATAAGGTTACCTCTACCTGTAATAAAAGGTAAAGTTTAAGAAAAATAGCAAGTACATAGAAATACAATTTTATCAGAACTTTAGAATTTTAGTTCTCTATACATTTCTGAGAAAAAAAAAATCAGTGCAAAATATTTTTAGCAAAGTGACTTTAGAAGGTTAAAAACAAAGATTTAAATTCAAATGAATTCAAGATATAAGGTCAAAAGCAAATTTGTAATTTCAACCATTATTTTTCAGAATTTAAAAAGATAACTAATTAAAATTAAGGGACTAAGTAAAGTCAGATTTTACAGGTAAGAAAATCTGCATTTTACTTAGAGAATTATGTTTATTTAGTATTATAGTTTTTATCATAGGAAGATATTACCTTTTCAAACCCTCCATAATGACATTGGTTTGTGGGACAGTAGTGGAAAAGTTTTCAGGTATATAGCATTTCAATTGATCATTTTGCATAAATTCTGATTAAGAAAATTGATAAATACCAATTCCTACTACTTAGAGTCACTGATGAACAAAATGTAATAGCTGTTATAAAATTTTAGTCATCTTCTTATCTCAAGTACCTTTCTTCACCAGATTCCTTAGCAGGCCTTGTTGTTTTTTGTTTTTATTAAAACTACATTTTTAGTACCTAGTAGTGGTAGCGTTTAGCGTTGGGGAGAAGGCAATGGCGCCCCACTCCAGTACTCTTGCCTGGCAAATCCCATGGACGGAGGAGCCTGCTAGGCTGCAGTCCATGGGGTCGCTAAGAGTCAGACACGACTGAGCGACTTCACTTTCACTTTTCACTTTCATGCATTGGAGAAGGAAACGGCAACCCACTCCAGTGTTCTTGCCTGGAGAATCCCAGGGACGGGGGAACCTGGTAGGCTGTCGTCTATGTGGTCACACAGATTCGGACACGACTGCAGTGACTTAGCAGTGGCAGCAGTGGTAGCGTTGCGGAGAAGGCAATGGCACCCCACTCCAGTACTCTTGCCTGGAAAATCCCATGGACGGAGGAGCCTGCTAGGCTGCAGTCCACGGGGTCGCTGAGGGTCGGACACGACTGAGCGACTTCACTTTCACTTTTCACTTTTGTGCATTGGAGAAGGAAATAGCAACCCACTGCAGTGTTCTTGCCTGGAGAATCCCAGAGACAGCGGAGCCTGGTGGGCTGCCGTCTATGGGGTCGCATAGAGTCAGTCAGACACAACTGAAGCAACTTAGCAGCAGCAGTAGCAGCAGTGGTAGCGTTGAAGAGGGCATGGCAAACCACTCCAGTATTCTTGCCTGGAGAATCCCCATGGACAGAGGGGCCAGGTGGGCTGCAGTCCAAGGGGTTGCAAAGAGTTGGACACAACTGAGGGACTAAGCACAGCACAGAACAGTTGTAGTGTTAGTCACACAATCGTGTCTGACTCCTAGCCCAAGAGGCTCCTCTGCCCTTGGAATTCTCCTGGCGAGAATACTGGAAATTGAAAGTGAAAGTTGATAAGTCATGTCCGACTCTTTGTGACCCCACGGACTGTACAGTCCATGGAATTCTGCAGGCCAGAATACTGGAGTGAGTAGCCATTCCCTTCTCCAGGGGATCTTCTCAACCCAGGAACCCAACGTGGGTCTCCTGCATTGCAGGTGGATTCTTTACCAGCTGAGCTATCAGGGAAGCCCAAGAAAACTGGAGTGGGTTGCCATTTCCTCCTCCAGGGTATCTTCCCACCCAGGGATCGAAACTGCATCTTTTGTCTCTCTTGCATTGGCAGGTGGATTCTTTACCACTAGAGGCACCTGGGAAGTTCTTTTATCACCTATTATAAAATGGATATTTGGTTAGTTCCTGTGAATATATAGTTAGTACCTGTAAATATAAATATATATTCTTTAATGTGTAAGTATGAAAAAGTGCAAAAGGTAATTTTTAAAAATTTGAAACCATTTATTCAAATATAAAATGAACAGATACCAAGGATTTTATTTAGTTCATTAATTAATGATTGCCTGTAAGATGTTAAAGCAGGTGAAAAGAATAATTTGAACAACAAAAGGAGAATTTGATGTAGATGTTAATGTAGGTAGATATGCAGACATTCAAGAATGTTTGAATGACTGTTCACAGAAGCAAAGTTAGAGGCATAAAACATAATCTTTGGCATATAACTTTCTGGGCTTCCCAGGTAGCATTAGTGGTAAAGAACCCCCCTGCTAATGCAGGAGATGTGAGTTCAATCCTTGGGTCAGGAAGATCCCCTGGAGGAGGGCATAGCAACCCATTCAGTATTCTTGCCTGGATAATCCCATGGACAGAGGAGCCTGGCGGGTTACAGTCTGTGGGATTGCAAAGAGTCAGACATGACTAAAGCAGCTTAGCACAGCATAGCACATATAACTTTCTATTGGGCAAATATCAATTGTATCTTTTGTGGGAAAACACATTTACATTTCAATGAACAAGAATAATTTGTATTACTATCAGTTTTCAACCACTTAAAGGGCACACAAAGGCACAGGCCTGATTCCATAAACAGCATATTAGCTAGACAACCAACCAAAGAAAGTTCTTTTAGTTGGAGACATCACAGTCTAATTGCTAAAAACCACCCAGAAATTGGGAAATATTGCATAGTCATACAGAGAAGTCAAGGCCTTTCTCTATTGGAGGCACACAGACACGTGGATACCGGACAATAGAGAGCATACAGCTTCAGTTTTACAATTTTTGGCAAAGGTCCAAAGTAAATACAGAAACACAAAAACTCATTCATTGATCCAGATCTTTAAGAGTTGTTCTCATTATCAGTCACCAATAATTTCTTAATTGATTTGAGCACAAAAACAGACAAAAAAAATAAATGCAACCAGAGACTTTCACACTAGATTCTTTGTCTTTTCTCATTCATCAGAGAATATATTTCTATTATCCGTCAGAGTATTAGAAAATCACCATAAAATCAATTTTCTAATTATTATCATCATCAATAAGGAATAAATTATTGTACTAGTATACATAGGCACATACTCCCCGTCCCCAAATACACAATTAGTGGAGAGTCACAACATAATGAAAGAGTGTCAGCTAATTTAAAATTTTATCTCCACTTGTAATGTCCCCTGGGAACCAAGGAAATCATGTACAGGAACTAAATAGTCCATGAGATACACTTCTCCCAAAACCTAGCCTTGTGACATGAATCCATTGCATGTATCTGTGGGCCCTTCAAAATGGTTCAAATATAGTTTTAAAAAATCTACACCTGTGACTCTCATACAGATATAAAATGTTCTATTTAGTTTATTAACAACAGAATCAGGAAGATTTTGAAAACTGGTTTGATAGAGAATCCAAATTTATCTCTCATCAATAAAGCTGAAATTAAATTCCTAATAGGCAAAAAAAAAAAAGGTTTCATACCCTGTAGAACAATATAATGTAATGTTTGAAATCATCTATTCTATAAGGCAGAAATTAATTGTATCTCTACTGAACAAATTTTATTTGTATTTCTATGGACAATAATTGTTTGCATTTCTGTAAATGCTCTACAGTTTACATTTATCAGATAATCTAGCAGACCCTCCAAGTTGCCCTGCTATGAGACATCTTCAAAGGGTCAGCTAGAAAATGCCAGCATTACATTGAAAATTTACCCAGAAATCTTCTGTTGCTCATTTTCAAATCTTTCACAGTTTTTCCTAACAGAGTCAAAAAGAGAAGGCAAAGTATTGATTCATGAAAGAAAAGGTAGCAAAGACAGGTGATGAAAATTCATTAAAATGCTAAGGAAATGCTAAGAAGATAAAGTTGAATAAAACATAGTGTCATGAAAGGGTGCCAAGATTCCAGGAACATTGGAAGCCCAGTATAGTTGAAATGTGAGGTTTCTGTAAAGAAAAAAGAACCCTGGAGAGGGTCACTGAAGCCAGATTTTGAAGCAACATTAATATCACTCTTTTAAAGTAGTAAATAATGTTATGATTGTTGGGTATTTTTCCCCTCAAAGATGATTCTGCTGTTGCTATAGAGAGTGATGTGAAGTTAGGATCCAATGGAATCAAGGAAAAAGGTGAAGTTCTGGAATGATGCCGTGTTGGTGGGGATGGAAAAGAAATGTCAACAAAAGAGTGCTTTCAGAAACACGATCTGAGAATCTTTTGCGTAAAGGGACTAAAGTCATTTTTACCCTTGGTTATTTGCTTCTTTGAACTCAGAGTTGAGATAGCTTTTTTTCATCTTGGGTTATTGTCTTAGCCAATAGTATCACAGATTTGAATTTAGTAAGTCAAATTTGGGTACCAGATGACTTGTGCCTGATTATTATTGTCTTAGCCAATAGTATCACAGATTT
Organism: Bos mutus; assembly: GCF_027580195.1. NCBI lineage: Eukaryota > Metazoa > Chordata > Mammalia > Artiodactyla > Bovidae > Bos > Bos mutus. The sequence goes on from NC_091628.1 coordinate 67,662,672, forward strand.
GAATTTAGTAAGTTAAATTTGGGTACCAGATGACTTGTGCCTGATTATTATTGTCTTAGCCAATAGTATCACAGATTTGAATTTAGTAAGTCAAATTTGGGTACCAGATAACTTGTGCCTGATTTAAATGCCTATGTGAGAAGCTGCCATTAGATAATTTCCAAAAGGGCCTCACTATAGCCTGGAGTAGTTTAGACACAATTAGCATAGTTATACAGCAAAAATTATTTTACACTCAGAATACATGTACCCAAATTTTAAAAGTAGCACAATACAAATTAACAGATTCCAGAATTGCATCAATACAGTCTTATTCATAATAAGAAAGAAAGATATGACAGTCTTTCATGAATATATAGTAAGATTATGAATTCAGTATCATTTTTCTTCTTTTTAAAATCTTTGTTTTAGAAATTTGGACTTTTTTTTTTCTTATAGAAGCTTGGCATGCATATTAGAAACTTCACAATTTATGTTGGTTACTTCTGTAACAATAGCCTGATAGTATAATATACTCCCATCTATTTCTTTAATTTGTCATAAATATGTGAGCTTATATATCAATCTTTAAAAAAATAGGCAACTGTCACAACTGTATGCCTTTTTTCAGCAGGTAGAGAATTATGCTCTGACACAAATGACATTTTTCTGCCTCCCCCAGAATATTTTTAACTGAGAACTCATGGGGGAGATTATAGTAATAAAAACACAGCCTAGCAATGAATTTATTATAGTAGATATTTTATTATAAAGATGTTAAGTCAGGAGAAATGGTTTATGATACTGCTGATTCTTAAAATATGAACAATTTTCTCCTCCCTGATTTTAGCTAAGTCTGATAAAAAAAGACAAGGAGAACATGGTGAAAATGTAGAGTTATTGCTATTCTTTATTTCTTAGATCTTCAATCAGGAATTTAGTATGTGACTTTGAAATATAGAGCACATTTTATTAAAATAATTTTTATCATTGAACTCTCCCATCACACAGATTCTCTTTGTGATAAGAAAATGAATTTTGATTTTGGCAACTGGCAGTGAGATGTATTAACCGGTTTGTTCTGTATTAACAGATAAACTGACTTTACATTAGAAAGAAAAATTTGTGAGGTTATTTAACTAGCAATCTATATCACAGAGGGCAAATATGTAGTGAGAATTCCACTGCTCACCTAACCTTTTCCATGACAGACATTACTAATCTAGCAACACACTTTTTCTCTAAGGCTGGCAATGACCTCAGAGTCCTCTTCAAATCACTTTGAGTTAGCACATAATAGAAAAGCTATTTGCCAGCCCTGATTTAATGTTCTAGCAGGAATCAAATAATTTAACTATGAACATTTTATTTCGAATAGTATTAACTTCCACTGTAGTATAGTTTGCTATGTCACTGATGTGGCTAAACTATGGGGGAAAATAAATAGTAGTCAAAACAGCTATAATAAGATGTAAAAGTTAATGTATAATAATAATAATAACAGCATTCAGTCACATATGTTTCTTGTTATTGATACTTCTTATAATTTTCCAAAGATATGGATAATTTCTTTCCCAAATATTTGTAATGGTGGTGTTAATAGATTGATACACTTGTACAGTGTCAAGCTTTTGTGTAATTAGTTTAAGATGCAGAATTCTCAGGCCTACAGGATGTATTTACCATGAAAACTAAATAAGAACAAGAAATCAAAGCACTTTATACACTATATATATATCTATATATGATACATATATAAATTGTGTTAGTTGTTTATCTTTCTGAACATGTAAATTTACCACAGCAGAGGCCAAGCTTCTGAATCCTTAGACTTCTACAATGATTCTAAACATAAAAATAGTCAAAAAGATAGAACAGGCAAAAGATAAAAGGTTTTCTAGAATGAAGATACCATTTTTGACATTGAAAATATGAATTGATTCTTGCAACATGGTATGGTGGTAAGAGGAGTTCCAGTTTTGATTTATGTCTACTTTATGGGGTGTTTTGGAGAAGGCAATGGCACCCCACTTCAGTACTCTTGCCTGGAAAATCCCATGGACAGAGGAGCCTGGAAGGCTGCAGTCCATGGGGTCGCTGAGGGTCGGACACGACTGAGCGAATTCACTTATGGGGTGTTTAAGTATCAGGGTAATTTTAGTTACTCAATAAATATTATCTGCCATTCTTCCTTTTTTCTATGAAAACTAGACTATAAGCTCTTGGAAAGAAAGAAGCATATCTATATTATGTTTAAATCTTCATACTTAGGATAGATAAAACTAATCTTGATACAAGACTTGGGGAAGGAATGAACTGCTGATTAGTTCACCTAGTGGGAGATTAAGGAATGATGTCCTGATTGATTGCAATGTCTGTGTTTGCCTGATGCTAATAGTAGAGTTGATATGGGGTTTTTAATTGGTTTGAAGAGAGGATCAATGCAAGGCACCTGAAAGTCTGGGGACTGTGCATATCCTTGCCAACAAACTTACCATATTCCTTGAATTTTAATTCTAATAGTGTGCACAATTCATTTGCAAAATTAAGGCTCTCCTTCTGACCCTTAACACTCTTCTGAAAATCTAAAATTAGTTATTATTCTAATTTAGATTTCATTTTCTAAAAGGTTATGATAATTTCATTGATTTTGAATCAAAATTAATATCATACTTTAAAGTGTAGGAAACGGATGATCTTAGATTATTTTCCAAGGCAGTAGTCAAGACACTGGGCTTCCCAGCTGGCTGAATGGTAAAGAATCCGCCTGCCAATGCAGGAGATGCAGGAGACCCGGGTTTGATCCCTGGGTCAGGAAGATCTCCTGGAGGAGGAAATGACAACTCACTCCAGTATTCTTGCCTGGAAAATTCCACGGACAGAGGAGCCTGGTGGGCTACAGTCCATAGGGTAGGAAAGAGTCAGACATGACTGAGCACACACACACACATACACAGTCAAAACACGAGTGTTTCTTCTGTCATGCCAGTTAAAGTACTAAACTCTACTGCTGTTTTTAGATATTAAAATTTTCTCCAAAACATATTGAAAGAGATTCAAAAGGTTCAAAATTACCTTAGTTCTCGGTCTAGTTTGTGGATACATGAAGCAGATGGTGAGTGTTAAGGAGGTCAAGCTAAACACATCAAGTTGATCATTTTAAGTATTCTCAGGTATACTAGTTTCCCAAGTCCTAACTGAGGGCCAATTGTAGTTAAGACCTTTTTCTATGGGCTGGAATAATCAAATTTAATAAGCAAACCCAAAAGCTCTGGGTTTTTTGAGCCACTAGTCCTTCGTCTAGTCAAGGCTATGGTTTTTCCTGTGGTCATGTATGGATGTGAGAGTTGGACTGTGAAGAAGGCTGAGTGCCAAAGAATTGATGCTTTTGAACTGTGGTGTTGGAGAAGACTCTTGAGAGTCCCTTGGACTACAAGGAGATCCAACCAGTCCATTCTGAAGGAGATCAGCCCTGGGATTTCTTTGGAAGGAATGATGCTAAAGCTGAAACTCCAGTACTTTGGCCACCTCATGCGAAGAGTTGACTCATTGGAAAAGATTCTGATGCTGGGAGGGATTGGAGGCAGGAGGAGAAGGGGACGACAGAGGATGAGATGGCTGGATGGCATCACTGACTCGATGGACGTGAGTCTGAGTGAACTCCAAGAGTTGGTGATGGACAGGGAGGCCTGGCGTGCTGTGATTCATGGGGTCGCAAAGAGTCGGACACGACTGAGCGACTGATCTGATCTGATCTGATCTGAGTCCTTCTAATAAAGTGTGCCAAAGTCACCTTTTAAGTGTGACCAGCCCCTGTTTTGATTGCCAATTGCCAATCTATGTGACATAAACTGTAATGGCATATATTTGTATTAAATGTTTTATACAAATTAATTAGATTGAAGTGGTATTCCCTCAAGAAATAACAGTAAGACCTAAATTTTTAAGTATGCATGAAATTTAAAAAATGAAGGCATTGATCTCTGTACTTGTTTATTCTTCTTGAGGACTTCTACTATTCTACTTTTACTCCTTGTTCAATTTTTTTTTAAGAAAACATTTAAGTTCTAAAAGTTCTCAACTCAACAGGGCACTAGATGGGAGGCTCCTGAGGACAGAGACACAGCTTGTGTTTTCACCATTTCATAACACATTTCTAGCCCAATATGTGTGGAGAAGGCAATGGCACCCCACTCCAGTACCTCTTGCTTGGAAAATCCCATGGATGGAGGAGCCTGGTAGGCTGCAGTCCATGGGGTCGCTAAGAGTTGGACATGACTGAGCAACTTCACTTTCACTTTTCACTTTCATGCATTGGAGAAGGAAATGGCAACCCACTCCAGTGTTCTTGCTTGGAGAATCCCAGGGACGGGGGAGCCTGGTGGGCTGCCGTCTGTGGGGTCGCACAGAGTCGGAAACGACTGAAGTGACTTAGCATAGCATAGCCCAATATGTGATGTAGACATTCAATAAATTTTTTGGATAAATGGTTGAATAGATAGCCTATATAGAAGAATCAAAGCAGTAAGAAATTGTGGAGTTGGTGACAGACTGAGGAAGACTACCATGACATTTCCTGGACCTAAAGGACGAATGTCAGAGACAGAATTGCCTGTAAACGTGGGCAAGCAGAGACCCTCGCTGTTCACCTTCCCAAACCACAGGAGGGGCCCTGGGCTTTGATGTGTCTTTAAAAAGATTTTTGAGGTTTCCCTCTAATCCCTGGGATGACCAGGGCTAGCATATCCCTTTGGGTAGGGTGACCCAAGATTGGACGTGGACATGCATAGGCCCTGACTGACTGCCCCTTTCTCCTGTTTGGTGTGCTCACCCAACTCACATCCGCATTCTCTTGCTTGTCCACGTGTGCACATATGCCCGAGGGCACACAGACGTGGGGTGGACCAGGTGCTTCTAGTTGTGTGAGAACCTGCACCTGTAGGATCATTCTGAGGTTAAGACAGCTGATTACATTTACTGGAGATTTGTTCCCTATTTGTTCCCTTTGGTTTTTTATTATTTTTTAATTTTTTTAAAATTTATTTTTAATTGGAGGATAATTGCTTTACAATGTTGCATGAGTTTCTGCTGTACAAGAGCAAAAAGTGAATCAGCTATATGAACACATATATCCCCTCTCTCTTGAGCCTCCCTGCCCCCCACATCCCAGCCCTCTAGGTCATTACAGAGCATCACAACACAGCTGAGATCCCTGTGTTCTATAGCAGCTCCCCATTAGCTATCTATTTTATACATGATAATATATTTATATATAAATACACTATATATAAAAATATTTTTATATAAATGAATATTTATTTGTATGAATAAATAAATATAAATAAATAAATGAAGGTAAAACATTCAGAAAACAAAGATCATGGCATCCAGCCCCATCACTTCATGGCAAATAGATGGAGAAATAGTGGAAACAGTGGCAGACTTTATTATTCTGGGCTCCAAAGTCACTGCAGTTGGTGACTGCAGCCATGAAATAAAAGACGCTTGCTCCTTGGAAGAAAAGTTATGACCAACCTAGACAGCATATTAAAAAGTGGAGACATTACTTTGCCAATAAAGTGCCATCTAGTTGAGGCTATGGTTTTTCCAGTAGTCATGTATGGATGTGAGAGTTGGATTATAAAGAAAGCTGAGTGCAGAAGAATTGATGCTTTTGAACTGTGGTGTTGGAGAAGACTCTTGAGAGTCCCTTGGACTGCAAGGAGATCTAACCAGTCCATCCTAAAGGAAATCAGTCCTGAATGTACATTGGAAGGACTGATGTTGAAGCTGAAACTCTAATACTTTGGCCACCTGATGTGAAGAGCTGACTCATTTGAAAAGCCCCTGATACTGGGAAAGGTTGAAGGCAGGAGGAGAAGGGGACGACAGAGGATGCAATGGTTGGATGGCATCACGGACTCAATGGACATGAGTCTGAGTAAACTCCAGGAGTTGGTGATAGACAGGGAAGCCTGGCGTACTGCAGTCTATGGGGTCGCAAAGAGTTGGACACAACTGAGCGACTGAACTGAACTGATTTATATATAAATACACTACCATGTATACCATTGAATATATATATCAATGCTACTCTCTCAATTCATCCCACTCTCTCCTTCCCTCCCTGTGTCCACAAGTCCTTTCTCTACGTCTGCGTCTCTATTTCTGCCCTGCAAATAGGTTCATCGGTACCATTTTTCTAGATTGCATATATATTCATGTTCCCTTCTAAGAGCCCTGAGAATCTCAGGCTGCAGTTAGTGCTCCACTGCAATTCAAGAGCCTGAGAACAGCTGTCCAGGCAGTGGCCGTATGGGGAGTGCTGGGAGCAGGGGTCTTCCTGGGAGGGGCCAGGGACAGGGCTGGCCTGGAACCAAGCTGAGATGCAGGAGAAACTCACAAGGGTGAAGGCCACTTGTGCTCTGGGCTGAAGGCAGAAGTGGCAGGTGTTCTGGGTCTTCTGTGATTCGGTCTCGATCCACTTCATACCTCCCTGTATTATACCCACTCCCTTTCTTTCAACTTTCTGGGGTCTTCTTTCTGGGATCATCAGGGGGTCACAACCTCAGAAGAAGAAAGGGCAGCAGGAAAAGTCAATGTGTGAAGTAGACCAGTAAGGACAGAAAGGGGAGTGGGAGGGTGGCCGAGCTTGAATGCAGACATTGACCAAGAGAGGCTGTATAACTCACTGCGGCTCCAGCCAAATGGGGGCCTCGTTCTGCCAGATGTTTGGAACTTTCACGAAAAGCACACATTTTAAATTTCTTTCATAATATTAATTGGGGCTCTTTCAAATTATTTAAAGGCCAACAAAGCACATGTGTGTGCCAACACTGTCCCCAAGACTGCTGTTTTGTGTTTTAGAAACTCACATATTCAAATAGCTGATTTAATTCCTCTGTATTTCCTGAAAGCAGTTCCCTAAGTACCTTCTCGGAGAAGGCAATGGCAGCCCACTCCAGTACTCTTGCCTGGAAAATCCCATAGGCGGAGGAGCCTGGTAGGCTGCAGTCCATGGGGTCGAGAAGAGTCGGACATGACTGAGCGACTTCCCTTTCACTTTTCACTTTCATGCATTGGAGAAGGAAATGGCAACCCACTCCAGTGTTCTTGCCTGGAGAATCCCAGGGACGAGGGAGCCTGGTGGGCTGGTATCTATGGGGTCGCACAGAGTCAGACACGACTGAAGCGACTTAGCAGCAGCAGCAGCAGCAGCAAGTACCTTCTAGAGTCTTGGGCACTCCACAGCCCCAGAAGCTGGGAGGTGGGGATGGAAAGAAGCTACTTTTAGTGACTCAGAGCAATTTACATTTCTTACATGATCAGACTATGGTGCACATATCCTTAGAGAAGAGAAGTACAAGAGGAACGCTGCTTTAATCTCTGGTAGGGAAATGCGCCACATGTTTTTCCTACCTAGCTCTACTTTTCTCACCAGAGTATCTTGACGGTCCCTGATAGGCTTGACTTTGAGCTGCTTAAATACTGGGACCTGGCTTTGGTAATGGTCATGGCATGACGCACTCAGTTCTTGCCTCTGGGGTTTAAAAAATTTATTTATTTATTTTGAATTGAAGGATAATTGCTTTACAAAATTGATTTCTGCCATACATCACCATGAATTAGCTATAGGTGTACCTATATCCCTTCCCTCTTGAACCTCCCTCCCACTTCGCATCCTTTCCCACCTCTCTAGGTTGTTACAGAGCCCCAGTTTGAGTTCTCTGAGTCTTACAACAAATTTCCATTGGCTATCTATATTACAAGTGGTAGTGTATATGCTTCCATACTACTCTCTCCATTCATTTCACCCTCTCCTTCCTCCCCACGAGCCCTTGTTCATAAGTCTGTACTCCATGTCTGCATCTCCATTGCTGCCCTGCAGATAGGTTCATCGGTACCATCTTTCTAGATTCCATATATATGCATGAATATATATTTGTTTTTCTGACTTACTTCGCTCTGTATAATAGACTGCATGTTCATCCACCTAGTTAGAACTGACTCAAATGCATTCCTTGGGACTTGTGTTTACATCAATGGGTAGATGAAGAGTTTATGGAAAGTATTTTCAAAGTTGTTTAAAATTTTATAAATATAAGCTATCATTTTCTTCAAATTTTTTAAATTTCTAAGAATCTCTCAAACTTAACACCGAGATTTCAGTCTCAATAGAGATGGCTTGAGTTTGCAATAGCTAAAAGTCTTCTGAAAGAGAAAGGGGTGCTTTTGAGTTCTGAATTCTAAGTTCTGAAGGGAGCAAGCTTTGGTGTGCAGTAATAAGTAATAAATTGGAAAGAAAGCAAACTGCATGAAAGAAAAGCCTCTTTTCTCATCCCATTCGGGGTGAAAATGCTGGGTAACGGGGAAGAGAAAAAGCTGAAGGAAGCTAATGGACTGTTGAGTTGCCTTGTGTCCTCTCTGTGGACTGACTGGTAGGACCCCACTGGCAGTGGAGATGAGTATTCTGACTCTCTTATCTGGAGACGCTATCATCTGTAATCTGTCTGATATTCCTTATCCTACAATGGAACGGGAGCTGTAAAACCTATACACAAAGAATGAAGGGGTAGGGTGATGGAATGGCAGGGAGGTGTGGGAGGGCAATATCACCTTCCTTGTGCAATCAACAAAGGGGGAGAGATTAGTTAAGACAAGGAAAGCTGTCACTACTGGTAGTGCACACACACCAGTGGGTCTGCAGGATCCTAGGAGAGCGTGGCCAATCATGAAGTGTGGACCATACAGCCGGGGACTGGGAAAAGACCTGTTTATAACTCTGAGGATGTCATCCCAGAAGGTAACAATGACCAACAAATAGATGATCTGTTTCCACCAATGCCTGACTGTCTTACCACCTCCACATGGTAAAACATGAACCCTTCCTAGAAAGGGAACTGTGTCTGAGAAAGTTCTTATGCAACTAAATTTATACCTTAAATTGGCAAGATTAAATTTTCTGCTGCTGCATAGAAGACTTAAAATAGAAATTAAGTTCCATTAAAGGAAAATAAAGGAAGTTCCATTCCTTACACCTGAATTTGTGGCCTGTGAAAAGTCATAACCATTACACAAATATAAAAATTTCCATTTGCACTGTAACCAGTTAAAATGAACAATAATTTTGCATGATGGTTAAGTAATCCTTTAAGTCAACTTGAACAGAAACACGTTCTACCCAAAAAGCAGGAAAGAAAAAGAGAACTTTAGAATGTCCGAAGTCTTCTTATAATGAATATTTCAACTCAATGCTGTGATGCCCATATTTCTGTTGAATGGGGAAGTATGTGTGATTCATTAAGCTCTCATTCATTATGAAAATAGACTACCAAATTATATTCTTTGTAAGTGAAATCATTATGGAAGTAATTTACAAAATACATTAAGCTCTTTCATGATCTTGCTAAAGGAAAAGCCAAATAGTTTTAAACACATTGCAAGGTCATTATCATTTTCCAGTCTTAGATCTTACTTTTCATTAGTTATTTTTTGAAATATCTCTTGCACAAATACTCAGATTTGATTATACTTTTGCACAGCACAACTTTTCATGTGTCTAAGGAGAATCGTGATTTACCTATGTGTTCATGATTGTAAAATAAAATTCAAGTTTCTTAAATATCGTGTTCAAATGTTCTTTTCTTTTCCTCTCAAATTTGTGGAATCCAGTCTTGCCCCTTTGAGACTGTAACGTGATCTGTCATCTCTTCAATTTTTGTAATAAATCATCATTTAGAACTTATAAAAGCAACTTAGAAGCCAGGCAGCATATTACAAGTTTAGAATACGATTGTTTGACCCTCTAGGGGGTTTTAAAATCAGTTATCTACTGAAATTAAGGTAGAAGTCAGAGTAGGTGGAATGTCCTTCTGTGTTATGCACACTCACAATGCTGTTCATTACCCAGAACACACCAGTCCGGACATGTTTGTTACCCAGGAAAAATAGAGCCCTATTCATTATTCATCGAGGTCCTCCTGCACAGCAAAGACATTCATTCTTTAATGGCTCTATGACTAGGGTGTTGTGAAGCCCGAAGATGTTATTTTTGGAAGATAGTTTACCAATTAAAAGCATACGGCACTGGATTGCTTAGTCATGTCCTCAACATTGATTAGCTATAATTGCAGATGAACATCAGGAGAAAACTGAAGGCATATTGCTACATGCTTTTCTGCTTCCTTCAGACACCTCCCTGGAAACAGACTTCCAACTTTCAACCTCAGACTTTTTCTCCAAGTAACTTAAAAAATACACTAGGTTTGCTCCATCTCAAATATTTAATTATTTTCCTCTGAAATGTAATAAAATGTGTGATGTTAATATAGAGGCGAGTGTTAGAAATGATTGCTTGGAAGTGAATTCGGGCTATGAAGACAAATAAGACCATATTCTTTTGTAAAAAAATGGTGATACTTTATATGAAATTAAATATATTCTGCTTCTTTGTGGCTGATAAAAAATGGAAGCTGTTGGCCATAAATGTTTTATATAAATTCAGTGGAATTAAGTTTGTTTAGACTTTGACTTATCAATAAATGACATACATCATGATCAGTGCTATTTTCTTAAGCATAGATCTAAAAATTATTGCTAGTTTGTATTTGCTATGCAGGCTGTAAGCCTAATGATTTATCACTCTTTTCCTTAATGTCTACTGATCTTTTTAAAATGTGACACAGTTTTGGTGTCATGTAGCCATAAACTGCTTAGAAAACTTTGTCCTATGTGGGTAAGAAGAATACATTTGTGAACATTTTAAAAATCTAAACTAAAAAGAACACTTAATCATAAAATTCTTAATGAAAATATTAGCATTGACAGAGAATATGTTAGAGGATTTTTCTGGACACACTGAGAAGCTGTTTTCCTGACTTGATAGGGAGCATATTTTACTGCTAAATTCTCCTACTTATTATTCAGAGTAATGACTAAGTTGAGGAAGTAAATTTTCTTTGTACTTCTGATGTCCGTGTATATTCATTCCAACCATGAAGGTGAATTGGTAGAGTTTGAAAAGGTCTATAAATAAGAATTATTATTGAAACCATTATCCTTGTAACTTGCAGAGGAGATGATATTTGTTATAAAAGAATCAGATATTTATTTTTTAAGGAATTAGCATGGCTTCTTCAAATGAAGTCACTAAATAACATGATTATAATCTTTGTCAAGCTATCAAGTAAAATGTATCAATGAAGTTATTGGTATGCTACTGGGTTGATACTATTTACTGGTTTTATGAAGCTGAGTGATTCTTTGTAGAGTAAAACATATACAACTTCTTTGTTGACTCCTATCCTCTTTCTCTTGTGACCAATAGTCTTTGTATAGCTTGTAGATGAGATCTCTGTGACTGTAGACATTAAAGAGAGAAAAGCTAACTTCTGCTTGGTCTAAAAAACATTGCTGTAAACCCCTCCCATTGCTTTCCACAGAAAAACTAATACTGCTTTAAGGTGTGATAATAAAACAAAGAAGTTTTATTGACTTGAATGTACTAGTAGATGCAGAAGAACCCATTCAAAATTTTCACTTCCCTTTTTCCTTTCTAGTGTCTACGCTAACTTACACTAAGTTTGAATGAATTTAATCATTATAGTTAGGAGTTATTAGAAAACTCCCTGAATTAAAAGCTATGAATATGCTGATTATTGAATTTTAGAATATTCAGATTGCTTTCCATTATTAAAAGTAACTTGATATCAAAGTATGATCAACCATAAGAAGGTTTAATCACATTAATGTCTTAAAATTTCTTTGAGTCTCTTCTGATTCTTATCAACTGAAGGTTTTTTCTAATTTATTTATCTAAGTAACTTTCTGTTTGCTTTCATTTCTATGTAGAAATATTAAGTTAAAAAAAAGCCCAGTCAGTAAATTATCTTCCTATTCCTTCAGAGCACGGCCCTTCTAAGCTGAAGTTAAAAGAACAGAGATTTCTATGTAGTAAAATAGTAAAAAAAAAAAAAAGCCTTATTTTATGGGTTCATCATCAGTTTTTTCCCCAAAAACCCAGCCTGACATATTGCTTATTTAATGCTGAAATAATTAATTATAGTTAACTTAGAGATTTTAAAATTTGAGAAATCATTTTAATATAGCGAATTCAGGTATTCCATTGGAAAAGACCCTGATGCTGGGAAAGATTAAAGATAAAAGGAGAAGACAGTGACTGAGGATGAAGTGGTTGGATGGAATCACTGACTAAATGGACATGAGTGTGAGCAAATTCCCGGAGAGAGTGAAGGACAAAGAAGCCTGGAGTGCTGCATTTCATGGGGGTGCAAAGAGTCAGACGCGACTTGGTGACTGAACAACAGCAGTAGAGGTATTCCACTGATGAAAGTTAGCAACGCACGGAGAGCTATCCTCCGTCAAGTGTGTGTTGTCATTCATTTGCCTTAAGAAATATTATTTATGATGCCAGATGATCTGAAAACGAGGCAAAGCTCCATTCATCTTTCACAAAAGCAGAAGAACTAGGGTAGTGACTGCCAAGATGTATGGTTCCAATAATCTAGGTATGTTGAATTACTGCTTAGTTACAGAATCATCTCTCATAACATTAATATCTGAATTTATAACAAGTAAGACAAGGTTAAATGATCTTTTATGAACTACAGAAAAGCAAGTTTATTAATCTGCAATAGGATTTTCATCTGTGCCACTCTTCTACATTTATGTATCTGATTTGGAAACACTTCAGAAACACGTGATTTTTAAATAATGATATTATTGATGGCATCTATTAATACTGTGAGCCATAAAGTCAAAATGAAATGCTATTCCTTATGTATAATAAGCTTTTATAATGATGGTCTAAAATGATGCTTAGCTAGTATTCTATTTGCCAAGATTGTTCCAAGGCAGAGAGTGATTGTAAAACCGATTTTTTAAACTAAATATTTTATTACTTAATATTTAAATGAATAGCCTAAAATGTGTTTCTAGGCATGAAATGGGCTTCCCTGGTGGCTCAGATGGTAAAGAATCTGCCTGTAATGCAGGAGACCTGGGTTCGATCCCTGGGTTGGGAAGATCTGCTGGAGGAGGGCATAGCAACCCACTCCAGTATTCTTGCCTGGAGAATCCCATGGACAGAGGAGCCTGGTGGGCTACAATCCACGGGGTTGCAGAGTCGGAGACGACTCTGCGACTAAGCACACACAGGCATGAAATAGACTAAGATGTATGTCCAGCTATGAAACTCACAATCAGTGGAGAGGAGATTTCTGGATCACTAATAAATATGAAAAATTTTTAATGCATGTCAATCATTGTTATGCCTTAACATATTTTCTGTTTATACCTTATTGGTGACTGTTATTAACATTCCAAGTAAATATGAGGAGTGCTTAAGAATACAGGAAATACTTGCATTATGTTTCTAGCATCAGTTCAGCTCAGTTCAGTCGCTCAGTCGTGTCCGACTCTTTGCGACCCCATGAATTGCAGCACACCAGGCCTCCCTGTCCATCACCAACTCCCAGAGTTCACTCAAACTCACGTCCATCAAGTCAGTGATTCCATCCAGCCATCTCATCCTCTGTCGTCCCCTTCTCCTCCTGCCCCCAATCCCTCCCAACATCAGAGTCTTTTCCAATGAGTCAACTCTTCGTATGAGGTGGCCAAAGTACTGGAGTTTCAGCTTTAGCATCATTCCTTCCAAAGAACACCCAGGACTGATCTCCTTTAGAATGGACTGGTTGGATCTCCTTGCAGTTCCAAGGGACTCTCAAGAGTCTTCTCCAACACCACAGTTCAAAAGCATCAATTCTTCGGCACTCAGCTCTCTTCACAGTTCAACTCTCACATCCATACATGACTACTGGAAAAACATGTATGAAAACTAAATATAATTAAATAATTAGAGCTCTTCCAATTCCCTTGGCATAACTATTAGGAAAAAATCTGATGAAGCAGATCATAACATTCTCTCCTCAGAAGCTAAGTAGCTCTGGCTTCAGAACCTTAGATGAATATTGTAAGATAGGAAAAATCTGTGGTCCCTCTGTGTTTGACTTCCCCCTCGAGATCATTAGCAACCCAGCTGGTTCTCAGTTGCCCTAAAAATATAATTTTAATGGGTTTATATTAGTAGTAGGTAAACTCATAAGGCTCAGTAAACGTTAAATAGAGTACTAGGATTTGGTTTGGTATAAAACTTGAGAAGAAAAATGAAACACTATTTCTACCATTTTTGGTCATTATTTACCTGAGTTTACCCTTCTTTCTCTGTAACTCAGCAACCTTCCTGTTATGCAGGTACCTGGCAGAACTACTGTTGTTACATTTCTGATGGCTTTTTCATTACAGGCCCTTGTTTTTCAAGAGGCAGGTTAACTAAGCAATTTTGATTTGCACCAAGCTGAGATGTGGAATAGACACTTGAAGTCCATTCTCTTGTTTTCATAAGATTTCATTTGAACTTATTTGTGCTACTTGATCTAAATCCACAAAGAAAAAAAAAAAAAAAACTTAAAAATTCATTCAGCTTCACATTCATGAAATGGTGCAACTGAGCAAAGGAATAGTAACTTGTGTAACTGCCTTTTCCCTCCTTATTCATGGCTTTTAAAAAAATTATTCACAATGAAAAACTTCATAGCACAACATTGCTATGTTTTTGTAAGAAATATTAATGCCCATTTGTTTTACATACATAAGATAATGGTAAGCCCGCTTTACTTTGTAAAACATGGCACAGATATCATCTGCATTTGTTAAAAAATTGAGATATTCATTTTAAAACAATATCTTTCGCATCATAAGTACTTAGATTTACTGTATAAAACTTATATAATGTAGATAAGAAAGAGGAATATAAGATCAACCTACCTAGGACTTCCCTGTTGATCCAGTGGCTAAGGCCCTGTGCTCCCAATGCAGAGGGCCTGGGTTCGATCCCTGGTCAGGGAACCAGATCCTGCATGCTGCAACTAAGACCCAGCCCAGCCAAATAAATAATTCAGTAAATAAATATTAAAAAAAATAAAATCAACCTACCTAATGCTATTACATTAAATTTCAATCTCTTTCTATGTCTCCTGTTGTATTCTTGCCTGTAGTCTTAGGAGCTTCTTTGGGAAAGCCCATCCCTTTCCACTTCCACATAGAGTTGCCACACAGCAGTAATCAGTTATACCTGCTGTTTCAATATTCCCTCCACCTACTTCATATACAATTCCATGTAGTAATGCATCCACTTCATTACTTTACTAGAATGTTTCTGTTGAAGTTTCCAGGAAGCCTATCATTGTCCAAGTACTATTTTCTCCAACATCCTTGGCTTTGATCTTCCCTGGGATTTGCTTCGTCTTGGAAAACCTTCTAACTTGAATCCCATAATGCTACCTCATTTTTGTTCTTATATTTGCAACCAACCCCTATCTGTTGCCTTCACTTCCTTTGCTTTTCCTTTATGTTGCTATGGTCATTAATTTGCTTTCATTTGTAAATAACTGAGTAACCAAATGACAGCGGCATAAACTACGGGATATTTATGAATTATTTAACAAGAAGTTAAGAGGTTGGCAGTCGTGGGGCTGATTTTGTGACTCAGGACAGGAACCAAGGATCTAAGTTCTTTCCGTCCTCTGGTCTGTCCTTCTCTATCCCTTGGCAGTGTCTTGTCTCCTACTCACGAGATGGCCAACCAGCTCTAAGAAGACAGGCGCCTGTGTGCATGCTCAGTGTCCAGCTCTTTGCAACTCCATGGACTGTAGCCCACCAGGTTCCTCTATCCATGGAATTTTCCAAGCAAAAATACTGGAGTGAGTTGCCATTTCCTTCTCCAGGGGATCTTCCTGATCCAGGAATCAAACCCACTTCTCTTGCATCTCCTGCATTGGCAGGCGAGTTGCTTGCCACTGTACCACCTGAGGAGGCAGAGGCAAAAAGACCTCTCTGTTCCCATATTTCTTTCCTTTCATCAGGAAAAATGCTTTTCTCAGAAATCTTTTGCTTATATTTCATTGGGCAACAAGGGGTGTTAGGCCCATCCCTACACTATTTAATGAAAAGGGAACTTTTCATGACTTGTTTCTAGGTTCTTTCTATCCTCCAAGGGATGACCATTGTGATTCATCCCTTGGTGCTGGCATGATGCCCTGAACACAGTTGGGATTAGGATAGCAAGAAAGAAGAGCCAATGATCACGGGGTGGATACCTGACAGGGGCAACTCTGCCCACCTGCCAACTGTGGCTGCTCCTTAGAGGTTTAATTTTTTTGTCTCCATATCTCAGTCTCTGAGGCTCCATTCATCTTATGCCCAGAGGGGTTGTTGTGAAATAAACAGCTGGGATGTGAATGTGCTGTATAAACAGGAGTCTTATGTCCTAGTAAATACTACATTTTCCTAATGAGACTTACAATTTTGAAATAACGTTTCAGTAAAATTTTTTTTTGTATGTATTGAACCAAGGACCAAACCGTTCTAATCCTTTCTGCAAAATGTATCTTCACCTTCTTTCCATTTACTATTCTCCTATTCTGGTCTCAATCACCTGAAATCTTGACCACAGAGTTCTGTGTGTTTCTCCTACTGACCTTTCTCTTGCTTCCATGTGCTTGCTTCCTTTGCTTTGAGGTTCTTCTTGTTCTAACTTCTTTTTCCTATGACGTACAATATAAACATTACTGTCAGGGTTCAAGTCTCTCAGCTAAACTCTTTTTTTTTTTTTTTCCTATCTAAACCAAATGCCAACATCTCCTTAATATGAGTTCTCATCTTTCTAGTCAAGGCTCCTCTATAAACGCCTATGACCTTCAAGGCTCATTCCAATACCTCATCTAGGCTCTGCTGTTGCCCTTAACTGGAAAGTCTGACTTAATTTCTTACACCAGCTCACACAGTGCGACACTGTCCAGTGAGTGGACCAGGAAGGTTTGAGAGCACCAGTAAAGCAAGTTACTTAATTCTTTGGTCTGATTGGAATTTATAAGTTCAGTTCAGTTCAGTCACTCAGTCGTGTCTGACCCAGTCATGTCTGACCCTTTGTGACCCCATGAACTGCAGCACGCCAGGCTTCCCTGTCCGTCACCAACTCCCTGAGCTTGCTCAAGCTCATGTCCATCGAGTTGGTGACGCCATCCAGCCATCTCATCCTCTGTTGTCCCCTTCTCCTCCTGCCTTCAATCTTCCCCATCGTCAGGGTCTTTTCCAATGAATCAGTTCTTTGCATCAAGTGGCTAAAGTATTGGAATTTCAGTATTGGAATTTATAAACCTACCTTAAATTGTTTCACCCTCCTGATGGGATTACACTAATCTCTGTCTGATTAAGTTATAATTCTTTCCATACTACCCTTCCTATAAGTCTAGGACCTGTATACAAGAACCTAGGGCTGTATTATTGCATTGAATGCTTATTAAATACTTAATGATTTTTAAATATCTTAAAATACATATACTATGTTTTTACCCCTTTTTCCTCCACTTCAAATGTCCTTTCTATTGCATTATTTGCTATATATTGCAAGAATAATGGTAAATTACAGTGAGTCCCGATGCGTGAGGAGAGAATAAGTTATGTGTGTAATCACTCCCCTCCTCTGGAGTGCAAAATGCCCACCACCTGACTGACAAAAACAGAACGTTGAAGGTCATGTCAAGTGTCATAGAAATAATGACTTGGCTATAGCATTTCCTAATCCTACCCATCTTATCCTTTGTCCACTATGACACAAGAGTATATTTTGTTTCATCCTGATTTCAGACTTTGAGGGAAATAAATTCAAGTCACTTGAGGTCTACCAGTTAGTACAATATCGTGAAGGCAAAAATTATGCTAAAATTTTAAGAGAAAAAAAATGTGACTGAAGTTTTCAGAAAGAAATACTTGTGTATGGAATTTTCAAGAGGGAAAACTTAACTTGTAAAGAAGAGAAACTCATTTTTAAGCATTTTCATAGTTTAAATCAGGTTGGATCTTGAACTTGGGAGTCTTTCTGGTGGAGTAAGAGAGGAGGAATTTATTAAAGAGAGGAAGAAGAGGTATCTAATGTGTTGTAATGATGATGAAGATGACTATGACAGTGGTCGTGATAACAAACAGAATGACTTAAATTTCATGGTCATTCTGGTCATTAAGAGCTATCGTCTGAAAAACATAGCTTTATAGAGAAGATCCAAAAAACTGGACGTTACCCTACAGTTATTTCTGAATAATGACCTGACCTAAACACACACAGACACAAAAGTAAGTAAGTATTATCTGTTTTTTTTTGGTCTTGCATTTACCTGTTAGTAGTTGCATGAGCTTTGGGTTTCAACACATACTCCTGCCCAGCAAAGTTCATTAACATAATAAAATTGATAAGAATTTTCATTTTTATACCATTTCACAAAACTTGAGTATAAGGCAGGAGGAAAGAAGTGAAGTGATTCTCCACTTGAAAATTTTGTTCATTTGGAAGAAAATGCTAAGTCTAGTATGTGAGAGCCTTTAGAGCAAGGGAGGACCTCAATGCCCTCCTCAATATCTTCCTTCATGTATCCCACTGATCCTTGCTCTTTTTTTCTCACCTCTTCTTGTTCTGCTTCTTCTTCGCTTTCCTGTTCATCTACACACTAGAAATCTGAGATAATGATTTTTGATCCAAGATTATGTAACATTTGAAGTTAAAAGGGGGACATTTTTGAGTCCAGAACCCAAAATTAAAAAAACAAACTACTTATGTCTAATGTATGCCTGCGTTATCTTTAGAAAATAAAAAAAGTCAAACAGCGATAAGCCCAGTAATTAGAGCAGCGACTGTGCCCTGCTATTCCGGGTCCCCCTCTAATTGTTCATTTCTGCGAGGGCTGTGTCGTGAATTGTTGCTCATATTTAGAGCAACAATTGGCATTGCTTGTCCTTTACAACCACAAAAATATAGTTTAATAACGTAAGTTAATGACTTAAAATACTTTGTCTTTCTAGATGACTTCGTTATGGTATTTAAAAGTAGCATTTCGGGTGAGTACGAAGGATGTGCAGCCAATGAAGAAAAGAGGAACGCTTCCCTTTTATCCCCCTTTTGCTGCCGATTAGAAAGAAATCCAGTCCAGGTTTTGCCTTCGACTCTGCCTCTGAATTTCGGCTGTGCGATGTGTAGCACGTTTCTCTCCCTCCCCTCCTTTCTCCTTCCCTCTAGCCTCCCAGCCTCCCAGCGTCTGTCTCCAGGATTTCTCTCTTCCTATTTCAGGAGGACTCTCACAGGCTCCCTCAGCCTGTGCGAAGCTGAGGTTTCCCCTGGATCTCGTATATCCCCAACACATACCTCCACGCACACACGTCCCCGAGAACCCCGCGCTCACACCGACACACACTCGCGCGCGCACACCCTCTCGGTCGCCTGTCCATCTCCCTCCCGGGAGAGCCGGCGCGCGTCTCCACCTTCGCCGCACACTCCTGCTAGCCGAGCTCGCCGCGCGCTAGGATTCTTGCGGCTCGAAACTCGGATCGCAGCGTTCAACCCCTATGGTGGTTTTTTGAAACATTTCTTTTCCTTCTTTTCCTCGTTTTTATTGCACTGTTTTCGGTCTGGGGGACTAGTGGAGCGAGGCGGCTGCTTTCTCAGTCAGCCCTGGTTGGCTTTGCCATCCTCCATCAGGCTTATAAAAGTTTGCTGAGCGCAGTCCAGAGGGCTGCGCGGCTCGTCCCCTCGGCTGGCGGAAGGGGGTGACGCTGGGCAGCTGCGAGGAGCGCGCCGCCGGCTCTGGCGGGCTTTCGGCTGGAGGGGCAAGGTGAAGAGCGCACGGGTCCCGGGGTTCACCGAGCTGGATTTGCATGTTGCACCATGCCTTCTTGGATCGGGGCTGTGATTCTTCCCCTCTCCGGGCTGCTGCTGTCCCTCCCGGCCCGGGCGGAGGTGAAGGCTCGGAGCTGCGGCGAGGTCCGCCAGGCGTACGGTGCCAAGGGATTCAGCCTGGCGGACATCCCCTACCAGGAGATCGCAGGTAAGCGCGGGCGCGCGGCCCGGGCCGGCTGCAGCCCTCGGCGGCCGCCCGTCCCCCGGGCCGCCGGAAGCCCTCCGCCTTCCCCCTGTTGCTGAGTTGTGGTGTTCACTTTCTGCCGGGGGGCTCTCCGGGCCGCCGCGCCTCCGTGCCGGGCGGCGGATGCTCGGGGCGGCTTCTCCAGCTGAGGGGGGGAAGGTGTGCGTCTCCGGCTGCCTCATTGTGTGTGCACACGCGGGAGCGCCCTCCTTCCCTCCCTCCCTCCCGCGCCCGGCTCCCGCGCCCTGGCGCTCCTCTTCGTCGTTGGCCCTGGCCGAGCGGGCCGGGGAGCCCGGGACCCCCGGGGGCGGCCGCGGCGCGAGGGCGGCACGCCGAGTCCGGCGCCCACCCCGCGCCGCTCGCTCAGGCAAACTTGGAAGAACTGCGGCCGCAGTTTGCCCAGCGCCACCGTCAGAGTGGCGCCTTCTCCGCTCCCGCCCTCGCGCCGGCGGGGGCGGTGGAGAGACGCGGAGGGCTCCCCGGCCCCTAGCTCCTGCCCTCCGGGGAGGCAGAGCGCCCGGCGCCCGGGCCGGGGGCGGGCGGGCGAGCGGGGCTGGGGGTGGGGGACACCCCCCACCCCTTCCACCCGGGGACTCGGCCTCCGACGTCGGCGGCTCCGGGCGGGTCTGGGGAATTCGCGGGCTGCCGGTTTCAGATTTGGGGCGGGCTTTGCCGTTCCGGCTCCTCAGGGCTCCCCCGATCGCGGTTGGTCACTCGCGGTCCTAGGCACAGCCCTGCCGCCCCGCGCGGCACCCCGTCCGGAGCGCGGCCTCGCCAGCCTGCTCCGGGGAGCTAACTTCAGCGGGTGGCTCGCTAGCGGATGCGTCCCGGAGGTCTCCTCGGACCCCGCGTCCCCCGGCCACGGGTGTTTCTCCTTCGAGAACCCCCAACCCCTGGGTCGGGCGCCGGCGTGTGGGGAGGGCTCGGTTTCCGACCACTTGCGCGGTCGCCAGGGTGCATGTTTTCCGGCTCTTAGCTCCAACCG
The DNA here is from genome assembly GCF_027580195.1 of Bos mutus. Lineage (NCBI taxonomy): Eukaryota > Metazoa > Chordata > Mammalia > Artiodactyla > Bovidae > Bos > Bos mutus. Next base: position 67,683,621 of record NC_091628.1, read on the forward strand.
AACCCGAGCATCTCGGGGGCTCTGTGAATGAAACGTGTTAGGGAGAGGTAATCCCCTGGCTGCGGGAGCGCGGAGCTGAGAGAGGCAGAGAGGGGCCAGGGGATGCTGCGAGGGCGCGGGCTGCTCAAACCCGGCAGCCGAAGTCCTCAGTGCCCCTCAGATGGTCGAGTCAGAACCCTGGATTTCCACCAGCCTCTCTGCGTTTTGCCCAGGAGCTGGTCTCTACTGTGCATTTTGCAGTGATGGTAAAACACCACGGTTTCGATACGTAGTGGGATTGCCGTTTTATGGTTGATGCACAAACTCTACAAGTGAGGGTTTTTACTTATCCCGGAATGAGCACGTTTCTAGAAATGTAGCACTGGGGGAAAAAAAAAAAAAAAAAAAAACCAACAACACAACAGCTTATACACCACGCTAACAGCGCGGAGCATTATACACAGGGAGAGGTTTTCAATTCTGAGCCTTAGGCAGCCTCTGGTGAGTCGCAGGCGGAACCTGTGGTGAATTATAAGACCACTTTTCTCTCTGTCACTTCATCTCGCTTTTCCAGAGCTCCTTAATTTGTTAATCAATGCGTAGAGAGCGACTGCCCCACAGATCCTTAAGTTTCTTAACTCTCCTTCCCCTTTGTCTACTGTTATTTCATTCTTTTTAATTAATTGATAAGGATCAGCTATGCCTTTTTTTCCCTCCCCCAATCTCAGGGAATTCAACTTTTTAAAGGTTTAGAATATGGATCACTTTTTTCTGGGAACTTTTTCTCCACTAATCTGGGTTTTTTCAAACTATGTCTTTTAAACACACATGTATTTCCCAACGTGATTTCAGAAAAGGTATCTCCAAGAAGAAAATAGTTAAGTATTTTTAAATTGCTTCTGTATTATTTAATGAATTGTGGGGCTTTCAGGAGACTACAGGTCTTTACCACGATGCAAATCTCCTTAATATCAAAGGGAAGGTTTTCTGTGTATATGATTTCTGTAGGCACCATTGACTTTTCTGAAACATTCCCAGTGGTTGAAATAAATCCTTTAGTAGATTTTTAGCTACAGAGATTTTTTTCCCCCCTTTTCTATCCCCACCTTGACAATTACAGGGCTTGTTAATTAGCTATGAATTTCTAAAATGTGTGCACTTTCTGTTAAATTCTCTTTCTAGGACTAAGGGGACTGTTGACTTTGCATAAAGCTTCCTGTCCTTTGGTACCCTTTGGTACTCAAGCTATAGGTCATTGGGGGGTCAGAGGCACATCTGATAGGAAAAACAAAAGAGATGAAAGGTACCTGTGTATTAAGGATCAACATTTTTTCGAGGTAAACTTCACTCAGTCTACCTATTGCTGTTGGAAGAATCATCTGTGTCCTATTATTAAACGAACCCACTTTCGTTCTCCTCCCTAGTTCCTGATACTATTTACTTTTAATTATCTAGTATATGGCAGTTATCCTTCCCTTCAAGTCCTTATCCTTTGCCTTGTTTGGACTTTTAATGGGTTGCTTGAGAAACAGCATGTGCTGTTAGTCTGCCAGGGAACATGAATTTAAAGGAACTGCTGTTCAAATTTCAGGTTCATGAGAGCTGTTTCTAATTGAAAGATATTTGCAGGTAGCTTGCCTGGTAAAATAACTGAAAAGTAATGAGGACATTATGTCTCATCATGACATTATTAAAGTTTTACTCAGAACTCACAATTGTGAAATAGTGTTGCCCTTTTCTATTCTAGGATAAAAGGGAATTCTTCAAACTCAACAGATGAGGGGCTGTGATGGGTCATATATAAAGTTCGACTCTCAGAGAGTGGTTGGGAAAGAGGAGGCCTTCAAGGGGCAGCTTGTACCATTAATCTTCACTCAGCCCTGATTTTAAACCATCCCAGGCAGATCAGATAGACTATCTGTCCTTGTTTGAAAGACCTCCAAAGGAGTAGACTCTTGAGCCCCTCTCAGCAATCCATTCTGATATTTAGTAATTTTTGTGGTATCCGAACGTTTCCAGATATCTAGTCAAAAACCTTCAAAATGTGCTTATTTTCTCTTCTGTCTACTGGGAAGATATTGAGCCATGTATCATCGAGTTCTTTGTTAGGACTGTTATTCTGATCAAAGGTCAGCATGAAACATGCCGGTTTTTCTTCCAGCACCAGTAATGTTATCTTGTTTTCCAATCCAAGTCATACTGATGGCTCCAAACTTGTAAAGGAACTCACAGCTGAAAAGAGCATCTGCTTAAAAGGCTGGGCAATTCAGGGGATGTTGTTTTATGCTTATGGAACCTCTGTTTTATGCTTTGAGCCTTTTTGGAGTCATTAATTATAATATGCGTGTGTTGCTGACTAGTGATAATTTATTGGCTCATGTTAATGTTTTTCGTTTATCTAATGTAACTTTACTTAACATTCCCTTATGTAGGAATTACTGTGTCCAGCACCTACTGTGTACAACATTACCTACTTTGAAAACATTAAACATTGCCTGATTGACTTTTTCTAGTAACTTAGATACTATCATTATCCCCATTTTAAAGATGGAAAGACTGAGCAACAGATAATTAACTTGCCTGAGGATGACTCAGCTAGAAAGCCAGGAGCCTAGAACTCAAATGCAGGCACTCTGATCTCAGGCGCTGGAGTATATACACTTCATCTTGCCCACTGCCATGTTGTATTTGTTGAATGAATGCATGTAAAATCAATTCTATTCTCATCTAATACCTACATAGCCTGGTATTCTCAATCATTATATGCATTCACTCACAGTTCAAGCTGAGAATTTTTCTATTTACTTGCAACATCTACAATTTTTCAAACTCACTTTGAATTTGGGTTTTATGTTCTCTGGAATTGGCTATGCTTCCACCACTAAATTGTCTGTGTATTTGTGCATTTTGCTGATCATTGTATAGATGTGGTTTTATGAAAGATAGAAAGTAAAAACATGTGTCGGGTGTTTTTTTCAATATACTGGGCCTACTTTCTGAATAATGGGTTAGTCCAAAAAAACTTACTATAGGAAATTATCATGAGGGTAGAAGGAGGAGGGAAGTTTATCTCCAAAAATTAGTGGGGGGGATATAACTAACACTGTTCTCAATAATTTACTCTGCCAACTTTTTCCTATGAGTCAGGCTATACCTAGATATTAAGAAAGCATGAAAATTCTCTCCTGTCTCTTTGATATCAGCTTACCTCAAACATGTGAAAATCTCAAAAATCTAAAGTAAAAAAAAAAATTCTCTAATATTCCAGGGACTTTGATTGTTTTAGTCCTTCTTTATCATTTTCAAATTTCAGAATCTTACCTGGCCTGGGTCCAGCAGTTCCTTCCTTTTTTTGGTGGGCTTCCCAGGGAATAAGCCTGCCCTTCCTCTGCTCACCAGCAAACCAACTTCTTTAATACATTTGCTGTTAACCCAACTCTTTTTTCAATTTACATGTAGATATCACATTAACGTAAATGAAAAAACAGTGTTTGGTAAGTCTTACTCTTTAAATCTCCTAGTTAGGGATAAATAATTTAATTTCCATTTAACCGCCTTCTTCAAAGAGTTCTGATTTCCTAGCGCCCTGTTTCGTTAGATGATGTCTTTAAGATCCTTTCGAAGAACAGTGTGAAGTATAAATGAATTAGTGGAACTTCAAATGGGTTTTTTATGATTTGTCAAGTCACTAGATTACTGAAAGATTCACATTAATTCCAGGTATCAAAGCAATCTAAAGTCTGGGCTATTAGGAGTACCACTTGTTAGACTTTTGATTTGGGAATTAATTTTAGAATGATCCTTGCAAACAGAGTTATCTTAGCTGATTTAATTAGAAGATGATATGTCATCACTGAGAATAAGAGTTCATTTGAGTTGACTGATACACTTTTTTACATAAAACTCTCATCTTTTAACTGTGCCACGTCGTAATAGCTTGTGAGTAGAAATGTAGGCCACTATCAAAAGTGGTTTAAAATGTACAGTGAGATGTTCTTTAGAATATTGTAGTATAAGCATTGCATTATAACTTATGTGAGAGGGTGACTACTGTTCTTTTGCAGTTATGGGTATTATGAACACTTAACAGAATATAAAATTATTGAGTCTTTTTAAACCAAAGTGACATACCATTCAGTCACAAGATTTTTATAGAAATATGAGTTTAGGATAAAAACTGTAGTAAAGAAATTATTGATAAAATAATTCATTAGCTTAATCTTAATATATTCAGACTCACAAAAGTAAAATCATAAATAAGACTGTTTTTTTCCTCCTTAATTCATATCTCTCTGAAGGCTTGTAGTAAGGCCAGCAAGGTGACTTGGAGTTGTCTTGCCTGTATAAACAGGAAAAATTATTATTTCAAACTGGTGCTTATATCATTTTGCAGACCAAATTCTGCTCTCTTAAATTCTTTAGCTGGTGCATAATGAGACTTTAAATAGTTTCATAGTCTTCTCCAGTATTCAGTTTTTAGTGACTTACATGAGAGCGTATGATAGTGTAGTTGACTCCTTGGGATGGTGTGTTTGTAAATAAAGGATTTCATAGTACTAATTCTTTGGTGAAGGTTTAAAAACTCTAATATACTCCTGGATGGACATATTTAAGAGTTTTGAAAACCCAGGATGAAAAATATTTTTAGACAAATGCACAGTTAGTAACAAGGAAAAGTAGAAATTCGACTCCACATTTACACATTATCCAGGCTATTGATTACTATTACAACCTATTCTTCATCTCTTTTAGGCATTTGTTTTTTATTTCTCTAATAAATAGTTCTTGTTTGCCTACTATGTGTAAGTCACTGTGTGGTGCTGGCTGTAGGGCCCCAGGGAGTTTTAATCCCAGCAGGGAAGCAGAAATTCAGGGCACCTTTAGCAGTGAATGGGCGAGATGAGTACACAGCGCTGGGGTACCTGACTCTGGGAAAGCATTTAATAGGACCGTGTCCTCTGATCACAGGGTTATGGAAATGCCTCCTTGAGGAAGAGTGATGGGCTCTGAAGCCTGAATACAGCGTCAGAGGGGGCAGAGGGAACACACATTTCCTGTGTGGTAAGAAGGCCCCGAATCTGGGGAAACAGCCGTTGAAGGGGCAAAGGGTATGAGAGCCTTGGGAGAAGAGCCTGAAGAAGTCAAAGTGTTAGTTGCTCAGTTGTGTCCGACTCTTGGCGACCTTGTGGCTCTGGCCCACCAGTCTCCTTTGTCCATGGAATTCTCCAGGCGAGAATACTCTACAGTGGGTTGCTATGCCCTACTCTGGGGGATCTTCCCAACCCGGGGATTGAACCTGAATCTCCTGCATTGGCTGGTGTATTCTTTACCATCTGAGCCACCAGGGAGGCCCAGGACTGGGTTGGTGACTTGTGATCCAAGATGGCCCAAGCACATTGACCAAACATTTACTTTTTTTGGCACAGACATGGACCCTTAGTGCTAAAACCTGTGGGCTAAAGTCAACTGTTTATAGCTCAAAGAAGCAGATTTTAAACGATATGCTGCTGCTGCTAAGTCACTTTAGTCATGTCTGAATCTATGTGACCCCATAGATGGTAGCCCACCAGGCTCCCCCGTTCCTGGGATTCTCCTGGAAAGAACACTGGAGTGTGTTGCCATTTCCTTCTCCAATGCATGAAAGTGAAAAGTGAAAGTGAAGTCGCTCAGTCTTGTCTGACCCTCAGCAACCCCATGGACTGTAGCCTTCCAGGCTCCTCCGTCCATGGGATTTTCCAGGCAAGAACACTAGAGTGGGGTGCTGTTGCCTTCTCTGTTTAAACTATATAGAACCTCCCTATTTTGTGTACCCTGGGCCTATAAAAGACTCTAAGCAGCTGCGCCCTCAACACCCCATGGCTGAGCACCATTGCCCAGAGACCTCATCCCCCTTGTCTGGCAGGATATTTCAGTGCTTCCTCTTCCTTGCAGGGTACTCTCTGATACCTGTGGAAGTGCTCAGCTCTGAGGGACTTCTCCTTATTGCAACCTGTCCAAGTGCCTCCCAAATAAAGCTTGTTCTGTCAGCTGCCCTCTCTTGGCCCTGTCTCTTTCCTTGACCAGCATTGTAATCTGTTCCACTCACTACTGTGAATAAGGCCTTTAACCCAGAGCAGTGAGAAGCTGTTGAAGTGTTTTAATTAGGATGGGACATAGTTTTGAGTGTTAGTGTGGTTGCTTTGTAGAGAACTGATTGGACGAGAGCCAAAGGCAGATACAGGAAGAGGAGAGATGTCAGCGTGAACCAGAGTGGTGACTGTGGGAGAGGCAGGAAGTGGAAGGGTTCGAGAAGTATTTAGGAGGTAAAATTGATACCACCCAAACCATCGATCAGTCCACAGTTATTTATTGAGCATCTACTATGTGTCTGACAGTGAATGTGTGTGTGTGAGATAGAGGTTGAAAGAGAGAATCATGTGTCCCAGAAATGTTTATCAAATTAACAAGTCAATATAAATACTTTGACACAGTTCATGTGTACCTTTTAATGGCAACAGAATATCATAAAACCAGAAGAGGACTGTTAGGAGTTTTAGGGTCACTGAGAGAAAAAGATTTCCTAAATAGAGGCACTTTATTAACTCTCAGAAAGTATCAAAATATGTCATCAGCTGTGTTCATTTTGAAATTCAAGTAAAAAATGTATGTTTTTTATACAGTGTAAAATGTAAAAATGTATGTTTTAAAAATTTTCACTAAGATGAAAAATGGGTTTCCCTGGTGGCTCAAGGGTAAAGAATCTGCCTGCAATGCAGGAGACCCGGGTTCCATCCCTGGGTCAGGAAGATCCCCTGGAGGAGGGCACGGCAACCCGCTCTAGTACTCTTGCCTAGAGAATCCCCATGGATAGAGGAGCCTGGAAGGCTGCAGTCCATAGGGTTGCACAGAGTCAGACACAACTGAAGCGACAAAGCAGCAGCAGCAAGAGGAAGAATATATTAAATTGTTACAGGGGACATAGGTACACCTATGGCTGATTCATGTTGATGTTGACAGAGAACGACAAAATTCTGTAAAGCAATTATCTTTCAATTAAAAAATAAATACATTTATTAAAAAAAATGGTTACTTCATTGCCTAAGATTAAACGGTCTATGGCTTAAGTGCCAAATTACGTGACTGACTGTAATAATAAGAATCATATCAGAAAGAGATTTCTTTGACCTTGCTGAAGGGAGGAGGTAAAATTTTATTGGGAGTGTTTTAGTCAGGGTTCTCCAGAGGAACAGAACCAAGAATGTATATCTCATATGTAAATATATGGGAGATTTATTAGATAGATAGATAATTAGGGATATAGAAGAGGAGATTTATTATAGGAGTAGGCTCATGTAGTTACATAGGCTAAGCCCCACAGTATACTGTCTGCAAACTGACTACCCATGAAAGCAGGTGGGATAGTTCAGTCTGAATCAAAAGTTCCAAGGACCTGGAGCTCTGTTGTCCATGGGCAGGAATATGTGGGCATCCTAGCTCAAGAAGAGAGAGAGGATTTACCATTCCTCTGCCATTTTGTTCCATTTAGGAGATCAAGCGATTGGCTGATGCCTGCCCACATTGGTCACTCAGTCTGCTGAATCAAGTGCTATTCTCTTCCAGAAACACCCTCACAGACACACCCAGAAATGATGTTTTGCTACTTATCTGGGTCTTCCTTAGGCTGGTTTAGTTGACGTGTAGAATTTACCATCAGAGGAACCTTGAAGAATGGGTCACCTTTGACAGAGGGCCCTGAAAGAAGCCATTAGGGTTGGGGTTAAGCAGGCGAGCAAAATACAGCTTGTGGGAGAGAGTCAGCAGGGTTGATTAAGAGCTTGTTAGAAGTAATGTTGAACAGATAGGGTGGGCTTGGAGTTTTGGGCATCCTTGGCTTTGTACAGCAGAAAGTAGATTATCATCTGAGAGTCATGGCAATGAAGGCATATGAGGAGAGTATTGTTTTAGGTCGGGCAAGAAGTATAAACAGGATGGAATAGAGAGGGGTCATGAAAAGTTCGGAGATGGAAGGAGGACAGCCAGGGAGTGATTTTCGGTACCAACACATGAGCAGCTGAGGGCACAGATGAAGATAAGAGGCAGACAAAAGGGTGAATGATGTCATCAAAGAAGAGGTAAAATTAAAAAAAAAAAAAAAAAGCTTTAAAAACTGTTCTGCTACTTAGAAGTTCCACTAAAAAGGTTTAAAGAGGACAAGCCATTGAAACTCTTGCCTGAAATAATCTGTGTCCCTTAAGATACTTTTGGTTTCAGGTCACAGAAAATCCTGACTCAACTGGTTCACGCAACCAAGGAGAGCCATTCTTTTACATGCAAAGAAGTCTCACCATGGAGCAGTTCTAGGGTGGAAGGTGGCAAGTGAACAGTATGACCCACTCGCAGATTCTCCCCATCTTTTGATCCTTCCATCCTCATCCTCATCATCCACATCAGCTACATGATGAAAACAAGATGGCTACTGGAGTACCAAGAAGCAAAGCCTCGGGACAGTGCGCTGAGGCACACAGTGGGACCATTCCTTCCCACGCGCATCTCCACATTGATGAGGCAGCCTGCCCCTGGAAGTCCCCAGTGTATTTACCCACCCTTCTCATTCCAGAATTACTTCCTGTGCCCATGCTTGAAGAGAAAGGGACTGTGGCTGTTGATCTGAACTTGTTTAGTTGCTCAGTCATGTCCAACCCTTTGTGACGCCATAGACTATAGCCTACCAGGCTCCTCTGTTCATGGGATTCTCCAGGCAAGAATACTGGAGTGGTAGGCCATTTCCTTCTCCAGGGGATCTTCCCAACTCAGGGACCAAACCCAAGTCTTCTGCATTGGCAGGCAGATTCTTTACCACTAGCACCACCTGGGAAGCCCAAATAAATAAATAAAACTAAACTTGAGCCACTGATTATTTTGTATTAATAGTGTAAAAGGAGTGATAGATATTACATGGCTCTTAATGTGATGAAATTGGTAGTGTAAAACACCATTTGTAAAATGGTCTTGTCAAAAGATTGAACATGTACACCTCAATGTTCATAGCAGCACTGTTTACAATAGCTAAGACATGGAATCAACCTAAATGCCCATCAACGGAATGGAGAAGGAGGGTCTATTTAATGGAATATTACTCTTTATACCTGCTTGGAAGAGAAAGGAAAAGGACTGTGGCTGTTGATCTGAGCTAGTCACGGTTATGCTGTAAGAGGGGCTGATAGCCTTTTGCATTTTCATGGCCACTAAATTGGTTATTTAATCTTTATAGTCTTAATAAGAATCTCAAGGAGTTGAGGGGTAATGGAGAAACTGAGAGGGATGACTCAGACTACCTGAATTAATTATTTGGCATTCTTGCTTTAGATCTATTTCTCAACACTGGCCAGTGGTGAACTGATGCATGTAAAATGATTGACTCTCTAGAGGGTAGTGTATAGGGAGACCTGATTTGTAGCATTTGCCAATTTTTGTGGTCTAAATGTTCCCACCATGGCCAATTTCGAGCCACTAACAGATTAGCAACCAGCTCACAAAATTCCAGAAAATTTAACAACTGGCTGTTTTCAGTTGGAAAGAACCAGGGCTTATCCTGGAATCATATGAGATATTAAAAAAAAAAAACAACAAAACCCTACACTTGGGCTTCATCTTCAGATATTCTGATTTAAGGGGTCTGGGAAGGATATTCTCCCTCCCTCCCTCCCTCTCCTCCTTTTTAAAATTTCCCAAGGAATTCTGATGTACATGTGGGGAGGAGAGCCAGTGATCTGGAGCCAGTTCTTCATACACATTATCAAGTACCAGAATCACTGGAGGGCTTGCTAAGCTCAAATGCCTGGGCCCTACCCCCCAAGTTTCTGAGTCAGTAGTTCTGGAACAGGGCCTGGAATTTACATCTTTAGCAAGTTCCTGGGTGATGTTGATACTGTCTGTCCAGGCACCATCTTTTGAGGAGTGTCTGGGAGCCATACTCTGAGTGCATTCAGCGTGGTTTTAAACACACTTTATTTTCTATTTGGTCAGGGTAGCCAGTTCAATTTGGGCAATGCTTTTGCGTTGTTTTTCGCCTTGATCTTGGGTAAGAACCTCCACCCAGAAAGCGTCTCTGCTCCAAATTGCACACACACCCTATTTCCTCTGCCTTCTTCCAGATGTCTATATTGGCCACTAGGGGGACCAAGGGAAAGCGAGTGACTGGATTAGTTCAAACCTTCATTACCTGTGCCTGGAGCAGACCGGGTTTCACCCAGCTGACTGAGGCGTTTCTGCATGAGTAAAAAGAAAAGCACAACATTGCTTGAAAGGGAAACTGGGAAGGACAATTTAAGTTTCTTTCGCAGTAGCATCCCTATTATTTTTAGCTAATGTGGTCAGCTTTCTGTGAGTAAGTAGGACACATTTTGGGGTCCTTTTTAGAAGATATCTCTGGTCAAGAGTGATTCCAGCCCCATCTCTCCATCTTTGAGCTGCTTTTCCTGTGCAGATTTAGCCATTTGTTCCTGACTTCCAGATACAAGGAGACTACATTAGAGCTGGTCACTCTTCATTTTATATGCATTTAATTAAAGGCGTAGCATAATGCATTCTGGGCATGCACACCTGTGTCCTGTAGGCTTTATCGGCTAGTGTGTTTGCTTCTTATTACGTCTCGGATTTCCTGAGAAATTGACTTTCTCTTTTTGTGTCCCCGGTAGAGCTGAGATTAGCAGAGGCCAGTGCTCCTATGCTGAATTTCAGGGAGCTAGGGGTGTTTCCATTCAAGGTTGCAGTGAAGTGGAGGCTGCTCTGTAAAAAAAGCACTTTGAGGTCTTCCAAAAAAGAGATGAGTAACTATCAATTATTATTTTCTTAATGGGTCAGAATAGCACAGAGTCAATAGCACTTTTGCAATGAACTTGAAAAAAAGCCACCATGCTTTTGGCTAGTATAGATGTTTGTAAGTGATGGGCCTTAATTTTTTGGGGGGGAAAGTAAGAAAATATTGTCCTTTAGCTGTTTGCTTATCCTATGTTATTCCAAATCCTAACTGGGAGTTTTTAAAACTTAGAAATGATAACATTTAAAATCACTTGATTTTTTCTCTTTTTTTGTAGCAGAAGTTTTAACAAATGATTTTGAGGAGTTTAAGTGATCTTTGACATAATAGGAGCTCTATTTAGAAAATAATTTTTAATTCTGAAGTATTAATAGCAGTTAATATTCCTGAAATGTAGGGATTCTGAGCATTCCTACTTGATCTGTTCCAGCCTCTCCTGTTTGTACTGAATTTAGGGAACATAGTTGACTGTTACTTTTACATTATCAAGTGTTAATGTGTGAAAGGCTTTTATTGTGCTTTTACTACTCATTTGATTATGTGGTTATCTTATACAATATTTTTTCACAGACTTGGGGGTATTCAGACACCAGGAGGTTAAGTACTATGTTAAAACCTTAGGCCAATCTTTTTATATGACTGCCATAAAGAATATATTCATTTTGCTTACATTACCACATGGCTCTCATAAAAGGTCAATTTCAATTGAATATAATAGGTTGCAAATGGCAACTTGTATGTCATCAATAACAAAATTAATACATATAATCTCTTTTCACTTACCACCTTCTGTTTTTTTAGAAAAAATAACTTGAGGATTTCTTAAAATCAGAGATCTTCATGATATGTTTTGTATAATAGACATATCAAAATTGTATAAACATGTTTTTCTATTTTAATCAAGAAATTACATGTAATCACATTTAAATTCCAGTTAAAACAATACATTAGGTGCAACAGATATTCACAGCAAAAAACCATGAAATTATGCTTTTTCATTTTGTCATATTAATTTAACAAATTATCTTTGAGTCAGTTTCTCAGCCTGGGTTATTACTGTAAAGATAAATTCAATATTGTGAGAAGGTATATGCCTAAACATAAGCTAATTGCTATGATTTAAGAATGGCAATTTATTTTTACCCAGCGTATGCTTAGTAAATTATACAAAGGTTTGCAGTTTAACAGAGGGTTGACTATATGTAAAAATATAGGTTATCATGGTCTTAATTCTATGTGGTAACAAAGGTTGCATATTGTAACTGGAATAACAATTTCCGATAACTGAAAAAACTGTCATGCATTTTAAAGTGAGTTTTAACCTTTCTAACCATGAGTTTATCAGGTACAACTCTTGACAAAACCATTGTGATTCCTCTGAAATATTTATTTTCAAAAATATCATGTGTACTTGAAAAAAAAAGTTATAAAAATGCCTTCTATGTTGAAAGCCTTTGAAACAGTATTCTTCAGAAAAAAATGAGCCTTTTTCCAAATTACTATCATCAGGAAAAACAGAAAGATGGAATACAAATAAGCCAGAGTAGGCTTTTCCCAGGTCAACACTCCCTGAAGCGATCTTCATTCTGGGCCACACGCAATTCGGATTTTAACCCAGTGAAGCATCAGAGAGGACCGGTGTCCTAAGAGAGAAGCCTGGAGGTTTCTGAAGTCCCAGACTGCCCAGCCCCTCCTTCTGGAAGGTGCCAGGGACGCCCAGAAGGAGGCTCTGCTGTAGCGCCAGCCCGCAGGTGTGCCACCTTCGGCCACGTTTCAGCCTGGTTCCTGTGGAATTGATTTTCACAGCTCATGACAGAAGCTGTTTTCAGCCCTTGAAAAGGAAGTGGCTGGGCTGATCCTCACACAAACAGCAAATTGCTCCCTGGCTTTCAGAGCCTTCGAGGTCTGTTACCTTAAGGTCCTAATGGCCTTTTAACAGTGTTTCCAGCTGAGCAGCAGATGTAAAGGATACTGAACATTGAAAGCACTCTTCTTTTTTTCTCCTCTCCCCCAAAAGAATCTTTTTTTTTTACATTGTACAAATACCGTATCCTAGGACCTATTCAGCGGCATGTTAGATTTTTAAAAACTGAACCAGATCTCAGATAAATATATTGCTGGTGCCATACATCTGCCACCTTGGTGGGCCTCGTGTCCCATGAGACTGCCCCCTGGGAGCCGAGATTATGTCAGTGTTAGCAGTGGCTCCGTTTGGTAATATCTCAGTGTTCTTGCCTGGAGAATCCCAGGGACGGGGGAGCCTGGTGGGCTGCCGTCTCTGGGGTCACACAGAGTCGGACGCGACTGAAGCGACTTAGCAGCAGCAGCAGGGACAAAAATAATTAATGGGGCCCCAGAAAGCCTTGAAAACCCCTTATACTTTCAGTTCATTCCTTTTAATCCTAAAAATGACAGTATATTTCTGGAGGCCATATATTTAATTTTTAGAATTATATCCAGTCTGCCCTTGTTTTCCCTTTCTGTTGTTTCGACGGTGCATTTTGTCTTCCTGTGGGGGGGGTGGTGTGAAGGGTTTCTGCAAGGGGCAGCTATGTGCTCCGTGCAGAATGAACTTAAAGACTTTTACGCTAAGGTTTGAGCTAAGGGTGGTATTTCAGTCTTGTGGGTTTTGGGGAAAAACATTAAACATCACTGAAAAATACTTCACAAAATTGGACATTTTCCATTAAAAAAATGTTAGAGAAATGGGATGTTTTTTGATTTCTCTTCGGTCCAAGCAGTGGTCACTGGAAAGAGAAAAGAGAAGACAAGAGAAACCAGACTAGAGAAAACCAGCCAGGCTGCTAAGTCATCATTCCCCTTTCCAGGGACTCACCTGTTTTACAAGCTTTTGGAGGACCTGTAGGAAGAATGTGAGTTGCCACCAGATGCTTTTGAACTGTGGTGTTGGAGAAGACTCTTGAGAGTCCCTTGTACTGCAAGGAGATCCAACCAGTCCATTCTAAAGAAGATCAGCCCTGGGATTTCTTTGGAGGGAATGATGCTGAAGCTGAAACTCCAATACTTTGGCCACTTCATGCAAAGAGTTGACTCATTGGAAAAGACTCTGATGCTGGGAGGGATTGAGGGCAGGAGGAGAAGGGGACGACAGAGGATGAGATGGCTGGATGGCATCACTGACTTGATGTACGTGAGTCTGAGTGAACTCCGGGAGTTGGTGATGGACAGGGACGCCTGGCGTGCTGCGATTCATGGGGTCACAAAGAGTCGGACATGACTGAGCGACTGAACTGAATTGATAGTTGAAAATATGGACACATTGCCACTCTGACTTGAAAAGGCAGGAGATTTCTTTCCTCTGTCCTCCTGTTCCTTTCTGCCTCCTCCTCCTTCGTTGCTTCACTCACATGACCCGCCTGGTTTTCCTCAGTATCTCCCATGTGCTGGACAACATGATGTGTGAAAAATTATAGAGTGGTTGAGTTTATAAAGTTCAGTGTGATCAGTTTAGCTCTTCTGAGCAACAGTAAATCACGTGAGAAACTTGTTCTGTTTTGGTGCTTAAGCAGAGTCTGTCTTTGACTTCTTGCTCTATTTCTTGGACCTTTTTCTAAACCTCTCTGTGCCTTGGTTTTGTCATCAGTGAACAGGGATATACTTAATAGTTCCTCGGTCTCAGTGTTATGATTCTACTACATGCATGAACAGGTAAGCTCTTAGCATAATGCCTGGCACTTAATAAAGGGTATGTACATGTGTGTCAAACAGTGAACAACAGAAAAGCCAATCAGTCTTCCATGGGCCTGGGGAGTGACAAGGGAGTGATTCTTCCCCAGGAAAGGAGAGGGAAGGGAGAGTTTCCTTGGGCTCTGCCCATCTCCGGGCCCTGCTGGCCTGCACAGCTGATGTCTGGGGTTGGTGTGTTCAGTGATCTGATCTTATACAACTTGGGAAGGACCTGGTAGCCTTCTTTTCTGAAGTCTTCACCCTGACATTGGCCATTCTGGCCCCAGAGGCCTCCTAAATCCCTGACCTGTCCTTCACCTGGCCTTTGGCCCTCCTGTAGGCTTGATTACCTCCTGGTTTACCACTCAGCTGCTTTCTGGGCCTCTGGGAGGACTGTGAGGACTTCTGGGCCAGGCCTGTGTCCCCCAGGTTTGGGGCAGGGGTGCAGCCCTTCCTCTGAGGGCCCTGTGGCTCCACACTTACTCTAAGGTCAGCTTTAGGTGGCCCACTGGGCAATCTCTTCCTGGGGTCCTAGGCAGAACTTGAGCCAGAAATCTGTCTTTTCTTTGGCTCTCCTCTAGATGCAAAGCTCAGAGAGGAGAAACTGGGAGATGTGGGGAGCCATTCTTATTGCTGTTTAGTTGCTAAGCTATGACTGACTTCTGTGACCCTATGGATTGTAGCCCACCCGGCTTTTCTGTCCACGGGATTCCCAAGGCAAGAATATTGGAGTGTGTTGCCATTTTCTCCTTCCGGTGATCTTCCTGACCCAGGGATCGAACCTGTGTCTCCTGCATTGGTGGGTGGATTCTTTACTTCTGAGCCACCTGGGAAGCCTGTGGGGAACCATTAAATCTTTCCATCTCCTTTCTTCCCATGACCTCTGGACCAGTGGGTTTGCTACCCTTTCTTTTCTGGCTGGACCTCAAGCTCTTTGGGTTTGGAGATGTATGTCTGCTAGAGAGGTCAGGTAACAGATACCTATACACTCTCAGGTGGAAGCTTGTAAGAAAACAGTGGATTAAGGGGCAAACTGAATTGAATTAAGTACTTTCAGAATGGCATCCCCATTACATAAGCAAGATGAACAACTTCCAAAGAATGCCTCAAACACCAACTGAAATGGAAATAATAGGAATTCCTTGTTTATACTGGAATCTTTGGACCTCCTAGGGAATGGTACCATATGGGAAAAAAGGACTTAATTCCTTGTTTTGTGTTTGCTAATTGATTATTTTAAACTTTTCTTACCTCTTTGAACCCCAGTATCCTTATCTGTAAAAAAGGGTAATAATATAATGTGGCTCATAATACTTTTTTGTGAGGATTAAATGGCATAATGCACGTGAGCAGCCTGAGAGAGAGAAGTCGTCAGTAAATGTTAGTTCTTTTTTATCCCAGTTCCCTCCTGACACACGTATCGTGATGAGGAATCTATTTCTTATTCAGGAGAGAGAAAGCCTAGTAGGCTGTAATCTCCATTCGGAGACTTAGTCACTTTTAATTTCCTTTTATGATAAGCTTCTAAGAGAGAAGCTTTAATAGCACGTTAAAAGGTGATCCTGAAGTACTGTTAAATGTCAAATAGGAAATCTTTCAAAAACATTTATTTCTCCTTTCTGGTCTTCTACTCAGAAATGGCTCTGAAACTTCTCTTTCAGGCCATTCTCACTGGTTTCTGTTGTGCATGCCACCAGCAGAAGGATATATAGCTGGTACATTGCCTTGATTATTTTAATTTGCTTAAACCAGTGGTTCTCAAAATCACCCAGGAGATGTGTTCAAATGCAGGCTGCTGGGTTCCATGCTGGGAGTTTCCCATGTATTAGTTAGCTCTGAGATGGGGCCAGTGCCCAAGTAATGCCGATGGTTCCTGGATCACACTTTGTGATCTCCTGACTTAAAACTATCAGAGGTCAATTTTGGTTCTCCAGTGGCTTGAGGATAAATTTCAGCCCCATCTGTTTGACATTCAGAATCTCAAGCTATCCTTCTAGGGTACTTCTAAGCATCCTTCTAGAAATTTCTGTCTAATAAAAAGTTTCACTAAATTTCATTTTCTTTCTGTGTCTTATTACATTTGCTAACACCTCATAACAAGGCTTATTCATACTGTTGAAAAAAAAATAGCTGGCTTAAAACTCAACATTTGAAAAGCTAAGATCAGGGCATCTGGTCCCATCACTTCATGGCAAATAGATGGGGAAAAAGTGGAAACAGTGACAGATTTTATTTTCTTGGGCTCCAAAATTACTGCAGACGGTAACTTCAGGCATGAAATGAAAAGGTGCTTTCTCCTTAGATGTAAATCTATGTCAGATCTAGACAGTGTATTAAAAAGCAGAGACATAACTTTGCTAACAAAAGTCTGTATAGTCAAGCTGTGGTTTTTCCAGTAGTCATGTACCATTGTGAAAGTTGGACCATAAAGAAGGCTGCTGCTAAGCTGCTAAGTCGCTTCAGTCGTGTCCGACTCTGTGTGACCCCATAGACGGCAGCCCACCAGGCTCCCCTGTCCCTGGGATTCTCCAGGCAAGAACACTGGAGTGGGTTGCCATTTCCTGCTCCAATGCATGAAAGTGAAAAGTGAAAATGAAGTAGCTCAGTCCTGTCCGACTCTTGGTGACCCCATGGACTGCAGCCTACCAGGCTCCTCCACCCATGGAATTTTCCAGGCAAGAGTACTGGAGTGGGGTGCCATTGCCTTCTCCCAAAGAAGGCTGAGTGCTGAAGAATTGATGCTTTTGAACTGTGGTGCTGGAGAAGACTCTTGAAAGTCCCTTGGACTGCAAGGAGATCAAACCAGTCTACTCTAAAAGGAAGTCAACCCTGAATATTCATTGAAAAGAGTGATGCTGAAGCTCCAATACTTTGGCCGCCTGGTGTGAAGAGCCTGATGCTGGGAAAGGTTGAAGGCAGGAGGAGAAGGGGATGACAGAAGATGAGACAGTTGGATGGCATCACCGACTCAATGGCCGTGAGTTTGAGGAAACTCTGGGAGATGGTGAAGGACAGGAAATCCTGGCATGCTGCAGTCCATGGGGTCACAAAGAGTTGGACGTGACTTAGCCACTGAACAACAATAATAATACAAGTCTCCTTCTGTTTTCTCCACCAGGGAAAATCCTCTTGAGGTCTAATTCTCTGTTGTGAATTTGTTGTAAGCCACCTGATCCCCAGCTTTTCCTTCTTTGATACGTTTGTGGAACATTTGTGTGTTCATTTGGTAATTATTCAAATTTTGCCTTCTGCCTCTTCTCTCGTGCCATTTAAAATGAGCCTCTTACAGACTTGTGGACAGAGGGGGAAGGAGAGGGTGGGGTGAATTGAGAGGCATGGAAACATATATATTACCATATGTAAAATAGATAGCCAGTGGGAATTTGCTGTATGGGAGTGCTCTGTGACAAACTACAGGGGTTAGATGGGGTGGGAGGAGGGAGATGGGTGGGGAGGTTCAAGTGGGAGGGGACATAGGTTTACCTATGGCTGATTCATGTTGAGGTATGGCAGAAACCAATACAACATTGTAAGGCAATTATCCTTCAATTTAAAATACATAAATTAATAAATGTCTCTTAATTTGTGTTTCCCAAATTTAGCCATAAGGGGCCTCTAGGGGCTTCCTAGGTGGTGCAGTGGTAAAGAAATCTGCCTGCCAAAGGAGGAGACACAAAAGACTCAAGTTCGATCCCCTGGAGGAGGAGATGGCAACCCACTCTAGCATTAAAACTCCATGGACAGAGATTTCCCTGGTGGTCTAGTGGCTAGGACTCTGAGCTCCCAGTGCAGGGGACCCAGGTTCATTTCCTTCTCAGGGAACTAAATCCCGCATGCTGCAACTAAGACCCAACACAGCCAAATAAAAAAAAAAAAAAAAATTCCATGGACAGAGGAGCCTGGTGGACTATAGTCCATGGGGTCACAAAGAGTTAGACATGACTGAGTGACTGAGCACAGTCCCTGGAACATAGTATTTGAGCCTTGTAGGAAGTCAATAGATAATTGACTATCACCAATTGTAATTATAAAGAGATTTTTTTTTTTTTTTTTTTGCCTTCCAGACAACTTTTAGTAAGATCAAATTTAAATGGTGTAATATAAAGACACATTCATGTTTTCTTTGAAAGACTGTGGCTGATAAGTTCTGTTAGCTTAGCCAGTGGAAATCAATTTGTAAAAGTATAGACCACCAGAGTTTATTGTGTAGAACATACATTTTGTGGCTTTCATTCTATTTTAGAGCATAATATTTCTTCCAATGAAGCACCTGCTATATATATGTCTATCAGATGTTTTTTTTTCCTCCAAAACGTGGCGTATTTTATCATCACTGACAGCAATTTTCAAATACCTGAAAAGATTAGAAGAGTTAAATACAAAGAGTACCTTAAGTGGAAGTGGTGTTTCCTGGGAGATAAAGAAATTGATAGAGAGGAAAGTTAGTTTAAAAAGTCAGCCCTCAGGATAGAGCCATCAGATTGTCTCACCTTTGAAATGATCTGTTTACGATGGAAGCTTTGATTAAGAAACTGTGTGGCTGGAATGTTCATAGAAATCCCTCGTAATTTTGTGAATTCAATTTTATTTATTATTTTTTGCATTAATTCTTTTTTTTTTTTATTGAAATGAATCCGCCACAGGTATACATGTGTTCAGACCAGCACAAATTTATCTTTGGCTAGCTGGTTAAGGAAAAGTATCAACAGCTGCCCTCCCCTTGAGTACACACAGAATACTGAAAATAGACATATAGATGATTAATGTCAACATTATGGGGAGATGGCGTGAGAAAGTCATGGGGACCCTAAGTGAAGCAGCTGAACATGGGAGGGCAGGTATAGGTAAGCTGTTAGAGGCGGAGGGGAAGAAAGCATGGGCTCTGAAGCAGGGATTCGGAAATGCATTTTTTCTCCACTGCTACAATCTATATCTTATACAATGTCCTTCCATATAAATGGACGAACATTTATATGTTAATATAGTTAACATAGTAAATGTGTGTGTGCGCTCAGTTGTGTCCAACCCTCTGTGACCCCAAGGACTGTAGTCCACCACACTCTTCTGTCCGTGGGATTTCCCAAGCAAGAATACTGGAGTGGGTTGCCATTTCCTCCTCCAGAGGATCTTCCCAACTCAAGGATGGAACCTGCATCTCGTGTGTCTCCTTCATTGAAAGGTGGATTTTTTTTTTTTTTTTTTTTTTTACCATTGAGCCAATGGGAAATAGGGAAGGTTGAATTCCTCAGTTAAATAAATCATGCCCTGTGAACTCCTTAAGAAATGGGCAAGAAGGCAATGGCACCCCACTCCAGTGTTCTTGCCTGGAGAATCCCAGGGACGGGGGAGCCTGGTGGGCTGCCATCTATGGGGTCGCACAGAGTCGGACACGACTGAAGCAACGCAGCAGCAGCAGCAACACTGAATATTTTTTTTTAATTAAAACACACACACACAACAACTTTTTTTTGGCTTCACTGCATAGCATGTGGGATCCTAGTTCCCTGACCAAGGATTGAACCTGTGCCACCTGCATTGGAAGCCCAGAGTCTTAACCCCTGGACTGCTGGGGAAGTCCTAGGCAATGCTGATTTTGAAAAATTCTATCCATCTTTGGTCAAGCAAATAGAACATGCATCTGTTCTTAGGGAAACTGTATAAATTACTCAAGAATGCTATTTAACCCCCAAGTATTTTGGCCTCTATATCGTAATCAACTTTCTAGAAGTATTAAGAATATAACCACATTTATACCATATGATAATCCCTGTTTAAAGATGTAGTTTTAAGTGGTGATAATTCTACCATTTAATATGCAAACCTTCTTTTAGTGATATCAGCATACGATTGTGCCATGCGTTTTAAAAGTTCATAGGCATCATAGCTACCCTGTTAAGCTATGTGTGTGGTGAAACATATGTGTGAAGTGAAATTCGCTAAGTCATGTCCGACTCTTTGCAACCCCATGGACTATACAGTCCATGGAATTATCTAGGCCAGAATACTGGAGTGGGTAGCCTTTCCCTTCTCCAGGGAATATTCCCAACCCAGGGCTCGAACCCAGCTCTCCTGCATTGCAGGCAGATTTTTTACCAGCTGAGCCATAAGCGAAGCTCAGGAATACTGGAGTGGGTAGCTATCCCTTCTCCAGGGGATCTTCCCGACCCAAGAATTAAACTGGGGTCTCCTGCATTGCAGGTGGATTCTTTACCAGGTGAACTATCAGGGAAGCCCTGTGATTGTGCAAATAGAGACATAAATATTCTGATAATCAAAGATGACACTAATGGTGAGGCATTTTTTTTTTTTTGCCATGGAGTGGCTGAAAAGAACAATTCATGCTGTGAATCCCTTTTCCTAACTTTCTTGCATAGATGCTATAATAAGTGGTTCCAGGGGAGAAAAGGTGAACCCAAGTGAGCTTTTGTGTGCCCTCTGTCATCTGACTGGGCTTACTTTTTGGTTCGGTCTATGTTTTCTATCAAGTTTGAAACTGTGAACGTTTCCACTCTGGTGCCGCTGCACAGTTTGCACATGAAGATGTTTTAAGCAGGTTCTGAAATCATAAAAAGTAGGGAGGATGCCCAGATGACAAGGAGCAGAAAAATTCCTCCTTTAAATAAAAGCCTCCCTTCTCATTTGGAAAGCAAAATGTGCTCTCTTAAAAGTAACAGCTGCAAAAAAAAAAAAAGCAGGAAGGCAGAACACACTAATCTAAGTTGTAAAATATGTTTGGGTAGCTGAACAGAGATTTAGCTGTTTCTGAGGGGAAAAAAAATCAAAATCTAATTTTAAAATGAAGGTATTTAAAAGCCTGGCACAAGAGAGCCTTATTGATGGAGTTGGTGAGCAGCCCGGATGTGGCCACTTCTCTGCTCTGGCTGGCGGCTCTGCCTGCCTGCTCTTTGCTGCCTGCTCTGTGCTTGTAGCGGGGGCCTTACGCTGTAGCCGGTGGTCACATGTATCAGCAGACAGACACCTGTCTTTATGGAAAGCAATCCGTGATTATAGAAGGGAAAGCCAGAATGAGTTTGTTTTTCTTAACTGACTTTGTTTTTCTTAAAGTTGATTTGGACAAATTGATACTTCTTTCTGAAAACAAGGTTCAAAGTGGTTTTTTTTTCCCTTCTCATGTAGAATTGAAGCTCTGAGCTTATGGATTTTTTTAGGTGTTACATATATTGATTCACAGGGTTATATATATTGATGCACTGAACTTTTCCTAATAGAATATGATAGCGTTGAAGATGTTTCTTTCAAATGGCCTGGTTTCTGAATGGAAGACGTAACAGCACTCTGTCAGAAACATGTCTGTCTTGGGGACCCTGTTTCTCAGGTAGTGGATCTGTTCCCTAATCTGGAAAATAGAAGCCTCCTGTTGCTGTTCAGTTGCTAAGTCCTGTTTGACACCTTGTGATCCCATGGACTGTAGCATGCCAGGCTTCCCTGTCCTTCACTATCTCCCAGAGTTTGCTCAAACTCATGTCCATTGAGTTGGTGATGTTATCCAGCCATCTCATCCTCTGTTGCCTCTTTCTCCATCTGCCCTCAATCTTTCCCAGTGTCAGAGTCTTTTCCAATGAATTGGCTCTTCACATCAGGTAACCAAAGTATTGAAGCTTCAGCATCAGAAGCCTCTATACATGGCATATATATTTGAGATTGGGGAATATGATGTGTGTGTGAAGTCACTACTGCCCCAATAAATAATAACACAGTTTTGTTAAAGACTAATATAATCAATCTGATTTGCTAAAGTATACATTTCTGCTCTGATAGACATACCAATTTTGCTTTCTGCTCTCTGAAGGAAGTTTCTCTGTTCATTTCAAGAAATGGAAGACAGCTGTGCTCACTACTATAGCACCATTGCTCATGGAAAAATGGGATAGACCCTAAGGATGATGTACGTTTATATGGACAAGAGAGATTTGTTTTTCTTTTTTTTAAAGAAGGAATGCATTTAGAGGGAGAAATTCTTCCATCTGTTAACTTCTTGCAATATTTTATTTAAACATTTTGGAGCAGTAATCACTTTCTAACTTTTATTGCAAATATAATACGTATCTGATGTATTTGATTAATCTCTATTAGTTTATAAGTTCCTGGAAAGCAGGGCCATGTCTGATGTATCCTAGCATGACCCCCAGTTACCTGGGACAGGTAAGGCATTCAATACGCATATAGGGAACGTATCGAATTATAACAATGACCTGGGCTTTCACTTGATTCCTAGAAAACAACCTCTTTGTAGATGTTGACCAACTCATGTGTATTCTGTTATGAAGGGCATTCTATACATTACCTGACATATGCTAACTTCCAGCCATTATATTGTCAATTTTCATTTCTTCAGATTTATCAAGCACAAGTGAGGTCAGAATACCTTGCCCTTAATAAGTTTACTCTGTAGAAGGGCGTGTGGTACAGAGTGTCATGTAAGTTATTTCCTATTGAGACTGACATTGAGATATTTCTCCATCATGTAAATTAGTAATCTAGGGAGTAAAATTTATATTTAGAGCTAGCTCAGCTGAATATTACACCTTATTATCTTCACCCTAGTTTTTAGGGAGAGAGAGAGACCATTCTTGCATTTTATCTATGCATTTACTTCTGGAAAAAATCAGTATTAAAGAGCCATGACTTTTACAGCGAGTCGAATGGTCTTATTCCAGTGATATTTTTGAAAGAATAAAGAAGACTGTCTGGTCTCTTTTCTCTTGCTGTAACAAGAGTATCAAATGATTGACCTTTCCATATAGCTGAAGGTTGCCCTTTAGTGAAATGAAATGGAATGAAGATAAAACATAGAAATTGTAGTAGGATTGTTAAAAATGGGCTTCATGTTATACCGCTGAGTATATATTTATATAATAACATTGACTGAGCTCCCTCTGTGTCCCACATACAATTATAAACTCTTGTGGGATCTCATATAATCCTTGCAACATCTTCATTATAGGTATTACTATTCACATTTTACAGATGAGGCAACCAAGACACAGACAGTGCAATTAACTTGTCCAGGGCAATAGGTGGATATGCAGATGAGCCAGGAAGATTCCACAGCTCTGTCCAGGGCAATAGGTGGATACGCAGATGAGCCAGGAAGATTCCACAGCTCATGAATTGAACTACTACCAACGTGAACAACGTGATTTTCTTCTTCACATGAGCAGAGTAACATTTTCTAGAATTAAAGTAATTTTCTCAGATATTGGACAATGTAATGGTTTATGCAGTTCTTTCCAAATATTATGAATCACTTAACTTTCCATTGTTAGAGGAGATAAAAAGGAGCAAAGAGGACCATCCCTGAGACATCTCTAGAATCTTTCAGTGAGATCAAGTGATAACTTATTTCTAGTACAGATTTTGAGTCATCGTGTGTAAAACTATAGTGTTATATAATTACTCTAGCTGTTTCCAAACCACCTTTCTAGGTTTGGACCCCTTTTCTCTCATCTAAATCCTCCTTTTTAGGTTTAGGGAAACACTCATCCTTTTGAGTCGAAAGGAAGAGAGAACTCACCTGCTAGTACAGTAATTAAAAATGTCAGATGCTTGCTTTCCCAGATTCTTTGCATCCAGGGCCAGGTCATGTGGTCTAGAATGGACCGAGATGTATGCATCTTGGTTTTGGTTCAGGAGCTTGTGACACAAAGAAGTAGGGACCATGGAGAACTCATTCTGGGGAAAATCAAAGGCAAGATTTAACAATTAGTTTATTATATATTTGGCCAAACTAGCTTTTGAGTCCTCAGGACTGTTTCTTATGGTACTGCGGGGAAATTATGAAAGCCAGTGTTGAGTTACCCACTCGGCAAGGCAAGAGTGTGCTTTGGGCACTTGTGAACAGGGGCATCAAAAGGATTTGGGGAAAATAATATTTCTGGTAATATAGTAGTTATCATAATAAAAATTAGAGTTTATTTCCTTTCATTTCCTTTGTAGTTTAGTATTGATTTAACTTTGAATTGTGTATTGTTACGGTGGGTTGTATGTATGGTCAGATGGGGATACACAGCTGTCTTCTTCAAGCTCAATGTCAGATACCTCTTCCCCTCCTCTTTGATATGCAAACTCCTCCACTAACAGCAAGTACTGTTTCCAGAGGGCTTCCCTGATAGCTCAGTTGGGAAAGAATCCACCTGCAATGCAAGAGACCCAGGTTCAATTCCTGGGTCAGGAAGATCCTCTGGAGAATGGATAGGTTACCCACTCCAATATTCTTGGGCTTCCCTTATGGCTCAGCTGGTAAAGAATATGTCTGCAATGTGGGAGACCTGGGTTCAATCCCTGGGCCGGGAAGATCCCCTGGAGAAGAGAAAGGCTAATCACTCCAGTATTCTGGCCTGGAGAATTCCACGGACTTATAGTCCAGGGGGTTGCAAAGAGTCAGACAAGGCTGAGCGACTTTCACTTTCACTTTTCACTGTTTCCAGAAGAAAAGTAGAGGATCTTACACCTACAGACTTAAGGACCAAGATGTATTACCATGTTTCCTCTTTCTTATCTGAAGCCTGTTGACTGTTGAACATGCTTTATTCCTTCTGCAAAGCCAACCCCAGGAGGAATGGGCAGTTAGGGAGGAGAGAATTTGAGGAGCATGGCCCAGACATGATAGAAATTTTATGATAGATGACACTGAGATTTTTCAAAGTAAGTATTCCAGAGAATCATCTATCTTTAAGGTTTTTGTCAAGCTTCCCATTTCTAAGCACTATGCTGCTGCTGCTGCTGCTAAGTTGCTTCAGTCGTGTCTGACTCTGTGCGACCCCATAGACGGCAGCCCACTAGGCTCCCCTGTCCCTGGGATTCTCCAGGCAAGAACACTGGAGTGGGTTGCCATTTCCTTCTCCAAATATACATACTGCTGCTGCTGCTAAGTTGCTTTAGTCGTGTCCGACTCTGCGACCCCATAGATGGCAGCCCACCAGGCTCCCCCATCCCTGGGATTCTCCAGACAAGAACACGTTCTCAACAATTAATTTTATAGAGTGATAATAGCATCCACTATGGTTTGACGAGTCTAGCTTCTATACTAATAATTATTTCTGTTGTATTGATTTGAAATAGCTCTGTTAAGATACGATATCAATGTTGCATTTTAAAACCTTCTAAGGTGTAAGAAGAATGTAGTATATAAATGCCACTTCTAGATAAATAAGTTTTGTAATTTAAGGGAAAAAAAAAAGAGCTTTCCTGTTTTTAGGGAAATTGAGTGTAAATCCACCACTCCAAGACTGTCTGAGAACTGTGTGAAGATTGAAGTTCCTCTAGGGCTGTGTTTATGTACTTCCTTTTGTTTCATAGGTCCTTCGCCCAGGGTTGGACAAACAGATGAGCTTCTTAACTGGTGGATTTAAGTGACTGTCTGTTCACTTTTGAGGTGCGAACCTGGGGTTTTGTGAAAAATTGGAAGACAGGCAAGTACTGAGTAGAAAAAGAAGATAAAGATAGAAGTGACTTCCATAGTTTGGCATCATTCACATTTACCTTTTTGCCCCATATATACAAATATACATGCACATATATATATGTATGTATACATACATCATACACATACTTATGTATGTTATATACACACACACACAGACACACACACACATATGTGTGTATATTTTGGCTCTGCTGTGTGGCATGTGAAGTCATAGTTCCCTGCTGCTGCTGTTGCTGCTAAGTCGCTTCAGTTGTGTCCGACTCTGTGCGACCCCATAGACGGCAGCCCACCAGGCTTCCCCGTCCCTGGGATTCTCCTGACCAGGGATCAAATCCATGCCCCCTGCAGTGGAACCATGAAGTTCTAATCACTTCTCCACCAGGGAAGTCCCATATATTTTTTAATGGAAAGTCATTAACAAGAGTGCCAGTGTTAGAGTTAGGATACATATATTCTGAGTCTAAAATGGTAACATTGTATGAACAATATATTATAGCTCCTTCCATTCTTTTTCTTGATTTCTAGATGTTTCCTTAAGCCCAAAATAACCTTGACCTTTCTCACTAAAGATAATTGTACCGACAGTGAACTTGGGGACATTGACTTCAAATGTTGCCTCGGTAAAGAACAGGAGGAAGTTTCCAAAAGAAGAATGAGGGGCCCACAGTCCTTTAAAACTTGAACAAATGACATATCATGACAAATTCTTCCAGGTGTTTTTAATTTCTAAAAATGCATGAATTAGTACCATAAAAATAAATGACACCAAAGGATTGATCTCTTCAGGGACAATCATTCTTTTAGGCATTTGTGATGCTTTAGTTGGTGTTTTATGCATATTCAAATATTCATAAAAGTATGTATGTTTATTCAAGTGGTAAGACACTATATACATCTTTATGCAGGTATTTTTTCCCCATGTAACAGCTTATCTTGAAACTTGTTTCATTTCAGTACATAAAGACTTGCCTCTTTTTTTCTATCCATCTCACAGGAGGTTGCATTTTTATCCCACTGTACAAACTTGTCTGCTGAGTTGCTTCAGTCATGTCTGACTCTGTGCGACCCCGTGGACTGGGGCCTGCCAGGCTCCTCTGACCATGGGGATTCTCCAGGCGAGAATAGAGGAGTGGGTTGCCATGCTCTCCTCCAGGAGATCTTCCTGCCCCAGGGACTGAACCTGAGTCTCTTAGGACTCCTGCACTGGCAGGCGAGTTCTTTACCACTAGTGCCACACGGGAAGCCGCATACAGACTGCCCATACTTTATTTAACTGATTTCCCATTCATGGGCATCTAGGTGGTTTCATTTTTGCTGTTACAAACCATGTCATAGTAAATGTCCTCACATGTGCACATTTTAACATAGAAGGAGTTTATCTCACAAATAAATTCTGGGACGTGGCATTGCTGGGGAAAAAGTCATAGGTATGAACATTTTGATTGACGTTGCTACATCTCTCTCTCTGTTAGTTTTGCCAGTTTATTCTGATGTAGCAGGAGCACTCAGTCGCATGTTGCACAGCCCCAGAGGAGGTTGTGCCACTCGTCAGGTGGTAGTATATGTGGGTGGAGCTGTGGTTTGGCTGCAGCTCTTTCTGGCTCTGCCTGATGCTTGCTCATTGCTCTTGGTAGTCGTTCCGGGTATGGGCTATTCAACTTCAGACAGAGTAGATGGATGGATGGAGATTTTGGATTTCCTTCAGGCAACATTTAGAATTGTGTACCATTGCAGAAGAAAGTTGTGCAAATAAAAATAAACCAATTAAATATGTGGAGTGAATGGTATCCAAGTGAACCCAATATTCATTTCCCAGTATGCATTTGGATAAGAGCTTCATGAAGGATGCTAAGAAGATAAAGTCATGAAAGTATTAGAGATTTGCTGAGATTCTAAATCTAGCTTGCTTGAGTTTAGACACCAAACATATGGCCATAGCTAATTATTTGCTTAATGCTGATGCATTTCAAAACCCTTGTTGTTTCCCTATAAGGGCCTCTGGGACAGTTATAATAAGATATGTGGTTAGAAAGACATGAGATGTACAGTGAAATTCTGACCTTTAGAAAGAACTGCTGTAAACTTTGAAAAAATTGATTTGTTAACAGTGATATTTCTTTCCTCTTTTCTCTGTCTAATGTATAGCAACATAAACACATATATGTGGGTATGTATATGTATGTATATATATTTATCTTTCAAATGTACACACAGATGTGTGATGAAGCCACCTCACACTGGGCCATAAAGACTAATTGTTAACTTTTCAAATATGTTGTGATGCATATTCAGTACTGTAGAGTATTTATACTATAGAAATTGGCAAAATGTAAAAGTTGGGCCTCAGTTCCCAGAAAGCTGGTTGTTACCAGTGTACATATGTATGTATAATTGATACTCTGTCCAAGATGAATCAACCTTCAGAACTATGACAAGGCCATTTGTTCTCCATGTCTGATTTTCAGAAAGCAGGAAAAAGTAGAGCTTAGTTCTGTTGTACTTTTCTGAACAAAACCTTCAGTTCAGTTCAGTTTAGTTGCTCAGTCGTGTCCGACTCTTTGTGACCGCATGGACTGCAGCACATCAGGCTTCCCTGTCCGTTACTGACTCCCAGAGCTTAGTCAAACTCATGTTCATCGAGTCGGTGATGCCATTCAACCATCTCATCCTCTGTCGTCCCTTTCTCCTCCCACCTTCAATCTTTCCCAGCATCAGGATCTTTTCAAATGAGTCAGTTCTTCGCATCAGGTGGCCAAAGTATTGGAGCTTCAGCTTCAGCATAAGTCCTTCCAGTGAGTATTCAGGACTGATTTCCTTTTGAATGGACTGATTTCCTTTTGGTTGGATCTCCTTGCAGTCCAAGGGACTCTCAAGAGTCTTCTCCAACACCACAGTTCAAAAGCATCAATTCTTCGGTGCTCAGCTTTCTTTATACCCCAACTCTCACATCCATATGACGACTGGAAAAACCATAGCTTTGACTAGACAGAACTTTATTGGTAAAGGTAGGTCTTTGCTTTTTAATATGCTGTGTAGGTTGTTATAGCTTTTCTTCCAAGGAGTAAGGGTCTTTTAATTTCATGGCTGCAGTCACCATCTACAGTGATTTTGGAGCCCCCTCCCGCCCCGCCAAAAAAAATGTCTCTCATTGTTCCCATTGTTTTCCCATCTATTTGTCATGAAGTGGTGGGACTGGATGCCATGATCTTAGTTTTATGAATGTTGAATTTTAAGCCAACTTTTTCACTCTCCTCTTTCACATTCATCAAGAGGCTCTTTAGTTCTTTGCTTTCTGCCATAAGGGTGGTGTCATCTGCATATCTGAGGTTATTGATATTTCTCCCTGAAATCTTGATTCCAGCTTGTGCTTCATCCAGCCTGGCATTTCACATGATGTACTCTGCATATAAGTTAAATAAGCAGGGTAACAATATACAGCCTTGACGGCTCCTTTCCTGATTTGGAACCAGTCTGTTGTTCCATGTCCAGTTCTAACTGTTGCTTCATGACCTGCATATAGATTTCTCAGGAGGCAGGCCAGGTGGTCTGGTGTTCCCATCTCTTGAAGAATTTTCCAGTTTGTTGTGATCCACACAGTCAAAGGCTTTGGCGTAGTCAATAAAGCAGAAGTAGATGTTTTTCTGGATTACTGTTTTTCTGGATTACGAACAAAACCTTAATAATGCTTTATGGATCACTGTTACTTTTTATATGTACAAATAATGTACATATGTACCATTACAGTTTACTTTTAATTTATGTATAATTTCTGGTTGCTTTTAAATGTTTTTATACCAGTGGAATCTCTTGCAAATAATGCATTATAAACATTTTAAGAGTATGATTTACCGAGATTCATGGTGGGAGGTTAACACTGTAACAAACCAAACGGTTCCCTAATATTTGCTACTAGGAAACAGGATAGAGGATCCTGGTGGGCTATAGTCCATGGGGTCACAGAGTCAGACAGGGGCTGACTATGGAATGAAGGGCTGCTATGGAAAGAAAGACACACTTTAAAGTTGAAAGGATGGTTGGAATTCCTGTGATGCAGTCACTCTTGTATAAATAGAAAGAAGAATGGGAATTAATGCTAGTGGGAGTCAAATGAATTAGTATTTGAATTGCCCCATCCAGCAGAGCTCCAGGTTTCAGTGCTTTGACTGTGAATATAGAAGCTGAGGGCTTTAGGGCATGCAGATGAGTAACCTATACAGGTTGTATTGTTAATTTTCCCTCAGTGTTGAAATAGGGAAGAATGACTTTTATCCAGTAAAATACAGGTAATGTTAATAACTTGATCAGAATTTAAGGAGATTAAATGTCAGAGTTAGGGCTCTGCTGGTAAATATCATTTATGGAAGGCAGGAGTAATAGACAGTTGTATATAGCCTTGCGGCTTTTGCCATTCTATAAGTAGTAAAATGTGATTTATTATTCTGTACTCTGTCATGTATTACTCAAGAGGCACAAAGAAATGATGACTTAGAAATCCTGCATAAAAATGAACTCTGAGGCTCATGTTTTCTGGATGCAAAAGAGATTATAAGCAGACTCTGACACCTATTTTAGTTTATGACTTACTGATCTATAAAGAAAATAACTTGTAAAACCCAAATTAAGCAGGAATAGGGATGGTTTCCTACTAATGAAAGCCAGCTCTGCTCATTTCTTTTAATATGTCGACTAAAAAGATGCACGATGTGAGAGCTGCAAGTTAAGTTTGATTTGGGGTGAAATGAGGACTGCAGCCTTGGAGACAACACCTCAGATGGGTCTCGGAGACTGCTCCAAAGAGGCAATGGGGCAAGGCCGATATATAAGATTTTGATGAAAGGGTAGTTCAGTGCAATCAAGCACTCACTCCCAAAACGTTTTCTGCTCTTCATGAGGAGCTGATATCACCATGAAGGGATTTCGTGCTTTTCTAGATATGAGGAGATGCGAGGATTGGGGTCATGAAATCAGCTCCTGAAAATATCTAACTGTCTGAAGACCTGTCCACCAATTTCCCTGGAGCACAGAGTGCCTCACTGTCCATGCTGAATTCCCCTCAGGGGGTGTTGAATGTGGGCAGCTGCAGCAGCACAGGGTTCAATGTCCTCAGAGGCAGATGGCAAACGCCACAAGCGCCAATTTGTAGCTGACAAATAGTAATATTATACCAGTAAAATGTAGAAGTTAACATGTTCGTCCTTTGAAAATTTGAAGAAGACTTATTTTATTGGGTCTGGAGAAATTCAAAGGGCTTCCCTGGTGGCTCAGACCATAAAGAATCGGTCTGCAATGCAGGAGACCGGGGTTTGATCCCTGAGTCAGGAAGATCCCCTGGAGAAGGGAATGGTGACCCAATGCAGTATTCTTGCCTGGAGAATTCCATGAACAGAGGAACCTGGTGGGCTACAGTCCATGGGGTCACAGAGAGTTTGAACATGACTGACTAAAATTTTCACTTTCACTGAGGAATTCAAATGTGTTACAACCTATTTCATTCCAGTTTTAAGAATGAAAATATTTAAGATTGTGATTTTCTCTGAGATGGGAATTTAAGATTGGATTCATACAGGTCCTTCCAAGAAGAAAAGAGGTCAGGTTGGTTGAAGGCTTTGCAGTTTCTACCTTGAGTTCTTAGATCACTCTTGTTTGGAGTTTTCAACAAACTTTTTCAACCAGGTGAATTTTTTAATATAGCCTTCCATACTTCAGGAAGTAATTTATGCCAGTTTCCTTCTTCTATCATTTTATTTCTGATAAGTGTTTTTGAAAAATCTCTTTATATAGGCAGACCTGGAAGATATTGCCAGTGTGGTTCCAGACCACCCAATAAAGTGAATATCACAATAAAGCAATTCTTATTTCAAAGCAACTTTTTAGTTTGCCAGGGCAAATAAAACTTACGTTAATACATATATACACTACTGTGTGTAAATAGATAGCTAGTGGGAACCTGCACAGTACAGGAAGCTCAGCTCCATGTTCTGTGGTGACCTGGAAGGGTAGGATGGGGGGTGGGAGGAGGGATACATGTATACACACAGCTGATTCACTTCGTTGTACAGCAGAAAGTAACACAACGTTTTAAAGTAAGTATACCCCAGTTTATGTCTGTACTACACTGTAGTCTGTTAAGTGTGCAACAGCATTGTGTTTAAGAAAGCATTGTACATACCTTAATTAAAAAACACTTTATTGCTAAAAATGCTAACCATCATCTGACAATGCCGGATTGCCACAAGCCTTCAATTTGTTAGAAACACAGTATCTGGGAAGTGCAATGAAGCAGAGCACAATTAAATGAGGTATGCCTGTATATTTGAAGATTCATTTAAACTTACATCTACTCTTCTTTTTCCTAGGCTAATAACTCTAATTCCTACACACTTGTCTTTGATTTTTTTTTTTAATTTCTAAATGATCTAATGAAAACACTGTGCAGATTGTAAAGGACTATAAGAATGTATAATATTTTCAATCACTATATATATTTTTCAATGCCAGACTTGAGAATGTTAGGACTGGAACATTTTGCGTGGTCTTTGGAATCTGGAGAAAGCCAGATCCCATGAAAACAGTATTCACTGTTTTCTTTTAAAAGCCAAATGTGACCTGGACACATTAATAGTTTGTTAGATTTTGCACCTAAATTGTCATCAGCTTGTTGAGCCAAGGGTTTATATATGTATGTCTAGGAATAGAGTTTTTATGTAACAGATGAGAAAGAAGAAAAGAATGGATGTTCTTAGATTAGTAGGCATTCAGGTGGCGGGGGAAGAATGCATTGTCATAGCTTTCTCTGTAGAGATATGTGTTGTTAAGTGTGTGTATGTTTTTTTTTTTTTTTTTGTTACTTGTTGATAAGACTGACTGAAATACTGCTTTACTTTATTCAGTCATTCTTTGTAACCTTAGTAACTAGCCCCTTAATTTAGATTGCATTCATTTTGACCTAAAAATAAATGATCTATATTTGCATAGCTTTCTCAGGGCTCATTTTTAGCATGTTATGTATTATAAAAGGTGTTTTAAAGTGGGTTATGTGCATTTCGGTAGGGAAAAAGCATCATGAGAGGATTATTTGAACAATACATTCATACATGGTCTTACATACACTGAGAGTCCCTTGGACAATCTTTATGTAGTTTATAGCAGATAGACTCTACAATACCACCTACCCTAAGCTGGTTCTGCCCATATATTTACAAGTGTGTTGACCTGTATCAAATATTATATTGTTGTTCAGTTGCTCAGTTGTGTCAGATTCTTTGTGACCCCATGGACTGCAACATGCCAGACATCCCTGTCCTTCACCATCTCCCGGAGCTTGTTCAAACTCATGTCTGTTGGGTCCGTGATGCCACCCAACCATCTCATCCTCTGTCCCCTTCTCCTCCTGCCTTCAATCTTTCCCAGCTTTAGTGTCTTTTCCAATGGGTCAGCTCTTATACCAAGTTTATATACCAAGTAGAGTTGCAGAGACAAGTCTTGGATTAATTTCCATTTAGAATATTAAAATCTGAATATTAAGGTCCTCAGTCAGTGAGAAAACCTACATGAGTGTGCCAGACACTACTTTAGGTGCTAGGGAACAGAGCTCTGAATAGGCAAGCTGGGTTCCTGCCTACAAGGTATAGTAGGAATGACGGGGATGGATGTAGCATATCTGGCTACGTGAAGACCAGTTCTAGATGCAAACAATGGAATGACCCATCTACTAAGCAAGTTGGTGATCTTAGTGTCAATGGCGTTTGCTGCAGCCAAGTCAGTCTTACTTGGAAGAACACGAGTATGTAGTTTCTTGGGAATATTTGCTCACTGAAGCCAGAGAGGTCTTTTCAAAATGGCAATCCTCTAGTCCAAGCACTGCAGTGTCTTCCACTGCTTTTAGGAAGAAGACTTAATTTCTCAGTGAGACTCCCCAAACCCTTGTTGTCTGATGCTCTCCACTGCCAGCAGGTTGACCAGAAGTCAGGCTTCCTCCAGGACTCACATGTTCTCATCTCTGCTTGCCCCCCACCCAACAAATGACCTCCTGGGCATCCTTCAGATTTCAGCCCAGTTTCATGCTTTTGGGAAGCCTGCCTTGATCTCTTTGTCAAAGTCAGACCCTCTTTCTTCCCCTTTCTGATGTCTTTGTGGTGCACTTGTAAGAGTTGTCATAATTCAACTTAGTGGAAAAAAATAGATGATGATGGTTAAATTTACAAAATGTATAGAATGAGTTAATTATTTAATCATGGAAAGAGAGAAGTAGTGGGTTGAGGATACGTTTAGAATGCAACAGTTTATCATAGAAAAAAATGATTTTTGCCAGGAATATTATCTTCTGAGTGATGGTGTACTTGATGAATAATTGGAGGCCTGTCACCAATTTGGAAATAATCTCATAGAGTATTGACTGAAGGTTCTATCAATGAAAAGATTATATAATTAACTTTTGATTTATTAAGATAGACATATAAAGCCTATACTTTTACAAATGAGTTTCCTCGTGACATTTACCTCTTATTCTATCGTTGAAAATTTGAGTATTGGTTTCTACTTTTGTAGTCATTGATGTAATGAATACTGGTTGTCATAAAAGTCTTCCACTGACCTTTTATGGTCCTAGAGCACCTTCTAAATAAACAATTAAGGCTTGTGTAATTCTATTATAATGTGTTTCTCACTGTACTTCTCTCTTCCTTCCTCCCTTCTTTTTCTTCCTTCTTTTCTGTCTGTCTCTGTTGTCCTCTTTTTCAATTAAATATGTGGAAGACAAGCAGAAGGCCAATATATACAAGTATATGATACACATATTCTGATACTGGAGGTGTAAGTAAATGTTAAAAGTCCCCATGGCCACCTGGAATCTCAAGTTTCTTCCCAATTAATGTTTTTCATCAGTTTTCTCTGAGAGTTTTACACATATGAGTACACACACAATATTATATGCTTATCTTTATAGACATGTAGATAACATTTATAGCATGTCTGGAGATTGGATAGTATACATTATAAATGAGTATGCTTTTTTTTTGACCATGCTGCGCGTGGTATGTGGGATCAGAGATCAAACCCAGGATCCCTGCAGTGGAAGCACAGAGTCCTAATAACCACTGGACCACCAGGAAAGCCCCCAGTGTGTCCCCCCCCAATTCCACTTAACAAAGCATTACGACTCATTTTGTTTCTGTACACCACAGTATCTTTCCTTCCTCTTCTCTATAAATTACCTTTGAAGTTCAAAATAGTTTCAAGTCTACCTTAAAATTCTCATGGAAGCCTTTCCAGAATGACCAGCTACATATATTTGGAATGTCTATCATAGCATCCTCATGCATCAGCTCTTAAAATTTGTGTGTTCATTTCCCTCAAAATGGAGTAAAATCCCAGCGGACATTACTCCCTACCCCCACTCCATGTCTTATATAAATTTGGAGGTTTTAGCGACTCAAAACTAACACTCCCTTTCCTTTGCTTCCAAAGTTTCAGACCAAATGAGAAACAGTATAGAGAAGACAGATAAATGGAGATTAAAGTGACAAATGGAGATTAAAGCTGATTGTAAATCTGCATTTAGATCTCAGGTCAAAAGGGCTTGCTGCCAATTCCCAGCAGAATTTAATAGACTTGTCCCTGTCGTTAATGGCGCATCTGGACGACTGGAGGCCTCTGCCGTTTTTTTCCCTCTGGGCAGAACGCTGAACAGAAAGCAGATTCATTCAAGGGAAAGGCGAGAGTTTGCACTGCAAGCTGGATTCCTTGTCTATTCCTCACCAGTGGTGACAATACTTCCTCCTTCCCTGGGTAGTTGTGCCCACGGGGTCAAGAGATGCCTGGAGTCTGAACGCTTTAATGCTACAGGGGAGAGACTTGTACTTGCACTGTAGACCTTGAATCACTCTGTGTTATCTTCTGTTTTACTCAATTTTTAACTCTGTTAAGTTACGTGAAATTGATTTAATGATCAGTTTGGTGTGTCTCCCTGTCTCACCTGCTCTCCCCTAAGACAATGAAGGTATTGTCTGGAAAACACTGATTGAGAACTTTCTCCTTCCAAAACGGCTAGGGCTTTAGGTAAAAGCATTTAGAAACCTTTGATATAAACATTGCAATCCAGATAATTCCTAAAGCCATTGACAAAATGGAAGCTTGTGCATCAAATATAGCTTCAGAGTATATACATAAATTCTGACGCAGGGATCTGAAAGTGAAGCATATGACTACAAATGGATCAATACAAGTAAGCAATGTAACCATGGTTAGAATTAGTAATGCAGTTATTTCTAATTTTGGTATAACAATTTCCTATGTTTTCAGAGTGCTTTAACATACAAATATTGCCTCCCAAATTAGAGTCTTATCTGCTTCTGCTAAGTCACTTCAGTCGTGTCCGACTCTGTGTGACCCCATCGACGGCAGCTCACCAGGCTCCCCCGTCCCTGGGATTCTTATCTAAGACTGCATAAAAGACTAAGGGAAAATGTTGTATAGGGAATTAGTGAGGATTTGGGGTTAGACACTGGGGAAATTTAATCACAAGATCACATATTCACAGATTTTGATTGTCTGTTCAAACTTTTCAAATTTAAGCACTTAATCAGGCAAAATATTGAGGAGTATTACACGTCTTGCTTTCCAACTGCAAGCCTCTTCTGATTAGAGACTAACCTGTCTGCCAACTCTGACATGTTGCAAACAGATGCAGTAATACATTGAAACTCTTTTCATCTCATCAGGGGAAAGACTGTTTTAAAGTTCTTAATGGTTATTTTTCTAAAAATGGTTCATTTAAGATCTTAATTGGGTACATGAAATGGTTTCTTTTGTCATTGATCCTGGTATGTGCACATTTGCAACATGTACCCAAGGATCCTTTTGTTTTAAACATTACACGATTTTATGAGGCATAGAAATGAGACGAGAGCTTCATTCTTTAGAAACTCTGACTAGAGAGCAAAGGGGAAGTCAACAGACCTCTACCATGGTACTAGTGGGAACACAGGTTTCAGTTGGTATATTAGTTTGCTAAGGCTTCTATTGCAAAATACTGGACTGGTTGGTGTATGCAGCAGAATTGTGTTTGCTCACTGTTCTGTTCATGATTAAGTCTGTTCTGGGCATATTGGTTTCTTCTAAGGCACCACCCTTATGGCAGAAAGTGAAGAGGAACTAAAAAGCCTCTTGATGAAAGTGAAAGAGGAGAGTGAAAAAGTTGGCTTAAAGCTCAACATTCAGAAAACGAAGATCATGGCATCTGGTCCCATCACTTCATGGGAAATGGATGGGGAAACAGTGGAAACAGTGTCAGACTTTGTTTTTTTGGACTCCAAAATCACTGCAGATGGTGACTGCAGCCATGAAATTAAAAGACACTTACTCCTTGGAAGAAAAGTTATGACCAACCTAGATAGCATATTCAAAAGCAGAGACATTACTTTGCCAACAAAGGTCTGTCTAGTCAAGGCTCTGGTTTTTCCAGTGGTCATGTGTGGATGTGAGAGTTGGACTGTGAAGAAAGCTGAGTGCTGAAGAATTGATGCTTTTGAACTGTGGTGTTTGAGAAGACTCTTGAGAGTCCCTTGGACTGCAAGGAGATCCAACCAGTCCATTCTAAAGGAGATCAGCCCTGGGCATACTGTGGAAGGACTGATGCTAAAGCTGAAACTCCAGTACTTTGGCCACCTCATGCAAAGAGTTGACTCATTGGAAAAGACTCTGATGCTGGGAGGGATTGGGGGCAGGAGGAAAAGGGGATGACAGAGGATGAGATGGCTGGATGGCATCACTGACTCGATGGACGTGAGTTTGAGTGAACTCTAGGAGTTGGTGATGGACAGGGAGGCCTGGTGTCCTGCAGTTCATGGGGTCGCAAAGAGTCGGACACGACTGAGCGGTTGAACTGAACTGCAGGCCTCTCTCCTTGGCTTGCAGAGGACTACCTTCTTGCTGTGTCCCCACGTGGTCTTTTTTTTCCTGTACGCACGCATCCTTGGTGTCTTTCTGTGTGTCCACTTCCTCTTATAAGGACACCTTTCATTTTGGATCAGGGCCCACCTACTGGCCACATTTTTGCTTAATCACCTTTCTAAAGGACCTATCTCCAAATTCAGTCACATTCTGAGGTCCTAGGGGTTAGAGCTTTAACACATGAGTTTTTCTGGGAGAGGAACAATATGGCCCATAACAGATAGGAACATTTTTAAGTACTTTATAATGACCAAGGTGAAAACATTTATCTTTAGCCAAGCAAGAGCCAAGGATGGTTTGAGAAGATGAAGAAGTAAGTCCTTAAGTTTCTTCCTGACACCAGAGGTAACTATGCTTAAGCTTTTTCATTTTGGATGGTGAAAAGTCAAATAAACTAACTGGGATCCTTTTTACCATTGATGTATGAGACTGTTATACCCTGAGGTTAGTCAGGAGCTTACGACTTAAAAAACACGTGAAGCTTTGGCTTTTTAAGCGGTGAGTTTATGGATCTTTTTGCGTTTAGGCCTTGAATTCAGGGGGTATGCAGTGTGCACACACGCACATTCAGGCTTACGCATACGTTGGGGGTTGGTCATGGAGAAGGACGTGTCAAGATGAGCTTCCCTAGAATGAATGGAGGAAGAAAACTCTGGTCATGGGAATGCCTGGATGTCAAGGCTCCTCTGAAGGGTAATAGATGGAGTGGCAGTGGCCACTCATGGAGCTCAGGGCTTGCTGCCAGCTGTTGCATCTTCCGTGGGAGACACTGGGATGTAGAGTGCAAGGGCTAATGGAAGCGTCACTGCATGGATGGGGTTTCTGTCATCGTATAATGGCAATGTCCACGCTGAGACTTCTTGAGCAAGATTGTTCTTGTGTCTTTCCAGCTTATCATTTTTCCTGCCAGCCTCCTAGGTGGTTTTCAATGAAAACTTTCTATTTTATGTCCCTTATACTCTGCTTCATACAAATCACATCCACATTTCAGCATTTTTAAGGAAAAAGATGATAGTGCTTCTAAAATACTTATAACCATGCTCATTACATGGTTCTGTGGAGAGAAGAGAAACTGAGGGAGGGAAATTTCCCCTCAAAAGTCTCTCCCTGTGATATAGCCTGTAACCTTATACTGTATGCAACCCTATACAGACTCTAGTTACATAATTTTGGGTTAATTATTAGTTGAGTTATGATCCTTTGCAAAGGTTTTCCCGTAATTTTACTGTAAGCAAAGGAATTCCCAAATAAAATATAGTAATGCAATGAAAAGATGGCCTGGTTTTTCGTGCTGGTTTTGCAAGCAGTAGCCTGGTGACCATTAGCACCAAGTTGCTTCATCTCCCTCTGTCTCAGCATCTCATTTATAAAATGATGAAGATAGTATCTGCCAGCCTAATTAACAGTTGTAAGGATCAAGTGAAATAACATCAAGGAAAGTGCTTTATAAACTGTCAGGCACTATACAAATAGCAATGATCAATGCTGGTAGAGAATTGTGAAATTATGCTGGAGGCATTAGAAGCTTATAATAAATGCTTTTTACTTTTAAAAAATCTTGTCTATTTAAGCTAAACTAAGGTGTCTTTATTATAATTCAGTTCCTTCATATCCCAGTCTGAGCTTGAACTTGAAATGTTCAGAGATTCCTAGAACATAAATGATATACTGTGGAAACATATACTGACAAAGACTTTGCTTAAATTTTTTTTTTTAATAATTACTTTTTGGATTGTCTTTCACCTTATTTTAAGGAATAATTGTTCAACTGTGGTTTCTGGAGAACTTTTTGTAAGTTTTTGTATATATCTTTCCAAAGTACTATAAGCTTCCAAAAGGCAGGAATCTTTTATCTCTTCTGTTTTTGTCTCCCCAGCCATTGGTAAGCTCAGGGCCTGGCATTCAATAGAAGCTTGTGGAAGAAATTTGGAGTAGGAAAAGTTTCTTTTATTCACATTCAGGGTTTTCATGTTTGTGTTTCTAACATAATATTAGAGTTTAGCCCCTCCATGCTGTGCTCTTCACTTTTTAATCACTACTTATTTTGAAAATAAGTTTATATTGTGTTCCAGTGGATTAAGTCTTTTCTTTCAGTACTGTAGTTCCTGGGTAGAGTGTATTGATATTGTAATAACGCTGTTTCCAACAGTTCGGAAGTTTCATAATGATTCAGTTTCACTGTCTGAGTTGAATAGAGACGTAGTTTTCAAAAAGTGTTTGTTTATTTTTAATTGTGGTTTCAATCACATAACATTACATTTTCCATCTTAAACATTTTTAAAGTGTATAGCTCAGTAGCATTAGGTATATGCACATAGCTGTTCAATAGACCGCTAGAATGTTTTCATCTCGTAAAACTCAAATTCTATGCCTGTTAAACACTAGTTTTCCCTCCTTTTTACATTCTGTTTTTGTGATTTTGACTACTTCAGATACTTCATAGACAAACATTTTAAAAAAGATATATTGATACATTAGAATTTTTTTTTTTTTTTGGCCATACCATGAGGCATGTGGGATCTTAGTCTCCCAACCAGGTACTGAACCCGCATTCCCTGCAGTGGAAGCATGGAGTCTTAACCAGTGGCCTATCAGGAAGTCCTTGAACATTAGTTTTTATTTCTGCTTTTATTTATGTCAGTTAGAGTCATATATGAAATCTGGGTCATGTAATACTAAGTAACATTTTCATTTTGATTTCTACACAACCAAACCAGGTACTAATTTTATTTAAATCTGGGTCAGAAATTGTGCCTTGCTAAAGGAAAACAGTAAAACCGTGAGAGGGCCAAGGAAAACATTTTCTATAATTTGTAAAGCGGTAGATACTTCTCTGAATCAAGCTGGGTTTAAGTAAGAAAAGAAGCAATATATTTTTTAAAAGTGCTTGTTACTAAAGATTGACTTTAATTTTAAAACCCTTTCTTTTCTAAGATGATTGTGGAAACCGTGTCTTCACTTTTGTGGAGAAGAATGGTCTCCCTGCATTAGTGGTTCTAAAACTCAAGTGTGTATCAGAATCACTGGGAGAGCTTCTTGATCCAGAATGCTGGGCCAAAGCTCCAGAGCTGCTGACTCAGTAGGTTAAGAGAGATACTTGGGGATTTGTCTTGTTACCAAGTCTCCCGGTGA
Source organism: Bos mutus (assembly GCF_027580195.1). Lineage (NCBI taxonomy): Eukaryota > Metazoa > Chordata > Mammalia > Artiodactyla > Bovidae > Bos > Bos mutus. Next base: position 67,724,612 of record NC_091628.1, read on the forward strand.
TACTGATGATGCTCTGGACCCGGGGACCACACTTTGAGAACTATTGGTCTGGAGCAGAAGTTTCTAAGATACTTTTTAAAGTAGTTGGTCATGGTTTAGTCACTAAGTCACTTCTGACCCTTGCGACCTCATGGACTGTAGCCCGCCAGGCTCCTCTGTCCAGAGGATTTCCCAGACAAGAATACTGGAGTGGGTTGCCATTTCCTTCTCCAGGGGATCTTCCCAACTCAGGAACTGAATCCAGGTCACCTGTATTGCAGGTGGATTCATTACCGACTGAGCTATAGGTGCAGAGAGTTTTTTAAGACCTATCCAGTGGGCTTAGAAGTCATGTTTTTAGGGAGTCCTTGTTCCCTTTGCATGTGAAAAGCTCCTTGTAATACTGCCATGCAGTAGCCTCTTTAATCTGGTTTCCTTTATTTCCTAAAATTTCCTCAGTTCATTTGATTACAGAGCCATCTTTTAATTAACATCTAAACATCACCATTTTAGGGACACTCATATTCAGTTGTGTAACTTGAAAAGCACTTTTTAGAATAAAGAATGAGCAAAGTATAAGGTTTCAATGTGTGATTGAGAGTATAGGGTTATAAAATTCACCGTGAGGCAGGGCAGTGGGCTATTCATCTCTCTTTATCTTTAAAATGATTTAACTCTATTTCCTAGTGTAGAGAGGAGAAGAAAGAATTTGCTAAATCCAGTACTTTGTTTCTTTAGAGATCGTAAATAAAGGAAATAAAAAAACTTTGTTTCCTGTATTCCAATGTTTGAGGTTTGTAACAGAAAAGTTCTATCATTAATCGTATCTTAAATGAATTGTTTGATTATGATCTGTGGTCAATTTCACAATGATAGACACACACACAAATTGGCTGAATGTATGAATATTGAAGCAAATGCGTAGCCTGACTGGACGAATTGAGAGGCATGATGATACCTACTTGAGTCTGAAATGCACCAGGTGGCCTGTTTTGGAGGGTGGTGCTAAGTCAGGGATTATCCTGTGATTCACCTGAATGCGTCTTTTCACCCCTGTGTCTGGGGTGAGACTTCTTCACATGCTTATCATCCCCCAGAGTCCTCAGACTCTCAGGCAGAAGGATCAGAACAAAGCTCTGTCTCAAGGAAGTGTAAAGAAAGACGCCCACTTCCTGGTCCTGCTGCCAGGAACAGGCCTAGACCAATGTTAATTCCTTAGGTAAACTTAACATCACAGACATCCCATTCCTTGTATGCATGTGTGAATCTCCTGTCTGTGGGTTTATTTTTTAAACATTTTTTGTTGTTCTTTATCTGGGACAAAATAATGGAACTGGCCCAGGGCTCTAAGAATTCCTACAAAGACGCAAAATAAACAAAATGAATAGGGACACCTAACATGACATATTGGGTATCCCCCCCATGTTTCTCTTTTTGGAATTTACACATCCCACGTGGATGAATGGTGTACATGGGTAGGCACAAAATATATACTGAATTAAAATATATGTAATATATATGGGCTTCCCAGGTGGTGCTAGTGGTAAAGAAGCTGCGTGCCAATATAAGAGACATAAGAGATATGGATTTGATCCCTGGGTTGAGAAGTTCCTCTGGAGGAGGGCCGGGCAACCAACTCCAGTATTTTTGCCTGGAGAATCCCATGGACAGAGGAGCCTGGCAAGCTACAGTTATAGAGTTGCAAAGAGTCAGACATGACTGCAGTGACTTAGCATGCAGGCATGTAATATATGTAGTATTAATATTTTTATATTGTGCAGAATGTCTAACATGATATAACCCAATCATTACTGCCAACCAGGTGGGCTCTGTTTGGGAATGCCCAGCAAAGTGTGCTTTACACATGTGACTGAGCAAATTCTCTCAGACAGATGTTATGACCCTCATTTTAACATGTAAGGAGATCCAGAAAGACTGCATAACCTGTCCATGGTCAGAACAGGTTTTGAACCAGCATTTGGTCTCCAGATTCCACATCACATACCCACTTACTAGGTGGAAAGAAGGCCAGAATACAGAAGCCTAGCATGGGGCTTATCTGGAAAACAGATTGAAGTTTTGAAAGCAGAGAAAAGGTTCCTCTCTAGTTGAAAGGAATTACTATAATATATAAGAAACAACCCTAAATAATTAGTTGTAATAGCTCACTGTTAAATCTCACTGTACTAACTGCTGATGGTAATTTGTCAAGAAAGTGCTTTAAATGAAAAATCTTCAATATTCAGCTATTTTGAAACCACTGACTTAGAAAATTATGCTGTTCAGTATATAGACTACAAAAAGAAAAAAAAAAGATATGAACATTGAATTGAACTTATTCTGTATTTATTTGTTGATGCCGATGCCATCATGATACCTCTAAACTTTATAAAGGGCTTCCCTGATAGCTCAGTTGGTAAAGAATCCCTCTGCAATGCAGGAGACCCTGGTTCGATTCCTGGGTTGGGAAGATCCGCTGGAGAAGGGAAAAAGCTACTCACTGCAGTATTCTTGGTAACAAATGTGATTTTCTAAGTGGTTATCAATTCACCCAAGTGGCTAGCTTGCTTCTGTTGTTCAGTTGCCCCATCGCGTCTGACTTTGTAACCCCATGGACTGCAGCATGCCAGGCCTCCCTGTCCCTCACCATTTCCTACAAGTTACTTAAAGTTCACTTCATCCTTTGGAGACCAGCCTTTTTTGCTGCTCTCTTTTTCTCACCACAGAAAAAGGGGAAGCATCGACTATCATTTCTTGGGGACCCCAAGTGATTCTTCAGTCATCACTCCTCAAGGCAGCTCCCATGGGTTGGACAAAACGTTGAGCCTTTTGTATAGCAGTGACTCTAGAAAGTGGTTGGGGGAAGCCTGCCCGTGGAAAGAAAATGGAACAGTGTCAGTGGTCCATGTTCTGGCCTCACTGGGTCCCCAGTCTTCTCAGGTCCTCTAGGCTCTCCTGTTGTGTATGACTGTGGTCTTTTCCCCAGGTTTATACTTGCATTTGAAAATGCAAACAAATCAGTGGTTTTCATCTGATGTGATTGATTGTTCTTCAGGCATTAGCTTAGTCCACATCAGCTATTGAGCTCTCTTGCTCAGTGCAGTGGAACCAATTCTGAATTTCCTCTGTGACTTTCTTCACTTGCCTGGCAAGTGTAATGACAGTGTGGGATTAGAGTCTGTGGTTTCTCCTGGGTGGGGACTGGGTGGAAAGGTTAGAAAGGTGGGTTATATAGAGCCAATCTAGCCTTTCATTTTTATACGTTGATATATGTACAAATACAGTCACCCTGAGTGAAATAGAATTAACAGGAAGTGATAATATTTACTAGAAAGTTATTTTTGAATTGAGCCTTTACTCTGAACTTTTTATAACCTCTGATGGTGAAAGTTTAAGATACATTGTTTAATGGGATCAATGTTCAATAAAATGAAGAAATATTTTTAGATTGTTTTCTCTTAGGAGAATCAGATTTTTGAGGTTTTTTTTTTTTTTTCTTTTGAGGAAGCATGGAAGAAACAAAAGTCCCTACTCAGAATAGGCTTATCTGTTTCCCTTGAGCTAAGGAGATAAAGCTGTGAATTTTCTGTGAAAATCATCCTCAGCTTGGTGGAGAGGAAAGTTCTTAACTCAGGAGACTCTATCAGAACCATTTTGGGTGATTTTCAAACCAAAAGCATCATCTTCCATTGCCACATTCTGATAGCCCTCTGAGACCCTATAGAGAAAGGGGCTGGGATGTTCTATGAAAAATTCCTCTTATGGTTCTAATTCCCCATCCCGCCCATCTCAGCTGATCTAACTCATGGTTTAGAGTGAAAAAAGCTTCCAGTCAATTTTGTCTCTAGACTCTGTCCTTAAATATACTATATGCTGCTGCTGCTAAGTCGCTTTAGTCGTGTCCGACTCTGTGCGACCCCATAGATGCCAGCCCACCAGGCTCCCCCGTCCCTGGGATTCTCCAGGCAAAAACACTGGAGTGGATTGCCGTTTCCTTCTCCAATGCATGAAAGTGAAAAGTGAAAATGAAGTTGCTCAGTCGTGTCTGACTCCTAGCGACCCCATGGACTGCAGCCTACCAGGCTCCTCCGTCCACGGGATTTGCCAGGCAAGAGTACTGGAGTGGGTTGCCATTGCCTTCTCCTAAATATACTATATACTTATAGGTAAATATATCTATATGTACACTTAAATATTTGTATATACTGTTAATATACTTTATATGAATGAATGAATGAAAGAATGCATGCATGCCCAGTTGTGTCTGACTCTTGGGACCTTATGGACTGTAGCCCACCAGGTTCCTCTGTCCATGGGATTTCCCAGGCAAGAATACTGGAGTGGGTTGCCGTTTCCTTCTCCAGGGGAGCTTCCCTACCGTGGGACTGAACCTGTGTCTCCTGCATCTCCCGCATTGTGGACTCTACCACTTGAGCCATTGGGGAAACCCTAATATACTTTGTATATATGTATAGTACTTAATATAAGTATGTATTTGAACTTGAATATACTGACTAGGGAAATTAATTTTTGCTAGACAGAAGAAATAATTTTATTTTAAAATTATAGCATAGTTTAAACATTAAAATACTTTATGCAGAAAAATTACCTGCTGCCATTCCTGTATCTCTTTCCACAGAGACAATAGTTTTAATTTTTTTGGTAATTAACTTTAAAATTTTAGATGTTTTGAATTGATTGCCCACTATGGTGGAAGAGGCTTTGGTACTCTGTTTTTTTCTTAACTATATCTGTCTCTAGCCCCAAACTAGGAAGATTTTTTTGCTGTTACTGTTTTGTTTTGCTGATAGAAAATAAGCTAAAGTAGAGAGAACAGTGAGATTTTTGAGATTAAGGAAAACAAAATGTTAGGAAAGGTCACACTGGGTGGCCTCAATTTTTTCCAGAAAATAAAGGATGGGTTAATCTTCCAGGGGTGAGCTGCTGTCATCTGCTATCAGTAATTCATTACAGAGTTTGATAAATAGAAGCACTGATATAGACCAATGGAGAAGGAACAGTTGATACAAACAAATATGATGTGTGGTTTTGTTCAGAAGGATGGAATGTTAATTTTCATGATTTGCAGAGAACAAAAGAAAACAGTAAAAAGCTGGAAGGGAGAAGTCAGTAGTTTAATGCATGTGAGAAATAACGTGTGTGGTCTTTGTTCAGTTCCACTTGATCATGGGTAATTTCAAATGGTAGGTAATAAAGAACTTTCAGTTCAGTTCAGTTTAATCACTCAGTCGTGTCCGACTCCTTGCAACCCCATGGACTGCAGCACACCAGGCTTTCCTGTCCATCATCAACTCTAGGAGCTTACTCAAACTCATGTCCATTGAGTTGGTGATGCCATCCAACCATTCCATCCTGTTGTCCCCTTCTCCTTCCACCTTCAATCTTTCCTAGCATAAGGGTCTTTGCAAATGAGTCAGTTCTTCACATCAGGTGGCCAAAGTATTGGAGTTTCAGCTTCAGAATCAATCCTGCCAATGAATATTCAGGGCTGATTTCCTTTAGGATGGACTTGTTGGATCTCCTTGCTATCCAAGGGACTCTCAAGAGTCTTCTCCAGCACCATAGTTCAAAAGCATCAATTCTTCAGTGCTCAGCTTTCTTCACAGTCCAACTTTCACATCCATACATGACTCCTGGAAAAACCATAGCTTTGACTAGATGGACCTTTGTTGGCAAAGTAATGTCTCTGTTTTTTAATTTGATACTTGATATAACCAACCCAATGGACGTGGGTTTGTGCAAACTCAGGGAGAAAGTGGAGTGCTGCAGTTCATGGGGTCGGAAAGAGTTGGACACGACTTAGGGGCTGAACAATGTGTCTTCATGTCTCGGCTGGTGGCTTGGTGGTGAAGAACCCTGCCAATGCAGGAATCTCAGGATATGCATTGTTGAATCCCTGGGTTGGGAAGACCTTCTGGAGGAAGAAATGGCAACCCACTCCTTTATTCCTGCCAAGATAATCCCATGGACAGAGGAGCCTTGCGGACTATAGTCTCTGGGGTTGCAAAGATTTGGACACGACTGAGTGATTGAGCACAGCATAAAGTGAAGTCACTCAGTCTTGTCCGATTCTTTGCGACCCCATGGGCTGTAGCCTACCAGGCTCCTCTGCCCATGGGATTCTCCAGGCAATAGTCCTGGAGTGGATTGCCATTTCCTTCTCCAGGGGATCTTCCCAACCCAGGGATCAAACCTGGGTCTCCCGCATTGTAGACAGATGCTTTACCGTCTGAGCCACCAGGGAAGTATGTCTTCATATATTTGGATAAATATGACTGCTGCTATTACATTTACCCACTTTCTGATATTTCCTTTCATTTGATTAATATTTAATTGGTATCCCTAATGCCTATAACAAATTGGAGGAATTGGAGGAAGTCTATAGCTCAACAAATAGATTGCAGAAAGCCCACCTGCAATTTCAGATTCCTACAAAGTAGACAAAATCTCCAAAATGGATGATCAAGAATTGACAATTGTACACTGATGTTCATATTCTCTGAAGGTAATGCTTTTTGTGTTGAGTGTTTAGCTTACTAGCTTTGTGCATTTGAAATAACAAAGTTTAACTTCTTGCAGATGGCAAATTAAAACATATAGTTTAGTGCTTTTGTTAAGCAAGTAAGTCTGATTTTATGTTTAAAAGGGTATACTTTACAGCGGAAGAAAACAGCAAGACCGTTGAGTTTGAGTCACAGAGTAAGTCCCCCAGGGTATAGTCGCAATGCAGTTAGCAGTAATTTTAATTGGACACCCAAACTAAGCCAACCTCAAATCATGTGTATGTCTTACAAATAGGGTTTATTATGTCCTTTAAGTTCTTTTAGAGGCTTATGAAGATTTATACCAGTAGTTAGCTGCTTTGTCTGAGCTACAGAGAATATTTAATAGTTTTTATCAGGATTAATGAGCAGAAATGTCTCAACAAATGAAATTCTTTAGTATATTCATTGTAGTCATTTGACATTCTCTTTATTCACTGGCAGTAATGTTAGTAATAGGAGACACTTTTTGAAATATGGCCCTGTATTTCATATATTTGTCAGATTTCTAGTGAAATCATTATACAATGCATTTGTGTAATTAACACTTTTCTAACCTCAGATTTGTCTAAGAATCATGTAGTAAATGCATAAATCTCATGGCTATTTTAACATATAATGTAATAAAAACATTCACTCCATTTTACTAATAAATACTTGGCAAGTACCTCTTACACGCCAAGTGCTGGAGATGCAAGGCTGAGCAAAATTGAGCTTTGTGGAGCTTATGACATGGAGAAATAAAACACTAATGAAATGAATGTATGAGTATAAATTACAGTAATACTGTCCCAGAGAAGTAGAGGATGGTGCAGTGTCTTTACTGAGGAACATTGTCTGGTCTGGGAAGTGAGGAAAGACTTCCTTGTGAAAGTAAATGTCTGGACTCAGCTGAAGGTTTGAGTAGGTGTTTACTAAAGATGGAATAAGAGGAAACCTTCCAATGAAAAGAAATAGCAGCTTCTGAGGCTCTGAGGCCTCTTTAAGGAAATGAATGGATTCCAGGGATTGTACAGGGAGAGATTCAAGACCAGTGGGTCAGGTGAGTTATGTTAAGGATTCGGTCTTTATCTTTGGATAAGTACATGCTGATTGCAAAGAATTTTGTAACTGTTTTACAGAGAAGAAAATTAAGATCACTGATAATCCCATCACCCATAGCCTCTTAACCTTAATATTTTTTTTAAATTAAAATTTTATGTATCAATTATACTTCAGTAACCCTAGAAAAGAGTCAGACACGACTGAGTGACTGAACTGAACTGAACCCTAGAAAAAGTTTAAAAGTTATTGATTTGAAAAAAAAATTTCTTCCAGTTATTTATAGATAAAAATAAATATGTAAACATTGACTCTTCTTGAACTAGTTAAAGGAAAGACAATCCTTATTACTATGCTATATTACTAATATTTGGAATAGGAAATAATTTCATAAGCTAAGCAATGATATTTTTTGCATACTGTAGCCTTAGTTTGCAACTAAACTGTAAATCATGGTTCTGTTTATATCTTTAACATACTTTGGCTCAGATGGTAAAGCGTCTGCCTGCAATGTGGGAGACCCTGGTTCCCTGGGTCAGGAAGATCCCCTGGAGAAGGAAATGGCAACCCACCCAGTACTCTTGCCTGGAAAATTCCATGGACGGAGGAGCCTTGTAGACTACAGTGTATGGGTTCGCAAAGAGTTGGACACGACTGAGCGACTTCACTTCACTTCACTCTGTTGTTAGAAAATCAATATCTATAATTAGTTTTGCCATCAAAATTGAGAAATTATCTTCTGGGGGATGTGTATGTATGCATATAGATGAGGTGTGTATATATGTGTGCATGTTTGTGTGTGAACACAAACACAAGCGTGTTTGATGATAAATAGAGGAAAGTAGCAATAATGACATCCTTTAAAACCCTGATTAAAAAGTTGCAAAGCTTGGGTTGGTTCTTTGTAGGCCATGTAAAAAAGTGTGAAAATTACTACCTTTAAGGACATTTAAAAAATTGTTAAAGTATAGATACATCTCCTTTAGTATTATCAGTGTAAATGCATACTACATAAATCAAACCTATATGAGAAAGGTAAAAATGTTAGGAGACAACAGGTATATTTGAAGGTACCAAAAGTTGGCAGCTTGGAGAGGGCAGAAAGTTGTACACAGAAGACCCATCAGGGAAGCAGACATAGCCCTAAAAAACGGAGGTGTGGAACACAAAGGACATCTCAAGTCAGTGATTCTGTACACTCAGAGAGGCAGTCCCAGCACTGTCGGAGGTCCGACAAACTCAGAGGATATTGGAATCTTCTAAATCCTGGTCCTCAAGAGGCTGTTCATGATGCCAGTTACCGATATCTCTTGTAAATATTTTTTTCCCTCCCAAATTGGAGAAGGCTGGCCTTCCTTCCCTGCCTTCTGAGCACGTGGGTAGTGGTGGTGAAAGCCAGGTAATATTGATACTTTCTCTCACTTTCTCCCTCCCTGCCTCTTTACCTCCTTTCCTTCTTTCCTCCTTCCTAATACTTAGTGTTTAGTGATATAAAATAAGCTGAATTATAACTTAATAATATGATCTAGGTAATTAAAAAGTCACCATGAGAATGTAAAGTAATTCCATGAGGCTATTTTGGCCAAAAGGGAGCCAGTGACATAAAAGGCAGAGGCCTTTGCACCCCTTCGGGGGTGGGGGTTGGGGAGACTGGTTCAAGGTTGAGGCTGAACCTCCCAGAAAGCCTCCCTGTCTGGCATCTGTCCTCACCCAGCAAACTAGCCAGCAGCTCTTCCAGCTCCTTTCTCGCTTTTAAAAAAGCCAGTGTGTAAGGAAAGGCCTGGTCATTCATCTGTTACTGAGTATGAATCTTTTCATCTTGAAGAACATTATCATCACCTCAACATAATCTAAAGATATGACAGAGGAAATATGGAATTGAGTAATAATTAGGAATGTGGCACATGTTGCTTATATAAAACACATCAAACTATTTTTCAAATATTAAAAGGTGTAATCAAGTCTGCAACACATTTCAGTAATGATATTTCCTGTAACTTTTACCCATACGCATTATAAGGAAAATGATATCCATATGTTTGACTCACTTGCACAGTTCATTAAAGGGTATATTTAAAGGACCCTTTGATAATGCTTTGAAAGTTTCTTCTCATTTAAAAATAATACATTTTTAAGGATATGATTTTTTTTTAAAGTTTTCCTATAATTTGAATTTTGTTCAGATATCCCCTTGGGAAAAATTCTTCAGTGATGGCAAGTGAATACCATCATCATGATTTGGTCTTGAGCCATCTCTTGAATTTATTGCATTTTATTAAACTATCATTAAGTATCATCAATTTTGATTTTAAGTAAAATTTGCAGAAATGCCCTCCTTCATAAAATGCATCTTTAAATTATTTGGAATAAGCTGTTTGGTATCAGAGATTCTCATATGCCCATACTCTGAAGCTGCCAAGTAATACTACTTGTAAAATTGAAATAATTACAAAGGATAATTAGTAGAAACATATTCAAAATAAGACAGTCACATCATTTGAGCCTGATCCTTCTCAAAAAATATTGAGCAGGAAAACCTCTGTAGAAATCTGTGTACTCTCTCTTCATTTCAAGTGTGGATATTTTTAAGGCTGAAGTAATGTGATCAAATAAACTATGAACAGTATTCTGTATCAACTGTAATTTAACACATCTGTCCAGAGGAGTAGTGAATAATGAATTGCATTAATCAATCCAGATAAAAGAGATTTAATTAACATTAATATCTCCTCTAAATCTTAAAAAAAACTTTCTTTTTCATTTTGCTAATCAAGGGTTCTAATCTAGGGATTCTGTGAAGATGATGAAAGAATCTCTTTGGGACAGATTTTATTTCAGACATTTGAGGTATTTAGTATATGGATAACATGAAAAATTTCACTGGTTTTCCTAAAAAGGGCCTTCACAAAATTAAAAAAAAAATGTTAGTATTAACACTGTACAATGGCATTTACCTTAAGAATAGTCTTTTATAATAGCATCTGATATCACACAATTGTTTTATATGGATTAAAAATGTTTTGCTGAATTTTAAACAGTATGTATATGAAAAATGAAGAATAGACGATTTGACGTCTAATCTCCGTTTTCTGTAGGCTTTTCTTTTTTTCCTGTGCACAGAAGCTCAGCACTAAATACCTAGCCTGCTAAGGTGATCGATGGTTCTAGAGGTGATTTCCACAAAGTGTGGTTAAACCACCTGACGGACAAATGTTAATCTTCATACGGCCTGTATAGAATAGTCTGTAACCGCAAGCCAGTTATGCGGATGAAATAAGCAACAGAAGAGTTGTGTTGCTGAGGACACTAAAGTGAGAATCTGAACACGGCCTTCTGACTATTTGGACTTTCTCATTTTGGTCTAAAATGGAAAATAAAAAATGTCAAGGTTGGAGTGGTAGTCTTCCCAGAGAGCAATGTTATTATATGATTTTGCTCAGTAGATTTGTTTGTACTATGTTGAAACCCTAGTGTAATGAATATCAGTAGCTTTAATAATGCTCACAGCACATCTTCCATACAGAACAACAGGTGACAAGGGGAGGAGCCCTTGCCCGGGCAGCACAATGCTTGAGCCCCCTTCTATCCCAAGTCATTGAATCTTTCTTAACGTCAGTATTCCCGTTTGTAAAACGCAGTTAGTGATATCTACCTTGAAACTCAAACACTGTTTCAAAATATGAGGAAACATTGAAAGATACCATGAAGATATAAGAATGTCATGAAACTGATTATTTTTAATACACTGACAGCCAAAGGGTGAAATAAACAAATTTATAAGTATTTTTAGGAAGGTAATGATCCTTTTTTAGAAATAAAAATGATGTGCACTCTCTGAGTATAGTACATATGTATTTATACGCCTGAATTACTAACATCTGGATACAGATAAAAATCTGTATCCATGTATCCACTTACAGAGATAAAAACCTATATGTATAAGGAAAACTACACTCTGTTGATTAAACTTGTATGCAGAATCCTGCTTTTCAATTTAGGTGAGCAGATTCTATAAACACAGTTCAGGCAGATTTTATTTGGTACTTTCGAGCCATTTCAAATTGATGTGAATTCCAATCTATATAAAAGGATTTGTTTATGTGGACAGCTTTCATTGCTTTCAGGATCAAGAGGTGAGCAGCACAGTCTGAAAATAAATATTGAAGTTTCTTTTATGTTTTCTGAATCTGTCATTTTGGTTGGTCATGCAACACTGGTATTTCATGGAAAAAAATAGCACCTCTTTTGGAAGATATCATTTGGTGTCATGTGGACTCACAAAGAAACGTTGTCTATTTAGAAGCATCATCATTTGAAAGTGTTCTTAGCAAGAAGCTGACTCTAGTAGGGTTTCTGGAGTCAGTACGTGGGTTCCTTCATTTTTGTTTCATAGAGTTTGGTCTGGACTCTAAATGAAGTGGGGTGGTCAGTGTAACAGACTTGGCAATCATGCAGAACCCTTTGCCGATTTGATAAGATCCAGGTGCAAATTTGTTAAGTCATCTAAATGCTTCCCCCTAATAAGGAGTATTTCTATGTGACTTATTTTAAACCACAAAAATGAAAAGGGCAGGCAATGGCTGCTGGGTTGAAATCAAAGGAAAGTAACATAAATGAACAAGTGAATTGAGATATAATCTTGGTCACCCGGCACCATAAATTAAAAGCTATTTCCACAATCTGTCCAGGAGTTCAGAAATAATCTGCACTGTGCAACCATTAGTTGGTACATTCCTATTTTTCTTTTTAATGGTGAGGGGAAAAATGGAGACAATAAAGCTAGTAAATTGGTTCATTTTAGAGTAATCAAACAATTTGATTGAAATCTCAGTGATACTATCTCTGTGGCTACTCAGGAAATTGTTTACAAATAATGGTCTATGATTGTCTAATTTTCAAAGCAACATAGATTGGTAGAATATATTCCCACAACCCGTCGCTGGAATTATCATTGCCCAGTCTGACTAAATGCATTTTACACCAGACTTCTGTGCGTAGACATACTACCCACTGCTGTGAAAATTAGTATAACTTTGATGAGTCATTTGTTCCAACCTTCAACAGAAATAAAACTTCTGGGAACCACACTGAACTCATAACTTTATCCCCATACAGGATATGGTCTTAGATTTATAACTTAGCTGTGAAGAATCGGCTTACTTATGTAAACAAAATGTCTTTACAAAAAGTGTGAAGGTTTGCATAAGAGTAGTCTTTATTTTAAACCATGTACCCAGTAGCACGGTCATAATTATGGACGTATTGATTAATGTTCTGTGATGGTGATTTTTAAAATTCTTTATGCATGTTTTTTTGTGACCTGAAATACTAATTGTGGCCAACCACTTGAGTAAGGAAACCAATCAAAATTTTGAGAAAATTATTGAGAACTTTAACTCAATAGAATTTCAAATCTATTGAGAAAATTAATTAGGAACCACTATTTAAAATTAGATACATGATGGCTGATATGAATGCTAACAAAGTATTACATTGATATAGGTTGAAGCCAGTTAGGTTGACAATGGACTCAGGGATTATAAGCTTTTAGAGTCAAGAGTCTGGCAATTTCTGTTTTATCCATATATTGGTTGCCAGACCTCTGCCTTGGAAATCTGACCTGTGAGGTTGTTATCTGTGTCTTAGTGCTGACAGTATCAGTTGAGTGACCTACCATTGACTCTGCTTAGAAAATGCCATTGTCTATCATATGATATCAATTATATGTGGAATCTAGAAAAATGATACAGAACAGAAGTAGACTCACAGACATAGAAAAACTAACAGTTACTGAAGGGGAGAAGAGGGCGATGGATAAATTAGGAATTTGGATTAATACACTATTGTATGTAAAATAGGTAAACAATAAGATCCTATTATACAGCACATTGGAGAAGGAAATGGCAACCCACTCCAGTATTCTTGCCTGGAGAATCCCAGGGACGGCGGAGCCTGGTGGGCGTCTATGAGGTCACACAGAGTTGGACACGACTGAAGCGACTTAGCGTTCAGCACCGGAAACTATTTTAAGTATCTTGTCATAACCTATAATGGATAAGAATCTGAAAAGGTGTGTCTGTGTGTACAGTCAGTTTGCTGTACAACCTGAAACATTTTAAGTCAATTATACTTCAGTAAAAAATTTAAAAAAATACACCACTCTGTGGCAGAATCTAGATTTTGGTGGAGGTTTTGTGTGTGGCAATAGAAGATATAAAAACACCGTCTGTACTTTTTCCTCATTTTTGCTGTGAACCTAAAACTGCTCTAAAAATAAATGTTATTAATTTAAAAACTGTCATCATGTCTTGATTTCAATTTGGTTTTCTATATATAACCCTCAACAGACAATTCTTTGATTGGTTTCTTTACCCAAATGGTACCAATAGTACCATATATACTCAGTGAGTTTCTGAACAAAATATGTTAAGCTAAGTAAAACTGGGCCTTTCTAATTTTCATTCTACAGTTCAACCCAGTTGCTAGATAGTTCTGATTCTTGGAGTCTTAGGACAATTTCTTTGTTTTATATATTATATATTTTATATGTTATATGACTCCTTTATATTATACTTTACTTCTTTGTGATTAGGCTATGGGAAATTATACTCTTCATTACCTGAACATTTTAGTCTCCCTTGCATTTTATCAGTTCTGTCCAGCCACCATTTCATTTTTGGAGTATTGTCCCTATAGCAAAAATATTAAGAATGAACTTATTTTCCATAACTTACCTGTCAAGTTTACATTAGTATGAACAACACCCTAACATCTGTGTCACAAACAACATCAGTAAAATGTGGAATTGTATTTCCCATACAAAGAGATTTCATCTTGTGAAAGACAGTATGTTTTAGTTTATCTCCTGCCCAGCATTTGTTAGTAAGATACTGGAAAGAAAGGACAATGGTAATATTTTCAGGGTACCACAAAAAATACAAAAGTTAAAATGTTGCAAATATTAAATATTGTAATATACTTTTATTAGTTCAATTTAGGAATGCTAATCCTTAAATAGGACTTCCCTGGTGACTCAGATGTAACGTGGGTTTGATCTCTGGGTCAGTAGGATCCCTTGAAGAAAATAATGGGTACCCACTCCAGTATTCTTGCCTGGGAAATCCCATGGACAGAGGAGCCTGGAGGGCTACTGTCCATGGGGTTGCAAAGAGTTGAACATGACTGAATGACTCACACACACACACACACACACACACACACACACAAACACACACACACACACACAGTTCTTAAATATGACTGACAATACTTAGTGGTGATCACTAGGCTAGAAGGCAGTTTTGTTATTCTAAGGCACTCTGAAGCAAATTTGCCAATAGCTAACTATTAGTTTTATTGTATTTCTGAGTTTATTTTTTGGCTTGTTTGTTGGGGGAAAATGAAAATGGAGATGTCCTGTGCCCTAAAAATGATGCTCTCCAGTGGGTGGAGAGCATCCACCCGCGCATGTGAGGCATAACTTCTAGCTCACGTGAGCACTTCTACGAAGACTCATGATTTGGTGCCCTGCTCAAGGCGCAGCTCCTCTTTCATGGAAAGTCTTATCCAGAGAAAGATGCTTTTTGAGAGTTGAGGGGAGTGCCCACATTTTGAGAAAAGGAATAGCGTTTTTGAAAGGGACAAATATTTTTGAAGGAAAGATACTGAACAAAGTATAGTTTAGTAATATGTTAGAGTATGTAAGACAACCCACATAATGACATTTTTACAATAATATGATACTCGGAGAAATAGGCTCATAAATATTCATAGTCTTTCCAAGACATGATAGGTATTGCATACCTGTATACTTGGGCTTCCCTGGTGGCTCAGATGATAAACAATCTGCCTGCAATGCAGGACACCAGGTTTGCTCCCTGGGTTGAGAAGATCCTGGAGAAGGGAATGGCAACCACTCCAGTATTCTTGCCTGGAGAATTCCATGGACAGAGGAGCCTGGCAGGCTACAGTCCATGGGGTCACAAAGAGTCAGACACAACTGAGCGACTAATTCACACATATGCACACATACCTGTGTACTTGGGTCAAGCAGAGTAAACATACATAGAATAAATGATAAGTAATACAATGTATGCAGAGTGTACTGATGTGTCTATAATAGAAGTGAATCCCCACTTTTTGGACAGTTAATTTACTTTTAGTGATTAAAATGCATGGTTAATTTAAGTATATAATTACCATGGTGCTTCTACATTTAGCAAAATACTTAAATTTTTTAAATACCCATATTCATTTTGTATTAAATATATTGTATTTAAATCCTTAGCAGAGGTCTGTTTCTACAGTTCACCATAAACCAGAAGATACTCTAGAAAATAATGTGTACTGGGTTAATAAAGGCTTATTGCCTCACTGACAGGTGAGGCTGGCTAAAGACATATTGTTCTTGGCCTCTCTGTCTAGGTATTCGAAATGCTTAGCCTTTGTATCTCAATATTAGAAATACTTAGGAATTTAAAAAAAATCAATAATTATATCTCTTTATCTAACTTTTGAAAAATAACTTAATATATTATTTGGGAACCCTTTGGCAGTTCCAGTAAATGAAAATCCAGGAAAAAAATGTACCTTTATAGGAGAGGGTTTTTTTTTTTTTTCAGAAATAAATCTTGTATCTATATTTCTGAGTCAGAACTGTTACTTGAAGCTTCAGTATATTTTTAAGGGTGTGGAGTACTCAGACATAAAATCAGAGTTGAGGGCTTGAGTTTGAGTGGTCTTGAACTTGTCATTGATAAAAGTAATATAATTATTTGAGTAAGGAACATTACACACTCCATGGTTTATGTAATAGGAAAATGAAAGTGACAGTTGCTCAGTCTTGTCTGAATCTTTGTGACCCCATGGACAATAAAGTCCATGGAATTCTCCAGGCCAGAATACTGGAGTGGGTAGCCTTTCCCTTCTCCAGGGGATCTTCCCAACCCAGGGATTAAACCCAGGTCTTCAACATTGCACACATATTCTTTACCAGCTGAGTCACAAGTGAAGCCCATATATATATAATAGGGACCAGTATTATTTGTTGCATTGAGACACAATCATTCACACCGAGTAGCACACTATTCTTTTTCTTCTTTTGTTTTCCTTTTTTGTCTGTGTCTCCTATTATTTGTTACTTAGTTAATTAGCACGCATAGTTCTCATAACGTATTCACTCAGGAGTTGAGAATGTGAGTTTTTCAACTTCATTCCCCTCTGGATAGCTGACCTAGAAGTGAAGAGGAGACAAAAAGATTGTTCATTTCTTTTGCCATCTTGTTTCTGCCCCTCTCTGAAAAAGTCAGAGGTTCCCTAATAATGAACATTTCCCTTTTATACCACAAATGCCTTCTAGTATTTACCACTTAGAAAAATATCTAAGGAGGAGAATAAAATGATGTTTGCTGTTAACAAATTGAAAGAAAATAATTTTAACCATAAAATTAAATCAGTGAAACCAGTTTCAGTACAGGCCACTGTTTTTTTATGTTTGTGGGTAAAGGAGAGCAGTGTGGGATATGATTTCAGCTCTCATGGAAGCCTGGTGCTTAGTGGAGGAACAGATGCAAATAAAGTCAGAAAACATGAATATTTGAATGGAAGGTGATAACTAAAATGACTTCCATGTATTCTATATGAATTTTATTGAACGTGTGAGCTATTTTGGTCCACATGTCATAATGCTTAAGAATTTGGCTCCGGTGCCTGTGGTCAAGGTTAGACTCCCAGAACTGCCACTCTTGTCTGCTTGGCTAGATTGTTCTCTTGTGATGGTGAAAGCATGTGAAGCCCTTAGCACAGAGCCTGGCACAGAATAGGCCCTCATTGCATTTTCTCTATTAATTTTAGTTTGCAATTTCAGGCGGCTATTTTTAAGGGTGCTATACGCCAATGTCACTTGTAGAAAATTTGTAAAACCTAGCTTCATTTCTGGCACAATTACTTTTTTTAAAGTTATAAATTTTGTGTAATTAGTGGTATCAACCAGAAGAGATCAAGTACTGTTCTTCAGGGTCTCAATTAATCGTGTGAGCAGTGATTCTCCAAGCAGATATTGCATCATACATGTCCAACAGCCTCTTAAAGTATTCAGAATTAATAAAGCAGTGAAGACATTAATCAGGGATGGTATCTAGCTGATTTGCATAAATTAATTAACATCAACAGCTACACTGAGCTGCAGCATAGCCGCACCTGGGAAAACCATCATTCCCAATGAAATGAGGTAGTGAGCCTGCAGAGAGGAGAGGGATTCTATCTCCGAGTAAGCACCAAGGTCACCATTTACATAATGCCAGTGACAACGTGGAGCCAATTCATTATAATGCATAGCTCTAAAGCAGGGGCACAGCCAGGAAAGTGTAGTGATTGCAAAGCCTTTTAGTGATACCATTAATAACTCTTCAGGTGGTTATATTTTAGCAATGTATTGAGGTTCTGTGTCTTAGCGCTGTAATACTGAAAGTGAGTATTCATATTTATTTAGTTTTGCTTTATTATTTATAAACTCAGCAAGTTCTTTTTGTGAATTGAGGTATAAGAATAAGAGGGAGGGCAGCAGGGGAGAGAATATAGAGACCAACTCTTAGCTCCAAATTTCTAGAAAATCAGAGAAAATCTTTACTTGCTTACATTCTTATTTTCCATGTCAAGAGCTCAAACCCACATCTCTTGCATCTCCAGCACTGGCAGGCAAATTCTTTACCACTTGCGCCACCCAGGAAGTCCCTATGTCAAGATCAACCCTGTTCAGTTGGCAAACATTACCTTATTCTTTGGAGAAGGAAATGGCATCCCACTCCAGTGTTCTTGCCTGGAGAATCTCATGGACAGAGGAGCCTGGTAGGCTACAGATCATGGGGTCACAAAGAGTCGGACATGACTTAAGTGACTTAGCACACATGCAGCTTATTCTCAGCTTCACTCATTCATTCATTCACTAACCCAACAAATGTTACTGCAAGCCACACTAGCCAACTGTTACTGCCTTGGGTGGTGTGATGCAAAACTGAAGAGTCGTGATTTCAAAGAGCCCCGAGTCTGCAGTTTGGTGCTGTATGTAGACAAATATGGTTTTCCAGTAGTCATGTATGGATGTGAGAGTTGGACTATAAAGAAAGCTGAGTGCTGAAGAATTGATGCTTTTGAACTGTGGTGTTGGAGAAGACTCTTGAGAGTGCCTTGGACTGCAAGGAGATCCAACAAGTCTATTCTAAAGGAAATCAGTCCTGAATATTCATTGGAAGAACTGATGGTGAAGCTGAAACTCCAATACTTTGGCCACCTGATGCAAAGAACGGACTCATTGGAAAAAACCCTGATGCTGGGAAGGATTGAAGGTGGGAGAAGGGGATGACAGAGGATGAGATGGTTGGATGGCATCATTGATGCGATGGACATGAGTTTGAGTAAACTCTGGGAGTTGGTGATGGGTAGGGAGGTCTGGCGTGCTGCAGTCCATGGGGTCGCAAAGAGTCAGACACAACTGAGTGACTGAACTGAACTGTAGATAAATAATCACAGTTTACCAGTTTATATGCTACAGTGGTGATGGTTGGAAATGTGTCACTGGTCCTCTTGAAGGGACCTTGAGAAGGTTTCACAGAGAAAGCACAATCTGGAATGACTAGTATATGTCATTCTACAAAGAACTTTCTAGAGAGTGGAAACAACATGTTACTCTTCATAGTTTCTAGAGGTCTCTTTGTGACTTTGCTAAGCTGGGCTTGGTGTCCTTGTTGATATTAGTTAATTTATGCAGCTTGTATTGGTGAGGGATGAGGAAGGGCAAGAGGAAGCATAGAAGGGGGTATGTTGCCTCTTTCACAGCCTTGAATAAGTTGCACTCACTTCTCACTGGCAGAGCTGGAGAACTGACTTATTTAACCTTATTCCTGTCAGCTCCAGGGGTCATGACTTCTTAGGGCTCATGGATAGCTGGGAGATTGTTACAATAATGATTCCTCCTTCCCCAGCACAATTGCAGTCTTAGGGAGAAAAAGATCCCGAGACATGCCATGGCCAGTGAACATCCTTCTTTGGCCAGTTGGGATGGTTCTTCTAGCCACGTCCAAAACCAACTAGGATCTCCCTTGATGTCTACAGAGGGTAGCCATTTTTGGAGCATCACATTAATATTAGTCCTAATAGATTGTTCAGTTGACATGGTGACTAGAGCGAGCTTTCTAGGGTAATGAACAAGATAATCTTTGCAGTTTTAACATCCCTGCCAAGCTCCCTCTTATGAACTTGGTTTAGTCACACAAAAATAAAATAAAATTTATTCAGACTTCTGAAAAGAAGATCAAAATTAGGTCACTGTGTATTTTCCTCTGTCTATGAGTACAGAAAGTGTTAAGCAAAGTGTTATGAAGGCCTGTTTATAGATGGGAATGGGATGTGGGAATGCTTTCTTTTCTAGCTAATGGGATGTTACTATTTTAAGTATTAAATTCTAAAATGTGTGGGATCTGGTATGTTTCCTGCCTGAGATAGTGTGTATTAATTGACTTCAATCTTTTGGATTGTAAAAGTCTTTAATTTGTAGTGGTAAAGATGAAAAAGCACATGGTCCATCTATTTCTGGAATGCCATTCAAGTGATCTGGTTACCCTTTGACTCTATTTCCTTCTTCAGGGGACTTCCATATGGACTGGAGCCCATTTCTCAATCTCTTGATGTTCTTTAAGAATAACACTTCATATTCAGTGAGGATTTTCAATTAAGGTAAATGATGGGTTTTATATACAAAAAAGGACTTGCAAATATGGAGGAAATTATTGAAAGAGATTGCAGAATACACAATGCAAGAGGAGGTGTTTCTTGGGACTTATTCAGAGGAGAGAAAATACTACCATCAATAAAACTCTGTCATAGGACTTAAATCCAGGATATGACTAATGGTAATGGGGCTACGAAGCATTAGTCATTGCAACCAGTGTGAGACTTACAGAGAATTCCTGCTGGCATGTCTGATGGCAGTTGACAGTTGGGAGCCTCAACTTTAGGCACTCTTCTCGGCTTTCACAACACCCTTCTCACAACTCCTCTAGAAAATCTCTATAGAACCTTTCCCTTTTATCTGGTCTTGCTTTCTATGGCTTTTCTCTGGTGCAAAGAATCTCTGGCACCATCCTTAGACTTCTACATGGAGTTGAGTTTCCTGTAGTTTGGACTGTATTTTGGAGAATATAGGAACTTTAAAAGAATAATTCTGATACTTGTTAAAACAGCAAGACAGATTTTATTAGAGCTACGTGGTAGAGAGAGCCTTAGGTATAAAACTAAGCTCAACTCCAAGTACAGCAAAGACAGGTTATGAAGCTAATGGGCAGAGTGAGGGGGTTAGTGGATGGAAATTTACTAAGAAGAACTTGATTAGATATCAGGGATGGGTGGCAGATTTCTGCTACACTAAGCTCAGCAGGCCAAGGACAAGGCTACTGTAGAAGAGGCCTCGAAAGAAACTGGACTAAAGCTTGGTCAAGGAGTCTCTGGCATTCCAGAGAGGCTCTATTCTCTCTGTTTTGGCAACTTACCTTTGTGCTGGCTGAGAACTTCTCACCCCAGCTCTTCATTCCACTCTTAAGCCTCTATTTCTGATCTTGAGATCCTTGAAACCCACAATAGCATCAGTCCCAACTTCCTACTGAAGAGGATGGGGTTGAAGTAGACGATGGGGACCAGGATTTAGATAATTTACAGCAGTGGTCCTTAACATGTTCATTAGGAACATCTGGGGACACTTGAATGCAACCAGTCAACACATGCAAAACAATGAAACTCTATCTGGCTTCACAGAAGGCCAATGAAGTGTGAATCTCTGGAGCTGGGTCCAAGCATTGGTATTTCATGTCAAGCTTCTCTTGATTCTGATGAACAGCTTGGGCTGAGAACCAAACCCAGTCAGCATCTGATGGGAATCCCAGTTTGCTGTCATTTTGGAACCCTGACTGGTTATGTTAGAAAAGTTATGAGGAGAAACTGTCCCCAAATTAATGAGGACACTCTGTTAGATCACTTATTCCTTCTGGGCTTGGGGCTGCTGCTCTGCCAAGTAAAGTCTTAGTTTGTAAACCTATAGTTGACTGTAGCATTAATCACGTCCCTAAACTTCTAGAGGAGGGAGCAGAACATAAAATCCTGTATCTCATGTATATTGTAGGTCATGTGAGCTCATTGATGCATATCATTTAATTTAATCTTCATGACAATCTTGAGAGGCATGATTATTCTTCATTCATTATTATTGGAATTCTTAATTATTATCGGAAGGGTTAAGTGATTTCCTCAAGGTGAGAAAATTAGTGAGGGAGCTGACACCCTCTCTTCCTAATGTCCAAAGCCATGAAGATGAAGTATTAAGTCTCTTATTTCTTGTATATCATTTGATTCTAAATGAGTATGTCTTTTTTACATATTTCTTTTTTCTTCTTGTCATGTTATCTTACATTAGGGTCCACAGATGTGTTATGGATGACTTAACAACTTTATTTTTCTAAACTTTTTATATTGCATTTCGTATAGAAAAGCACTCCAGATTTGATTTTAGTTTTCTCATATTTCCTAAATGACTTTATCAAGCAATCTACTTTCCAGATTTGTTTTTATTTTTCTCATATTTTTCTAAATGTGCTTATCAAGCAATCAACTTTCTGCTTCTCATATGCACTGAACTATATTAGAAAATAAAATATTAAAACCAAAGAGCAGAAAGTAGAGATCACTAAAAGATTAAGATAGTCATAAATGTGCTCATTTCCTATATAAATGAATGGAAGGCTAGTATATTCAGTTCAAACGATGTTTATAATATTAATATAGGATTTATAGCAACCTTCATAGTACATAACAAACTAATGCAGGTGGGTATTGAACAGTCTCATTTCAATATAGAGTTACTGCATATCTCTATATGCAATATAAAAACCATATAGTCTTTATTTATAAAAAGCTGAAATGTAGAAACTAATGATCAAGAGTTCAGTATGTAATGAAAAGTGATGATGAAAGTAAATGCTGAATTTCAAAGGTTTTGCTATTACAGTGACCTACATTTTGGGGAGGTGGTTTCTGATGTTTATGAGTGGGAAAATTCTATTTATTAGCCAGTATATAATTAAAATAGGGCCAACTTGGTTTACTCATTGTTAAACTGGGCTTTGAATATATTCAGACAAATCTTTTATTTAACTGCTTGATGAATCTAATGACTTTTTTTGCAAAAGATTTCAGAGAGGAAAATGGAATATAATGACTCTAAATTTTAAGAGTAAAAGTAAACAGATTTAATACTTTACTGTAGGAAATGAAGTTGTTAAATATTTCATATAATTGATTGATCTAAGATTTCACTTCAAATGGGTCCTATCTCCAAGAGAATCATATGAAACTATCTGATAATTTAAAACAACTTCATTTACTTAACATTCTAGGGAAGCTAAATTCACTGAATCATGCGACTAAAAGGAATCTTGTCCAGTCATTTTGTCTATCCATCTTTTTGAAGTTGTACATCAAAAGCATGCCATACGTTTGAGAGGTTATTATTTGTGATCCAATAGGACTGGGTTCTTAATACATTTTCTACAGTGCATATTTGTTTTTCTTTTTAAATATGATGCTCTCTACCAGAATTGAAGTTTGAAAAGGGCAGGGAGCATGAGCATGTTCTATCTTTGCATCCTTAGTGCTTATACTGGAGCTTAGAAGAGCAATAAATGAAATTGAGAAGATCAGTGGAGCTTAGAAACTCAGTAAATCCTTTTGAATTTTGATTTCTCTTTTAAAATATTGCCAGTGAAAGAGGTCTTCTAGCTTCCCTTGGTAATCAGTTGTAGAATTTTGCCTATTGTGTGGTGGTCACGTGTGGTTTAGTCGCTAAGTCGTGTTTGACTCTGTGACCCCATGGACTATAGCCCACCAGGCTCCCCGCTCCATGGGATTTCCCAGGCAAGAATACTGGAGTGGGTTGCCATTTCTTTCCTCAAAAGTTTACTTATATTTAACCTAACTGTTTATTCTGGATTGCAGAAAAAGAAATATTTGACATTCAGTTTTTAACAGCATGTTATACATATGGTAGTGTGAAAGTGTTAGCTGCTCAGTCGTGTCCATCTCTTTGCAACACCATGGATTGTAGACCCCCAGGCTCCAGTCAAGACCCCATGGAATTCTCCAGGCAAGAATACTGGGAAGGATAGACATTCCCTTCTCTAGGGGATCTTCCCAACCCAGGGATCAAACCTGGGTCTCCTGCATTGCATGCAGATTCTTTACCGTTTGAGCCACCAGGGAAGCCCCTATATGGCAATAGTGAAAGTGTAATTCATGGTGTGGGTGGAGTTATAGTCATATGTTTGCCTAACCACTTAAATCTTCCTTACATGAGTGATCATGTTCTCTCATTGTTATTTCACAATTATACATTAATATATCATTGTCTGCCTCTTCAAATAATTCAGATTTTATGATGAATCAAATGGGAAGTGGGATGAAATTATCCTTGCTTATTAATCTTAACCATATAGGAAGTTTAGGAAGTGGTTATTAGAGTACAAGGGGAAAAGTTAAAAATATTCAGATTACTTTAAAAATTGTCATTAAATAAAGATGCTAATTATAAATCATTCATAATTGTGCGTGAAGGGAGACATAGGTGAAGTGTGAAGGGCTCTTTCTATTAGCTCTATTGTGTTAACCCAGGAGAGTTTATGATTATGTATATGATTGAGGATGGTTTTAGGAATCATTATACAAATGTTATAAAAACCAAACTTAACTTCTAGTCAATTATGAAGAATCCTGAGGCTTTGGTATCATAAAATTTTATAATAATGCTTATTTTAATCTGGAAATGTTATTGTTAGACAAAAAGTTGCTTCAGAGCCTAACTTACTCTTTTGTGTCCACAGGGACTAAGAAGTAGTTGGTTCATAATAAATCCTCTGATCCTGGTAGAAATGATTAAACCAAATTTAAATAAATGGATCTATAACTATATATAATTTTTCTTTTGGCCACCTCACAGGGCGTATGGTATCTTAGCTCCTGACCAGAGGTCGGAACTATGCCTCTCACAGTGGAAGTACAGAATCTTAACCAGTGTACTTCCAGAGTAATTCCCAACTGGCTCAGATGGTAAAGAATCTGCCTGCAATGCAGGACATCTGGGTTCGATCCATCCCTGGGTTGGGAAGATCCCTTGGAGGAGGCCATGGGAACCCACTGCAGTATTCTTACCTGGAGAATCCCATGGACAGAGGAGCATGGTGGGCTACAGTCCATGAGGTTGCAAAGAGTCGGACATGACTGAGTGGCTCAGCACAGCATGTATATAATTAAATTTCTGAAACTTTGATATAGCTAAATAAGACAACCCTATAATTTTGATTTATAATTTTAATGTTTCTATATGATATATGATTAAGAAATGTAAACAGCAAATTCCAATAGTATTCTTTAGGTTCAGTAAATACTATGTTTTAGATGCAGTTTGTTTCCACTGAGAATATGGATGACCATTGAATAGTTATCATCTTAAACATTTCCCTGTGAGATTGCTGGTTCATTCATTTAATCAGTCATCCTGTGTTTAATGAGCATTTACTGAGTAGGTACTATTGTGCGTGCTTGCTTGCTCAGTCACTCAGTCACGTCTGACTCTGCGACCCCATGGACTGTAACCTACCAGGTTCCTCTGTCCATGGCATTCTCCAGGCAAGAATACCGCAGTTGGTTGCCATTTCCTCCTTCAGGGGAATCTTCCTGATGCAGAGATTGAACCCATATCTCCTGCATTGGCAGGTGACTCTTTACCAGCTGGCCATATTGTGAGCCAAATACTAAACTGTAACACTGGGTAGATTCAGATATTTTCCTCCCTTCAAAGAGGTATTAATTTTTTTCAGAAGACTATACAGATTATACATAAATAATTTTTATTTTAAATATGAACAATGTGTTTTCCCCAAAATATTTAAAGGGTCTGAATGGTGTAGATTGTGACTTAAAAAAAAAATCATAGAGCCAATATTTGAATATGTAACAATCTGTTTTCCATAAAGAATGACTTTAAAAATAGCCATTTCAGCATTAGACTTGAAATATAAACATAAGGATAATTCATGGTATTGCTAATATTTTGGTTGGTATGAATATACCCCTTCATGCTTGTTCTTATTTTTAGATGACTGATTCTAATAAGATTACATATATCAAATCACTTTGAAACCACTCTGTTAATGTATTATAGTGTGCAATATGATATATTTATATATGCATTTTCTTAAATTAATGAAGCCTTTAATTTAATAATATGACATATTTTAAACTATAATTGGTATAAGCAATTTATAAAGTATATATGCTTTAGTGTAAGCATCTAGAAAATATATCACTTGGGAAAATATATAGGAATATAATAAGCTATAATTATTTTCATGATGCCATAATTTTGGTGTTTTAACTTTTAAAATAAATATCGGAGGAAAAAGCCTTGAATGGTGAGACAGTCATGTGGGAATATTATTTATTATTAATGCTACTGTTCCTTGGTGGTTCTTCTCTGAGTGCTGTAGACACAGTAATCACAGGTCCGGTTTTGCCTGGGACAGTCCTGGTTTATACGTGTGGTACCAGGTAATTCACTAAAACTGAGCTTCTGCTTGCACTGTCAGAGTGACCTGATTTGGCTGGTGAATGATTAAAGTCTCTGCAATCATAGGGTACGTTTTAAGAAGGGTTCTGTGTGAACTCGCTGTGCAAGCTGACAACTCCACTCTAGATTCCTTTGGAGTCTGACTGGACCAGTTGCCATGGTGAGTGCGTATTTCACAATCTCAGGGAGTCACAGGTGCCCCAGTCCCCACTTCCGTTTTCCTTGTGAATGGTCATCCAGACTTGGCTTGGACACCATCTGTCACCAACTGGAAATGATCACCTCCCTCTGCTTCTGAGTGGCTCAGCTGGTAAAGAATCCACCTGCAACGTAGGAGACCTGGGTTTGATCCCTGGGTTGGACGATCCCCTGGACAAGGGAACAGCTACCCACTCCACTATTCTGGCCTGGAGAATTCCATGGACTGTATAGGCCATGGGGTTGCAAAGTGCTGGACACGGCTGAGCGCTTTTCAATTTCTGCTTCTGAACTGACCCTTGAATGCTCAGGATGGAGGTGCAGCTGCAGAAACCATGTAAACACCGCTGCAGCTAATTGTCCTTTCACTGAAGGAACTCCTCCAGGCCTCATATTCTTTCCACCTACTTCCTTCTGCATCCATTTCCCTCCGCTTTGGTTTGACTTCCCTTTATCCTTGAAGAATCTGCGGATAAAGGTCTGTCTCAACAGGATGGGTGTAGAATTCAGGGTTTTCCGGAGAGACAACATATTGATATAGATAAATAGATACATAGATACCAAGAGAGGATTCATTATAGGAATTGGCTCAGGTGCTTATGGAGACTGAGAAGTCCCACAGTATACCATCTGCAAACTGGGGCCCCAGGAAAGCCAGTGATTTAACCTAGTCCAAATCTGAAGGCATTAGAACCAGGGGTCTGCGTTTTAGTGCCTGAGTCTGAACGCTGAGAACCAGGAGCTTGGGATGTCCCAGGGAAGGGGAAGATGGGTGTCTCAGGGCATCTGCCCTTTCTCAGCCTTCTTGTTCTAGTCACATCCTTAAGATTTGGATGCTACCCACCAGCCCTGGGGAAGGTGGATCTCTTTCTCAGTGGAAAAAGAGAGCTTCAAATGCTGATCTTCTTCAGAAACACCCTCATAGATATACCCAGAAATAGTGTTTTACCAGCGATCTGGGAGTCCCTTAGCCCAATCATGTTGACGTATAAGATTAGCCAACATAATGGGCAAAACCAGGGTTGCTCACAAGGGTGCTTTGGAAACATGACATATCTGCGTCACAGCAGTGGAGTGCTTGCCACTGCTTGCAGTGGGTGGGGACTAGATCTTGACTTCTTGCAAGACTTTCAAGTATCCTTGAAGACATTCCGGTCAATGAAAAACCTGTGTAAAATATTCTGAGTTTGGAAACTAACTCTATGTTAAAAAATTATTTTATCAGTGTTTTATTATACAGTGAACTTTTCAGAAATACAGCCACCATGTAAATTGAGAAAAGGCTATACTTTATTGTGTTCCATATTTTACCAAGCATTATTCATTATTGTAAAAAAATCACACAACTGATGGCTAAACTGCTGTTAGTACTGAAATAACTCATGTGACACGTTTTGTTCATTGGCAGTTGCAGTTGTCTTTTCATTATGTTAATGGTCTTTTTGTGAAGTCTAACCTCAGCATTGCATACCGAACTACTATTATTTTATTGCAAATAATTTTTACAAACTGCAAAATCCTTTTGTATTATAGTTAGAACATTTTGCTGATTAAAAAAATATTTGAGTAGGTAGGTTATATGGTCTATGAGTTTCATTTCTGGTATGAAAAAGAATTGTTCTGTCCCAGAGAATTAAGCCCCATGGTATCCTAACTGTCATAGGAATTCAGATAACACCTTAACCATGGCCCTGAAGCCTAGGCCTCCAGGATCAGATAGGGTGGGGCAATGTCAGCTGACCCTGGCTGTTTCTATGGAGGAAATTCTGACACCCTTTCTATCTCCGGTCTGAAGATATAGCTCTGATATAGATCTAGCTCCGGAAGCTCTGATTTTCAGATAACTTCTCTTGCAGGGAACGAAATTTGGCTAATTGCATCTTCTACCCATTCATTTTACACTTTCCCCACAGGAACATGCAGAAGAAACCCTTTCTTTTCATGGATGATCCTTTGGATATTTGAATATAGCGACATTGAATGTCTTCTACCAATCTTCCTTTGAATGTTTTCAAGGCTCCAGAACATCTTCAGTCATGGAGGGAGACCATGTTTTTAGATACAGGACAGCATATTTCTGTTATTTCAAGCAA
Organism: Bos mutus; assembly: GCF_027580195.1. Lineage (NCBI taxonomy): Eukaryota > Metazoa > Chordata > Mammalia > Artiodactyla > Bovidae > Bos > Bos mutus. Next base: position 67,753,147 of record NC_091628.1, read on the forward strand.
AGACAGCACCACTTACGTATTTATTTTTTCTGGCAGTACCATCATAGTGTTGACAAGCACTCTTATTGAAATCAGCTACGTCCTTCTAAGTCTATAATTACTTTGGCTAAGCTATGCTTCCTTCACATGTTGTATGGTTAACTTATGATGCTTAGAACTTCATGAAAACTTGTAGAGATTAGTCTCTTTGTAAACAAATGATGAGTTAATTAGAAGAAGATGCAATTTTGACCCATACAAAGTGCTCACAGTCTAACCCAGAAGGCTAACAAAGTGAAGGTGGAAATTGTGACAGGGTCCAAATCTAAATCTAACTTGTGAATCAGGAACAATGAAAAAACCCACCCTTCTAAAATTCTCACCTGTATCAGGTAACCATTGAGGGTTCAGGGACAGGAGGGTTTCTGGGATAGTCAGAAGAATGATTTTTAGCCTGTGATCTGGGGTAAAAAGAAAGATAAGGAGAAAAAGAGTCCCCTCATAGCCTGCTGGAAGGGTTACATGCGCTGCTTTTCAGTAGTAGGTGAGTAATAAAAAATTCATTCAGAAAGTTACTGCAGCTTTGAAGACACCTAAGTATCCTAATTAGATAGTCATTTCACATCTATCTCATGTGAAATTGGCAGTACTTCAGAAAGCATTACAAAACCAGATAGCTTCCCTGTTTTTTTTTTTTTTTTTATCGTTTCTTGAAAATAATCATTTCCCCCTTCTGGTAGATTTCAGTTCTTTTCTCTTGTTGAAACTGACTTTTTTATGTTTGTCACTTTTCAGCATATTTCCTCATTATTTGTTTGTATCAAAGTGTCAATAAATTCTGAGAATGGGGTGTATTCCCATTCCTGTTTATACTGTATATGGCCAAAAGTTCTGACCTCTCAGGTCAATTTCCTTTTGTATTGTGAGTTACATAAGTCTATTATTTCCTATTTTGAGAGTTTAACTGTTTAAGCAAGAAAGACTGAAACTGATTGTCAGTGGCTTATATTATATTACCATTGTTATTATTATTTTACAGGCCTACAGCTTATTCAGTTTCCTGCTTTCTTTTTCTTTTTTACACTTTTCATTTCATAGGACCTAGTGATTGCTTTGACAAGCCCTCAGCATTCTTCCATCATTAGATATCAATTTCCTTCTCTAATTGGATAACCTGCTTTAAGTTCTTAAGTCAGTATCCCTAAACTGAGCCGTTTATTAAAGAGGTGTGCCTGTGAGTAGCATGGTCAATTAAATTAAGGATAATTTATTTCATTGAGCACCTTGAAATCTTTAGCTACTTCTGCATACTGCAGGAACTCTGTAGTTGTTCCACATGCTGGCGTGTGACTTTGTCTTCTCTAAAATCTACTGTACCCAAGTAGATTTACCATGCCAGGAGATGGTTTAATGTAATTTTAATGATATCCTCTTTGGCACTATAAACTGTACTGAAAGTCATCTTTGCCATGCAATTAATAATGTAATTTAGTCTATGATGATATTAGGTGATAATGAAAGCAGATATTAGAGACATAACCATTTTCATATTTAATAGAGAAGCAATGTGTTCTAGGTAATGAAGTTAGGAAGCTAACATGCCATGTCAGTAGACGTTAATTCTGTTTTAGAGATTCCTTTTTGGATCTAAGTAAATATGATTCCAAAATGGCCATATACTTCGCTGTTAGAAGTTTTGACATCATAGCATCTAGGATCATTTATTTGACACAACCCCAAAATAAAACCCATCAAAACCAAACACAAACAGAAATGAAGAACCAATAAAACCGTTGAGGCTTGAAACCCAGAAAGTAGTGTTTCTTTTCCTTGGATAAGTAAAACCAATCCATTATTTGAACATCAGATAGCTAGCAATGTTGGTATACTTTCTTTTGAAATAAGGTGGGAACATTTTTCATCAGTTTCTCAGCCTTTATGTTGGAACGTGAGAGATCACTTTAAAGTGTGACCACAACATAAAGCACTTGAGGTGACCAACAGGATGACTTTCAGCCCTTTTGTGCTTTTTAAAAAATGTACTGAATAATTAATATGTCAAGGCGCTGCAATGTGAATAGAGGAGTTTCTCGTCTACTCCAACATAACCAATGTAAATAATTTCTTGTGTTCACCCTCTATATATTTTCTATTCTTATACAAACATACATATAGTAGAATTTTATCCTTTAAGAATTATATAAATGAGGTGATACCACATATGTAATTCTCCAGCTTGCTTTCTCACAAGCATGTTTACACTGAGAAGTTCTCTGTGTTGTTACAGACTTCATTTTTTTTAATGGATTCCCAATTTCACATTGTAGGTATGAATCCCCTGCTTAATTTAGATTGTTCTGGATTGTTTTACTATTTGTAAGTTTGATGCATTTACATGAAGCAAAACCATCCCCTGAGTTTGAGCTGTCAGGAGAACTCTATTCTAGTTTTCCTTGTTCTAAAATGTGTCTTTTTATCTTCAGTTCTGTTCTTTCTTTATTTTGGCCAAGGAGCACAACATGTGGGATCTTAGTTCCCTAACTAGGGATTGAACCCATGCCCCTTGCAGTGGAAGTTCGGAGTCTTAACCACTGATCTACCAGGGAAATCCCTTGTCTTCAGATCTTAAGTCAGCCGAGATAACTTGAAGACAAGATGAATTGCATAGAATCAAAGTGACCAAATTGATGAAGTGCATTAACCTGCCTTTCTAACCCTGAACATAGAGGATAGCAGTTCAAGAGTCTGAGGGTTGAAACATGCTTGCGTTGAGGATTCAGAATAGACGACTAGGCTTGGGATGTAAGCTTAGTATCTTACAGTCCCCACAATGCATTCTTGTGTTTTTCCTGACCCACTATGTACAGTAGAAGCGTTTAATTTAGGTTATCAGTTTTGCCTTTGATATTCAAATTGGACTGCAATTCAGTAGGCCTTGGTTCTTTTGTACCTCTGTGCTAAGTTGCTTCAGTCGTCTCGGACTCTGCAACCCCTGGACTGTAGTCTGCCAGGCTCCTTTGTCCATGTGATTCTCTAGACAGGAATATGGGAGTGGGTTGCCATGCACTCCTCAAGGAGATCTTCCTGACCCTGGGATGGAACCTGCATCTCTTCCTTCTCCTGAATCGACAGGCAGGTTCTTTACCACTAGTGCCACCTGGGAAGCCCACCTGCCAATGCAGGAAATGCAAGACAAGTGGGCTTTGATCCCTGGATCAGGAAGATCCCCTGAAGGAGGGCATGGCAACCCACTCCAGTATTCTTGCCAGGAAAATTTCCTGGACAGAGGAGCCTGGCGGCCTACAGTCCATGGGGTCGCACAGAGTCAGATGTGACTGTGGACACACACAGGCTGGGTGTTAAGCTGGATGGGCATGACTGCATTGGATACTGCAAGGCTGCGGAGTGCAAGGAAGACCTCTGGACCTCATTAGATAGGAAACAAGGAGGGAGCGGTGTGTACGGAGAAATGAGAAAGCTGTCATGATGCTGTGCAGGAAATCAGGTCATATAAAAAGGTTATCTGGGAATAGACTGTGAACCCAAAGGGTCACATGGCTAACCAAAGGATCATATGGCTAAACATTTTGAGGGGATAACCTGGTCTGAGGTTGATGGGAACCTAGACTCATGTGTAGTGACGGTACAAAAAAGACAAGGAAGAGTTTGAGAACATTGAAACTAAAAGTTGAAAGCCAGCCTACTGTTAGTTCTGCTGAATGATTAAGGTACTTTCATTTCCTGATTATTTTGAGGGAGTAGTGAGAGGGAGGGGACTTCTTTATCCAATATTTATGTCCTTTAAAAAAACTCACTAAAATATTTAATGTTTTAATATCCAACTTTTAAAATATAACTTTAATATTATACTTATTTAAAATGATAAATGTAATTATGGGCTTCCCTGGTGGCACTAGTGGTAAAAAAACCCGCCTGCCAATGCAAGAGGTGTAAGAGACAGGGGTTGCATCCCTAGGTTGGGAAGATCCCTTGGAGAAGGGCATGGCAACCCACTCCAGTATTCTTGCCTAGAGAATCCCATGGGGAGAGGAGCCTGTTGGGCTATAGTCCATAGGGTCGCACAGAGCCGGACAGGGCTGAAGTGACTTAGCATGCGTGCCTGGTGGCTCAGATGGTAAAGAAACTGCCTGTGATGCAGGAGACCTGGTTTTGATCCGTGGGTCAGGAAAGTTCCCTGAAGAAGGGAATGACAACCTATTCCAGGATTCTTGCCTGAAAAATTCCATGGACAGAGGAACCTGGTGAGCTGCAGTCCATGGGATCCAAAGAGTTGGACATGACAGAGCAACTAACACTTTCACTTTCTTTCAAATGTAATTAAATACCTTTAATACTGTCATTTTTTTCTTGCATCAAATTGTGGAGAAATTGTCTTTAAGTATCGTTCTATTTTCTAGGGAAATGATAAAATGTATTCTTGGAAGAGACTAGGTATATAAAATGCCCTTATTGAATGTAATTGCAATTATATTCATTATTGATTTTGCTTTTAAAATTGGTACATTATTAGCTATTACAAATTATAATTATTACCAATGAATAGATAAGGCTGACCTATTCAGTTAGTTAATTAGTAATTAACTATATTTCTTCAGAAACATTTGAGAAGCCCTAATATTTCCCTGATCTCAAAAGTCTGCTGATCAGGTGTTTCAGGAGGTTGTTCTTTAAGCACTAAGTTGTGTCCTATTCTTTTGGGACCCCATGGACTGTAGCCTACTAGACTCCTTCATTCATGGGATTTCCCAGACAAGAATACTGGAGTGGGTTGCCTTTTCCTCCCCCAGGGGATCTTCCTGACCCAGGGATTGAACCTGAGTCTCCTGTGTTTCCTGTATTGGCAGATGGATTCTTTACCACTGAGCCACCTGGGAAGCCCTGTTGCCAGGAGGACATATAAATTAATAATAGAATGGAACCCCATGGATGGAGGAGCCTGGTGGGCTACAGTCCATGGGGTCGCTAAGAGTCGGACATGACTGAGCGACTTCACTTTCACTTTTCCCTTTCATGCATTGGAGAAGGAAATGGCAACCCACTCCAGTGTTCTTGCCTGGAGAATCCCAGGGACGGGGGAGCCTGGTGGGCTGCCATCTATGGGGTCGCACAGAGTTGGACATGACTGACTCGACTTAGCAGCAGCAGCAGGAGTTCAGTTAGGGATGGTGTAAAAAACATGCTCTAGGCATTGAAGGAAAGAACCAGCTAGACTATATCTATACTCTAAACCACTGTCTTCATTGGAAAACTGTAACTTTTAAACCAGGTTATTTCTTTAACAATCAGGAAATAATAATTAAAATGAAAAACTGTCATTTTATCCCTTATTACGTGCTACACACATTTCTTGAACATCTCTTTCAGACTGGCATTCTACTAAAATGTTTTACCTTGTTCTCTCAGACTTACAAGCATTTCCCCAAAAGCAGTAACTCAGAATCTTACGATATTTTTCAGAACTCATAGCTTAAATGTTTGTTGCATTGCTCAGCATATACTTTAATGCACTTGGCTCTTCTGAGAAGGTGTCATATACCTTTTTTTTCATTTGAGTTCTACAGCTTATCCACTAAAATGCTAAAACTCTCATTATCTGATCTACATTTTAGGAGCAAGCTATCTTAGTACTTTGAGCCACTCTCATTAGCAAGTCAATTTCAACAGCACTTCCAAGTGTGTAGACCTGTATTATAAACGTGAGGGGAGGTTTAGAAATGTAATGGGAGAGGTGGTCCCTGTTTTATCCTTTATGTTGCTAAAAATTGGCTGACTTTTAATATCTTCATGAAACGAATGGTTTGTATGTGGTCCTGCATTAAGAAATCAAATTCAGATTTTAACAGTTCTTTTTTTAAAGCATTTTTTTTCCATTAAAAGAATCAGAATTTGCACATACCAAGTCATATAATACTGCCTTAGTATTCAGTCTATTTAAAACTGTTTGATAAGCTCATTGGCTATCTTGATGTTTTCTGAACAGAAAAAGGAAAAAAAATGACAATTTCTATCAGTAGAAGTTTTGGGAAAATTGTGCTTTGATTAGCTGGATACCCTCTATGCGTCTCTGTATGCTGGTCAGGGTTGTCTTAACTTTTTTGATAACTAGCCTGTACTTTGAACTCTCATAGGAAGTCTGTGATCAATGGAAACCTCACACACCTCCTTTGGTCATCCTGAGCCCTCAATTTTCATGAGAGACATGCTTTTCTGTTTTTGTTTGTTTTCTTTCTCTCTTCTTTTTTCTCGAGTTGAATTTATGACAGCTTTTAATTTGGAGGAAAGGAAATGTCTGTGGCATCAGTGCTGACCCTCTATGCCTCTACATTTACTCTTTTTTTTTTTTTATTGATTTTAACAAAAACTGATGGGATTGTGGTGAATTCTCAATTGATTTTGTTAAAATTTCCAGCAGAGAGTGCAATGCATGGAGGGGACTCGAACCTTGATTGAAATCCAACTTCAGATATTTTTTTTCTTGTTCTAAAGTCAGTCTTTTTTCATTTTGGACTTTCCTCTGGCTGTTATTGTACTATGATAAGCCCCGCCACTGTTTCAGCGCACAGACTGAGATTTCTTTATGATGGTGTGGAGAAGGCGGGAGGAATGATAAATGGCCAGAAAACCACCGACTCAATGCTTTCTGTCATAGTCATGTCCTCTTCTCCCATCATACATGCCTTTTCTCCTGTGAGTTCAACCGTTATTATCTGGCATTGTCATTTTACAAGGGAGGACTAGCCCAGAAATTTCTCATGGATGCCAAGAAGATGGAGTAGCCCTCTGTATTTTGCTGATGATTGATAGGTTTGGTCTCCTGAGTTGTGGAAAGTGGACTCATGGAGAATAGCCCGTTTGAGGCTCCCCTTCCTCTCCACAACCAAATACATTTTAAGAGTCATTCTAGATAGCTGCATCATTTGTAAATAGGTGCCAGTTTTTCATTTGTAAATATGTGTCTATTTTTACTGATGTCGATTTTTACCTTTGATGTTGGTGAACTCGTCAACCCCACCTGCCCAAGGCAGACACTTAGTTTAAATCTGGGCTTCCCTGGTGGCTCAGATGGTAAAGAATCCACCTGCAATGCGGGAGACCTGGGTTCAATCCCTGGGTCGGGAAGATCCCCTGGCGAAGGGAAAGGCTACCCACTCCAGTATTCTGGCCTAGAGAATTCCATGGACAGAGGAGCCTGGCAGGCTACAGTCCGTGGAGTTGCAAAGAGTCGAGCATGACTGAGCAACTTTCATTTTATTTTAAATCCAGAGGGTGAATGAATAACATGACTAATAGGTTCTTTTCGGCATTCAGTGTCAGATGACTTGATTCAATTAGGAGGAGCATATTTTCTGACTTAGAAAAAAAGATCTGGAGATTCTAGTTAAACACAGCAACTTGAGCAGATGTGTTTGCCTCAGCTAGTTCCCGAACACCTTGCTGAAATGAAAGGAGTGAAAAGGCTGGAAACACACCGGAGCAAAGAGAGCTGGAGAGGAGATGATGGGTTGGAAATGCCTGGAATTTCTGGGTAAAATAAATTGGAAGGAGGGATTACTAGAGCAGAGAGAGAGTCGAATCCCATGTGCTTGTGGAGGAAAGGGCCCACGAGCAGGAACAAATTTACACTTCAGAACCCTGGCAAAGACAAGAATGGGCAATATTAGATATTGGAGAAGCTGGGAGTAAAATATAGGGCGAAAACAGGAAATCTGTTGGAAGTCTGAATTGGGTACGTTATAGCTCTCCAGGCCCCCTTCCCCTGTATATGCAGATAGCAAATGGCTGGCCTGTGCTCTCACTCTTAGTCAGAAATGAGATTTATACTATGGAGATCAAGAGCTAGAGTGATTCTAGACACCGGGACACTCTGCACAGCTGAAGGTAGTCTGTGTAATTAGCAGTGAGATCCCTAGCTCTCTCCTGCCATCTCTTTCCAGTAGTATTGGCAGACAGTTCTGTCACTCCCAAATGGAATGTGTGTGTGTGTGTGTGTGTGTATGCGCCTGTGGGCCCTCAGTCACTCAGACATGTCTGACTCTTTGTGACCCCATGGGCTGTAGCTCATCAGGCTCCTCTGTCCATGGACTTTTCCAGGTAAGAATACTGGAGTGGGTTCCCATTTGTACTGCAGGGGATCTTCCCAACCCAGGGATTGAATCCCCTGTTGCCTGCATTGACAGGTGGATTCTTTAACACTGAACCACCTGAATGAGTGAATGTTTATTTTCTGGAGAAACTAGCTCTAAAGAAAAGATGTATAGATTTTTTGATACTTGAAGGATCTCAGATGCCTGTCTGCCCACCCTGCAGTGAAATTCATCAGTTGATAAACTGCAGGCCTTGCCCGCAGTGTTCCCAGTCGTTTTTAAGTTTTCTCCCTCTTAAATATATCCACGGATCACCAAGTATTTGGAGTAAACCCCAACAAGAAAGAAACAGGTTGTACCAAAAAGAAGCTTGGAGAAACTAAATTAATAATTGATTGAGGAGCAGGAGGAATGATTCAAATAAACAAAAGAGAAAATTAACATAGGGAAATAAGAGAAGGCATTGTTTCTATGAAAAGGAATGTGATGCTGTGACATTCAGAACAATTAAAGAATAAGAGAGACCTCGTGAAAATGAAAAAAATTGAAAGCAGAAATAAATTTAATCAATAGAACAGTATAACCATTAAAGGGAATAATATCCAGGAAAGTATAACAAGTTGACCACATAATCTACAACTGATAGTGTTTTTGTTTAAAGAGCCAAGTGAAAGGAAATAAATCTCAAACTGATAAAAAAAATTGTTATAGAAGTGAAGGACACACCTTATGCATTCTAATTCATAACCAAATTCATGAAAAAAAAAAAAAGCCAAGAACATCATCATGAAATTTTACAACTTTAGGCTTGAAGACCAGATCCTAAAGGCTTTTAAATGAGAAAAATATGTGTTGTATACAATAGATTAAGAAGGCAAGTGATGGGGACTCCCCTGGTGGTCCAGTGGTTAAGAATCCACCTTGCAATGCAGGGGACTCTGGTTCAATCCCTATTCAGGGAACTAAGATCCTACATGCCACAGAGCAATGGAGCCCGCAGGCCTCAAATAGAGAGTCCGTGTGCCACAACATAAGATCCTACAGGACGCAAGGAAGATCCTGCCTACTGCAACTAAGACCTGATGCAGCCACGTAAATAAGTATGAAATAAATAAGTAGTGATTTCACTAAAAATTAATAAAAATAAAGATTTTCTGTCTGGAATGAACACAACTTGAATAAACAAAAACTTTTTTAAAAAAAGAATGCAACTAATACAGAATGCCCCTGCAGCAGTATGGAAACTAGAAGTAGTAAATGAGAGATCACAGGTCAATAGTTATTTGAGAGGTCTAGGGATCAACCTGGAGAAGGCAATGGCACCCTACTCCAGTACTCTTGACTGGAAAATCCCATGGAGAGAGGAGCCTGGTAGGCTGCAGTCCATGGGGTTGCTAAGAGTCCGGAACGACAGAGCGACTTTACTTTCACTTTTCACTTTCATGCATTGGAGAAGGAAATGGCAACCCACTCCAATGTTCTTGCCTGGAGAATCCCAGGGACAGGGGAGCCTGGTGGGCTGCCGTCTATGGGGTCGCACAGAGTCAGACACGACTGAAGCGACTTAGCATAGGGATCAACCAACACAATTTGGAGGAGGAGATATGAGGGTGCCAGACTACGGACTACCTGATATCTTTGCCCATGGAATACCTGTATCTTAACTGCTTTTAGTGGTGGAGAGTTTGGCAAGGGTCTAAGCAAAAGGGAAAAAAAAGAGAGGTGACAATTAAATCTGAGAAAATAATGAAGTTTAAAAAAAATCAGGACACTATCTGGCTCATCAGAGAAACTATAGACTCATAATAATGCAAATACTGCACATTACCTTGGGCTTCCCAGGTGGCCCTAATGGTAATGAACCTGCCTGCCAGTGCAGGAGACATAAGAGACATGGGTTCCATCCCTGGGTGGGGAAGATCCCCTGGAGGAGGGCATGGCAATCCACTCCAGTATTCTTGCCTGGAGAATCCCATGGACAGGGGAACCTGAAGGGCTACAGTACAAAGCATCGTGAAGGGTCAGACATGACTGAAGTGACTTATTAGCACAGCACAGCACAGAGCACATTACCCTAACCAAAAGCAGAGTTTTTATATACTCCAGAAAAAATTATTGACTCAAGAGCTGTGTATTCATTTGCTTTTACTAAGAACAATAAATCACCAAACATAGTTTTAGTTACATTTTAAAGTGATTCCTGTAAATGTGTTAAATTCATTTGAATATAGCTCTATATTAAAGAAGATACTTTCTCAAAGAAAAAGGGCTTTAAATCAAGAGATAACAATATATAATACTAGTAAACAATTGGAATCAGGTTTTTTTTTTGAGAGGAAACAATTTTGTAGCAGGTAGAAATTTCAGAATTTTAAATGGCATTAAATATATGGGGAAGGGGACCACAGAGGATGAGATAGTTGGATGGCATCACCAATTCAATAGACATGAGTTTGAGTAAACTCTGGGAGTTGGTGATAGACAGGGAGGCCTGGCGTGCAGCAGTCCAAGGGGTTGAAAGAGTCAGACACGACTGAGCAACTGAACTGAACTGAAATATGTGAACCGAGAGGAATGGTTTAAAGGAGAATACTGTGACTTTCCATAGTGGAAAACAATGTACCTATACCTAAACCTGATGATATATTTTTGATGTCGTGTAATAGTTTGGAACAAAACACTGGATTCAGCTTGGGAAACATTCCATAATATTATTTGATATAGCAATTCATTAATGAGCAGTTTGCTGCTGCTGCTGCTAAGTCGCTTCAGTTGTGCCTGACTGTGCGACCCCATAGATGGCAGCCCACCAGGCTCTTCTGTCCATGGGATTCTCCAGGCAAGAATACTGGAGTGGCTTGCCATTTCCTTCTCCAAATGAGCAGTTTATTATGTTGTTAAACCAAATTCTATAGCTTTCTGTACTGCTCAACTACTACTTTCCGGAAGAAATTAGTCTCCATGAACAAATCTTCATGGCAGGAGAGGGAATGACTTTTTTTTTTTTATGACAGTTGAAACGTTATATTTTTCTTTGCTCATTCAGCTAATTTCTATTTTAACAATAGCAATTTAAAAAAAATGGTGATGATTTCACTTTTTATTCTAATCAGCCTCATGCTGATTATAAGCTAAAGGTTCACTTAAATTTTTTCTACAGTATGCTTGATTGTTAATTTCCAGGTCAGTGTCCAATCTATCAAAGTTTCATGGGGTGATAATTTATGCTTATGATGGACAGTCTATTTAAAACTGCAGTGAGGTCACCCTGGCTAAAGCCTCTGAAGTACCAAGTGCCACTCTCTCCCTCACTCAGAATCACATCACATTAGAGTTTGCTCATTTTCCATCTTTAATGACTGTGTTTTGTTCAAATAAAACTTCAACCTTCTCACAGCCTAATTTATCACTAGCAGCTCACATTTTATTACTTGTGTCCTTCTGTCCCTGTCTCCCCCTCCCTCCCTGCCTCCCTTTCTTCTTTAGTACTATCCCACAAGAAAAGGAATGATTTCTCTTTCCCAAGTAATGCCTGTCTCTTTTATTTCTTGGATTTGAGAGCGCCAAATTATTTTATGTTGTTTATAGTACAGATTAACTGAAAATTCCTTCTTTGATTCCAGTGTCAAATAAACTATTTTTTCAAACCGCAAAGAAATCCGTGTAACATTTCAGCAATAAGCCAACAATAGAATCAGAGAATTTTAGGGTTGAAATGAACCCTAGAAAGTATTTCCTCCATGTCCGTCTATTAAAACTAAAGACTATTTTTCTTGAAGAGGGACAGTTTCATTTCCCCTGAGAAAATAGTGCCCCAAAGAAGTCACATCACTAAGGTGTTGTCTTGAGCAGCTTAAATAACCAGATTCAAGTTGCCTGTAATCTTTTACCTGGAATGGGCAGCCCACAGCAAGTTCTAGTGTGAGACCAATGTTAGCCACTAACTGGGCAGGCTTCTGACAGGTTTACATCTAGTAGAACCAGTGAACCAGTGAAGTCACTCCGTCGTGTCCAACTCTTTGCAAACCCATGGACTGTAGCCTAACAGGCTCCCCCTTCCATGGAATTTTCCAGGCAAGAGTACTGGAGTGGGTTGCCATTTCCTTCTCCAATAGTAGAACAGTACTTCTCAAACTCCATCATGAATGACCAGTCCTTCTTTTTACCTTCTTCCTTCTACTCTTCCTCCTCCTTCCAGTCCATTGCAGATTGATTCTTTCATAAAATAAAATTGATTTGTCAATGAATTAAAAGATGCAAGTACATTAGTGTTAGATTCAATTGATATTGTCAACTTTGAATAAGAAATTCTGCTTACCCCTAATATTTATATTTATCTCATTAGGGTCTGCTATAAAGCAGTTCAGTTTGAGTATCAATGCTGTGGTCTCCTAGACTTGATATTGGGTAACAAGTTTACAATTTTTCTTTGTGCTGGAATTGGATAGATCTTAAACTTTGATCCATCTTTTATTTCAGTTTTTGTGACAATTATTTGATACATTATTTTTGTCATTTTTATGTTAAATTATATAATGTTGAAATGATTTTGTAATACAGATTTCTTAGTAGGTAACGCATCAGCAGTTACCTTATTAATGTTTCCATTATGGTGACCATTATAAACTTAAGAGATGTGTGATAGCATTATTGAAGGCTTATTAATGTAGACAAACTTATTATGTAATGGACAAAATATGTGCTATATGTATATCACACACACACGTATGCTTCAACTATCAACTTTTCAGCCCTTATGTTACCAAGGACCTCTCATTAAAACAGAGCTTTCCTGGTGGCTCAAATGGCAAAGAATCTGCCTGCAATGCGGGAGACCAGGGTTTGATCCCTGGGTTGGGAAGATTCCTTGGAGAAGGGAATGGCTACCTAGTCCAATATTCTTGCCTGGAGAATTCTATGGACAGAGGAGCCTGGCGGGCTGCAGTCCAAGGGGTGGCAAAGAGTTGGATACGACTGAGCCATCTTGGCTGACGTTTTTTCCTTTCTTCCTTTCCCCTCTTGTTTGCCATCCTCTCTCCCACCTCATTGGTGAGCCTTTCCACCACGTTGTCAGGGGATTGCCTCAGTGGTCAGTTTCGACCTGTTATTCAAGTCCTATTTTGTGTCCAGTCCATGGTTCAGTGGGGTTCATCTCAACTCCCAGATGGATTCAGTTTTTGACTTTAAATCAGAACCATTAGGGCTCAGAAAGTTTCATTTTCTCAACAGAACCACTGCGCGTTTGTGGCTCTTTATGCTGTTTTACATACATTAAAATTTTGCTTAGGGACTTCCCTGGTGGTTTCAGTGGTTAGGCATCTGCACTTCCACTGCAGAGGGTGTGGATTCACTCCCTCATCAGGCAGCTAAGATGCCACGTGCTGTGCAGGATGGCCAAAAGAGAAAAAAAGTTTGCTTATTCACTATGAAGTAGCACGCCAAGTGTTTGGGGAAAAAAAGATGAACACATGGGTCCCGTGGCCAAGCCAGGGCTTGGCGTTTAGTAGGAGATAAACATGTGAATAACTTGCTAACATAAACTCTGTTAGAAGTCTCTTCAGGGTACAATGAGGACATAAAAGAGGGAGTAGGTTATTTATGTTGAGTATAAGTCAAAGACTTGACAAGAGTGCCACAGTTAAGCTATGTGAAGGCAGTTCAGTGGTGGAGGATGTGGGTATTCCGGGGAGGGGAGTTTGGGTGTGCAGTGTGTTCTTGGCCAGATAAATCTGAAAAGGTCACTGAGATGTGAAAAATGGTAGATTTGGGTTTTGGAGCTACATGTTCAGGCACCTCAATTTATCCAGCTTTTGTGATGGCTCCAGGATTTATGCTGTTTGGAAACCCCATATATTAAGAATCAGAAGTGATTAACCTTGAGACTCAATCTGGAACCAGCACAGAACCTGACCTCTCTGTGGTATGTACTTGGAAAACAAATATTGGAAAGACTCATGCGCAGCCACTGGGCGATTACAATTTTGTAGACACATAGCTCTGTTTTGAAAGACTTAGGAAGATTTTTGAAGAAATGAGAAGTCTCATGGTTCAGTTCAGTCCAGTGACTCAGTTGTGTCTGACTCTGCTACCCCATGGACTGCAGCATGCCAGGCCTCCCTGTCCATCACAAACTCCTGGAGTTTACTCAAACTCATGTCCATTGAGTCAGTGATGCCATCCAGCCGTCTCATCCTCTGTCTTCCCCTTCTTATCCTGCCTTCTATCTTTCCGAGCATCATGGTCTTTTCAAATGAGTCAGTTCTTCGCATCAGGTGGCCAAAGTATTGGGGTTTCAGCTTCAGCATTAGTCCTTCCAATGAATATTCAGGACTGATTTCCTTTAGGATGGACTGGTTTGACCTCCTTGCAGTCCAAGGGACTCCAGCGCCACAGTGCTAAAGCATCAATTCTTCATCGCTCAGCTTTCTTTATCGTCCAACTCTCACATCCACACTGGAGAAGGCAATGGCAACCCACTCCAGTACTCTTGCCTGGGAAATCCTATGGATGGAGGAGCCTGGTAGGCTACAGTCCATGGGGTCGCAGAGTTGGACACGACTGAGCGACTTCACTTTCATTTTTCACTTTCATGCATTGGAGAAGGAAATGATAACCCACTCCAGGGTTCTTGCCTGGAGAATCCCAGGGATGGGGGAGCCTGGTGGGCTGACATCTATGGGGTCGCATAGAGTTGGACATGACTGAAGTGACTTAGCAGTAGCAGCAGCACATCCATACATGACCACTGGAAAAACCATAGCTTTGACTAAACGGACCTTTGTTGGCAAAGTAATGTCTCTGCTTTTTAATATGCTGTCTAGGTTGGTCATAGCTTTTCTTCCATGGAGCAAGGATCTTTTAATTTCATGGCTACAATCACCATCTGCAGTGATTTTGGAGCCCAAGACAATAAATCCTGTCACTGTTTCTATTGTTTCCTCATCTATTTGCCATGAAATGATGGGACTGAAGGCCGTGATCTTCGTTTTCTGAATGTTGAGTTTTAAGCCAACTTTTTCACTCTCCTCTTTCACTTTCATCAAGAGGCTCTTTAGTTCTTCTTCACTTTCTGCCATAAGGGTGGTGTTATCTGCATATCTGAGATTATTGGTATTTTTCCCAGCAGTCTTGCTTCCAGCTTGTGCTTCATCCAGCCTGGCATTTCACATGATGTACTCTGCATATAAGTTGAATAAGCAGGGTGACAATATACAGCCTTGACATATTCCTTTCCTGATTTGGGAAAGGAGGAGTCAGAGCCTGATTAAGAGACTCCAGCAGTGTGGCTGAGAGGAGGGGCATGGGGAGGTGTCTCCATGGTTACTTGTTTTCTCCATTCAACAAATAGTCATGAAGTCACCAGGTTCGGGGACTTAGTGAAGAACAACACAGACATGGTTTTTGCCTGCATAGAACATAGAGGGAGGACTCAACCAGCCTCCAGATCTCTGCTCAGGTGACTAGGTGTAAACTGACACACTCAGAGCTACAGGAAATATGAGAAGAGAGAGAGGGTCAAGTGTGTAGTTGAAGGTGATGTCTCTGCAGTTGCAGATGATGTTCAGTTTTGAAAAAAAGATGAGTGAGAGTATGTGGGAACTAGTTGGGAAACTTCAAGAAAGGTCTGGAGGCGTGCTTCTTCTTAGACCTTAATGTGTGTCTGGAACTTTCTGGCATCTTGTAAAAATGCAAATTTGGATGCAGATAGTATAATTGAAAGTGGAGCCTGACTGCTCACTGCTTAAAAACCAATAAAGAAGCCAGGTTGGTGGAAAGGAAAGTTGACTTTATTTTGGTTGCCTGCAAGTTGGGGTGGAGAAGGAGGAGATATCTGTTCAAAGGCTGACTCCCTCCTGCTGACAATCAATGGGCAAGAGCTTTTATGGGCTGAGTGATGGGCCTCCATGAAGAAAGAGTCGTCTTGAAACTGTTCATCAGTGGTCTGACAAGCATCATCTTGATTGTTTTAAGTACAGTTAATCTTCAGTTCTATTTCCTTGAGGCCAGTTCTGAGAATTGTGGCAGCTTGTGTCATGGCTATAGTCTAGTTATCCTGTAGTTAACTTTGTCCACCTGGTGGGGGTTTCAGTATCTGTAACACAGCTCACAGGATATGACTCAGAATATTATCGGTAGCCTTTGAGAAGGAACCATCCTGGACTATGTTTATTATAATAATACTACATTATTATTACCTGGTCTCCTTTGACTGCTTTCCTTTGTTTCTACACATTCTACTTCTCTGATTAAACTTATTCTCTGGCTAGTTTTTCCACAGACAAAAGGCAAACAGAGCGCTTAGCAGGCAAGGACCATAGCGTCTTGCTCTTGTTTCAATAGGACTGGGTGGAGCCTGAGACTCTAGTTCTAAAAAGCTCGTGATGCTGATGTTGCTGGTCCATGGCCCATACTGGAAGCAATAGAACTATAGTTTTAAAACTGGTTAAATGTTGTTAACGTACTTAAAAAAAATTGGATAGATAACAATGTGCTTTGGGAGAATAGCCACATCATTTCTTTCTGTCTTAGTCTCTCCCTGTCTACACACACACACACACACACACACACACACTCTTAAAGGTTTAGGAGAAACTTATAAACAAACTCTTTAAGAGCAGAACCACTCACAGATTGGGGAATGCCTACATATGTGTACATACACATTCATTTACAATGAAATTGCTTTTGCAGAAAGTCCATAATCTCCAGGTCATCTGGAAAATATTTCTTTATGTCAAACATGGACAGAACATATTTTGTTGACTTTACTTAGGGTTGTCAGAGGGGAATAATGAACTCGTATTTACAGATAACCATTTCCAAACCACACTTTGTTTTTAAGTGTTGACTTTTCAACTCTAATCCATAAAATCTGAAAGGCGGTAAAGAAGAGAAAACAACATGCCCAGCTAACATTTTTAAGAAATGTGTTCCTGTTTCTTGCCTCAGGAAAAGAAGATAGCAAATGTCATTCGTGGAATAAAAGTATATAATTGCATGTCATATTCTGAACCTGGACTTAGAAGCAGTAGATGTTATTGGCTTTTCACGTTTTGGTTGCCTCACTAGGCAAAGCAGTTTTCAGATTTTTATTTTCTGCATCATAGATAAGAGCACAGACAAGAGTACAGAAAAGACTTTTTCTAACACACAGAGAATAACAAGAAGGGAGGATTCCTTCTAGGAGTTTGTGATGTGTTGAAATCCAATCAATGTTTAGATAGTAATGAGGCACTTGACTTAATCTATCTTTTCATAAACGTTATTCCTACAGTGGCTGGAGACCATTGTCTTTGCTCTGAGCATTGACATTATTGGGGGGAAATGAGTAAATATCACTCCCTTTTAAAAAAAAGTTAATCCTTCTTTTTTTCTCATTGAGAATTGTTGTGTTGTTAAAATTTTTATTTATTTTTGGCTGTACTGGATTTTCATTGCTGCATGGGCTCTTCTCTAGTTGCTGCAAGAAAGCTAGAGAAAACTAGGGTCTACTGTTCATTGTGGTGCTTGGGCTTCTCACCCAGTGGCTTCTCCAGGTGGGTGGGCTTCAGTGGCTGCAGCACGTGGGCTCAATAGTTGTGGCCACATGGGCTTAGTTTCTCTGTGGTATCTGGGATCTTCCCAGACCAGGGATTGAACCCATGTCCCCTGCATTAGCAGGTGGACTCCTAACCACTGGACCAAACAAGGAAATCTTCACTCCCCTTTTCAATGGAAATATTTCTCTGATTTGGATTCCTCTGTTTACTGTGTCAGTAGGATGATACAGTCTGTGTAACACTTAAGATATTCTAGGGGTAAGACTTTCCTCTCCTTGGTTGGGTTTGTAGATTTATTTCCTCTTACACTTGTTTGATTCTGCTCTTATTTAATAGGGAAGAAGAAATCAATTGCATAGAGGGTGATAGAGATGTTTCAGTCTCATTAATAGACCAGAACCTCATTCAATTCAGTTCAGTTGTTCAGTCGTGTCTGACTCTTTGCGACCCCATGAGTCGCAGCACGCCAGGCCTCCCTGTCTATCACCAACTCCTGGAGTTCACTCAAACCCATGTCCATCGAGTCGGTGATGCCATCCAGCCATCTCATCCTGTGTCGTCCCCTTCTCCTCCTGCCCCAAATCTCTCCCAACATCAGGGTCTTTGCCAATGAGTCAACTCTTCGCATGAGGTGGCCAAAGTGGGAGACAGTTATTGTATAATGAAAGGTGCTTAATGTCAGAAGACCTGGATTCGAATCCTGGCTCAGTTTCTGGCCAGTTTAATAACCATTTCAGAGCCTCGTCTCCTCAGCATGGAATACTGCACAGGCAAGATGTATTTATAATATAGTAATAGGTGTTCTTGCCAGGAGAAAATATCTTATGAAGGCAGTACTCATAATGCAGTATCTCTGATTGAAAAATACCTAAGTAATACATTGAACAATATGTATTTAATTTTTTTTATTTTTGTGCAGTTTTTACAGATTACTTTCCATTTACAGTTATTACAAAATATTGGCTATATTCCCTATTTTGTAAAAGGATAAGTATTTAAATATCTCATCTAATGGCATTGAAGACAAAATATCTTAAAAAAGAGTCAAATTTAGAAAGATGGTAACGATAATGCTATATGCAAGACAGCAAAAGAGACACAAATGTAAAGAACAGACTTTTGGTCTCTATGGGAGGAGGCGAGGGTGGGATGATTTGAGAGAATAGCACTGAAACATGTATATTACCTTTTGTACAATAGATTGCCAGTCCAGGTTCGATGCATGAGACAGGGTGCTCAGGGCTGGTGCACTGGGATGACCCAGAGGGATGGGATGGGGAGGGAGGTGGGAGGGGGGTTCACGATGGGGGACACATGTTCACCCATGGCTGATTCATGACAATGTATGGCAAAAACCACTACAATATTGTAAAGTAGTTAGCCTCCAATTAAAATAAAGTAATTAAACAAAGAATAAAACAGTTATACAAAGAAAAAAAAAGTCAAATTTATTTTTTTAGATTTCTGAATGTTTAGCATGGAAATTGGTGACAAATTCTCTGATGCAAAAGGTGTAGAGCTGAATGATTGATGGATTCAGGAGCAAATAATACAAAATGTTGATAAACTCTGTGAAGTATAAAAACACGTCTTTGTAAATGATCATTTTGACCATAGAATATAAATTTTTTTTTTTACCTTTTCAATTATAATCCTCCCAAAGTCTTAGGTCTTTTCTTTTTCTAGCATGGTCCCACAAATTTTACTTTCCTGTTCCTTCCTTTCAGGAGACATTCTTTGCTTGGATGCTTCTTAAAAATTATTTAACTGAATATATAAAGACATAAAGCAAATCCACAGCTGCACTAACATGCATAAAGCTTAGAACCACTCTCATTCTACCTTTTGGTATCCTAGAAAAGAGAATACTACCTTGTGTTCCACTAAGGTTAAGTGTGTATGTGTTATATTTTGTATAAGAAAAACAAAATAATTAGCTTGAGTCTAGAGAGAGTATTTTGTTTGCTTCTATACTGCTACTAAAAAAATTTGGCTCATACTGAAATGAAGTTAACCTGATCACTAGCTAGAATCTATAAAATATGATGGCAAAAATGAGATATGTCTATGTATTTACCTTAAGTAATGAATTAGTATTGTAGAAGATTAGGCACTACTGGGAAAATCAGAGATTTCCCTGCAGAAGTTCACCAAATAGCTCTGTGCTTCTTGTTGATAATATGGAAATGTAAGAAGTAGATTTTGTATTTAGTTACAGTCATCAGAACTCAGGGCTGCTGATTTTGATTCTGTGTGTGGGTGAAAGACCAAGGTAGACTGTGTGTTTTCAAGCATTAGAGGAAATCTTTGTAAGAATTATCTTGGCTAAAATTGCCTATAAAATTTCCTCTCTTGGTGACCTCAATTAAATTTTGGGTCCTGAAACTTACTAACTTAAAATAAGTACTGAGGTGTTTGTTTATTACCCTTAATATATTGGGCTCAGGATAACTCAGACACAATTTCCCTAGGTTGTGTGGTAAATCTAACTGCCTACAGAGAAAAATTTCTTAATTTCCCATCTGATTCTGATACTCACTACAAACAATACTATTTATGGCAGGTAGACAACATTTGATACTAACATAAGAAAGCAAAAGCCCGCTCACTAGTCACTATTGGCAGCTATTTTAAATCACAAATGGATTAAAAAGGCTCATTATTATGTAAAAAATGATTAGTCTTTTCTTTACAATTTAATTAAAAACAGGATTGGTGACTCTGTAAATATTTCCCTACTTCTGGGTCTGTTGGTCACCAACAATATACAAAGTTGAGTTACATATTTAAATTAGTTTTGGCAGCTAATAGGGATTTTTGTTATTTCTTAAAGTTCCTTAGATTAGACTTTCTCAGTGGATCTTCTCTGTTTTAGTAGTAAATGGTAAAAAATGGCTTAAAAGATAGAGAGCCTGTCTACTGGTCTTGCCGGGAAGAATGGCTTATATTATTGGTGTTTTAAGGGTTTCCCTAACTGTATCCTTCCAGGCTTTTTTGGCAGAATAGCTCCCAGGAGAAGCAGGTGTTTAAATGGTAATGAATCCCCTGAAACTGTGTTCAGCAAGTACTGTTGGGCTTCCCAGGGGGCTCAGTGATAAAGAACCCCTCTGCTAATACAGGAGACACGGGAGATGCAGGTTTGATCCCTGGGTCAGAAAGATCCCCTGGAGGAGGAAATCCACTCTAGTACTTTTCCATGGAGAACTCCATGGACAGAGAAGCCTGGTGGTCTATAGTCCCATAGGGTTGCCAAAGTCGGGCACAACTGAGCAACTGAACGCACAGCCACATCAAACAGGATCAGTGTGTTTCCTTTTTCCTGGTTACCTTAAACTCAACAGTTAATGGAATGAACAAATAAAATCTTTATTGCAAAGTTTTCATAACATTGAACTTTGTAAGATAATTAAATTATAAGTAAACCCATTGTTTAGAAAAATTCCAGAGGGCTTAGGTCATATTTTATTAACATTAAAATGATCTGCTTTACAATTGGAAGTTTGATGAGTCTTGGAAATTGTATTCTAATGATCTTGGTGTTTTAGTCACTAAGTTGTGTCCAACTCTTGCAATCCCATGGACTGTAGCCTGCCAGGCTCATCTGTCCATGGGATTTCCAGGCAAGAGTACTGGAGTGGTTTGCCATTTCTTCAGGATCTTCTTAATGATCTTGCTGCATATAATTAAGATCTAATTAATGATCTTGCTGCATATAATTAAGACCAAAGTCAGTATAAGCATAAAAGAAGGTGAAGATTCATAGTGTGTCTTAATATGGATGCTTTTTGCATTTGGAGTGAAGTCATTCTTCATTTTAGAAAAAGCAGAGGAACCAGAGATCAAATTGCCAACATTCATTGGATCATCGAAAAAGCAAGAGAGTTCCAGAAAAACATTTACTTCTGCTTTATTGACTATGCCAAAGCCTTTGAGAGTGTGGACCACAACAAACTCTGGAAAATTCTTAAAGAGATGGGAATACCAGACCATCTGACCTGCCTCTTGAGAAATCTGTATGCAGGTCAGGGAGCAACAGTTAGAACTGGACATGGAACAACTGACTGGTTCCAAATCGGGCAAGGAGTACATCAAGACTGCATATTGTCACCCTGCTTATTTAACTTATATGCAGAGTACATCATGAGAAATGCTGGGATGAATGAAGCGCAAGATGGAATCAAGATTGCTGGGAGAAATATCAATAACCTCAGATATGCGGATAACACCACCCTTATGGCAGAAAGCAAAGAAGAACTAAAGAGCTTCTTGGTGAAAGTGAAAGAGGAGAGTGAAAAAGTTGGCTTAAAGCTCAACATTCAGAAAACGAAGATCATGGCATCTGGTCCCATCACTTCATAGCAAATAGATGGGGAAACAGTGTAAACAGTGAGAGAATTTATTTTTTGGGGCTCCAAAATTACTGCAGATGGTGACTGCAGTCGTGAAATTAAAAGACGCTTGCTCCTTGGAAGAAAAGCTGTGACCAACCTAGACAGCATATTAAAAAGCACAGACATTAGTTTGCCAATAAAGGTCTGTCTAGTCAAAGCTATGGTTTTTCCAATAGTCATGTATGGATGTGAGAGTTGGACTATAAAGAAAGCTGAACATCGAAGAATTGATGCTTTTGAACTGTGGTGTTGGAGAACCCTCTTGAGAGTCCCTTGGACTGCAAGGAGATCCAACCAGTCCATCCTAAAGGAAATTGGTCCTGAATATTCATTGGAAGGACTGATGCTGAAGCTGAAACTCCAATAGTTTGTCTACCTGATGCAAAGAATGGACTCATTTGAAAAGACCTTGATGCTGGGAAAGACTGAAGGTGGGAGAAGGGGATGACAGAGGATGAGATGGTTGGATGGCATCACCAACTCAATGGACATGAGTTTGAGTAAACTCTGGGAGTCAGCAATGGACAGGGAGACCTGGCGTGCTGCAGTCCATGGAAGTGCAAAGTCGGACATGACTGAGCGACTGAACTGACCGACATTCTTCAATGTGCAAGAGTGTCTTGTACTTTGAAGGGTGGTTCAGCAGCTCAGGTCCCCACTCCCTGGATGGCAGTGGAGCCCACCTTTCATTGTGATCGTTAAACTCTTGCATAGATTTCTGGGTACTCCCAGTGGGACTGCTACTTCATTAACTGTAAATTGCTTCTTTATCATAAGACTTAATTGTTCTTACTTAACTTGTCACCCATTATGTTCTCCCTCAGATGCCCAGCTCTTTTTTTCCACCCTTGTTCCCAATACCATTGCCTCCCCAAACCTCATTCCAAGCCTTGCTTTAGTGAATCCAAAGATTCTCTTGAATCATTCTTTTTTTTTTTCTTTCTCTACTGGCTTCCTTCTGTCAACATATAGACCATCTTATTTGTTTAAACATACATAAATTCAAACAAAACAGTTAGCATTCAAACAAAATTTTGTATTCTAAAGTTTTATCTTCTTATGCGTCTGTCAGTTTTTTAGATCGTAGATCCTGGGAATTAGCCTTACTTTTTTTTTTATAGATCTCTTAATAACTATAAAGGAGAGCTTGCTCTGCTTGTTTTTAATGGGAAAATGAATGTAACATTAATACCTGTTTGATAAGATTCATATGCTCGTATTTCCAGGGGCCTTGCAGACTGCTCTTTGGGGGTTGGAGTTTTTGGTTTCACTCTTGTTTCTTATTTTCTAGGATGTGATGTCTGTTAATGATGAGTGGTATATTTTTAACTCATTTCCTTCCTTCCTCTTCTCTCATTTGTTTCTTTCTTTCTAAATATGCTGACATATTACAGTTTTTTCAGGTCGCAAGTAGCCTAAGTTTAATTATATACCCACCAATTCGGCGTTTTGGAAGGAATTTTATCCTTTCTCACTGGCATTTCCCAAATTAAAATTTTCTCCTATTATTATTTTTAAATGTGTATTTTTAAAAAAAATATTGCCCTTTAGCTCTCCTTCTTAAGAAGCTTGGTGAAGGATGATTCATCATCAGATTGAGAAAGGTTTGCTGTGGAAATAATTTACATGAGAAATACCAGTTGATCTTTATCACCTTTCGAAGCAAATGTATTTGTCTTTCTCTTCTAATATAGGCACATAAATATCTGGATAATTTGCATAATAAATACTTTTCTATTATGGAAGACATTTTAAATCATCTCCTCTAGCCCTAAAAGCACTACTCCTTTTTCAGTTTTCTGCTTTTCATTATTGAAATTTCATGAAGTAGGTTGTAATTTATTTAGCCTTTGCATTATTCTGCTGCTTCAAAATATGCTGAGACCTAGCTACTTGTTATAGTCAGTTCATTATCTCTTGCAAACTTACATACCATGATAATCATTTGTTCTTTGGAAAGTATTTATAGTAATATTTATCATCAGTTCAGTTCAGTTCAGTCACTCAGTCATGTCCAACTCTTTGTGACCCCATGAATCGTAGCACGCCAGGTCTCCCTGTCCGTCACCAGCTCCCGGAGTTCACTCGAACTCATGTCCATCGAGTCGGTGATGCCATCCAGCCATCTCATCCTCTGTCATCCCCTTTTCCTCCTGCCCCCAATCCCTCCCAGAATCAGAGTCTTTTCCAATGAGTCAACTCTTCGCATGAGGTGGCCAAAGTACTGGAGTTTCAGCTTTAGCATCATTCCTTCCAAAGAACACCCAGGGCTGATCTCCTTCAGAATGGACTGGGTGGATCTCCTTGCAGTCCAAGGGACTCTCAAGAGTCCCCTCCAACATCATAGTTCAAAAGCATCAATTCTTCAGTGCTCAGCTTTCTTCACAGTCCAACTCTCACATCCATACATGACCACTGGAAAAACCATAGCCTTGACTAGACAGACCTTTGTTGGCAAAGTAATGTCTCTGCTTTTGAATATGCTGTCTAGGTTGGACATAAATTTTCTTCCAAGGAGCAAGCGTCTTTTAATTTCATGGCTGCAGTCACCATCTGCAGTGATTTTGGAGCCCCCCAAAATAAAGTCTGACACTGTTTCCACTGTTTCCCCATCTATTTCCCATGAAGTGATGGGACCAGATGCCATGATCTTCATTTTCTGAATGTTGAGCTTTAAGCCAACTTTTTCAGTCTCCACTTTCACTCTCATCAAGAGGCTTTTTAGTTCCTCTTCACTTTCTGCCATAAGGGTGGTGTCATCTGCATATCTGAGGTTATTGATATTTCTCCCAGCAATCTTGATTCTAGCTTGTGCTTTATCCAGCCCAGCGTTTCTCATGATGTACTCTGCATACACATAGATTATTTAATGTGTATATGTGGTTGACATAATAAGAAGACAGACACTGTGTGCTCACCATCTGAAGGTTAAGAAAAAACATTAGAATCTTAAAAGCATCCTGTATCCTCTCACTCATCACCTTTCTCTCCACTTGTCCACTGAGGCTAACTCTGTACTGAATTTTGTGTAAATCACTCCCATGCCTTTATGTATACTTTTTCTACTTATGTATCTGTGTGCTGCTTGAGTGCTAGGTCACTTCAGTGGTATCCAACTCTTTGTGACCCTATTGACTATAGCCTGCCAGGCTTCTCTGTCCATGAAATTCTCCAGGCAAGAATACTGGAATGGGTTGCCATTTCTTCCTCTAGGGGATCTTCCCGACCCAGGGATTGAACCAGCATCCCTTCTGTCTCCTGCATTGGTAGACAGTTTCTTTACCACTAGCGCCACCTTCAAAGCCTAACTATATATATATATGTATCTGCAAGCAATTTTCTGTTAGTTTTGCCTGGTTTGGAAATTTATATCAATATAATGATATTCAACGATTTTCTTTGAAGGCTTTTTACTCACTATTAATTTTGCAAGCTTCATCCATGCTGATGCCTCTAACAGTTATCTCTTGTTCTCTGCTCTGGAGTATTGTTTTGAATCGATAGACCACACTTTATTTATCCAGCATATTGCTGGTTGGCATTAGAGTTATGATTCTTGCATATTTGATATTAGCAACACTGCTTCTGTGGACAGTCTTGTTCAAGTCTCCTGGTTAAAGCATGCAGGGATAATGTATAGAGTTTATGTGTGGGTTAAAATGGCTGTTCATAGGATTTGTGTGTGTTTAACCTTGTTAGAAAATGCCAAGTCATTTTCCAAGTGGTCGTACCAATTTGCACAACATCTAGTAGCAGATGTTGTAGTTTAAAAATTTGGCCAAAATATTGGCTATGAAGTGTTTGGGCATTATTCATATATACTCTTTGGCAAAATTTTTGTTTGTGTGTTTAAACATTTTTCTGCTTTCTGGTATCTTTTAGAATTGATTTTATAGCAGTTTTTATATATTCTAAATGTGAGTCTTTGGCTTGTGTTTTAGGATACAGATATCCCAATTTGTGTGTTTTCTTTTGACTTTATTTTTGACAAAAAGTATATCCTTAATTTAATGTAATTGGATTCATCAGATTGTTCCTTTTATATTATTTTTTATGTGTAATGATTAAGAAATTCTTCTCTATCATAACTTTATGAGGATAACCAATTGTAACTTTATATGTTGGTTGTGAAGTTGAGATCCATTTAATTTATTTCTGTATAACCAATTTGCATCACTACTTACTGATTAGTCCATCTATTCTTCACCCATCTTCAATGCCTGCTCTGTTATAAATAGTTTTCATATATGTTTATGTTTATTTCTGGATTTTACTCTCTTCTTTTAGTCTGTTTATCTGAATGTGTAGCAAAACCAAATTATTTTAATCATTGTATTTGTACATAAAAATCTTAGTATTCTATTTACCTTGTTCTTTTGGAATTTCCTAGTTTTTTATGGTCCTTTACTCTTCCATATAGACATTAGGAAATCAGCTAGTGAAATTGCTTGCTCCTGCTGCTGCTAAGTCACTTCAGTTGTGTCCGACTCTGTGCGACTCCATAGATGGCAGCCCACCAGGCTCCCCCATCCCTGGGATTCTCCAGGCAGGAACACAAGTGGGTTGCCATTTCCTTCTCCAACGCATGAAAGTGCAAAGTGAAAGTGAAGTAGCTCAGTCGTGTCTGACTCTTTGAGACCCCATAGACTGCAGCCCACCAGGCTCCTCCACCCATGGCAAGAGTACTGGAGTAGGTTGCCATTGCCTTCTCCACATAAAATTGCTTGGGTATCAGCTAATGAAATGCTTCATCAGATTTGGGTTGGAATTGTATCCAGTCTCTCAATCAGGGGGAAATAAATCTTTCTGATACTGAAACTTATTATCTAACAACATACACAATTCACCATTGATTTACATTTTTTAGTGTCCTTCAATGAATTTTTTTCATAAAAGACTTGAACGAAAAATAGAGTGAAGTAAGTCAGAAAAACAAATATGTAAAATTGTTTATATGTGGAGTCTAGAATAATGGTACAGATGAACTTATTTGCAAAGCAGAAGTAAAGACAAAGATGTAGAAAACAAACTTACAGATACTGAGGGGAGAAGAGTGGGTGGGTTGAATTGGGATATGGAGATTAACACATATACACTGCTGCTGCTGCTGCTGCTAAGTCGCTTCAGTCGTGTCCGACTCTGTGCGACCCCATAGACTGCAGCCCACCAGGCTTCCCCGTCCCTGGGATTCTCCAGGCAAGAACACTAGAGTGGGTTGCCATTTCCTTCTCCAGTGCATGGAAGTGAAAAGTGAAAGTGAAGTTGCTCAGTCGTGTCCTACCCTCAGTGACCCCGTGGACTGCAGCCCACCAGGCTCCTCCATCCGTGGGATTTTCCAGGCAAGAGTACTGGAATGGGGTGCTATTGCCTTCTCCAATATATACACTACTATATATAAAATAGGTTAACTAATTATAACCTGCTGTAGAGCATAGGGAACTCTACTCAGCACTTTGTTGTGACCTAAATGGGAAGGATATTAAAAAAGAGGGATATATGTGTACATACAACTGATTCACTTTTCTGTACAGCAGAAACTAACACAACATAGTCAAGCAACTCGACTCCAATAAAAATTTAAAAAATTAATCCCAACCCTTAAAATCAGTTATGCTTCTCTTAGTATTTTTAGTCATTCACCTTCAAAAGTTACATTTTACTTTAATGATATTTGGACCCTCCCCTCTCAGTAAAGTAGATCGAATGACCGAACGTAAATGGAGAATTAGTGGGAAACTCTTGCCTCTTCACTCTACAGAGCAAATGTTTCTTCCAACTACTGATGAATTTATCAAGTTGATTATCGTCCACATTCTCAGTGCCAGTCATGTGGCTAATTATGCAGAAGGCAGGTGTTTCTTCAGCTAGGAATAATTAGTTGTATAGGCAGTTATTCTTTCTAACATGTGTGTCATATGCAGGACGGATACCTCATCATATTGAACAATGCTGTCAATAGCAAATACAAAATTTCTTATGTAGCTGATGCTAACTATACATAATTATCTGGCTTATTATCAAAATAATATCCATCACAGCTCTTTGAGGATTCCCATCCACAGCATTTCTTTTGGGTCTTTCAATAATATTATCAAGGCCAAGAATGAGTTATTATCCTCATTTTTGAAGAGGAGGAAGGTGAAATCTGAAAGATTAACTAATTTGCTGAAGATGGCATCATTGGTTTCCAGTAGCGCTGAGCATCAACCTCAGGTTTGCTGAACTCAGAGCCAGTATTCCTGCCTCTGTATCAAAGTGGTGGTGGTAGTAGAGATTGTGGGACCATAGGCCAAATAAACCTTCTGACCTTTTTCTTAATTGTTATTCAGTTTATCTAATGTGGCAGCCTTTGTTGGCACTTAGCAGCTATGGTTCTTGGGAGGCTTCCTGCTTCTGTCTCGTTGTATACCCAGCTAAGTTGTACTTACTTGCCTTCCCAGTTTTTCTGGGCCTTTGAGTTTATGACCTCTGCCCTAGAGTATGCCAGGTACTCTGTATTGCATGCTTACATTTTCTTTCTTCCTTGAATTTTTCTGATTGCTTACCACTAGACAAATCTTTTAGACTGCTGTGCAGCTCTATTATGAAAAGAGAGATAAATTATTAGCCTCCTAAGAATAGGCATAGAAGACCTAATTCTATGCCTTGAATGCACTGAGAACCTTGCACCCAATGTGTGCTTGCTAAATGCTAATTGATGAAGGGAAGGATTTAGATCTTCCTCTGAAGATAAGATCATTAAGTTATCTCTCAGAATCTAATTTTGTTATAGTCAGTTCCCCTCATGAGAGAAAGTTGCTCAGTTCAATGGATAAAAACTTATCAGCTCGTAAAATCAAACCTGCCCTGTGTTTGGCACTGTATGGAATTTCATCAGGAAGGGTTTGGGTTATACTGCTGCTATTGGCAGATAACATGTATAAAACCAGTGCATTGGAAAGATCTTCGCAGAAGACAGTTTTGACACTCTGCATATTTATACTGATGCTACTTTTCCTCCGAGGCTAGATGTTTCTCTTTGTCTTCTCCTTTTAGGACATCTCTTACAGTCTTCACCAGAGTAATACTTGCCCTCCAGATTTGAATGCCTTCCAGTCGTCCACAGTCTTACTTAGCACCCGAAATTTATCAAGCTGCAATTAAGACAAGTAACTATCGACTAAAATGATGCCCTGTTAACTCCAGAAAGGTAGATCAGTTTCATCCATTTCCACCGTCAAAGTAGGCTTTTGACTTCTAAAGAACTGAATTGTTTCTTTAAAGAAAGAGGAATCCTTTATTTGTCGGAAGCTCCGTTTTATTTGGAATTTATTAGAGGAAGCTCTGTGCGGGAAAAGTGCTGTACAAGTCCTTTTTAATATAAGTCCGTGTATTAATCAAAACAGCTGTGTAGGTTACGCAGTAGACTGTAACACCAGGTGGCAACAGAATGTCTTCCTCATTACAATCACTAGCGATGAGCTGCGGAGACCTCCTGTACATGATGGCCTTTCTCGACGGGCATCCCCGCTTGGTGGTGGGGAAAAAGAGTAAGGGCTGTATGAAGCCATTTCAGCACCATCCTGAGCTTAATAGTGCTGTCTTTCATTGCCTCTTAACAAGCTGCGCTGGTGCCATAAAATGTTCAAGCTGACAAATGCTGTCAAAGCTCCTTCAATGTAAAGATTTTCTGCTGTATTTAACATGTTCACTTTTATTTTAATGATGCCCAAACACGCATCAGTTGTTGTTTGTTCAACACGCAGTGTGGTCTCTGAAGCCATCCCATTAGCCACAGAGTACAATCCCTGTCCTGTTCCAGTGACCATTAATGGCAAAATTCTTCAATTAACAGCTGGGAAGTTGTGCTGACTCTTAACAATTCACTTTCTCCCAGAAGTGAAAGAAAGACACCTGCTGTGAAGTTGTTGAGTTTGTTTAGTTTGACTTTCAGAGCATCATATTAGACATGACTTTATCATCAAGACTAAGGTACAAGCTGAGAATGATAACTCTATGAAGATTTTTGTAAAAAATGAGATCCCCATATGTGGTTCAGGATTCAAGTTTATACAGCTGTTTAATACTAGTTTACCAGTTCCACTGTGGTGATAACTGATTAACACAAGCATTGTGCTTATTCTGTGCTCAGCACTGTTCTGAGTACTTATATGTATTTATTTAATTTTCACAACCCACTTATTCATTAGGTGTCATTGTCCTCATTTCAGATTTTTCAAAAAAAGACTAAGGTACAGGAGATTAAATAGTTTTTCTGAAGCCATAGACAGGGCATGGAGGAAACTCTGTTGGAACCCCAGATATTCTGGTTCCAAAGTTTGCGCACTTAACTAAAATTAATGCATTAAATCGACTGAAATGACATCAAACACACTCTTGGCATTGAATGGGAGCACATATACTGAATGCCTGCCTGTCTGGTGGACATGTCTTTTCACAGTTAACAAAGAGAACAGATTTATTCTCTAAATGTAGTTTAGGACTTACAAAGTTTAGATTACCCTTCTGGTCACATTTTCTAAGGCTGAAAATGGAGAACAGTTGGAACAGGAAGAGTGGACTTTCCTGAGTTCCATTTTCCTTCTCATTATCCTGGGCCTTTCCTCTCCCAAAGCATTAGTGCAGTCTGAAACCTCAGATCGTGCTTCGTTTACAACAGAATTGAATTACCCTTAATAACTCTAGGGCACATTGGGCTTCCCTGGTGCTTCAGAAGATAAAGTATCTGCCTGCAGTGTGGGAGACCTAGGTTCGATCCTTGGGTCAGGAATATCCCCTGGAGAAGGAAATGACTATTCCCTCCAGTATTCTTGCCTGGAGAATTCCATGTACAGACGAGCCTGGTGGTCTACAGTCCATGGGGTGGTGAGAGTCAGACATGACTTGAGGGGCTAACACTTTCACCCCTTTGGAAAGGGAAGGACTCACTACAGATTCTTTTTGTTTGTCTTTTGCTAGCTTTAATATTAATATTTTATGATATTATGAGGAAGCAATTGATTTTAAGAATTGGGATTCCTGCTTTCTTTTCCTTTTTAAAAATTCTATAAATATAAATCAGCAAGTAACAAAACGAGTGACTTTGCAAAGTTATTACCCCAGTGAGTTGAATATGAGCATTATAATTCACCAGTGGCTGATGACCAAATGGATCTAAAGAAAGAATGGAAAGATAGACTTTAAAGATAAATATACAACGGTAGTAATTTCTTCAATAAGGTATTCATGAAATGGAAATTTATGACAGGAAGCCAGACCAGGAAATCGAAAAATTTGGATTTTTCTCTTCATTCTAATCAGTTTCTCAGCTTCCTTTTCTGATTAGTGCCCTCATTAAGGCTTCTTTTGGGCTTCCCTGGTGGCTCAGCAGTAAAGAATCTGCGTGCAATGCAAGAGATACGGGAAATGCGGGTTCGATTCCTGTGTTGGAAAGATCCCCTGGAGGAGGATACAGCAACCCACTCCAATACTCTTGCCTGGGAAATCCCATGGACAGAGGAGCCTAGTGCCTAAAGTCCACAGAATCAAAAAGAGTCGGACAGGACTGAAGCAACTGAGCGCATGCACACACAAGGCTTCTTTCCTGGATCGCTGACATGTTTCTAGTAGACGTTTGGAATCACACTTTGGTTTCCAGGCAGTGATTTCTGCCCGAGCTGAATTTTAGAACACGAAGGTCATTCATTTCTATCCCGGAAGGATGGTTCACATATTTATGTTCTAGAAAGTGGGCTGAGAAGAAAAATTTGCTACTTTATTAATTAGGGCCCTTTAACATTTTGTATTCTCAAGCTTAATCATTTGCTTGTTTGAACTAAAGTCATCTTCCTTAATCACCATCATTAGTGGCTGTCCATGAATGATTACCTCTCTGAATTTTATAAGCATGTTAGAATTTAATGCATTTTACATTCCCCATTAGGGACTAGATATCATTCAATATTTTACTATTCCAGTATATTTTTAAAAGCATGATATTAACTGTAGGTCTGTTCGATTTCAGTGGTTGAAGAGAGTCCTGCTCCCCTCATCAGTCCTCAAATTGGTGTGGAGGTGGTGTTGGGAGGGCAAGGAGAGAGCAACACAGAGACTTAGTGATCTAGAGTTGGTGCCATTTTATAATTTAAACTTACCAGGAGATTTCAAAGAGTTTACTTCATTAAAAATGAGAACGCTTGCTTTCATCTTGGACTTTTCCAGTGATGAACAGTTTCACTGTCTTTTAGAAATAGCCCATAACACTTTGGGAATCACACATGCAGTAATTCCTAGTTCAAATTTTTAAGAAGACACAGAATGCCTCTATTCCTTTTCTGCCTGATAGTCTTTCGACTGTCTGGAGCCGTCTTAATATCCCTGATTATTCTTATCACATTGGATCATGCCACATTTGTTTACTTTCCATACTTTGAAAATCTGTCATGATTGTGATTCTCCTTCTTCGTTCCTTATGAAAATGGACACCTATTCCAAAATGAGACACCAGCCTCACCCACACACACATGCCACTTTCTGGTGTACCCAGTGCTGCATAGGGGTTTTTGTGTTCTCCAGTTTTATTCTCAGGATGACCCTGGCAGACACGGACCTCTAATGTGTATTCATTTTTGCCCTTCTCCTGAATAGACCAGAGAAGCTCTAGGAAGGTAGCATCCATCCTTGTTTTTTTGTTGTATCCCAACTCCTTGCACAGTGCTTTGTACACAGTGGTGACTTAATTGTTGAATGAATGAACCCTTACTCCTCACCCTGGTGTTGGGAATTGGCAATTGAGTTGTCAGTCAGAGTTGGAATAAGTTTCCGAGCTTGGGAGAGTGTTCACTTTTGCATGCTATGCTATGCTATGCTAAGTCACTTCAGTCGTGTCCGACTCAGTGCGACCCCATAGATGGCAGCCCACCAGGCTCCCCCGTCCCTGGGATTCTCCAGGCAAGAACACTGGAGTGGGTTGCTATTTCCTTCTCCAGTGCATGGAAGTGAAAAGTGAAAGTGAAGTCGCTCAGTCGTGTCTGACTCCTAGCGACCCCATGGACTGCAGCCTACCAGGCTCCTCCATCCATGGGATTTTCCAGGCAAGAGTACTGGAGTGGGGTGCCATTGCCTTCTCCGTCACTTTTGCATAATGCTCAGTAAAAAAGCTTTCGAGTTTGTGTTTGTCTATATTGTTTGTTTGTTTTAGTTGCTTCTGATTTTTCCTAAAACATGATTGCTTTGAGCATACAGGGCATTCTGATAGTCAGTTTAAGCCCAGGAAAAATCAGAAGGATCTGAGGGATGAGAAAGCACTTATCATTGCAGTGGTAGGAAGGGAAGCAAAGGTCCTGAGGTGGGAGAGGGCTTAGTGCCCTCAATGAATAGAAAATTCCATGAGCTGTATCTGAAGAAGGACAGCAGGGATGTTTGGATGAGGTTGGAGGCCTACGTTCTTGTCATGAAATTCTTTTGGACCATGCTGAGGACTTTGAAAGATTTTAGACTGGGTCCCCAGTGGTGGGGGGACAGTGAATTCTAGGGAACTATGATAATATGTGAGATCCAAAAAGGTGTTGAAAGTAAACTAGGAGAGAGGTGATGGTGGCTCAGTTTAGCAGAGTTGATGAAGGTCATGAAGACAAGTGGATGGATATGGAGGTGGGTATTGGAAGTAGCACTGATAGGTTTACTGCAGGGTGGGATAGGGGATGATGTAGGCATAAGAGAGGAAGTAAGAATGTCACTTACCATGTAATGGCAGGAAGTGAAGAACAAATCCCACTAAATTCTGTTCCTGGAATGATCAGTTATCTTATATAAATGGACTTTGGGTTTCATGAAATGATATTCCCACTTTCAGGTACAACCATGCAGCGAGTTAGCTTGGAAATACATCCTGTGAAAATGGGGAAATTCCCAACACCAGTTCCCAACACCAGGGTGAGGAGTAAGGGTTCATTCATTCAACAATTAAGTCACCACTGTGTACAAAGCACTGTCCAAGCAGTTGGGATACGACAAAAAACAAGGATGGATGCTGCCTTCCTGGAGCTTCTCTGTTCTCTTCAAGAGAAGGGCAAAAATGAATACACATTAGAGCCTTCCCCCATTTCCAGTCCTAAATCTTAATAGCTTCCTCCTGCATATGCATGAAGGAACAATGTCGGCACCAGTTGGTCAACGAGGCAGGTTGGATTTCCCCCTTTCATAGCTCTCCCTTACTGTTACTTAATCCATTAGAAATGTAAATATATCTGATATTTTTTGTTCCTTAGTTCTGGGAAGTAGCGACAGCTCTTCTCTACTACTGGCTAGGGTTAACCTGTACACATGTAAATTTGCTTAGCTTTTCAAAACAGTGCAAGGTTTTCCAAAGATAAGACAGTTCATTTACATAACTTGGAATAATTTGGCTGGCAAACTCAAGGAGATAGAACGTGTGGATCAAGTTTAACACATTCATTTAGGTTGGCTGCCTCCCATGTATGCGTTCCCTGGGCTTGCAGAGGGTCCCATCTGTTCTGCTCCTGGCCAGAGAATACGGTGCCTGTGAGCATCGTAATTTCTGACTGCAGATGCCCAGTGCTTCATAACTGGTTTAGGGTGCCCCAGATCCCCACCAGTAACATTGTTAATTAGTACTAATATAATGACATTATTCTAGAACTAGGAGACCTGTCTGTTACTAATGTACTCAGAAGATTGCAAAAACCAACACACTTTCTTTCTTTTTTTTTTTTTGTTTCAATGCTATTCTCCCAAATCTCCCCACCCTCTCCCTCTCCCACAGAGTCTATAAGACTGATCTATACATCGGTGTCTCTTTTGCTGTCTTGTACACAGGGTTATTGTTACCATCTTTCTAAATTCCATATATATGTGTTAGTATACTGTATTGGTGTTTTTCTTTCTGGCTTACTTCACTCTGTATAATAGGTTCCAGTTTTATCCATCTCATTAGAACTGATTCAAATGTATTCTTTTTTAATGGCTGAGTAATACTCCATTGTGTATATGTACAATAGCTTTCTTATCCATTCATCTGCTGATGGGCATCTAGGTTGCTTGCATGTCCTGGCTATTATAAACAGTGCTGTGATGAACATTGGGGTACACGTGTCTCTTTCCCTTCTGGTTTCCTCAGTGTGTATGCCCAGCAGTGGGATTGCTGGATCATAAGGCAGTTCTATTTCCAGTTTTTTAAGGAATCTCCACACTGTTCTCCATAGTGGCTGTACTAGTTTGCATTCCCACCAACAGTGTAAGAGGGTTCCCTTTTCTCCACACCCTCTCCAGCATTTATTGCTTGTAGACTTTTGGATCGCAGCCATTCTGACTGGCGTGAAATGGTATCTCATAGTGGTTTTGATTTGCATTTCTCTGATAATGAGTGATGTTGAGCATCTTTTCATGTGTTTGTTAGCCATCTGTATGTCTTCTTTGGAGAAATGTCTATTTAGTTCTTTGGCCCATTTTTGATTGGGTCATTTATTTTTCTGGAGTTGAGCTGTAGGAGTTGCTTGTATATTTTTGAGATTAGTTGTTTGTCTGTTGCTTCATTTGCTATTATTTTCTCCCATTCTGAAGGCTGCCTTTTCACCTTGCTAATAGTTTCCTTTGTTGTGCAGAAGCTTTTGAGTTTAATTAGGTCCCATTTGTTTATTTTTGCTTTTATTTCCAGTATCCTGGGAGGTGGGTCATAGAGGATCCTGCTGTGATGTATGTCGGAGAGTGTTTTGCCTATGTTCTCCTCTAGGAGTTTTATAGTTCCTGGTCTTACGTTTAGATCTTTAATCCATTTTGAGTTTATTTTTGTGTAAGGTGTTAGAAAGTGTTCTAGTTTCATTCTTTTACAAGTGGTTGACCAGTTTTCCCACTGTTAAAGAGATTGTCTTTAATCCATTTTATATTCTTGCCTTCAACACACTTTCTTGTCTTTTTCCCTGTTTGCATCTTGACGTTTTTTTTTTAATAACTCAAAGATGCCTTCTCCATTTCCCCCAAACTATTCAGCTCAGCCTTCAAGACCCTCATCATGACTTCCCAGGACCTCCTGTAGATTTATCCTCCTTTAATCTCCCAGAAGATCTCTAGACCAAGGGAGCTAGACGGACATTTCCTCCACAAACCCTGTTTTCACCCTTTGCATCTCTATTCCTTGGGTTCTTTCTGTTTGAAATTACCTTTTTACCGCCCCGCCCCTCCATCCCTGCCTGTCACAAATTATACTCATTTTAAATGCCTACCTAACAGGCCATCCTTTGATGTCCCAATAATCTGCCTGTTCCTCTCTTTTGATATTTTACCTCTTCCCTCTTGTCCTCGCTGGACATCCTAGGGTTTTATTGCCTCGTCCCTGCAAACCCTTCAAATGCTTTCTAGTACCGGCACATTGCCTTACACATAGGATGTTGCCAATTAGAATTTGATGACTTTAATTGAATTTTCAGTATCTAATTATCGTTTAACTATAAGCAACAGAAAAAAAAATCATTTCAAGGCAGAGTTTTGAAATGATGCAGCCAGAGGCATGCTTTTCTAGTTCCCACTTTCCATCCTGGAAGAGATCAGGCTGCCAGCAAGGCCACTGGAACCTTTAATCTTTGTTGTTCTTTAGTTTTCAGAAGTGACCCAGCCTCTTTCATTTTGCGGTGGAAAATAAATTCAAAGGGGAATGTTCCTGCCGAGTGGGCTGGCCAGGGAGGGGCCAGGTTTATCTTCCGCAGAGAAGCCATTAGAGTGCCCGATGGACTTGTTACTTTCCAGGCCTGCTTTCTCTTGGATTACATTGTTTCCCTTTGAATTCTCCAAAACCTGTCAGGTGTTTTCTTCCTTCTCTCCCTTGAGTACCTCCAGTTAATCTAAGATTAGCCTGACAGCCCCTATTTTCCAGGTCTCTGGTTTCATCAATAAAATAGGTTACATCTTTTTTGAGCTCCATTACCTCCTTCCATAACCTTGTTCTCTTGATCCATATTGTGGCTTATTCTTTATTCAGCTTGCCCCATCCATTTTTGGCTATGTTCCCACTTCCTAATTCCCACTCTTGAATGGGACAATTTAATTCAATAATTGCCGGGACTGTAGAAGCCTGACAGTCTCACAGCCTTTTGTGTGGTGTTTTCACCTCGTTGCTCTTCTGGTTGCTACCACTGGCTTTGAGCTCACCAACCTCATCGCTTAGAATTCCTAATGAATTGCCACCTTTACTTTCAGAGTATCAATGAGTGACAGATTTCTTTCATTTATCATAAAAGCTTATTTTCTGGAAATGTGAGAAAAGTTATAAGGACCCTTACTTATTTAATATTAGAGGTAATATCTTTCAAGTGAAGTGTACACTGCCTGAGGGATGCATAGGATATCTCATTATATTTATTTTGATATTATATCTCTTAATTCCTATTTTTATGTTTTAATTTATGTTTTAAATTATTTTTTTTTGAAGCATAGTTGCTTTACAATGTTGTGCAAGTTTCTGCTGTACAGCAAAGTGAATCAGATATATATCTGTATCTGTATATAGGCTTTGTAAGAGATCCCTGGGTAGGGAAGATTCCCTGGAGGAGGCCACAGCAACCCACTCCAGTATTATTGCCTGGAGAATCCCATGGAGAGAGGAGCCTGGCAGGCTACAGTCCATAGGGTCACAAAGAGTCGGATTGACTGAAGTAACTTAGCACGCATGCATGTATGTATATATTCCCTCTTTATTGGATTTCCTTGTCATTTAGATCACTGCAGAGCATGGAATAAAGTTCCCTGTACCATACAATAGGTTCTCATTAGTTATCTATTTTATAGATGCGTGCTAAGTCACTTCAGTCGTGTCTGATTCTTTGTGATCCTTTAGAATGTAGCCTACCAGGCTCCTCTGTCCATGAGATTCTCGAGGCAATAATTCTAGACTGGGTTTCCATGCCCTCCTCCAGGGGATCTTCCTGACCTAGGGATTAATTGGGCATCTCTTCTGATGGCTCAGACGGTGAAGCGTCTGTCTACAATGTGGGAGACCTGGGTTCGATCCCTGGGTCGGGAAGTTCCCTGGAGAAGGAAATGGCAACCCACTCCAGTACTCTTGCCTAGAAAATCCCATGGACAGAGGAGCCTGGTGTCCATGGGGTTGCAAAGAGTCGGACACGACTGAGCGACTTCACTTTCACTTTCACTGTCTCCTGCATTGGCAGGTGGATTCTTTACCACTAGCACCACCTCAGAAGCCCTATCTATTCTATATATAGTATCAATAGTGTATACATAAATATACATGATATATTGGCAGAGTATTGATTGAATGGGAACATAATTTATAAAAATACATGCAACCAATATTACATGAAAATGGGTTTAGTGATAAGGTGTGTGATCAAAATGTTTGGGGACCATTGTGTTTCAGAGCATTGAGCCTGCAGTTAGACCTGGATTCCAGCTCCTTTTTCTGCCCCCTTACTGCATATATAACCTTGGCTCTGTTCTTTAGTCTCTTTGATCTGGAGGTCCTCATCTGCAAATTGACAGGAAAACCATTTTGCAGGGTTGTTGAGTGGATTCAGTGGAGAAATGCATGTCAGTAACTGAGCAAGTTCATGCCATGTAGTCTGTATTTGTTACTGTCGTTATTCAGCTCTGTTTGCCGGTATGATTGCTGGTGTTATTTTATTATTTCCTTGTCCAATATCTCACTGTTTGTGATTGCAGAGGAACTGAACCTACTCTACATGTCAAAAAAAAATCTCATATCATACACATTAAAAATGTGAATGATAAAACTTAGAATTTTTAAAACTGCGCACCCATACTCACCCTACCTTAAAATGCATAATAAAAATGGATTTTGTAACATATTTACCTAACTTTTGCAAGAAAAGTAAAGTAATTGCTTGGAACTTTGAAAAACACTGAATCCATAATCCATTCAATAGAGCCATTTTGTTGATACAATTAGCTTATGGTGCATTTCCTTTGGTCTTTTAGAAATAAACTCTTTTGGAGAATATTTATGATAAGCCTGCTTTTTATTGAATGCTGCCACATCATGTATAGTTTTAAGGTGATATTCTGGTACAAGATGCCTTAGGAAATAAAACGCTTAGTACGCATTTATCTGGTATATTGGCTGAGATCTGAGGATATAAGAGAATTCTTTGGTGAGGTAAAGAAAAGTTCACCATAGTTTGCAAGACTGGTTCATGTGGAATTTATAAGAATGGACTGACCAGCATGGCCTTTTAAAATTCCATAGTTAATCTCTTTATTGAAAGCTGCTGGGCTAGTTGATTAAGAAAGCCTTATGGGATGACTGCTTTTAGTGTCATACAAATGAAGCTGAATTGTTGCTAAGTAAACCACTATAGATCAAAGTGCCTTGTGGTCAGAGTCCTGCAGTTAATTTTTTTTTTTCATTAAGTTTTAAAGAGAAGGTGAAGGGTTGAAGAATGAAACACACTAAATTTGACATCTATGATGTCCATTTACATCCATGCATTTCTGTAAGCGTCTAATCTGAGTGATTGGACAAGGAGTGCAGCAAAGCAGAAACGGATAAATGTAGAGCTATGTCAATTAATACTTGTTTCCCATTTATAATTGCTGGGATCCTTTTAGCCATTCTGGAATCAGTAGGCGTACAGACAAGGTTTCAAGGGCTCCCAGGGAAACTGACGAAGTACATCTACTGACTGGTCCGTGGCGTGAAGGCCCTGTTGTCATACTTGTATCAGCTTTAAGTGTACACGGGACTATTAAGTGTTACCCTGTGATCTTAGAGGTACTAAAGAACAATGTATTATGTCCTTTGCACCCCTCCCACTGAACTGTAGCGCATGCGTCTCATTCTTCCTTATTGTCCACTATCTGAAATCGTGTATGAATACGTTTGAATGGATCAGATGCATGTATGAACATACGTTTTGCTGGACTAGGATGACAGTGAAGAAGGAAATAAGGAAAAAAGGACTGAAAGGGTGGACTGAAAATGGAAATTGAATCTGCCATACAAATTTCACAAGTTCTGTGCTGCGATTTTAAGTACTTGCTGTGAAAAGTTCAGGCACTGTTGTACTGACATTTGTTTCTAGATAGTGGAGAACATTATATAGGTATATATAGTGGTATACTAAATGCTGTTTTGGAAAGGACTCCTCTTTTGCCATGTGCATTTTAGTGGATATATGCATTTTTCTAGGGCGACTTGTAAAAAGCCCATTTTATAATGCTCATTTGATGTACTGGTAAGTAATGATCTTTCAGATTTTAAAATCAACAAATACATGCTAAATGTCTCATTCAAGGTCATAATGAAAACCAGTGTTAAACTTAGAAACCAAATTCTTAAATCTGGGAACAATTCTCATGCTGTAGTCAGAAACCTGCAGCCTGCCCCATACAACTAATCATAGATTCTTCTAGAGCTGACCATTGGCCCTTTTCTATAATTTTACCTTATCGTCACCATTGTTAACACCTTCAGTCTTTCCATTTGGCTCACTAGTCATAGATTAATGATAGATAAATATTAATTTATTATCCCCCCCTTTTTTTTGTATAGTAAGTACGAAAGGACCAAATGACAGAGTGAGCAAGTATTACTCCCATGGTCATGTTCTTTTTTCCTGAATGTATAGGCAAGAGAATTTACAGAAGTATGAAATAAATGAAAGGAGTTCACATGAAGTTTTTCTGAAAATGTGTGGCTTCCCTGATAGCTCAGTTGGTAAAGAATCTGCCTGCAATGCAGGAGACTCTGGTTAGATTCCTGGGTCAGGACAATCCACTGGAAAAGGGATAGGCTATCCACTCCAGTAATCTTGAACTTCCCTTGTGGCTCAGCTGGTAAAGAATCCGCCTGCAATGTGGGAGACCTAGGTTTGATCCCTGGGTTGGGAAAGTCCCCTGGAGAAGGGAAAGGCTACCCACTCCAGTATTCTGGCCTGGAGAATTCCATGGGCTGTATAGACCATGATGTCACAAAGAGTCAGACGTGACTTAAGGAATTTCACTCACTCAGTTTAGGAAATGGCCTTATTTTGGATTGGACAGAATAACTGACCTATGTGTGAACTTATTTATGCTGACTGGAGAAGGAAATGGCAACCCACTCCAGTATTCTTGCCTGGAGAATCCCAGGGACAGAGGAGCCAGGTGGGCTGCTGTTTATGGGGTTGCACAGAGTCGGACATGACTGAAGTGAGTTAGCAG
This sequence comes from Bos mutus, assembly GCF_027580195.1. Lineage (NCBI taxonomy): Eukaryota > Metazoa > Chordata > Mammalia > Artiodactyla > Bovidae > Bos > Bos mutus. The sequence goes on from NC_091628.1 coordinate 67,794,331, forward strand.
CAGCAGCAGCAGCAGCATTTATGCTGACACAACTGGGTCAGAAAGAAAGAATTTCTTCATGCTTCACTATGTTTAAGCTCTATGTTGACATATTATTTAGGAAGTTTTGGTTTCTTGATGCTTCTAGATATTGTAGACACATTAGACACACCTTGTAATGTGAATGCATATTCCCACCATAAAATGAGTGGTAAGAGAAAAGATTAGCATTGTCTTTAGCGTTATAGCAACCAAAAAATTCACTCCATTGTCTTTGTCTTGAGAGGGATGAGGGACAATGCTTACTGAATACTGGGGGTGTCCCAGCGTTGGGTCTGGTGCTCCTCCGTAACGGTTGTGCTCAGTCACTTCAGTCATGTCTGATTCTTTGTAACCCCATAGACTGTAACCTGCCAGGCTCCTCTGTCCATGGGATTTTCCAGGTAAGAATACTGGAGTGGGTTGCCATTTCTTTCTCTAAGGGATCTTCCCAACCCAGGGATGGAACCTGTGTCTCCTGCATTGCAGTAGGATTCTTCACCACTGAGGAAGAATCCTTCCCACCATGGAGGAAGCCTGCATAATGGTGGCCACCCTAATAAAAGTGCTAAGCTTTGTAGGTTATCTTTGTCTTTTTTTCCCCTTCTTTTAAAAAAATGATGGGCTTGCACAGCTGGAAGCTTTGATTTTTATTTCTCAGTTCTGTGATCCTAACGCAAGTCCTCTGTTGCTCTTCAGCCTCACTCCAGAGAGAGATGATGCTATGAAAGTTGTAAATGCTCTGAGTGACTGAGTCCTGCCAGAAGCTTCCCTGGGAGGGCAGTAGAGCAGCCTTTCCAGTGCTTTTATGAAACGTGAGTCATAACGAGATGCACCAGGCAGGAGGGAGGGCCCATGAATAAACCAGTATCTGGAAAGCTGCAGGGTCTTCTCTGCCGGATGTGGGAAGCCCTCCCCAAGTCAAGGATCTCTGGTGCCCTGCACTGGTTAAAAAAACCCCTTGACTGTTCAGTCCAGACCTTGCAAAGCTTCATTGATCATAATGCTTTTTAATATAAATGTGGTGCTGGAAAAGACTCTTGAGAGTCTCTTGGACTGCAAGGAGATCAGACAAGTTGATCCTAAAGAAAAAAAGCCCTGCATATTCACTGGAAGGACTGGTGCTGAAGCTAAGGCTCCAGTACTTTGGCCACCTGATGCAATATGCTGACTCATTGGAAAAGATCCTGATTCTGGGAAAGTTAGAAGGCAAAAGGACAAAGGGGTGGCAGAGGATGAGATGTTTAGCATCACCGACTCAATGGAGATGAATTTGAGCAAACTCTGGGAGATAGTGAAGAAGAGAGGAGCTTGGTGTGTTGTAGTCCGTGAGGTTGCAAAGAGTTGGACATGACGTAACAACTGAACAACAACTCCCATGAAGGTACAAAAAAGGAAATTGGATTATGAGCCCAAGAAAGTGAGCAAACAGTTCCAATGATGTATTCTTCATTTGCAGGTACTTATTGGCCAATAATGAGCAATCTTTGGTCCTCTAATTGCAAGTTAATTGCAAGTAAATATAAAATCTCAATACTATTAGAAACAGGCCTTTTTAAACTAGAGAAAGATAGGCTTTGGAATGGAAAAAGAAGAACCTTTTGAATGTTTTGTTGAGTAATTGGTGACTTTTTCTAATAGGAAAAAAACCGTTTATAATTAGGAAGACATCATATGCTTAATTTTCACAATCTCATTTTTTTTAACCTTTCTAATCCTCCTGGCATCTTTCTTTCATTATTTATTTGGTTGTAAAGATTTTGCTCACAGATTCAGAGTATGAGGTTAATTGTCACCCTCCTTCCGATTAAAGCATCAGGAACTTAAAATTAGTAATGCTCATAGGATTGAATGCATTTTACCCTGGGACACCCATAAACAATTTCAGAAACAAAAACTTTTCCTTCCATTTTTGATATAAATGCTTTAGACAATGTGTTGTCTTTTAGTGATATTTTTGATAGACTGCAGAAAATACAAAGTTAACCAGATCTTGGTTGGATAAAACACTCTGTCATACATTTTTTTTTCTACTAGCTGTAAAGAAGCACATACAAATTTAATGAATAGAAGTTGGAATCATATTGCTTCTTAGTTTGGTCTTTTATTCTCTACCTTAGGCTCAGTTTTAAATGAGTAGAGACACACATACGGGGAATTTTTTTTTCTTCCTTAGAAAATGTCTAGGTCACTAATGTCATCATTTTGTGTTTGAAGTAGTACTGTGCTTGAATATGCCTCCAGTAAGTCATCATCAAAGCACTGGCCCCAGTTTTGCAGTGACTGAGTCTTTGGTGGAGCAGTGTGCTAGGATGTCACATTATGTTTGCTTTCTGTGTTATATGCCTGGCCTCAGCATAAGTCAGGTCTTTATTAGTTCAGGAGAGAGATGAATGAGGTCTTAGCTAGCATGCGCTGATAATTGCTCTGAACTTAGGACTGCATTTAACAAGTTCTTTAAATCTTTTGCCCAAATTTAGGGGGTGTGTTGATCTTCACACTCTACCAGAATATATTATCGCTCAGTTGGTAAAGAATCTGCCTGCAATGCTGGAGACCCTGGTTCGATTCCTGGGCTGGGAAGATCCACTGGAGAAGGAGAAAGGCTACTCACTCCAGTATTCTGGCCTGCAGAATTCCATGGACTGTATAGTCCATGGGGTTGCAAAGAGTCGAACACGACCAAGTGACTTGCACTTTCATTTTTTCACTTTCAGAATAAGGATTTTTTCCCATGAAAGTAGTGTTAGTCACTCAGCTGTGTCTGATTCTTTGCGACCCCATGGACTGTAGCCCACTAAACTCCTCTGTCCTTCGGTTTCTCCAGGCAAGGATACTGGAGTGAGTAGCCATTCCCTTCTCCAGGGAATCTTTCCCACCCACGATCTAACCTGGGTCTCCTGCATTGCAGGGGGAAATTTTACCATCTGAACCACCATGGAAATTCATAAAAGTTACTAAATTGTGCCATCAAAAAATATGATATCAAGGATATTTTCAAAAATCTATCCTGTTTTAAATACTAATTAGTTTCAGAAAAATTGATTTTGCTTTGTACACAAACTCTAGAGAGCCTTATTCATTAAACAGATTGGTTCTTTCTCTGCAGGCTACACTAAGTTTCTGGGATAAAAATATATAATGCCCTAGAAAATGTATCTAAGATTATTTTAATATAAATTGTGTGTATGACTAATTTGCCAGGCAGACTATGTATACCGGTATTTCTGATCTGGAAATATGCCAACGTTTAAATTTTTCAAAGGAAAGTGTTATAAAGTTTCAGTTAAATACTATGCAATACACCAGTCTTCTAAGACTACTTGCATAAGTACTAAAGAAGCTTCTTCGCTTTGTTCAGAAAAATATTGTAAATCAAGTGACCTTTCTTTCCTTCTAATCTTAATTAATGTTCCTTATATCAAACACTCATTTTAATTTTTTCCCTTATGCTAATGTATTGCAAGTATCTTTGTGCTACATGAACTCAAACTAATATGAAATGAGCTAATTAGTAAATCAAATTCATTAGATAAATGAAAGACATTAGATAAATATATAATTTATGTCAGGTATTGGTTGAAATGTGAACAGATAAAAAATGCTGAGTTCATTGAAATTTTTAATGTTATGGTGTTTTTACTTCATTTTAAGGAAAAAAATTAATTTTAACAACAACCTTATGAGGTAGTATTTATTCTAATTGACTGCTTTACAATGAGGAGATGGTCAGAGTCTAATGAATTAGAACATAATTTATAATGTAAGTGATTTCATTTTTGGTTTTAAAAGAAAAGAAACCTCCAGTATCTTGATATCTATCACTGATTAAGTATTTTTGGTTAAAGTTTCTAAACAAGTACAGGAACATGCATGTCCATAGCAGCACAGTTCACACTAGCCAAAAGGTGGAAACAACCCAGATGTACGTCAGTGGATGAAAGGCTAAACCAATGGTGATATATTCATTCAGTGGAATATTCTTTGGCTGTACAAAAGAGTGGAGTACTGATACATACTAAAATGTGGATCAACCTTGAAAACAGTATGCTAAGTGAAAGAAGACAGACACAAAAGGTCACATGTTATGTGATTCCAATTATATGAACTATGTAGAGTAATAAGTAGATCCATAGAGACAGAAGGAAGATTGGTGGAGTTGCCGAAGGTTGTGGGGAGGGGAAATGGGTAATAATCTCTTAATGAGCATGTGATTTCCTTTGGGGTGATGAAAGTATTTTGAAACTAGACAGATGTACTGGATACAAAGCATGTGAATGCACTAAATGTTATTGAATTTTCCACTTTAAAATGCTTAATTTCACGTTATCTGAATTTCAGCTCAAATTATTTTAGAAAACAATGGGTGTGGCAGTATTCCAATAAAATTTTACTTGCAAGCAATTTGTTTTTAAAATAGAGCACTGTGCACTGGATAAGTTAATAATGCAGCATAGAGTCCGTAGTCACAAAGAGTCAAACATGACTGAAGGAACTTAGTATGCAGCACACACGGGGATTATTTAAGGTTATTTGGATTATAATAATTTAAAATTTCTTAAACAAAGTCCCTCTCTAACCCTAACCCTAACATTTTGAATGATTGAAATATTTGGCTTAGTGAATTCTAGCAAGTTACCTTTTACAGACTTTTTTGGTCAGAATTGAATTTGTTGACTTTAAAGCCTTTGAGAAGTCTCCCAGTTGGAGGTTCACAGTGTATATTCCTATATGTTTGCTTGCTATTGTGCATTTAATCCTGGTTGGTATTGAGCCAACTTCTTTGCATGAATTATCTAATTTATTCCTGAAAGCAGCTTTATGAAGTATACTATTTTACCTAGTTAATAGCTGAGGAAGCCAAGGTTAATATTCAATTGATCTGCACTGATCCCAAAGCTTGTTCTGTAACCATTAAACTAGCTTTTCTCTAATCCAGTGCATCCCATAAAGATGAATTAGTCTCAGTAGAGTCAGTGTCGCTACTCTAGCACTGAAAGAAACAAAGTGGAAAATAAGATGTTTCTTCATGGGGGCAAAGTATTTGTTACTGAGTTTTCTGAAGGAGCCATACTGAAGTTAATTCAGTGGTGTGTTTTGTTGGAATATGTTAAAGACATTATATTGTACTTAAAACATTAAATATACAAGGGAGTTGGACAAAAATGGTAGAACATAGTACCTGACAAAGGAGGCAAGAATATACAATGGATTAAAGACAATCTCTTTAACAAGTGGTGCTGGGGAATCTGGTCAACCACTTGTAAAAGAATGAAACTAGAACACTTTCTAACACCATACACAAAAATAAACTCAAAATGGATTAAAGATCTCAACGTAAGACCAGAAACTATAAAACTCCTAGAGGAGAACATAGGCAAAACACTCTCTGACATACATCACAGCAGGATCCTCTATGACCCACATCCCAGAATATTGGAAATAAAAGCAAAAATAAACAAATGGGACCTAATTAACCTTAAAAGCTTCTGCACATCAAAGGAAACTATTAGCAAGGTGAAAAGACAGCCTTCAGAATGGGAGAAAATAATAGCAAATGAAGCAACTGACAAACAACTAATCTCAAAAATATACAAGCAACTCCTACAGCTCAGCTCCAGAAAAATAAATGACCCAATCAAAAAATGGGCCAAAGAACTAAATAGACATTTCTCCAAAGAAGACATACAGATGGCTAACAAACACATGAAAAGATGCTCAACATCACTCATTATCAGAGAAATGCAAATCAAAACCACTATGAGATACCATTTCACGCCAGTCAGAATGGCTGCCATCCAAAAGTCTACAAGTAATAAATGCTGGAGAGGGTGTGGAGAAAAGGGAACCCTCTTACGCTGTTGGTGGGAATGCAAACTAGTACAGCCACTATGGAGAACAGTGTGGAGATTCCTTAAACAACTGGGAATAGAACTGCCTTATGATCCAGCAATCCCACTGCTGGGCATACACACTAAGGAAACCAGAAGGGAAAGAGACACGTGTACCCCAGTGTTCATCGCAGCACTGTTTATAATAGCCAGGACATGGAAGCAACCTAGATGTCTATCAGCAGATGAATGGATAAGAAAGCTGTGGTACATATACACAATGGAGTATTACTCAGCCATTAAAAAGAATACATTTGAATCAGTTCTAATGAGGTGGATGAAACTGGAGCCTATTATACAGAGTGAAGTAAGCCAGAAGGAAAAACACCAATACAGTATACTAACGCATATATATGGAATTTAGAAAGATGGTAACAATAACCCGGTGTACAAGACAGCAAAAGAGACACTGATGTATAGAACAGTCTTATGGACTCTGTGGGAGAGGGAGAGGGTGGGAAGATTTGGGAGAATGACATTGAAACACGTAAAATATCATGTAAGAAACGAGAAAAAAATAAATAAATAAATAAACTAAAAAAAAAAAAAAAAGAAAATTTACCTGCTTACACTGTATTCAAAAGTATGTTCTTTTATTCAATACATATTTACAGAGTCCTAATACACTGAATGGGCTTCCCAGTTGGCACTAGTGGTAAAGAACCTGCCTGCCAACACAGGAGACTAAAAGATGAGGGTTCGATCCCTAGGTCGGGAAGATGCCCTGGAAGAGGGCATGGCAACCAACTCCAGTATTTTTGCCTGGACAGAGGAGCCTGGCAGACTACAGTCCATGGGGTCACAAAGAGTCAGACACAGCTGAATGACTAAGCAGAGCAGTACATGATAAATAAATATTTAATACATTATTAGGTGGGCTTCCCTGGTGGCTCAGAGGAAGTGTCTGCCTCTGAGGAGGCAGGAGACCTCTCTCTGCAGGAGACCTGGGTTCAATCCCTGGGTTGGGAAGATTCCCTGGAGAAGGAAATGGCAACCCACTCCAGTATTCTTGCCTGGAAAATCCCATGGACGGAGGAGCCTGGTGGGCTACGGTCTATGGGGTTGCAAAGAGTCGGACAAGACTGAGCAACTTCACTTTCACTTTCACACTATTATGTAGTGATGAGAAAACTATAACAAGGTAAGATCTGGAGAATGTATGTATATGTTACGTATCTGTGCTGCTTGCCGAGCTTTAGACAGTATGCTCAGAGTAGAGCTTGTTGAGAGGAGACTGGCCAGAGGCATGAACAAAGTGACCAAAGAATTCATGGGGATGTCTGGAGAAAGCACATTTCTGACAGAGGGAATATCACATTCAAATGGCCTGAGGTAGGAGCGTGCTTGGCATTTTTAACAGACTGACATTTGAATGGCATTTTTTCTGCGCTGGAGTGAGGGAAGGAGGAATGGAAAGATGTATCTTTCAAGAGCTAAGCAGGTGCCAGATTTTACAAAACCCGCAGGTCTGATAGGACCTTACGATTTTATTCTGAGTGATATAGCAAGCTTTCAGAGTGTTTGAGCAGGAGAGCATCTTAATCAGATTTACATCATAAATGTGATTGCTCTGATTGTTGCATGGAGAGGCAGAGATGGAATAAAGAAAACAATTAAGAGGATCTTGCAGTTGTCTTCAGCAGCATCAACATTGCTTGGGACCTAGCTAGAAATGAAGATTCTCAGGTACCACCCTACCCCTACTGCAGTGCATCCCCCGGTGAATCTCAAACTTTCAAGCTGGAGAAGAACTGATTTAGACAAGAAATGAGGCTGGCTTGAGTAAGGTTGTCCAGGCAGAGGTGTTATCCAGAGGTAGGATACTGGGTATATTTTAAAATTGTGATTTGCTGATGTATTATACGCGGTTGTGAGATAAGAGAAGGGTGAACTGTGTGTCTTTTTTTTTTCCCCCCACCTGGCCACCCCTGAACTGTGTGTCTTGTATTGCAAAAAAGAAAACAGAGTGTCAGAGATTTCTTGGAGGGGTTGGAAATCAAGCATCTAGGCAGAGGTGCCTTTAGATATACACTGAAGAGGTTGGACAAGTGCACCTGGAGACTAGAGATTGGGGCTGGAAATTGGGAATCTATCAGTATAGAGATGGTGTATAAATACATCAGACTAGAAAAGATCTGGAGAAGGAAATGGCAATCCACTCCAGTATTCTTGCCTGGAGAATCCCAGGGACGGAGGAGCCTGATGGGCTGCCGTCTATGGGGTCGCACAGAGTCGGACACGACTGAAGCGACTTAGCAGAAGTAGCAGCAGCAGAAAAGATTACCCAGAGAATGAGTAGCTGGAGAAGAGGACGCCCAAGAGCTGAGGTCTGAAACAGTCCTACACTGGGCTCAGGAAGAAGAGAAACATCCAAAACCCAACATTTAACAGTGGATCCCGGGTAAAGCTATAGGATGATAATCAGGAACATTTGGCGTCTCGGTGCTCCTAGCATCAGATAAAGACACCATCAGAAACTTATGAACTGCTCATGAAATCATTGGTTTACTCATTTATTTCCCCCATTACACTCTAAGCCCTTCAAAACGGTGTCAGAATAATGTTGAGCATTGGAAAGGTGTTAAAAATAAGCCACTGGATAAATGAAGAAGGATCGCCTGTTTTATGTTAGTACATTACTTGGCATTTTTAGGACTCCCAGATTTATGTGATTCCGAATCTCGTCAGGCTCTGGGTCATCTGGTGTTTTGCACATGATTACTCACCTAAGTGCTCTTGGTAACTTGGGTGGAAACCTTTGCCATTATGTTTAATGTCCCCTGCCAGTTTCAGGGCTTTAGCATTCCCCCTTTGCTGTTTGGATGTAAATATTCACAATCCTCCCTTTTCTTGCAGCACTTTCTTATCTGTCTCTGACAAAATTCACATACATTTTTACAAAGAAGGGATATTTTATCCCCTAATAGCTTTTAGTCACAAAGGTATGTTTCTTGATAGATAATCTGAAGAGCAAAAAGTGGAACTCTTGATGTTTTGCAAACAACTGATTTGGGAAATCACATTTACTATATTGTGATCTATTTTTCTAAGAACCAGACAAGAACTTAGAAGCAAGACTCATAAGTCAAACTGTAGGCTTTTATTTGAAGCATATTTGCTTTGATCATTAGAAGATCAACCTGGAGAAGGGAAGGGCTACCCACTCCAGTATTCTGGCCGGGAGAGTTCCATGGACTATATAGACCATGGGGTTGTAAATAGTTGGACACTACTGTGCGACTTTCACTTCACTTTCACTTCCTTCCCAGAGGTTTAGGCTAAAGGTCCCAGGTCTGACACATTTGGTTGCAGGGATCATGGAATGGCAGGGTGGGAGGGGGCTGTGATTAGGAATATAGGATGATATAGGGGTTCATCACTGAGTAGTCAAAAGAACTGGAACTCTTAGGTTTTGTCTGTCAGTATCAGCTTAATATCATGTAAAAGGCAAGTCACAATCAAGTGCTCTTGGTGGTGGGATTTAAAACAGAAGAACATACTCCAGCATGTACTCTATATTAAATGGCCAAGCTTGATTTAGAATAAAGAGTTTAAATATATTTGCTTTTATATCACTCACACTGGTTCTGGCTCCCTAAATGCGTGCTTAATCGCTTCAGTCATGTCTGACTCTTTGTGACTCTGTGAACTGTAGCCTGCCAGGCTTCTCTGTTCATGGGATTCTCCAGGCAAGAATACTGGAGTGGGTTACTGTGCCCTCCTCCAGGAGATCTTCCAGACCCAGGGATCGAATCCATGTCTCCTGCATCTCCTGCATCGGCAGGCAGGTTCTTTACTACTAGTGCCACCTAGGAAGCCTCGATGGGAAGAAGGCTGCACTGACATTTCTGTATCTGGTTGTTTGTGTGTGGAAATTGGGTGAAGAGTAAGAGGACCTGAGAGGGGAACCTTAAGAGGCAAGTGGGAACTTTCAGGAAAGAGAGGAACCCAAGAGCAACCTAATCCCTCTCAGTTCAGTTTAGTTCAATCGCTCAGTCGTGTCCGACTCTTTGCGACCCCATGAACCACAGCACGCCAGGCCTCCCTGTCCATCACCAAGTCTTGGAGTCCACCCAAACCCGTGTCCATTGAGTCGGTGATGCCATCCAGCCATCTCATCCTCTGTCGTCCCCTGCTCCTCCTGCCCCCAATCCCTCCCAGCATCAGAGTCTTTTCCAATAAGTCAACTCTTCACATCAGGTGGCCAAAGTATTGGAGTTTCAGCTTCAACATCAGTCCTTCCAATGAACACCCAGGACTGAACTCCCTTAGGATGGACTGGTTGGACCTCCTTGCAGTCCAAGGGACTCTCCAGAGTCTTCTCCAACCTCTGGTTTTTATCAATTAAAACATTAAAAATACCAGTTATATTCAACAAATTCAAAGAAACAGTCATTGGTCACACAGTTGTTCACACAGTTGTGGATGACGTGGGAGCTATAAAGAGCTGTTCATCATAAGCCCTGATCTCAGGCTGATTACAGGAAGTAGAAGTGATTGGTTGTCTTCCACAAATAAGCAACTGGTATTTATATCTCGATAACTATTAACCTTCTTCTTCCATTTTTTCTTTTCCCTTTCTTTTCTCCTTCGCCGTTTGAGTTGACATACACACTTATTGTTCTCAGGATAAAAGCATTTCCAGGGGATATCCAGCCATTTTCAGCAGAATGGTGTGACTGTTACTTAGAAAGGAATGAGGGGGGTGGCACATACTAAGGCAATAGAGCAAAACCATACAAGACACGAGGTGAAATATGATGTGCCGTAAGCAGAGTGATAGACTCAAGGAAGGGTGGCCATGTTAATCTGGGCAAATCAGGGAGAGGCAGTCTTTGGATTAGCCTCAAAGGATAAACAGGGTGAGCGTGTGGGAGGCTGGGTCAGATGAGCAGTGAACTGACAACGGGAGATAAGGTACCTGGGATGTGAGTAGGAGACAAGGGTGTCACTGGAAGTCAGTTTAAGGTGGAGTTTTTCTTCACTCTAGGGACTGGCTTGTTAGAAAGTCTTTGAGCAGAGAAGTGATGTAATTAGAACTATAGTCTAAGAAGATAAATGGGGAAGAATTTACAGAATGGAGTCTGGTATGAAAGTTCAAACAGAGAGATAGTGGTATTGGTCCAGTCTGGAAGTGGTGAGGTCCTGAGTGGTAGGGGGCTGATGGAGGTTATTGAGTGGGATGAAAATAGAAAGGACATGGCAGGGATGGATATATAGAAATATTGGGAAGAAGAGTATTGGGATGTGAAAAATAGGACTGAATAGTGATTGGAGTACAGGTCAACCCAAAGGAAGGATTCTGGGGCAGGGAACTGAGAAAATGAGGGTGTCTTACGTAGAAGTAAGGATGCCATGAGCAAGAGCTGGTGTGAAGAGGAGGGAGGTGAATTTCATTCTGCACGTGTTCCTGAAGCAGTTACAGGTGGACATGCCCTACAGCCAGCTGCAAAGATAGGCCTGGACTTGGGAGAAGTGCAGAGAGGAATTTGGTCCTTATTTGTTGCAAGGTAATAAATGAAACTGGATGATATAGTAGCATCCTTTTAGGTAAGTTTATATAATTAATCTTCCAGCTCATTAAAAGACAGCTCAGATTTTAGCTAAGTAATATATGGAAATACATTTCCTTTTGTCTCCAGTAGAGCAAGGATTCAAGATAATTTCCTTGAATGAGGTTTGTTGCAAGAACTCTGTTGAAAACAGCTTTGTGACTCTAAAGGCAGACTCTTCTGTAAGTGTGAACCATGATCCAGTGAAGAAGGCATTTCCCTTTCAGGCATGACACGTGTTTGATTTCCAAGGGCAAGGCTTTCTCATTTGATTGCCAGCCTCCCTAATTAGGAGGCCTTGAAGATCATTGCCTCAAGGTTGTTCAAGCTGAAAAAGCATTCACAAGCACAAACATATTTTATGTCCAGTCAAAGTCGCTCTAGTTGACTGAACGCCGTTAACGTTATCATAGAGACTTACCGGGAGCTCCAGGCAAACACTGCCAGCGGCATTGGTATTCAGGACAAAGACAGCCATCAGTGTAAATTCTTGTCTACTATGCAAGGTGTATCTTTTGATCTTTTCAGAAAGAGCTAGAAAATTGGATGGTATTTGCAGGAGCCTTTCAGCTGAGAAATGTCAATAATGTAATCTTGTTGAGACCAGTACATGGAATTGACTTGTTGGGAGATGGATACAGGTGCAAGGATGATATGTGTATCTGATTATTATATAGAACTGAGTTTGGGTGGGAGATCCAGGGTCACCAGCCTTCAGCAGGAAGCACCATTAGGAGAATGTGATGAATCCTCTAAGCAGATTTCTGATTTTAGAAAACAGAAAGAAATAAGAAAGTAAATTTCTCCCTCCTATTTGCATGTGTAGCCTATAACCCTGTTTCTTCCATTTGGAGGATTATGTGGTGGCTAGAAAACTCTCTTTCCCTCAGAGTGAATCACCTTGACTGTGTACTGAATTTCTGCAAGTGAAACGAGTGGGGATTTTACGTTGCTCTTTGGTGGTTTATGGATGCTGCGGGCTGTGTCTGCCTACATTGAAAGCTGTATGCAAAATAGACAGCGTCCGTAAATAAAACTGTTCAGTTTTGTAATTGCATCAATGTACTTTTTATTTTACTTCTCCCTCCTCTCTATTAAGCCCTTTGGAATGATAATGAAATGTGTTTCTCGTTACCCGCTATTGAATTATCTGTGAATGGAAAGGAGATAAAAAATAATCCAGAGAATCCTAACAACATCAGTTTGTTTCATGTTTGACTCTGTCTCTCTCGACATATAATGGTTTTGGCACCACAGTATTCTTTGGACAAAATGAGTATTTTATCTTAAAAATGTAAGGAGTTCTATAATTGAACACCACAGTTATTTGAGTCACACTAGAATTTGAACTTACATATGTTAATATAATCTGACAATCTCTGAGATTTTACTCACATATATCTTGGAAGATCTAGGAGCTGACTAGTTGGAAGCGACCTGTGAGTGGCTTTTTCATGGGACACTGGGCACCAGTAAACCTTCTCCTTCCTAGAAAGACGTCCATGATTATAAGCCTCATGGCAATCGTGAACATTTTTTGTGATAACAATGTACCTGAGACTGCTGTCAGTGCTTCTTTGCATTCTCTCATATGGCCTATGAGACAGTCAATATTATCATCCTTTTTTTTTTATGCCTGAGAAAAGTGAGACAGAGAGAAGTTCAGAAGATCCCACAGAGTTTAAGTAGTGGCAGCTTGGCTCCAGAGCCTGCACAGAACTCACCTCAAAGCAATTAATAATGATTTGAGCCACTAATTTTGTCATGTAGGAATATGCAGTCATCATCCAGTACACATTTCTGGAGGTCCTAACACTAATTGATCTGTGTTTTTTCTCAAAAGAGAGAACATTTTAGAAGGTGGATACCTTCTGTTGTTTCTATGACTTCTGGGAAAATAAATTTAACTGTTTATTCATTTTATATCATATGGCTTCAGCAAGTGTGAAGACTTCCTAAGAGCAGAGATTTTGATTTTTCTGGTTGTTTCTACCTGTGGTTTTCAGTGCATTACCAAGTAACAAATGCTGAATCAGTCCCAACGTTTTAATTGTGAAAATTCAGTTCGTTGATTGTAAGACTGTGGATAAAGTAAAGTTAGATATATGTCTTTGTATGTATGTGTACATGGACATATGGATGTGCATTTATAATAAATATATATTTGAAAAAATACTTGAGTGTACAAGCTGCAGTAATAGGTTACATATGAAAATTGTATCACTCTGCCTGGAGTTTAAATATCATTAAGTATATTTTGAAGTGCTTTTAAAATCTGGAGCACATTCTGACGCATTGGAGACATGAATTCAAAAGTTGATTGCTAATGTGAATGAACAGTTTATGATAATGCCATGGGCCTGAGAAGAGGTTATCTGGTTTACCTGGAGGAAGGTAGGGTGAGCCAAGAACTCGACACCCAGAGAGCCCGTGGGTCTCTCTACTGTATTTCATTGTGTTCAATGCAGAATAGATGCTGGATATTTTGAACACCTGATTTCTTGATGTCTGTGTTTTACTGTCTTGAGTAAATGGTAGGTAATTGGGCAAGAAAAACATTTTAAAACTTTAAACATGTTGTTGGAAGAGAAACCATCAAAATGCAAGCTGTTCTCCTTTCCTGGCTCCTGGATTAAACGTAGACATTTTAAACTACTTACCCCAACTTGCTGGGAGAAAAGAAAATTTTTCAAGAAGAAATTTAGAATCACTATTATACAGAAAATCTTTTTCTCCTTGAGAGAGTCTGAGAAGGAACATCATTCCAGAAGCTACTGTTTACGGTTTAAAAACATCAGAACGGGATAAAGAGTGTCTCCTACTGAGAAGAAAGTGGAGACCAGGTGGATTACTGAAACCCCAGAGTGAAAACCACTTAGAGAATCAGTTTAGTCAAGCCTAAGGGTGTGGTGGGAATTTGGAGACTGGATGGGAACATAGACCCTCTACTCCATGGCAGTCCTAAAAGGAATCAGTCTTTAATATTCATCGGAAGGACTGATGCTCAAGCTCCAATACTTTGGCCACCTGATGCAAAGAACTGACTCTTTGGGAAAGACTGATGCTGGGAAAGATTGAAGGCAGGAGAAGAAGGGGATGACAGAGGATGAGATGGTTGGATGGCATCACTGACTCAATGAACATGAGTTTGAGTAAGCTCTGGGAGTTGGTGATGGACAGGGAGGCCTGGCATGCTGCAGTCCATGGGGTCGCAAAGGGTCATACACGACTGAGTGACTGAACTGAACTGAAATGATTCCATGTAACCATAGTGGTGGGCAAAACAAAAACAAAAACAAAAACGGGAGTCAGGGGTGCAATACAGGACATGGCTCTTAGGGATCTATAGCCTGAGAGTGGATTTGTGAGTGCGTGACAAAAGCACATCCCGCTCAGAGCAGACATACAGAGCACCACAGAATGAGAGGATAGTTCATCATAGCCCCAGTGTCAGTGCTTTCGAGGCTAGGAGTGCGTATAAAATAATGTAATGGATTTATGAGATATGAGACTATTGTTGTGCAGTGTATGTATGTGTATCTGAATAAAAATGGAACCCCTGCACATTAGATATGCAGGAAAATAGAATCTTTTGTTTTCTGTAGTTGATATTAATCTCCTCTTGCCCTCCTTGGTAGAGATGGTGGAAGTGGGATGGAAGTTTTTTGAATTGGTGTATTCACATTGTATAAATCTCTTCCAAAATACCTTTTTTTATTTCCAAGCCCTTTCTACCAGATACTTATCCAGTAAGTTCATAGTTTTACATCCTGTAGTAGTTTCTCCTCTGTCTCTTCCCTTCCATACACAGGGGAAAACCTAGGGATCTCTGTGGGAGTGGATGTGGAGGTCCTTTGATTATGTCTTGCCCAAGGTGGAGTTAGTGCTCTGGTGCTGGGTTGTGAATGCTGCATCTACTGTGGACAGTTTGATCTAATTGTATCCTCTGAGATCTTGCTTGTGTTTTTCTTAAAATCTGCAAATTGGGTCCCTGTCTTGCTGACCACCTCTGACTTGGTCACACAGATTCCCTCTGAAATCTGGCTGTGATCTATATTTGTTCATCAACTCGGGTGTACCATCCTTTAACCCTAGGCTTCCATGCCCTTGGTTTCCACCAGCATTCAGACCTCAGACCTCATGGGTCCTCTCTTTCTGCTTGCTTCTGAAACTTTCCTGCCATGCATGGACCAGAGGACCCAGGAGGAGTTTTCCTCCTAGAGTTCTAAACATGGAAAATGTTCAAAAGTACATGGCTTCTGTCTGTTCCCATCCCATTTCCAAGGTATTAGGCCAAAGTGAAGAAGATTCTGGCAGCCTGATTCTCCTACCTTTTTCTCTAACTCTTTCCTACAAGCTCCTGTTACAAAAAGCATTTCCTGCTGTGAAGACTTGGCCTCTGACATAGAAACCTCATCCAAGGAAATACACACCATATCATTGATATTCATGAGCTCCAGATCAGACTTGGGTTGTGGGACAGCAGGAGATTAAATAAAATTTTTTTCTTTTTTTAACTTTTTTTGGAATATTTTCCAAACCTTCTACCATGAACAGGTGCTGCATATATTAAGAAAATAAAAAATAGTATTTAAAAGTTCCATAGAACATAACTGAAAAAAAAAATCATTTTTCTGCTTATAGAAGTACCCCTTCTTCTACTGTGAAATGTAAGGCCGTGCAAATGCTAATAGACTGAGATGGATGAAACATACAGGATCAGCAGTACTGGTTGAGCAGAAAACTTTGGGCATTGAAAATCTGACTTCAGTAAGTGTCCAAGAATCTAGGTCACTGTTCTTTCAGAGATGTTGCCCATCGAAGCAGACAGTCTCCACTGGTAGAATTCTAAGAGAAGACAAAGATCACTCACTTGGAGGAGTGTCTCTGAATGTTGTGTCTACTCTCCATTGTTTTTCTTCCACCTAGAGAATCACTGTTGTTCAGTTGCTCATTTGTGTCCCACTCTTTGTGACCCCATGGACTGCAGCACTCCAGGCTTCCCCGTCCTTCACCATCTCCTGGAGTTTGCTCAAACTCATGTCCATTGAGTCAGTGATGCCATCCAACCACCTCATCCTCTGTCGTCCCCTTTTCCTGTCTTCAATCTTTCCTAGCATCAGAATCTTTTTCAGTGAGTTGACTCTGTGCATCAGGTGGCCAAGGTATTGGAGCTTCAGCATCAGTCCTTCCAGTGAATATTCAGGGAGAATCATTCCATGTCTCAATAAGTGATGGATTAGTAGTGATAGAAGAGCCTTGTTTTTGTTAGAAATAAGGTGACTTTCACAACGTCTGTTTGGGGGATGCAGTCGGGGGTGGTATTTGTGGGGATTAGTTAAGTCTGTAATATCTCTGCTAATTCCCTTCCACAAACCACTTTGAATAAATAATCAAAGAGAACCTCATGGGCTTGTTATGTCAATTTACTGAATGCCTCCAGCTCTTCTGTACTGCAGGTTACCTCTGCTTAGCTCTTCTGAGAGAGAAATTCTGGAGTTGCCAGTGTATGCCAGTAGTATGTTTTGGTTCTTCTCAACCAACACTTTTTTTAAAAAATTTTATTTAATTTTTAAACTTTACATGCTTTTAAGTTTTCAAATGTTGGATCCGGTATACTATCTGCTTTGATATTTGTTCCATGAAAGATGTATTACCTGTGGCTGGGTCTCTTTAATCAGCAAGAGCTATACACCCAACAACGGGGAGAACAGAAGGATGGAAGGAAGCATTTCTGACTGCATCAGGGCCAAATAATGTTACGAGAAAGGTGTTAAATGTGTTAAATATTGTCGGAATGGTTTTACAAAAAAACACTGTATGATGGAGTTCAGCTGTGAATACTGTTAGGTACTTAATAAATTCCAAGGAAATAGGGGTAGAATTGGATTGACTAAACTGATAGGTAATAGGAATCTGGAAGTGACTTTATCAATGTGTAGCCACTCCCTTCTCCAGGGTATCTTCCTGGCCCAGGGATTGAACCCAGGTCTCCTGCATTGTAGGCAGATTCTTTACCCGCTGAACCACTAGGGAAGCCCTACTTTATCAATAAGGTGTGAAGTTTGCAGTCTTATGTAGAAGGGATTTTTCTAATATTCTAACTTACTTTACTAATCTTCAGGAAGCAACCGTGGTACATTTTGTCTTAAATAAATATTTCTCAAGGGAGTACTCAAGTGGCTATTAAAATTTTAAGCGCCCTGCATCTTTTTAAATAAATGCTTTTGCTTAGCAAGTACAAATGCAAGTCTCCAAGATTCCCTCGCCCCACTGTCTTCTGCCTAACAGAACAAGTATTCATTTTTAGGTGAAAAGAGAGGTCAGGATAGTTAGAAGTCTAAGTAATACTGATGAATGGCTATTTCCTAAATGGCTGCAAAATTTATTAGCATCTCTACTGAGACATTTCACAAGTACTAAATGATATCAGTGGGTTTTGTGCCTTAGTAAATATCACTAATAAAGTTGCCAAAGAGATAACTCTTGTTGAATGAAGAAAAAATAATTTTTGTCTTAATCACCATGTGCAGAAATTAGAATGGAAAGATCAAGTTCATGGAAAATTTATGTCATATAGCTAGAGTAGTGAGAAAAAAAACTCACTACTTCCTGTGATGCATGGTAAGTCAGTAATTTTTTTTAAAACACTGAAGCAATCTTAATGTTTCCACATTTCATGAAGGAAATACTGTATTAATAAAACTGCTATTCAGGGTTAATTAATGGTGCTGCACATTGCTGTGATATGACATTTAGTAATGTTTTTCCCCCTTTTTTATTCCATTAGCCAGTGATAAGATAGTAAACACTACAAATTAAGTGAATCTTGTTTGAAATAAAAGAAGTACATGTTTCTGAAATTTAAAACAACTTCCCGTATCTCACTTCTTATAGTGGGGTCAGGCACATACAGTGAGGTCAATGACAAGCTCGTCTGTGGTTAACTCTCATTTCTGACCTTATTAATAAGCCCTAGACCAGCACATTTGACATCCTGCAGCACGTCTTCCTTCAGAGAAGGCAGTGGCACACCACTCCAGTACTCTTGCCTGGAAAATCCCATGGATGGAGGAGCCTGGTAGGCTGCAGTCCATGGGGTCGCAAAGAGTCAGACACGACTGAGTGATTTCACTTTTTACTTTCCTGCATTGGAGAAGGAAATGGCAACCCATTCCAGTGTTCTTGCCCGGAGAATCCAAGGGACGAAGGGGAGCCTGATGGGCTGCCGTCTATGGGGTCGCACAGAGTCGGACACGGCTGAAGTGACTTAGCAGCAGCAGCAGCATGTCTTCCTTAGGACTTCCTAGAGTCTCCTGAAATTCAGGCTTTCAAAGGTGAACTTGTCATTTCTCTTCCACTCTCTTTGATGTCCTTCCTTGATACTTATCAGGAAATAAATTCTTCAGATTGTCGAATCTCTCTTACTGGCAACAGAATTCCCCTGGGTCATTCCTTCCCATGACTGGTCATGTGTCAAGTTCTATTGATCTGGCTTTTCAGATCCTCTGTCTAATCCTCAATCCCTCATTTCCAAGCCCAGTATCATTACTTCAATGCTAGTAGTCAAGTATTTTGCCTTTTAAATTCAACAACAATACTTTACACACAAGTATGATGATACAGAGAACTGTTATGTTATAGTATGAATACCCTCATCTTAAAGAACATGTACACGTGTGTGTTTTAATGAAACGTAGACTCTAAATTTTAGAGAAACCCTTAACCTAATTATTTTATGAGAACAATTGTGTTTTCTACTTGGCAGTGAAGTAGTGATGATCTCTGTTAATGAACAGATGACTATGGGTGGCATTGCTTCTGATTTCTTCACCTGGCAGATTCTAACAATTTTTTTTTTCTTGGAGAAAGTTGATATTATGTACATGTGATAATATAGAGACTGAAAGGCTCTTCTCCTGATTCACTTAGTTCCAGGAAAAAATATGATTCTGTATATAATAAAGACTTAGTATGCTGTGTAATTGGAGAAGGAAATGGCAACCCACTCCAGTGTTCTCGCCTTGAGAATCCCAGGGATGGGGGAGCCTGGTGGGCTGCCATCTATGGGGTTGCACAGAGTCGGACATGACTGAAGCGACATAGCAGCAGCAGCAGCAGCAGCAGCATGCTGTGTAAAATATAGGTGGAACATATTATTTATACTTTATCTTCTATCTTCAAGATTTTAGTGTTGTGGCAGTATTTTACAAGCTCAGACTGGGGTTCTGAATCAGAGGACAAGGCAAAAAAACAATCCAAGTTGTGGAGTGAGCGATAACATTATATATCTCTTGTCAAATTGACAACCTGATTTGTCTGCAGCAAAACACAATCTGTGGTTGTGTGGATCCCCTTGTGATTATGCCTCCTTCGTGCCTCAGTTTTTCTTTGGATCACCATTGAGTTAACGCTTTGTAGTTACAGAATTCTGTAAATTCTATCCTACCTAGAAAACCTATCCTATTGTAGAAAACCCTACCAGGGTTTTATATCCTGGAATGCCCCCAACAAAAAACAGAGAAATACTTGAAAGCAAGTAGAAGTGCTAGACAGCACATTTGAACATGTTGTCATTTGGTGTTAGCAAAACAAAAAACAATCAACCAAAGCTGATGGAGCAGCATGTCATCAACAATGACATTTCCAAACCTGATGTTACAGATAGGGGTTTTATTAGTTAATTAAATGTGTGCAAATTACATGCACTGTTGCGGATAATGTAGAAGAGGGCATGCATGCTTCATTGAAGCTCAATTTCCTTTCTAGAAATTATCACTGAATTAAATCACTTAACTTTCTAAAATCAGCCACCTGTGTTTTTCCGGTCTTTTTATTCTATATTCCTGTGCATTTTTCACTAAAAAGTTTAGTTTGTTTACTGCTCAGTAAGTCTTATAATATTTTGGTGGGAAATGTTAGGGGAAAAAAAAATTCTGATTCAAACAGAGCAGAATGCCAGTGATCTGTAATCCATGTATTTAAGTGGGTTTGAGATATAGCAGGGACACTGAAAAATTTGAGCAAGAACTTATGTCATATTGATTTGTAAGCTAAATTTCATTCCCCAATTTTCTACCACTCCCATGACTTTTGCTCTGATTTATGGATTTCTTTTTACTAAAATCAAGTAAATCAAACATTTATTTAAACTCCTAGTCTGTTTTCTAATTTATACTGTTTGTACCTTTTCCAATTTCTAACTCCCTCACTTATTCATTCAGCAAATATTTACTGTCTCTAAGATACAGTGGACACTGTTCTTGATGCTGGGAATGTGCTGGTGATTACAAAAGAAACACTGTCCCAACCCTTGGGGAGCTTATTCATTATTTGTGCTTTTCAAACTTAAAATTTCATCATCACTAAAAAGCATTTCATTGCTTATTTGAGGTTGCAGTAGTGGAATCTTGTTTTAAAAAGAACTGTACATTCAGAATTTTACTGCAGAAGCTTGCCTTTTAAACTACTATCAGAAAGAAATTCAGCCCTTCTAAAGAACGGCATTAATTGTGCAACAGTTAACCTGATACTAGTGATTATATATCACAAAGAGAAACAAATACTATCCTCTGTTGATACCCCCTGTTTCACTCTTGATAATAACTTACATGTTCTCCCAGAAAATTTCCTTTTTAATATTGCTAGAGCATTGTCTTTTCTATTCATCTTTCCAAGATTTTTCTAAAGTTCTAGTTGTTCTACCATTTGTTGATAAGTAGTTGTTGAAGTCTTTTAACCGTGGTTGCTAAGTTGTGTATTTTGCCTTTCTGGTCTTGTTTTGTGGCTCTGTTGTTTGGTGTTAAGTTTGTTTATGTTTAAGATTGTTATGTCTTCTTGGTAGAGTGACCCTGCTATAATTATGTAATGTCTTTCTCTGTCTTTGGGAATTTTCTTTGCTCTGAAGTCTATTCTATGTAATGTAAAAATACATACTCCTGCTTTCATTTGGCAATATATGATGCAGGAAGTTCTGGCTCCCTATGTGGCCTCTACTGGCACTGTGGAGAGAAGGCTGATGGATAGTGGTGGTGTGCTTGTTCCTTTCTAGATCTACTCTGGCATCACCCACTGAAGAATGAAAGGAGTACCTTGTCACTAGTGGGTGAGGGTGAAGGACAGATTTGTCACATATTCTCCACTGATAACACAGATTAGGCCCTAACATATCAGTAGTTACATTAAATGTAAATGGTCTAAATATACTAATTAAAAGACAGAGATTGGTAGAATGGGTTATAGAATATTTCCCAACTTTTATGCTGTCTGCAAGAAAGCATCTACAAATATAATGATACAGAAATGTTAAAAGTAAAAGGATGGAAAAAGATATATCATGCAAACATTAAGAAGAAACATGAGTGTCTATATTAAGGAATAAATCCAACAGAAAAGAAAATAGCAAATTTAAATGTGAATGTATCAATCAATGGAACATTAAAAAAATTATATTGTGGTTCAAATTACATTTTACTTTTCTAAAGCAGGAATAAAAATGGTTTTGTCTTTATAGTCTATCATTTTTATTGCAATGGTATTGATATCATGTAATGTTACTAATAAAATACTAATTGATTATAATCATATTTGGATGTTCTAGTCTGAGCAGAATGATAAACCCAAAAGTATGCTGATTTTTTTTCAGATTTTCTCTTATTTTAATGACATTTTAAGCAATACTTTAAACGTTTTTGCCACTTGAGAAAACTGTCAGTATTTTACAAGAAGGAATGAAAATACCAGAACTATAAAAAGAAATGTTAAAAAGCTTCAATCAGCCCTTTTGTTAATATTCCTAGCTTTAAAATGATCATCATTAAATCCATATCTATGAAGACAGTGTATTTCAAACAATCAGTATTCTCCATGGCCTGCTGTTCCCAAGCTAACTGACAAGTAATTATGCAGATTGTGTCATTATTGTATTTTTTTTTTTAATGCCAATAGACATTCCCTCCAAAGCAGCAAGAAACTACTTTTCAAATTCACTTAAATGACACACATTATTCTGCCTTTCTCTGGCAGTCCTTTAATCATGCCCAGAGACCTATGGGTAGATGCCTTTAAATTGTGGAGGAGACAGGGTACAGTGTTGCATTCATTATTCTAGACAGTTGTCATCATACTGAAATGAAAACTCTTCTTAAAATTTTAATTACAGTTCCAGAATTGGTATGCTCTTTTGGTTTCTAGATAATATAAAGATTTTTAGACATGAATTTGAGTAAACTCTGGGAGTTGGTGATGGACAGGGAGGCCTGGTGTGCTGCAGTCCATGGGGTTGCAGAGTTGGACATGACTGAGCGACTGAACTGAACTCATATGGCAAACATAAACACCTCCAGATCAGAGTCCCCCTTGTATTTCTTGAGTAAAGCAGACTTATAAATACTTTCATAATTTGAAGTCATAATGCCTGATTAAAGACAATGATTAAAAATAGTTATATTGTTTCAGTAAGAGAAAAATGGTGCCAAGGTTTTCTGTTAAAATTATAGAAGATCAAACTCAGTAAAGGGATTGATTGTCCAATCATTAGAAACTTAAATGTAGTGAAGTTCTAGGGTTACTCATGTATAGCTTCTTCAAGACCCAGGTTTTATTAAAATTTGGCTTCTGTTGTTGAGGAAGAGGCTGGTGGGTGATTGGGATAACCTTTGGTTTGGCATCCTGACCTTTGGTTTGGCATACAGCCTGACACAGTTAGTTAATTAGTGTTAGTCCATCATGTCTTGACTCTTTGTGACCCCCATGGACTGTAGCCCGCTAGGCTCCTCTGTCCATGGAATTCTCCAGGCAAGAATACTGGAGTGGGTAGCCATTCCTTTGTCCAGGGAATCTTCTCAACCCAGGGATCAAACCTGGGTCTCCTGCACTGCAGGCAGATTCTTTATCATCTGAGCCACCAGGGAAGCCCTACAGCCTGATACAAGCATGAGGCAAATTATCAAGGATTACATTAAGTGGATTTTACCAGCCAAATCTGGTTAGCTTAGATAATTGGGTACATTTTTAATGTAATAATGAAGGATAATCTTGGTTATTGTTTAACAAAATATTTCACATATAGATATCATAAGATTGTTAATTCCCTCTTTAGAAAAAATTCAGAATGGCTCAGTGCACTTCAGTGTTTAGAGAGATGGTCTTTATTCCCATTTGTATTCACTTTGATATAGTGAAAAAAGGATCTGTGAGAATAAGAAAATTAGAACACTAATGGATAATAGATGATCTCATAATTTTGATAAACTAGATCTACAGCAATGTGGGTGTTCATAACAGATCTTTACTCTATTTTTCCAAGTCTAAGTTGAAATTTAAAATAACTCTTAGCGTCTATATTACTTATTTCAAGGATAACAGAAAATCAGTTTCATGGCTAGAGCGTGTAATAATTCAGGATACATATATATATATATATTTTTTTAACTGCAGAATAATTGCTTTATAATACTATTTTGGTTTCTGTCATACATCAACGTGAATTAGCCATAGGTATACATATGTCCTCTCTCTCTTGAACCTCCCTCCCTAGGATATATTTAGTTTGAGAAAGAAGCTTGTGGGGAATCGATTGTGAAACATCCTTTGGGTGGGCATCATACAACCTGCCACATACACCAGGCAGATTGCAAAGGGTTATATTAAATGGATTTTATCTGCTAAATCTAATTAGCTTAGATTTTGGGCTAAGTATTTGTGCAATAAAGAGAGAATATTATCTCTTATTGTCAAACTTTATGATTTGGGTGATAGGGAAACAAATTAATGAAAAGTTTTATCAGTTATGAAGTATAATAAATAGTTTGATGGAAAAGTAACATCTTAAAATTGAAAGTTATTTATGATTGATCTATCAATGTTTCATTTCAGCCTGATTGACTCACTCAACACCTGTGTGAAAACTGAGTGCACAGAATGAACCAGATAACTCTTTGCTCTACAAAGCTCATATGGTAGATGGGTGGCAGACAGTGAACCAATAAACACATAAAAATATAATCCAATATCAGGTAACAAGGCTAAGAGGGAGACTGGATGCATGGGTGGAGAAAAGTGTAATGCAGTATCACATAGCAATAAGCCCGTGAGGAAATCAGAAGCTGATGGGAGCACATTTGTGTATGGGCTACATTGGTCTTACATTGGTAAAGCATTCCATTGTGTTATTTCTTGGCCTGTTTCTGGACTGATGAAAGTAAAGACTTACTTTGGTACTTGGTTAACTTGGATGGGCTTTGCTTTCATTAATTCATTTATTATTTGTTTTGAAATTTTTAATTTATTATTTTAATTGAGGGATACTTGCTTTACAGAATTGTGTTGGTTTCTGCCAAACATCAACATGAATCAGTCATAGTATCAGATCAGATCAGTCCTCAGTCGTGTCTGACTCTTTGCAACCCCATGAATCGCAGCACGCCAGGGCTCCCTGTCCATCACCAACTCCCGGAGTTCACTCAGACTCACGTCCATCGAGTCAGTGATGCCATCCAGCCATCTCATCCTCTGTCGTCTCCTTCTCCTCCTGCCCCCAATCCTTTCTAGCATCAGAGTCTTTTCCAGTGAGTCAACTCTTCACATGAGGTGGCCAAAGTACTGGAGTTTCAGCTTTAGCATCACTCCTTCCAAAGAAATCCCAGGGCTGATCTCCTTCAGAATGGACTGGTTGGATCTCCTTGCAGTCCAAGGGACTCTCAAGAATCTTCTCCAACACCACAGTTCAAAAGCATCAATTCTTTGGCGCTAAGCCTTTTTCACAGTCCAACTCTCACATCCATATATGACCACTGGAAAAACCATAGCCTTGACTAGACGAACCTTTCTTGGCAAAGTAATGTCTCTGCTTTTTAATATGCTGTCTAGATTGGTCATAACTTTCCCCAAGGAGTAAATGTCTTTTAATTTCATGGCTGCAGTCACCATCTGTAGTGATTTTAGAGCCCAGAAAAATAAAGTCTGACACTGTTTCTATTGTTTCCCCATCTATTTCCCATGAAGTGGTAGGACCGGATGCCATGATCTTAGTTTTCTGAATGTTGAGCTTTAAGCCAACTTTTTCACTCTCCACTTTCACCTTCATCAAGAGGCTTTTTAGTTCCTCTTCACTTTCTGCCATAAGGGTGGTGTCATCCGCATATCTGAGGTTATTAATATTTCTCCCGGCAATCTTGTGTTTCTTCCAGTCCAGCATTTCTCGTGATGTACTCTGCATAAAAGTTAAATAAACAGAGTGACAATATACAGCCTTGACGAACTCCTTTTCCTATTTGGAACCAGTCTGTTGTTCCAGTTCTAACTGTTGCTTCCTGACCTGCATACAAATTTCTCAAGAGGCAGATCAGGTGGTCTGGTATTCCCATCTCTTTCAGAATTTTCCACAGTTTCTTGTGATCCACACAGTCAAAGGCTTTGGCATAGTCAATAAAGCAGAAATAGATGTTTTTGTGGAACTCTCTTGCTTTTTCCATGATCCAGCAGATGCTGGCAATTTGATCTCTGGTTCCTCTGCCTTTTCTAAAACCAGCTTGAACATCAGGAAGTTCACGGTTCACATATTGCTGAAGCCTGGCTTGGAGAATTTTGAGCATTACTTTACTAGCATGTGAGATGAGTGCAATTGTGCAGTAATCTGAGCATTCTTTGGCATTGCCTTTCTTTGGGATTGGAATGAAAAGTGACCTTTTCCAGTCCTGTGGCCACTGCTGAGTTTTCCAAATTTGCTGGCATATTGAGTGCAGCACTTTCACAGCATCATCTTTCAGGATTTGGAATAGCTCAACTGGAATTCCATCACTTCCACTAGCTTTGTTCGTAGTGATGCTTTCTAAGGCCCACTTGACTTCACATTCCAGGATGTCTGGGTCTAGGTGAGTGATCACACCATCGTGATTATCTGGATCATGAAGATCTTTTTTGTACAGTTCTTCTGTGTATTCTTGCCATCTCTTCTTAATATCTTCTGCATCTGTTAGGTCCATACCATTTCTGTCCTTTATTGAGCTCATCTTTGCGTGAAGTGTTCCTTTGGTATCTCTGATTTTCTTGAAGGGATCCCTAGTCTTTGCCATTCTGTTGTTTTCCTCTATTTCTTCACATTGATCGCTGAAGAGGGCTTTCTTATCTCTTCTTGCTATTCTTTGGAACTCTGCATTCAGATGTTTATATCTTTCCTTTTCTCCTTTGCTTTTCACTTCTCTTTTTTTCACAGCTACATGTATATTTATGTATATCCCCTCCCTCCTGAACCTCCCTCCCGCCTTTCATCCTTTCAATTTGCATGTATGCCTAACACCTACTGTACATAAAAAGCTTTATGGTAGACATGTAATTTGGACAGAAGCACTGACCTCTAATTGGTAAGATACAATATGTAAATGGTAGTTTGTAGTAACAGGATAGAGCATTTCAGTTCCCTTGAGAGATGCCAAGATTCTCCTCCTTTGGGGGAGATGGTTTGTCTCCAGTAAGTTTGCATGCTCTTTCTCTTCCCCCATTCTCTCTGGGTCTTCAGTGTTTGTGAGAAGAAGTGCTTGAAAAAATTCTCAGCTGGGTTCCTTGCATGTTGATATTGAGCTTCAGGTTTCAGGAAATGTAGGTTCACTCTTTGGACTTTCCACCAGTCATTTAACCTCTCTGTACCTCATACTCAGCCACAAAGTGAGGAGTATGGGGTATATACTGTTTTAGATCCTTTGGAATGCAGCTGCGTATGCATTCCATTATTTTAGCCATACACACACAAAAAACCAGACACAGATACATTGAAATGTAGACATGTGACTTTTCATTTTGAGTCTCCTAAACATTTTTCCCCCCTTTTCTTGAATTCGGCCTTTTTCCAACAGAACAATATTCTCTGTTCGATCTTGGAATCTATTAGAAGAACTTCACTTCAGTTGATGCCTTAGGATATCAGATATATTATTGTTCATAAAATAGATAGAAATGATGACCAGCATCCTATATCTGAGAGGTAGGTGATAGAATGCGTATAATTGGAAAATCATTCTTGAAGGACACACTGAACTGCGGCTAGTACTTGTGTGTAATTCTGTTGTGACCAGACAGATGGGTGACTATAAAGAAAATATCTTTCTATTCCCTTCTGAGACATATGCAGGGTCGTCCTTCCTTCGTACTCTTGTGGAGCTACATGCAATTAGCTACAGAATGTTAGCCACCCTGCTGGATGCAGCTCAACATCTCTCTCTGTGGTTTATAATAGTACGAAAGTGACATTAAACCTATCAAACAATGGTATTCAGGCAGCATGGCGTCACACAAGCCCAGCTGTTTGTGCTGGTGATTTTGTTTTTCACCAGAGGAGATTCTGGGGGGAAATTTAATGAGTGGACAGGCTTATGTTTACTTTTAATGAACCCCAAGTTAATGCTTGGGTCTTTTTCTGTCCGTTTAAATGCAGAGGAGCACATTTCACACCATTACAAAATAAACACACTAATACTCAACCTCTGTTCTTCATTCCGAGCCTCTGCTTCCAGTATTAATAGCTTCCTAGTAGGGAATGTTTGACATTGTTGCTAAACTCTAAACAGGGATCTAATTCAGAGGCAAATTAACATCAGCTTATATTTTGACTTTTAATTCCTCTGGCAACTGAAAAACAAACCAAAAAAACAAATGATGTAATGAAAAAAATGACCAGTGTTGAATCCATGAAGCTATCCCTTGCATGTATGCTCCGTTTTGCTTAGATTAGTATGTCCTCCATGACAATGAACTCTGAAGGCAAAAGATATAGGTCAGGTTAATATTATTAAAATGAATGCTAAAACCAGTGCCTAGAAGAATGAACCAGTCAGAACATTGTATCAAATAAAAATTTTATTTTAATTCCATAGTTAGTTCCTGACTTATATCTCTGACTTTAGTTAAAGCTGAGGTCAGGTTTTATGGGTTTATAATTAGGTGACATTAGATAAACATACCATTTGCCTTCATAATG
The DNA here is from genome assembly GCF_027580195.1 of Bos mutus. Lineage (NCBI taxonomy): Eukaryota > Metazoa > Chordata > Mammalia > Artiodactyla > Bovidae > Bos > Bos mutus. Next base: position 67,822,764 of record NC_091628.1, read on the forward strand.
TATCCTCTTTCAGTATGACCCAATAACAACAAAAAATGTCCAAGTTCTGTTTAGCAGTTATTTAATCATCAAGCAGTTAAGTTATTGAACATCTCTTAACACCTCAAATCCTGTACAGAGATTTTAAGATGCACAAGATACAGTTGCCACCCTCAAAGGGTTTAAATCTAATGTAGGGATCTAAAGCATCCCTGACGTCTTTAGCATCATTCTGGTGATGTCATCAAATTCACATGGGGATCTTTTATGAAATAATTCTAAGTGGTCATACCAGGAGATTCTGATCCAGTGGGTCCAAGTTAAAACTCAGAAATCAGACTTTTCTAGAGGTCCCCTAATGATTTCATTAAATGTTCAGAACTGGCATTTTTTAAAAAACTGAAATTTAACATTAGCATGTAATATTTTATAAACTTAAAGTGTACCTGTTAATTTGATGCATTTATATGTTGTAATACCATTGGTATTGTAAGAAAAATTAACATCTGTATCATGTTTCATAATTATTGTTTCTTTCTAATGGTTAGAATACAAAATTGGGAACTTCTGAAATAAGTCAAGTACTTTAGATTTGGGAGAAACTTAGAGAATATATATTCTAACACCTTCCCCATAATGGAAAGCCTAGAGATTCCAGAGCTGATGGTAGAACTCATAGAATTACGAGTCTTGATTAAGAATATTCCCTGTGTTCAAATACAGTTTCCATCTCTGCAGAAGCTGGGAAGTTGATGAGTAATAAGGTCATTGATGTGTTTATTTCTCTACATGTCTGTCCAGGGCATCTTCTTCTTCAACAGAGAGTCTTTTCCTTGTGCTGGATGTGGAAGTGACCCAAGATACCAGTGAATAAGTACCAGTAATATTAAGTCATGGAAGAAATGATAAGAAGGTCAAGAAGAAGCTCTGATGAAGTGTAGCTTAAATATATTACTAGTATGGACTTTGCTGCTGTTTGGAAACTTGTAGTTAGTGTCACAACCCTGCAATAATTCAGCCTCTTTCAATCTCACCCTCCTTTATTTTAGAAACAGGTTGAATAAAAATAACAAAAACGGGGAGATAATGAAATAAAAATATTTAGCAAATTAGTACTCTAGTAATTCCTAGATTCCTATCTTCCTCATCAGTTAAGTTTGGACATGGTAAGCCCATTTTTTTGTTTAACTGTTGTTGTTCAGTCATTAAGTTGTGACCCCATGAACTGCAGCACACCAGGTTTCCCTGTCCTTCACTATCTCCTGGAGTTTTCTCAGGCTTATGTCCATTGAGTCGGTTATGTCATCCAACCATCTCATTCTCTGTTGTCCCCTTCTCTTCTTGCCCTAAATCTTTCCCAGCATCAGGTCTTTTTCAGTGAGTTGGCTCTTCGCATTAGGTGGCCAAAGTATTGGAGCTTTAGCTTCAGCATCAGTCCTTTCAATGAATATTCAGGACTGATTTCCTTTAGGATGGACTGGTTGGATCTCCTTGCATTCCAAGGGTCTCTCAAGAGTCTTCTCCAACACCACAGTTAGAAAGCATCAATTCTTGCTCAGCCTTCTTTATGGTCCATCTCTCACATCTGTACATGACTATTGGAAAAGCCAAAGGGAACATCTTAGTTGCTCAGTTATGTCCAACTCTTTGCTAACCCACGGACTGTAGCCTGCCAGGCTCCACTGTCCATGCAAATCTCCAGGCAAGAATACTGAAGTGGGTTGCCGTGTCTTTCTCTAGGGGATCTTCCCAATTTATGGATCAAACCTGGGTCATCTGCATTGCAGGCAGATTCTTTACAGTCTGAGCCACTAGGAAAAACAATAGCTTTGCTTAAACGCACCTTTGTCGGCAAAGTGATGTCTCTGCTTTTTAACACGCTGTCTAGGTTTGTCATAGCTTTTCTTCCAAGGAGCAAGCATCTTTTAACTTTGTGGCTGCAGTGACCATCTGTAGTGGTTTTGGAGCCCAAGAAAATGAAATCTTAGTTTTATTGCTATATTAAGCTTAAAATGAAGGTAAGTTTAGCTGTCATTTTCATCATCCCATGAATAAAAATTATTTTTTACTCAAAAGTAAGCCTGTGTCCAGAGACATGTTATGATGCGTTTGGTCTCTGATTTTATCTTTAACTGCCTTATGTTTGAGGCGTGCAGTGGAATGCAAACAGAGATGATCTAGTCATTGATAAGCAATCAGTTCTCCCATCAGTCAGCCTCTTTAATTGCCACATGCCCCTTCTTCCGTTGAAACCCATGTTATTCTGGCCTTTGTCAATTAAAAATAGCTCCTCTCTAATGTGGCATAGGGCCTAATTAATTATTCATAAATTATTATTTTCCTGATTATTCTTCTGACTCTGATGTAAATGACACTAAAAGTCTAGGCTATTTCTGGAACGCATACGAGCAGACAAAACAATGGCTATAAGGGAGGCAAACCAAGGCTGTATTTGTGCGCAGCAGTGTAATAACAATACAAGCTCCGAGGAGAGAGATTTTTGCATTAACATTGAGCACTGCTTAAAGAACTTGTGTTTCCCAATGTGCAGAAAGAGTATTTCTTTTTTTCCGCAGCTGTATTTAAATATTCGATGGAGTGATGAGGTTACACACGAGTAGAAGGCTGTCTGAGTGTATCTGGCTCTTCCTGTGTGCTGCCCTCACCCCCACCAACACATACAAGGGAAAAGGAGAATGTGGGTCATCATAAATCCTCTAGTGTGCTCCTGCCACTGTTTTACAACTGCAGGGAAGAATGAGTCTTTCTCATCCTCCCTTCTCCCAGGGCAGCTTCAGAGGACCCTTGGCCTGATGGCCATCCTGGCTGTGCAGCCTGTACGTGGAAGGGACCTGAAACTGGTCAGGAGCTCTTTGGCAGTCCTGCTTGTTTCCCCTGACCCCTCTTTCATAACAGCTTCCTGTGCCAAAGCCATTTGTTTTAAAACTTCCTTGCAGTGGACAGCAGAGGTTGGATAGAATGGGAAGGAGCCAGAAATGTAGGTTTTCCCTCTTGGCTACTTCCTGAGAGTATAACTGGTGAATCTAGGAATCTTTTCTGCCCTTGAGAGTGAAAATTAAAACTTTATAAAAGAAAAAAAACCCAACATGTTTGTACATGCTAGAATCTATAGTAGGTGGTGGGTTATCTCAGAGTATGACTGACTGCATCTCTGATTATTTATGGAAGAAATATACATTTGGGGGGTGTGGACTGAGGTTGGTGAGGAGAAGAGGATACAGAAAAAGCTTTTCCTGGTTCTGCTTGCAAATGTTGTCTACACAGGTAGTAAGAACAGAGACCCTTCCCTGGAATACTGGCCTCAGTCTTGGTTGTTACTGTGAGCTCTAGAGCTAGGAAAAGCCATGGTGTCAAGATAGCATGGGCCGCTTTCATTGAATTCATGTAATCCAGCCTCTCTTAAACATAGTATCTGTTGTATAAAGCATATAATCATTAAAAAGAATTGAATGAGTATAGTACTGGACATGGGCTTCCCAGGTGGCTCAGTGGTAAAAAATCCACCTGCCAATGCAGGAGACTCAGGTTCAATTCCTGGGTTGGAAAGATCCCCTGGAGGAGAAAAGGGCAACCCACTCTAGTATTCCTGCCTGGTAAATTCCATAGAGAATGAAAAAGTTGAGAGAGTGAAAAAGTTGGCTTAAAGCTCAACCTTCAGAAAACAAAGATCATGGCATCCGGTCCCATCACTTCATGGCAAATAGATGGAGAAACAGTGGAAACAGTGGCAGACTTTATTTTTCGGGGCTGCAAAATCACTGCAAATGGTGACTGTAGCCATGAAATAAAAAGACACTTACTCCTTGGAAGAAAATTTATGACCAACCTTAGATAGTATATTAAAAAGCAGAGACATTACTTTGCCAACAAAGGTCTGTATAGCCAAGGCTATGATTTTTCCAGTAGTCATATATGGATGTGAGAGTCGGACTATAAAGAAAGCTGAGCACCAAAGAATTGATGCTTTTGAACTGTGGTGTTGGAGAAGACTCTTGAGAGTCCCTTGGACTGCAAGGAGATCCAGCCAGTCCATCCTAAAGGAAATCAGTCCTGAATGTTCATTGGAAGGAGTAATGCTAAAGCTGAAACTCCAATACTTTGGCCACCTGATGCGAAGAGTTGACTCATGTGAAAAGACCCTGATGCTGGGAAAGATTAAAGACAGGATGAGAAGGGGACGACAGAGGATGAGATGGTTGGATGGCATCACCGACTCCATGGACATGAGTTTGAGTCCATTTCTGGGAGTTGGTGATGGACAGGGAAGCCTGGGGTGCTGCAGTCCATGGGGTCTCAAAGAGTTGGATGTGGCTGAGTGACTGAACTAAACTGAACTGAAATTCCATGGACAGAGGAGCTTGGCAGCCTGCAGTCCTTGGGATTGCACAGAGTCGAAGATGATTGAGCGACTGAGCACACACAAGTTCTGAACTGAAAATTTTAATTTTAAAAATGCATTCAGGATTGTGTTTCCCAACTATATGGTGAAATAAAACCAAGATTTACATAATTATCATCAAATAGGGTAATTCTGCTCAAAAGCTGCTTTGGTCTGTATAGATAATACCAGAAGTACTTTATTCCTGTCAAGCCCTTTGTTTTGTTTATGCTTTATATATCATATATTCTGTTATACTGTAGGATTCTAGCAGCAATACAGATAACCTTTGACAAAAGAAGACACTTGACAACTTTATGCATACTTGTTAAGTCACTTCAATTGTGTCCAACTCTGTGCAATCCTATGGACTCTCTCTGTTGGATTCTCTAGGCAAGAATACTGGAGTGGGTTGCCATCCCCTCTTCCAGGGGATCTTCCTGCTCCAGGACTGAACCCACATCTCTTATGTCTCCTGTATTAGCAGGCAGGTTCTTTACCACTAGTTCCACCTGGGAAGCCCCTGAAAACTTTATAAATGTTGATTAAACATCTTATTTTTTAACTGCTGTATTATTTTGCTTTGTATTCTATGGCCAGTAACTCTCCATATGAAAATTTATTTTTCTGTTTGAACTATCCTTTTATTTCTCCTCTGCATTTACTCCTTTGTTTCTACTGATTTTTTCTACGGGGACATTCCTAGTAGAATAGAGGGTATGTGGACTTCTCTTGTGGCTCAGTGGTAAAGAATCCACTTGCAATGCAAGAGATGCAAGTTCAATCCCTGTGTTGGGAAGTTCCCCTGGGCAGATGAGACAGGTTGTAGTCCATGGGTTAACAATGGAGTCAGGCACAATTTAGCTATAGCTTTATATATATATATACACACACACACACACACATATATATATATATATATACACACACACACATATATATATACACATATATATATAAACTATAATATAAAATATATAGGGTATATATAATATGTTATTATATAAAATATATATGTATACTATTGTGGCTCTGCTCATTTTAGACATTTCCAAACACTTCCATGTGCACAATGGTTATTTCAGCTTCATTTCAATAAATACTTATAAAATAAATAGATCAATGTATTAACAATCATTAAGAATATGAATAAGTTTAATTAAATGTCTTCAGAAGGACATCTTGTATTAATTTCTTTTTCTTGCTGAATTTTTTCCACTTAAATAATTTCTGTTCCAATATGTAGCCTTCAAATCAGTTTAATCCTTACAGCTGAGCTAGATGGTCATACAAATATATTTACATACACACTCACACATACACAGAGGGCATCTACAAACCTCATTCAGGCTACAACTGCAAAAAAGACAAATGCGTCTTTGTCAGTAGCTCTGAGTGTCAAAGGACACTTTACGTTGAGAGTCAGGATGGGCTGTAGAAACATCAGAGCTGGAAAGTGAATCTCCCATGACCTCCTTCCTAAGCCAGAATCTGTATGAAAGTTCAAGAAGTCAGGAGCGCAAACTTGTGATGACCCACATCACAGAGGGTAGGAGGAAGCTCTGTGTCCTGGCCAAGGTAGATGAGGAAAGAATGTGGAAGTGTTTAATGTCAGCAAAGGGGCAAGAAGGTAGGGAGGGGTCCTGCACTATTCTTTCTGCTGAACAGCTGTTGGAGTTTACAACTAGCTTTTATGAGCCCTACGGAGATTAGTTTGTGGCGGGTCAGTGCAGTGTAAAGGGTCAGGGGTGGAGAGTTCATTGGTCTGGTTTGAGAAAACAGTGATAAAACAAAAGGAATCCATCTCTTTAGAACTCCCTTTGTTAGCAGCAGTGTTCCAATATCTCCAGATAAAATTCTGTGAAGCAAAAAAGAAGGTCTTCTGATCATACTGTAGTTCTCTAACTTCAGTTTGCTTTGATACAAATAAATTGTTACAAGTGTATCTTGTTATTAATAACTTGATTTGAAGTGGGGCATCCTCACCGCTCTCCTGTCTGAAATGAGAAAAAAAAAAAATCTATGCTAACTAAAATGGAATGTTTAATAAATGATTTCCTCTGGAAATTTTAAGGATGAAGGCTAATTCGAAAGGAGCACCTTTTGCTTCAAAGGAAGCAACAGGCAAAATTGAAAAGTTAGTCAAACGAACGTATATTTTAAATAAACTGGTTGCATTTTCATTTGGAATAGCATTTTCAAAGGCATATTTTTGAAATAACACTGTAGATTTAAACTCAATATTCCTTTTCTGATTTTCATTTGCATTCAAAATCATGGTCTCGCTTTGAACACTAAGGTGTTTTAAAAATCTGTAGTGGAATAACTAAGCTTTTGAAATAATATAGTAAGCAAAATATAAATATCAAGGTTCTAATAATTATTTCTCCAGGCAAAAGATTGAATATAATTGTATATTTTTGAAATCAGAAATGACCAGAGAAATTAATCTGCAATTTGATGGCTTCCTGCTGCCTACTTGATAAACTTGAAACTCCTTAGTGTGAAATACAGATACTCGCTTCAGTCAGATATATTAACTTCATCATCCGACTCAATTGTTTGCTCATCGTGTTTCTTCTGCTACAGCTTGGTGCCTATGTTGTTGTTCCCTCAACCCAGGCCATCCTTGGCATTTCTCCAGCTGGAAACCCATATTTAATTTTCAAAGCCCAGTTTCAGTGTCACCTGTCTGGTAATGCATCTCTTAAGCCCTCAGTCATTCCATTTTTTAGTGTTTGTTTGGCACTTTGTATACAATGATGCTTTAGTAAGTAGTATATTTCACATTAACTATTTAATATAATATTTCATAATATTTCACATTATGCTTTTATAGGTTGCAAATCTTTGTAGATTGTGGTTCTTACTCCTATAGCATGCTTGTGTGCGTGTTAAGGCACTTCAGTCACGTCCAACTCTTTGTGAGCCTAGGTCTGTAGCTTGCCAGGCTCCTCTGTTAATGGGATTCTCCAGGCAAGAATACTGGAGTAGGTTGCAATGCCCTCCTCCAGAGGATCGTCCTGATCCAGGGATTGAGTCTCCTGAGTCTCCTGCATTACAGGCAGATTCTTTACCACTGAGCCACTGGGGAAGCCCCCACTCTTACAGACTAAGTCCCCTTTTAATAACAATCATTTTATAATGCCCTCATTATCTTTACATGAAGTCTTTAGATGTATGACCTACCCATCTGTATTATTTTTTAAAATCCATATAATCCCTCAACAGTAATAGGAAATAAAATAAAACTGTTTTATATTATACTTAAATCAATGGTAAGCGCTAAAGAGTAATTCTGTTACAAAGTAGAAATGACCCCTACAAATTTTCAACATGTAACCTGGGGAACAGTATCTTCCATATCAAGAAACATGGACAGGAATTCTGAGCTCTGTTAGCCTGGACTACATCTGAATAGCTTATCATTTATCCCACAACCTATACAGTAAGTAAAGGATTATGTCTGTAATACTACACTGAGAGTTACCTGAAAATGAGTAATTAAGATGTTATATTATTTTGTATCCCACAGGTGTAGTACTCACTAGTTTTAGTTGAGTATGTCTTAAAACACATCAGAAATCTATTAAGAACTTAAAATAAGTGGAGGCATGAAAATGAGTGACTAGTTTTCTGAATTTCAATGCATTTATATTTTTTATATATGCATCTCTAGCTTTTTCAAAGAAGGAAGGAGTAAATGAGAGATATCAAAATGCACATGTTGAATTGTCATTATTATACTTATATGTTCTGGAGTTTGTTATGTGTGTATATACCCTGAGGTTTAGAAAACTTGGGATCCAATCTTTTTGACCCGTTTTTTTAGTTCCCTAAAATATGGGATAGGATACCCTTCATAATGTTATTGGATACCGTAAAACTGTTAAGGATATTTGAATGGATTGTTTTTGTAGTTCAGTTGCTTTTTTTTTTTTTCATGCTGTTATACCCCCAATTTTTTAAACAGTGGGAAAATACATGTAGCTTTTATTAATCCTATATATTGCCTATAGATCATGAAAATTTGGTGTACACTCTTGAATAATGAAACAAAATAGTATCATAGTTTCTAAAGTTAATAGGACTAAATAATTAAAGAAGCAGCTAAGAAAATTTGCTTTGGGTTATAGAGTATTTACCCACTATGTCATGGCAAATAGATGGGGAGACACTGGCTAACTTTATTTTTTTGGGCTCCAAAATCACTGCAGATGGTGATTGTAGCCATGAAATTAAAAGACGCTTACTCCTTGGAAGGAAAGTTATGACCAACCTAGACAGCATATTAAAAAGCAGAAATGTTACTTTGCCAACAAAGGTCCATCTAGTCAAGGCTATGGTTTTTCCAATAGTCATGTATGGATGTCAGAGTTGGACTATAAAGAAAGCTGAGCACAGAAGAATTGATGCTTAGTTGCCAACATCCACTGGATCATGGAAAAACCAAGAGAGTTCCAGAAAAACATCTATTTCTGCTTTATTGACTATGCCAAAGCCTTTGACTGTGGATCACAATAAACTGTGGAAAATTCTGAAAGAGATGGGAATACCAGACCACCTGATCTGCCTCTTGAGAAATTTGTATGCAGGTCAGGAAGCAACAGTTAGAACTGGACATGGAACAACAGACTGGTTCCAAGTAGGAAAAGGAGTACGTCAAGGCTGTATATTTTCACCCTGCTTATTTAACTTATATGCAGAGTACATCATGAGAAATGCTGGACTGGAAGAAGCACAAGCTGGAATCAAGATTGCCGGGAGAAATATCAATAACCTCAGATATGCAGATGACACCACCCTTATGGCAGAAAGTGAAGAGGAACTAAAAAGCCTCTTGATGAAGGTGAAAGTGGAGAGTGACAACGTTGGCTTAAAGCTCAACATTCAGAAAACTAAGATCATGGCATCCGGTCCCATCACTTCATGGGAAATAGATGGGGAAACAGTGGAAACAGTGTCAGACTTTATTTTGGGGGGCTCCAAAATCACTGCAGATGGTGACTGCAGCCATGAAATTAAAAGACGCTTACTCCTTGGAAGGAAAGTTATGACCAACCTAGACAGCATATTCAAAAGCAGAGACATTACTTTGCCAATAAAGGTTCGTCTAGTCAAGGCTATGGTTTTTCCTGTGGTCATGTATGGATGTGAGAGTTGGACTGTGAAGCAGGCTGAGCACTGAAGAATTGATGCTTTTGAACTGTGGTGTTTCAAGGAGATCCAACCAGTCCATTCTAAAGGAGATCAGCCCTTTAGTGTTCTTTGGAAGGAATGATGCTAAAGCTGACACTCCAGTACTTTGGCCACCTCATGAGAAGAGTTGACTCATTGGAAAAGACTCTGATGCTGGGAGGGATTATGGGGCAAGAGGAGAAGGGGATGACAGAGGATGAGATGGCTGGATGGCATCACTGACTCGATGGACATGAGTCTGAGTGAACTCTGGGAGTTGGTGATGGACAGGGAGGCCTGGCGTGGTGCAATGCACGGGGTCTCAAAGAGTTGGACACAACTGAGCGACTGATCTGATTTGATCTGAAGTGTGTTTTTGGAGAAGACTCTTGAGAGTCCCTTGGACTGCAAGGAGATCCGCCCAGTCCATCCTAAAGGAAATCAGTCCTGAATATTCACTGGAAAGACTTATGCTCAAGCTTAAACTCCAATACTTTGGCCACCTGATGCAAAGAACCGACTCATGGGAAAAGACCCTGATGCTGGGAAGGATTGAAGGCGGGAGGAGGGGACGACAGAGGATGAGATGGTTGGATGGCATCATCAACTCAACGGACATGAGTTTGGGTAAACCCCAGAAGTTGGTGATGGACAGGGAGGCCTGGCGTGCTGCAGTCCATGGGGTCACAAAGAGTTGGACACAACCGAGCTACTGAACCGAACTGATAGAGTACTTGAACAATTTAAAAAGCTTAATGCTGAGTGTTGGAAATCTCCCTTTATTCAGAGTGTTGGAAGTCCTAAGCCTAGGTCTTCCCGGGTGGCTCAGATTGTGAAGAATCTGCCTTCTATGCAGGACACCCAGGTTTAATCCCTGGGTCAGGAAGATTCCCTGAAGAAGGGAGTGGCAACCACTGCAGTATTCTTGTCTGTAGAATTCCATGGTCAGAGGAGCCTGGTAGACTCCAGTTCATGGGGTCGCAAAGAGTCAGACTTGACTGAACGACTCACACTGACTGACTAGTAGAAGTAAGTTAATGTTGAATGGTATTTAAGTGGGAAAATGTTGGCTGCCAGTATTTACATATCCTTTATGCTTTTGATATCCAGGAGCAAGAATCTCCTGTGTTTATTGCCTAAGTTTATCAACTTTAGCTTAAAAATTGATGATGAGAAAAACGGGGAAAATAGACAAATTTAAATCGCATAAATGATTCCAGCTAATTAAATTAAAGCATAAAAAATTTTGCAGAAAATCCATTGCAGGAGAGTTATAAAGACTGGTTTCATTAAATACCCAGACATCAATTTTGTAACTGAGCACTGAGGTGCATTGAAAATCAGGGAGTGTTGGGAAAATTGACTTGGGATAAATTCTGAATAGACTGATTTTTTTTGTATATTTAGAAATACAGATACCAATATAAGAATGTGCAGAGTCATATAAATGTACTTAAATACATCCCAGGGTGATGTGTTAATGTAAGTGTCCTCATTCAATTATTCCTCATGTTCTCAAAGATCTAGAATATTAAGTGAGATTTTTTTTTTTCTTACTTCTTGGACAATCTTTTTGAACACTTACAAAAAACATTGTGATTTACCTCAGATGTAGCAAGCCTTATGGGTAATCAATAACCAGGGATGCTTTTGAAGAAACTCTCAGCTTAGGTTAAGAGAAGGGGAACTTGAGCATGGCTGTCAAGAAATGTCAGTGGGGAAAATTGTTGATGACATTAATGCTCTGTTCTCTGTGCTTCCTTACTTTTTTTTTCTTTGTCTTCTCCTTGCTTCCTCCTTAGTTTTCTAATTTCATAGTTGAAGAAACTGAAGTCTAATGGATTTCAGTTACTTTCCCAGTGTCATTTCATGGGATTAATTACAGAGGTGGCACTAGATTGAAGACATCCTAATTTCTAATCCTGGGATTTTTTTTTTTTTTCACCACATCACACTGCTTCCATTTTTTTCCCTTCTGTCCATTCAATCTACTGATACAAACATTTTAGTACTTACTGCTTGTTAATGACTGCCAGGTAGAAGGTTGTACCAGGGGCTCATCTCTTAGAAGGTATCACTTTCTTAGATATTCTTCAGTGAAAATACCTGAAATGCTTCAGTTTTAGGGAAACAAACACATACCTTCCAACTTGAATTTGTTTTAGTGTGTGTATATATATATGTATGATATACATATGCATGCATACATATGTGTATATACATTTATATGTATGTGTATATATATATATATATATATATATATATATATATATTTGATCAGTAGGTATATATTTTAGAACACACTGAAGGAAAAGATTTCACTTCCCATTGTTTGGACAAGCTTTTCAGGCAGTCTTCCAAATGATGTTTTGATTGATTTCTTACTGATGCTGATGTTGACCAGCATTGTAATCTAACTTGACATCAGCAGGCATGTCTGTTCAGTGAAGTGTAATAGACACTCAACTATAATGTTTTCTAATTAGCTTGAATCCTAGAGATGATATAATGGGCCATTCTTTTTCATTCCTCATTGAATGTTGTGATTAATTATTGATCAAGTATGAATGTTTCAAACTTTTTATTTCAAATTAAGACAATCAAATTAAACTTAGAAATTGACTTTTAGCTTTTTTCAGTTGATTTAAAGTAATTCTTCATGATCTTTAATACAGACATCTTCTCTATTTGGTATTAATGAATCTAGTACCACAGATTCATTTAATGTCTGTATTATTATTAGCTAGCCTGTGATTCTGTGGAAAAGTCACTGGCAATTACATTGTCATAATTTATTAAATAGTACCAAGGAAAAGAAAAATCTAATCCAATCCAATTTTTTCCAGTATTAAGAACAATTATTTCATAAAGCAAAAAGTCACAAAATGTGTGAAATTCCAACATATCTTTATTGTTTCACTGGTCTTTGTCAAAGAAAAAAATTGTCAAAATTCATAGAAGAGTAGGCATAAGAGATAAACAGGCCTGTTGCCAAAATTATATAGCGAGGATATTTGAAAACTGCTCACCATAGATCTTAGGGAAATTCAATTAAAACAACAGTGAGAAAGCATGGCAAACTTACAAGGGTTAGAATTAGAATGATTGACCAATCTATGAATCTTTTGTTTTCTTGAGCTTTGTTTCCAGTAAAATCATCTCCTAAAGACATAAACCGTGCTGTGTATTTGTATATCTAAAAAATTGCCATATTGTGCTATTTCTTTTATTAGTATGAATATTATTCATATTTCTTAGAAAATTCAGTTTCTATGTCTAGGACTAGTTAAAAGAAATGGTTAACGAAGCAAGCCAATCTTCAGGATTATTCCATTTCCTTCATTATCTTACCCTTACTCAATCTGTCTTTACCCACATAGTGTCTCTGTGGGATTCCTCTAATACTAGACTAATGTTGGTGTCATATTTTCACATCAATTCATAATTGTTTTCTGGATTCATGTGTTGGCAAAAATCTCAAGATTACAGCTCTGATCAATGGGAACAATTGTCATGATCAGATGGTGATATCTGTCCTGTGACTCTCTCACCAATGTATTTGGTGTATCTGTTTAACATCTTGACAACTAACTAACCTGAAAAAGAAATCTCTATTAATGTATTGAGAATGGTTGACTGCCAGCTTCTCCTTCCTCTTCCTGTAGCCATAGCTTTTGTATTGTTTAACTGTGACCTTCTGAAGGCTATATGACCTATTTGTTTTTAACGTGTTTTTTGGCTAGTGCTGGGAAATTGAATTTCCCCAGTCATGCCACTTTGATAAAATCTTCCTATTGGTCTTGTAGATTTTACCTTAGGTATTGTACAGACTAAGAATACTTTTTATATAGTACCTGAACACACTCAATAACTTTCCAGTATTTTTTCCTTGGGATTTAATATCTCCTATGAGAGTTGGACTGTGAAGAAAGCTGAGTGCTGAAGAATTGATGCTTTTGAACTGTGGTGTTGGAGAAGACTCTTGAGAGTCCCTTGGACTGCAAGGAGATCCAACCAGTCCATCCTAAAGGAGATCAGTCCTGGGTGTTCATTGGAAGGACTGGTGCTGAGGCTGAAACTCCAGTACTTTGGCCACCTCATGCGGAGAGTTGACTCATTGGAAAAGACCTTGATGCTGGGAGGGATTGGGGGTAGGAGGAGAAGGGGATGACAGAGGATGAGATGGCTGGATGGCATCACCGACTCGATGCATGTGAGTTTGGGTAAATTCCGGGAGTTGGTAATGGACAGGGAGGCCTGGCGTGCTGTGATTCATGGGGTCACAAAGAGTCAGACATGACTGAGCGACTGATCTGAACTGATGATAGTTTATTTAATCATGCTGAATGCTTATAATTTACTCTTTCTGAATGCTCCAGCATCATGTCTTCCTTTTGGTTATTTTACTGTCGATGTGTAAACAATATATATAATCATTACTCTTAAGAAACTAATGCTGGCAAACAATTGTGTATCTTGGTTTGGTGTTTCCTCTCATTTACAAAAGACTAGAAGGATAACACGGAAGTATCAGTTATCTTATGACATTTCTTAGATTCAGTCATCGACTAACTGAGGGAAAAAAAAGTTAGAGGTTGATATTAAAGTTAATTTATGTGAAAAGTACTTTAACAACAAAGCACTCTCTAGGTTCACTTATAGTATTAAAACATTTACAGGTGCTATTCATTCAGGTAACTTTGAGAGTTCCTAAAAGTGTCTGTGATTTGCTTTAGAGACTGAAATGAGATCAGGACAAAGGAAGTCAGTTGCCTGTGTGATGCGCTGGGGTCTGATTCTTCTTTGTTTCAATCCTCAGATGTATGGGGATGTTTTCCTTTTAGATATTTTACTGTTTATGAGTTTGGATTTGTACAATGAGGTTAATGTTGTTTTCATGCCTACTTACAAAACAACTATTATGCAGCCCAGGGATGAAGAAGTAATTTTGACATTCAGTTCTTATTCTTTAAGAAATAGTTTGCAAGGCTATAGGTGTCATAGGTAGTGATTTCTCTGATGGATCTGGGCAAAGTAAATTAAAAACTTTCTGGAAAGAATTTACCATTACTGATGCCATCAAGAATATTTGTGATTCATAGGCAAAGGTCAAAATAGAACATTAATAGGAGTTTGAAAGAAGTTAATTTCAACCCTTGTGGACGTATTATGAGGAGTTGCTTCTTATGGGTTTCAAAAAAGTGGTTTCTTGAGCTGGGTTCTACTCCTGGTGAAGATGCTGTGAAGATTGTTGAAATGACAACAAAAGGTTTAGACTATGATACAGATTTATTTGATAAAGCAGAGGCAGGGTTTGAGAGGATTGACTACACTTTTGAAAAAAGTTCTACTGTGGGTAGAATATTATCTATAGCATGCTACAGAGAGATTGTGAAAAGAAGAGTCAGTTGATGCAGCAAACTTTGTTGTCTTATTTTAAGACATTGTTTCAGCCACCCCCACCTTCAGCACCTATCAGCCTCATCAGTCAGCATCTATTAACATGGAGGCAAGCCCCTCCACTAGCAGAAAAAGAAAAAGAAAGACACTTTTTGAAGACTCAGAGGGTAGTATTTTTTTTTTTTTAGCAATACAATATTTTTAATTAAGGCATGTGCATTGTGTGTGGGTTTTTTTGGATATAATGTTATTGCACACTTTAGGGCTTTACCCTGGTGGCTCAGATGCTAAAGTGTCTGCCTACAATGTGAGAGACCTGGGTTCAATCCCTGGGTCGGGAAGATCCCCTGGAGAAGGAAATGGCAACCCACTCCACTATTCTTGCCTGGAAAATCCCATGGACTGAGGAGCCTCGTAGGCCAGAGTCCATGGGGTCGCAAAGAGTCGGACATGACTGAGCGACTTCACTTTCACAATGGACTACAGAATACTATGAACATAACTTTTATATGCCTGGGGAAACCAAAAAATTCATGTGACTCACTCTACTGTGATATTTGCTTTATTGTGGTGATCTGGAACTGCTCCCATAGTATCTCCTAGTGTACCTACCTAGAAAAATAGAATGATGAAAAAAAAATTATTTTTTAAGACCAGTTTGAGTAACTCTGCATATTGTGTTAGACTTAATACAAAATTAGCTCTTATTTGTATATTGAGTTTTTGAAGGTTTGAATGGTGAATGAGAGGAAGAGTTGTATATGCCCATGAGCTTTACCATGACACCAGACAGACAGTGAACAAGCTGGGTGTGTTTTTATTGTGCAGTGAGATACCCTTCTGTGGTTTGGAAAGACTGCTTTTTTTCAGCATCTGCTCTCCTAAATTTGAATCGTATGTTCACCCATTTATTCATTCATAAAATATTTGCTGAGTACTGACCTTGGACCAGGCACAGTGCTAGGTATTAGCTATACTGTGTTGAGGTCATTGCCTCCAAGGAGTCTCTATTCTACTGGAGAGACCCGGAAAATAAACAAGACATCCAAACTATTATATGAAAAATTGAGAAAAATGTTAAGGAATGCACAGGGAGCTATGATAGATAAGAATGATACCAAGAGGGAGGAGGGGGCACAGAGACCAAAAGGAATTTGAAGAATATGGAACCAGCTACACAAAGAGCTTGGCCCATGTGGGTAGCTCTTGAGTTTGGTGTGATCCAGGAACTGAGAGCTGGACAAGTGTGGCTAGAGCACTGGGGAGGCGAAGGACGTGAAATGGGAGAGATTGGCGGGGGCCATGTCATTCAGGGTTTCCTAAGCCATGGCCAGGACCTCAGAGTGTGTGCGACACTAAGGGAGGTCATACTAAGCTTTAAGCAAAGAGTGACTTGATCGATTTGATCTGTGCTTTCAAAAGCAACTGCTGTGGAAAAATGGATTAAAGGAACACCTACAGAGAAAGTGAAGAAACTTAGACAATCAAGCAGTGTGAATGGCAGTGTAGAGAGACAGAGCTGAATTCCAAATTCATTCATTTTTAACTCAACAGTCTGAAAAATACAGAGAAAGGAATGTTTCAAGACACATTTTTCAGTCCCTATTCCTTAATGTGGCTCCTCCTCTTTAAACATCTAAAACTTGTGCATTTCTAATTAACACTGTTTTGTTTTCCAGTTGTTGATTCTAAGAGAAATTCCCCTATTTTAATTATAGTTCACACAGTAATAAGTAAAGTGTATTTTTTGTTAGATTGTCATTTACATAGTTGCCATTTCTGTGGGTGGCAGTGGTTGAGTATTGGCTGGTTCATGTGGTTCAACCTAAAAGACTCAGAGTTTGGCTACTGTCATTGAAACATTTGTCTACTGTCAATGTGGTCTCTAGTAAGAGAAATATTCCCCTTCTCTGTGGATAAATAAATGAAGGGTCCAGATGGCATTGCTGTGATGGAAGATGCATTATGGCTATTCCTCAGTCCGTAGACACATAGAGCACCCTCTCTGGATAATCCAGGATAAAGGGGAAAATGAAATGGCCACCTTATTGAAAAAGTCCACCTTTCCACTGTAGTCAGTCAAATGCTATTATCCTTTTATTACTCTGTAATTTTGAGGGCAAGTTCAGTGAATAACTGTGGAGGCTATTAAGAGCTGTCATGGAAAATTTATCTGTCCTTAAATGGAAGGTAGAAACATTACTGCAGGAACAGTGGTGCTTCGATACAGATAATTCTCCTCTTTGAGCCCTTTAAAATGCTGTTTATTGTTTCCTACTACATCTCCCCAGACCGATCTAACACTCGTAATTGTGATCCTGCCTTTTTTTTTCTCTTGTCAGGAATAAAATTTATGGAAGAAGCGTGGCCCATGGGAACCAACCCTGTTTTGTGTTAGTTTTGTGTTAGTGTCTGCACTAATAGTCAAGTGAAGGTCAATAGTAACTTACAGAAAACATGATTAAATCCACCCATCTGCCTAAAGGGTAGAAGTTCTAGAAAGGGCCTCTGCCATCCTCTACACTCTAGTCTTACCCTGGGATTATGAGAGTAAAGCTGGAATTGGTGGACACTATCATAATAATAGAAAGAACTGAATATTTCAGAACATCACTGTTTTATTTTTCTGTGAATGCTGCGCAAACCTGGTATCTTAAAACAACAGAAATTTGTGCTCTTACAGTTTGGGGTGCCAGAAGTTAAAACTCAAGGTGTCTGCATGGCCATGCTCCCTCTCAAGTCTCTAAGGGAGAATCTTTCCTTGTTTCTTCCAGCTCTAGACAATGCTTGGCATGTGACTGCATGAGTTCACTGTCAGCCTCTGTCTTCACTTGTCTTTTTTCCCTGAGTCTCAGTGTATCCTTTCTGTCTCTTATAAGAACATTCTCCTTGGATTTAGGGCTCTACTTAATACAGCATTTTCTCAGCTTCATCGTTAACTTAATTTCATCTGCAAAAGCCTTCCAAATAAGATCATATCCTGATCCTGAGGTTCCTGGTGGATCTGAATTGAGGGGACAGTGTTCCTACCACCTATAGTCACTGACTTGGAACAAAAAGCAAAGACACGTGAGTTGGCACTTTTATTTTCTCATCTGAATTTTATCAACTTTCATCAACAGTAAGAATAACATATTCTCAATGCTTTGCTCCAAGAATAAAATGGAGTAGAGTTAATTCATAGGATTGTCAGAAGATCAAATTGCCAAAAATCTCTACACATTTTAAAGAAGAGAATAGAATTCAATAAAGAAATATTTTCTTTTAATTGTAAAATGTTAAAAATTTGCTCAATTAAACTCATGTAAAGGAGACTTTGAAAGAAATTCATTTCTAAATATGATTTGCATTTATGACTTTTTCATTTTACTGAAATGAACATTTTACTGAAATGAACATTTCATTTGTTCTTGGACATAGAATTAGGTTCTAGCTTGGGGAATGTTTGCCTTTTATATATTTATATAAAGTTCTAGTCTTTCAGTTCTATTTATATTACCAATTTTTGTTCACTCTCAGTTCTGGTCATCATAGTCCTGTCTAGTTTCTACTATAGGATAAGAACTCTGCCAGATACTCATCCACTATTTTATGCATTTTGCATCACAACAACCCTCTGGAGTAGGTATTATTGCCCCTATTTTACAGATGATGGAATTGATGGGCCAATGACTTGCTTAAGGTTATACAAGGTGTCAGGAGAAGAACTGGTTTTCTAATCCAGGTCTGTCTAGGTCCAGGGTGCAGGCTTTTGACCACTGCCCAATACTTTGCTGAGAATGCCCACCGTGAGTTAATTTGGGAGAAGGTTGGTACATTTATCTGCTGTTAACCCAGTATCGCCTAGAGCTTGTGTTCCTGAATCCAAGATCTTTTGCTGGATTCGGTGTACCCTGCCAGGGAGCTCACTGGCGAAGAGGGTGATGGTTAGATATAAGGGGGTCACATCTGTCCAGACTCCTGGCTGGCAGCTTGAACTACCAGCAGCCCATAGTGAGTGAGGGGCAGAGATTTTTTTGCCTTGAGACATCTTTCCCCTTTCATCTCCTTCCAGAGGCAGTATTTGTTTGGATGCAGAGCATCTCGCCAAGCTTGGTGGTATTTCCCAGATTGGAAGGTTGCTTATACTCAATGACATGTCTTGGGAACTCCTTCTCATCAGTTTAATGCCCACAGCCTCCTCTCACACTCCCATCCCTCCTGTCTGCTGTGTCTCCTCCATCTCTCCCTGTATCCCTGCTTCACACATTTTACATGTTTATTCATTCCTTTATTTTCTGCCTTTCACTAGACTGTAAGCTTCATGGAGGCAAGAACTTTGTCTTTTTTGCTTCTTTGTATTCAGTATGTAGGAAAGAGCTTGCTACAAATATGGTAAAATGATGTGACTGAGTGAGTGTGTGAGCATTCCCTGTCATCATGATTAAACTAGTGATTCATGCCTACTTATTATTTCCTGTGCTGATGTGAGGAAATTATAGGACTTCAGTGAGCCCTAAACACCGCTTAAGTGTTGGTATTGCATTATCTATTGAGCACAGTATTCTCACTTGGTGTAATGATGTGGGTTGAAGGTTATGATTACTTTTGAGCAGGATTCTACATGAGAGCTGAAAAATAAAAATCCTAGGGTGAAAGTAGTAGGAAGACTGGTGGTAAATGTGTTGGGCACAGCCATGTGTGTGGCTTATGTGTGTGCCCAGTCGTGGCCGAGTCTTTGCGACCCCATGGACTGTAGCCTGCCAGGCTCCTCTCTCCATGCGATTTTCCAGGCAAGAATACTGGAGTGAGTTGCTATTTCCTTCTCCAGGGGATCTTCCTGACCCAGAGATTGAACCCGGGTCTCCTGTGTCTCCATTCTTTACCCACTGGGCCAGTGAGGAAGCCACTATATATATATACATATACACATACATACATATATATATGTGTGTGTGTATATATATATATATATATATATATTTAATGGCATCATAAATATATTTACCAAAAGCAGCATATATTTATGTCTAACCATTGTTGTATGTGGGGCTTCCCTCCTGATGGCTCATGGGGTTAAGAATCCTCCTGCAATGCAGGAGACACAGGAGACCCAAGTTCGATTCCTGGGTCAGGAAGATCCCCGGGAGAAAGAAATGGCTATCCACTCTAGTATTCTTACCTGAAAAATCCCGTGGACAGAGGAGCCTGGTGGGCTGCAGTCCATGGGGTTGCAAAGAGTTGGACATGACTGAGTGACTAAGCACACACACACACACACACACACATATAATATATATACATATATACTGTGTATATAATATATTTATGCTGCCTTTAATATAAATTACATATACATTTTAAAATGCATATATATATATATTTTATATATATATATCTTTAATTCCTTATTTTCCCTTTCATGAAAAGAAAATCACCACAGAATAGTGCTAAATTATGTATTAATACCTGGGCTTCCCTGATGGCTCACACGGTAAAGAATTTGCCTGCAATGCAGGAGACCAGGGCTTGATTCCTGGGTGGGGAAGATCCCCTGGAGATGGGAATGGCTACCTACTCCAGTATTCTTGCCTGGAAAATTCCAGGGACGGTGGAGCCTGATGGGCTACAGTCACAGAGTTGCAGAGTCGGACACAACTGAGCAACTAACACACATGTCTACAATCAGAAAAAACAATGGGGATAAATGTTGGACCCATTAGATAAAGTCCAGGCTGGGGATATTTATTTAATTATTTATTCCTATAAAATATGAGTATGCAATGATTTTCTTGGGAAAAAGACTGAAAAAATGGTGATTTTTGTTTGCTTTTACTATTAGTGATTTTCAAGAGTCCGAGAGGTTGTGTAATTCTAGTGGGAGATTTAACAGTATGGAAGGAGATTCAGGCATTTCTTTTCTCCACCCGATGCCTGAGTCTCTAGTACAGGACAGGTTAAGTTTAAGGAGAGCTTGGGAGGTGATGAACAGAGAGGAAAAATAGGACTTATTTGGTTGAGGAGAAGAGAGAGGAGATAGGAGAGGAAAATTCTATTTTTTTCTTTTTCCCTTGACTAGAAGACTTGGCTTTCCAAATTGCCTTACAGGATTGAGTGGAGATTATTGATAACTAGTTCTGAGAGCAATAACAGAGTAGGAGGGTCAGAGCATCAGAGGTGGCCGATGGGAGAGAAAGGAGACATTTACTTAGAGCTCAGCTCTGCATCTTTGCTACTGGTGAATTTCTATTCTATTACCACCTCCTCCTTTTCAGTAATGGAACTTACAGAGACAATGAAAAAGGTAATAGAGCCATCAATATAGTATATTCTGGAAACCCAGCTGAGGTGCTAAAGTAGTTCCTAACGCTTACAAAGCACATCGTAATGGATCAAATTCACTGCCTTTCAGAGCAGTCTGGCCAGGAGTGGAAAGAGATTGGCAGTGTGTTCAAGCACAGCTCCGGGAACTTAGTGTGTGGCCTTCACCCCTTCACATTTCCAGAATGGAGGGTGGGGGGTGGTCTGCTAAGCTGTGATGTATTAATTTTTTCTTCAGAATATTAATTCTTTGCTAACTGGTAGTGATATGTGTTCTAAATATGTTCTTAAAAATAACTTCATCAGTGAAGTGTTTTTTGTTTGCCTTTCTTTGATTGATGAGATTTTTTTTTCTTAAGCATATTCACTTTGTTCTCTTCTCATGCATATTCAATAATGCTCAGGTCACACTATTTTATTTATTATTTTCTCTGGAAAGTCACTAGAACATCACACTTCTCTTGGTCTCTTTGGGTTCATTTTGTGGTCCCTTAAATTAAAAATGTCTCATTTCTTTTGAGGGAAGTATCTGCTTTATTATGTGTAGTGTGTCTGATGATTGAGAAAGAATTTTTTCATCTTTTGCATCACTAAGTTTATTATAATAACATAGGCAAAGTGTGGCTCATTCTAGAGTAGTGCCAGTATACCAGAAATAAATCACCGTCTCAGTAGGGAGCTACATAATTTAGAAGCAAGAGGACTATGAAATGTTATTAAGAGAGAGACCATCGGCTCCTACAGCTCTAAAAACTATCTTATAAGCTATGACTTTAGTATAAATTTAACTTGTCCTTTTTCAGGGACATAGTGGAGAGATTTTAAATGATACAATTACAACCAGTGTCACTCCATGTAACGAATGTCTACCTACATCAGATTGATTGTAAGTCTTGATGAAAAATGCCAACTACCTTTGGTCACTAGAGAAAGACAGTATTTCTCAAGTGTGCTATGGCTTTCAAAAACATAAATCCATTACTGGATTTCACACTAATGTAAAAGTCTTTGAGAGGGAACATCTCTTTGTACAATATAGGTTTTGAATTTGATCTCGGTTGCAGATACAAAGATAAACACACATGCATGTGTCTTTGGTTTTATTACAAAGAAAACACTTAAGGATAATATAGTTTGCACTGCTTGTAGTTGCTCTTTCTGAATTTCAACTTTTCTTGTGATTCTACCACCCATTAGGGTGGGTTTTCATTTCTTGGGTTTCTTTTTCTTAGCTCTAAGGTTTAATGGCTTATACTAAAAGGCACTTATGCCGCTACTGGCTAGCGTGTTTCATGGGCTACATTCACTCTGGCAGATGAGTTATAGCAGATTCTTTAATATATATATTTTTCTTTTTTCCTATAGATGGACCCTCGTAGTGTTTTGACAGTTAAAAAGGATAGGGGGTTATTGAGTGTCTAGTTCCTCAGCTGCTCAGCTGTATTTTTTGAGCTATATATCAGCAAAATGACCCAGCTCTCTTACAGAAGGTGCTCTGTTGCCAGATGGTGCTCTGCAGGAAAGAACTTCTTAGTTTTCTTAAATCAGGACTTATGGTAAAATGGAATAACACTCAGATATGGAAGACTTAGGTTTCTCTGGAAATCTTAGGGTCTCAAATATCTGTCCTTTCTCTGTCTTCATTGCTTCCTGTTCAATCAAGCTGATAACAAAATGTCGACCCTGGTATTCAATAACTGAAGCGCACATTTGGAGCAATTTTCCTTGTTCTGGCTGCCCCACGCCCGATTGAAAGTTTCAGCTTCAATCGCACCATTAGCCTGGAAACTGCAGCCAATTGTTACCAATGATTTTTTTGGTTGCCCTAATTGTTTTTTACTTTATTGAGCTTATTCAGAAATAATGAAACTCCATCCTTCCTTTTCTGAAAAGATAGTTGCACAAAGTACAGTGGCTGTTTCTTTTATAAACTCATCAACATTGCCTTTAAGAATGCCCTTAACTATTGATTTTCTGGGCTGGCTAATAGGATCTCCTAATTCGCAGAAATACCCCAATGTAAGATTTAACCATTTGAAAATTACGAAAGGAAGTCCCAGGGGCCTCCTTGCAGCTTCTGCATAGACTGATGGCTCAGCATCCGTCTCTCTGGTAGTGCTAAATGACCTGGAGAGAAAAATACAAATATAAATAGGTGGGTAGTTCTTCCTTATTTTCCAAGTTCTGCAGCTTTTTCAAAGAAACATCTCACTTGGATTGATTCAGACTTATGGACATGGCTGCGGGGAGGGAAGGACAGGGTGGGAGATATATAGAGAGAAACATATACATTACTATATGTAAAATAGATAGCCAGTGGAAACTTGCTGTATGATTCAGGAAGCTCAAATCAGGGCTCTATGACAGCCTAGAGGAGTGAGATGGGGAGGGATGTGGGAGGGATGTTCGAGTGGGAGGAGACATTGGTAAACCTATGGCTGATTCATGTTGATGTTTTGTAGAAACTAATGCAATACTGTAAAGCAGTTATCCTTCATTTAAAAAATAAATAAATTGAAAAAACAACAAACAAAAATCAGAAAATGGCATTATTCAACAACCATACTGAACTACTCTTTACTTCAAGGCTTTCAGTACTTACTATAAATCCGCATCCACAAAATAGGGAAGACCAAGATCAAGTTTTGTTAAACCCTTTTGGAAAGGTACCTGTGATTAACTGTTACATTCTTTCATGGTTTAAAATCTAAACCTTTATATTTTAAGCAAAAGTTAACACATTTTCATAATTTAATAGTTGTCTTTGCCTGTCGTCCTACTAGAGAAGTTTCTTGAGGATTAGTGCATATGCTTCTGTGCTGCCTTATCACTTATTGCGTATTCAACCTTTGTTATAACTTTATGACCCACTTGCCAGTGTTAATTGCCAGAGTATGAAGTGTTTCCGTAAACCAACAGGCAGTTTTGACATCTTCTAGAATGGCTAGTTTGCTTGTGATTAATTCCAAAGCTAGAAAATATATATTCAAGATACTAAAAGTTGGATGTGGAAAAAGGGACTTAACCCTTTTTCTCTCTCCTATTTTTGTCCGTCCCTGGGTTCCCTCAATTTTCTTCCTAGAATTTGTCATGTTCATAGCTCAGTTGTTAAAGAATCTGCCTGCAGTGCAGGAGACGCTAGTTCAATTCCAGGGTCAGGAAGATCCACTGGAGAAGGGATAGGCTACCCACTCCAGTATTCTTGGGCTTCCCTTATGGCTCAGTTGGTAAAGAATCTGCCTGCAATGCGAGGGACCTGTGTTCCATCCCTGGGTTGCGAAGATCCCCTGGAGAAGGGAAAGGCTACCCACTCCAATATTCTGGCCTGGAGAATTCTATGGAGTGTATAGTCCATGGGGTCGCAAAGAGTCAGACACGACTGAACAACTTTCACTTTCACTTGAAGATTTTCTGACCCCAGGGAAAGGCTTACAGACCCCATAATATACTCTTGCCTATGGAAACACTTTTCCCTAATTCATCTATATGCCATTTTCACTTTGGAAATCACTGGTTTCCAACCCACATTTATGCTACTGCTACTTCTAATGTCTCGAATGGAAGCCCTTTCTCCAGTTTTCCAAAATATTGATATTGATCCCCCAGGAATTTGTTCAGAAGTTACATCTCTATGAAGCTTCATCTCTGCTGCCTTCATTTTTGGTGACTTGACTTCGCCAGAAAATACTGGTTTCTCTTTTTATACTCGTAACTCTTACAGAGCTCATTACATGTGCTCATCAACATGCATCTACACACAAATTTTCCACATTGAGCCAAGAGTTTCCATAAAGAAAGAGCTCTGCCTAACCCATTTTTGGGTTCCTTATATCTGGCTTTGCACCTCACACACAGAAAAGGTTCAATAAATGCTTTATGGAGGGAGTAGGACCACAGTGAACCTTGGAGATTATCTGGCTAATGTCTTTACTATTTTGTAAGTGAATCAAAAATGTGGCTTATAGAATTCATTTGGTTATTAGCCCACGGTCATTGTCAGTACCTGATAATTCTCCTTTTGCATTATTGGTTTCTTGCTACCTAAAAATAATAAGAATTAATAAAAAGATGCCCTGTTTGTATAGTGCTTTTTATTTTCAGCATACTTTTATCTTCTTCAAATTGGTGAGGTTGACAGGACGGGAATTATTTCCCCCATACTACAGATACAGGACAAAAGGCTTAAGTGATTCAATCAAGATCGTAGGTGGAAAGGCAAGTGCTTGAATTAGGGCCTGTCTTCCTCAAACCCTTCATGAGTCCTTCAGTCATCACTGGAAGTTGAATGAACACCCTGGCTTTGTTTCACGATGTGGCATTAGGCAATTTCAGATGTCTGCTTGGAAGAGCATACATTTTACTTATTTCCCAGCTGAAAGTAGAGAATTATATGTTGAACTGTTCCTGGGAAAAAAGTGCCTTGGGGGAATTCATTCTCAATGGTTTAGAAGAGGAAGCTCAGACTTTAGATCCAACTTTACATCCTGGGGGTAGAAATTAGTTGGAAGTGAACTTGAGCCTTGCTTATTTCCAGAGCTAAACACACAATCAAAGGTCATGTGAAGTTTTAAAAAAATTTTTTAGTTATAAAATGGGATGCATGTTTATTGCTGGTATTTTAGAAAACAGAAATCTACAAAAGAAGGATATTTAAGATGTCTCTAATTTATCACTAGGAATCTGCTATTAACATTTTAATATAAACTCTGGAACTAGATTGCTTGGGTTTAAATCCTGGTTCTGCAACTTACTAGTTTAAGGGCAAGGAAACCGTTATCTCACCTTTTGGGTTCTGAGTGTACTTAGTTACGAAACGGGAATCATAATATTGGTTACATCAGAAGGTACTTGTGAGCATTAAGTGAATGTATAGCTTAAAGAATTTAAAAGAATACTTGATATGTGCATGTAGTATGTACTCATGTAGTATTATATCTCTAGTCATTTTATTTTTTAAAAAATCTGGAACATAATACTGGTGTACAGCTTTTTACCTTACATTTTCTGCTTGGTATATCATAAACATTTTTTTACACCCACTTTCTTCTTTTAGAGCATGAATTTATGAATTACATTATCCCATTGTTAATTCCTATCATAATTGGTCTAACCATCCTTAGTTATTTGTTTCTAATCCTTGACAATTGTACATTACACTGTAAAGTACAGTATGCTATATGTCGTGTGAATGGCCCTGATAATTTCTTTGGGATAGATTCCTGGAAGGAGAATTAATGTTCAAAAGAGTCTATTCTTTAAAAATTTTCAAATTATTTACCTTTTTAAAAAAAGTAGCTTTATTGAGATATACTTTATGTATCAAACAATTTACACAACTGAAATATATAATTCAGTGGTAATTATAAAATGTATAATTCAGTAGTATCAGTGAATTGTACACTTAAAATTATTAAATGGTAAATATTATATTATCTATATATTACATGTGAGACTTCCCAGGTGGTGCTTGTAGTAAAGAATCCACCTGCCAATTCAGGAGATGCACGAGACATGGATTTGATCCTTGGGTCGGGAAGATCTCCTGGACTAGGAAATGACAACCCACTCCAGTGTTCTTGTCTGAAGAATCCCATGAACAGAGGTCTGAGTCCATGGGCTCGCAAAGAGTTGGACACGACTGAGTGAGCACAAACATGTATTACATTACTTTAAAATTATTGTAAAATATAAGTAATATAATATTTATCATTTTCATAATTTTTAAGTGTATAATTCAGTGGTATAAGTTATATCCATGATGTTATGCAAACATCACTGCTATTTCCAAAGCTTTTTCATGCTTCAGACTTTAATCATTAAGCAGTCTCATTCTTTCTTTCCCCTCAGACCCTGATTATTTCTAACTTCTGCCTGTATAAATTTACTTATTTTAGATGTTTCACCTAAAATGGAATTATAAATGGTCTTTTTGTGTCTGTCATTTCACTAAGGATGATGCTTTCAAAGTTCATGTTGTGGTGTTTTATAAGAACTTCTTTCCTATTTATAGCTGAATAATATGCCAATATATGTTTATACCATATTTTGTTTATCTATTCATGTGTGGAGGGACATTTGGTTTTGTCACACGAGTGTATGTTCCTCAGTCGTCACAACAAAGATTTGGAGTGATGGACATTAAAGCTCCCTCTGCGTGTCACAGCTCTCAGGTCTTGGATAGACCGTGTTATAGCTCTCCTCTCAGGTCTTGGATAGACCGTGTTATAGCTCTCAGGTCTCGAATGGACCATGTTATAGCTCTTAGACAAATCAGTGTTACAGCTCAGTGTTACAGCTGTATTTTATTTAGAAGATCGCAGGACGGGGCGTGAGGGCACGTCGATCTAAAGACACGAAGAGAAGAGCGCCCCAGCGCACAGGAGAGAGAGAGAGCTAGCTTTGGCTCCTCTATTTATATGTTTATCTCTCCCTGGGCCTGTCCTGTGTAAATTGGGCCAGCCAGGAGTGTTGTTTGTTTTACCTGAGGTCCTCACTCCTGTCCTCCGACCTTCTTTTGTTCTATTTTCGCGGGCTTTTCCCTTCCTTGTCTTTTAGCCACTGCCATTTTGGACTCCTTGTCCCTATTCTACCTACCTAACAGTTTGTTCCTGTCTTTTGACTGTTTTTAATAGTGCTGCAGTGAACGCTGGCATTGAACTATCTGTTCCATGTCCCTGCATGCCGTTCTTCTGGGTGTATACCCATGTGGAACTGCTAGGTCATATGGTAATTCTGTGTTTAGAGTTTTGAAGAACCACCGAACTGTTTTCCAAGCAGTGCCACCGTTTTCTACCGTCGGTGGATGAGTGTTTCTGGTTCTCCACACTGAGGGTGACCCTTGTTATCTCCCTAGTCCTTTTGTTATCATTATCTAAAATGTGTGAAGCGGTATTTCACTGCAGCCTTTACTTACATTTCAGTAATGATTAATGATGTTGGACATCTTTCAAGTGCTTATTCACCGTTTGGAAATGTTCTTGGGAGAAATGTCTGTTCAAGTCTCTGCCCATTTTTAAACTAGGTCGTTTATTTTTTGTTGTATCAGTTATTTGCCTTTTAAGAGATGATTTTCTAAATTTGTGCTTGTAAAGACTTACCATGGAAGAGATAATTTAGCTCCTTAGAGTTTGTATTGTAATCTGTTTTGGTGGTAGTAGAATGACCATTCATTAGAATCCTTTCTTCATATAAAGAGCGTGGTTATGTGCCAGGCTCTGTGTTGGGTTGCTTGGTATATACATATGTGTCCTGCTTTTAAGGTGTCAGTTTTATCCCCAATGCTGGCTGGAATCCACGTTTTTTTTTTTTTTTCCCCCTGCGCAGAAGCTATTTCTTTACCGAAAAGTCCTCTTCAGCTTGGAAGCATGTCCTTTGCCAAGTATAATTATATAGTATTTTGTGACCCTGTACAGAGTGTGAAATGTATATTCTTAGCACAGACTGACAGCATTCCCTAGCACTGTAAGATGCTGCTAAAGTATCTGAAAAGGCTTCTGTGAAACCAAAGGAGAGTTTTAATGCTTTGGATCCAATGTTGATTCTGTCAATAATACATTTATTTTGGGTTTCCTTCTGGCTTGCTTTATTCCAATCCCCATTTCAGCACTTTGAAGCTACATGGAGGTAGTATTTTTCAATACACCTTGAATTAGTCCCCAAAACACACCAGAGCATAGAGTGATATTGAAATAATATAACCAGAAGGAAAGATAAACTTGTTAATAGAACCATCCACAAGAAAGCCTGAGTCCACTGAAGCAAACACCTGTATGTTCCTTTTACTTTTAAAAATCTCATCCAAAGTTCTCCTCCATTAAATTTGCTGGCAGGGTTTTCCAGCTAGGAGTCAAATTTGGATCTTGTCTGAGCTGACTGTACCCTAGGCTCAGAATGAGTAATGGTGATTGGAGAAGTGATGTGCTTTTTTTTCCTCATCTGTGAACCCTACTGGGCTTTCCCGAAACTAACTACTCGACATCCTGTTTTTCTTTACTGTTGTCATCCGGCCGTAGCAGGGCAGGAACACTGAGGACAGGAAAGTCTGGGTGATACTGAAAGTCCTCAAAGTCTGATTCCATCTGTGGGTCTGACCCCAGGCCCTGAGCTAGAGTAACAGCCAGTTGAGTTCAAGTGTGTTCTCAAGCAGGACATAGGATCATGGGCTGGTCCCACGTACATGGGTGTGGGGATCATGGTCATGGCATTAATTATTGTACTGAGCTCTTTCTACAGGTCAAACCAGTTACTGTGCTAAATGTCTGCATGCTGTCTCACTCAGGCATGTCTCACTCTTTGCGACCCCATGGACTCACGCCCACCAGGCTCCTCTCTCTGTGAGATTACCCAGGCAAGAATACTGTGCTGCTGCTGCTGCTAAGTCGCTTCAGTCGTGTCCAACTCTGCGACCCCATAGATGGCAGCCCACCAGGCTCCCCTGTCCCTGGGATTCTCCAGGCAAGAACACTGGAGTGGGTTGCCATTTCCTTCTCCAGTGCATGAAAGTGAAAAGTTAAAGTGAAGTCGCTCCGTCATGTGTGACTCTTAGCAACATCATGGACTGTAGCCTACCAGGCTCCTCCGTCCATGGGATTTTCCAGGCAAGAGTACTGGAGTGGGGTGCCATTGCCTTCTCCAAGAATACTGTAGTGGGTACCATTTCCTACTCCAGGGGCTCTTCCTGACCCAAGATCGAACCTGTGTCTCCCACATCAGCCTGTGGATTCTTATCACTGAACCACCTAGGAAGCCCACTGTGCTAAATACTTGACATGAATTATTTAATTCTCGTATCAACTTCAAGAGGCAGACAATTATTTTCTGTGTTTTAAAGACATGGAGACTATCAGAGTGACTAAGTGATGTTTCCAAGACATGTGCCTTGGTGATGGGGTTGGGATTCTGAACTGACTATGTCTTGACCGTGTACTGAAGAGTTTTCTTAAGAGTGAGTACTTTTCAGAAACAGAGAACAAACTCGTGGTAACCAGTGTGTGAGTGTGGTGGGGGGAACAATATAAGGGTGAGGGGGAGTAGGAGGTACAAAATCTTGGGTGTAAAATAGGCTGCAAGGATGTATTATGCAGCATGGGAAATATAGCCAATATTTTGTAATAACTGTAAATGGAATGTTGGAGAAGGAAATGGCAACCCTCTCCAGTATTCTTGCCTGGAGGATCCCCATGGACAGAGAAGCCTGGCGGGCTACAGTCCATTAGGTCGCAAAGAGTCGGACATGACTAAAGCGACTAAGCACACGCATCAATGAAGTGTAACCTTTACAACTGTATAAAAATGCTTAAACAATAGAAAACAAAGGAAGGGTGCTTTGTCTATTGCCACATCAGTTCCCACTGGCCACAGATGATGTTCCCTGTTGATGATGTTTTTCTGATGTTGCAATTAATTGCCTCTGGCAAGAAAGAGAAAAAGAAGCCTTTCTTTAGTTGTTATCTGGACCCGTTCCCTCTCCTGACGCCCTCCCCAACCCATGTGAGGCATTTACCCTCTTGTCTGCTCTGGCCTCTTGTTCTTCCTTCTCGTCTCATATGTGGAATCTCTGATGCTCAAGAGGAATATCTTTGGTGATGCTTGTTTCTGTTGGTAAGCATTCAAGTTCTAGACACCGGGAATGAAGCTGGCAAAGTGCATGCACTGCTTCTCTTCATTACTCCCATTGGCTTTTGTAATAGTACTTTTTGTTTATTTTGCACTGATCTGGGAAGATGAGAATTGCAGGATGGAGCTTGGTTAGATTTGCTTGTAATTGAGAGGCTGGTGGGGGGCAAGCCTATACATGGGGCAGCAAGAGGTTGGTTCCTGGTAGTGACCGAAAGAAAACCACCCCCTGCACAGCTCACCTTGCTCCCAGCTCTTTCTTCATAGCACTATTTTATGTCAGACTCAAGATCAACTGAATTGATTTAGCTCTTTTTCCTATCTTTTCCCATAGAATTTAAACATTACAAAGGAAGAGGTATTTCTCTGTACAGTGTGTGTCTGCGTGTTGTACTTTTCCTGTTGTATCCATGGTACCTAGAATAGCACCTGACAAACAGTAGGTGCCCAGTATTGTTTGAAAGCAGGAGGACTGGCCCACAGAGTCCAGTGAGCCACAGAGAGCAGGGCTTATGGTGGTGACGGAAGAGGGTGGAGCCTGGTTACGTGGGATCACTTAAGGGTATGCTCTGGATTTAGGATGATATGCACAGTGCAGTCGGAGAAGGCAATGGCACCCCACTCCAGTCCTCTTGCCTGGAAACTCCCATGGATGGAGGAGCCTGGTAGGCTGCAGTCCATGGGGTCACTAAGAGTCGGACACGAGACTGAGCGGCTTCACTTTCACTTTTCACTTTCACGCATTGAAGGAAATGGCAACCCACTCCAGTGTTCTTGCCTGGAGAATCCCAGGGATGGGGGAGCCTGGTGGGCTGCCATCTATGAGGTCGCACAGAGTCAGATACAACTGAAGCGACTTAGCAGCAGCAGCAGCAGCAGCATCAAAGTGCAGTAGAAAACATTGCATTCAATGTGGAATGTGATGTAAATTACCACTCTTTATCCCCCAATAGGGAATTACTACAATTTCTCTCTGTAAGTTATGTT
The DNA here is from genome assembly GCF_027580195.1 of Bos mutus. Lineage (NCBI taxonomy): Eukaryota > Metazoa > Chordata > Mammalia > Artiodactyla > Bovidae > Bos > Bos mutus. Next base: position 67,854,622 of record NC_091628.1, read on the forward strand.
AGGTTGCACTTAAAAAAATATTAGCCATATTATTCAAATACTGGCATTTATTCTCTAACACAGTGGATTAGAACCCAAAAAGAAAGGGGGTTAGAAGTTTTACTATGACTTTCTACCTGTGTGGGATAGAAATGCAGAGAAATCAACATCTGGGTGATATTTCTGCCTCTTTTTCAAAGAATGGCCTTTTTTTAAATGAAAAGGCATGCCATTACAAGCTTTTAAAAAAGCATCTGTGAGTTTACTGTGTGCGTATATTTGAGATGATTATGCTGTTTCAGTTATTTATTTTTATACCTGCTCTTGGGTTAATCCCCATTAACAAGAAACACTAGTCAAATAGAGCAGTTATTTTGCACATGAATAAATGAACAATAATGTTGTAGGTTGGAGACCATGTATCAGACATTTTGCATATTCTTCATATTTAATCTGCACAGAATGATCTTTGAGAAAGGGGGCATTATTTTCCCCTTAATAAGATGAGAGTATGAATCACACAGATGGTAAAGAATCTGTCTGCAGTACAGGAGACCCGGGTTCTACCCCTGGGTTGGGAAGATCACCTGGAAAAGGAAATGGCAACCCACTCTAGTATCCTTGCCTGGAAAATCCCATGGACAAAAAAGCCTGGTGGGCTGCAGTCCATGGGGTTGCAAAGAGTCGGGCACGACTGAGTGACTAACACTTGTATGAATCCCACGTAGATTAACAAACCCGCCGTCTCTGAGGGCAAGTGCAAGGAAGAGTCTGGATGCAAGACCAGGTGTCCCTAAAATCCAAGAACATTGTAGCTACATCATTCAGCCTCTATGGAGGGTTAACAGCTTTCTGGAACAGCAGTGCTCATCAGGAGTGCAAGTGTTCTGAAACCCAGGTCTTCTGACGCCTGAGCCATTTCTGCTCTTTTCCACTCTAAGAGGATGCATCAGTTTCTGCTTCTAATTAATTCTCCAAGTGCAGAGCCAACTTGGTAAGCACCAGGGCAAAGCAGGAGGGAGCACTCAAAAACAGACAAGGAGCATCCTGAACCCTCCCATCCAGATGCATGGTGTGACCTTTCACCTCCCTATTCATAACGAATGAGTTTTTAATCTGGGAAACGAGGGCCCTGGAGGGGATGCTGGCCGGGGTCTCTTTTATGGCCAGACTTCAATGAAACACAAAGTTAATTGCATCTGATGCACAAAAATGTATTAGATCTGGGAAATGTCAGAGCAAATGGGTGGCCAGGTGAGGGTCTGAATTCACAGTCATACTCTTAGCACCACACTCTCCTGACTGTAGCCATCATGGGTCTTGATTTCCGCCTGGGAAGCTCTACAAACCTAGAAGTTTGTGTCATCCAGTGGGCAATTCACAGCCTTCACATGCATGTGGAATGAGTCCTCCTCTGGATCTTTTTTGGGGAGGATCACTGCTTCCCATGAAACTTCCTCTCTGAGAAGTAAGTTGAAGCTTACTTATTGGACTCATTCTCCAATATGAAAGAAATAGAGAACTTAATTGCTTCCCACCTCTGTAAGCTTCCCAGATGATTTGGTTGGGCTTTGGAAATTGTGTCCTTAGGAATATATGTATCTTAAAAAATAAGCTATGGCTTGGAGATCCTGTTTTTTTTTTTTTTTTCAAGGCAATTGGAGCCTTCTTTATCAGCTTTTTCATGCTAATTGTTCTTTCTCGTCTCTAACATCTATCCTTTCAGGAGCTACATACATATTCAATTAACTCTACATGAGCTTTCAGTTGAAAACAAATGTACCTTGAAAAAATTTCCCTTTTATCAAATAGACTTTTGTCTACATATAACTTTCTTCCGAGAGATTCTGATACATTATAGAATAAAAAATGCTTTTTGTCCCATGGAGTCATCTAGATACTATGAAGTCATATTTGGGTGTGGTGAGAGAAAAGCATGTTTTTGGGGAGTGGTTGTGATTTCTCTTGTGAGCTAAGAGACAGGATTATTTCCTGTTACCTCAAATGACAGCTTTGTTGTTCAAAAGGTTTCCATTTAGGCTTTTCTGGCCCTTTTTAGCAAGTAAACTTTGTTTTTGAGTATTATTAAGCTTAACAGACTCTAAACATACACACACACAGAATGAAGATTTGACTTCTGGGATTTGATATATTTTGGGGAAGAGTTAGGATGTGCAGAGGGTGTGAGAGAAAAAAAGCAAACGAAACTTCGTCCATCAAGAAGGGCTTATAATGCAGGAAGACCAAGAACGTGGCTCAGGGCACAGCAAAATCTGAATTAAGCTTTAACTTATCATAATCGCTCCCATCAGAAAAAGTGCCAATTCTTCCTATTTTTCTAATTCCCTGCATTGGTATAAGGTGAATTATTCCTATTAATTTTTAAAATTAAATTACATTAGAAGAGGCTTGTTGAAAATAGAAATACCATCTTATTACCTCTTGTGTAGAAAGGCTGATTTTTGGTAGATTGCTTGCTTAATTGGCTTCCTTAATCACAGTTTTAATCAGCTTGATTTTCTACTGGGCATACTTATGATCACTACAATGATTAATCATTTTCAGGAAAAAACGGGATTCACTGAAATCTTTTGTCAGATGATCTTTCAGATGGAGGTAATACAGCTCCCATTCCCTATGAAACTTTTTTATATAATAACCAACTTGGGTTTGGAATTGATCAGATTGGTAAGATTCAATAATTGTAACCATTCATTTGTTAATTTTTTAGCAGCAGTAACATTTCTGACAGTCTTGGTTTCTTTACGAAATTCAGTTGCATAGGAGGTATAAAGCCCATTCTGAATCTCCTCATTTATCAAATAATTAAACGGGAGCATAGCAAGGCAAAGAAGAAGCATGGGAAGATGAAGCATCTTTAATGAAAGATGAAAATGAATGAATACTGAGAGAAACCAGTGTTTCTGCTTAATTTTCAGTGTGGGTATGAAGCAAATAGGCAGAAAAGGAAAGCTAGCTGGAGATGCACATCAGTCTTTAACTGTTCCCTGGCTCATTCATTCCTTTGACCTGTTCTTGTCTTTAGCTATATCTGTACATGTTCCAAGCACCCTTTTCCTCCCAAACCCAGCGTGTGTCTCTGTCTCCTGGCACATACCATTTTAGTTGGGGAAGCTGAGCTATTGAGGGACGCTAAGACATCATCAGCGTGAACGGAAGGTAAGGGGATGAAAAATGTATCAGATACAGCTGTGTTCTGGCCATTGTTTTGAGGAAGTTGCAATACCAGAATTTGCCAGTAGGTTGCTTATGGTGTTGGACAGATCATTTCAGAACAGAGACCCTTGGTTCTCTAGTCTTTATAATGAAGAGTTTCCACGGTCTTTTCTAAATAGAGCATTCTCAACTTCTCCTGTACTCCTTTTATCCTCTTGGCCATGAACTTGGGGTGTGGTTTCCCTTGAATGGAGCTGAGAGTGCCAATTTAATTCTAGCCTGGAATCTTCCTCCAAAAGACTCCTTAATCTTAACATAAAGAACCTTGTTACTTCATAATTGAGTAAACTGGTAATGGGTAGAATTAAGGGAGATACTGACCAGGGTCAAAAAATAGAGGCTTCTTCTGTATGTTATCTACTGCTATGAAACTTAGTACCTTTTGAAATACCACAAATTCATTATTCCCAGAATCCAGAATCCTGTTGGATTGGCTTTTTTACATGCAGCTCCAGATTAGGGTTCTTAGAAAGTGAAGATATAAGTTGCAAAGCTTCTTGAAGCTTAGGTTCTGGGACTTGAATAGTGTCAATTCTCCTACATTCTACTGGTCAAAGCAGTAAAAGGACAGTCTGAATAGAAGACTTGGGAAATAGAATTCACCACTTGTTGGGAGATATGGCAAGGAGTTTGTGGCTGTATTTAATCTACCACACATGGACTATCATCTCATCCTCCAAGATCCATGCCACATGCTTAGTTAAGACACTTTTTTGGCCGGGTCAATATGCAGCCTTAAAATCCTTTTTAACACAGTGCTCCAGGCAGCCACCACAAATCAATCATAACTGCCACAAGAAATGAAATGTATCTGCCATCTGGACTCTGCAGTGAGCTATTGATGGAGGCTGGGTAGGAAATTCAGAGTTCCTGGCTTTCATTCCAGCGTCTTTTCTTTCTCCATCACTCTGTCTCCTCACTTTTGGTCAGTTCTTTAATATATCTCAAATTATTTTTAAAAAGTCACTTATTTCTATCTCTAAACTTTCTAAAAATATGCATCTTTTGAGTTTTTGAACAATACCATCATGTGTTATGTGTTTCCTACATAGATTATGGCATAAACTGCTGTTTTAAGTGTTATCAATTTGGATACCACCTTAACCAATGATAAAACTTGGATCAATTCAAATGATGACATCTGGATCAATAATGCAGCAGTGGGTATTATGTGACTCTCGACATGAAATGATGAGAAAGTTACAATATCTCCCCTGAGCATTCTTGCCAAATCCAAGAGTTGAGAAGCAATCAGACAAACACAGATCATGAGATATTTCACAAAAGAATTAGTTTGAAATCTTAGAAAGGCGTCAGTTTCTTGCAAAATTTGCACCCACCCTCCAAAAATAGGTGAAGGACTGTGCTAGATTAAATTCAATGAAAGAGACATTTAAAATTTTCAGTTCATGATTCTATATTGGATTTGACTTTGGATTTTAAAAAGTTATAAAAGACCTTATTAGGACAATTGGGGATTGCATATTAGATAGTATTATTGTATCAATGTTACATAATTTTGTGTGTGATAATTTGTCAGTTATATAGGAGCATGTCCTTATTTCTAAAGAAAAAGGATGATGTATTAATATTTAGAGGGGAAGACTCAAGATATTTGCAACTTATTTTCAAATGGGTCAACAGAAAATATGAATATTATATATATATGTACATGTATGTATACAGTATATATATATATATGAATATGAACATATAAGATGTTTTTTATTACTGAAGGAGAGAGAAAGCAAATGTGGCAAAAATATTAATTTACAAATGAAGGTGATACATCCATATGTATTCATCATACTTTTAATTTTTTTGAAGGTTAGAATATTTTCAAATTAAAGTCACTAACTTGTGATTTGTGGTTGAGACAATGCCTGATTTTGAGCTATTCTGATAAAGTATCCAGTGCCAACTATATGATTAAATTCTAAGGAATTCAATTTCAGAATGCTGCATTTCTAAAAGGCACATTTTCTTTACTTACAGACATATGCCAGGAGAAGAATCTCAAGTATAGGCAGTTGTTTGAATATGGTAATTGATAGGAAAAGTTGACCAAGTAGAAAACTGTAATGTGTCATAATAAAAGATGGTGAGATTTGCCTATATGTTCTGTGGGCATCATGGTTCACAGAGTTATATATTATGCCAGAAGCCTAGGATGACAAGGGTTTCATTTCATTCTGCTCATATTCTGTGAATGACTTTGAGCAAGTCATTTTAAGTTGGGTGGAAACTTGGTCCTCCCATAAAATGGAGAAGCAAATTCTGATTTACATTTTGGATTAATTACCCAAGTGCAAAGTTTTATAAACATCCAAATGTTCAATCTTGAAGACACATAGAGTATTGCCATGCTGAGGAGCTCAGGTAATACTTACTGATTCTGCACCTGTTTAGAGGTTTCCTTACAGGATCCTGTGTAAAGTTTCATCCTTTACCTGTGAGTTACTGTGCTGAGAAATCTGCCTGTATTTTAATAAATATGTTTTCCTACATAGCTCTTAATTTTTTCTTATATAAGGCTGGGTTTTGAGGAGGAGGTCTAGATAGAAAAAAATACCCCTGACTATGTCATCTGTGAAGGGGTTGTGCCAACTCTCTGTGCTCTAGAAGTGTGGGTGGTTGAAAATCTATGAAATAATTAGCCACTCTAAACTGTGCTTCATAATGTCTAAAAATACTGCTCTTCTTAGAGAAGGCTGAGTCTTCTGTAGATTCAGAGGAGAAGAGATTAGCCATGATCTGGGTGTAACAGGGTTGGGAATGGTTTGGGTGGATGAAGGAGATCTGAGAAAAGAAGTCTGGCGTGCATGTTCATCGTGTGCACAGACATTGCAGGAGGAACTCCTATGCCGACACAGTTGTTGTTTAGTTGCTAAGTTGTGTTCAACTCTTTGGGACCCCGTGGACTGCAGCATGCCAGGCTTCCCTCTTCTTCATTATTGCCCAGAGTTTGCTCCAATTCATGTCTGTTGAGTCAGTGATGCCATCCAACCATCTCATCCTCTGCTTCAGTCTTCTCCTTTTGCCTTCAGTCTTCCCCAGCATCAGGATCTTTTCCAGTGAGTCAGCTCTTTGCATCAGGTGGCCAAAGTATTGGAGGTTCAGCTTCAGTGTCAGTCCTTCTAGTGAATATTCAAGGTTGATTTCCTTTAGGATTAACTGATTTGATCTCCTTGCAGTCCAGGGGACTCTCAAGAATGTTTTCCAGCACCACAATTCGAAGGCATCAATTCTTTGGTGCTCAGCCTTATTTATGGTCCAACTTGATATACACTTGGAGTCCTGCCTGTTGGATGAAACTGAGTGATATTGTTGGATAAGAACAGTGAAAGCAGTGCAAAACTCATGGTAGGCAATACAGATTGTTGAATAGGGGACTGACTGGAGAGGGAGTAAATTTGAAACTAAGTAATGCATGGCAACATCATGCAGAGAAAGAGCAGCAGATATCTTTCCCTTGGAAACTTTGTGTGAGGATGAGTATTCAGCTCTGAAATACAGGCTCTAGTGAAGCACCATTCGGGAAGTTTCAGAGAAGGAGTAAGGTTCTATGGAAGTAGTAGGTGATGAGGGTTGTGATCGATTAGTGATGTCTGCAGAGGTCAAAGGTGGAACCATAATAGCACATGAATCATGTATTTTCTGTTTCTGAACTCAAGGGAAGAATAAAACAAAAATTCCAACCTATGTGATGGAAAAAATAATTGGCAACTGGTTTGGAAGAAAACGGATGATTTGGTTTCAGTTTGAGGACCTTCTATTTGAGAACAACACGTTAAGTACATCTGAGGTCACTGTCGCTAGTTCCTGCCACGGGCTTTGATGCACTTACCAGAGGGTGTTCAGAATAGAGAGGGTATAGACACTGGAAACTGCTTTGAGGTCAAGTGAATACACAAGTAAGCTGCTTGTTTGTACACACACACACATTTTCTTGTCACGATCACTCCCTGTTCCACATATCTGTTTAATTCACGTGTCATTTGGTGAATAGTCACCATGTAGTATGGTCAGTCAGCTGGCCGCTGCATTACTCCACTCATTAGTGTGAGAAAGGACAAAGAGTATAGCATTCTTCTTTAATCCAGAGGAATCTTTAAAGAATTATAAACAATAATCATTGAAACTTGATGATTATAGCAGGCAAGAATCAGTACTTAATTTTGAGACATTGTGATTGGAACTGGTGCCTCGGATGGAGTTTGGGTTCCATATTTAATTTATAAGCTCTGTGCCTTGGAATCATACTTCCTCCCACTGGGCCTTGGTTTCTATAGCTGAAAAGAGGAAGTACTGTATACACTAGGGATGGTGAGTGTGTACTGTGTCTCTTTTACCCTGTGTCCCTGGTAAACAGGGTCTTTGCCTCTGATCTTGGATGAGGTGTCACAGGCATTTCAGTACTTGGCTTGTGACCAGGAAATTTTTGTTGTCTTCACGATTTCAATCACAAATGAAAAATAATGAACAAGAATAGCCATGGCAAATATTTGTTGAGTTTTTGTATGTGCTGGGTCCTGTGCTAAGCACTTTATTTGTAATATGTTAAGATGTATATAAACTTGTGTGTGTTTTCAATTAAGAAGGAGGATGGTTAAAAGCAAGTGGAATTTTTGGCTCAAACTATGAGATTAGAGGATCGAAATTAATTGGGATAACTTAAGAAAATGGCCAGTGGTGGCAAGAAAACAGGGCTCACTTTTTCATTTCTAAAAACCTAATCTAATAGAACATCACTGACCAAGTGTTTTACCAAGGGAATTAATGATTAGGTGAATGAGTAAAATTGTGTGCCAAGGATTGTTCTCAGCTTATGGATCCAGCTTCTTATTGTCGGATCAAAATCTACTGACCTGTTAATACCTTTATTCTGTAGTATTCACCTTATTCTCTCCACTAGGAACTTTCAGGTTTTAAAATAAGGCCCAGTTGATCATCCTTCATCACATTCTTTCCATTCAAAACCATCGATTATAGACTGTACTTCCTTCATCAGCTACATAAGGAGAGGTTTTAGAAAGTTCTTGCATCGGTATACTCATTTGTCATCACTAAACAATAAAGCCCAAAATCATTATCCTCATTCCTTAGAGCTAAGGTTTCAGGTGTATATCAAGTGAAAGAGCAGCTGGTAAAGCTTTTATAAGGTAAAGTCATTATCATGGCTCCTAACAGTAACATCATGCCTGCATTAGGACTGTACCCTGCTTTAAAGAATATAGGCCAGTTATTTAAATAAATTATCCCTAGTTTCACCTGTTAATACTTTGAAAAGAAAGTCAGCTGAAGACAGCATTAGTGAATTCTGACAGTTGGGATACAAATTTATTATGACAAGTTAATTTTCCTTTTAGTTTCTAGGACTTTTATAAAATAAATGGACCTACACAGTGTATTGAATTAATGGATTTTATTTTTCATCTGAAGGAAGAAAAAAAAAAAAGCTTATGAAGTACTACCCTAGAACTCCAGGATGTTCATTGAATTTCTGGCTCATAATATAGCTTCTAAAAAAGCAATTATAACTTTCATCTTAAACTTCTTCCAGTGACAAATCTCTCCGGAGTGACACTGGATTCCTTCCTTAGAGAGCATCTCTTTTCTCAGGGGAAATGATACTCAGCAGCATCCAAAATAGTTTTAGCCAAAATTAAACTATGGAAATTGGATCCAACCCAAATTTGCCATGATTGCATACATATATGTCAATTACATCTCTCACCCTTAAGACTTTCCCAAATTCTCTTGCTTCCCATATCACATAAACACCTGTCTGCCACAGATGCATGTTGCCATCTTCTGTCCCTGGACTTTCCATATGAGATATGAAACTATTACATTTTTAGCTAACGTTTTTTCCAGCAGACTGGCTAAGCCCAGTGTTGGTTCCCATTTCTTGATACTTGGTAGCTGAGAGAGATTACTCTAGCTGCTAATATGATCCTACCTGTGTTGGAGTCTTCATCAAAAGACACCAAGCCTGCTAGGGATGAGGAAGTACTGGGTGTCTGTTCATGACCTGCTTCCCTCATCATTGCCCACACTGTCAAGCTGATGTCCCACACAATGTGGATGAAGGGATTACTGTGACAGTGTCTGTCCACATCCATTTATTCCCAGCACCCAAGGCAGACTCTTCGGCTGCACTGCATGTCAGTTTGATTATCTTAGAGGCTGGAGACATGGAGCAGAGAGTGAAATTTTTCAAATGCTGATTGAGAAAGACTCATGTAGTGCAGTCAGACAGAAGTGGGCAGATAAGAGTTTCCCAGAGAGTGGGCGCACAGCACACTCTGTGATTACTATTACTATTAATATTATTATTATTCTGTAATCAATGTGATTTCCTAGACACATTCCTAAAAGTTCATTCTCTAATAGAGTTCTCAAGAGAAATAAAAAAAAAAGTGAGCAGCTCTATGATGCTTCTGAAATAAAGATTGTTGACAAAGCTTCTATCCATCCGTGTAACGGAAAAGGCACTGTGTTCACTTCTCCATTATTCAGGCGTAACCAGATGGAAAAAAAAAACCTTCACCCTCTACTTTAATATCTTGATATAATCCTTATGTAGAAAGTAAAGATCTATATCATAAGTGGGTAGAACTTAATTTTAGAAGGAGACTGGGTAGCCAGCATCAGCATCAGTATCCACATGATGCTTGATTCAACTGCATTTTCAGCACCTGGTTGAAAGCTATAGAACCATTATCTTTTCAACATAACCATAATTTCCAGTTCTGTTTATAGCTACCAAAGGTACCACTTAAGAACTCTTTCATAAAAAATGCCAAGTCATTAATTGATGTATTTCTGCCTCATAAAGTAGAAACAAATTTCCCCCAGAAGAAATGAGTTTTTCAAACAAAATTGAGCATCATATATATTGTTATAATAAAGCAAAACCTAGCAGGAAGGGTTGGCTAGTAGAGCAACACCACCAGTTAGGTCCTAAATTATTTATTATGTGTGAATCTGAGTGTTCACTTTTGACCATCTTTCCATATCCCTACAATGGCTAACAAACTGATGCTTAGAAAATAAGCACAAGGTCCTTTTATAAATTGTATTGGAAACCTGCCTGGATCCTGTAATCTCAGGCATTTAACTGGTTCCTTGATTTCTATATTTATATAAGCATGGATTTGACTTGTGTGGGGATTGGTGGTAGATGTTAGGTTGTTTATAAGAGGAAAATAAAAGAAAGCATGATTATCAGTGGTAAAATAAATCCAAGTATTGTTCTGGATTTTTTAAGGAAAAAATTATGTATACAAGAAAACCTTAGGTGCTGGATTTGTTTAATGTGCACTATGAAGACAAATGTGGGTTTTTCTTTATATTTGAGGTGATCCTAGCAAATGTGAAACATCAGATACTTGTTTTGCATTATAAAGAGATGGTTAATGAATATCACACTGTAGTGAGTGTTTCAGTGCTTAATAATCAATATCTGTACTATGGAGCCTGTGCTAATTCTATTTAAGTCAATGACTGTGTGTGAACATCTCAGTGAACTAGTTACATTAGCACTGTTTTAAGTACTATGTACCTAGCACTGTGTGTAGCTGAGATGTGAATCATCAGCAAAAGCAGGTTAATGAGCCTTCAATGTCATTGCAGATGTACTGAATATATAAGGTTTGGCCTGTCATACAAATGAATAGACATTTACTTAACTTTCATCTCCTGGTTCTTTTATGAAATAGTGCTTTTTACCAGAAGAGATAAGTGTAAAATTGGGAAATTAAAGGACTTTATGCTGTTCTTCATAAATGCAACCATATATGTATTTTGAGGAAATACTGTGATTTCAATAGTATGTGTGTTTGAATGCAGGATATTTTCACACATGTTCAAGGATGTAGACTATAGCTAAATTGATAGGGTATTCTTTTATAATCTTCATTCTGATCTTGCTCCTTCAGTTCACTCTTTGAGTCTTTTCAAAATAAAAGATGTTTCAGTTCAGTTCAGTTGCTCAGTCATGTCCAACTCTTTGCGACCCCATGAATCGCAGCACACCAGGCCTCCCTGTCCATCACCAACTCCTGGAGTTCACTCAAACTCATGTCCATCGAGTCAGTAATGCCATCCAGCCATCTCATCCTCTGTCGTCCCCTTCTCCTCCTGCCCCCAATCCCTCCCAGCATCAGAGTCTTTTCCAATGAGTCAACACTTTGCATGAGGTGGCCAAAGTATTGGAGTTTCAGCTTCAGCATCAGTCCTTCCAAAGAACACCCAGGGCTGATCTCCTTCAGAATGGACTGGTTGGGTCTCCTTGCAGGCCAAGGGACTCTCAAGAGTCTTCTCCAACACCACAGTTTAAAAGCATCAATTCTTCAGCGCTCAGCTTTCTTCACAGTCCAACTCTCACATCCATATGTGACCACTGGAAAAACCATAGCCTTGACTAGATGGACCTTTGTTGGCAAAGTAATGTCTCTGCTTTTTAATACGCTATCTAGGTTGGTCATAACTTTCCTTCCAAGGAGTAAGCGTCTTTTAATTTCATGGCTGCAGTCACCATCTGCAGTGATTTTGGAGCCCAGAAAAATAAAGTCTGCCACTGTTTCACTGTTTCCCCATCTATTTCCCATGAAGTGATGGGACCAGATGCCATGATCTTAGTTAGAAGTAATTAAAAATTGCTATACTTTGAATAATTTTATACTTAAATGAAAGGAAAAAAATTCCTCTTTTCATAATCTTCAAATATCTTTCCCCCAAAACATGTATACTAAAAAAACTCAAATTAGTTTGGATCTCATTATTTTGGAACTTGTTTTATTTCTGTTTATTGAGACACAAAATAATTTGCTGGAAAACATGCTGATGTTAGCAGTTTCCCATCAAAAAGAATAAACCTTTTCTCTTCAGCAAATCCCACCTCTATTAATTTAAAGCTTCATCATGGGCCATATTCCTCTTCCTATGCTAATTATAATTCCTTCCAGGAGGTGGAGGAGAGGGGCTGGGCTAGTGAGTGCTTACTTGGTTTAGGTGACCACATCAACCATGTAATTCCTTTGTGCTTTGTGTTATTCCTATGAAGATTGTTCATGATACTTTCAATTTCCCAAAACCTACTTATCCTCTACTACTAGCTAAGATATTTCAACCTCTGGGAAATCCACCCATTGTTCCTATCAAGGGAAGATTATTCTTGCACATTTTTATGTTCTCATATTTCTTTTGTACCTTGCTCTGTTAGTCATGTTTCACTGCAAATGTCTGTTTTGCTGTTTCTCTGCTACAAGTGTTAGCTCAGCTGGTAAAGAATCCGCCTGCAATGCAGGAGACCCCAGTTTGATTCCTGGGTCAGGAAGATGCCCTGGAGAAGGAAATGGCAACCCTCACTAGTATTCTTGCCTGGAGAATCTCCATGGGCACAGGAGCCTGGCAGGCTGCAGTCCATAGGGTCACAAAGAGTCAGACACGACTGAGTGACTAAGCATCACGTTATAGCAGTCTATTTCTCAGAAATCTAAGGGTGGAGATGATTTCTGACCTTTATATACCCAAGATTTAAGACAGTGCTTGTCACACTGTAGACATTCAGAAAACATTCCACAAATAAATGAACAGTGAGTATTCTAGGATAGCCAGAAGTATTTTAGGAAGAGTCCCCTGTGGGAATGGGGAGGATGCAGAGAAAGAGATTGCAGACAGGGGATTGGATAGGCAGTTACTATCAGAGACCATGAAAGGTTTGCCAAAGTGGTGATGATAGGAATGGAGAGGTGAAGATAGGTGCAGGAATACTTATTTCATAGACTTTTTCTTACAGTTCTTCTTTTTACCTACTGATAGGATGCCTTGTTTAGATACATTAAAGTTAGCACCACTTTTGACCCAATACAATGTACATGTACTGAATAACACATGATGACAGACATCAAAGGAAAAACAGTTGGAGTAGAAAATTTAGATTTTATAACAATAACAAAACAAACAAAAAAACAACCCCGCATTGTCATTCCATTTGTGAGAAATAATCATGGTTAACATTTGGTCTATTGTTTCTGAGACATTTGTGTCTAGGAGCTGAGAAGCAATCTCTTAGAGTGGTTACCATCACAGACTTTGACCTCTGCGTTCACATTTTGGCTCTGCTGTCTGCTATGTGATTTTTGGTAAAACCTGCTCCATCATTTTCTTGTGTACAGTTAGGATCATAATAATTATACTCATTTCATGGAATTGTCTTGATGATTATGAGAGCTAATGCATTTAATGAGCTAAGCCTAGTTGCTGGCACATAGGGTATTTATAAATGTGTATGCTGTTCATATTTATATCAACTATATCAACTTATAAGCATGATTTATATTCTAAACTTTCTTCCTTTTCATCTTATAATCATCTTCCATAATTGTCAAAAACATCCATTTTAACGATTGTATAATATTCATTTGTATGTCAAAATCCTCATTTTAATCATATTTTGCTTTAAAAATAAAAGTTTAAAGGTATAATTGTCATTTCATAAATGATTGTGCAAATCTAAGATTGCTTTGCTATGATTAATTTCCAGGAAAGGAGTTACTAGGTCAAAAAGCATGAATATTTTTAATGTTTTTGAATCAAATAGCAGTTTGCCTTCCAGAACACTGCTCTTTCAGCACTAAATATTATTTTAAAAAACCAAACCAAAAACCTCAACTGAGTAATTTTAAAGCCCTTATTGGTTGTACTCAACGATTCATGACTCGGGCAATATCCAGTACAGCAGATAGAAAGGAACTCTGAAGAAGTTAACAAAATGAAAGACAAGGAGAACATAGGAAGAAAAAAGTTACAGAACCAAAGGGATGGATTGGTTATGGCAGTCATTTCCTTTATGGGAGGGCAGAGCTCTCTTAGACATTACCTAACTAATGCTGATTATGCAATTCCTAATGACTGATTTAAGATTCTACTTCTGGGAGAGCCAAAACTATAATTATGTCCAGGTTTGGTGATGTGGGTCTTACCATAAGGAAGTCCATTTTGTTCCTCTTTTCTTGTTTTTAATAATACTATAATTTCTTTCCAGTTTGGGTCAATTTATTAAGTGATAAAAATATTTTTGTTTGAACGTACATCTCTGAATACAGAAGAAAGTAAAAATTGTTAATATTCTTTTAGGTCTTTAGTATTTTTCTTTAGTGTTCTTTAGTATTTTTCTTTTTTGTGAGTGAACTGCTTATCTGTATGTATTCTTTCTAACTTTTCTATTGCTGTGTGCGTCTTTTTCTGTATTGATAATGTGACAGAAACATAATTATCACTAGATTAATTTTTTAGGGTGGTGGAGTTCAAAATGTCCAAAAGCCTACTTTAAGTATTTGATATATTTAGTTTTTCACTATGAAATTAACAATATTGTACAATTCTTGACTTACAGAATAGCAGCTGTTAGTGATTTGACCTAATAATTTAAGGCTTTGTGAAATGTCAAACAGTTGAGTAGACTGCCTCAGACTCATACATGAATTTTGTTATTTGGCTTATGCAAGTCTATTCAACTATTTTCAGTCATACTTTTGGCTTGAAAAATCAGTGTTTTTGAGCACTTACTTCTAAATGATTGGGTGCCATTTCCATTTGACAAAAGATTTTGAATATAGTTGCTAAAATGTAACATATGATCAGGTTTAATTTTTCAACAAATTGTGAATGATGTTATCCTAATATTGCACTGTGAATCACAAATATTTCAACTGGAAGAGATGAAGTTTCACTTTATAAGCATTACTGTTTTGAAGTTTGCTTCTAACTTTCATACATCATTTAATTTGTCATGACAGTAACCCAGTGAGGAGCACTGAGTGGTCCCCTGTTTATTATATATATATATATATATATATATATATATATACATATATATGTATAATTGTATTTTGTTAGTTATTTTCGGCCATGTGAGGGCTTATCTAGTTGAGGTGAGAGGAGGTTACTCTCTAGTCGCAGCACGCTAGCTGTACGTTGCAGTGGCTTCTCTTGTTTCAGATCACGGGCTCTAGGGCATATGGTTTTCAGTAGTGTGGCACCAGGGCGTAGCTGCCCGCACGGCATGTGAAATCTTCCAGGACTAGGGATCGAACCAGTGTCCCCTGCATTATAAGGTGGGCCCTTAACCACTGGAACACCAGGGAAGCCCCAGTCCTGTTATTATAGAAGTGAAGGTTGAAGCTCAGAGGTTAAAGAATACCGCACTGACCGAAAACCCAGGTCTTCAGATTTTGAATCTAGTACTCCCCCCCCCCGCCCCCCCACCCACTCTTCCTTGATCACTGAATCACTAGACCTGGAAATATGTGCCTTCTTCACTTTTGTTAGAAAAAATAGAACCACTGGGATTCTAATCCTAGTGAGAAGCGATAATGGGAAGCTCCCAGGTGCCACTGCCCTGCTTTTTGTTGTGTCTGTCTTATTTTAAGAACATATGTTTTGGAATTTGCTGTGTAAATGCTAGTTTGAGCTTTACAATGAAAAGTGAAATGCAATGGCATGTTTATTTTACTTAATGTGTATGGCATTCATGAGGGCTTGTTTCACTTTCACTTGATTTCACAGTTTGTTTGTTTGTTTTTTAGCAATATAGCCTTGGGATAATGTCAAGTTACTCATAAAGAAGGGATTTTAATGAATATCCATGGAAAGTACTCTTGTCCTCATTTATTTCTGATGCCTTTCTTTTCACACTAAATTCTATAGCGGTCTCTGGAACACAATGTGATACTGAATCAGTTTCTCATCACTGTTTCCAGTTCTTTCTTTGAGCTCTCATACCCAGAAACCGATATGCAGAGGACCAGTGCACTTGTGGTAGAATGTATTTCTTCAGGGAGTTACTGTTCCAGTCTGGGTTTGCCTGTGCTGAATTATTTCCTTCATGAAATAAGTTAAATGGGGTGGGAGGGGGCAGTGTGGTAGGATCTCAGTATTCCTTGAAAAATTGTAAAGAAAAATTGAAAATTTAAACAAAGTTGAAGAGAGAAAGCGTGGCCAAGCTGTGACTGGGCTATTATTATAAACTTGTTCATGGGCATGTTGTTAAACATATAGCCAGTGAAGAAATAATGCTTGCAAGAACAGATTGGAACTGAGATGGATTTAAATTAAGTATCATTCTCTTTCTGGATGTGTATACACACACACATATATATATCCTCTATTCTCTTATTATATTCTGGATTTTTGGTATGAAAAAAATCCCATCTTCTCTTTCAGAAGCCCATTGGAAGAGACCAATTTCTCTGATGGCCATTCATTTCTTATTCAATTATTCACTTTTACCTGCTGATTTATAGAATTTTGATTAGCTTTTATACATTATAAAAATACAAATTTTATTTGTAAAACACAATTCTATTGTACATAGAAATAAAACTATTCAAAATATGCCTGATTGTCAGAGGATATCCACATTTCTGTTTTATTTTTAATTAGCAGTACAACAGAGCAAAAATTTTTTAAATTTAAAAGATGTAAAGGTATATATATTTTAGTAAATCTAATCATAGGATAGTACTTCCAGAAGTCTGTGGAGAAATATTTGACCTTTTTTTATATAAAGGTCAACATCTGAGTGAAAATTAGGCCAGAAGAATGTGCATATATGGCTCTGTGAAATTATTTGTGAGCAAGGTCACCAAATTAAAAAGGATGGATTCAGTCCTAATGACTTTGAGTGAAGGTTTTTGGGCTTTTATGGCTCAATTTCATAGATAAAGGTATTTGAAAAATAACATTTTCTTATATTAAGAACATTTACTGTAGTTAGAGAAGATACTAATGCCAAGCAACACGAAAATGTAGTACGCATCCTAGCCTTTCTATTTTGGCTGCCATTTTGAAATCTGTTCCCTTATCCACTTTGCCATTGTGGAACTCGTTAGTCCCTTAGTCATGTCTGACTCTGTGACCCCATGGACTGCAGCATGCCAGGCTTCCCTGTCCTTCACCATCTCCCAGAGCTTGCTTAAATTCATGTCCATCGAATCAGTGATACCATCCAACCATCTCATCCTCTGTCGCCCCCTTCTCCTCTTGCCCTCAATCTTTCCCAGCATCAGAGTCTTTTCCAGTGAGCTGGCTCTTCTCATCAGGTGACCAAAGTATTGGCGCTTCAGTTTCAGCATCAGTCCTTTCAATGAATATTCAGGGTTGATTTCCTCTAGGATTGACTGGTTGGATCTCCTTGCAGTCCAA
The DNA here is from genome assembly GCF_027580195.1 of Bos mutus. Lineage (NCBI taxonomy): Eukaryota > Metazoa > Chordata > Mammalia > Artiodactyla > Bovidae > Bos > Bos mutus. Next base: position 67,872,052 of record NC_091628.1, read on the forward strand.
GGGACTCTCAAGAGTCTTCTCCCCAGCTCCACAATAGGAAAGCATCAGTTCTTCGGTGCTTGGCCTTCTTTATGGTCCAACTGTCTCATCTGTACATGACTACTGGCTACACCATAGCTGTGACTATTGTGGAGCTCGTGCTTGGAATATTTATTGAAGTGAGAGTTTATGTGAAAACTAATGAATACATGCATTTTTGCATTTGCCTTTCAACTGATACATAGCATGACACCTTCTGTAAGGATTTCATCCAAGCCTTTGATATAATGAAACTTTCCATTAGCAACAGTTCTCTGTGGCTACCTGCCTCCTGGTGGGGAATTGTTCCTTCATGACAGCCGCCCTGCTTTGATGAAGATGTTCCTTTTATTGTGTTTCTGTGCCTTACTTGTTAAGAATAGTAAGAGCTGTGTTTACAGATGACACTAAGTTTTATGTTAAACATTCAAAATTACAGTAAGTATGAATAAATACAAACACAACTGAAACTGTCAAGCACCTCTACCCTCCTGTGCATATGATGTTGGGAGGGAAAGAAAACTGTGGATACGTTTTATGAAGAAAAGCTTAATTGCTTAATTAAAGGCAAATAGAATTAAGTTACATCAGACTCATTGAATAGTGCTCAGTAAATACTTCTGTAGCATGCATGCAATGGAAGAATACTGCATTCGCCCAAGATTACTATTGTAGAAAAACATATTAATAGTTATTGATCTGGAAAAGAACATTCTAGAAAGATTAAGTAGCACTGACAGCATTGTCAAATATAAGCTGAGTTTTAACTATCCTAAAAATGAATAGGAGTTTTTCTTACCCGTTCCAGTTAAAGTTATTCATCCTGCTCTTTTATAAATATATGTATTCAAATAAAAACCATGTCCTGGTTGTTTATCTGATTCCAGATTAGTTGAGGTGGTCAAGGAAGGCTTTTGAGGAGGTGCTGTTTGAATTGAGTCCTAATGGGACCACAGAGAAGCAAGCATCCATGTCAAGACTGGGTGAATGGCCTTTGAAGCTGAAGGAATCAAAAATACAAAAACTTCAGAGGGACTGAGCTTAGTATGGGGATGAAGGACGGTAAAGAAGAGTGGCCTTGAGATGAGGTTGAAGCAGGCGTCACGTTTTGCTGGACTTTGAAGACAAATATAAGGCCCTAAAATTTTTAATTACAAAGAGAATCCATTGGAATGTTTGAAGCAGGAAAATGACATCTGTTGTTCAGTGTAGACAGTCATCTTTGTTTTTCTGTGGAGAATGGAATATGGGGAGAAAAGAGGGAGAGAGACTTTTACAGTCATTTGAGCAAAAGATGCTGGTTTGTTTATTTATCCTTTCAAGAAAAATCCAGTGAACTCCTACTGCATGTTAGGACACAATAGTTTGTTCTGGGGACGTCAGGGTTGTTAAGAGAGGTAAGAACTCTACTGTCAGAAAACTTTCCCTCTAGTGAAGATTGAAGGTAGTGTCTGTGAAGACAATAAAACAAGGTAATCCGGTGCAGGAAGTATGTCTACTTAAATAGAGTGTCATGAGCATGGTGGAGGCTGAATGATAAGGCAGGCATGAAAGAGTCTTGAGAACGGTGTTCCAAATACAGGAAAGAGCAAGTGCCGAGGCACTAAGAGGAAACACATGTGGCATAAAAACATCGTTGTGGCTGGAGGGACCACATGAGAAGTTATCACAGCCCCCCCCGCAACCCCCCAAAGTCAGCTGGGGCCTCATCGTTTAGAATTAGTAGTCAATTTTTTGGTGAGACTTTTGGGCAAGTGGGCATGGAGACAGAGAATGAGATGAAGACTGGAGAAGAGTTTAGGGTGCTGTGACAAGTATTTATGTCTTTTTTGGGACAAGTGTAGGATTATCCACCTGGTTGTAAGTGCCACACTCCTCTTGTGTCTTTCACTATATGAGAAGCAGTTGATTCATGAACATTCCTGTTGGCTCTTTCCTATTAGTTTATTAAAAATGATGGTGCTGGCTTTTAGCATCCTTGTCATTTAGTTGTTTTAAGAAACTATTGGTCATGATGCTTGTCAGGAATTTGACTTTCTGCTCACCACTTTGTAAATTCCAAAAAGACGACCACGTAGAGGGAAACAGAAATTTCCTTGTTCTTGAAAGAACAAAATGAGCCATATACACAGGGAATATTTCTCCCACTGTTTAAAGCGGTATTGCTGTTAAAGTGGTGTATAATACAACATTTACTTTACTCTGAAAATCCCTAGTGCACAGATGCATTTGAAATGACCCCAGTGTCTACTTTGTTCCAGTTCGCATTGTCTTTAATGAGAGCTGTGGAAAACTCGAAAGAAGAGTGACTGAAATGGCTGTTTTGGCTATTATTTGCACATGTCATTGTTCCAACCAGAAAGTAAAAATTACTGGAAAGGAAAGTTATTTTTCATTAGCCTGAAGACCTGTTCCAGAGCTGTTATGAAAGTGGATGTTAAGTGGGGTCTTGTGCCATTTGCTTCGTATGCACCGTGGGGGATTGATTTCCTCAGCCCAACTAATAGAGTATTTTCTCCACCAATCTTGGTGCAATTGCATTATATAGTTGCAATTTTCAACATTACATTTTAATAGAATTTTGAGTCTCTGTTACCAATAAAGTTAAATATAATCAGAAATGAAAAATCTTTGCTGAAATAGTTACCTTGTCACCTTTCAAAAAAGGAGACCTTTGTAATCCTCCTGTTTCCTATCACCGCTTTGCCTCAATAAAGGAATACACACACATTTATTGAATCAGATTGATACTTCTTCCCCAGGTTCATTCTGCCTCAAGAAGAACAAAATTTTTTTTCCTTCAAATGGGAAAAAAAAAAAACTGTAAGCAACACCCTCAAAATATGAAATCAACCACAAAATTCATTACTTGAGATTTTTCATTTAGAGAAATGATCATAATGACATACTGTGTTCATGAGTGAGATTTTTTCTCTTTAAGCTCTTAATGTATAGTTTGCCTTTAAAATTAAGTTGCCTACTTTTCTAAATCAAACACAGATTAAACAACTACATAATTACTTCCTGAATCTTTTTTTTTTTTTGCCATTGCAGGGATATGGCATATGTTTAACATGGTTGATCTTATTGTTTTAATTTTAAGAGATACAATGAGAAAATAATAAAGTAAAAAATTACCTTTAGTCTATTAGGATAGTATAAGATATGTTTCCTTTCAGCCTTTTTTTCTGTGAACTTTTTAATAAAGGAAGTTTTTGGAGATGAGTAAATGCATACAGACATGCTAAGTCACTAATTCGTGTCCAACTCTTTGCAAGTCCATGGATTGTAGCCCACCAGGCTCCTCTGTCCATGGGATTTCCCAGGCAAGAATACAGGAGTGAGTTGCCATGCCCACCTCCACATATAAAAAGTTTTTGAAGGTGAGTGAATGGATACCAGCATTTTGTTAGAACAAAAGGTAGACGATAGAGCTGGCAGAATATTCATACTTAAGGCGATAATTATATAAGGTGATAAAACATATTTTATGATAGCATAATATCCCTGTAGGACTTCCCTGGTGGTTCAGATGGTAAAGCAACTGCTTACGATGTGGGAGACCTGGGTTTGATCCCTGGGTCTGGAAGATCCTCTGGAGAAGGAAATGACAACCCACTCCAGGAGCCTCCCAGACTCCTCCGTCCATGGGGTCGAAAAGAGTTGGACATGACTGAGCAACTAAACTTAACATCTCCGTACTGAGCTAACTGTCCAAAATATAGCCCAAAATTAAAAAATAAAAAGAGTACTCAAAGACATTCTTAGTAAAAAACTATCTCCCCTTGACTTGAAGGATCTAGTTGGCATGAGAGAGAATGTGATCATACAAATTAAATGAAGGCCTTAAAAAGCACAGAGTATAGATTTAATTAAAGAGTGTTTTCCATAGAAATCGGTGTTAAAAAGACAGAGTAGGTTGTCTGGGATGTGTTTTTTCTTATTGTTGGGGTCACTGCTGGGCACTGAATAAAAGCTCAAGACATGGTGCTTATATCCACCTGGCTCCCCATTTCTTACCTGCGTGGCATGCGGCAAATCGCATAACCTCTTTAAGAGTCTTGGGTTTTTCATCCGTGAAACAGCCAGTAGTAGTTCCTGCCTCATACTATCTGGTAAGGATTCACTGAGATAATGCATACTTTGTAGGTTTCTGGGACATGGAAAGATTAATAATAATAACCATTCAATATGAATCCTTTCCTGTATGGCCAGTTATATCTAACCACATAGTTTTGAATATATTGGAGAATATATTTCTAAGCAGGACAGAAACTTGGAAAACTAAAAATATCTGAGGATCCCATGTTTGTAAAAGAAAAAAAAAAAAGAAACGTCCTTGAATATTGAGTAATAAACTTCTTATTGCTTAATATTGGAAGGATGACTCAGAAACACTGAACTTCAGAAAATATTCCATCCTATTTGCCTCCAGAAATTGCATAAAGTGAAAATGTTTTGGTTATTCCATGAAGGAGTAGCTTGAATTTTAAGCAATATGTACATTCAGTTGTTTGCAAATTTACAGAAACTGTTTTGTTTTTTAATAGGGTGTTGCTAAGTTATTGTGGTTGGACTTGATCGTGTCTCTGGCAATGATTTCTTGTCGAGCGTTCTTTTCTCTTCCCAGACGATTTTATCATTTCCACCACATTGGCATCAACAGGCTTCTGATATATCCTTGACTCATGGAGGTGTGGTTATTTCCTCTTCTGACCTTACCAAGTAATGAGAGCCGCTGGTGTGCCCTTTCCACTAAATCAATAGAAAGTGCTTCAGGGTATGATATCTCATTAATCGAGATGGGTAATGGCAGACTTGGGACAGTTTATGTAGCAGACAAACAAAGCACCTGCTCATATTAAAGGGATGGATGACTCATGACCACATGGATGCTTAAGACAGAGTAAAACTTTGACAACTGGTAGCAACCACCTGCTTCACCAGCTGGGATGTTGTGTCTGCCTTCTTCCCACACAGCTGTGTGTCTTCTTTTTACCCTGTATCTTCTAAGGATTTCTGTGTGTTGCATGCTGAGTTCCCTGAGAGGCAAGTTGGCTTGCAGGAAGTCTGTCCTGAGAGTAACACATGTTGGGAAACAGTATCTGAGAGAGGAAACTTTGAACTTTCTACAGCTGATGCAGGGGCCTCAGCTGGTCTCAGCTGAGGCTGCCTGCAACTGAAATGTCCCTTTGGAGACATTTTGAATATATTGGAGATTTGGACCCCCCCAGATTTGGGCCAGGGGGCCATGTCTTGGTACCCTGCCTGTACTGTTTATTGGATGCAGGCTGCTCCAGAGTTAGAGCTTCAAGCTTGGGCAGAGCAGCTCCCTTTAGTGAAGGTCAGGTCCTGGAGAGAGGTTTGATGGTCAGTTGTTGGCCATTGGAATCCCTGATAGTGAAGGAATCCTTCATCCTGATGGGAGACTAGGGGACACACGGCCATACCTACCCCACCATGCAGCCTGAGGGTTTGTCTCCAGTCAGGTCTTAAATTTCAATCTAATTCAAAAATCCTGAAAATTTAATTCTAATAGTAAAAATGATAAAGACACTGTTATTATTATCATTGAGTTTACGGTACAGGTAATACAAAGGTTAATCTGTTCTTCTGTCCATGTGCTCAGTTCTCGTCAGTCATGTCTGACTCTTTGCAACTCCATGAATCGTAGCCCATCAGGCTACTCTGTCCATGGCGTTTTTCCAGCAAGAATACTGGAGGGGGTTGCTATGCCCTCCTTCAGGGGATCTTCCCGACCAAGGGATCAAACCCACATCTGCTATATTGCAGTTGATTCTTGATCACTGAGCCACTGGGGAAGCCCTCTTCTGTCCATATGAAGTGAAGTGTTAGTCACTTAATCATGTCCGGCCCTTTGTGATTCCAGGAACTGAAGTCTGCCAGGCTCCTCTGCCCACAGAATTCTCCAGACAGGAATACTGGAGTAGGTTGCCATTCCCTCTTCTGTCCATAAGTATAGGCAAATAATGTCTGGGATAGAGAGTTTTAGTCTTATTAGTCAGACATTTTCATTGAATTATTTTATTCCAGTTTAGCTTTGCTTTTGAAGCTTAAAATGAAGAAGGCTTGACTTCTATGTCATACGTTTCATGGGAGATGGCATGGAAACAGGACTCCATGCACAGAACCATGAAGTGATTGCAAACGTTGGGCTGATATCCAGGGAAACACTGTCCTTTTTCCATGACTGGAGGGACTGCTTGGCACAGTGCATTCTGAATCTTGTGCCTCCGTTCCCCAAAACACAGCCCAATCTGATCCCAGAACAGAGTGTTGGGATGTATTTGCTATTTTCAGGGCTGGAACAGGGTAGGGCAAGTGAGGCACTCAGCTTGGGTGCCAAATTGAATGAGTATCAAAAGAAAAATATTACAATGCAGTATTTTTTAAAGATTAAAATTAAGGCAAACATTTATATGATGATAAATGTGGCTCCATGGGTAAATACTCTGTCTGCAAAGTGGGAGACCCAGGTTCAATCCCTGGGTCAGGAAGATCCTTTGAAGGGCATGGCTGCCCACTCCAGTATTCTTGCCTGGAGAATTCCATGGAGAGGTGAGCCTGGCAGGCTACATGGGGTCACAAAGAGTCAGACAATAACTGAAGTGACTGAGCACTCAGATCATTATTACTTCTTTTCCCTTTTGCTTCAGCTTCCACCATGGCTTGGCTGGGTACTGGCTGCTTGAGTTCCACCTTAGAAAGAATCTGATAAACCTGCTCTCAATCCCATGGGCCTGATTGAATAAGCAATTCCGTAAATGCTCCAAATGAAATCAATGCAGATATTCCTTAGCAATTCTAAGAACATAATAGAAGGAATATATTTAAATGTATGAGCTCAGTGTACACGTATCACAACAGCCTGAGGCAGACTGCTGGGAGCTGGGAGCTGGCATCCGGGCTGCAGATGGTGGAGATAAGAAGAGGATTGCAGGATTAAACAGGTTTCACCAAATAATCAATTTCGGGACACAGCCAGTGGTCAGATCCGAGCGTCACTGAAATGTTTAAAAGCTGAGACTCAATTCTGGGGTCAAAGGTGAGTTGGAAGAGCTGAAGGCCCGCAGGCCCTAGTTCTCCCCAAAGAGTGTGTGTTGTGAAAGCGCTCTTGTGTTTTCTCCTTTCTTGTGACTGATTTCACTCACTGCTAACTTAAAATCTGCCAACCTCTATCCGTTCCCTATGGAATAAATTCTGAATTTCTCAATAAGGCACCTGAGGCCCTTCGAGCAATCTGGCTGTTGTGTCTCATCTCGTCCCTAACCCCACCTTGACAAAACTTTACCAAAAGTCACAAATATGAACAGCTTTTGCTCCAGTCACACACCCCACCCCAACCTCTACTCCCCAGACTTAAGGGAAGCCGGCCCTGCATCCCCTCACATTTTTTGATTTATTCTTTGACTTCATCTAGAGAATAATTATTCCCAAGGCAATATCACATTACATATCACTTCCCCTTTGAAGCCTTTACTGCCTCTTCCTGAGGTTGGGTTAAAAACAGAAACTTCTTCCTCACTTTGAGCCCATTGTATTGACATAGAATGATATATTTACGTGTTTGTCTCTAAGTAGTCCAGTACTCTTGCCTGGAAATCCCATGGACAGAGGGGCCTGGTGGGCTGCAGTCCATGGGGTCGCTAGAGTCAGACATGACTGAGCAACTTCACTTTCACTTTTCACTTTCATGCATTGGAGAAGGAAATGGCAACCCACTCCAGTGTTCTTGCCTGGAGAATCCCAGGGATGGGGGAGCCTGGTGGGCTGCTGAATATGGGGTCGCACAGAGTCAGACACGACTGAAGCGACTTAGCAGCAGCAGCAGCAGCAGGCTGTTATTTGTTACTGAGTAATGCAATTTACTCATGGAACTGATTATAACAGAAACTGTTCATATAATATTGTGTTGACCAAAGAGTTCATTCAGCTTTTTCCATAAAATGTAACAGAAAAATCTGCATGAACTTACTTTCTGGCCAACCCAATACTTCCTATAGGCTAGACATTGTGAAAGAGCTTCACATAAGATATTGTATGTGATCTCAGTACATCTCATACTATCACATGACCATTTCTTACTGTAAAACTTCATATTATTGCATTTTATCTATGAATAAATCAAGGCTTGAGAAGCCTTCAATTCTTCAGGAAGCTGTGTTCATCTTTGTATCCCCAGCTCCTAGCACAGCTAGCCTCAGAGGCACACATGGCACATCCATGAGTGAAAAATGAATGTGTGGATGGCTCTGATCAGCCAGATCCTTTGTTCATTTCGTGATACATACACCAATACATTATTGTTGTTGTTTTAGTATCCAAGTCCTGTCTGACTCTTTGTGACCCCATGAACTGATGCCCACCAGGCTCCTCTGTCCATGAGTTGGATTTCCCAGGCAAGAATTGTGGAGTGGGTTGCTGTTTCCTACCCTGGGGGATCTTCCTGACCCAGGGATTGAATTCGGGTCTCCTGCATTGCAGTCAGATCCTTTACCATTGCACCATCTGGGAAGCCCACCCAGGTACATACACATGCACATCTGAGTTCATTTTATTTTAATAAAGATTCTGCAGTTGATAATCCTTGTGAATAAAACATAAAACATTTTAGATAAAATGTAATACATTTTCTTTTGCAAAATCATTATTCACATCATAGTAATTTTAGCAGTATTCTATTGGAATTTAACTCAAATATAGCTAAACAAAATTAGCAAGGTCGAAATTTCCTACCATCCTAGTTTTGGGAAATTTTGGGAACTCTGACAATTTTATTATAAACTGAGGACCCCAAATTTTTTTGTGTCAAGATTTTATTTCCATTATTTCAACCAGGTGAACAGGCTGTATTTAGCAATTAAATTGAGTACAATTCTATTGAGGATTTATGTGTCATATAATAAGGTAGTAATCACCCAGTCAGTGAGACTTTACAAACAGTTTAGGGTGATATGATGGGAAAAAAGGCGTTCCTTATTTTATAGAAAGCAGGTATGAAAGTGTGGACATATTAAAGAGAGAATGTTGCCTGCCTAGGAGCATCAAACAAACAGCAGTCCATCTCCTGCAGTTACAGTTTATCCAAAGATTTTGGCTTTTCTTTCCATCTCTCAGGGATGAAAATCTATATTTTCTCCACTATAATATCTGTTGAAAATGTTCCCTGTTTGAAGATTAAAAACTTCTCCACTCTGGAGGTAGATTTTTGTTTTATTTCCTGGCCTTGGAAGACAGAGGAAAACTACCACTGAGTCATAAATATCATCCATAGTTTTTTACCTGCTACTTAGATTCTTAAATATAGTCTGCATTAGCACCTCTGAGATTCATGGGGTATTACATCATTATTAGACCATCTCTTCCAGCGTCTTCCCTCGTGTTCTTCTGAGATTTTCAAGGAATCTCCTAGGGAGGAGAATGTTACCAGGTGTTTCTCCAGCATGAATTCTGCCCACCAACACCTGCCCCTCCTCCACACACCGAGTTTTATAGCATAAGCTTCTGTGCATTCTTAGTTTGAACACATACTTGAAATGCTAGAGAGAAAAAAAATACCATTGTGAAAAGCATAATCTAATTCCATTCTACTCATTTTACAGATAGGAAAACTGAGGCCCAGAAGGCACACTATTGGTTGCTAGTGGCTCTGGAACCAGTCATTTTGTAACAGGAACCTCTGAGCATCGAGTAGGTGTCTTCTCGCTTCAGACCAGAATCCTTCCACTAAAGCTAACCATCTTGTGTAGGTGGCAGGGCTGTTCCCTAAATGCTGAAGTGACTGGAATCTCAGGCATTACCATTACATAGATTAAAAAAAAAAAGGGAATGAAATGTTTGTTAAAGTGACCTTAAGTATTTTATTCTGCATTTGAATCAACTGAACTTCTCCGGAAGGTAATTTCAGTACCTCTCAGGGGCTGCAATCCTCATACATATTTCTGTTTATTTCATGCAATACTTTCTATTTCTCAGAGCCTTCTCAAAATGAAACAAAAAATCTGTCCTTTAGGAGATTTTCGTGATTTTATTTACTCCATCAGTTTCATCAGCACCTCAGGTTATGAACAGTTTTCCTACTCAAAGTGAAAACTTGACATTAGTACGTGGATTCGTAATGGGGACCAGAGGGGAGGGATGAGAGTGTTGTCTGGGAGGCTTGTTGAGGGATTCCCCAATGACAGGCTGATGTTTCAACTCCTGAACTTGCTTCCATCTTTCCTTTTGCTCCCCATCTCTAGATGCACTGCCAATCCGTGTAACTGGTGGGTTAACTAGGCAGATGATTAAAACACTTGTTATTTGGGGAAATCAGAATAGCCCTTGAGCATTCAAGAATAAGCGTCTCCATCTTTTTATTGATTACTATGTTAAGAAATGGGGCATGCAATTACTTTGTCGTTGAATTCTGCCCCTCTTGCTCCCCCATATATTTTTTCTTCTGGTCTCCATTATGCTGTAAGTTTATGTGGGCAAGGCAGGCAGTGCATCTCCTGAGGACTGACAGACAGACAGTCTGTGTCCTGACCCACACAAAAGGAATGACCAACAGGAGCATCTTTGAGCTGGGACTGTGTGTGCTCAGGAATCTGGGTACCTGTGGAAAGAACTGCCGGATAGTACACATGATCCTCAGGCTTAGGGTTTGATCAATAGGTAGAAAGTCCAGGGGAGCTGTTTCTTCCTAGCAGTACTGGATTGCTAGCTTGCTAATAAATATTCCTTACTCTAGAGTGCCTTGGGCAAAAGGTGGCAGTCAAGAATGCTGTGACAGTTTTACTGTAGTACTTAATTGTCACCTGAAGAATTCTTTTGGGGAAGGAAAAGACTTGGAGTAGAAAAATAAGCAAAAAAAAAATAATTAAGGAAGAGGTGGATGATTGGTAAAATAATAATTAATGCCTTTCTTAGTCACATGCCATGTAAACGGAATGATAGATTTTTTTTTTTAACAAGTCTTGATTGAGAATGTTTTTCCCTAACATAGAACAGGAAGCAGAATGTGGAATACATAATTAGAAATAGAGTACAATTTTGTCTTTGCTATTATTATACTCTGCACCATTAGCATAATATTAGTTTTGAAAGTGAAAAGAGAAAGTAAAGAAGTTAGGAAACTACTTAACTGAATGGAAGGTACCTTTTTTGCATGTATATGTTTTTTTTTTTTTTTTTTTAATTGAAATTTAGTTGCTTTACAGTGTTATATTAGTTTCTGCTACACATCAGAGTGAATCAGCTGTTATACATATATATCCTCTTTATCACACCAGAGTAGAGTCGAGTTCCCTGTGCTGCACAGTAGGTTCTCATTAGTTATCTATTTTATACACAGTAGTGTGTGTATGTCCATTCCAGTCTCCCATCATCCCACCCTTCCTTTTCCCCCTTGGTTTCCACGTGTTTGTTCTCTACATCTGTGTCTTTATGTTTGATTTGCAAATAGGTCCATCTGTACCATTTACTGTGACATTTTCAGAGTTAACTCTGTGAGCTGTGCTTGAAAAAAGAAAAGGGGAAATGACTTTGGACAATCCATCAGTAGGAAGTGGTAAGAAAAAGGACTTAGCAGATGGCAAGATGGAGAGTCAACAACTTAGTGAGTAGACCCTGCAGATCTGAGGCAGAGGAGGAGAATCAGGGGTAAATGGAAGCAAGGGACAGTTGCCTTACTGACCTCAGAATTTGCTTGGCAGAAGTTAGTAATAATAACACCAAACATGACTTGGATACCATAAAATCCTACTTGTTTGTGCTTTACATCTCAAAAAGCCTGGAAACTGCTTCTTGAAAGAAGTTTAGATATTTACACAATTTTCTGTTTATATGGCAGATTTATGAAATTACCAAACTATTCTACATTTTAAACTAAGGAGAAATAGTTTATTCCTTCATGAAGTGGTGCTGACCGGAAACAATTTGTCACTGTTCTATGAGTTTAAAAAACTCAGCTGACCTCATTCAGACTGGTCATCATGGATACAAATATTGGAAGGCTGGTACTTAGGAAATTACACCGAGATGCACCACGAGTCTTTTGTGTTCAAACTTATACCATTTAGTGTTTTGGGAACAGTATAATTTTTTTTAATTTTCTTTTTATCAAGAAAGGAGTATCTTTCCTGCTGTGATATTTTGAATCTAGGAAATTCTGTTGATTTTTGCCAAAACAAGCAGTATTTTGACTATCATGATCTTGAAATATTAATACTTTTAATGCTAGACTAAACACATTTTTGATTATTACGCTAACTTAACATTTCTTCTGAAGCACTTGTATTGATCCCAGAATCAAGTTCTATGCAATGCATGATTTATACCCGTAAGGAATTCATGTCTATTTTAAGCTAAGTTGAAAAGAGAGATCCATTATCAGAAAGGACACATTTACCTAAAAAGTGTTGGGGAAATAAGATTTGTCCTCAGAAGGTCTCCATAAAGTCCTTATTCATTTTTAAACTCGAGTAACTAAAATGATAAATATTTAAACACCATATCTATACATCAGAGATAAAAGCAAATTAAGATGGGAGATAGTTTTATGCAATAGCATGATAAGTGAAAGATAAGTGAAAATTAACTCGTCAGGAGAATAAAATCCAGCTTAATTCAAAAAGCCACTTACAGTTTGCTATTATATATACAACACACATTCTTAAAGTCTTAAAATCTTAACATATGCTTTATGAAAGCCATCTTTATGGAATTACCTTAAAATGATCAGTACATTCTTTGAATCTGGATATTAAGTATTTAGAATGAAGAATAAAAATTTAGATTGAGGAAAAAATGATCAGCATTGGCTTTGAAAGTAATCCTTGGCAAAGTTTATTGAAGCATTTATCCCAGTACCTGGCAATTAATAGATGGTTAGGATATAAAGTGTTACTTTTCTTCCTGGAAGTAAGACATCTTAAACTTGATATTCTGGAATGCTAGTGGTATTGTGATAATAAAAAAGGCTAGAGATGAGAAAGTCATGTATTATTAAGTCTGTTTAGTGGATCATGGGGGTCTAGTGAAGTTCAGTGTTCTTTCACCAAAAATGTATCCATAAAAATTTATATAAATACACATATAATAGCTTTTATGTAAACTTTTAAATATATATACATATACATATATATGAATACCACTGTCAAATCCAGAATCCTTAGATGGGATCTATAATCAGATTGACTCAGAATGAGATAAGAGATGTTTTTCCAAATTTAATTCAACTAAATAATTATTGAGCATACCCTGCCAATCTTTAATAAAGACAGATAACCCACAGTGGATTGCATATATGTATTGCCTTCAGAAAGTCCAGATTCTACTGTGTGAACATGAGGTGGCAATGGGTGAGAATTATTGACAGATCCATCCATGAATCTATCTCCGGCCAGATCTCTGCTGGGAACCTTAATAAAGGTGTAAGTTAAATGCATTGGTACAATAGAACATAGAGGATCAGGCTGTGGGGAGATGAGTTTGAGCTGGGCCATGAAGGTGTGAAGCCAATAAACAAAGGATAAACCAGAACACCAGTTGTACAGAGAGAGAATTTCAAGTTTGGTGGTTTTGTGTGCTGCTATATAAAACAAAATATCTTCAAAAGTTCAGTCTTGCTGAAGCATTTTAATGTGTGCTTCTAGCGAATGAAGCTCTAAGAATGTGTAGTTTAAAGTGAAATGGCGGTACTAATGCCCCAAATAGCTCCCTTGCTAAAAGATATATTAATTTACTACCTAGCAGGAACAAGCAGTAAGTAAAAGCAAAGCACAGCTTGCCTATGTTTTGTGAAGACAAAATGAGGTAGAAAATTAAAGATATTTATCTCCATTATTTCTCCTTTAAATTTCTTGTTAACTAATCTGCAACCCAAAGAGAGTGATAAAGCACTGTTGCAATTCTGAGGGTAAGAAGGGCAAAGACAGAAGGAGCTTTGGTGGAGATTTTGGTAGGGAAAAAACCAAAACTCTTGAAGTTTGTCTTTGGAACTTGTTCTTTTTTCACTTAAAATGTAACTATGTCTCTTTTTACAAAAAACACTCTGCTGAGAGCCTACAGAAGAGTTTCCATATTTAAGTAAATTCTCTACTTTGGCCACCTAATGTGGAGAGCTGACTCATTTGAAAAGACCCTGATGCTGGGAAAGATTGAAGGCAGGGGGAGAAGGGGACGACAGAGGATGAGATGGTTGGGTGTCATCACCCACACAATGGACACAGTTTTGGGTGGACTCTGGGAGTTGGTGATGGACAGGGAGGCCTGGTGTGCTGCGATTCATGGGGTCGCAAAGAGTCGGACACGACTGAGCCACTGAACTGAACTGAACTGAAGCTATTAATGTGGGCCTCCCAGGAGGCGCTAGGGGTCAAGAATCTGCCTGCCTATACAGGAGATAGGAGAACCAGGTTCAATCCCTGGGTCAGGAAGATCCCCTGGAGGAGGGCATGGCAACCAGCTCCAGTATTGTTGCCTGGAGAATCCCATGAACAGAGGAGCCTGGCGGTCTACAGTCCATGGAGTTGCAGAGAGTTGGACACGACTGAAGCGACTTAGCATGTATGTATGCGTTAGTTAGTGTGGCATGAGAATTCAGGTGTTTTTTTGTTTGTTTGTTTGTTTTGTTTTGAATAGTGAATAAGCTGATGTATTTGAAAAGGTGATGTACCATGAAAATGTTGTGGAACTAGAATCTCTGTGAGATCTGATTTGTTGAGTTGTGGAGGGAAGTTGGTAGTACTGGGGCAAAGTCATAAGGACATTTCTGGTCAGTTTACCTTCGCTGCTCCAGGCCCTCAAAAGGTATTTACTGAAATCCAATAAATTCTGGAGGCTCCAATAAAACTGCTGAAGTTAAACATAAAAAGGTGTGAAAGGAGGCAGTGGGGAAGACCATAGCCTTTGGAATTAGACAGACTTGGTTTTGGAAATTAGCCCATTTATTTGACTTCTAGAGCCATTTATCTGACTCATCTGTGCCTCTCTTGGTATAAAATCTTAAATAAATATGCCATATACTGTGCTTATGATGGACAAATGTGGAACTACAAGTCTAGAGTAAATTTTATTTAGCTGTAAGTGAAATATAAAAATGGAGATACTATCAAAATTATAGTACTGAACCAAGGCGAGAGGCATAGAGCTTTCCCAGGGGCTGCTGGGCTATAATGGTTTTGTGGGGATCAGAGGGAATGGACATAGTCATAACATGTTGTTGTTGGTGTTTAATCACTAAGTCATGTCCAACTCTTTTTGCAACTCCTTGGACTGTAGTCTACCAGGCTTCTCTGTCCATGTGATTTTCCAGGCAAGAATACTGGACTGGGTTGCCATCTTCTTCTTCAGGGGATCTTCCCGACCCAGGGATAGAACTCATGTCTCCTGCATTGGCAGACAAGTCTTTACCACTGAGCCACCTGGGAAGCGCTCCTATAGTCTTTCCCATGTATCTCAGAGATAGATGGTAAATAGGAGACATGAAACTGTACAAAAGAATGTGTGATTTAATGTTCAACTGAAGGCACAAATACCAACAAGAGTGTCACCCAAGCAGAGAGGTGGATTCAAACTGGTACAATGAGTTAATACCTTATCAGAATGATAGAAGTTGAGTTGTATTCCTAGTGATGTGATCTTGGGGTACTTATTGCACCTTAGTTTCCCTGTGTATTAAATGGGCTAATATGTATTATGGGAAGCTATGGGTTAAACACAGAGGTCTCAATCATGATCGGCTTTCACTCTGCTTGATATAGTGAGGCATGGAGGGACAACCCTGGCTATCAAAGTGGTATCAAGGTATCGTATTGCTACTGGCTTTGCCTATGACCATGTCTTTGCTCTCATCGAGTCACACAAACACAAGGCCACAGGGCAGATCTGTAGAACTGAAAATTCATATTTTTTGTTTCTGCCCAATTCAGCATAGCACCGTCTAGAGTCTGATATTTTGCCTGAAGCCTCCCTATCGTCCCAGAAGAATCTCAGCTTGGGAGATCCAAATGACAGGGCATACACAAGAGCCTGGCAGAATTTTGATGGAGAAAGAAAGGTAATGAAGAATTACGGGGAAGGGGATAGGACATTTTCCCTTTTATGGGGGAAAGGCTGTGAAGAATAGACCCCATTGTTGAGTCCAGACAGAGAAGATCATCTTTTAAAGCTGAAGAGGGTAAACAAGTGAGCAAGAGTGGATTGTGTGCCCTGACTAATTGGGGAGAGAAACTCTGCATAGGATTTTTTAGTTAGCTTGATTCTATTAATGTATGTTCAGTTGTGGGAGTGAAAGTCAAGGGAACATAATCTTCCTGTGGGCTGAGTCTATGCAGTTTGAGGCTGTAGGTAACACAGTTTATCCCCAAGTCTGATTTTACTGATAGGTTTAATGACAAAAATCAGTTTTTCTAATCGGGAGTTGCTGGAGTTGCTTGTTTATAAATCAGTGACACGTGCAAAGTAAGATTTGAATGGAATATTGGTTAGTATCATATACATTTTGTTTTCTATGTCACTAATGTAAATTTTATCAAATTTTTTTTATTAGTTTATGTGTTTACTTTGGCTGCTTTGCTGAATACTTCTAACAGCTTTGATATATCGGGTACCAGAAGGAAAAGTTTTACTCTTCCCCAGATAACAGAGAAATTTCATTTACTTTCCTGTGGTCTCAACAAAAGAAGAGAAGTGAAACTCCTCTCTTAAGCCATCTGTTCCTGCCCTCAATCTTTCCCAGCATCAGTATCTTTTCCAATGAGTTGCCTTTTTGTATCTGGTGGCCAAAGTATTGGAGCTTTAGCTTCAGCATCAGACCTTCCAATGCATATTCAGAGTTGATTTCTTTTAGGATTGACTGGTTTGATTGCCTTGCTGTCCAAGGGAGTCTCAAGAGTCTTCTCCAGCACCACAGTTCGAAAGCATCCATTCTTTTTTTTTTTTTTTTTAAATGAAGTAAAGCAATTACAATGAAGTAAAACTGTACCGTCAAGGTTTTACATGCAAGGATCCAATGGGGAAATTTTCAACTGACGTGTTTCTCAGATATGTAGATTTCCTTTTCAGATTAGCAGCAGCAGGCTTTGTTTGTAGAAAGATGGCATAGAGTGGTGCCTCCAGGATCAAGACTTATTGCCTCACTGATACCATCTGCCCGTGGTGTTCCCAGAAATCCACATTGTAGGATGATCACACTCTCAGAGAATCCTTAACTACTCTTCTGCCATAATGCACATTCTGTTGCTTAAATAAACCCCGTGATCAAGACCAACTGAAGAAATTTGCATGAATGTAACATAGAAGCCAGCAGCTGACTAGGTCAATTTCATAACAAAAATAGAAGAGAGGCCCTAACCCTGAATAATCGTGGAAACTCACTTGAAAGGCAGAATGCTCTGGACTGCATACAGAGGGAAAATATCATTTTGAATAAGACATTGAAACCATCTGCACATCAATTGTCAGTGGTAGAAGTGAAAAACAAGACTTTGGAATGTATTTTAGTTGTATGGACAGTAAATCAGGCATTTTCTTATTCTCTACAGATCTCTTTCCAGACCACACTGAATCCATTGTATACCATCCCAGCACCATATGATAGTAAGACTGCAATCCACATTGATACATATCTAAATTTTTTTCAAATGTTTGAATGTTCTATCTGACAAGCAATACTGGGCATTAGATGTTAGCAGCAAAAGGAAAGATGAAGGTTTTGAAAGTTTAACCTGTAAATGTCATTCAGTCGCTAAATTGTGTCCACCTCATTTCGACCACATGGGTTGTAGCATGCCAGGCTCCTCTGTCCTTCACTGTGTTCTGGAGTTTGCTCAAATTCATGCCAGTTGAATTGGTGATGCTATCTAACCATCTCATTCTCTGTCCCTTCTTCTTTTGGTTTCAATCTTTCTGAACATCAAGTTCTTTTTCAATGAGTCAGTTCTTCGCATCAGGTGGCCAAAGTCTTAGAGTTTCAGCTTCAGCATCAGTCCTTTCAATGAATATTCAGAGTTGATTTTCTTTAGGATTGACTAGTTTGAGCTCCTTGCAGTCCTACATACTCTTTAAGAGTCTTCTCCAGCACCACAATTCGAAAGCATCGGTTCTTCAGTGCTCAGCCTTTTTCATGGTTCAACTCTCACATCCGTACTAGACTATTGGAAAAACCATTGCTTTGACTATACGAATCATTGTTAGCAAAGTGCTATCTCTGCTATTAACCTATAAACGAAGGTTCAAAAAAAAATCTGTATTTCAGACTTCTGTGTACCTGTGTAAATACCTTTTCATTCCGTATATAATGAGGGTGGGCTTTCTTTGTGTTCTGTATCCTGAGTAGATCACTGCCATGAAAATAAGTCCTCTGCCTCCAAAAGCCTGCTGCCTACCTATTAGGGATAATGGACACATTTACAGATTGGTATTAATATAATTCTGTGCTGCAAAGGTTTATGTTCCAGTACAGAACAACACACTTTGTGTTAAAGAAGTTTGGAGTAGGGAGACTACCAGTTCAGAGTTCAGATCTGAAATACATTCAATACAAGGCTTTTGTAGAAAATAGGTCCCTTTTCATTTCTACTCCAGGGGATCTTCCTAACCCAGGGATCGAACGCACGTCTCTTATATCTCCTGCATTGGTAGGTGGTTTCTTTACCACTAGTGCCATCTGGGAAGCCCAAGTCTGCTTGATATCAGGTAAGGTATTAAAAAAGATCATCCACCAGGCCTAAGGGCCTTTCAGTTTGGCTGAAGAACTAGATAGGAATGTGGCATTTTGAGAAAGTCAGTAGAGACAAGTTATGGATGCTGGGAATAAACATTTCTTTTGAGAAGAAGGAGCAGGAATGGATGAACTAGCTCTAGGATATCTGACTAGGAGACAGGGTGGTTCTCTGCTGTATGGAATGATCTGGATTTCAAACAGGATGGAGTGGGCATTTGAATAGCAAGAACGTAGTAAATACATGAATTCAGCTTGGTTTTAAGGATGGGAAGGAGAAAAGGTTCTTATTGGAGACGAAGGAAAGATGACTGCCGGACTCTGATATCAGCCTGAGAGAGTACATTCAATCTGAGCAGTGAAAAAGACCCGCCTGAGGCTCCTCAGCAGAGAAAAGACAAAGTGAAAAGGGTTTTAGGAAGATTATTCTAGCAGCATTGTGCCAGTGGAATTGAAGCAAGAAGGACTCTGAGCAAGGAAGCCAGTTAAACTGCTATTGCAGCAAAATTGCATTAAAGTGATGGGATCCCAAGCTGGGGTGGGAGGAAGGGGGGATTGCTGGTAGACTTGGAAAAGATTGTGATTTAAAAGATTTTGTGTGCTTTGAAGATTACATAAAAAGCTGGGGTAGGTGTCTATTCCTTAACATGATGATTTCTTTACAAGATGAAATTTTCTATCGCCCTTCTTGCTTTACCAACCCTCCCCATAGAAAACTCCACAAATAAGTTCCAAACAAGCCTGAGTTTTACAAGAATACATTTGTTTGTTATTCAGTGCCAAGAGCTTCCATCAGTACATCAGTTTTTCCAGGATTGTTAGGATCCATGATTGCTGGGAATATGTAGTATCTCCTGTCCCCAAACATATTATGGATAGACCAGATATACAGTGATTTTTCTGAGAAAAAATATGACTCATGAAGACAATTATGTATTACCAAAGTCTGACCTTTTTTTGTGGCTAATCATTGCAGATGGTGACTGCAGCCATGAAATTAAAAGACGCTTACTCCTTGGAAGGAAAGTTATGACCAACCTAGATAGCATAATCAAAAGCAGAGACATTATTTTGCCAACAAAGGTCCATCTAGTCAAGGCTATGGTTTTTCCAGTGGTCACGTATGGATGTGAGAGTTGGACTGTGAAAAAAGCTGAGCCCCAAAGAATTGATGCTTTTGAACTGTGGTGTTGGAGAAGACTCTTGAGAGTCCCTTGGACTGCAAGGAGATCCCACCAGTCCATCCTAAAGGAGATCAACCCTGGGATTTCTTTGGAAGGAATGATGCTAAAGCTGAAACTCCAGTACTTTGGCCACCTCATGCAAAGAGTTGACTCATTGGAAAAGACTCTGATGCTGGGAGGGATTGGGGGCAGGAGGAGAAGGGGATGACAGAGGATGAGATGGCTGGATGGCATCACTGACTCGATGGACGTGTCTGAGTGAACTCCGGGAGTTGGTGATCGATAGGGAGGCCTGGCGTGCTGCGATTCATGGGGTCACAAAGAGTCAGACATGACTGAGTGACTGAGCTGAACTGAACCTACCAAGTATATATATATATATTTTTTTTTTTTTGATTGTTGAAAACATTCAAAAAATCTTCCATTCTTTATCCGCTATGTCTATGTAAAGATTAGATATTGATTTGTAATGTTACATTTTCATATCAATTTTCACTACTAGCTGCATCATCTTGTGCTTGCTTTTTGAAGGTTGCTTTAAGAGGTTTCTATGAAAGAAGTGGAAACCTTTATCTTAACATCTGTTTATACATAGCATGATGAACAGTATTTAAACACTGCTTACTACTTAGAGAAGCTAACTCCTAACCACAATCTTCTTAAGAGTTCAACTGCTTATCGTGAGATTACTTGTCTTTTTTTTTCTTTTTGCTTTGCCCATATTACATAAAGGAGCCAACACTAGTATATAAAATCAATTTTAATAATGAGAAACCACTTAAGGGTCTTATCTGATGTTCCCAACTTTAATGATATGAATCATGTTTCAGAATCATCTGTGGAATAAACTGTCCAAATATTGTTTTTCTGCCTGGCCTTTGCTGTCATGAGTCTATTTTGAGAAGCTGATTGGACTAATGACAGCAAAATAAGTCTATGAACAGGAGTCTGGTTAGACAAACAAGGTTAGTTAGGTAATGAATTCTCACTGAATTTATTTAAGCCCATTTTGTTAAGCACCTACTAGGTGTAAGGCATAGTGCTTGTCATTGGGTGATAAAAAGGTGAATGATTTCAGTCTTCAGGGAACATACAGCCTGTCAGGGTACCCAGGCGTATTGCCAGTTTACTTAATGAAAGTCAGACTTAAGGATATAACAGTGCATACTGTTAAAATGAGGATGAAGAGGTCCAGTGGTAGGATTGGAGGAGATCAAGGCTATACCAGACTGAGGTTACTCACATGGTGTTTTCAGGGATTGGGATAAGGCATTCTAGAAAGAGATTGTTGCTGTTGTTCAGTCACTAAGTCTTGTCTGACTCTTTGCAACCCCATGGACTGCAGCACACCAGGCTTCCCTGTCCTTCACCATCTCCCAAAGCTTGCTCAAACTCATGTCCATTGAGTCGGTGATGCCGTCCAACCATCTCATCCTCTGTCATCCCCCTCTCCTCCTGCCTTCAATTCTTCCCAGCATCAGGGTATTTTCCAGTGAGTCGGCTCTTCACATCAGGTGGCCACTAGAGATGGTGAGACTGAAAGCTAGGACTGTAGATTTTAATAGATTGTACCTAAAATGGGAACAGTCTGAATAATGATCTAAGGAATTTGAACTTGATTCTGAAGATACTAGGGAAGTATCAACGGTGTTTGATCAAGGCAGCTACATTATAGTATCAATGCTGTAAATCACTGCTTTGTGAAAATAGAAACCACTTCGAGTAGCCATACTCCATATGTATATACTTGGAAGGGACTGTGGGATTTAATCTTCATTCAGTGACCATATACACAAAATCTGTTTTTTTCTCTGTTATTTTCTAGATTTTCAAATTTCTTTCAGATAGAAACATTGATTAGTGAATCCATTTATTTTCAATTGTTAAACATGTTATCAAAAATACTGCTTAAAGGATTCACAACATGAAGTCTCCAATAAAAAGTAAACCTGCAATCTTTTTTCTTTTCTGCTGTGAATAGGTGTTGAGTAGCAGTGATGACAAGGGAACTAGTGTGCTTTCTAATATCCAAGGTTCATTTTATTAACAGCATAGAAATTGAAAAATTAACCCATCATCATAAACACAGGCATGCCATGCCTGTAATATACCCAAAGCAATATATCTTCATAGCAATTCTTTTAGAATGTCTTTTAGAACAGAAGTTCTCATAAAATTTTAATCCACAGCTTTGAATTTCACCTTTTGGTTCTTACAGCCAACATAATTATTTCCTTTTAATACTTTTTAAACTTTATACATATGATATGCAGTCTGTTATACATGCATTTTATTATTTCCAAACATGTCTAGCCTTTTTGATATTCTAATATCTTTTAAGAAAAAAATACAATTCAAGAAAAGAATTTCATACATTTATTTCACTAAGTATAGAGCTTAGCTTCTTTTAAATTTAGAAACAAGAGGACATATAATCTTTCATCCTCAAAATATATCACTTATTTTTATAAAAGACACCAACTCTTTATGTGACTAGAAGTTGGTCTTTGCCTGTTGTGAGTTTAAAGCAAACATTTTTGCTATAATAAACCTTCTTGTTATTTCAATTATATTTCCTTATAGAGTGTAGAAGGTATTAGAGAAATGGGGAAAAAATACACCATATGGGTGTTTAGGTTAGTAAAAATTTTTATGTTTTTCTTTTCCTTTTATTATCTAGTCTATGTTGAGATAATAGTGAATATAATACCATTATCTTTACAGAGTAGAGTAGTTACCTGCATGTAACCTCATTTTCTCTAATGGAAGGTTAGAGATGAAGAGTATCTCTTCCCTCCTAAGGCTGTCATGCTCAGGCCTGGTAAATACCATTTCTCTGCATGCTGTGCATATTAAACGGAGATTGCAATTCTAGTAAAATGTAGTATTGGACACATCTAAGTCAACTCCACTGTTTTCAAAGAGTGGTAATTCAAATTAGTATTAAAGATGCTCCAGGCTTTCCAGAAATGTAGAGTCTGTCAACTCTTCACTGTCGTCTCCCGTCTGCAGAGTGAATTATTGCCTTCATCACATCCCCGCTGTCCCTACTATCTGTAGGTGTTGTAGCACCAGTCATACCACTTTTTAATCAACTCTGTGCATTTCTCTTTCCTATTCTGGCTTGTGAACCTGTTATTTTTTCTTTCTTTTTTTATTTTTTAGATTATGAAAATATAATTACACATTTACAGGAGACTTGGAAAATACAGAACAAAATTACATATATAGTTCTACTATATATCACAATTATTTTTTTAAGTAGATAAAGTAAGAGTTTTGGTTGGAGTTTCAGTGTCAAACTCAAAATGAACAAAATAACTATACAGAGAAGTAGAAAGATATAGTGGACCTGAAAAGCACTATGAACCAATTCAACATAATTATGATTTATACAATTTTCACACAACAGTAGGATACAAAATCTATCCAAATTCCCTTTGACTGTGAACTAAGAGACACTGGAACATACCCAGGAACATAAGACCAGGTGCAAAAATTTCATGGTCTAAAGGTATTGAAATTATACAGAGTCTGTTTTCTTATCACTGTACAGTTATATTAGAGATACATATCAAAAGATATTTGAAAATTAGCCCACATATTGATTTGTGAACTTGTTAATGAAGTCCTATTCCTCTTCCCCTGCACCTGGCATATGACCATAGACTCAGTAGATTTTAACTACTCCTCGGGAAAGACTTGTTCTTTATTTCCACTGAGGGCGGAGTCAGGGGAAGGAAGCCTTCCCAGGCAAAGATGGGAGAGAGAGTGTGAGGAAAAGGAAGAGAAGATCATCCAACAGAATATGGACAGATAGTATTTTAGTAATCATGTTAAAATAATAGAAAATATAAGGAATTTAAAGGAATCTTCTTGTTTGATGTTTAGAATTCAGTTGTACAAGTTGTATTAGTACATCCTAAAGGTTTATGGGCAATACTATCCACCTACCATCAAGATGAAGCTATTTGGATGTTGTAGCTAGTTTGAAATTCATCTTCCATAGTCTGCACCAGCTTTTTTTTTTTTTTTCACTCCAAAATACTCAAAGATGTTGTAATCAGAACCTTAGCTTGCATGGCCTACTCCCGAATTTCTTTTCCTGGCTTCTTGATCAGAAAATTCAGCATGCCACTTGGCTTGCTGCTGCTCTGAGTCACCTTTGTTAGGTCATTTGAATGCTTACTCAGGAATATTACTGTCACAATTAATTTGCAGTGAATCTGGATAGGAAGGTATCAGAAGCTTCTAGAATCATCAGTTAAGTGTTTTACAGTCAAGTTGGACTTTTATGATCCATTACAATCTACCCTTTGTACACATGAAGGAGCAGAAGTAACCCATCTGATGGGAATAGATACGGCATCATGATTACAACCCAGCTTTCCTGATTTTCCTCAGATATTTTTCTCCATGGCTCCAAAAGCTGACCTCTCAAAGACTGTTCAGAGTACATTTTTCTATTGAAGTAAAAAAATGACTGAAAGATAATATAAAAATTCCTTCTTGCTACTTGATTCAGTGTTTATTTTTCCTTTAAGAATCTGGACTTGACAAGGAATAATTTTGATAGCCCAATTTTGTTTTTGTAGCTTGTTGAAATTTATTTAACTATCATTTTTCTTGTTTGATAAGGTTCTGATTTATGAATGAAGAGAGTTTTTTTTTAAATTAATTTGGTGCCCATTAGCAGAAGCATAAAGCATTTTCCTAATACTAATATTTTGAAGATGCTTGCTATGGATCATGTTCTCTGCTGCACACTTTATATGGATTATGTCAGTTAATTCTTACAGTAGATATAATGTATTATTATTATCATTTTACAAAACAAGAAGTAGAACTTGAGAAGCTAAATGTGTGCCCTGTATCACAGAGTAAGCAAAAGGTAAGTGGGAGACCAAATCTAGAATCCAGTCATATTAGCAAAAATCGTGGCTGAAGGATGCTTTGACATTTGACGGACCAGTGACACTTGATTCCAGCTACCAGTAAGTGATTCATGATATTCACAAATTCTTATACTGTTGCCAAAGAATGTTTTAGCCTTTTTTCCAAACAGTGCAAAGTGAAGTCGTTTAGTTGTGTCCAACTCTTGGTGACCCCATGGACTGTAGCCTACCACAATCTTCTGTTCATGGGATTTTCCAGGCAAGAGTACTGGAGTAGGTTGCCATTTCCTTCTCCAGAGGATCTTCCCAACCTAGGAATTGAACCCAGGTCTCCCTCATTGTAGGCAGACGCTTTACCGTCTGAGCCACCAGGGAATTTTTGCACCAAAATTCGGCTAAATAGATGACTGGGATTGGCTTGACAGATCAGACCAATCTGATTCCTTCTGTCTATTCTGAATATTTTTTCTCCAAAGTTCCAGGATAAAGAAATGGATCCCTTTCCTAGGTAGAGGGGAGCACATTACTTTGATGAAGACACTACGAGTGGCCCTATTCCCCAAATGATCTTTATATTAAGTTTTCAAAACTCAAATTTAAAGTTATTATGAAAAACTTAAAATCTTCAATCTGAGAAGCATACGTGAAATGTTATCATGTAGTCGGATTTATCAGTCCTCTGTCCGTATCAGATGATGTTCTGTCTCAGTAACCTGGGTGTGATTGATTATACAGGTCTCTGTACATATTATCAGGATGCCTTGCAAGAATTTGGTACCTGGTTGTTGTTTTTCATTATTTTTTATGAACCTCATTATTATCAAACTAGATTATCTCAGAGTTAAGTCTATTAGCCTTGGCATTAAAAAACTAATCCAAAAATAGATCTAGTCATGCATTGTATGCTTCTAGTCATAAAGAATATACATAACTGAGATAAAATGGATATGAAGTCTTTTTGCTTTAATCTGATACATGGTTCTGTATGTGGTGCTGAGGCAACCACTCTCATTTTTTTCCCCTCCGTCTCTGTTCATCTTGTATATTTTGCTTTTTGCTATAATAAACTTTCTTATAGTATATGTGGTAGGCTTAATTAATGATAAATTGATATCTATGTGAATTTGAGTTTCTTAGAAAATCACAATATAGGTCAAGGTTCTCTTGTGGATGATGCTGTATTTTTCTATATGAAAATCACCATGATTGTTACCTCACAATCCAGCCATTCCACTTCTGGATGTTTCAGTTCAGTTCAGTTTAGTCGCTCAGTTGTGTCCAACTCTTTGGGACCCCATGAATTGCAGCACGCCAGGCCTCCCTATCCATCACCATCTCCAGGAGTTCACTCAAACTCACGTCCATCGAGTCAGTGATGCCATCCAGCCATCTCTTCCTCTGTCGTCCCCTTTTCCTCCTGCCCCCAATCCCTCCCAGCATCAGAGTCTTTTCCAATGAGTCAACTCTTCGCATGAGGTGGCCAAAGTACTGGAGTTTCAGCTTTATCATCATTCCTTCCAAAGAACACCCAAGGCTGATCTCCTTGTTTAGCCAAAGAATTTTGTTGTTTAGTTGCTCAATTGTGTCTGACTATTTGCGACCCCATATGGTCTATAACCTGCCAGGATCCTCTGTCCATGGGATTTCCCAGGCAAGAATACTGGAGTAGGTTGCTATATTTTTTTATATGAAAATCATCATGATCATTACCTCACAATATAGCCATTCCACTTCTGGTTATTTACCCAGAGAAAATGAAAAGACTAATTTGAAAAGATATATACACCTATGTTCATCACAGCACTAGCCAAGCTATGGAAAAAAATCTAATTGCCCATCAGTGGGTGAATGGATGAAGATGAGGTGCTGTCTTATCTAAGTACAATGAAGTACTGCTTAGTCTTAAAAAAGATGAAATCCTACCATTTGTGACAACACAGATAGATCCCGAGAAACATGGATTTTACCTATGCTAAGTGAAGTGAGTCAAAGAAAGTGAAAGTCGCTCAGTTGTATCAAACTCTTGTGACCCCATGGACTATACAGTCTATGGAATTCTGTAGGCCAGAACACTGGAGTGGGTAGCCCTTCCCTTCTCCAGGGGATCTTCCCAACCCAGGCACCACAAGGAAAGCCCAAGAATACTGGAATGTGTAGCTTATACCTTCTCCAGCAGATCTTCCCGACCAAGGAATTGAACCAGGGTCTCCTGCATTGCAGGTGGATCCTTTACCATCTGAGCTATAAGGGAAGCCCAAGTCACAGAAATAAAGACAAATACATATGATTTCACTCATTGGTAGAACAGTAAAACCAAACAAAACAGATACAGATCAGTGGTTACTGCAGAAGAATGGGGTGTGGTGAGGGCAAAATCAGTAAAGGGGATCAACTATTTGGTGTCAGATAGAACCTAAAATCTGGTGGTGAGCCCTCTACAGTGTATACAGAAAACTATACCATGAAACATGCAAAATGTTATAATGCAACGTTACCTCAGTAAAAAAGTAAAATAGAGAAATCAATGCTATTGCAAGACTAGTTATACAACAAAACATAGTGAAAAGATTAGTAAATAGGAAGTAAAAATCGAAAGAACACACAGAGCTATTATTCATACATTTGAGCAAGAATCTCAAAGAAGACTTACCTCTCTAGATAGTCACTGTCAGGCGAGAATAAGTATAGTAATATAATACAATTTTGAGAAGTGTATTGAAGCTTGACTTGATTCTGTCCTCTATATCTAAATAGAATTGTTTTATTATATGTGAAGCAGTGTTTTTAATGAGTTTCTTCTGTTCTATCCAGTGGTAAATATCTTGTCTGAGATTCAAGAGGAATCTCTTTTTATCACGTTCAAGCTCCAGGAGAGATTCTGATGTTCAGGCTCCCTGGTACTTAGCAACATGATCAAACTTAGGCTTCTCAGCATAGCTCTTCATTCATTGCTAATCTGCTTCTCCATTCAGTGAGCAGTATTGAGTTCCTACTATATACAGAAAAGTACAAAGATATAAGCCAGAACTCTTGTCTTCAAGGAACTGAAGGCATAATAATGTGCAAAGACACAGAGATATTGTATTTTTATGATAAATACTCATAGCCTTGAACAGAGCCAGGCACAGAATAGGCACTTGGTAAGTGTTTGTGAAAGGAACAGATGAAGTACAATAAAGAAGCCCTGGTGGGCAGGTTGTGCTGAAGGCACAGGTGTGCTGGATTCCTTACTCCTTTATGAAAGGGCCTTAAGTGAAGAATATAGAAAGAGTAGAAATAGGAGGAAAGACATGACCAGGTACCATGATGGGTAGGTGGGGGGTTATAGACAATTTGGTGTTTCTGAGACATAATGTATGGATCATGTGCTGACCAGAATGAAGGTATGCAAGGCAGGTGGGCACCTTGTCATGGAGGTTCTAGTGGTCAGATGTTGAGGTGAGTCTTAAATGCCTTCAGAAGTATTGACTGAGACAGTCTCCAAACTCAAATTCTTTCTCCTGCACTCTATTGATGCATGTATTAACACCCCCCTTTAAGGAAGAAGGGGCTTCTCTTGTGGCTCAGCTGGTAAAGAATCTGCCTGCAATGTGGGAGACCTGGGTTTGATCCCTGGGTTGGGAAGATCCCCTGGAGAAGGGGAAAGCTACTCACTCCAGTATTCTGGCCTGGAGAATTCCATGGAGTGTATAGTTCATGGGGTTGCAAGGAGTCAGACACGACTGAGCGACTTTCACTTCACATTCACTTAAATAAGAGTCAACTAAATGTGGAGACCACACAGAATTGATGGAACTTTCTACCAGTTGCAAAGAATGTCCCTTCCCTTCCCAGTACTGCTGGACTGTCTCCACTTGATCATGCCCAGCTTTCATCACGGTTCTCTCGTAGCCACTGTTTATTTTCTCTATCACTTGAGTTTTGCCTCGCTTCCCATTAGTAGCTTCTCGGACTTAATGTTTGTTCTTTTTTTAACACCAGAGTTAAATATTTACAGATGAGCAAACCAGAGAAAAGTAACATAGAGTTCACAATTTCAGAGAGCACACCACTAACACGTCAGCCTTTTATTAATTTCTTTTTTTTTCTTTTAGCAAAACCCCATTTCCTGTGTAATTTTATCAGTTATTTTTTAATTATATGGGACCCCTCATCTGTGATTCCTCAGTATGTGTGTGTTCAAGTTGCTCAGTTGTGTCAGACTCTTTGCGACTCCATGGACTGTAGCTTACAAAGCTCCTCTGTCCAAGAGATTTCTCAGGCAAGAATACTGGAGTGGGTTGCAGTTTCTTACTCCAGAGGATCTTTCTGACCCAGGGAGAGGATCTTTCTGACCCAGGGATCTAACCCGTGCCTCCTGCATTTGCAGACAGATTCTGTACCATTGAGCCACCTGGGAAGCTGTGATGCCAAGGCGCTTTATGTTAATTTGCAATTGGAGTATTGGTGTACATTCTTACTTACAAACAAGGAAAATGGATGTCATTCAATTAGCACAAACTTAGAAAATCTCACTCTATGACTTGGTGCTGCCAGAACCTTCCATTCCCATAGAGTGCACCATGGGGGGCTGATAAAGCTGTTTCTTACGGATGCTTCTGCATGTTGGACAGAGTGGTACCTTTTTCGCCTTGTGCATTCCCCTGGGGCGTGGCTACCTTTGTGGAGGATCGAGAAGCTGCTGGGAGCCCATCATTTCCCACTTTTAGTAGCTCTGTTTCATTAAATATCGTGCAAGATAAGGATGGGTGCTTACTAAAGCATTTGCTTATGAAGGACCTTGTAAACCATGATAATGAGTTGGCATTTTATTTTAAGGATGGTAGAAAGCCATTGGCATCTTTGGAAGAGTGAAAATAATCAGATTTGTGGTGGAGAATGACAAAGGTCCAGCTACAGTGAAGAGACTGGGCTGGAGGCAGGTTTCCATGAAGGTGTGGAGACCAATGAAAATGCTGTTACTGGCTCAGAGGTTAAAGCATCTGCCTGGATTGCGGGAGACCCAGGTTCGATCCCTGGGTCAGGAAGACCCCCTGGAGAAGGAAATGGCAACCCACACCAGTACTCTTGCCTGGAGAATCCCATGGAGGGAGGAGCCTGGTAGGCTACAGTCCATGGGGTCGCAAAGAGTCGGACACGACTGAGCGCCTTCACTCACTCACTCACTCAAGCTGAAGTGATTGTGGCTTCGACCAGTGGAGTGTATTGTAGAGTTCTGTAAGTTGTTTAAGAGGAATAACTGCTAGGAGTGAATGATTCATTGGATGAGAGGCTAAAGAGAGAGAGTAGAATTGTCTAGTTGAAGGACTGGGCATGGAGATGTCACTGCGATAGAGAACATGTGGAGAGGATCAAGTTGGGGATAGGAAATAAGTTTACTTTTCTGACTAATATTTTACTTTACTCACAAAATATGTACATCTATTTAATATGTGCTAAGTGTTTAGAGTTTTCTGCAGCTAAAAAGTATATTTCACATCTTTTTTTTTTTCCCCTTAACATTTTGACTGCATTGCGTTTGGGAATCTTAGTTCCTTGAGCAGGGATCAAACCCAAGCCCTCTCTGCAGTGAAGTGTGGAGTCTTAATCATCTGGACCACCAGGGAAGTCCCAAGTATTGCATGTCTTTGAGATGAGAAAGCATCTGCTCTCTGCCTAGCTCCCCATCTAGGTCTGTCCCCACTACAATCCTATAGATGACATGCTACAGCCTTTAAACCAAATGTGGCCTGTTGCCTGGTTTTGTAGGGCCCACAAGTTAATAATGATTTCTAAGTTTTTAAATGGATGGGTGAAAAATTTGAAAAAGAAGAATATTTTCCACCAAGTAGAAATTATCTGAAAATTAAGTTCAGTTTCCATACAATTTTTTAAAACACCACAATACCCATTCATTGCCATACTGTATATGGCTACTTTTGTGTTTTTTCAACCCTAGAGTTCAGTGGTTGCAACAGGGACCTTAGAAATCACAAGCCTTAACATTTTTACCACTTGATTATTTACAAAAAACGTATGATGATCCCTCGGAGAAGGCAATGGCACCCCACTCCAGTACTTTTGCCTGGAAAATCCCATGGATGGAGGAGTCCGGTAGGCTGCAGTCCATGGGGTCACTAAGAGTCGGACATGACTGAGGGACTTCACTTTCACTTTTCACTTTCATGCATTGGAGAAGGAAATGGCAACCCACTCCAGTGTTCTTGCCTGGAGAATCCCAGGGACGGGGGAGCCTGGTGGGCTTCTGTCTATGGGGTCGCACAGAGTCGGACATGACTGAAGCAACTTAGCAGCGGCAGCAGCATGATGATCACTGGACTAAATGATTGTTTCATTCTCAAATATGATGATTCAAATTAAAAAAAAAAAAAACTTAAAAAAATGTAGCAGCATCCTAGTTGGGGGATCATGTACTTCTAGTTGGGTTTTCAGATTGATAACTGTGCCAGCCACCAGATGTTCCAATATAAAACTTATTAATGCATTTAATTAGTATTGAATTTCCCCAGTATTTATGGACCAGAGGAATATGGAAGTGTATTTCAGAGAAGGTAAAGTTAATTCAGGAGCTAGAAAAAAAAAGTAGAGATGGCATCTTAGCTGGGTTTATCTTTACACCAACATTAAAAAAAATAATGGCAAATGCTTTCTCTGGGCAGCTTCAAGTTGCAATATCATTAGCAATACAGCAGTATTTCATGTTACAGTCAACTTTATTAGAATGTGTTAGGTATTGAGATGATGCTATGTGCTACATGGTAGCTGTTAGAGCTGAAATTGGTTTGCAGTCATGCTTCAACCTATTTGCTTTTAGAAAAAAATAACTTTATCTAACCAACCATAGTAATAACTATTTTTCAAGTTGCATTGCATACCATTTTCAGAATTATAAGTAAGGCCTGATACTGCAAGGCAGATTCTTCTGCTGCATACAAAGCATGGCATTTATGTGTATACTTCTTCAATTTGTTGAAAGTGATATAAAATATTAGAAAGCACATCAGATATTGGTTCCTTTCCTTTATATGTTCCCTCAGCCAATTAACAATGCATGATCTAATCAGTTTTGCCATTTGATTTAATAACTCTTAAATCAACTGACATCTGTTCAAAAACATGGTCTCTTTTGTTTCTGAGCTTGTTTAAGAATCACTGCTGTTATATTTCGGAGAAGGCAATGGCATCCCACTCCAGTACTCTTGCCTGGAAAATCCCATGGGTGGAGGAGCCTGGTAGGCTGCAGTCCATGGGGTTACGAAGAATCAGACACGACTGAGTGACTTCACTTTCACTTTTCACTTTCATGCATTGGAGAAGGAAATGGCAACCCACTGCAGTGTTCTTGCCTGGAGAATCCCAGGGATGGGGGAGCCTGGTGGGCTGCCGTCTATGGGGTCACACAGAGTCAGACACAACTGAAGCGACTTAGCAGCAGCAGCAGCTGTTGTATTTATATGTGTGACATAATTCTAAGGTGTCTATGGCTGTTGAGATTATTGACCATGAAATAGTCTCAAGTGAAAGTTTTACAAACCCTTTTAGAAGAAATTTTTTCCTGTACTTCTGTAACAGACATGTAACAGATCTTTGGTCCATTGTTTTGATTCTTTTAGCCTTACTACTTTATATTGAAATTCCAGGTAACATCAGAGCAACTAAGACACATTTATAGGTCTTCAAAAAGAACATGGATTAAAGTAAATATTGAAAACCACTCATGTAGATGAGCTAACTTAGTTTTTCCTCCAAAACCCTTGCCATTTATGCATGCGTGCCTACGTGCTCAGTTATTTCTGACTCTTTGTGACCCCATGGACTTCAGCTCCCCAGGCTCCTCTGTCCATGGAATTTTACAAGCAAGAATACTGGAGTGGGTTGCCATTTCCTTCTCCAGGGAATTTTCACGACCCAGGGATCGAACCAGCATCTCCTGTGTTAGCAGGCTGATTCTTTACTATTGCGTCACCTGGGAAGGGTATGTTTATTTGTCTGTTGTTTATTTTTGTTGTTTGTTGTTGTTTAGTTGCTAAGCCATCTGGGATTTCCAGTGGTAAAGAATTCACCTATCAAGGCAGATTGCTCAGGTGCGATCCCTGGGTTGGAAGGATCCCCTGGGGAAGGGAATGGCCACCTACTCCAGTATTCTTCCCATCTAAGCCCCTTGTTAATTTCCCTAATCCCCAAGATGTGTCAACCTTTCACCAGCATGGGATATATTTCTAAATGTTAGTTTTATATGCTTATTTTATGCCCCCATGTGTATCATGGGTGCTTTGATATGTGAATCCTAAATAGTAAACTCTATTGGCATGGCCTGAATAAATTCATCCTTAAACTCTGTATATAAGTATCCAAGCCAACAGGAGAAGGCATTTCCTGGACACTCTTCCGCCTCAGATATTGCTTGGTTTCTGAGAATTATTAAATAATGCTGATGTCAGGGACCTAGGTCATTCCTAAATTGCAGTCTCTGGTTCTAAAATCTATTCAGTTCTCCTTCCTCTCTCTCTACTCTCATACAACATGCTCTCATCTTTGACCATTGCTTTCCATTCCGAGTTTGCTTTTCACGGTCTTCCCAGATTTATGATATGACAGAAAATTGAAATCAAGATATTGAGTGAGAGCTTCAAGAATCAGTCATTAGACTTCGGGGAGTGCCTACTATGTACTGTGCTATTTACATGTGTTATAGTTAAAACTGACTTACATCTCAGAACTGCCTTTGAAGTATGATTATTTCCAAGTCAGGGAGATGAAATTCATGGGAGTTGATTTGTTGACTACTTAGTCCATCTGCGTAAGTAGTCTGGGTGTAAAGCCTGTGATATTTTTTTTCAAAGCCACTTGCCTGTCTCCTCGAGGGAGAAAGTGTATACAGAGAACAGAGAGCTAAAGAATATGTCTTGGAGAAATCTCTCCTTAAAAGGTAGGCTCAAAAGGGAGCCAGGAAGGGCAACTATAGGAGGCAAAAATTCCATGGGAAGCGGGGCTTCTAAGAGAAAAGAATTGTCAGGTGGTTGACTTGGGACTGTGAGGTAAAGCCTGTGAGAGGAGCTAGTCACTGGCCTAACTGGCACATTTCCTCGTGTCTCTTTTTCACACTTGTCCTCTTAGGGTGCCAGTCATCTCCCTGGGTGACCTGATGCTCTCTGCAAGGGACTAGGGACACCTTCTCAAATATCAAGCATCTTCCATGTCTCTAAATTCTGCGTCATGAACTTGTTCCTCACGGAGGGTTGCATTTCAGAAAGAGCTGTGTAACATAAAGTTCTCTTTATTTTTTTGGCCAATTCACTGAAAGTAGAATCTGGGTTTTTGTCTAGATAGCCTTCCTTTGAAGTTGATGTGTTTAGGTGCTGTCTTGAGGACCCACCGCTATTCTATTTACCATGTTTCCTGAGGCAACCTTGTATGAGGAGTAGAGAATTTTAACAAGTTTCTTGATTTTTCTCTGGATCTAGAGATTAATGTGCTAGTAAAAACTTTATGAGCCCTTAATCATTCATAGCAAATCTATAGGATCCTCTGAAGCTAAAAGCTTCAGCATTCATAATTAAGAGACAGTGGGATAGGACCATGTAAATATGGAAATGGCCTCCCAGAAAACGTGATGAACATTTTCTTTATTTTTTTCTTTATCTTTTATATTTCAGCTTACCAGGTGGCGCTAGTGGTAAAGAATCCACTTGCCAATGCAGGAGACATAAGAGACACAGGTTCGATCCCTGGGTTGGGAAGACCCCCTGGAAAAGGAAATGGGAACCAACTCCAGTACTCTTGTCTGGGAAGTCCCATGGATGGAGGAGCCTGGTGGGCTACAGTCCATGGGGTTGCAAGAGTCAGATATGACTTAGTGACTAAACAACAACAACAGATGTTTGGTTAATGTGGAACTAGAGGCTTACAGTGTAAACATTTATAATATTTTCAAAACAACTTATTTTTCTTCCTGGATTCCACAGCACATACATTTCTCCTGAGGTCTCTTAAGACAACATACTATTTATTATAAAATTATGTTCATTTGTCTTATTCTCAAGAAACAATACATTTTATGTCTAAAAATATATGCAATCTAGTCACAGTGGAGTTATTCCAAAGGGTCCATGACTTAACACTTGCTGTTACTATATTCGTAGGGTAATTTGGGGTAAATGAATTTGGGCTGAAACCATTAAGTAAAATGATCCTTTTCTAAGTTAGTTTAAGTGGTAGATTTTATTGATAATTTCAAGCAAAGTTTTTCATATGTATTTTAAGGAAATACTTGATTTAAATGATCTTTTGAAAGAAAAAGGAGTATTACTTGGTGTTTAGTTATAAAAAACAAAAAAAAAATTATTTGGCTTACTTCTTTCCCTAATACTGAATTGTAACTGGAACAATTATGGCAAGATTTATTGACCGCTCAAATGAAAACAACTGACTATAAAAAATAGAGTTGTCATTGCACTCCCACCTGAGAGTCTCCATGCTCTATTGCTTGTTTGCACAGATGAGTTGAGGGAAATTCCTGGTCCTGGGGTTTTCTAAGCTGTCATCGTCAGTTTGTCTTACTTTTAACATAAAATAAATGTACAATGTGATTTTTTTTGAGATTTTGCATATACTGTATTTTCTCCTAATTCTTCATTTAGATGTTTTGTTATTACCTTAAGGTATTCTGGCACAGTTAAGGCACAATCTTTTTAATTATAAAATTAGTGCTGCTAATTTTGTCCATCTCTCAGGATATAATGACACTGTATCCCAGGTAAAGGGGATCCCCTGCAATTGTACTGTGTGATATCTAAATTTGGGCTTAAGTGACCAAGACTGTGGGAGACATAAACCACACAGACTTTTCTACATCAATGATGTTTATTCAGGATTCAAGTAAACCTCGAGACTGACTGTTCTTTGGCTTCTGATGTGTGTTCACCATTGCCTGCTTCATCGTCTGTCATCTCTACATCAGGGTTGGAATAACTTGAGGGAGTCTCTGGTGACACCTGTCTTAAATGGCAATGTCTACTTGGCTTCTTTACAAAATGCTGTCTTTGCTTTTTACTCGTTAGACTCATTCTGCCCAGTTTCTAGCTATGAACTGTTGTCAGTGTGATGGATTTCCTGACCTTGAGAGAGAGACTGTGGCAGCCAAGTTGATGTCATACTGCATTTTGTGTCTCTGTTTTTTGACTGGATAAATGTTCCTTAATTACTGCTGATTCTTCAACCTTGGGGAAAACTCTGGCAGTATTATCAGTTTTTATATTTGACAGCTTCAAAATCGAGAGCCTTTGGCCGTAATGTCTTAAGTTAAAGGTTTCAATTCATATTCTTTTCATTTAATTTTATATAATAGTTAGGTTAGAAATTACATAAACACATTTACTTAATAAAGAGCATTGCATTTACTATTATATTTAATGATAATAATTATTTAAAAGTCACCAACTTATCCCCATGACCAAATGCTATGGTACAGCATTAATATATGTAACTATTAAGAAGAGTATTCATTTTTATCTATGAAAAGGGAAACTCTTGATTTATTTTAAAAATATAATGAAAAATATAATTATCTAGCAGTAAAAAATAATGCCATTCCTTTGAAAGAGTATGGCCCAAATCCTCCACAATTTGGAGCAAAATCACATCAATCTTTTTTTACATTAATCAGATAAACAGAATAATTAATATTATCTCTCTTCTTGTGATGTGCTCCTTTCTTTTAGCAATTCATCATTAGTGTGATATCCCTTATGTAAACTGAGATTTGAGTAACATGGTTTAAAAATATTTTATGTGTATCTTGCACACCAACTCATTTATACTGGCTTTATTATAATGTATACATGAATATATGACTCATATGGACCATTTTATGCAATGAGGTCTCCGTCAGTTGTTCAATTCCACCTCCCTACCTTCCCCCATTATCCTTAAAACTTAATCTAGCATGAATTAAGGAGTAGATAGTTAACACTTCCTGAAGGAATCTGGCAGTGACAAATTCAAAGGTTTTTTGTTTCTTTTTTTTTTGTGGTCTTCAGATATCTCTTATGTGAAAGATATAATACTAGTAAATTAGGCTTTATTTTTACTAGACCACATATTTGGTTACAGCTTAATAACTTGTAGGAACTAAATTCTAGCTCTAGCTCTGCCACCAAGGAAATGCAACTCAGATGTGAGCATAACCAACTCAGCATCTTCATTTTCCAAACCTGACTGTTTGCCAGCCATCATCTAGAAAGGCTTTTCAGAACATGGATTTCTAGGCTCCACCCTTAATGTACTTGGACTGCAATCTTCAGAGTCCTGCCAGAGAGGGGGTAATTTTTCAAACTCTCTTTCTCCTATGCAGGCAGACCAAAGGCTAGCATTTAGAAACCAATGTTTAGCCTGAAGCCAGATTAAGTGAAGCTTGTTTATTAGACAAAAGCTTTCCTTTCTTAGTCTTAAAATAGTCAAGCTTTTTATTTTGCTTACATCCATGTCTGTCCTTGATCCTTGGTAAAACTTTGAAAATATCAGGAGCTGATGTGTTTTATATCTGAAGAAGTGATATCAATTTTCACCAGTTACCCTTGGAAACTGGACTTTGAATCTTGTACGTATTCCCTGGGAAGCTCATTGCAAGCCAGCTTTACCCTGCTGGTGTTGAACCATATAATACATCTGTGATATCTTTTTTAAAGCTTTGCTTACTGAGGAAAGAGCTATACACTTTGCTCAAACTATAGTCAGTGATAGTTTGCCTACTGAACATCTTCAAGAATTATTTAGATTTCCTTCTAAAAATTTCCATTGCTCTTTCTCTGAAGTTTAAGAATCAGAAAAAAGTTTAAAAAGTTAAATTAAAAAAATCTTAAAGCAGCTAGATACTAGTCAGTGGGAATTTGCTGTATGACTCAAGAGCTCAAAGTGGTGCCCTGTAACAAGCTAAAGGAGTGGGATGGGGTGGGAGGTGAGAAAGAGGTTCAAGAGGGAGGGAACATGTGTGTACCAATGGCTGATTCATGTTGATGTATGGGAGAAACCAACACAATATTGCAAAGCAATTATCCTCCAATTAAAATAATTTAAAAAATGTACTTATAGAAAATAAAAGTTTTTCTTCTGAACTTTTAGGTGCAAAAAATATTTCCTCCTTTTACTACAAATGCATTTATTAAGCTTGTGAAGGAATTTGACCATTTTCAGTTCAGTTCAGTCGCTCAGTCCTGTCCGACTCTTTGCCACCCCATGAATCGCAGCATGCCAGGCCTCCCTATCCATCACCATCTCCTAGAGTTCACTCAAACTCAAGTCCATTGAGTCGGTGATGCCATCCAGCCATCTCATCCTCTTTTGTCCCCTTTTCCTCCTGCCTTCAATCCCTCCCAGCATCAGAGTCTTTTCCAATAAGTCAACTCTTCACATGAGGTGGCCATAGTACTGGAGTTTCAGCTTTAGCATCATTCCTTCCAAAGAACACCCAGGGCTGATCTCCTTCAGAATGGACTGGGTGGATCTCCTTGCAGTCCAAGGGACTCTCAAGAGTCTTCTCCAACACCACAGTTCAAAAGCATCAATTCTTTGGTGCTCAGCTTTCTTCACAGTCCAACTCTCACATCCATACATGACCACTGGAAAAACCATGGCCCTGACTAGACGGACCTTTGTTGGCAAAGTAATGTCTCTACTTTTGAATATGCTATCTAGGTTGGTCATAACTTTTCTTCCAAGGAGTAAGCGTCTTTTAATTTCATGGCTGCAGTCACCACCTGCAGTGATTTTGGAGCCCAGAAAAATAAAGTCTGCCACTGTTTCCACTGTTTTCCCATCTATTTCCCATGAAGTGATGGGACCAGATTCCATGATCTTCATTTTCTGAATGCTGAGCTTTAAGCCAACTTTTTCACTCTCCTCTTTCACTTTCATCAAGAGGCTTTTTAGTTCCTCTTTACTTTCTGCCATAAGGGTGGTGTCATCTGCATATCTGAGGTTATTGATATTTCTCCCGGCAATCTTGATTCCAGCTTGTGTTTCTTCCAGCCCAGCATTTCTCATGATGTACTCTGCATAGAAGTTAAATAAACAGGGTGATGATATACAGCCTTGATGTACTCCTTTTCCTATTTGGAACCAGTCTGTTGTTCCATGTCCAGTTCTAACTGTTGCTTCCTGACCTGCATACAGATTTCTCAAGAGACAGGTCAGGTGGTCTGGTATTCCCATCTCTTTCAGAATTTTCCACAGTTTATTGTGATCCACACAGTCAAAGGCTTTGGCATAGTCAATAAAGCAGAAATAGATGTTTTTCTGGAATTCTCTTGCTTTTTCAATGATCCAGCAGATGTTGGCAATTTGATCTCTGGTTTCTCTGAATTTTCTAAAACCAGTTTGAACATCTGGAAGTTGACGGTTCACATATTGCTGAAGCCTGGCTTGGAGAATTTTGAGCATTACTTTACTAGTGTGTGAGATGAGTGCAACTGTTCAGTAGTTTGAGCATTCTTTGGCATTGCCTTTCTTTGGGATTGGAATGAAAACTGACCTTTTCCAGTCCTGTGGCCACTGCTGAGTTTTCCCAATTTGCTGGCATATTGAGTGCAGTACTTTCACAGCATCATGTTTCAGGATTTGATATAGCTCCACTGGAATTCCATCACCTCCACTAGCTTTGTTCATAGTGATGCTTTCTAAGGCCCACTTGACTTCACATTCCAGGATGTCTGGCTCTCGGTCAGTGATCACACCATTGTGATTATCTTGGTCATGAAGCTCTTTTTTGTAGAGTTCTCCTGTGTATTCTTGCCACCTCTTCTTAATATCTTCTGCTTCTGTTAGGTCCATACCATTTCTGTCCTTTATCGAGCCCATCTTTGCTTGCTTTAAAATTCACTGATTTCTAGGCCTTCCCTGGTGGTCCAGTGGTTAAGAACCCTCCTGCCAATGTAGAGGCACAGGTTCATTCCTGATCCAGGAACTAAAATCCCACTTGCTGTGAGGCAACTAAGCCTGTGGAGCCCTTGCACTCTAGAGTACATGCTCTGTAGTCAGAGAAGAGAAGCCAGCACATTGAGAAGCCTGCTCACTGCAGCTAGAGAGAGCCCAGGACCAGCAACAAAGACCTAGCACCGCCAAAAATAAATAAAATATAATAAAAGTCACTGGTTTCCAAAAGGCTACCTACACACTGCTAAGCTGTTTAACTATGACACATAATAGATTCAGTCTACATTGTCTTTTAAAATGATATAGGAAAATTTGAAAACTATGGGGAAATCTCAAAGATAGAATAATTTAAGCCATACATTTCATATCTGAAGTCACTGAGGCCTAGAGGGGTTTGGTGATCTGCCTTAAATCACACTTGTTTAAAATCTAGGTCTCTTCATTGCCAGTCTAAATGTTCCCGAGCCAACTTGCTCAGCTCTGATACAATAATGATTTCTTTTTGTTTTTTTTTAAAAGTAACCTTATGTCATACTTTTCATGGCCTGTTTTATCTTCTCTCTCACATTTTCCAATTCTATATGATCTCATCTGTACGTTCCCAAGCCTGGGGCATGCAGTTGGTGTAGATGTTTGTAGATGAACAGAGATGGATAAACACGAAGGAATGTAGGAAGTGTATGTGACGTCACACCATACATCCAGCACATTTCATATAATCCAACCCACAAGCCATGCCATCTTATGTAATCTCGATGGAAAGAAAGAAGAAAACTCAGGATAAATGCCTTAACAGCTGTCAGTGTTAAGTAATCCTTTCAAACTGCGAGAGCCTTCATTTGCCTTCAAGAGTTGTGACATATGGTCAAAAATAGTTTGAAGATTTATTGTGTCATCTCTTTTGGATGAGATTCAAAATATACTTTAAGAGCGATTCCATCCCTCATCATCCTTGAAAATATCCTTCAGAACTCATGGAGCATATAGAAAGCAGACAGAGAATGATGAAGTTCAGATGCCTCAAAGTGACAGACTCTAATCAGCATTGCCAACCTATCAGAGAAAATTACGAGAAAAAAATGCAAATTTTCTACTGACACTTCACTTTTAAACACTGACATCTCATTGACCTAAAGAGGCCATTGGCATAGATAAGACTTTTGATCTATTTTCCTCTACTGTCATATTTCGGTAGGATTTGATGGCAGTTTTTATAATTATATTTTCAAGAGGCGGTCATTGTTTTAAATTTTAAGAATTTAACCTTAAAGATGAAAAAGCTAAGAAACTCAAGGGTGCCAGTGGATTCTAGGTTCTGTAAAGACTAACAAAAAAGATCTCTCTCCACTTAAATTTTATAAAGATTGAAAAACTAACGGATAATAAAGAAATGCTGAATACAACCTGAAAGAGCAGAACAACTTCTTGTATAAACATTACAGTAAAGAGGTCACCTAACTTCGTTAACTCTCCTGGGTGCAAACGGAGCATCATCAAGCCTACTGAGTATAAGAAGAAAAGATTCAAAGAATAAAATGCCACAAGGCCGAATTCGTGGGTCCTGACGGTACCTGGATTTCACTCATGACTTCTCCTTCCCTTCTCCCTGCCCTATGCCCTGTTTCTGCTCTACTTTCCTATTTGCCTCCTGAGGTTTCAAAATATTGCTAAACACATTTCTAAAGCCTTCCTGACATACGACGGTTTGTGTATAAATCATTTTATTGAAGAATTAGGGCAATCTTTTTTTTTTTCTGAAGTAGAATAAATTGTGCTTCTATTTCAGAAGCTTATGGAAAATACACTGTGCTTCAACCCAAATATTAGGTTGCATAAATCACTCTGGCCATCACATTCGGGGGCACCTTTCAGATTAGAAATTAAATTGCATTCTTATAATCTATTATTATTTTAGACAAATCCCTGATTATCTCTTACTTGAAATGTTTCATTAGGTAGCCACAGCATCAGACCCCTGCCTTGGTACTTATTTGAGAGGGAAAAAGAAATAATGTCTGTAGAGATCTGTTTAATAGAAGTTCGCTGAAATGGCTACTATATTTCATCTAGTAGATGAGAAGACCAGATGGGCAAACATAGGTTAATTAAATCTGGTAGGAGCTGGATAT
Source organism: Bos mutus (assembly GCF_027580195.1). Taxonomy (NCBI): domain Eukaryota; kingdom Metazoa; phylum Chordata; class Mammalia; order Artiodactyla; family Bovidae; genus Bos; species Bos mutus. The sequence goes on from NC_091628.1 coordinate 67,913,933, forward strand.
TGGTTCTAGATTCAATTTGAGTGTAAAGTACCCTTCCTAGGGTGATCCAGTTACCAGATCTGCTTAACATTAAAGGGTTCTGGTGCAGCTCAGATCGCTGCCATGTTTGGAAGTTATGATTTGGTTTTTGACAGTACTCTTTTATCTGCATTCATTGTAGATGTCTCATTAGTAATTTTTGTCATGCTTCTCCGTGCCAATGTTGAGCTTTGTCAATTGAAATAGAGACCGTGTTAGGACCTGAATGATAACAACTCTAATTAACCTGAACCAGACTGTGGAACAACTCTTGAAAGAATGTCGCTTTGTAAGTAAACTGCTATCCTTTTTTTCCCCCCCTCTTTTGCTCTAATAAGCTCTAATAAGCTGAGAGACCATCATCCAAAGATGGTCTTCTAGCAATCCTCAAACATCTGAGATTTTTGTTTGCTAACTCAAGGCTTCTGCATTTCCTTCTTTTCTTTCCCATTCTTCACATGTCTGCTTAAGTCTCACCATCCCTGTTCACCTTGTATAAAAAGCTTTGTTTGCTTTATTTTCTGTCTCAGTCTTTTATTTCCATCACAAAGGTAACGCAATAGGGAGTTATTTTTTGGAAGGTTTACTAACATGTTTTAGTTTTAATTGGAGGATAATTGCTTTACAATATTGCATTAGTTTCTGCTGTACAACAATGTGAATCAGCTGTAAGTACACGCTTATCCCTTCCCTCCTGAAACTCCCTCCCACAGTCTCCCACATCCCTGTAGGTCACCACAGAGCACCAGGCTGAGCTCCCTGTGTTGTACAGCAGCTTCCCACTTGGGTACAGCACTTCCCATCGCTGGATTGGGAAGATCCCCTGGAGTAGGAAATGGCAACCTGCTCCAGTATTCTTGCCTGGGAAATTCCACAGGCAGAGGAGCCTTTCTGGCTTCAGCCCATGGAGTTGCAAAGAGTCAGACATGACTGAGCAACTGAGCACACACACACATCAATTTTACACATGGTAATGTACACATCTCAGTGCTACTTTCTCAATTCATCCCACTCTATTCCCCCTCTGTGTCCACAAGTGCATTCTCTACAGCTTTCTCAGCTGATAGGTGAGGGATATGTAAGGGCAAAGACCATGTTTACAGTCTGTGAAGAATTGTTATTTCTAGCAACTGACTTTGACCTTGACATGTGGTAAGGACTCAGACAATAATTGTGGAATGAGACTCAGTGGATGAGTCTAAGGATTGAGATCAACTATTAATATGTTGCTTATGTTAGAAGAGTAATTTTTTTTAATTGTGCAGTTTGGTTTTTTATTAGTTGTGTTTGATAAGTATGATTTTTTATTTAATAAATTTTTTTAATACCTAGCTCGATTCTCTGGGGGAGTATTAAAGAGTTGGGTATAGTCCTTTTTTCCCAAAGAGTTCATAATCTAGTGGAGGATTGGGTATGTATACAGAAAAGTGGATGGAAGATTCAGAAGGACAAAATAGCTATTGGTCGATGGTAGAGTTAAACTGCAGCTTTAACTCTTATGTGCTGGTAAAGTAATACTGTGAATCTGGCAACAGTAAGTTTTTTGTCTCATCAGTTTAATTTTTTTAAAAATATTAATTGAACTCTAATGCTGGGTCACCCTCTAAATAAGTCCAAATCTGCCTTATAATATCATTCTCAAAATAAATGCTGGAAAGTGATTATCATTAGCATTTTATTGATGACAAAAGTGAAGTCAAAGATTTTCCCAATGCTAAACAGCTGGCAAGTGCAGCACCGGCATTCAATCCATGATTTCCAACTCCAAGTCTAGAATACTTTCTCATATACTTGTTTACTGAATCAAAATGTCCACAAACTCTTTTCTCTTTCTGCTTAAGTATTTGAAATTTGGTTAATCCTCTACTTTTGATCTCCTGGTAAGCTGGTAGTGCACTAGCTCAATTACTAAGCAGTTATTGCTTCTACCATGACCCCTGACTGTAAACAACAAATGTACTGGGAGGAATTATACATGAATTAAAAATACCTAATGGACTTGTCATAATGTCGGGTTTCCTTGAGTATGAAAGAAAGTGAAAATGTTAAGTCAGTCGTGTCTGACTCTTTGCGACTTTGCGGACTGTAGCCCATCAGACTCCTCTGTCCATGGCATTTTCCAAGCAAGAATACTGAAATGGGTTGCCATTCCCTTCTCAAGGGGATCTTCCTGACCCAGGCATTGAATCCGGTTCTCCCGCGTAGCAGGCAGATTATTTACTGTCTGAGTTGGCATGTCCCATGAGAAGTACCCTGGAAGCTATGCTAATGGTATTGATACAGTAGATATGGATTTCCACTGGGCATGACTTCCATGTCCATTGATACAAATCCTGTCTCCTTGCAACTGAGCAGCTGTATGACTTGCTGTAGAGGGTCTCCAGAAGAATGATGGTTGCTGTCCAGCTGGCAAGCTGTGATTCCTGCTGTATAACCTTATACATGACCAAGAGCAGGTGTGGCTCATAATTATCTTCTGAGACTGAATGTTTAGTTGAAGCCCCAAACTGTTAAAGAAGGACTATAGCAAGTAAAACTCTTAAGCGTATTTCCACATACATGACAAATGTCTTTGACAATTAGTCTTGATTTTTAATGGCCATTGGCCTATATTGAATGAATTTGGGTTATTGAATTTTAAGATATTGTTTGTGTTAGTGCACCTACATTAATCAAGTTTATGCTTTAAAATAAGAAATTTCATCTATTTATCCCTGTGCTCTAAATGAGACTTTGGAATATTATCTTTCATGAAAAATAATTACAGATTCATTGAGGTAAAACATCCCCATAGAGCCTGAAGATGTAATTTGCCTGTATATCTTATTGTAATAAGCAAAATGCATTTCTGGCTTGGGGACTGAATTTTGAGAGGAGTAAGTTTCTTTTTAAAGATTTAATTAGCTTTCCATAATACTGGTACTTTAAAAAAAATACAGAATGTTGTTCTTATTCACAGGAGTCAGAAAAAACAGCCACAGGTGTGATGTTCAGTGTTAAGAGAGGAGCGTGCATAATACACAGGTCAACTGAAGAGTGTCTTTAAGTTAAACCAACAGAAGTATTAATATCTAAAATAAACTCACTGGGAAAATTTCTAATTAATGCAGTTGGACTATGTGAAGATAGGGCAGGATGATTAGATTAAATGAAAATAAGAGTTTGGCTTGGTTGTTGTAAATTGTCAAGGAAAACCACTTTAACATTTAAGCACCTCAATATTTCATTGCAAATGACACTAATTAGACTATTTTTTTAGTTCTTGCTTTCTCAGAGGGCAGAGTTCTTAGGCTTCTTTTTCCATTTAAACCTTGTTACTTTCTGTGACTAATCCCCAGGGTAATTAAGATCATTTTAAAAGTTATCTAAGAAAATAAAAAAAAATGGCTAGATTGGGCACTATGCAGTTTTACCCCAGACCTTACTAAAAAAAAAAAATAATGTAACAATGTAACTAGAACTTTGGTATTCATTTTTATTCCATTTTTTTCTTGCTTTGCCTTATTTTTTAATTTATCATGTAGTTAAAGAAATTGACTTATTGGTTTACAAGTCTGTGAATTTTAGATGTATAGATTTGAGTAATCACTAAAACATTCAGGATATAGAACGAGAAAAGTTTTCTGTTGGATATGTGACTTAAGAAAAAAATTTACCAGTCTGCTCCTGGTCCTTTGATTCTCTAGGGAGTGTCTTTCAAGGAACAAAAGATTTTCCATTTTTTTCTCTTACAGATCATGAGTTTGGTGTCATCTTAATGTCTCTTCCTAACCCCAAGTCATACAGATTTGTTCCTATGTGTTGTAGAAGTTTTATCATTTTGCATTTTATTTAGATCTATGATCCACTTTTGGAGAAGGCAATGGCAACCGACTCCACTACTCTTGCTTGGAAAATCCCATGGACGGAGGAGCCTGGTAGGCTTCAGTCCATGGGGTTGTGAAGAGTCAGACACGACTGAGCGACTTCACTTTCACTTTTCACTTTCATGCATTGGAGAAGGAAATGGCAACCCACTCCAGTGTTCTTGCCTGGAGAATCCCAGGGACGGGGGAGCCTGGTGGGCTGCCATCTATGGGGTCGCACAGAGTCAGACATGACTGAAGTGACTTAGCAGCAGCATGATCCACTTTAAGGTGTGAAGTTTATGTTGGGGTTTATTTATTTATGGCATGTGACTGTTAGCTATTCTTACACCATTTGCTGGATAGACCACCCTTTCTCCTTCTAATTGTTTAAGTATCTTTGTAAAAAATACAATGGCCATCACGGGGTGAGCTTATTTCCGGGCTCGCTGTTCTGTTCTGTTGGTTAACGTGTATATATCCTTCTACCAATTCCACACAGTTTTGATTGCTGTAGTTTGTAGTAGGTCTTAAGGATGGATAATGTAATTGCTCCAACTGTGTTCTTCTTTTCTGAGATATTTTACTAATTCTAGGCTCTTTGACTTTTCATGTGAATTTTATTTTACTTAAAAAATTTTGTTATTATTATTTTGGCCACACTGAATGGCATGTGGGACCTTAAGTTCTCTGATCAGAAATTGAACCTGTGCTCCCTGTAGTGCGAGCACAGACCCTTAGCACTGGACCACCAGTGAAGTCTCTCCATGTGAACTTTAAAATCAGCTTATCTGTATCTACCGGAGAAAAGAATCCTGCAGAGGTTTAATTGGAATTGTATTAAATCTTTTGGTAATTCAAAGGAATTGACATCTTTACTATGTAAGTTTTCTGATTGGTGTATGTGATATATCTCTCCATTTATTTGGTCTTTTGTGATTTCTTTCATTAATCATTTTTAGTTTTCAGCAGTAGATTTTGTACATGTTTTATTTTCTACCTAAATATTTTAGTTTTTGGAACTATTGTGAACCATACTCTTAAAAATAGATTTTGAATTGCACATTTCCAGGATATAAAAATATAGTTAATTTTGTCTGTTGACATTGTATGCTGTGGCCTTCCTAAACACAATTGTTAATTCTAAAAAACAAACAAAAAAACAAAATTTCTGTGTGCATTTCTTGGTGTTTTCTATGCAGACAATTATATAGCAAATGAGGACAGATTTATTTCTTTCTCTTTAATTCTATATGCTTCTTATTTATTTTTCTTGACTTATTGCACTGGCTAAGGTTATTTAGGACAGTGTTCTGTCTTTTTCCATAAAGATGGTTGATGTAGGGTTTTTTTTAGATGCCTTTATTAGTCTAAGGAATTTCTCTTCTATTTCCAGCTTTCTGAGAGAATTTTTGGACAAATTTTCTATAAAATTGGTTTTATTCTTCTTTAAATGTTTGGTGGAATTTGCCAGTGAAACTATCTGGACCTGCAGATTTCTTTTCAAAAACTTTTGTCCCAGAGTTAATTTCTTTAATAGTTATGGGGTCGTGAATGTTATCTGTTTAATTTTCAGTCAGTTTTTTTTTTTTTTTAGTTTGTGTGTTTTGAAGATTTAATCAATTTCATCTAAATTACTAGAATAATGTGCACAGTTGTATATATATATATATATAGCCTCATTATCCTTTTAATGCTGCTAAGATCTGTAATGATATTTTCTTTTTCATTGCTGATATTGGTTGTTTGTGCCTTCTCTCTATATCTCTCTAGAGATTTATTAATTTTATTGATCTTTTAAAATCCGTTTTTTGGTTTGGTGACATTCTCTTTTCTTTTGCTTTTTTTCAATTCCATTGACTTCTGGTTTTATTTTTCATCTCTTATATTCTTCTATTTTCTTGCCTTGTGTTTATTTGCCTTTATTTCTGATTAATTAAATTGGGAGTTTGGGGACTTCTTTTTGATTAAAGCATTTATTACCTCCTATACTTTAGATACATTTCACAACTTTAACATATTGTATTTTCAGTAGTTTAAAACATTTTCTAATTTCCCTTGAGATTTTTCTCTGACTCATAGATTATTTAGAAATACATTGTTAACTTCCAAGTGTTTGAGGGGAATTTTCTCTTAATTTTCTGTTAGTGATTTCTAGTTTAATTCAATTATGTTCTGAGAATATACTGTATATGATTTTAATTATTTTGTCATTTGTTGTTGTTCAGTTGCTAAGTTGTGTCTGACTCTTTTTGACCCCATAGACTGCAGTGCACCAGGCTTCCCTGTCCTTCATCATCTCCTGCAGGTTGCTCAGATTCATGTCCACTGTTGGTGATGGTATCTAGCCATCTCATCTTCTGCTACCCCCTTTTCCTTTACTCTTTCCCAACATCAAGGTCTTTCCCAGTGCGTCAGCTCTTCCCATCAGGTGGCCAAAGTAGTAGAGCTTCAGCTTCAGCATCAGTCCTTCTAATGAATATTCAGGGTCGCCTTCCTTTAGGATTGACTGGTTCGGTTTCCTGTAGCTGTCTCACTATTTGGTTTATGACCCAGGATACGGTCTACCCTGGGGAGTGTTTGGGGCATTTGAGTAGAATGTATATTCTATCTTTGTTGGATTGAATAACCTGTAAATGTCAGTTAGATCCAACTGATTGTGATGATGATTTCTAGTTCTTCTCAATCCTTGTTGACTTTCTATAGATTCTATTCTTGAAAGAGGAGTGTTGAAATCATCAACACTGTAGATCCGCCTCTTTCTCTTTTGTAGATTTGTCTATTTCACTTTCCAGTATTGTTGTTTTGGGCCATTTGTTTAGCTCTGTTTTTTGTTACATACTCAGGATGGTTATGACGTCTTGCTAACTTGACCTTTATCATTATATTAATAAAATGGTGTCTCTTTAATATTTTTCCTGTGCAGTTGGGATTTTTACTGTTCTTTATGTACTGAGTAATTTTGGATTCTATCCTGGACATTTTGAATATTACATGAAGCCCTGAATCTTGTTTAAATTCTTTAGAAAATATTGACTTTTGTTTTTTTTCATGGTACATTAAGCTGGTTTAGGTTTAGGACATGTTTTGAACCTACTTTTAGTGGGTTGTGGTAGTTCCAATATCAGTTCAGTTTTAAAGTCATTTCATTGTTATTTGCATCTGTCCAATGGAGAAGGCAATGGCAACCCACTCCAGTACTCTTGCCTGGCAAATCCCATGGATGGAGGATCCTGATGGGCTGCAGTCCATGGGGTCGCTAGGAGTCAGACGCGACTGAGCGACTTCACTTTCACTCTTCACTTTCATGCAATGGAGAAGGAAATGGCAACCCACTCCAGTGTTCTTGCCTGGAGAATCCCAGGGACAGGGGAGCCTAGTGGGCTGCCGTCTATGGGGTCACACAGAGTCGGACACGACTGAAGCGACTTAGCAGCAGCAGCAATAATGTGTGTACCACGTATTGGCTAGCTTGAGACTTGTGCAGTGATCTGTTAATTCAGTTCTGAAAGTTTTGGTCATGCTGAATAGGATCAAATCTACATGTGCATAGTTGGAGTTGAGCTCAGGTGTTTATAAAAGAACTTTATGAGATCAGTTTCCTGAACTCTTTGCTTTCCATTATTTCCCCAGAATTTTCCCATCGGTTGACACTTGTCTTTCCTCCATCCAGAGTGCTGAGTCTGTAGTTACCTCCATTGCCATGTACTGTCACAGCTGGTCCTGCATTGGGGCCCGCTTTTAAGAGGAAGGAGAGAAACAAACACAGATTGGTCCTGCCCTGCTGTAAAGCCAGTTGCATCAAATGAAGAAGACAGTTACTCTCCCTCAGAGTTTTGGCTCCTACAAAGTCCCATTGCTGCTGGGTGTGGCTGTCATGACTGGATAGTGGGCTGAGGTGAAGAGTGGAGGATAGGGGCAAATGGAATGTTTTTTCACTCTCTCTATTTAGAGTATCCTTTTCAGATCCTTGGGCCAAACTAGCGGGCTTCTCCTGGAACTCTTTCTGGCTGTTCCGGATACCCACTGCCAGTGTATTGACTTCAGGCCAGGGTATCCCAGAAGGAAAAGAAATGGCAAACGCACCATTGGGTTGGTGGTATTTCGAATCTTGGTCTCCTCCACTCTGCCTGAAACTGTTTACCTTTCAGAGTTCTCGGAGAACTGCTCCTTGCTTTCCTGTTCAGTTGCATTCAGTGAGAGGCATGGTGGTGGCTATATACTTCCTTTTTACCCTGGTCTGGAATTTTTACTGTGTTCTTTAAACAATTTCCCATCAAGATGCTATTGTGCAGTCAGTGTGATATCAAAGACTATGATGATTGAGACATGTCAGTATACAAAAGCATTAACATCTTTACTTAATAAATAACATAGCATTGGAAAAGGGCTTCCCTGATAGCTCAGTTGGTAAAGAATCCGCCTGCAATGCAGGAGACCCCAGTTCAATTTCTGGGTCAGGAAGATCCCCTGGAGAAGGGATAGGCTACCCACTCCAGTAATCTTGGGCTTCCCTGGTGGCTCACCTGGTAAAGAATCCGCCTGCAATGCAGGAGACCTGGGTTCCATCCCTGGGTTGGGAAGATCCTCTGGAGAAGGGAAAGGCTACCCACTCCAAAAGAGTCGGACACGACTGAGTGCATTGGAAAATCAATGTGGCAGTTGTTTGCATTTCTTATAGACTACTCCAAATTATTAATATTAATTTACTTAAAGTAAATTTTTATAAGACTGTAGAGTAAAACTCTAACATTTCTGCTGAATGGAGCTGTATAAACAGTACCTTAATTATGTTTCATATGCTTCTCAGTATTCTACCTACCAGTCAGTATGATTCAATAGGAAATAAGAAAACCTTGTATCTACAAAACCCTATGAAAGGTGATGAGCTTTGAGTTGGTTGCATATTCAGATGTTTTGCTTTCAAACCAAATATGCAAAAAGAAGCAATGATCTATATGACTTTTACTAGGGAAAGTAACCTGTTGAACTGTTTCTTTCACCATGTTCAACGGAGTACTTAGGAAGAAAGAGATTAATTCATTTTTAATGCTAGGAAAATACAGTCATTAAAAAGCAGATAGTATAAAATGCCAGAAATGCTTTTAACATTACAAGAAGTGCACTTCTTTCTTAAATAGCTTGCTACTTTTGGAGATCTGGATATGCTGAGGTATTAAATATTAAAATAGAGGTTGCTTTTTAAAATGCAGTGTTTCTTATCAGGGAAAAAAAAACAGTTTGAACAAGCATTTCTGTTGTATAATTCATGATGTTGCTAATAAGATCGTCTAGAAGAATTATTTTGTTATACTTTTGAGAATGACTGGATTCCTTTTTACAAGGGAACATTCCCTTGTTCATGTCCTCTTAAATATATATGAGTACTGTTGAACTGTATGGGATAGTCACCTGGCAGATTTTGTCAGATTAATGGGTTTCTCCATGTTTTATTGTGAAATCCAACTGAACAGGAAGATTGATGTGAATTTTGCCACCTTGAACATTATCATAAATCAACTATCTGTTCTAAATCATTGATGTCATAGGAAAATAAATGTTGAAAGGATGTCCCTCAGAACACTTAAACTCCATGGATTTTTGGGATAGAAATGAACATGATTTGTTTTTCCTTTGCTATGTATGAACAACTAAACAATACAGATATAGGTGTTGGTCTTAAAAGGAATGCTCCTGTCTTTGGTTTCTCCTCATGTGCATTCATTCACCCATTGGTAAGTGTTAGTCACTCAGTTATGTGTGACTGAGACCCCAAAGAGTGTAACTCACCAGGCTCCTCTGTCCATGGAATACTCCAGACAAGAATACTGGAGTTGGTAGCCAATCCCTTCCCAAGGGGGTCTTCTAAACCCAGGGACTGAACCCAGGTCTCCTGCAGGTGGATTCTTTACTTTCTGAGCCACCAGGGAAGCCCATTCATTGGGATGTTAATACCTAAGGTAACAACAAGCAATGGACAGTTGAGCAAGTTCTTTAAAGTAATTATCCAGCCCTTTAGCGTTTTGTGTGCTCCATCAGTTCAGAAGGAAACCCAGTTCATATAAAAGCCATCCGTAGGTTTTAGCTACAATATACTTGAGTTATTGTGGTGGATAAAGTCTTTGATACTCAAGTGTTGATTCCTGAAGTGCTCTTTCAAGCTATCTTCACCTCTACACTGTATAACTTTATCATGTTGAAAATAGAAATAATTTGTCGAGATAGGTTGATTAATGCCTGCCGTTATCATATTGTGTCCTTCAAACTAGTTTTCCAATATTAAACAAGTTTTGTACATAAAAAGGGCTTCCCTGGTGATTCAGATGGTAAAGAATCTGCCTACAATGCAGGAGACCCTATTAATACAGGAAAAAAATTTAACCTACAGATTTTCACATTAACATAATTTACAATCCACTTGGGTTTCTAAATGAACTGAAATCAATGTTCTTTACTGCAGTGTATCTGTAAGAACCATATCTAGATATGTCTAGATATTCTGAGCAAAATTTTGATGAATAACATCTCACTTTTTCTCCCAACTAGCTATATTTTTGTGGAATCTGTGACCCATCCCCAATGGTTTCATATTTAACATTACTTGCATTAAAAAAAAAAACTTTTTATTTTAGAAAAACAAAAATGATATTTTAGAGCATCTCAGATTTAAAAATATTAGTTTAATCTTTGAGAAGAAACCCCAAAGTTTTTGTATGCTCACAGAATTAGACAGTTTTGATTAATTTAATGTTCTAATTATTTTAATTCTTAAAGAATATTAACTAGTTTTTCCTTAAACAGGAAAAGTAAAGATCTCTATCTCCTTGGTGAGTCGTTAGTGCCATATTCACTGTCTCCTTGGTGAGTGGTTAGTGCCGTATTCACAAACTAGACCATAACTCTGAAATTTTTATCTTACACTCTGGTTTTGGCTGATAATGACATATGTTTATGAGGTTTTTCATGTTTCCAAGGAAAGCAAAAGAGCATGGTTAGGTTAGTAAGTTTCTAAAGCTTATTAGAGAAACATCAAAACCCAGTTAACTCAACTATCATAAGCAAACTATGCACAAGGAAATTATTTACTTTTAAAAAAAAGGGTATAATCAGAGGAACATTTGGAAATGAGCATATAATTTATAGGAGTGAGAGCCTGTACCCTTTTCAGGGCAATTCTCATGTATTAAGCTGGGAACAGAAGTACACATAAAATCTGACTTATTTTTTCTGTAGAATTCTTTTTCTTCAAGGGTGCTGAGATTTTGAGAGTTCCTTTAATTACTTCATTCTTAACTATTTGTTTCTTATGCAGAGAGTAAGTACAGTCTGAACAGCAGGTGTTCTTTTTAATATGAGAAAAAATGTATGAAGGCTTTTAATCTTAACATGCTACTGTATATGAGCAGCTTGTTTAGAATTATTAATATATAAGATGTGTAAAGGCACTTTGATAGTCTATATGTGTGTTCTTTTCTTATTATAGGTTTCAAAATGGAGACTTTCAGAAGAATTAGAGCTCATGTATTTAATATTTGGGGGGACATTTATTACATGCTGGCCATTGGAAATGATTAGGCCTGGCCCAGAGACTATTTCACTTCTTAGAGAAAGTTTAGCTTAGCAGTTATAGACCCAAACTTTAAATATGTTTGATGAATAGACTGATCTTAAATCTGTGATTTTTGGCATTGTTCTGGTCTCCAGTAATAAAAGTCAGTAAAACATGACCCAGGCTATGAAGGCATTTATTCTTTAGTTCTTCTTTTTAGTTGTAATATGGAGTTTGACATGCAAAGTGTGCTGGAAAAAGAAAGCGTTATTTACTCAGTCATGTCTGATTCTTTGCCACCCTGTGGAATGTAGCTCCTCTGTCCATGAAATTCTCCAGGCAAGAATACTTCCAGGAGAAGGGAGTGGGTTGTCATTCCCTTGTCCAGGGTACCTTCCCAACCCAGGGATCGAACCTGGTCTCCTACATTGCAGGCAAATTCTTTACCATCTGAGCCACTGGGGAAGAATAAAATATTCTCAAGAGAACATTTTTAATAGATGATGCCCTAAGATACCCATTTACAAATCAGTCTGAGATAGAATAGGGTGAATCATTCTGTCAGGATTACACTGACATGAATATAGTTACTGAACAAATCTTAAAACAATTATGATTGAATAAATCCTTTAGGCGAGACCCAGTTATTCAAAATAATTCTCTCCCTCCTTCGAAGTGTTTATCTGAATCTTCTGGATCTATAAGACATTAAGGAGAGTTTCAGAGTGGGATCACCTATTATTGGTATCGAGGGACATGGTGGTAGGGGGGTGTGATAGAAATGTAAGGAAGATGCTGCTAGAAAAATATAGGAAAGTATGTTGCATCAGTATAGCATGTCCAGTCAGAACATGGAATGTCTCCACGAAGTGTACTTGAGATATGGAAGCAAACTTCATGAAACCTATCGAAATTGAATGCCTCGACCTGTTCTACTTTTGCTTTAAAAGACAAATAACTTGGGAAATTCTTCCCAAGTCTCCTAAATCCTAGGTATGTTGGACCTTTGAAGACAGAGGGGGATATAAAAAAGTTCTATAGCTGGCTGTGTAGATAAAATGAGAAAGGGAAATTTTTCCTGCCAGGATTGGCGCTTAAGCTCTTTGAATGAGGGCACTGTAAAGAATTATTTGCCTAGAGGCTAGTTGACCCAGGTGACATCTAGACTTTGAAGGATAGACCTTGCAGCCTGAATAAAGCTACATTTTGTTTAAAAGGAGAACACCTGCTTGGAAAGAGAGTGGGATGGTATTATATGTCAAGAACTGTCATAAATTCAAAAGATGTGACTTTGGTAGCCAGTGTATAGTTCCAAAAAAGGATTCAAGCACCAGGATCCAAAAATTGTCTGCTCAGACTTGATTGATGAACTAAGTTTGACCATTGTGAGTAGGAAGAGGGCGGAGTTTTGAGCTTGGAAAGAAACACACAAACACAAAACTGGACTAAGTCATATCAGACAAGATAAACCTAATTCTTTACAGGGAAAGCATAACAGTGGAATTGTGTGTGGCCACAAAAGACAAGTAGGATCTGAGAAGTTAAAAATCCGTAGGCAAAGGACTTTCTAACAGTTTAAGAAGTTCAAAGTGGGACATAGAATCTCATGAGTCAGTGAGTTCCTTGTTGCTGGAATTTAAACCATTGCTTCACTAGGAGACTGAAGAGAGATGATTAGTGCTAAAAAGTAGAGGATTTAATGTAATACATATTTATTAATCATCTGCTTTGTGCTCTGAGCTACATACCTTTAGGATCCTTCGCTTTCAGCAATTCTGTGGTTTGGGAATCCTTATAAAAGAGGGTTCGGGTGGAAGACTGAAAATTGAGTGTTCAATTATCATATTGTGTTAAATTCTGGATGAAAACAATGATTTATTTCCCACAGAGAGTGAGAGAAGCAGCCTGAGCCAAATTTCTTTGGTTTAATTCATTCTGGAAATAGAAATAAATGAGATGTGTATATAAAGGTGGAGGGGGGATCTGTGAAGTCATTACTAGGAAATGAAATTTGCAACAAAAGCAAGATAAGAGTTACATTTTAGAAATATTGATAAGTGAATGTCAAATCATACATTTCTTATGAGACAGTTTGGTTACTTTGGCAACATAGACATTTTTCCTCATTTCTGATAAGCAGTATTTCTTTCATTTCCACCTGTGGCCTTTGTCACTTTGTCTCTAAGGGACATTAATGCTTAGATGAAAACTAATTAACATTTTAAATTATAATATATGCAGTAGATTTAGAGGACATTTGTTTCTTCAGTGTTACTCTTAATGCAACATGAAAAGACAATACAGTGATTTCTTTATATATACTTTCAGGGTATAGTTTTGCAATATTTAATTAAATGTAATGATCCTTTTTATCTTGATGTCTGTTCTTAGTGGTCGCTGCTGCAGCTGCTGCTGCTGCTAAGTCGCTTCAGTTGTGTCCGACTCTGTGCGACCCCATAGACGGCAGCCCACCAGGCTCCCCCGTCCCTGGAATTCTCCAGGCAAGAATACTGGAGTGGGTTGCCATTTCCTTCTCCAATGCATGAAAGTGAAAAGTGAAAGTGAAGTCGCTCAGTCATGTCTGACTCTTAGCGACCCCATGGACTGCAGCCTACAAGGCTCCTCAGTCCATGGGATTTTCCAGGCAAGAGTACTGGCGTGGGGTGCCATTGCCTTCTCCGTCTTAGTGGTTAATGTTACTTAAATGTAAGCTAGATACTATAAACTAGGGTTTTGCAACACAATTATTACCTTTTGCTGTCAAGCTATTGATATATTATACTGAAAAGTTTGAAAAATAGGTATAGGGCAAGAACATGTGATTTAAAAAAATAACAGCTTTATTGGATATCATTTACATACAATAAATTCAACCATTTCAAAGTATATGATTCTATGATTCTAAGTCTATGCCCCAACCAGTAATGCTGAAGAAGCTGAAGTTGAACGGTTCTATGAAGACCTACAAGACCTTTTAGAATTAACACCCAAAAAAGATGTCCTTTTCATTATAGGGGACTAGAATGCAAAAGTAGGAAGTCAAGAAACATCTGGAGTAACAGGCAAATTTGGCTTTGGAATACGGAATGAAGCAGGGCAACGACTAATAGAGTTTTGCCAAGAAAGTGCACTGGTCATAACAAACACCCTCTTCCAACAACACAAGAGAAGACTCTATACATGGATATCACCAGATGGTCAACACCGAAATCAGATTGATTATATTCTTTGCAGCCAAAGATGGAGAAGCTCTATACAGTCAGCAAAAAGAAGACCAGGAGCTGACTGTGGCTTAGACCATGAACTCCTTATTGCCAAATTCAGACATAAATTGAAGAAAGTAGGGAAAACCACTAGACCATTCAGGTATGACCTAAATCAAATCCCTTATTATTATACAGTGGAAGTGAGAAATAGATTTAAGGGCCTAGATCTGGAATGAGGTTCGTGACATTGTACAGGAGACAGGGATGAAGACCATTCTCATAGAAAAGAAATGCAAAAAAGCAAAATGGCTGTCTGGGGAGGCCTTACAAATAGCTGTGAAAAGAAGAGAAGTGAAAAGCAAAGGAGAAAAGGAAAGATATACCCATCTGAATGCAGAGTTCCAAAGAATAGCAAGAAGAGATAAGAAAGCCTTCTTCAGCGATCAATGCAAAGAAATAGAGGAAAACAACAGAATGGGAAAGACTAGGAATCTCTTCAAGAAAATCAGAGATACCAAAGGAACATTTCATGCAAAGATGAGCTCGATAAAGGACAGAAATGGTATGGACCTAACAGAAGCAGAAGGTATTAAGAAGAGATGGCAAGAATACACAGAAGAACTGTACAAAAAAGATCTTCACAACCCAGATAATCATGATGGTGTGATCACTGACTGAGAGCCAGACATCCTGGAATGTGAAGTCAAGTGGGCCTTAGAAAGCATCACTATGAACAAAGCTAGTGGAGATGATGGAATTCCAGTTGAGCTATTCCAAATCCTGAAAGATGACTCTGTGAAAGTGCTGCACTCAATATGACAGCAAATTTGGAAAACTCAGCAGTGGCCACAAGACTGGAAAAGGTCAGTTTTCATTCCAATCCCAAAGAAAGGCAATGCCAAAGAATGCTCAAACTACCGCACAATTGCACTCATCTCACACGCGTAAAGTAATGCTCAAAATTCTCCAAGCCAGGCTTCAGCAGTATGTGAACCGTCAACTTCCTGATGTTCAAGCTGGTTTTAGAAAAGGCAGAGGAACCAGAGATCAAATTGCCAACATCTGCTGGATCATGGAAAAAGCAAGAGAGTTCCAGAAACACATCTATTTCTGCTTTATTGACTATGCCAAAGCCTTTGACTGTGTGGATCACAATAAACTGTGGAAAATTCTGAAAGAGATGGGAATACCAGACCACCTGACCTGCCTCCTGAGAAATCTGTATGCAGGTCAGGAAGCAACAGTTAGAACTGGACATGGAACAACAGACTGGTTCCAAATAGGAAAAGCAGTACATCAAGGCTGTATATTGTCACCCTGTTTATTTAACTTATATGCAGAGTACATCATGAGAAACGCTGGACTGGAAGAAACACAAACTGGAATCAAGATTGCCGGGAGAAATATCAGTAACCTCAGATATGCAGATGACACGACCCTTATGACAGAAAGTGAAGAGGAACTCAAAAGCCTCTTGATGAAAGTGAAAGTGGAGAGTGAAAAAGTTGGCTTAAAGCTCAACAATCAGAAAACGAAGATCATGGCATCCGGTCCCAGCACTTCATGGGAAATAGATGGGGAAACAGTGTCAGACTTTATTTTGGGGGGGCTCCAAAATCACTACAGATGGTGACTGCAGCTATGAAATTAAAAGATGCTTACTCCTTGGAAGGAAAGTTATGACCAACCTAGATAGCATATTCAAAAGCAGAGACATTACTTTGCCATCAAAGTTTCGTGTAGTCAAGGCTATGGTTTTTCCTGTGGTCATGTATGGATGTGAGAGTTGGACTGTGAAGAAAGCTGAGTGCTGAAGAATTGATGCTTTTTTTTTTTTTCTAATTTTATTTTATTTTTAAACTTTACATAATTGTATTAGTTTTGCCAAATATCAAAATGAATCCACCACAGGTATTGATGCTTTTGAACTGTGGTGTTGGAAAAGACTTGAGAGTCCCTTGGACTGCAAGGAGATCCAACCAGTCCATTCTGAAGGAGATCAGCCCTGGGATTTCTTTGGTAGGAATGATGCTAAAGCTGAAACTCTAGTACTTTGGCCACCTCATGCGAATAGTTGACTCATTGGAAAAGACTCTGATGCTGGAAGGGATTGGGGGCAGGAGGAGAAGGGGACGACAGAGGATGAGATGGCTGGATGGCATCACTGACTCGATGGACATGAGTCTGAGTGAACTCTGGGAGTTGGTGATGGACAGGGAGGCGTGGCGTGCTGCAATTCATGGGGTCGCAAAGAGTTGGACAAGACTGAGCGACTGATCTGATCTGATCTGATGATTCTAAGATTTTTTTATTATATTCACAAAGTTGTCCATTGATCACCACGTGATCAACAAATGTTCACGTACTTCTAGAACATTTTCACTATCATCAAATAAAACCCACTCCTGGGCATGTATTGAGAGAAAACTATAATTCAAAAAGATACATGTACACCAGTGTTCACTGCAGCTCTAGTCACAATAGCCAGGACATGAGAGCAACCTAGAGGAACGGATAAGGAAGATGTGGCACATATATACAATGGGATATTACTCAGCCATAGAAACAAATGAAATAATGCCATATGCAGCAACATGGATTGACCTTAGATTTTATCATATTGAGTGAAGTAATTCAGACAAAATAAATATGATATGATAGCACTTACATGTGGAATCTAAAAGAAGAGTACAAATGAACTTATCTACAAAACAGAAATAGAGTTGCAGATGTAGAAAACAAATTTATGGTTACCAGGGAGTAAGCTGGGGGGGCGGGATAAATTACAAGATTGAGGTTAATGTATACACACTGCTTTATATAAAATAACTAATAAGGATCTACTGGGAACTATACTCTGTAGTGACCTATATGGGAAAAGTGTCTAAAAAAAGATTATATATCTATATATGTATAAGTGATTCATTCTACAGTACACATGAAACTAACATTGTAAATCAACTATAATCCAATAAAAATTAAAAAAAGAAGAAACCCCATACCCAATGGCAATTATGCCCATTGCCCTCTCCCTCAACACCTTCCAGCCACTAATATGTTTTCTTTTTCTGTGATCTAAATTCCCTTCATCTAAATGCTGTTTTTCTTTTATTTGGTGTAATATGTTCGAGGTTCATGCACACTGTTGCACATATATGAATTTTATTCCTTTTATTGCTGAATAATATTCCAGTGCATGGCTACTTAATTTCCTTCTCTGTTCATCTGTTGATAGACATTGGGTTGTCTCCACTCTTTGCCTATTATGAATAAAGCTGGCATAAACACTCCTTTATAAGTTGTCAGACATGACTGAGCGACTGAACTGAACTGAACTGAACTGAATACATTTAAGAATGACATTGCTGGGTCATATGGGAACTCTCTGTTTAACATTTGAGAAACTGCCAAACTCTTTACCAAAGTCACTGTGCCATTTTGTTTCCATCAGCAATGTATAAGTGTTCCACTTTTCCACATCTTTGCCAATACTGGTTATAATTTGTCCTTTTGAAGATAGTCATCCTAGTGGTTACAAAGTGAAAGTGTTAGTTGCTCAGTTGTGTCCAACTCTTTGCAACCTCATGGACTGTAGCCCACCAGACTCCTATATCCGTGGGATTTCCCAGGCAAGAATACTGAAATGGGTTGCCATTCCCTTCTCCAGGGGATCTTCCCATGCAGGAATTGAACTCATGTCTCTTGCATTGCAGGCAGATTCTTTACCATCTGAGGCACCAGGGAAGCCACGAGGAATGTGGTTATAAAGTAGTACTGAATTACGGTTTTGACTTTTCATTTCTCTGGTGGTTAATGTTGTTGAATATCTTTTCATGTGCTTACTCACCTTTTGTATGTCTTTTTTGGAGAAATATATATTCCTATCCTTTTAACATTTTTCAATTAGGGGATTTTCTTTTTCATTTTTGAGGTGTGAGAATTATTTATATACTTTAAATGCAAGCCCCGTAGAGAGAAATATGGTTTGCAGTATTTTTTTTCCCTTTCTGTCGGTTGTTTGTTTGCTTTCTGGGTGATGTTCTTTTGTGTACAAAATTTTAAAATTTTGATGGGGTCTTGGATTGATTTTTCTTTCGTCACTTGTGCTTTTGGAGTTATATTTAAGAAATTATTGCCTCATCTAGAATCATGAATATCTACTCTTATTTTCTTCAAAGATTTTTGTATTTTCAGTTCTTAAATTTAGGTCTCAACTCTTATAGCTATATGATTTAAGATAAATTTTATATATTGTGTGAGGCAAGAGGCCAGCTTCATTCTTCTATATCTGGATATCCAGTTTTGCTAGCACAATTTGTTGAAAAACTGCCTTTTCCCTATTGGATGGCCTTGGCACCCTTGTCAAAAATCAATTTGCCATAAATACAAGGATTTTTTTATGGATTCTCAATTCAGTTCCATTCTTCTCTATTCTTGTGCTTAGGCCGATACCAAGTTATCTTGATTACTTGATTACTGTAGTTTTGTAATAAGACTTGAAATTGCAAAATGTGAATCCTCCAGGTGTCCTTCTTTTTCAAGGTCATTTCAGTTATTTAGATTCCCTTACATTTCTCTATGGAGAAGGCAGTGGCACCCCACTCCAGTACTCTTGCCTGGAAAATCCCATGAATGGAGGAGCCTGGTGGGCTTGTGGTCCATGGGGTCGCTAGGAGTTGGACATGACTGAGTGACTTCACTTTCACTTTTCACTTTCATGCATTGGAGAAGGAAATGGCAACCCACTCCAGTGTTCTTGCCTGGAGAATCCTAGGGAGGGGGAGCCTGGTGGGCTAT
This sequence comes from Bos mutus, assembly GCF_027580195.1. Classification (NCBI taxonomy): domain Eukaryota; kingdom Metazoa; phylum Chordata; class Mammalia; order Artiodactyla; family Bovidae; genus Bos; species Bos mutus. The sequence goes on from NC_091628.1 coordinate 67,933,348, forward strand.
CGTCTATGGGGTTGCACAGAGTCAGACACGACTGAAGTGACTTAGCAGCAGCAGCACATTTCTCTATGAATTTTAGAATCAGCTTGCCCATTCTAAGTGCAGCTCGGATTTTGATACCTCTTGGATTGAATCCATAGATTAATATGGGGAGCATTGCCATCTTAATATTCCTTTAATTTCTTTCAATAGTGTTTTGTAATTTTCAATGTAAATGTGTTAAACTTTTGTTACATTTAACCCTAAGTATTTTATTCATTTCAAGATTTTTTTGTAAAAGGAACTCTTTTATTTCCTTTTCAAATTGTTCATTCAGTTCAGTTCACTTCAGCCACTCAGTCGTGTCCGACTCTTTGCCATCCCATGAACTGCAGCACGCCAGGCCTCTTGTCCATCACCAACTCCCGGAGTTTACCCATACTCATGTCCATTGAGTCCGTGATGCCATCTAACCATCTCATCCTCTGTCGTCCCCTTCTCCTCCTGCATTCAATCTTTCCTAGCATCAGGGTCTTTTCAAATGAGTCAGCTCTTCACATCAAGTGGCCAAAGTTTTGGAGTTTCAGCTTCAACATCAGTCCTTCCAATGAACACCCAGGACTGATCTCCTTTAGGATGGGCTGGTTGGATCTCCTTGCAGTCCAAGGAACTCACAAGAGTCTTCTCCAGCACCAAGTTCAAAAGCATCAATTCTTCAATGCTCTGCTTTCTTTATAGTCCAACTCTCACATCCATAAATGACTACTGGAAAAACCATAGCCTTGACTAGACAGACCTTTGTTTAGAAATATCAGTGTTTTTTGTGTGTCTACAACCTTCCTCATTTTTTAGTGCTCTTTTTTAATGGATTACTTAGGATTTTCAATATATAAGATCCTACATCTGCAAATTGAGTTATCTTTATTTCTTCCTTTCCATCTAAATGCCTTGTATTCCTTTCCCTTGTTTGATTGCCCCATGAGAGCGTGGTTTTAAAATATTTAATTCACAAATGTAAGATGCTAAATAATTGGTCATATTCTCCTACATTCTACTACAATTAATTTGAAAAATCCATTCATGGAAGATCCTAGCAGATAACACAGTGCAATGTATATGAATCGAATCAAATGTAATCTATATTTTTAAGACATGAATTTAATAAATATTTAAAAATTGACTTATATATTAGTTTCCCTGATTCATAAGCCTAAATTAATGGCTGGGAAATCACTTTCTTATGAATATAAAACAAAATTGTCATACAAACCCAATCCAAAACAAAATAAAAAACAAAATGATATTAGATTAGAAGGAAAAGAGACTTATTGCATTCGACTGTTAGTTTTGGAGGGGTCCAGGAATTATTTGAGAACCTTGCTGGTGTTTCTAAAATCATACTTTCCCAGCTGTGGTTTTGAAATACAGGTCTTTCTTGACTTAACGTGGGGTTATGTCCCATAGTAAAGCCATAGTAATAAATAAACTCACAATAAATTGAGAACATCTTAAGTCAAAAATGCATTTAACACATCTAACCTTCCAAATGTCATAGCTTACCCTAGCCCATCTTAAATATCTCAGAACTCTTCTATTGGCCTAAAGTTGGGCAAAGCCTATTTATGATAAAGTGTTGACTATCTCATGTAATTAACTGAATACTGTCACCCGACAGGAAAACAAAGTGGTTATCCAGAGGGAGTGGTTATAAGCCTGTTGGTTATTTATCTCCGTAATGGCATGGCTGACGGGTAGCCATGGATACTTAGCTGAGTTACTAAAAATAAATATAATCTACACTTACCGGGAGTTCGATCCTTGTCAGTTTGCACAATTCCAGCTCTATTCCTTGTTTATGGCCATTGGCCATTGTAATTGGTGTTGTATATCTTGACCATCATCCCCACCTAACCTGGAAGTGCTGTTATGAGGGATGAAGGAGGTGATTATGCAAGACACTTAGCATAGGCCTGCTAGTTCAGTTCAATTCAGTCGCTCAGTCGTGTCCGACTCTTTGTGACCCCATGAATCTCAGCACGCCAGGCCTCCTTGTCCATCACCAACTCCTGGAGTTCACTCAAACTCATGTCCATGGAGTCAGTGATGCCATCCAGCCATCTCATCCTCTGTCATCCCCTTCTCCTGCCCCCAATCCCTCCCAGCATCAGAGTCTTTTCCAATGACTCAACTCTTCGCATGAGGTGGCCAAGGTATTGGAGTTTCAGCTTTAGCATCAGTCCTTCCAATGAACATCCAGGACTGCTCTCCTTTAGAATGGACTGGTTGGATCTCTCTGTAGTCCAAGGGACTCTCAAGAGTCTTCTCCAACACCACAGTTCAAAAGCATCCATTCTTTAGCACTCAGCTTTCTTCACAGTCCAATTCTCACATCCATACATGACCACTAGAAAAACCATAGCCTTGACTAGACAGAACTTGGTTGGCAAAGTAATGTCTCTGCTTTTCAATATGCTATCTAGGTTGGTCATAACTTTTCTTCCAAGGAGTAAGCGTCTTTTAATTTCATGGCTGCAGCCACCATCTGTAGTGATTTTGGAGCCCAAAAAAATAAAGTCTGACACTGTTTCCACTGTTTCCCCATCTATTTCCCATGAAATGATGGGACCGGATGCCATGATCTTAGTTTTCTGAATGTTGAGCTTTAAGCCAACTTTTTCACTCTCCACTTTCACTTTCATCAAGAGGCTTTTGAGTTCCTCTTCACTTTCTGCCATAAGGGTGGTGTCATCTGCATATCTGAGGTTATTGATATTTCTCCCAGCAATCTAGATTCCAGCTTGTGTTTCTTCCAGTCCAGCATTTCTCATGATGTACTCTGCATAGAAGTTAAAAAAGCAGGGTGACAATATACAGCCTTGACATACTCCTTTTCCTATTTGGTAATATTGTGTTATTACAAAGTTATTAATATTCTTGTGTTATCCTCCCAAGGCACACATTTAAGAAGCCCTTAATTAGTTTAAAGGGGAAGGCAGTAGAGAGGATAAAAGAGAGAAGAGATGATTAAGAATTGAAGGTGTCAGTGCGGCGCACCCCGATTTAAGTGTGGAAGAGTTTGTGAGACTAGAGAAGAGTAGAGACAGGAAACATGGGGTTACTACCAGTTTTGCAGGGCAGAGGGGTATAGAGGAGATGGGAAGTTCAGAAGTTCTTGGTTTAAGACTGTTTACACTGATCATTTACCTTCCCTGTTCAAACCTTTTTTGTTTCTTTGCTTTTATCACATCATTTGTATTTAAACACAATGGTGTTATCCAAAGAAAAGTAGGAGAGGCATTTAAAAATCAGATGCATTTCTTTCTCTATTTTCTAGAAACAAGTAAGATGTGAAATCAATATGTACCAGGGAAAACAACAGTTGTCATTTAAGAAGCTTATCAGAATCAAATTTTAATTTAAATCAAATTTAAATATTGAACCTGTTTCATTTATTGAAGATTTAGAGACAAAGATCTACAATCTGTCTTTTCCATTTTATCTTATTGAGAAGGATTTTTCAAAGTAAGAAGTATAAATACATATTGCTTTTTCTATATCCATGTTTTGAAGTTGATCTAGTAGTATTCTCTCTTAACAAGGTTTAACTAATGCTAATTCAAGGTTTTAAGTGCTGCATTTTATATTAAACACTTATAGAGAAAGACAACCTCTTATAGTGGGAGAGTGGAGACAGACTGTCTGGTTCTGCCACTTATGACCTCTGTGACCTCAGGCAACTTACTGAAACTCTCTGTGCCTCAGCTTCTTCATCTGTAAAACTTGCTGGCCATTTAGAACCTACTCTCTGTCCTTATGAAGACTGAATAAGGTAACAGTTTAAAACACTTAAAAGTGGCACTGAGGACTTATTATATAAGCAGTTTGTGTGAAATATGATAAATAAAAGATGGGATTTATTAGGAAGAAAAAGTTAGAATTATCTTTTTTATTTTTCCTTTTTGATTTGAACATTGCTCAGCAATTTGCAAATGATTAACACCAACCCAAACTGAATTTCCGTACAATGTGCTTTTGGTGTGTTAATCCAAGAAAGGCTCTAAAGGCTCAGGAAAGGTTGACACTGATGCCATCATGCTGTTTGAACATGACTCTCTGTGGTAGATTTTGTCTGTGTCTCTTTTATGAGTAAAAGATTAAAACAACAAAAATCTAGGTTTTTCTCATGTTGGATGAAAGGGTAATATTTCACTTTTCACATTGGATCAGATAGTAGCCTAGAGCATCTACATTCGTATTGTGCTCTGATTGCTCCCGTGCCAGCTAAAGTTACACCGTTTTCTTTATCATTATGTGATGAGACTTGTCACCCCGCTTTATGAACAGCAAATTCTTAGCTCAGGGAACAGCCAGGGGCAGGTCATAAAATAAAGGATTATGGAGCAAAGATATTAGTGAAATAGAAGCATCAGCACTTCTTACTGTATTTAACTCAAAGACGATGAGGTCTGCCTGGGGAGCTAATACTACTTAACTGCTTTTGGGCAAAAAGCCAGAAGGAAATTGTATTTCAAAGAGAGAAGGTCTGGCATTCCATATGCTGTGTAATCCTGGTCAGTTAACAGAGATGTATGGCCATTTAACACAGAAAATAAAAGACTAAAATGAAACTTTTATGTTAAGGAACATAATGTTGACACAGTTAGAGGCTGAAGGGCAATTGATAACATATCAGGTCCTTAAATTTTTCAAGTGAAAATTGGTGGGTCACAGAGCCAGCATCTCTGCAGAACAAGTCTCATATGAACTTAATTTGAGCTTGGCATTCCCTGAGCCAGAGAGCCAGTAATGATGATCATGACAAATGAGTGAACCAAAGGTCATTGCAGAAATCTCTTTAGTGTCCCAGAGAGACCGGGCGGTCCATAGGGAATGCTGGATCTAGTTCAAGTCCAAGTCTGTCCTGAATAAAGTGAATTGAAAGTTGATGGTCAGGCTAAACAATGTTCTTAGATATGTTGGGACAGACTGAGCTAGAAAGAAGGGTATCACCTTTTCTATATCACTGTTGCTTCCTTGGGTTGGTGAGAAGCTGAGGCCAGTTGCCCTAGTTGGCTGTGGCTTTAGGAGAGCTCTACACCTCCTAAACCATGAGTCCTATCTGCTGGCTGCCACGGTTTTCTACATTTGACGGTTCGTCCTTGTTCTGTTCAGCCTGTGCTGTTGCTGATCAGATGATGCCCAGCTCTGGTCTTGGTGTGACTTGCTCAGCTTCTGCTTCTTTTCTTCTAGTCACTCTGGCTGCTTTGTCATCCTCTAGAGTTCTCAGGGTGCCCCCTCTTAAGTAATATAATGTGGCTATCCTTTGAATTGAGGCTGAACCACTTTTGGTTTCTTGGATATACCTACAAACACTTGAGGATGCATTTTTAAGTGTTTTATTTTCTCTTTTACTTGTAGAAATGTACATGCCACATTCTTCATGGCCTTGATCTGTTCATTGCTTTGAATTCCATCGTCAGTAAGAGACTATACCTCAAAAACTTGATCACAGCCTTTTTTTTTCTCCCTCAAAATGTGTTTTTTTTTTTTTTTTTAATTTTAAGCTGGGTTATTTCTCAGCATTCTAAAAACAGTATTAGAATTTAGGGCAGATAATTTAAATGCCTGGGCTTCCCTGGTGACCCAGCAGTAAAGAATCTGCTTGCAATGCAGGAGTGCAGGAAACGTGGGTTCTATCCCTGGGTCAGGAAGATTCCCTGAAGGAGGGCATGGCTACCCACTCCAGTATTCTTACCGGGAGAGTCCCAGGTACAGAGGAGTCCAATGGGCTACAGTCCATGGGTTTGCAAAGAGTTTGAATGACTGAAGTGACTTAGCAAGCATGCACAATTTAAATATCTAAGTATAAAGACCTGTGTTTCATTTTTTAAAATTCATTCATCTATTTATTCATTCAGCATTTGTTTTATGGATCTTCAAATATATTAAATACAAGGAGACAAAAGTTAACATGATGCTGTCCATAATCCTTAAGTTTTTTATTCTTTCTCTCTTTCTCTCATTTCAATGACAGAGGCAGGTACAGTATCTAACAATGTCACTTACGAGCAAATTCAGCTGAGTATCCCAAGTGATTCTTCTAGATTCCTTAATGATGTGACCTACTGGTTTGAATATAAGAAATGTTGACTTACAGATCTGTTATTATTATTTTTAAAAAAATACTTTTATGTAAGGTAAAGTGTCACACAGTCCTGTCTGACTCTTTGAGACCCCATGGATTGTAGCTCGCCAGGCTCCTCTGCCCATGGAATTTTTCAGGCAAGAATACTGGGATGGGGTGCCATTTCCTCCTCTAGCGTATCTTCCTGATCCAGGGATCAAACTTGTGTCTCTTGCCTCTCCTGCATTGGCAGGCAGATTCTCTACCATCTGAGCGATCATTTAAATTGTATTAAATTTTTTTAATTAAAATTTTTTTGTATTAAATTTTTTTTTTTTTTTTTTTTTTTTACAGAATTGTTATTTCATCAGAGCTCCAAACTGAACTAAAAGTTCCTATTGTGGCAAAGTCATAGATTAGCCTTGGCTGCCATAGGATTTTCCATCTTCCGTATTTATATTCATTTAATGAGAAAGGACTGATGTCCTGGCTTCTGGACCTGTGCCAAGACAGGGTGAGTTAGGGTGCCTGTCCTCTTGGATCAAAGTCAGTCAAGTAGTATGCCACAGGATTTAACATTAAGCCATGGGCTGGGGATGGAGTGGGCTTCTCCTGGGGACAGCGAGGGGGAATGAGCCAGCACCTCAAGAACAATCTGGATACTTTCAGGAAATGGCCTTAGGAAGGTAGATACTGGGTAGATAACATGCAGATTTCTGACTTTTAGTAGCACAAGTGGCTCTAGGGCCTAGCTTTTTGGCTAGACCCCATGGACTGTCCATGAAATTCAAGGCTCAGAGTCCTTTGTGCTTTTCATTCTCTCCTCTTTTCTTGATGTTACATCCTCTTACATCTTGAAATTCTTTGGCAAGCCCATGAGACAGAAGATGCAAGCCATTCTGGGCTGGTATTTGGTATAATTAATACTAGAAAGGGCTTCCCTGGCAGCTTGGATGGTAAAGTGTCTGCCTACAATGCAGGAGACTCGGGTCCGATCCCTGGGTCGGGAAGGTCCCCTGGACAAGGAAATGGCAACCCACTCCAGTATTCATGCCTGGAAAATCCAATGGACAGAGGAGCCTGGTGGGCTACAGTCCATGGGGTTGCAAAGAGTCGGACATGACTGAGCAACTTCTCTTCTTCACTTCTCTCTTCTCTTCTTCTTCAATTCTAGAAAAGCTCTAGCAAACAGTCCAAGCTCTTGTTTAACTCAGCTAGAGGAATTTGGGCAATGAACACAAAACACAAAGGAGCGCTCACATACACACGCCCACAGGCTGAGGAGCAAAGAGAACAAAGAAGCAGTATATTTAGGGCAGAAGTACAATTTACACACTCAGAGGAGAAGAGTGCCAAAACACTTGACACTGAGGAGCACTCAGCAAGGTAGTCGATCCCCGACCCCCACTTTTATCTCATTTTCAGTCCTTTGAATGGGTGGAGGTCTTTTTTTTTTTTTTTTTGAGGTACAGTTTCTTTACAATATTGTACAACAGTCTTTCTGATTGGGGTGGAATATTCACCGAGGGGAGGGTTGAGGTGTGGCCTGGATTGCCCCCGGTCGCATCAGTTTCTGGTCCTGAGCCCTTGTTTGTCTTCCGAAGTCACTTTCCATAGGTTTTAAGAGCTGTTTTCCCTGACACTTTCCCTTACTAGTCGAACACCACATACGGAGGGTCCTACAGGGTTGTCATCAGCAACCTGTGCCTTTTTCTTGCACATGCTCCATGTTTTATGCTCAGAGTTTCTTGCTCACATGCTACCACATTTCTCTTTTAGATGCCATTCCTCTGTGTCACGGCCTCCTTAAATGCAAAGCAAGGAGTGGCCTTGCCTTCTGCCTAATGCCTATATGTGAGGAGGGTGGCCTAGGGCTCTCCTGCCCTGACTTTCCTGCCTCATAAGTAACGAGGCCATGAGGAACTGGCCAGAGAGGAGTTAGGGGACTCAGTGATTGATCCGATGGTGGGGGCTAGGATTCGAAAGAACCTGGACAAGAACAAGAATATAGAACAATATGTTTGGAGAAAGAGAGAGAGTAAAGCTTGTGGTCAGTGAATAAACTCAGAGCTTCATACCTTGGGATAAGGGAACATTTGAAGAAAGTCAAGGGCAGCCGGCCTCGCCAGGACTAGCAGGGAGAATATTTCAATTTGTGCTTCTGTGAAGTAGTGAGAAAACTCATTTCTACATGAAAAGCAACCAAACTATAAATAATAATTGCATATTACTTAATATTCCATGGGCATATATCTATTTTGCCTCCTCAGAGCTCATCCCCAATGTTAACTCATATGTTTTATTTGGAATAAAATGTAAATTAGCCAATGCATGCTGGAAATATTTTTTAAAGTTTTTAAACAGCTCTGTTTAAACATCATTTTTCCATAATGAGAGTCTTGTTCCTGCATGGTGAAAGGGTTTCATATAATCACTTTCGAAAGAGCATAGGAAGTGTTAAGTTTAAAAATAGAAAACAAGCAGTAAGAACATTAAATTTGCAATAGCATATTGGCTGGTGTCTCCTAATATGGTTGCCCAATCCCCTCCCACAGGAAAGCCTCCTACAAAATGTCACACCCAAGGAACTACTCCCTGCAGATGTGTTAGAAATGACACCTGAGAATGGCGATTACCTCACTGGAGACTGTGATGCGTTCTCCTATTAACGAGAACCTCCCGTTAGTTTTTGTACATTCTCAATGCTATTTGAGATGCCAGAGTCCTTTCTTAAATGAAGACTTCATTCTGCATATTTTTCAATTTTCTGCCTGTGTTCAGTGAATTATTAGAAATACAATGAAATCCACTCTACATTGCTTTCCATGGTGGGTATGTTGTTTAATTAGAGAGTATTGCTAAGCCTGAAAATGTAAAGATAATTGGAGTTGACTTTTCCAGTCATAGAGGGTAGTTTCTGAAATACATAAATCCAAACTTCTGGGCAGTAATTTGATGCAGACTCCTCTCAAGAGAAATAGCTCCCTAAGGAATAATCAACCCTAAGAACTATACACAACAGAAAATCTCTCATCTTAAATAAGGCAGAGAACCAGGAGTGGTGAGGGAAATTCCTTCCCTGAAGGAATCAGGGCTTGAGATCCCATAGGATTATTTACGAGACGGAAACTGTTTGCAAAATTTTTATGTGAAGTCTCCTCTGAATTTTTAAACTGTCAAAGTTGACATGAAAAATGAGTGGTTCTTTGCTTTTATTTTAAATTTTGCATGACCTTATCCATTTGGAAATGTGTGTGTTGGACTACAGCACTGATATAGTGCCTACCAAATACTAAACTGAAAGATGTAGCAGAAAAATTAAGAAGCAACACTTGCAGAGAAGAGTTTAAACATTTGCAGACACATTCATTGTAGATGGGGCAAAGTTGCCTAGCAGGTAGAAGATATTTTCATAATCAAAACATTGTTTGCCTTTGCTTCAGCATGGCCTCAGCATGGTAGCTCATTTATTGTTTCTAGTTATATATTCATGTATTTTATCTCTTTTAATATGCACCCATTTGACCAGGGGACAACTTAGTCTCAGAGACAGTTATCATTGCTGCGTGACAGGACTGGAACTCAAGTCCCTATAGCAGCTATGACAAAGAACCAGAGGACCCAAATCTCTGTTGTTAAACACAAGTTTATTTGTTGTTCACACAAAGGATGCTGAGGGTCTGAGTGCCTCTTTAGGGCAGGGGTTCTCTGTGAAGGTCCATCGAGTCAATATTTTAAACATTTGACCAAGGGACAAAACTGAGTAATTATTTTTATTGAATGAGTAAGAGTCATTGTCATATTTTGCATTTCAAAATGTGGAAATCGTTTTTAACTAGTGAGCCATATGAAAATATGCTGCAAGAGGGATTTTTGCTCTGAATCAGAGTTCACTGACCCTGCTCTTGGAGGACATATCTCCCTGTTCTGGCTCAGCGTCCCAGGCCACTTCTATCTTATGACCTCCCTATAAGAGCTCGTGGCTTTGCAGTCCCTATGGCAGTGAACAATGGGCTATAGATTCAAGCACCAACAATTAAATGCTTCCATCCAGAAATGGCACACATCACTTCCACTCTGATTGCATTGTCACATGGGGATATTTAATTTAATAGAGATGAGCGAATAACCTCCCCTGTGCCAAGAAGTACAGGGCAAATGGATATTGATGAATAATGGTAATCCTGTTATAGTTGCTTTGTGTATATATTAGTATCAGACCCTAATTCTGGAGGCTATAGCAATGGGATCTTGCGAAAAAATCTTCCTGATGAAAGAAGGGTCTAAGAATTTTAGGGCATGAGTGCTAAAGCAAGTGATATAAGTTCACATTTCAATCAGAATTAGCAAATCGAATGCTAATAAATTCAATGACTATGTGTTATGTATCATGTTTTAAAATAGAACCAGTTATAGAACAGCTGTTACATTTTTGGAAGACAATGGTGGCATTTTCATTTTAAAGATAATATGAGAAATGGTATATAATCACTCCTAATTTTTGAGAAACAGGATTAACCCTTTAGATTATCTTTTGAATATAGTGTTCTCCAGGGAAGGGAGTTTCCTATTTGCATTTTGACAGGTGGAATTTTCAAGGGAACCCAAGTTACAAAACTTTTAATTTTACTTATCCTTTAAAATATAAACAAAATAAAGATGAAAAGATATATCATCAAGGAACTGCAGAATTTTGAATAGGAAAGAGAAAATGCTCAGTCTGAAAAAATGATACTTTTAACTTTAAAGTTCTGTTCTGTTAAAAAATTGAAGATATATAAAGTGGTAAAAGCAAGGGCAGCTTTTATTTAAATATACAGCTTAAGAGTTGCTTTTACCCTTATAAGTTGGGATTCAGATTGGATTCCAGATATTGAACAGGACATACTTTGGGTGTCTTGTGTTTGTATCTGACAACTTCATGCTCTATAGATTTGAATTGGTAGATGGACCTTACTTTAAAGATTTTACGAAGAGTCACTTCTCATTGTGGATGATACTCCTGTAGTGTAAAGTCACCACCAACACTGAATTAGTGATTATGAAGCCATTCATTGCTCCTAAGAGAAATAGAGGGTTGGGTATTTGTGAGCCTCTGGTCACAACATTTTTGTCAGCTGTTCAGTAAATAACCTTGTTTTATGTACATTTCTGTTTGAAGACAGTATCTCTCTCCACTATTGCTGTTACTCTAGCCCTTTCTAGAACAGCCTTGCATACAGATGGATCTGAGAATGTCCTCTTCCTTTTCTGAATGCTGTCTATCATTGATTCGTTAACACCGACCTCAGCACAACAACTCTAACTCCTGCCTGAAGGAAACTGATCTCGCACAAGTAGTTTCTCAGAATGGCCCATCACCGTTTTCTTGCACTTAGGACCACTAGACGGCACTTCAGCACTACCTTTAAAACAGAGAAATCACCAATAATAACCAAAGATGCAGAAAACATGGCACTGAACAGATTTGGAAAGGACCCTTGTTATAGAATGAGAGCTGCTTACAACAGGAAGGCAGATCATCACCTCATTCAGTCTCAATTCAGAAGATGTGCCATCAGATGGCTGAATTTTTCCCCCACTCAGCTCACATCCACAGATGATGGTGAACCTGCCATGAGTATTGCTTTTGAGGCTACAACTATATTTTAGCAATTAGGTAAATTCACAAAATCTGTGAATAATGAGGAGTCGTTGCATTTGATGCCTGAACTGGCAAATGAAAATAAATAATAGAGTACCTTTAGGAAGAATGGACAATTAAGTGGTAACAAGGTAAATGACCATGAAGTGAAGTGAAGTTGCTCAATTGTGTCCGACTCTTTGCGACCCCATGGACTGTAGCCTACTACGCTCCTCTGTCAGTGGGATTTTCCAGGCAAGAGTACTGGAGTGGGTTGCCATTTCCTTCTCCAGAGGATCTTCCTGACCCAGGGATCGAACCCAGGTCTCCTGCACTATAGGCAGATGCTTTACCTTCTGAGCCACCAGGGAAGTCCAAATGACCATAGTATTCCACAAATAATAATGCTCCCTGTCAGAGCTGGGTGCTTAATACAAACCATTGAATTGCATGCTCATTTTAACTCAACAATTCTGTAAAGTCAATGTTATTTTCTTCCTTGGCCCAAGATCTCACATCTTCAGAGTAGGAGAGAATTCCTATCCATGTCAGGGAATAGACAAGGTAGGGTTCTTTATCATAAGAGGTATGCTAGTAATAGTTATGCTTTGCCTCTAAATGAATATCTTATGGAAATTTGATGTTATCCACAGAATTTAGTTTTAGGAAGAGCTATTGAAGAAATCACATACCAAATTTCAACTTTCATCAGTGATGATAATAGTGCTCTTTTAGCTGGGACTTCACTACTCCATGTTGCTTTCTCTTAGGTCTTTGTTACAGACTTTGGGTTGCTAAGTATTCCTGGTTGCATATTGCGCACATGAAGCTATAATCTTCTGTCAGTGCATTGGAGTGATTTCCACAGTGACTGGATGTATTTCACAAAGAGAGGATTAAGGGTTCAGGTAGAGTCTAAGCCACAGGAGTCAGAAAAATATTGAAAAATGGAGTCTGTTTTCATGCAGATGTGGAGGTAATGAAAAGGGGAGGAGATTCCATATAAAGAAGGAGACACTTAGGTTAAATTGTCTAAATTGTCTGACATTTTCACTCATTTTAAGCTTGACTTATAGTTTATCCTCCTCTTTTTCTGCCTAATGTTTCAGTCCCTCCCTCTTGGTTCCTACAAAATCCTCCCCCTGCCTGCAAAAGGAAATCATGGAACTACTTTTCTGGTTGTGATTCCAAATAGTGACTTTTGCTTTCTATAGTCTTACAAGTAGTCTTTTGCTTTCTAATTTGCTCTTTGGGGTCGAGTAGCTACAGTTTCCTTCTTTAGAATTGAAATATTATAACTTATTTAGATGTCAAGTATGGACAATTATATAAGAGTGTGTGTGCTCAATCGCTCAGTTGTGTACGACTTTATGCAACCCCATGGACTATAGCTTGTCGGGCTCCTCTGTCCATGGGATTCTCCAGGAAAGAATATTGGAGTGGATTGGTATTTCCTCTGCCAGGGGATCTTCCTGACCCAGGGATCAAACCCATGTCTCTTGAGTCTCCTGCATTTGCAGGCAGATTCTTTTCCACAAGCAACACCAGGAAAACCCTAGTAAGAGACCTGGTATGAAAAGCAGATAACATTTCAGCGTGTCCTTACTGAAAATCATGATGAGCTTTTACAGTTTTTAAGGTCCACTTAGGGCTTCCCTTGTGGCTCTGCTGGTAAAGAATCTGCTTGCAATGTGGGAGACCTGGGTTCGATCCCTGGGTTGGGAAGATCCCTTGCAGAAGGAAAAGGCTACCCACTTAGGTATTCTGGCCTGGAGAATTCCATGGACTTTATAGTCCATGGGGTTGCAAAGAGTTGGACATGACTGAGCGATTTTCACTTCACTTCAAGGTACACACAAACAGTGTTTCACCCCATCACCAAATTATTCTCTGCCCTATTACTGAGAAAACATACTAATCTATTCATCCCAATATTCCCCCAGATTTTTCAATCAAAGTTAACATTTTACATTATCTATCCTGATAATTCCTGGAGAAGGAAATGGCAACCCACTGCAGTGTTCTTGCCTAGAAAATGCCATGGACAGAGGAGCCGTGGCGGGTTACATACATGGGGTTGCAAAGAATCAGACATGATTTAGCTGCTGAGCACACAATCCTGAAAACAAAGCAGCTAAGAGTTAAGAAGCAAGTAATCTTAGTATTTTCTCTTGCTCTCTACACTATAAACAAATAGAGATAGTCTTTTTAATTATTCATATTACATTATTAAAAATTTAATCCTTTTGTGCCTATCCCAAGCATGGAAAAGAATTTCCAGTGTCTACTAAGGTATGTTCCCAAGTTAAGCAGGTAATCTACAAATATGTGCATTTAATGTTTGAGCTTATACTTAAGTGTTAAAGCCATCATTGTGGCCTCTGTTACTCAGTTCCTATTGTAAAAGCAGGATATAAATCCCAAAATTTTTCTGGGGAAAAAACTGATAGTATATTTATCTGCCAACAATAGAGGACTTAGTGACTTTCAAAATATTTCTTAATCCTGTGTTGAAATAATTAGAGGTAATTTGCTCTGATTATTAGCTTTAGTAATAATCATTATTCTTATAGTAGTTATTCAAGTAATAATAATTGTTCGAATTCTCTTTGACATTCATTAAGCTTGTTGAGTAGGTGTGAAATAGTTATTCTCCATTTCAAAAATGTGTGCAAATGTGGTGTTGGTTTAATGATTCTTAAGCATTGGATTTTTGAAAGAAGCATCTGTTTTATTTTTTGTTTAATAATTAATTGCTCTGCTTTTGGAGTCAGCTTGCTCATACTGTATTTATTCACAGATCATGCAGGGCTGTGTGTTTACTTTGCCCCTGCAATCTGTGATAGTGAGCAATGACTTCTGTAATTTGTCACTTTGAATGTTGCCTAGCGTCAATTTCCCAGACATTCATTTCACAACCACCACTTTAATTTTGAGGTTGATAGTTTCTTAGTTCATTTCTTCGAAGTAATGTCAAATGGTAACAAACTAATCAGTTATTATAGCTGCTTTCCAAATGAACAAGAAATGAGGGGGATTGTGGACAAAACTAACACTAAAAGAGGATTTGATTTTTAGTCCTTAAGACTTCAGTTTTATTGTAAAAGTGTGACTGTCTCAACATTGACTTGATTTCACTTTTACTAGCTCCTCTGCACATATGTGGAGCAAATAGTACCATATTTTATAGAAATGATAAAACTAGGAAGATACATAGTCTTGAGCAGGTCAACTGAATCATGAAGGAAAGCCAGAGGAAGTCCAAAGTACGTTTAATTGAATTTTGTAGCACCAACTGTTTTCTACCCTATGCTTATTGGATTTTCTTGCCTCTGTATTAAGCAGACAGCTTATGTATCAGAACACATTATTTTCCTGGCTGGCCCAGTAGACCAGCTGTACTTGGATATGTTGTGGAAGTGATACACTTGAATCGTATCACAGAACAAATGAAATTCATCCCAATAGTCGTCAGTTTACTTGCAGGCTGTAAATGCTGTTTTTGTTGTTCAGTTGCTCAATCATGTCCTACTCTTTGTGACCCCCATGGACTGCAGCACACCAGGATTCCCTGTCCTTCAATGTCTCCTGGAGTTTGCTCAGTCCTGTGTCCATTGAGTTGATGATGCCATCCAACCATCTCATCCTCTGTCACCCACTTCTTCTCCTGCCCTCAATCTCCCCAGCATCAGGGTCTTTTCCAATGAGTTGGCTGTTCACATCAGGTGACCAAGTTCTTAGAGCTTTGGCTTTAGCAGCCGTCTTTCTAGTGAGCACTGTTTTGGTTTCAGGCTGTTTTGCTCCATAGAATGTGCTATTATTTTAAATAGCACAGCTGAGAGAAACAGTGTTTGATCACCAATTTGAAAGTTTCCTGAGAGCTGCAAAGACCAACCAGGCGTAGGGTCACTTTGAAATCAACGACTTTTAATGTTCCATGAGAATTTATGGAATGGTCCTCACGCCTTGGGAGCTCAAGTCCTCAGACTGCTCCCACCCACCAGAGCAGCCCAGACAGGTGCCCCCTGCAGCTCTCCTCACAGAACAGCCCTTGGCAGTGCCCTTCTGACCTGCCTTCTCCTCTCAATGCATTATAGCCCCTTGGGAGTTCTGGACCTTTATTATTTCTTCAAGTAAATGTTTGCTAATGTTATTAAACTAGAGAATATTGGTGGAGCATAATCATTTAATATGTTCCCCTCCCACTTATTTCATTTAATTCATTCCTTTGCTGTTACACAAGTGGAGGGACTTATACAGAAGATGCCAGCACCATAAGAATTTCAAGGCCCATTCATCTTCAGTTTTTAACTCTGTCTTGCAACCTTGGTGAAGTGTTTATAAGATTCCAAACTCACGTTTGTGTGTGTGTGTGTGTGTGTGTATGTGTGCGCCTCCTGGTCTTTATGTACACTGCTACCTCTGTGTGCAGTGCCTCAGAAGATCTTATGACTATCTTCTATTCACATCAAGAAAATATTAAATGTGACCTTTTAGAGGATGACTTTTTGAAAACCATATTTCCCTATCCCGTTTTATTCATAGCATTCTGCATATAGCATTATATGCTACAACATGATCATACTTTATTAAAAAAGTAATGTTAGCTGTGGCCTAAAATAATTCCTTGGCCTTGATTCAGCCTCCTTATTTGCAGTAGCTCTGGTATGTAAAGGTGTTAGTGAATGCATTAGTGAATACTGACCCAGGACTCCTATGGGGAAATACAGGGTCAGGTTCCAGTCCGTCTCTCTCTCAACATTTTCAGTAACCAACCAATACATAGTGTTGTTTTCTGTGTGTTTGTTTAAAGAGACCCTTCAGTTCAGGCATTCACGTTGAACACACAGCCAATAGCACTCTAACTCATGTCTGAATGAAGCTTACCCAGCACACATTTTCTCTCTAAGGCACATCCCAGCCTTCTTGTGCTTAAGGACCCTGGACAACTGTACTTAAACACTGCACTTGAGTGTGATGTTAAAGAGCCATATCACCAACAAAAAAGTGCAAAAATGCAAGAAAAAAAATTGTACTAAATAGAACCCGAAAAGGACAATAGTTTACAGTATGAGAACTGAAACAAACTCAAGTTGGAAACAAGCACATCGGTTGACTCATATTTAGTGCTGCTCTGTGGATGTCTGTTTAAAGACCTAAAGTGGCAAGGGTATTGATTTGTGGATGACAGATACATGTTAGTGATTAGGTGAATTTGCAAATGCAGGATCTGCAAATGAAGATTGACTGACTGCTTTCTATTATAAAATAGCCTCCTTATTTCTATTCCTAAGATTTGGGTCATGTGTTTACTCCCCTTTATCTCATTTACCTTCCCCTCTTGTTACTGGATACAGTTATTGCCATCTAAGCTACTTTTCCCCCTGTGGCCAGTAGGGTTTGCTATAGTCAGTTTCTTCAGGGATAGGATGGGAGAAACCTGTTTATTGGCTGTGGTTCAGTACATTTGCTTACTTGCAAGGCTCAAAACCCAGCCTGGAGCCTGGAGAGAGCCATCATTAATGGGGTTAGATAAAGGTTAGGAGCTCTCAGTTAAGCCTCCAGAATGTGTTCTAAATGAGTTCATTCATTTTGAGGATTTGCAAGATTGTGTAGTTGGTAGATTGTTGGAAAGACTTTCAGCTAGCCGGTAAGAAAGCATCTATTTTCTCTTGGGAAATATTGCCCTTGCTTTATTTCAGTAGGAAAAACTAAGAGTTTACTGTGAAGGTAGCTATTAGGAGATTACTCAAAGCATCATTAAACTGACGTGTCTAGAAGCAAGGAAGAGGTAAAAGGTGGCTATTCTATGTGATGCTGGCTTCCCCGTGTGATTGTCCTTCCCCTTTGGGAAGGTTAGGCATTTTGGGAGGCAACAAAAGCCCTTCCAGACCACTGGTGCATTTTTAAGCTTTAATTTTTGAAATGGTAACCCAGAGGTCTTATAATTGAGGCTCTAAACAGACAATTAATGGTTCTATAACCCATTTTATAAGCATGGTGGTTTCTGTTTAAATACCCTGGCTCTAACTTTCTCTCAATTCAGACTATAAAAAATGTACTTTAAAAAGTTTAGAGTGTATTCAGGACTCCAAACAAGGGCTGATTGGTTTATGTCCCTCTGTGAGGTACCTTAGGAAGGATAAAGAGCAAAGTAGGAAGGTGGGAAACAGAGATTCTAAGAACACCTCTGCCATTATCTACTTGGAAGCCTTGACCCAATATTTCAGATCTTTCTAGATCATGTCGAAAAGGTCAGCTTACAGACTATTTCTCTTTCCTCTTTTTTCTCTGTTGATTGTTCCTCAATTTGGTGACTTGTTTTTTTTTTTTTTAAACTTCTTGTTACACATCAGAACTGAGATATCATACATCAAATCTTTTTTTTTTAATTTTATTTTATTTTTAAACTTTACATAATTGTATTAGTTTTGCCAAATATCAAAACGAATCCATCACAGGTATACATGTGCTCCCCATCCTGAAGCCTCCTCCCTCCTCCCTCCCCATACCATCCCTCTGGGTCGTCCCAGTGCACTAGCCCCAAGCATCCAGTATTGTGCATTGAACCTGGACTGGCATCTCGTTTCATACATGATATTTTACATGTTTCAATGCCATTCTCCCAAATTTTCCCACCCTCTCCCTCGTCACAGAGTCCATAAGACTGTTCCGTATATCAGTGTCTCTTTTGCTGTCTCGTACACAGGGTTATTGTTATCATCTTTCTAAATTCCATATATATGCATTAGTATACTGTATTGGTGTTTTTCCTTCTGGCTTACTTCACTCTGTATAATAGGCTCCAGTTTCATCCACCTCATTAGAACTGATTCAAATGAATTCTTTTTAATGGCTGAGTAATACTCCATTGTGTATATGTACCACTGCTTTCTTATCCATTCATCTGCTGATGGACATCTAGGTTGCTTCCATGTCCTGGCTATTATAAACAGTGCTACGATGAACATTGGGGTACACGTGTCTCTTTCCCTTCTGGTTTCCTTAGTGTGTATGCCCAGCAGTGGGATTGCTGGATCATAAGGCAGTTCTATTTCCAGTTTTTTAAGGAATCTCCACACTGTTCTCCATAGTGGCTGTACTAGTTAGCATTCCCACCAACAGTGTAAGAGGGTTCCCTTTTCTCCACACCCTCTCCAACATTTATTATTTGTAGACTTTTGGATAGCAGCCATTCTGACTGGTGTGAAATGGTACCTCATAGTGGTCTTGATTTGCATTTCTCTGATAATGAGTGATGTTGAGCATCTTTTCATGTGTTTGTTAGCCATCTGTATGTCTTCTTTGGAGAAATGTCTATTTAGTTCTTTGGCCCATTTTTTGATTGGGTCATTTATTTTTCTGGAGTTGAGCTGTAGGAGTTGCTTGTATATTTTTGAGATTAGTTGTTTGTCAGTTGCTTCATTTGCTATTATTTCAAAGAAGATGGAAAACCTAATTCCTCCCTCCACCTAAACCAGGAAGCTACTTCATATTATTATGAAGTTCCTTTAAGATAGAGATTAAGAATGAATCTACCTGTGGCAGATTCATTTCGATATTTGGCAAAACTAATACAATATTGTAAAGTTTAAAAATAAAATAAAATTAAAAAAAATAGAGATTAAGAGACTTCCCGGTGGTCCAGTTGTTAGGACCTCACCTGTCAGTGCAAGGCCAAAGGTTTCCATCTCTGGCTGGGTTGCTAAGATCTCACATGCCTCACGGACAAAAAGGAAAAGAAATTATATTGTAACAAATTCAATAAAGACTTTAAAAATGATCCACATAAAAAAATAGCTATTAAAGTTTTTATAGCTCAACTCAGTAAATACTTTTATTCCAATAAGCAGCTTCAGTCAGTGGAACTTCAGTATTATGAACAATATATAAATGTTATAGATATCACGTAACTGTATTATAGGTGACTTTTTTGGCCTTTTTTGTTTGTTTCTGTTAGCCAATACTGACAAGTGTCAGAAGAGTATAAACTATTCCTAAAACTAGTTGAATTTACATTCTTAAAAGATTGTTTTATTTTTCTGTTCTGGCACATAGAATGTTTTTAGGACTAAGTAGAAAAATGATCACTTCTCATTTTTGGTGGAGTTAATCAAAATCTGAAATGTTTTTCTGCTTAATAAACACATTGATTAAATTGCTTCTCTCTACCAAGTGCTATCTTTCCCATTAAGCACATGAAAAAGATGTCCTTTGCAAGTTAAAAATCTAAGAAATTTAGTAGAAAAGACTGTAAAGCAAAATATAATATTCATTCATTCAACAAATGTGGATTGAGTGGCTATGTGCCAGGCACTGTTTGTACCAGCTAGGAATATAGCTTCTGACTTAAAGGTTTATATTCTAGTAAGAGAATAGAGAAAATCAACAAATAAACTGAGTCATGTAGATTTGTCATTTGACTATAAATACTCTAAGGGAAAATAAACAGTATAAAGAGATAAAGAGTGATGGGAGGTGTGACTTTAGAAGGGACAGTCAGTTAGTAATAATCCCATGGACAGAGGAGCCTGGCGGGCTACAGTCCATAGGATGGCAAAGAGTTAGACACGACTGAGCACTTGTGCATTCAAGCATGCACAGAGTATACCAGACAGGAAAATAGGGATTACCTGGGAGTAAGGAAATGTATTTTGTTGTTTAGACTTATGCAGTCAGGGATGGCCTCACAGATGGATGACATACAGGCAGAAAACAGGGAAATGGAGAACAAGTCATTTATTCATTACATAGCAGAAGAGCATTCCAGGCATAGGGAGTCGAGTGTAAAGTCCCCAAGGTGGATGGGAATATCCTAGGCCTGGTTGGTCAATAATGGGGAGGTTGGTGTAGCCAAAGGAAATATACAGGGGGATGTAATACACAGTGAAGTCAAAGGAAAGCAGAAGCTGAAATTACATTGGGCCACAAAGGCTTGATTTCCTTCTGAGTGAGATGGAGTGGCTTTGAAAGTTCTTAATGAAGGACAGACATCATTTGCCTAACTCAACTGAGCAGATATTGTCTGCAGAGTGGTCAATGTAGGAGCAGTGACAGAGGGGTGGAGAGTTTATCCCCTTCCTGAAGGTAGGGAAGAAGTGTCTTCATAGACATCTATGGAAAGTGTGGAGGAAAGACATTCCTAGTTGGGGGCAGCTGTCCTAAGAGGAAGAGTGGCCTGATGTTTTAGCATGGCGTTTGAGGACTGGCTCCGGCCTGTGTGGAGGCTGGAAAAAGTACATGTATGTCACTCTGAGAGTTTAGGCTTCAGTCTGAGAATGTGATGGAGCCCTGAGACTTGAAAGCAAGGGAACTGCATGGGGACCTGTAGGAAGATGGCTCCCCTGGTGAGATGGAGATTGACGATGGTGGAGCAAGCCTGGGATGCAGGAGGGCAGCAATGGTCCTGGTGGACACAGCCCCTGCCAGGTGGGGTTGATGGAAGAGGGAAAACCGACATGTGCATTTAGAAGGTGTTGGTCAAAATAATTTGAGCGAGAACCTTAAGGGTAAAAGAACATCACCATAGCAAGTTCATTGGAATTGCTTCAAAAGTGAAAATACATTAATGGCCATTATTTACCTGGCAGCAAAGCATGTAATGACATGTTAAAAGCTGTTCCAAAGTGAAGTCTGTTCTCCATTTAGTATAAATTCCAGATCAATCTTTAAAACTATATATCACAGCTGGGTTACCTTGCCTGATATTGTTCCAGGCACCTGTGTCCATGGAATTCTCCAGGCAAAAAAACTGGAATGGGTAGCCATTCCCTTCTCCAGGGGATCTTCCTGACCCAGGGATCAAACCTGGGTCTCCACCATTGCAAGTGGATTCTTTACCATCTGAGCCACCTGGGTTGCCCAAATATAACAATATAAATATAATAATATAATGCTTTCCAGTGATGCTGTCAGAATGCTCTGGTAGAGTATTTGCTTATTCATAGTGATAATTATCTTCTCAAAGCTTCTGTCTAAATATCTATGGAAATACCCAGGCGACTTGCCTCAAACATGAAGGTCATGTTGTATTTCATGGGCACCTTTGGAGTAAAGGTTTAGCACCATTTAGTCAGTGTATTTTGAACAGCAAAGGTAGTGAAGGACATGCAGGTGCTCGTCATTGAGAAAAAGAGAATCTCCAATATTCATGAAATGTCTGAATAGCATTTTAATTTGCCTTAGGAAATTGCCTACTTTGATATTCATTTTTACTTTGCATAATAGTTATGACAGCTCTGGTTGGTTTCCGATTCGTAGGAGCCTGTGCAGATGCAGAATTCTCAGCACACAAATTTTTTTCTGTTGAATCATAAGTTGAATTCCTTTCATGAGAAGGTAATTTACACTTTAAGACCTCTTTGTGTTAATAAAATGGATTCTTTTGAAAATCGTTTCTTTTCGGGTCTCCTGAAATAAAAAAAAATTCTGTCTCCTCTCTACCAATTTTTTTTCTTCCCCTCAAACCTATTTTGGCATCATTTTGGTTAGGAGAAGGAAGAACATACTAGTTATTTCTGAGGTTATGTGGTTACCGTAAGTGGATCAATTTTAGGAGGAAATTAAATTTGTAGCTAAATGGTAGGTTGTCTTAACAAAATTGTTATTATCCAGATGTTAAACAATAACATGCTGGAAAGATTTCCCATATATGAAAAAGCAGGTGTCTGTAATATCAGACATAGATCATAGATCTAAGAAAGTGAGCTAACTATTCTAAGGCTTATTTGCAAATCAAATTTAGAAAGCCATAACAGTGCAAAGTGTCCATTTAACTTGAGTAAATTAGCTCTATTAGATGCCCATGGCTGATGTTCATCAGATGCCTGGAAGAATTGACTTTTTAGCTATTATTCTTGAGAAAACTAAACCATCAGAGTAGACCAGGTGAAAAACTTGATTCTTGAGGATGGTGGTGACTCTCTTCTTTTCCTTGGCTCTCTCCTTAGTGGAGACTGGATTGGGAATAAAGACAGACAAGGGGAACACTGCCCTCCTCCTTTCTAATCAGGCTAAGCCTTTTAGTCCATAGTTTACTCTCCTCAATAGAAGAACTCTCGCCACCTAATCCCAGTCCCCAGATACCCCTGGGATCATAAGCCAACCAGAATTCCAGGAAAACATCTGCTTCTGCTTCATTGACTACACTAAACCCTTTGATTGTGTGGATCACAGCAAACTGTGGAAAATTCTTCAAGAGATGGGAATACCAGACCACTTTACCTGCCTCCTGAGAAACCTGCATGCAGGTCAAGAAGCGAGAGTTAGAAAAGGACATGAAACAAAGGACTGGTTCCAAATTGGGAAAGAAGTACGTCAAGGCTGTATTTTGTCATCCTGCTTATTTAACATATATGCAGAGTACATCATGCTAAATGCAGGCTGGAAGAAGCACAAGCTAGAATCAAGATTGCCTGGAGAAATATCAATAACCTCAGATATGCAGATGACACCACCCTTATGGCAGAAAGTGAAGAAGAACTAAAAAGCTTCTTAATCAAAGTGAAAGAGAAGAGTGAAAAAGTTGGCTCAACATTCAGAAAACTAAGATTATGCCATCACTTCATGGCAAATAGATGGGGAAACAATGGAAACAGTGAGAGACTTAATTTTTTGGGGCTCCAAAATCACTGCAGATGGTGATTGCAGCCATGAAATTAAAAGACACTTGCTCCTTGGAAGAAAAGCTATGACCTACCTACCTAGATAGCATATTAAAAAGCAGAGACATTAGTTTGCCAACAAAGGTCCATCTAGTCAAAGCTACGGTTTTTCCAGTAGTCATGTATGGATGTGAGAATTGGACCGTGAAGGCTGAATGCCGAAGAATTGATGCTTTTGAACTGTGGTGTTGGATATGACTCTTGAGAGTACCTTGAACTGCAAGGAGACCAAATCAGTCAGTCCTAAAGCACATCAACCCTGAATATTCACTGAAAGGACTGATGCTGAAACTGAAGCTCCAATACTTTGGCCACCTGAGGTGGAGAGCTGATTCAGTAGAAAGACCCTGCTGCTGTGAAAGATCGAAGGTAGGAGAAGGGGATGACAGAGGATGAGATGGTTGGACGGCATCACTGACTCAATGGACATGTGTTTGAGCAAGCTCCTGGAGATAATGAATGACAGGGAAGCCTAGCATACTGGAGTCCATGGGGTGGCAAAGAGTTGGACACAACTAAGCGACTGAACATCAATATTCACCTTTGAGCTTTTGTCTTCTCTTCACTTTTTGCCTTTTTTCAATTGTATGATTTTAAAATATATACAACATGCTGCTGCGATTTAGCCCCTAAGTCCCGTCCGACTCTTTGCGACCCCATGGACTGCAGTCCACCAGATTCCTCTGACCATGGGATTTCCCAGGAAAGAATACTGGAGTGGGTTGCCATTTCCTTCTCTAAGAGACCTTCCCGGCTCAGGGATCAAACCAGCATTCTTCCTTGCCTGGCAGCTTCTTTATCACTGAGCCACCTCAGAAGCCTGTGTATGCATCGTAAGCCTAACCAAATCTAATTAGTGTCTGTTGCTCTGAAAATTTATTGGCCTTTTATCATTGTGATCTTACCATGCTGTGATTCTAGGTTATACTTCTGTGGCCGGTGATTAGAAATGTTGGTATTTACAAAATGAGTTTTATCATGTCTGCTTTGGTGTGTTCATTGAATTGCAGCAGAGAGAGTCTAAGGTAAAAATCCAGATTTGGAATTTAGAAAATTACTCAGTAACTCCTCCTGCCCTTTATAGTCTCCAGAGTCACTTAAAGGGCACAGTTGTGTGGTTTTCATAATCCCAGACTTATCTGATTGAATTTCCACTCCATGCCATCTTAATGTTTTTATAGTCCTTCAGTAAAGTATTTTGATACATTAAGAATCTGTCTCACTGATGATTTTCCCAAACACGAGAGGTATGAAATTCCATGAAAAAAAATCAGGAATGTATCCCTTGCTGATTGACAGCACACTCATCATTCAAATCAAACCACAGAGGCTTGAATTCTTTGAGTAAATTGCTCCAAGATCTGTATGCCAAGAGGGAAGCCAGTGATGTTCTGTTGGTTGGAGAGACTTTGTACACTGACTCACAATAAAAAAAGGGTCAACTATTGATGGTCTCAAGGTCTGTTTTGCCTTTTTTTAAAGAACTTCCCAAAGCAAAATAAGGCCCACAGTTGCTCCATAACCTTATCAAACAAGAATAAGTGGACTCTAACTGTCTTATGATAAGAGTCCACATGAAGCCATCAGTTACTTGATACAAATAAGTTTCAAGCCAGGAAGGTGAACACACAATGAGTATAATGTATCTTTTTGGTACACTTCGCATCATATGTAGATGTTTGCAGTGGTCACTGAAACTGCTCACAAATACACTCATTCTCCTCTTTATGGACTGGTGGTAGGATTTTATTCCATTTCTTTTCAAGTTAGGGATGGCTATGTGACTTATTTCTCTATGACATGTGAGTGGAAGTGAATTTTCTTGAGTTTTATGAGCCAGACTATGATTTGGTTTGAGAAAGGATCTGCAAGTATGAATACTTGAGTGGCTATGAGGGACAGAGCCCTGTAACAACCCATATTGGACATATATTCTCAGTGAGAAATAGACCATTGGGGCTGTTTGTGATCCGAAAATTACAGATAAAATCCTGTTGCTATTTTTTAATGGCATTTTTAAAATATCTAATATCTGTTTATTTTTCTATTGTTGATAAAGCAATAATACTATCATCTTGGTTGTCGGTAAGGTTAAGATCTTACATTTGTTCAGCTCTTCATACGCTTAAAGGCTATTTTTACAAATGTTTCCTCATTAGTTCACACAAGATCCTATGAGGTAAAAACAACCCATATTATAACATTAAATAGCTTTTTAAAATTGCATAAAGTAACACATGCTACCAAAGAATGGTGAAGTATATTTTTATAATGTATTTAATACTAAAAAAAAAATGTATCTAGCAACTTCTTTTGGAGATGGTTTGAAGTTTGGGTCTGTTTCCATTCATTATTGGCTTTAGGAAAAAAAATGCTTAAAAATATGTGGTCTTACTCTCAAGTACCTTTAGTAGAGGATATAAACACCCAAACAGTCACATAATAGGGGGTTTGCCTAGTGGCCCAGGCAGTAAAGAATCTGCAATGTGGGTGACCCAGGTTCAATCCCTGGGTCCGGAAGATCCCCTGGAGAAAGGGATTGGCTTCTCAGTCCAGTAGCCATTCCCTTGGGTTGAGAATTTCAGAGGAGCCTGGTGGCTATAGTCCATGGTAATCGTATATAAACATATTTATATATATATATATGTATATATGTATATATATATATAATTCTATATATAGTATGTAAAACTCACTATTCAGTTCAGTTCAGTTCAGTCACTTGGTCATGTCTGGCTCTTTGTGACCCTGTGGACTGCAGCACAACAAGCCTCCCTGTCCATCACCACCTCCCGGAATTTACTCAAACTCATGTCCCTTGAGTTGGTGATGCCATCCAACCATCTCATCCTCTGTCATCCCCTTCTCCTCTTGCCTTCAATCTTTCCGGCATCAGGGTCTTT
This sequence comes from Bos mutus, assembly GCF_027580195.1. Taxonomy (NCBI): domain Eukaryota; kingdom Metazoa; phylum Chordata; class Mammalia; order Artiodactyla; family Bovidae; genus Bos; species Bos mutus. Next base: position 67,959,637 of record NC_091628.1, read on the forward strand.
TCCACTGAGTCAGTTCTTCGCCTCAGGTGGCCAAAGTATTGGAGCTTCAGCTTCAGCATCAATCTTTCCAATTAATATTCAGAACTGATCTCCTTCAGAATGGACTGGTCGGATCTCCTTGCAGTCCAAGGGACTCTCAAGAGTCTTCTCCAACACCACAGTTCAAAAGCATCATTTCTTCTGCACTCAGCTTTCTTTATAGTTCAACTCTCACATCCATACATGACTACTGGAAGGAAAACCATAGCCTTGACTAGATGGACCTTTGTTGGCAATGTAACATCTCTGCTTTATAATATGCTGTCTGAGTTGTTCATAACTTTTCTTCCAAGGAGTAAGCATCTTTTAATTTCATGGCTGAAGTCAGGATCTGCAGTGATTTTGGAGCCCCCCAAAATAAAGTCTGTCACTGTTTCCACTGTTTCCCCATTTATTTGCCATGAAGTGATGGGACCAGATGCCATGATCTTAGTTTTCTGAATGTTGAGCTTTAAGCCAACTTATTCACTCTCCTCTTTCTCTTTCATCAAGAGGCTCTTTAGTTCTTCTTCGTTATTAAGGAAGCACAAATGAAGTACTTGAAATCTCAGATGATGACATACCTTTAGAAAAATCGTATAGAAATCACTCTAAGCTGAAAGCATCCATATGGGAAACCAAGGAAAAGACTCAAGAGTAGAGCTCAGATAGCAACTCAGTTGAGTTGTATCCTAAACAAATCTCAAGGTATTTTTTTTTTAACCAGTTCCATCCAAATCCATCCAGAGATCAACAGCTTGACTCACTTTCAACATTGGCAAAAGCTCTTTAAGAACCCTGTTACTCAAGAAATATACCATTGAAAAATTCATCAGCAGCAGTTTTGCGATCTTAAAAGTCTTAATGTGTTTTAGAAGTGCAGCCAGCATCTGCAGTTGACAGAGGTAGACCTAAGGCTTCACATCAAAGGAGAAATCTTCCCAACTCTGATGCTCTCAACCCTCTCCAGATGGGTAGTGTTCTACATCACACACCCACTTTTCCATGTTTTATTAGCAACCTTATGTCTTATGCTTAACATCAAATATAAGAGCAAAGACCCAAATAAGGAAGACAGTGACCTCAATCTATTCATCAAATCTGGTCCTGGAATCAAAAGATTCTGGAACATGCAGGGAGAATCACCCAGGTTAGTGAAGTTCTTGTACTGTCCAATTACCATGAGCATTTGGCCAGGAAGTGGAGCACTGGTAATTAGAGATATCCTGGGTACATCTTTCAAGGGACAGTTATAGGCTGTCAACACCAGTGAAAGTTTTCTGAACAAACCCAGAGAATGACAGGAAGAATTGGTGTTGGGAAATAAGAAAACATTTAGCTACAGAAGTAGGAAGAAAAAATGCTTTCAGGATAAAATTATCTTAGATGTGTTATCATGTGCAAAACAAAGTGAAGACAAGTAGATGTTTATTTCGCATTGTTACACTTCCTTATATTCTCAGAACAGGGGGAGGAGAGGGAACTGATATATTGAATGGAGGAACTGGTGACTTACCTTCCTCTGGGCCCCTCTAAATCCAGCAGACTTAGTGGAATAGGAGGGTCATTACCTTTAGAAGATCAGTCAGGACTTATGCAGTGGAGCCAAAGCCACCCATTAGTAGGAGGGACTTCTGAATAAATCTTTATAGCAGGCAGTGCATAGCTTTCCTTCACATGCACAGTGAAATGTAGATTTTAAATGAAAAGCACTTTGAGCTCACCTGTTGTTATTTTTAGCTGCTTTCATAGGTAGAAAGAATCACTATGTATTATTGTCACTAAACTCTAAAGGGAAATAAGAGTTTTAATAAGGCAGCAAGAATCATCTGTTTCTTTTCCTACCATACCTTGAATTTTAGAAACATTTTCATTCATCACAAGTATGATGGAGTCTCTAAAGAAGACTCTATAGAGTCTTTGAATGAACAAAATGTAAGATAATAATATTATTCCCTGTTCCACATTTAATTTCCACGGCACTTGGAAGCAATGTGTTTTCAAGGCTCACTCTCCTTTCAGGCAACTTGATGATAAGATATACTAAATTTTCATATCCTCTACTTGGAACAATTAATCTCTTTTAGATTGTAATGGCTTTGGATTTAATCTTGAAGTTCACGACTGTAATTTTCAGATGATGTGAATCACTCTGTAGAGGTTTTGTTAGTCATTTGTTTGGAATTAGTCTTCTCCATTCACCATAATTAATTCATTCATATTTGGCATGGTTTGCATTTTTATGTTCTTTATGTTTTATTTTGGAGAATTAATTGGTAGAAAAATTAACTCCAACTAAACTTCAGTGGATGTTGTTATTTTTCAGTTATATCAGCCTGGAATTCAATTAAAAAGCAACCATTTGATAAGTTTGTTCCAAGCATCAACACAGTGTGGTTTTTCACCAATTTTTATACTTGATCAAAAGCCCTTGAAAACCCAGATGAGGGAATAAAAGCCTTTCTTTAGATAGAGTGATAATGAGCAGCAGGAAAACACGTTAGGTCAGATTCATCCCTAAAGAAGACACAAGTCAGCAATGTTTATCTACTTAATGGTTAAAAATCAGTAGGTATTTTCATCTTTTAACAGATGCTCTGTCTGATTTTAGTTTTCAGTAGTACTTCAATTGAAAGTGAAAGTGAAGTTGCTCAGTTGTGTCCGACTCTTCGCGACCCCATGGACTGCAGCCTACCAGGCTCCTCCATCCTTGGGGTTTTCCCGGCAAGAGTACTGGAGTGGGGTGCCATTAAGGGTGCTTTTATTTCCTGGTGTTTTTTCCAGCTTTATTGAGGTATAATTGACAAATAAAAATTGTACATATTTCAGGTGTATGATAAGACGATTATATATATGATTATATATATATATAGTGACATATATATATGTGTGTGTGTGTGTGTGTGTGTGTGTGTGTATAGTGACATGATTACCACAAGCAAGTTAACATGTCCCTCACCTCACATGGTTACCATCGTGTATGTGGAGAATACTGAGAGATGTGTGGCAGAAGTATCGGATGTTGTCTGCTACCTTCAGGTAGAGATTCATGGCTTTTCAATTTTTCACTTTATTTATATTTTTATTGGTGTATAGTTGACTTATGTTGATTCATGGGGTTTTGAATGTCAAATCCTTTCAGCTATCGTCTGGGCTACACCGACTCTTCTAAGGGAGTTGAAGGACACATGAGCCCACAGATCCCTGAGTTTTATGCCTGTGACAGGGAGAATGGTGATGGTTCAGTGATACTTCCTCTCTGAAGGCTTCCCATGGCAATTTTTATGATGACTTCGTACCTTCTCTTTTGGAGGCTTCTTGGCTTCTTCATTCCCTTCCTGTGGCTACTGTCTGATTTATACATTAGCTGTTTCTTCGGAGCACAAGTTTGCTGTCATCTAGATCTGTCGTCCCTTCTTGCTTCTTCCTGGTATTTCGGATCTGTTGCTCACCCCACTGCTAGCAGACCACCTTGAGGAAAACCCTAGCTTCTCTTCTTAACAAGGGGGCTTTTTGGCCCCCTGACAGTGTCACAATCTAATGTTTATGTGTAAGCAAAAACTTCCCTAACAGTTATCGTTGTAAACATTGAGTTTCTGCTCAGTGAACTGTACAATAATGCTGGCCGAGGGGAGCTTGCGCTCCATGTGGACTCCCTGAGGCTGATAATTGAACTTTGTTGAGCCTCAGTTTCTTCATCTGCAAATGGAGAATACACTAGGGCCTTTTTCACAGATTCTCACAGAATCTCACTGTGATGCTTTACAAGATAAAAGATGTGAAAGTCTTTGTCTTTTGAGTAGTAAGAGAAATTATATTTATAGTGAAGCATTGTATTGATTGGTCATGAAGCATGGGGTATCACTTTAAAATAAGACATTTTGTTATGCTTAAGCAAGGTTGGCAGACTATACATGCAGTGCCCCCTGTGCATGCTCGGTGCCTCAGTCATGTCTCACTCTTTGTGACCCCATGGACTGTAGCCTTCTGTCCATGGGATTCTCCAGGCAAGAATATTGGAGTGGATTGCCATTTCCTCCTCCAGGGGATCTTCCTGATCCAGGTGTCAAACCCACATTTCTTGAGTCTCCTGCATCAACAGGAGGATTCTTTACCACTAGTGCCACCTGGGAAGCCCCCTGTAGGAGTAAATAAAACTGTATTGGAACATGGCTGCACTCATTTGATTACATATTATGCATGGCTGTGTTCACGTGGGCTACAATGGTGGAGCCATATGGTTGTGATAGAGATCTTATGTTCCATGACACCCAAAATATTAACTGTCTGGCCTTTTGTAAAAAGTTTACTGATCTCTGATTTAAAAAGATTACCAAAAAAAGTATAACTTCCTGGATATTCTTCTAAATTCTTACTTCCCACATTTTAATATATATATTAAATTATATAATAGGTTATGGACTTGATATATTTACCCATTATGACTTTAATGAACATTTAAAACTTTTCTATATAATACCTTGCATCTGCACACATGCACATTCATGTGTACATACACACACACACACACACACACACACACACACACACCCCTAGACACACAGCAAAGCATTTCCCTGTAAAAGTAGGGCAGTTTCTACACATTGTCAATGTAAAAAGTGCCTAAACTACATTGTGGTAGTTCAAGGACAAGATATAAACACTAAATAAAACTTTAATCTTCAACCTCAAAATGACTTTCTAATAATAGTGTCTTAGTTGATGGAGGGAAAAAAATCAAATGGAAATTCTTTAATTTGCACTTAAGCAGATTATTTTTCTGGTCTGATTATGAAAGTTAAAAGAATACATGCACCAAAGTGCATCTTAATATCATAGTAAATGTTTTAGTTTAATTGCATTCTGGCCTGATGAACTCTGAGGGACTGGCTTTCACTTCGTAGTGAAAGAGACAATCTAACTGCGTCTAGATTGAAGGGCTTGCCAACCTGAATCAGATAGTAATTAAAAGAAAAATCTAAAAGTGATATCTCTAAGCCACTCTACTTTCCTTGGGAAACACAGAAAACATGTGAAAATTCAAAGTCTTTAAATGAACTAAAGTTGTTTTTTTTTTTTTTAATTGAGACATAACTTATCAGCTTAAACTAAAGAAATGTATTGAATTGAATTTTGTAATGAGACAGTGTAACCATCCTCTGCGAGACATTTTTGACATGTTAATTTTCTTGCCTATTCTGATGTTGAAAGAATCAGCTCTTCATTCATCATAGAGCTTTTACTAAACTTTAGTATGTAAACTTATGATGAATGATTAAGATACACCAGGCCAACTGGGAAGGATCTAGTTTTCATTTTAAAGAACTGTAAAAAGCTTTGACTTGCAGCTGTTAGAAGCAAGTTAAAATATTATCAGAATACCAGCAACTTGCAAAGTGCAGCTGATATATTACTGGTGACTATGTAAAATTATGGCATTGTCCAATCCAGGAAGCAGATGGCCCATCTCCCTTGATTTTAGGAGTGCTGGTCGACTACAAATTTTACTTGCTGCCCTAGGCTTGTTCTTTACCATTAGCCTGTGAGTTATAGATTTCTTAAAGTCTTTGCCAGGTGACAGATTGACCTGTTAAGAAGTCACTTTCTCAAAAAAATTCATTAATGCCCTTTAATCAAAAGACCAGTTGTAAGTGAATAACATTTTAATAAGTACTAGTCTTGCTTTGAAGAAATCAGTAAGTACTCTCACAAGCCAATTTGCTGCAATAAGCTTTTAAAACACTTGAGAATTTTAAAAGAAATATGAACATTTTTGAAAAAATCTTTTTAGAAATCAACTGAAGATACTAAGGTTCTTTGTGTTTTAGTCATTTTATGTGCTTATGTGCTTTTCTATAATTTTTTGTAAATTATTAGTTTGTATGTAATATATACGAAAGGCTTCACTTGTGAGTCAGTGGTAAAGAATCTGCCTGCAGTGCAGGAGACTTGTGCAGGAGATGTGAGTTTGATCCCTGGGTCATAAAGATCCCCTGGAGAAGAAAATGGCAACCTACTCCAGTATTCTTCTCTGGAAAATCCCATGGACAGAGAAGCCTGGCAGGCTATAGTCCATAGGGTTGCAAAGAGTTGGACATGACTTAGCAACTAAACAATAACAATATATGTGAAGAGAAAGTCATAAGTCTTCAGCATCTTTCATACCAGATGACTTATGTGGATAAAACAGCACAGAGACAAGGTGAGGTCACTATATCCAAGGCAGGAGCCCACATGATGCAGCATCAGCTATGGCTTATTGTTGTTCCCTTGCCCAGTCGTGTCCGACTCTTTGTGACTCCATGGACTGCAGCATGCCAGGCCTCCCCATCCCTCACCATCTCCCGGAGTTTGCCCAAGTTCATGTTCATGGCATCAGTGATGCCTAAGCTATGACCTAGGAACCGATGAAATGGACCTCGGTGTTTTATCTGTATAGTGTGAAGGTCACACAAAGTAATCTCTACCCTATCTTTAACATCTAAAATATTAGAATTTTAACAATCTGTGATTTTAATAGACATGAGTATGTGTTTACATATATATGTAAAGTATATAACATATATGTGTGTGTAGTTAAAAATATTCAAATCTTAAATGTTGAGAGTTAGTCTCAATTTAGGTGGGAATTTATATTACTCTGAGAGTCAGTATCTCAAGTAACCCTGAGAGAACTACTCTGAGGAGGTGCTGAAGGAGCCAGATTATACACAGAGAAGTTTTGCAACAAAGGACAAGTAGTCTGAATGTCAAAAGATTCTTTAAAATTAAAGAAAACCAGATACCCCAAGTTAAGGAATTTAGTGCTTTTCTACTTATGGGAAGATGCAAGAGTCTAGAAGCACTGAAATCATTCCTTTGGTATGCATCTCACCTATTTATTGCCAGGATCCTGTGTTTTCACCTTCTGAGTTCCATCTCACCAGCTCACCATCTGCAGTGGCTGCAATTGCTGATGGCCGTGACATCTTTTGTTTACTGATATGGCAGGAAATATTCCATTTCTCATACATTAGATTTTGTATTGGAGGAACACTTCCATTGAAGACTTGACATTTCAGGAAATTTAAGAAGATCTTTTAGCTGAATACAAAGCCCTAGGGAAAACAATCATCTATAAGGCATTTCATCAAACAGATTTTCAGAATTTGCTGAGTCTCTTTTGTGAGTCCTAAATGAGAGTGATACCTCATTCCCTTTCAAAGAGAGATAAAGTAGTTGAAGAATCAACTCCAGAGAGCGATGTTATTTTTAGGGTGGAAATAGATGTACTAAATAGAGTTACCTTGATGCTAGTAGATCAGTATATTTGGTAAAGCTACTCAGTATACTAATTCCATTTACTTCAATGAGACAACCATTCTGCTTTCGAGCAATACACTACTTTGGACTTATTTAATGTTTCAGAGCTTTCTTGCCTTGTGTTGGCAGGTGTCTGGGCACACCAGTGGACTGTGTCGCAGGCTGATAAGCTATTGCCTTTATAGTTGTCACTTCTACTTTGAACTCTGCCACACCTGCCTTATTTCTGCAGGAGGGAGCCCCGTGGGCCTCCATGGTTCTTAATACAGCACAGCCACTCCTGAAGCATGGTAATCGATTGTGACACATACTAAGATAATATATGGCAATGTGGTTTCATGAGGTGGTTGGTGGCACAACAGTTTTTAATGTGATACTCATTAAATTCTTCAGTGGTATTTGGCTCATTGCCTGGTTACATGTTAAAAAGAATAATGACATATATAAGAATGTGTTTTCAGGCAGCTGTTGATGGTGAGCTAACTCTAAAAGTTAGGAATAGAGCAGAACATACAATTTATTTGATCACCTGTCAGGTTTTTGGAATAGAGTTTCTTTTTTCATTGTTTCAATTTCTTACTCTGTACTTGATGCCTAATGATGTTGTTGTTGTCCAGTCACTCAGTCCTGCCCGACTCTTTGCAACCCCATGGACTGCTGCACGCCAGGCTTCCCTGTCTTTCACTATCTCCCAGAGTTCGCTCAAACTCACGTCCATTGAGTCAGTGATGCCATTCAATGATCTCATCCTCTGTTGCCCACTTTTCCTCCTGCCCTCAATCTTTCCAAGCATCAGAGTCTTTTCCAATGAGTTGGCTCTTTGCATCAGGTAGCCAAAGTGTTGGAGCTTCAGCTTGAGCATCAGTCCTTCCAATGAATATTCAGGGTTGATTTCCTTAAGGATTGACTGGCTTGATCTCCTTGCTCTCCAAGGACTCTCAAGAGTCTTCTCCAGCACCAGAATTCAGAAATATAAATTCTTTAGCACTCAACCTTCTTTATGGTCTAACTCTCACATTCACATAGATATTGAAAAAATCATAGCTTTGTTAATATGGATCTTTGTCGGCCAAGTGTTGTCTCTGCTTTTTAATACACTGTTTAGGTTTGTCATAGCTTTTCTTCCAAGGAATAAGCATCTTTTAATTTCATGGCTGCAGTCACTTTCCATAGTGATTTTGGAGCCAACGAAAATAAAATACGCCACTATTTCCACTTTTTCCCCATCTATTTGCCATGTTATGGGACCATCTATTTGAAGTGATGGGACTGGATTCCTTGATCTTAGTTTTTTGAATGTTGAGATGCCCATAGAATTACTAGATTTTAAGTCTCTTTTATCTTTAACTTTCCCTTATTTTAATTAAATTAATTAATTTATATATATATATTTTTTGGAGGATCAAGTTCTTTAATCCTTTGATAATGATACCTCTTCTACATCAGGCATGTCACTAAATTACAAGAGGAAGGAAGGACTGAGAATATTTTTAGGACCGCATAATAAGAAGGATGACTTTATTTCTTCAATGGAATATTCCCTCAAGTATTTTGCTTAACTGGAACTGGATATATGTGTATATATATATATATTTTTCTTTTTAAAATATTGAATATTTTGGGAATCTTTATAAAATTTTCAATGGTTACTTTCCATTTAGTTATTTACACAATATTGGCTGTGTTCTCCATATTGTACAATACATCCTTGAACTTATCTTACACCTGATAGTTTGAACCTCCCACTCATCCACCCCTACCTCACCTCTCTCATCCTCCCGACTGGTAGCTGGCTTGTTTTTTTAATTAACATTTCTTTTAAAATAAACCTCAATTAACTCCTTATGTCCTATTTAATTTTATTTTTAGTTTATATTTTAGAAAAAAGTTTTGAAAGACTTTGGAATGGACCAAAATAACTGCTGGTGTCCACACTGGAGAGCTAGGCAGCATCTAGGCATGTCCCCTGGGTTATCTGATTCTATGGGATCTCTGGTCCTATGAGCTATTTTACAGTTCTGTATGCTGAAGGTAATTGATAACAAAGCAAGTGATTGCTGACAATAGGCATACATATTCATTTTGTCCTGTGGAAATATAGTTGATTTTCAGCTTCCAATTCTACTCCTAACCCCCTTCCCACAATAAGCCAGTTTTGTGTTTATTTACAATTCATTTCCACATTGTTTTTTGCTAGTATTTGTGTAGTTCTTTTGAATTAACTTTTGAACCATTTATAATATCTTATTTATTGGTTCTCTCATTAATTAATTAGTTAAATATGATCCTTGACAAGTGTTTATCTTACATTTGTTGGAATCATGATTAACCCTTTTTTAAGAGTTATTCTTTGACAATGTTCTCTTTCTGGTATAAATTTTAGATGTATGTATTGTGTATTTATTGTACTCTGGTGGTGCTAGATAAATGATGAGAATCTGGCTTTCAGAAAGACCATGTTCTAGGGAGATGAGTGCTAAATCATCAAAAGGAAATCTGTGGCTGTAGGTAGTATGGATACTTAAGTTCTCACCCATTCCTTTCCTGTGTTCTGCAAAAAGGCTGAAATCTGGAGGCATTTCTTGGCTATCAGATTTGAATTAGCCGCTCTGAGACAGATCTATGCTTTGCCGTGAAAAGAGGTGAAATCCAAAATATGAGTTAGCTTAGAAAGGGAGAAACTGGTGGTTCACATCTGAATTGCTGTTTGGAAGAACATTCCAGTGATTTCTTTTAGCATCAGGGTTGAAGGAAGAGAAAGGGACAAGGGTTTTGAAATTGAGAAGGTTATCACTGTCATGCCATCTATGACTTTGGGTCAAGGAGGAAAATAAAAAATATATATATGAGTATGTATAAAATATCATTGCACACCAAATAGTTACACACTTTCATATAGGTGTTCTATTTCATCCTCCCTGCAAGATTGTAATTTGTAGTATTGTTTCATGCCTGATTTTACATCTCACATGGCTCCTAATTTGGAGCACATGCCAACTTTGAATCCAACAGTGTTTCAAACTCATGCCTCCATGATTTCAAAGACCAAAAGTCGTAAGGCTGATTTGCTAAAACAATTCCATTTCTCAGGTATCTTTTCTTTGGTTTTGTTTGTTTCTCAGAGAATGAACTCCTGAAAATTTTGCACTTTGTCTCATTAATAGCTTTTCCTTAAATCTATACCAGGATCCCTGTGTCCCCAGAGATCATGTGGGCTTCAGGATTTGGGGGGTGGGGAGTTGCAAACTGAATCAAATGTGGATTAAGCTTGAGGCAACCTGGACAAAAATAGTGTGAGAACCCAAAAGAGTTGTAGAGAGAGAGAGGCCCTTCTGTTAGAGTTGAGTAGAGAGGTGGTGGTCAGAAATGAGAAAATATTCAAGGGAGTACAAACCAGTTTCGTTTGAATTCTGGACTACCTACAGCAGCGCTGTATGAGCTTGGGCTTTATTCCCTTCATCTAGTAAAAATGATAGATAAAAATATTCAACTCTTTTCGGGCAAAGAGTGACTGAAATAACTCATGACAAAGCTAATGGGTAACTTCGAGCTGCCTTACTTTTGTCTTGGACCCAGAATCTCCACCCGCCCCCTTAACCACAAATCACCAGAAATAGGCATGCAATCAGGGGAAAAAATAGCATGCTTGCTAAGTGAAGACAGTTTCAAGAAGGGGTGGGCCTTGGCAGTAAGTTGCTTCAGTGAGTAAATAGGTGTAATAAAACCTACCTTGGAGTGTAGCTTGAAGACTGAGTGAAAGGAGCTTGCAGGGGGTGAAGAAGACAGTGTATTATTTCCTTTGTTTATTGGATCATTATTCATTATTATTATAGTCATTGTAATGCTGTCTCATTTCCTCACTCCTGGTGTCAAACTCTCCCTGCAAAACATAGCCTTGAAGAAGCTGACTTTGGTCTACTCCTTAACATGGAGAATAACACCCATGCTTGCCGATCTTATACTTGTACATATTGTACATATATTTACTCAAGTCACTTTAGTCATCCAAATGCCATTCTTAATTTGAATCCAATATTATTTTTAGCTTTTGAGACACTCTTTTAAAGAGTGACACACTTTAAATGCAAAGGTTACCTTAGAGAAAGAGAAGCCATCATGCTTGAAGCTGGAAGATAGCATGAACTTGGCTACATGTGGACTTCTGTGAAATGGATGCCTTTATGACCTTTCAAGCAACAGAACCTGGTGTCTTTAATTCTTTCTCACACTGTGAAGTGTCAATCCAGTACTGAATATGGTTGTGCTCCTTGGCATGTACTGGTGAAATTTTAGTTGTAGTCCTAAAAGAGGCTGTAATTCAGCAGAAGACTTTCGTTAGAAGGAGTAGAAATGAGCAATTCAAGACCTTTTTTGCTATAAATGGCTTAGACCCTTCTTAATAGTTGATAGCTCAGTTGGTAAAGAATCCACCTGCAATGCAGGGGACTCTGGGGATTCCAGAGTCAGGAAGATCCACTGGAGAAGGGATAGGCTACCCACTCCAGTATTCTTGGGCTTCCTTTGTGGCTCAGCTGGTAAAGAATCCACCTGCAATGCGGGAGACCTGCGTTTGACTCCTGGGTTGAGAAGATCCCCTAGAGAAGGGAAAGGCTATCCACTCCAGTATTCTGGCTTGAGGAATTCCTCGGACTGTATAGTCCATGGGGTTACAAAGAGTGGGACAGGATTGACCGACTTTCACTTCACTTCACTTCGTATCTCATTGTTGGCTTGAATGAAAGCTGTAGTCTTCCTAGCAGGATTTACAGATGACACCTATGGAAGTTGCAAGCCTGGCTAGATTCCACAACTCCTTGTAGATACCATGTCTCTCTCTTATGGCAGGGCAATTGTGAAAAGCAAAATTAATTTGTAGGGAGAAGAAAGAAGAGTTTACTGGGAATCCCAAGAGGATGTGTGCTTCCAACCTTGTAAGTTACAGCCATTTGCACAGCGAGGTGGTGAAACAAATTCTTGCTCTACCATTTGCTCTCCACAGCGTGTTGGGCAAAGTGTCAGGAATATACTCCCCAAGAGACAGCTAAAGATTCCTTCAGAACATGTGCTATCAAAAATCCGTTGTCTAAGAGTGTGTGTTGGAAAAGAAAATGAAACAAACAGAGTGTCGGCGAAATAGAATAGCTTCTGGGAGATTGTCTGGAAAAACTGTCAGACATTCTTCTAATAGGTTTGTACAGGTTCACTCAACCTCTGACTCCCTGCCTTATTTCTGGGAATTTCTCCAGGAAATTGGAAGGATTATGCAGTGTAAAGGATCAAAATCTGCTGGCACTTTAAATGAGAAACTGATTTTCATCTGTTTGGGAGGAATTCTTTTTCTCCATCTACCTCAATGCACTCAGCAGAAGGACACCTGGGAGGATGGTTGAGCTGGAGGACAATCAATGGGGCTTTCAAACTAGAGCACAAGGCTGATTTTCTCTAGAAAATCCAAGGAAGTTAATTATTTGGAAGTGCCAGAGGGACCTCTTGTAACAGTAGACACTCAAATAAATGACTGAAAGAATGAATGGGTGAATGAACAGATGTTGTAGATAGATGAAGGAAAAAATGACCAATGGTTTTAGCTCAGTGGCTCACACTCTACACACAATTATTTATTTGTTTTAAATATTTTCTGGCTAGATAAAGAATGTAAACTGTTGTAGGATTTTAGAGTTAAAAAGTCAGTTACTTTCATTTAGTCTAGTGTTCTTCTAGGGCAGATATCTCCTCTAGAACATTCTTGGAAAATGACCAAGAGATATCCATCCATGAGTGAGAGTTTCCTACAAAATGTGCACCCTGCAACAACTTTGTAATGTCCTATCAAATTCTTTGATAGATAACCAAAATATTCTGTTTACAATGAAATAGGCCTAGAATCTAACTCCATCTTACTATAAACATGAAGTATTATTGTGCAATATTAATATACTCTGAATTTTCTAGGAGTATGATGTAAATCCAAGATACAATTGTGTTTGTCTCATTTGGAGATTTTTACCAAGAGCTGTTATTTTTTTCCAGAAAAGCTTATCAGTGGGAGGCCTTCTCCAAGTGGGAGCCGTACCATTTGTAATACTCGATGTGCCTGTCTAATGTACCGCTGTTAGTCTGTAGCTGTAGCTCTTATGTTTGTAGTGATAGTACTTGTAGTTCAAATATCTAACTACTTTTTTGCCTCGAGTTCAGCCATGGCCCAAGATGACATATCGATACTTTAAAATTTTCTTCTTTAGGTTACGTTTGGTGTATTCTATTCATTTAAAATTTATGTGTATGGGCAGTTGCGCTACCAATAGATTTCTGTAAAGGAATGTAAATAGAAGTTCAAATTAATTACTTAAATAAAGGAAGTTTGAATTCCAATCCACTTGAAAATCACTAGTACAGACTTTGTATTTGTGACAGTTACCAGGGCCTTCAGCAACTTTGCTGCCTTCTCCTAGGTATCCCATGATTGAACCATGTTTCTCTTAAATTATTGTTTCTGAGCAACTTAATGTTCTTGTATTCTCCATGAAATTGGAATACAAAGTCCATTACTTACATTCTAACTACTTGAAGGCCATTATTTCCACGAGTGCCTCAATTTTAATCTTATTTATTTGATGAACCAAAATTTATCGGGTGCCCTTATGGGCCTGGCACTGGGGTAGGCAGTAGAGGTGCCATTGATGAAAAAACACAGTCTTATCTCTCGAGCAGGTTGTGTCCCTGAGAAGGACATGGATGGACAGACTGGTCATGGCAGAGCAATGTAAGGCAGGGCCATGTGCATAGGTGATGGGACAGCAGGAAGTGGAGTGATGGCTTCTCCTACACTCAAGAGTCAGGCGAGTCTCAGAAGAAGAGGCATTTAAGCTGACATCTGATGGAAGAAAAGGGATGGAAGGCAGAGGAAGAGCTGCAGAAGAGGCTCATAGCTTTCCTTTTAGAGAGAAGAGCATTGCCAAGGTCCAGAGTATAATCAAACATGATAATTTTGTGCTCCCAATAGTTCTGTTTGGCATAAGACTTAAGAAGGAGGGTGGCAAGAGATGAATGGAAATATAGACTGTTCCATAAATAACTACAATTCAGATACATTGGAATGAATGGTATAATAAATGAAGAGACCAAAAAGTAATGCAGTTATGTGGGACATGTTAGATTAATTTCAACTATGATGGTCATGTAGCTTTCTTAGGAGAGATATTACTTAAACTCAGGGGAGATTTCAGGAATTTAGGAGTGTGAACCCCGAAAATTTATCACCCAAAGAACTATGATGAAGTCCTGGGAAGACAAACTCAGTAACCCCAATCAAATACCTTATGCCTATGTTATAAACTGTGCTAAATTGGACCTTTATCTTCAGTGTGTACTCTTAATGGTATCCACATATATGTTTATGTATATTTTCTCTTACCCTAATATAGCAATATTTAATATAGGATATCTAAACACAGTGTATGTAACTTATAATGACAAATAACCATGAGGGGATGCATAGACATAGATGAAAGTTACATCTTAAAGCAGTGTCTGCCCTCCAAAGATTCATCATCCCTCTCTAGCCTTTTCATCAAAACTAAGGCCTGATTTGAGCTAATTTTCCATTAATGTCTTACTCTCCAGTGTTCTTGCCTGGAGAATCCCATGGACAGTGGAGTCTGGTCGACTGCCGTCCATGGGGTCGCACAGAGTCGGACACGACTGAAGCGACTTAGCAGCAGCAGCAGTAGGAGCTGCAAGAGTCAATCTGATAAATGAAGTATTTCCTTATTAAGTGATATTGATTTAATCAGTTTAATCAGTTATTTAGCCTATTAGGATTTTAAGTGCTGGGTAAAAGCAACAATACATGTGGTTTTCATCTCCATTATAGGTTATAGAAAGCTATTGATGCTGCCTCTTTTGAGGGCAGTTTGAGAAATATATCACAAAAAAAGAGACTATGAAGAGGAAAAAGGCTGAGGCTATGAAGAGGAAAAAGGCTGTGACTATACCTAGTATTGAGTTTTTACTCCTATTGAGATCTATTTTTAGTTAAAAATAAGGTATTTCTTTTAAGCAGTATGTAAAGGCATTTTTAAGTTGCCTTTAGGTAATATATTCTTTAAAATTCAATTTGGCTGAGTAATATTCCACTATATATATGTACCACAGCTTCTTTATCTATTTAGCTGTCAGTGGACATCTAGGCTGCTTCCTTGTCCTGGCTATTGTAAATAGTGCTGCAGTGAATATTGGGGTACATGTGTCTTTTTGAATTACAGCTTTATACAGGGTGAAGTAAGTCAGAAAGAGAAAAAAACAAATATATATTAGTGCATATATATGGAATCTAGAAAATGGTACTGGTAGGCCTATTTTCAGGGCAAGAAGAGAGATGCAGACATAGAAAATGAACTTGTGGACACAGCGGGGAAAGGGAATGGTGGAATAGTTGCGTTGACATGTATACACTGCTGCTGCTGCTAAGTTGCTTGTTGTGTCCGACTCTGTATGACCCCACAGACGGCAGCCCACCAGGCTTCCCCGTCCCTGGGATTCTCCAGGCAAGCACACTGGAGTGGGTTGCCATTTCCTTCTCCAATGCATGAAAGTGAAAAGTGAAAGTGAAGTCACTCAGTCGTGTCCGACTCTTTGCGACTCCATGGACTGCAGCGTACCAGGCTCCTCCGTCCATGGGATTTTTCACACTACCATGTATAAAATAAAGAGCTAGTGGTTAGCTGCTGTATAACAGAGGGAGCTCAGCCTGGTGCTCTGTGATGATCTAGAGGGGTGGGATGAGAGGGTTGGTTGGGAGAGAGGCTCAAGAGGGAAGGGATATATGTATACTTATAGCTGATTTGTATTGTTGTACGACAGACACCAACACAGCATTGTAAAGCAATTATCCTCTAATTTAAAAAAAAATCAATTTGGGCCCTTCATTTCTCCTTTTAATATATAGGGATATGTGCTTTAATTTCAGGAGAGTTTTTGTTCCTTTCTCTTCTGAAATTCTATATAGTTCTTTTGGTTTAAGACTATAACTGAGCTTTAATCACAAATTTTGAATGATAATGCTTGACTGTACTTCTGTCACCTGAGCACTGGCATTTTAAAGCCTCTGGTTGAAAAGGATGATGGAATTTATCATAGCACTTGAAGTGGTGTCAGTTTAAAATCTCAGTCCCCATGTACAAATTTTGGAAAGAGACCTCTTGCCCTTTATTAATTGCAAAAGTGATGCCAGGGGAAAAGGACTGTCTCCTTTTTGTAGGCCTCCCATCACTCACCTGTGAAATAGTGACTGAGTGATATTTACCTATGGGCATCCATCTTAAGTGATTAGTGGGAATTAAAGTAATTATTATAAATTAAGGGCTGTATGACTTCTAAAAGGTTAGATATTATGGAGTTTCATTGTCAGGAAGGCAGACACTTAAAGAAATATACACTTATAGACTGTAGCATAGATCTTCCAACATTTCTAGCCAGTTTGCCTTTTATTGCTTTACTCTATATGATATGATGAGTGTTGCAATCTTGGTTTTACAGATGTCTACTAAAATTGCAGTATTTTATGGGAAAGAAAAATAATTTTTCATACAGGCTTACATGCAGTTCAATTTGATTAGGTTCTTAATCACTCACCTAGCCTCGGCCTCTTTTCTGAAATGTTCTGCCCTAGTTTACAGCCATTGGACAGTAATTTACTTTGAACGGTAAATCCTAATTCTCTATTAAGTTGTCATATAATTTAGTAAGAATGCTGATCTGTGGTTATCAGGGTCAAAAACAAGCACTTTGTAAATTGGTTTATTGTATATCACCACAGGATCACCAAATGCAATTGTAAAAATTACTAACTTTGAGTGAGCAAAAATGGGTGTGGGATTACAGATGCAATAAACTTGAAATCGATCATCATCTGTGGGTGAATTTGTAGGCAGCAGTTGGTTTGATTTATGCAATATGGGTTACAGAACAAGAGAGATATAAGTCAGCATCTCTGGTCAGTTGACATGTAGAAGGTCACTGGGAACTGGTGAATTACTGTTGGCCTGGATTTGGTGAGCAGCGCTCGAGCAGTATAACTCGATTTTTACCAAGCATGCCCATAGAAATGCCATTCAGGCTGTAGAATTGTAGATGTCTTTGAACATTTGAATATGAAGTTTTTTGGCAATGTCTAAGATAACATGGCAAATGAACTGTGAGTAGGCATGAAATTGACAGCTTGTTTATAAATCTCGCTTAAACATCTCTGTTCTCAGTTCAGTTTGGTGGCTGAGTCATGTTCAACTCTCTGCGACCCCATGGACTGCAGCATGCCCGGCCTCCCTGTCCATCACCAACTCGTGGAGCTTGTCAAACTCATGTCCATCGGGTCGGTGATGCCATCCAGCCATCTCATCCTCTGGTGTCCCCTTCTCCTGCCTTCAATCTTTCCCAGCATCAGGGTCTTTTCCACTGAGTCAGTTCTTCACATAAGGTGGCCAAAGTATTTGAGCATCAGTTGTTTCAATGAATGTTCAGGATTGAATTTATTTAGCAATTATGGGTCTCTCTTATGGGTCCCAAGATAATGTATTTATGAAACACAAGTAGAAAATAAGATTGTATAAATTCTTTTAGAAAGCATGGCAAAGATGTCTTAGTCATCTCTAAGTATACTTCCAAGGAGGACATCTTGATACTGAAGAAGAAAACATGCATAATATCAGTTCAACCTATCTAAAGAAGCATCGGCTAATTATGATTTCAAAAGTATGCATTAGTAAGTGAGCTCTTTGCTTTTTTTAATTGCTTCAACATAGTATTGAACTCTGACTTCCAAACTTTTTGCCTACATGTGCTATAAGAAATAACACTGTTCATTACAGCCCATTTCGCATATACTGTATAGAATAGTAGCACAACTTTTTTAATCGGTTTATTTTCTTTCTCTTTTTATTTTTAAATTAAAAAAAATGTATTGGACTATAGTTGCTTCACAAGGCTATTTTTCACTGTACTACAAAGTGAATCAGCCATATGTATACATATATCCCTCATTTTTGGATTTCCTTCCCATTTATATACCACAGAGCATTGGGTAGAGTTCCCTGTGCTATATATAGGTTCTCATTAGTTATTTATATTGGAAGCTTTTATAAGAAACACTCACCCTTAATTCATATGATGAGCTCCGAAATACACTATTTTCTTTTAAACACGAATTCTTCTGGACTTGTGCTAAATGAATTCAGGTCCTGTTGTTTGAAAGATATGCAAGCCGGGGTGAAGTGAGAGAAACAGGCGAAACCTTTCCTTGGATGTCCCTGCTTGCTATTGAAACATGAAAGATAGGCGGGACTTCTGCTGCTTGCCTAGAGACTATGTAGGCAAGTTCCAATTAAAGAGTTTCTGTCAGTAATGCTGTGCTTAGAGTCTGGGAGGTGCGTGAATGGTGAGAATTATGTGCTTTTTTAGATCTTATGCCTATTGGTAAGGTAGTCGTAATACATAGATGCATCTTTCCATGCTGGACTCTAAGCTTCTTTTTTTTTTTTTTGACTCCAAGCTTCTTAAGCACTCTCTTCTTATCCCTTAGCACCAGGCATAGTACTTAACCTGTTAATTGTATGTAATAAATGGTAACTGAATAAGTGAATGAATGGATGAATGACTGAAAAGAACAGAAGAGTCAAATGCACTCACCATTTGTTATGGAACGTCCCATGTGCTAAATGCTATGATGCTGCTGCTGCTGCTAAGTCGCTTCAGTCGTGTCTGACTCTGTGTGACCCCATAGACTGCAGCCCACCAGGCTTCCCCGTCCCTGGGATTTTCCAGGCGAGAATACTGGAGTGGGTTGCCATTTCCTTCTCCAATGCATGAAAGTGAAAAGTGAAAGTGAAGTTGCTCAGTCGTGTCCGACTCTGCGACCCCATGGACTGCAGCCTACCAGGCTCCTCTGTCCATGGGATTTTCCAGGCAAGAGTACTGGAGTGGGTGGCCATGGCCTTCTCCGAAAAGCTATGCTAGGGCAATGAGTACCACAAAGGTAAATAAGACAGGCTCATAATGACTGGTTAGGGATGTAACAACAGTGGGCATGAGCAGATGACTATGGGATAGTGAACCTTAGGTTTTTATAACAGTACCATAGGGGAACAGCTTCCTTCTCAACTCTGCTATTCCCTGTGCCCTGGAATAGCAGCCACTGTCTGGGAATGAAAATTGCAAAATGTGGGTCAGTTACCTTGGTTCACCCTTCCATGACATTATCCCTGCTTGTGACTCATGTTGCCTTTTCCTTTAAGCACACAGTTTAGCCAAGGTCCCCACTCCTGAAATAACTACTCTATTTCACCC
Source organism: Bos mutus (assembly GCF_027580195.1). NCBI lineage: Eukaryota > Metazoa > Chordata > Mammalia > Artiodactyla > Bovidae > Bos > Bos mutus. Next base: position 67,979,296 of record NC_091628.1, read on the forward strand.
TTTCTCGCCTCTTTGGGAAATTCTTTACTGTATGTTAGTAGCTAGACATGGCTGGGGAGAACCAGTTTTCTTTTGAGGCAAGTAGGTATTTGGCCGTTAGATTCCAATGTGGGTTGTAGAAATGGCAGATTCCATTGGTCTAGGATCATTTTCATTGAATTTGAGGACCTAAGGAATTGAAGTGAAAAGTGAAAGTGTTAGTCCCTTAGTCATGTCCTACTCTGTGACACCAAGGACTATAGTCCACCAGGCTCCTCTGTCCATGGAATTTTCCAGGAAAAATTACTGGAATGGGTAGCCATTCCCATCTCCAGGGGATCTTCCCGACCCAAGGATGGAACCCAGGTCTCCTACATGGCAGGTGGATTCTTTACTGTCTGAGCCACCAGGGAAGCTCAAGTAATTGAAAGAAGAAGCCAGGCAGCAACACACAGTACTTGAGCTTCAGGCGGTGGTGCACCCAGAAGTGGCACATTCCAGCCAATGCGAGTGCACTTAATTTTGCAGGAATTTTGTGAACCTGTTGTTAAGTGCAGTCATTATTTAAAAACCACATTGTTATATGATTGACTAATGGGGGAGAATTTGGGTTTTCAAACACAGCTTGGTACAAGAGATCAAACGGCATCAGGAATCTGCTGTTTCCTCTTCATAGAGCCTCCACATGGCTCTTGGAGACTCCAAGCTCACATGCTCCCTTCTTAGTCAGTTTGTGCTGCTATACCAAAGTACTGAGTTGCTTGTCCTGTATCAGTTAATTTAGTTACTTGTATAAAAAGGAGTTTTCATTTTTATTTTTAACTTTGTTACTTGGTATTTAACTCATTTTACGTAGAACTATTTCAAATGTAGGTATAAAAAATACTGAACGCTGTGAAAAACAAATCACATTGTATAAATTTACAATTAAATTAATTATGTTAAAAATAAGGTAATAAATTCTCAAAACTCATCACTTTCTAATCATTTCATTATTAGTTACATTCTTGATATCTTTGTATCTGTAAGGAAGAAGTGTTATGTGATGGTGTCTATTCCCAACTGGAAATTCAGGGGCATCATTTTGATAACTAGAAATCGCTTGTGGTGAGAGTATTTATACCATGGTCATTGCCAAACTGTAAATTAGAACTCCCCTTCGAAACCTAGAGTTGCTTGTTAAACAGTTATCAAAAAACACTGGCCCTGTGTATCTCTGATACTGGGATTGATGGGCACTGAGAAGGGAAAAAAAGAATAAGCAATGATTCTCAACATTGTGTATCACCTACATGTATATGTATTTTTGCATATACACAGGGAGAGTGATGTGACTGTGGAGCCGGCAGTTCTGAAATCTGTAGGGTAGGCAGGCAGACTGAAAACTCAGAGTTGATGCTTCAGTCTTAAGGCAGAATTTCTTCTTCTCAAGGAAACCTCAGTTTTTGCCCATGAGGGCTTTCAATCGATTGGATGAGGCCATCACACATCTTAACCACATCTACAAAATACCTTTACAGCAACACCTAGATTAATGTTTCGTTAAATGACTGGGTACCATAGCCTAGCCACATTGACACAAAACTGTAATTTTCTGTGACACTCCTAGACTGGAAGAAATACTATTTTACTTCTTGTTAAAATTCAAATAATTAAAATGCATTTATATCCTAAAGAACTGAGTAGCCATATGAAAATCCAATACATAGAAAATGTAAGAAAAAAGATAAGTGTACATCAAAGAGTGGACATGAAGGCATGAGGAGTCCAAAACCTTGATTTGGCTTTTTGCTTATCTTGTTCTCAGACACTTACAGATTATAACTGAAGTTTTCCATACTTAGATAACTTTCAGTTTGATTTTGAAGTGCAGAAATAATTAGATCAAGATTTCTTTACTGGATTTCCTTCTTAGAGAACAATCTAGAGACTAAAAAATTAACTTTTGGATGTTGAGATTTTATTATCAGTGTGACTACTTTCTGTACTAATATTTTATATTGAGACTACAACCTGGTGAGTGTAATACACAGAGGAGTGAGAAAGGAAAGGTCCCCTTGGAAGATTGCTGAGTTGATCAGACTGGCTGTGTAGCAGAAGGTGCGTCTCTTGGGATAGCATGCTCATTAATTCTCCACTGTCCATCTTTCCCCAACTCAATTTTGGTACCCCTCTCAGGGGTGTACTGCCTTTTGATCATTTCTCACTCTAATGTTTTTCTGATTCTATTAATCCTTCAACAACAAAATACAGGGATATGATTAGAAGAGGCTCAAAAGACTCAAGACACAGCACGATAATTCACCTCTTACCTTTTACTGTGACCTAGATGCCAAAAACACTCACTGTTATTAAGTACCCTTCCACCTATGGGTTTAGGATCATAACTATGAAACTCTGATTCATCCATTAGCTTTGAGATTATATTTTATATTTGCTTCTCATTAACTTTTTGTTGAAATGTTGTAGGAAGTTGAGTGGCTGTTTTGTGCTGTATTTTGAATCATGGAATTACCTCGTCATTCAGATTTGCTGTTGTCCCTGTGAAATTTAACCACAATTTTGTTGAGCTGTTGCCTATGCAGAAGATGAAAACTTGCCAGCAATTCAGTTATTTTCTGAAATCTTTCTATTCTTTGCTCTCTTTAAATACTGGAAAAGGTTATGCTATGTATTCTTGTGTGTGTGTATACACCTTTGTCTATCTTCACTTACAAATATTGACAATCATTTGTATTAGGACAGTGCTTTCATTAAATGTTTCAAAGTCTTACATGTATGAATTTAAAAAGATGTAATCATTTTAAGATAAAGAGAAACCCCTTCTATTTAAATCTCATCCATCTATTCAGTTCAGTTTAGTTGCTCAGTCATGTCTGACTCTTTGTGACCCGTGGACTACAGCACTCCAGGCTTCCCTGTCCTTAACCATCTCCTCAGCTTGCTCAGACTCAATGTTCATAGAGTTGATGATGCTATCCAACCATCTCATCCTCTGTCATACCCTTCTCCTCCTTTCAATTTTCCAAGCATCAGGGTCTTTCCCAGTGAGTCAGTTCTTCACATCAGGTGGCCAAAGGATTGGAGTTCCAGTTTCAGCATCAGTCCTTCCAATGAATATTCAGGACTGATTTCCTTTAGGGTTGACTGGTTTGATTTCCTTGCAGTCCAAGGGACTCTCAAGAGTCTTCTCCAACACCACAGTTCAGAGCATCAATTGTTCAGCACTCAGCTTTCTTTGTAGTCCAACTCTCACATCCCTACATGATTACTGGGAAAACCATAGCCTTGACTAGATGGACCTTTGTTGGCAAAGTAATGTCTCTGCTTTTTAATATGCTGTCTAGGTTGGTCATAGCTTTTCTTCCAAGAAGCAAGTGTCTTTTAATTTCATGGCTGCAATCACCATATGCAATGATTTTGGAGCCCAAGAAAAAAGTCTGTCTCTGTTTCCATTGTTTCCCCATCTATTTGCCATGAAGTGATGGGATTGGATGCCATGATCTTTGTTTCATGAATGTTGAGTGTTAAGCCAACTTTTTCACTCTCCTCTTTCACCTTCATCAAGAGGCTCTTTAGTTTCTCTTTGCTTTCTGCCATAAGGATGGTGTCATCTGCATATGTGAGGTTACTGATATTTCTCCCAGCAATCTTGATTCCAGCTTGTGTTTTATCCAGCTTAGCATTTCGCATGAAGTACTGTGCATATAAGTTAAATAAGCAGGGTGACAATATATATGCCCATGAACAGTATGAAAAGATCAAACTATTGACAAGGTTAATAATTTTTATTATATATCGAGTCAAGGTAAGATGTGAGAAAAAGCAAAGATAGCTTTTCCTACTCCAGCTACTGCGTACTCTCTGAGACCATCCTGATTCAAGCACTGCCCACTCTCTGTCCCCCAAACTCCTTACTCTTGGCTAATTTTGACCACATTTTTATTCTTTGCCCTCACTTCAGCCCCAGATCATCAGCTTTTCTGAAATAACTTATGCAAGGAAATGATAAAGGCCAGAAACATTGGCACAAGCTCCATGAAGGTGGGATCTTTACAACTTAAGAGCATTATGTTTGAAATCCTATTTATGCAATTCTTGGAACAGATTTAAACAACTCATGGGTACCACTCAAAGAATTATTTTTACAGCATGCAGAGTGAAAATTTTATAACGAAGGGAACTGGTAGTCAAAGTCTTTATCAGGAAGTCAAAAACATGAAGGAGGACATGATTGTAGCTTCTTTGAGTGATAAGATCCACTGAAGTAGAACATGAATTTCTCACATGTTGTGTGAAAGTTTAAAATTTCTGATCATGGCACCGAATAACTTTGTGAAAGAAAAGCAGCCCGCAAGACATGAAAGGATCATTTATAATAACCTTTCACACTGAAAAATGTTTAAGAAGTGCTTATTTGGAGGTCTGGGGAATTTGAATTTAAAGAAATGAACTGGAACATAGATTTGAAAAATACTACTTTTCTAAATTCTGCCACTTCTGATTAGCTCATAGAGGAACTTTATAATACTAAAAACAGTCCAGGACTATTAACTCCAATTTAAATTTTCTTAGCTATCAGAAATTCAGCTAAAAGTTCACTTACTCTTAACTTCCCCAAACCTGTTTCCTTCGATTCTTTGCTCCAGTCAACTTACCAGGCACCAGATGAATAAAATGAATGGTTATTTGAGGTGACATATCAAATGATGAGGAGACTCTATCTGGGTACCAGACATAGCTAATTGACTGTGGGGATTCTAATAGTTCAAGGATGAGAGAACTTTGGCATAGAACACATGCTCTGAAGAGGGCCAAGTCTAAGACAAATATCGCACTCTAATCAAATGGAATTTATAGATTCAGACGTTGACGTGCTTTGCATTGTGAGCTCTTGCCATCTTCTTTGTATTTTTGAGTTTTTTTGATTTCCTACCTACTTTCTTTTTTAAAATAATCTTCAGCTTGCTTTTATTCTTTTTTTTTTTTAATTGTAAAATAATTGCTCTACAATGTTGTGTTGGTTTCTGCCATACAACTATGTGAACCAGTCATAACTATATATATATAGTCCCTCCCTCGTGAGCCTCCCTGCCTCCTACTTGCCTTCTAGGAAGTGTCAGGGTAGTAATTTCCCTCCATACTCCCAAGCTCTGTAAAACCAAGTGTTTGCCTGTCTGTAGGCTGTGAAATGTGACTCATTCAGTCATTGCATTTTTGTTGTTTGTTTATTTGGGATGGGCATCCTGAGGTCCCCATGTGTCACCTCCGAGGGCAGTGAGTCTCCGGTCACTGACCCACAGAGGCCGGCGTCTGTGGTTAATGAGGTCCTCCTGTCTCCTGCTCTTTCCCACCGTGCCACTCACCAGGTCTTTTCCTGGAGGCTTTCAGACGCTGGGCCCTCCCTGGAGGGAGCTCCATCTGGCAAGCGTCACATTTCTGCTGTCATCCAGCATCTTGGAGTGAAAACGAACTCCTGGGCTGGCATTCATGGAAAGACTTTGTAAAGAAAGGGTGACACATAGTTGAAAGGAGTGTGTAGAGGGAGGAACAGCCCCATCTCTTCTGTCTTGGAAAACAGATGACAATTTATGGTGTGCGTTTATGTCCCAGAGTCTTTGCTCATCCTCTGTCTTCCGGTGGAACTCCCTTCTTTCACATTTACCATTCCCCTTATTTATTTTGGTTATAATAAAATTCCAGCTTAAATTTCTTCTTTGGGTGTGTGTGTGTGTTAATTTTTATTGGAGTATAGTTGGTTTACAATGGTGTGTCAGTTCCAGGTGTGAAATGAGCAAAGTGAATCAGTCATGCATATACATATATCTGCTCTTTTTAGATTCTCTTCCAATATAGGTCATTAAAGAGTATTGAGTGGAATTCTCTGTCTTACACTATAGGTCCTTATTAGTCATCTATTTTATATATAGTAGTGTGTATATAGCAGCCTCAACCTTCCAGTTTATCTCTACCTCACCTCTTAGCCCTTGGTAACCATTGGTCTTCTATATCTGTAACTCTTTTTCGGTTTTATAGATAAGTTCATTTTTTTTTTTTTTTTTTTTTAAGATTCCACATATAAGTAATATCATGTGATACTTGTCTTTCTCTGACTTCACTCAATATGACAATTCTAGGTCCATCCTTTCCACTGCAGATATCATTACTTCATTCTTTTCTATTTTTTTTTTACTTCATTCTTTTCTATGGCTGAGTAATACCAATATTTATTTTAGAGCTAATGACTATTTCTGTAAAAATTCAGCGACTTGGGAATTCACTAGCATGAACTTCAGAGGCCCTAAGAAAACAAGCACGTGTGTAAACTGATTGTCTGACCTTGCGTCTAATCTTCCTGGATGTGAACCTATCATCATGATTTGCACAGAGGAGATTTTCAATACATGTTTGATATGTCAAGGCACAGTCATCAAAGTTTCAATCTTACATTTTCTGCCATTATTGTCTCTTATCCTGACCTTCTGGAACCATCTATTTAGTATCTTTATTATTAGTGATCTTGGAGGTGCCTGGTGGTGCTCCAGTTGAGCTAAATATTGTATCTAGTTATGGAATAGGTAACATGTAGAGAACCTAAGGGGATCTGAGAAAGTAAGGTGGGTGGAAAACTCTAAAAGGACAACAGATTTTTTCACCCTCATAAATTACAACTTGGGAAGAAACCCTGTTAATCTTATTAATAAAAAATACTGTAAGTGTCAGGAAGTATGTAGGCTGAGAAAAATTTCATATTCTTGCTCTTTGGAGAAATTGTGAGAAGTAATTCTTTATCCAGCCAAGTAGCTGTCATGTCTGATTTCAGAAAGTCATTGCTTCAGGTGTTACAGACCTATGGTCTCTCTCATAACTCCTCTGCTCTTCTAACACTACAGCAGCCATAAACAAGGTATGAATGAGTGGGTGGGACTGTTATCCAATAAAACTTTATTTATGGACAGTTAAATTGGGGTTTCATAAAGTATCACATAGCACATAACATTTTTTAAATTTTTTAAAAAATAATTTTTCTTACAGGTCTTATCAATACAGATGGCAGGCTGGATTTGGCCCAGGGGCTATGTTTGACCCTGTTGTAGGGTCAAAACTCAAAACAAAATTAGCCAATTGTCCTAAGTCTTCTTGGCCATTGAAAGTCATCAGTTGTTTTCACAGTGATCAGTGGCCTCAGATGAGGGGGAGAGAGGAGCTATTAAGAATTTAATTCCTCCACAACCTTCTTCTCCAGTGCTGTGTTAGGAAGGAAGCAAGGCTTAGTCTCAATGGACTGCATGTTTCATGACTTCTGGTTCTGTTTGTTTGGGGACATCATCGTGGTCTCTTCCTAGGTTCTCTAACAGGCACTTTGCATAAAAGATTCACTCTTCCTGTAGCATGATTCTTCAAGATTCTGGTGATTTCCCCATATCTTCACTTTTTCTAATTTATATATCTCTGTCTTTCCATCTCTTTATTTTTTTTTTTTTTTTTTCCTGCCAGGAACAAATGAGGAGACATCAGTTACCTTCTTAAGGACACTAAGATTTAAAAAAAATCTCACCCTGCTTTGCATTAGTAAGTCAACTTCCTACATATATCTTCATGGCCCTATACACACACACAGAAGAAATAGGTTTGGTTTAAACTGACCCCGCTAAGAAGCACCTTTCTCTTTTTATTTATCACCTGAGATAAAATACTGATTTTCTTGTTGGGATTAGAAATTAGAAGACCACCAATCCATTTTAATTTCATGAATGTAGATCCATAACGTTTCTTTCACAAATATCCCCAATACAACTATTACCCTCAGGTCACGAAATGTTTATTTTCTTTTGGTCAGTTTTTCACCAGAAGTCCCATGCCTTTTGTTGTAAACTCACTTGTAATGATTCAGAAATAGAACGCAGTCCCAATGTACTACTAAATCCTGAGAAATGCATGTTTCAATTGTGCAGATTAGAGTAGAAATGGAATAGAGTTTTTTTTTCAGTGTTTTATAACAGGTTAGAGAAATGAACATTCTGCAAAGTTGTTAATCTTAAATATCTATTTGATCTGGAAACAGTGTTGTTCTTATCAGTTAGTTTTGATATTTTAAAAAAGAAAATTAGTGATTTGTGGACCATTTGCCACACTTATTCCTTCCCAGTCTCTTCAACTCTAGAACTATGCTTCTTAGTGGGATATGAGTATCAGAAGCACTAGGGGAAAAATTTCAAAATTTTCATATTCTATCCCACCCCCTTTTGGAATGGTTTGCCCCTTCAAATCAGAGCCCATCAGGAACACAACTGTGTCGAATGAGTTTTCACTCAATGCAGCAAGCGAGAATACACCATAGAGAACCTCAGGATTTTTCAGTTAGAGGGACTTTGTAGGCATGTCTGCCTAGTCGCCTCAGTTATACTTGACTCTTTGAGACCCTATGAACTGTAGCCCCCAGGCTGCTCTGTCTGTGAAATTCTCCAGGCAGGAATACTAGAGTGGGTTCCATGCCCTCCTCCAGGTGTTCTTCCCGACCCAGGGATCAAACCCACGCCTCTTGTGTCTCTGCATTGGCAAGCAGGTTCTTTACCACTAGTGCCACCTGGAAAGCCCAAGAGGGACTTTAACAGATTCTTTTATAGGATTTGGATTTTGGTGGATGATGTGGGGGAAGTGCTCCAAGAAGCAGCACTTCGCCCTAGGTCGGATGCTCTCAGAAAGTAGAGGTAATTCCATAGTAAGGTATCTCAACCAACGTGACCAGCAAGGGGGGTGACTATGGTGAAGATCAATCAATAAAAGGATAAATGTAAACGAACGGGTGCTCATCTTGCAGTGAGAGGAGATTTTTGGTACTTTTGGATGGCACAATCACCTTGTTTTTGTGTGTTTAGACAAAATTTTTATGTGGTCTTCCTTTGTCTCATGTCATCATGGTGTCAGAATGATCTGGTCTGAGATGGGTGTTCTGTGACCTTGTTTACATGTAATAGACTATGATGAGCTGGCTGTGAGTGCCAGGCTGGATTCTGAATGTGCAGAGCAGTTTGTTTTGTCTTTATGCATATGTACCCCCTGCCTTCCTATCTGGTATAACTTTTTCATAACATACTGTGAAGCTTTTATTAGAAGATATTTGAAATGTACAGAAAAGTAATGATAGTAATATAATAAACACCATGTAAATATCTAGCAACTTATGAAATAAAAGATTACAGATAAAAGTATTTGGGCATTGCTCTCAAATCCTAATTCCTCCTGGGAGGAAACTGTGATCTTGAATTTGATGTTTATCATTCTCGAGTACACTGCATGTTCCTTCCTTTTTAAAAAAGATATTCATAACATTTTATGGTCTCCTTCCCTTTCAGGAATTATATAAGTTCTAACTTTAATGCAGACCTGTGATCCTTTTTTTATTCTGGGGTTGTTTTAAGTAGGCATGAAAGCATCCAACTTCATGAAGAACCATGAGACAGGCACCCTATACTTCACACGGGGCATAATTTTATATAAGTACTGTTAAACATTATAAATGAATTTTAATCACCACATCAAGTACTCTGTTCATTTGGTTTCTCCATGCCCTATAGTGATTTTAATCACAGGGGCAATTTGTTGGTTTTATTTAGCAAAATGTTGGGTGGATTTTCCTTCTTCCCTCCACTGGCTCTCTTAAACATTTTTGACACTAACAGAGCTGAATCAATTGGAAATTCACATTTTATGCAATAACAGACCATTTTAATTTCATGAAGCAAGCAAGGGTTTGGCTTCCACTTGTGAATAGCACTGAAGAAAGCAATATTGTCAAAAGAAGCGGCCCGGTATATCCAGAGATAAATCTATCAAATTAAACCCAAGACTTTCATTAGCTCTTACTTTACATTTCCCTACGACATAAGCATTAATTAAACCCATTGGCGCCTTTCTCCTTGCAGGAGACATTTCTCTCTGACAAGGAATGTCAACCAAGGGAATGCGTGGCATAGGAGACCTGCCAGTAAAATCACACTTACTTTCACAGGGAGGAAGGCTGATGCATTCTGGCGGTCGAACGGGCAGAAACAGAACTCAGTGAGTGATTGCCATCTTTTCTTGCCCCCACCGTCTAACAGTCTATGGTGGTGGGCTGACTGTTTCTTGCCTCACTCGAGGTTTCTAAAGATAAGCACACTTATAACTGTGTTGCATCTCTTGTCACCTGTTGTTAGTAGATTTCAAATAAAAGCAGGGACCTTGTGGTCTTCTGAGGTCTTTAACGTACCTCTACTTATGTGATGGGGGCTGGAACTAAATGTCAGGTCTCTTCGTCACTTTGGGTGCTACGACATATCATAAACTGTTGCTGTTGCTTCTAAGTTGCTTCAGTCGTGTCCGACTCTGTGTGACCCCATAGACGGCAGCCCACCAGGCTCCCCTGTCCCTGGGATTCTCCAGGCAAGAACACTGGAGTGGGTTGCCATTTCCTTCTCCAGTGCATGAATGTGAGAAGTGAAAGTGAAGTTGCTCAGTCGTGTCTGACTCTTTGCGATCCCACGGACTGTAGCCTACCAGGCTCCTCTGTCCATCGGATTTCCCAGCAAGAGTACTGGAGTGGGTTGCCATTTCCTTCTGGCTGATAAATAGCAAACATTTACTTCTCGTATTTCCAGAGGCTGGATAGTTTAAGATCACATCACTGGTGGATTCAGTGTCTGATAAGGGTCTACTCCTTGATTCAAGACCCCATCTTTTGGCTCTGTTCTCATGGGACAGAAAGAGCAAGCTTGATCTCTTGGGGACTCATCTGTAGGTCTTGAGTGTGGGTACCAATCCCATTCATGACCTAAACACTTCCTGAAGGCCCTATCTCCTAACATCGTCGCCCTGGGGCTTAGGATTCAACACATGAATTTATTGGGGAGGGCAGAGGCTATCAGACAGTGGGTTTGGGTTCAACTTGAGTCTGGAGTATTTGGAATGGTAGGCACCCCAAGGCCCAGATAAAAGTCCGTGGAGAGGGCTGAGGGGCTGGTGAAACAGGGACCCCAGTATTTGAGGGAAATGCCAGAAAAACAAACACCCTGAAGGCCTGATCATTCTGTGCTGACATTCCCTTCCTTCTTGCAGGAGAACACTTAAGAATCTGTCCTCAAGAGTACACGTGCTGCACCACGGAAATGGAAGACAAGCTCAGTCAACAGAGCAAACTGGAGTTTGAAAACCTGGTGGAGGAGACCAGCCACTTTGTGCGCACCACGTTCGTGTCCAGACACAAGAAGTTTGACGGTAGGTGGCAGCTTTTCCTTCTCCTTGTGTTGGGTGTGCTTTTCGAGGCGAGATTCTTGATCCTATATGGAAAACATTTTCTCTAAGTGGAAGCTTTTCTTTCCTTCTTAAACATTTATACCTGTGTCTATTTTTAGGAAAGCCATGAGCACTCTTGACAGCTTGGAAAAACCTGAATTAACAAAGAGCTGTTTGGCGTTTGCAGTTTGCCTGTGAGATTTATTTGGAATGATTTTGGCTTACATTTTCATTATTAGAGTGATTCTAAGTCAGCTTTTGTCACACCATAGCTCGTCTTCAGTTTCCATCTAGGGATTTGCCTTGAAGTCATTAAATGTCATTTAAAATTATTTGAAATAGAACATCACTTTTTAAGAGGACAGACTTGTTTTAAGTGCCAGTTGATGTGGACTCCTTTATTTTAGAATGTACATTTCCTGTAACGTAAGTAACTGCATTTTATATTGTAGTTGAAATCGTCTGACAGAAGGTTCTGACCCTTCATTGATTTCCTGGTTATAAGCAATTGACTTCATTTCTATATTCTGTTTGTTAAATAAACATTTTGTATTAGAAAGCACAATGAGCAAAAATAAGTATGACTAGGATGCAGTGTTGGATTTTCCCATTGGAGCCTCAGAAAGATTTTCAAAAGCAATCTGACTTTTTCAACTGAATGAATAATAAGAACGATAAAGATAATATTCTTGGGTAGTGAGGTGTTGTCAGTGCTCTATGAAATGAATGCCCCTTCCTATGGCTCCTTGTAAACCAGACTTTCAAATTGTAGCTACCCTTTCTTGGGTGCCTTGGTCTTAGGAAATTGCCCGACAGAAACAGAACAGCCATTCATTTCCTCCATCCTTTCCAATCAATGCACAACAAAGCTGGTTCAGAAAAATCGTATACTACGTTTGTCTTGTTTTTTTTCTTTCTCTCTCTGTAGTACATAAAATGTTCTTGGTGGCTGCTTTAAATTGGATGCGCCAATGTCTCTTAGATTAGTCCTCCAGGTTCTAAAATCAAGATTATGTGACATTTTCTGTGGAAATGAAAGGGACTTATACTGTTGCAAGTATATTTCAGTGTTTTCACATTCTTCCTCTTTCTCTCACTCTGTGTTCAACTGTATGTGCGGATGTATATAAAAGTAACTCTTTATTTAGATATGATGCTGTGACTATTGTTCCCTTGAGTACAACTAGCGAGGACTTGGGAGTTGGCCTTGATTTACAGATTATAAATCCAGTGACTTTTAGGAGCCCTGAAGGGGCTCTGTTCTTGAGGAACTATAATGTACAGTATTACTTCAAACTGAAGCAAATTGAGACACGTTATCCTGTGTTACAGAAAGCAGGGGAGGGTGACCTGCTGCTCTGACTTTGACCTGTATCTTTATTTTTTTTTTTTTTTTTTTTTTTTTTTAATCATATGGTTTTTGTTTTTCAATTTGTTAATGTGGTGTATTACATTGATTGATTTGCGGATATTGAAGAATCCTTGCATCCCTGGGATAAAGCCCACTTGGTCATGGTGTATGATCTTTTTAATGTGTTGTTGGATTCTGATTGCTAGAATTTTGTTTAGGATTTTTGCATCTATGTTCATCAGTGATATTGGCCTATAGTTTTCTTTTTTTGTGGCATCTTTGTCAGGTTTTGGTATTAGGGTGATGGTGGCCTCATAGAATGAGTTTGGAAGTTTACCTTCCTCTGCAATTTTCTGGAAGAGTTTGAGCAGGATAGGTGTTAGCTCTTCTCTAAATTTTGGTAGAATTCAGCTGTGAAGCCGTCTGGACCTGGGCTTTTGTTTGCTGGAAGATTTTTGATTACAGTTTCAATTTCCATGCTTGTGATGGGTCTGTTAAGGTTTTCTATTTCTTCCTGGTCGAGTTTTGGAAAGTTGTACTTTTCTAAGAATTTGTCCATTTCTTCCTCGTTGTCCATTTTATTGGCATATAATTGTTGATAATAGTCTCTTATGATCCTTTGTATTTCTATGTTGTCTGTTGTGATCTCTCCACTGTCATTTCTAATTTTATTGATTTGATTTTTCTCCTTTGTTTCTTGATGAGTCTGGCTAATGGTTTGTCAATTTTATTTATCCTTTCAAAGAACCAGCTTTTGGCTTTGTTGATTTTTGCTATGGTCTCTTTTGTTTCTTTTGCATTTATTTCTGCTCTAATTTTTAAGATTTCTTTCCTTCTACTAACCCTGGGGTTCTTCATTTCTTCCTTTTCTAGTTGTTTGAGGTGTAGAGTTAGGTTATTTATTTGACTTTTTTCTTGTTTCTTGAGGTATGCCTGTATTGCTATGAACTTTCCCCTTAGGACTGCTTTTACTGTGTCCCACAGGTTTTGGGTTGTTGTGTTTTCATTTTCATTCGTTTCTATGCAAATTTTGATTTCTTTTTTGATTTCTTCTGTGATTTGTTTGTTATTCAGCAGCGTGTTGTTCAGCCTCCATATGTTGGAATTTTTAATAGTTTTTCTCCTGTAATTGAGATCTAATCTTACTGCATTGTGGTCAGAAAAGATGCTTGGAATGATTTCTATTTTTTGAATTTACCAAGGCTAGCTTTATGGCCCAGGATGTGATCTATCCTGGAGAAGGTTCCATGTGCGCTTGAGAAAAGGTGAAATTCATTGTTTTGGGATGAAATGTCCTATAGATATCAATTAGGTCTAACTGGTCTATTGTATCGTTTAAAGTTTGTGTTTCCTTATTAATTTTCTGTTTAGTTGATCTATCCATAGGTGTGAGTGGGGTATTAAAGTCTCCCACTATTATTGTGTTATTGTTAATTTCTCCTTTCATACTTGTTAGCATTTGTCTTTACATATCGTGTGCCCGTGTTGGGTGCATATATATTTATAATTGTTATATCTTCTTCTTGGATTGATCCTTTGATCATTATGTAGTGACCTTCTTTGTCTCTTTTCACAGCCTTTGTTTTAAAGTCTATTTTATCTGATATGAGTATTGCTACTCCTGCTTTCTTTTGGTCCCTATTTGCATGGAAAATCTTTTTCCAGCCCTTCACTTTCAGTCTGTATGTGTCCCTGTTTTGAGGTGGGTCTCCTGTAGACAACATATGTAGGGTCTTGTTTTTGTATCCATTCAGCCAGTCTTTGTCTTTTTGTTGGGGCATTCAACCCATTTACGTTTAAGGTAATTACTGATAAGTATGATCCCGTTGCCATTTACTTTATTGTTTGGGGTTTGAATTTATACACCATTTTTGTGTTTCCTGTCTAGAGAATATCCTTTAGTATTTGTTGTAGAGCTGGTTTGGTGGTGCAGAATTCTCTCAGCTTTTGCTTATCTGAGAAGCTTTTGATTTCTCCTTCATACTTGAATGAAATCCTTTTACAATAATCTGGGCTGTAGGTTATTTTCTTTCATCATTTTAAGTATGTCTTGCCATTCCCTCCTGGCTTGAAGAGTTTCTATTGAAAGATCAGCTGTTATCCTGACCTGTATCTTTAGAAAACAGCTCTTAGTGCTTTTATAAGGTTGTGCTCCAAAATTAAGTAGGAATAATCCCAGGGCAGTATTCACCTTGTGCTTGCGTGCAAGCTCAGTCACTTTAGTCGTGTCCCACTCTTTGCCACCCTATGGACTATAGCCCGCCAGGCAATTCTGTCCATGGGATTCTCTAGGCAAGAATAATGGAGTAGGTTGCCATGCCCTCCTGCAGACTTCCTGACCCAGGGATCAAACCTGTGTCTCAGGCAGGTTCTTTACCACTGAACCAATGGGGAAGCCCATGTTACATAATATATATTCCTTTAAATAAAAATATTAGACTTAAGGTAGATTTTTGGGGTGTTGATTTTTTTTTTTTTTATAATGAGTAAAGCTATTCAACAAGACTGAGTCAGGTAATTCCTGTATTCGTCTATCAATGACTTTCAATATCTTTGGATTTATAATTATTAAACCCAGATGTGTTTCTCCTATTAAAAAAACCACTCTCTCTTTCTTGCTTTCTCTCTCTCTCTCTGTCTCTCTCTTTACGGGTATGTTCTAAATTGTTCTAATGTATTTAAGGGTCTTATGTCAGTTGGTTTGACAGGACATTGATTTTGCTAAGATTTGATCTGACATGGGGGTGATGAATTCTTTAACTACAGTGCGTTTCATTGTAGTTGCATTAGGCTGGGATGGGAGAGAAAGGAAGCTTTCAGCTTTTTTTTTTTTTCCAAAATATAAATGGGATCTGGTGAGCTTAGTTTCTGAAGAGTTGTCTTAAAAAATTATAAAAATTAGTCACCATTATAATTTCTGCACTTTGAGCAATTTCATGAAGGTCATCCATGCAATTGTATGATTTATCTTTTTATCCCACAAAAGCGATCCTGCCAAGTCATCTTTCAGGAATGCTGGTACATTCATGAGGGCAGTTTTCCATTTGTTCCCTTACCGCTTTTTTTTTATATTCCTGGATGAACCTGATGGTGCTTTGAGGGGCTTTATTTTTAGTAGCTTCCTATTCTGAGTCATTTTGCATGATTGCTGGAGTCTCTTGATCCAAAGTGTTCATTTTGCATCTCTGCCTCTGGTCCCACTTTCTCAGAGATCTTGATTTCTCATCTGGATTTTAGGCATCTTTGTTGGTTATGTGTTCTTTATTATATGAAAGAGGACTGTATCATATAAGAAGGTGGCCATTTACCTTCCTATTTTCAATAAGTACAGCAACAATTTAAATTGCACCTAATATATGTGATTCAGTCCAAACTCTATTCAGAGCGGCTAGATTCAATCATAGTTAATCATTAGTCTACAGTCTAGTCATTTTGCTAGAAATGTTTTTATTCCATTTAGCTTGTCATTTTGTGGTAGAGGTGACTTTTAAAATTTGAAATTCAGAAACATTTAACAGAACATAACATTACATTTATTGTCATATTCTTTCCCATTTTCTATTAATACCTTTGGTAATATTTAGTAGATACTGTATAAAATTATAAATATTCATTGCCTGGTTGGAAGCTAAACCTGAATGAATATGAATTTTCCCCAATTTCCTTAAAGGGCCCAGCTTTGCTCCCTAGCTCCATTAGCTGAAAATGTATTGCTGTGAAGCAGTGAATAGAAAAAAAGGGTAGCTGTGAGGCAATGAATTGAAAAAGTATATAAAACCAATTGCAGAAATTTTCACTCTTTAGCAGTGAATTTCCTTATAGATGAGTAGATTTTTTTCCCCTTTTTAAACATATAGTTGAAATATGATGAATGTATATTCAAGTTTATATCCTTGGCACTAGTACTCTTCCAAGTGTCTTGCATGGTTTTTATTTGTTTGTTTGTTCTCCCTTTTCTGGCCAAATCTCCACCTCTGCTTGGCGTTATATATCCCTGCAAACCCCTCACCTGTTGGCCAGAACCTGGCCACTGCTGATTCTCAAAGACACAGGGATGCGCTCAGTTTGCTCTGTAGCCAAGCCTAGGTTTTCTAATACACTCCAGTGGTTAAAATTATGGATGAAGGTCCAGCCAGGTACACCTGGAAGAATGATCACAACTCTATTCCCTGACTTATGGGCTTTCTCACTTTTGCCAAGTACCCCAGATAGCCAGAAATATACAAACAAATGGATCATATAAAAATACAGATAAACAGAGTGACATCTTTGTGTACCCACTCATTTTCCTAGCATTTTGGTGTTTAATAACTGCCCGACCTGTCAGATTGGCCTCTGTGTCCAAATCCCAGTGGCTGTCTTGCTTCAAATTTGTAAAGATCTAGGAAAATGGAGAGCAACCAAATACTCAGATAATAGGAATGGTAATAATAGGCAACATCTGGCCATGTTCCTCGCCCATTACAGACATTAGCCTGTTTACCAGCAGTGAGCTCCAGTGCAGAGACACATAGACTCTCAGTGGCAGAGTCAGCGTCCTGTCCCAGGCTAGCCCTCCTGAGTGCTTGCTCTTAGCCACAACCACCCCATAATCTCTCTTTTGTTTTCTAGTGTCCAAATGTGCTGAGATTTCACCATCAGCAGCATCTTTTCCTCTATCTCCCACTGTCAGTTACTCCCAGTAATTGTGGGAAAGAGGTGGAAATATCTTACAGAGAAATGTGGGAAGAGATTAAAAAAAAATCCTTAAAGAAAGAAAATAAAATTACTCACCTAAATATAGTCCAGCCCCCAAGGAACTTGGAGCCTGGAGAGCGTAAATGACTTGCCAAGTTTCCACCAAGAATGATGAAACCAAGACTGTAACCTGATGCTCTTGACTTACATCAGACTTAGAAATAGTAATGTGATAGCAAGTCGATATTTGGCTGAAATTCTAATCCAGCTTTTATTTGTTTTCAGTGGACGCTGGCTAAAAATTACTGATTTTCTTTCAACAAGGAAATTGTGATATTGGTGGCTAAAGAATCTAGCCATATTTTTGGAAAGGGCAGCATCAGTGTTTAATTGAATATTGTCCCTAAATTAAAGGGACATGAGTGTTTTGTGCAAAAAAAAGTTATTGAATCAATGAAGGCATATTATTTATTCTCCTCACCTCATGAAGCCCTGGTAGCTTCTATCCTGATGTAAGCACAAGCACCCTATTCTCCAGAGTCATATATGGAATATGGATTATTCAGAAACTGAAAAATTTAGTTGAAGGGATATATTACTTTGGCAGTTTTTTCTTTATATTTATTTGAGCTGGTATTTATTCATCTGAATCTCAATATGAGGTTTTTTGTTTAGTGTATTCTTGGTCTTATTATTTTACTTTGCTTCTTGGTTTTTATTTATGTATTTTTATGATATACATTTGTCCAGAGATCTTGGCAGCAAGTACATTTTTAAAAGCAAAAAAAAAAAAAAAAAAAAGTTGAGCAGTAATTTCCATCCTCCCAAAGAACTTATTCCATGGTAACACCCTCAGAATTCTCATTTTGACTGAATGTGGAAATAATTTATACATGGCGCCATAATATTTTTACGCTGCAAATCTGCTTGTGTTTTCTTTTTAAATATCATTTCTCATCTATATGCTGTAGAGATGACAATAATGTAATGATATCTTTAAAATATGGCCTAATTTTCTCACAGAATATACTTATTTGAAAAGCAAAAATCCCTGAGTAGTTTTCCTTATGGTAGCAGAGTCTTCTAAATTTCCTATCACATGGGTGCTGTGTGTGTGTGTGTGTGTGTGAGTGAGATTTCAATTTGGAAACATTTATTCAGAACCTATTGTATAGAGACATCTAGCTAAGGGTCTAGGTTTAGTACATGCAAAGATGACTAATAATGACAAAAATATGGTCAGTCCATCACAGAATTTACCTTGTTGGGGGTCTAGACATCCGTATAAAGCTAACTCTAAGGGAGCCACAATTGACTCTGCCATATAGTGGAAGTCCAGAGAAAACTGGAAGGAGTCATGTATTTTATTGAGACACTAGTGAAGAAAATCAAAAATATAAGTGAATAGTGCTTGCTATGATAGGGTTTCCCTGGTGACTCAGTGGTGAAGAACCTGCCTGCCAATGCAGAGACATGGGTTTAATCCCTGAGTTGCGAAGGTCCCCTGGAGTAGGAACTGGCCACCCACTCCAGTCTTCTTGCCTGGGAAATCCCATGGACAGAGGAATCTGGAGGGATGCAGTCCACGTGGTTGCAAAGGAGTCAGACACAACTGAGCAACTAAACAAGAGAAGACTTTTAGAAGATGGAACACACTGGACCCTGAAAGAATGACTTAAGGTTGTGAAGGTTAAAGAGGTGCCAGGAGGCGGGTGGCAGGAGGAAACATAGGCATCAAACTTGTTTGCATAGTCCACAAAGTCCTTGGGACATGCCAACATAATTACAATTGAGTCCCCTCAACAGTGTTAATTTATTGACATTTGGCATACATTCATGATGTAAATAATCTGCAGAAACATTTTTGTTCCTGTATCAGTCTGCTGTTGTTTTGTAACAAACAACCACAGCATTTCAGGGCATAAGTAAGATGCTTCTCTTTTTCCTTGAATGTGTCTTTGGGTAGCTGGAGTTTGGCTGTTTCAGGCCTTTGCTCAACGAGGCTGCCTCTAAACTGTGGATTTGGTCTGGTCTGTTCCAGACGTATTTTGGAAGTAGCTCTCTATCTACATTCTTCTCATGGTGGAGTCTGGAGACTGTATTACACACGTAGACGCATGATGCCCCTTAAAGCCTAAATTAGAGTTGGCTGGTTGTTGTCTCAGCTCCTGTTGGCCAAAACAGATCTTGTGGTCATTCCCACCATTGATGGGCAGAAAGTGTTTAACCCCGAAGAAGATGGAGGTGAGGAGAGGAGTAAATATTTCTACACCTAACCTACCACAGTCCTGGACTGACTTCTTCTTGCTGTTCCTTAAATAATGTTTTACCTTTCATGTTGACTTGTGATATATGTATTTTTGGCAGGTGGGCAAGGGTGGGGAGGGAGGCAGATTTTTCTAGTAATTCAAGAGCAATAATTATTTTCCAAATAAAGCGCAGTTAGTCAAACACACCTGTTACAGACTACCTCCCATATCCTAGCACATTAACAAACACTTAGGACACACACACACCACTTTCTTGATATTATTTAAGAATACACAGATGTGATATTTCCATTTCTTATGTTACTACCCCCCTTGATTATTGACCAGAATAACACGTTAACTGTAACTTCCTGAGGGTTATCATGTTAATCAGCGTATAATGTAGTTACCCAAATGCCTCCCTGAACATTGCTGGGCCAGTATATCAGCAATATATGGGCTTCCTTGCTGGCTCAACAGTAAAGAGTCTACCTGCAATGCAGGAGAACTAGGAGATGTGGATTCCATCCCTGGGTTGGTAAGATCCTATAGAGGAGGGCGTGGCAACCCACTCCAGTATTCTAGACTGGAAAATCCCATGGACAGAGGAGCCTGGTGGGCTATAGTCCATGGGGTCGCAAAGAATTGGACATGACTGAATACATACATATCAGTGATATGAATTTCATCTGGATGACACTCCTCTGGAAGTCAGAATGTGCTGAATTGGGTTTTAGAAATTAGAGAAATGGTCTCTCTGGCTTTGGAAAGTAATCTGACAATTTTCCCAAAGGGCAGCCCTTCCAAAAACAAGAATCAGCTAATCAGGGATTGGGTTTTGCCGGAATTGGTAAACAGATTTATAAATCGCAAATGCCTTCCTTGTACGGGGTGTTGGGATAAATGGTCCTTGCATGGCTGAAGACTCTTTCAATGCAGAGCATGAAGAAGCCAGATCTTTGTGTAAGTGGAATCTCCCTCCCTCCTTCCTTTCTTCCTTCCTTTCTTCCTTCCTCTCTCTCTCTCTTTCTTCTCTTTGGACAGCTCTTTCAAAACTAAGAAAATACTGCTGATCAGTAGCTTCGTGTCCTTTGTGATAGACTCCCAATCATTTTCTAATTCTTATCCCACTACCACATACCTCAGAGTAACTGAAAACATTAGGCTCCCAGTGTAGTTGTAATATTATCATCTTATTATCACCAATTCCCTTGCATGGTGGCTTTGCTGAGCAGCTGTTTCACAGACAAGCCAGTTCTTTTAAGTATTTCTCTATCAGAGGCTGAGACCAGCCTACCAGAAGGGTTCTTGGTCATGAATGTTAATGAGCAGACAAGTATCTCTTCCCTGACAGTGGCTCACTAATCCTTTGAGTAAGCATGACTAAATCATAAGAGAAATTTTATTTCAGTTAAATTCATCTGCCACTGGATAGAGAAAACAGGTTTTCTTATTTTAATGAAAATCAAGAAAAATATCTAATGGTGATATAAATTAGAGTTGGGTGGAAACATTTTGGTCCCCAGACCTGGGAATGCAGTAGCTCAGTGTAGACTGGTTCAGTTGTGTGGTGTGTATAAAGTTGATGGAGACTTCATTATCTCCTGTGAGGTGTGATGTGCAATGGGGAACAGTGTAAGTCCTAACTCTTGAGCTGGAATTTTGTATGAAGACGCTTTTGACCTTTCTCAAGTGGTGTGGAATTGGAATAAAAACTGGGCTTCCTTCATTCACTGAGACGATATAAGACCTCCCTTTTCCAAGCAGATAACATGATAAATGAATAAGAAAAATGTTTGTATGCTTTTTTAAGATTCAAAAGCAAACTATGCAGGTGAATCTTTATTTCAAATGGCATACCCTGTCCTGATGGAGTCCCTGAGGTGGACACTTAGAAGGAACAAGATGGACATAAAAAATTATCATGGTTGAAACTGGTTAGTGAGTCCATGGGTCTTTCTTATAATGTTCTCACTTTTGGGTGATCCCCAATATCTGTAATTAATATTTTTTAAAGAGAGAACTGACTTAAGCATATGCAGGACTGAAGATTTCCAAACTGTGAATTCATTCCGAATGCAGAACAATGTTAGTGGATATTACCAATCTTATGTCTTGCCAATTCAATGATGGTAAATTTTTACTAGTTTTAAATGTTTTAAATAGTAAATTCAACATGCCATTTTCAAATTGCAGAGATGAACACAACTTATAGATCTTTTAACTCAGATCAGGGTCACTTAGCTTCTGCTTCCACCCAACATTTTATTATTGTGTTGCTAGAACTGGCATCTCTAGTTTATCTGCAAGAACAGGCCTGTGAAAATGAGGCTAAATCCTTAGATGTTCCTATTAAGTGTGATTCAAAATGTCAAACTCTTGGTTAGAAAATGTATGGACACCAAGACAAGCAGATTATTCCAACACAAACTTTGGTAAGATTCAGAAGAAAATGTAAGGTGTAGATTATAAATGCATTATAAATAATATTCCTATATCACTAGGTAGTCTTCTAATGATTCTTAGTTGAAGCACAACCATCATGAGCTCTATGTGTTTGGCTTTTTAGCAAATCCAAAGGAAAAGACAGCATGTCTAAACAATTAATTCCATGTGATTCCCTTTATTCCATTAAAAAGGGGGAGAATCCTAATTTCACATGCAGAGGTAGATTTAGCTAATAAGCTTGCATGATTCATGACACTCAGAGAAATTGTAGGAAAAAATCACCCATTACAGTTTCAGAATTTTTCATTTATTATTCTTTCAAATGGTTTTTTAATATTCATTAAATAGACAAATATTATTCTTCAGATGATTATATATAGTAATACGTGATCTTCATACTGTATCCTCCCTACCTAGTGGTTTAATTGAATCCAAACAACTTGAAAATGAAAGACAAACTTTGAAGGAAGATAGCAGGAAATTGGGCCTCCAAGGCTTTTCCATGTTGGAAGAAACTGTACTTCTCCACCTATTTTTTATATGAAAATTTCTTTGTGTATTTTCTGCTTTTTAAAGAACAGTGTGTAGTCACTACAAGTTTTGGTTCTCTTGCTGTCTTATCTCCTTCCCTTCGGTGCTTATGAAGTCGACACCTTATCACTTTCACTTATTTAGTGTTCTTTTAATAGTATTCTTGAACAAAAAAGTATGATCTATTCCCTGTTGAAGTCTAAGCTCATTAAGTATAGAGATTAGGTCTCCTATTTCTATTTTATCTTCCTAGACTTGACTTAATATGGAACATATTTAACAATGCTGCAGTGTTGTTTGACTGTGGCACCAACCCACACAGACCCAAGGGCACAGACCAGTCAGATGAATTACTTAAGCTCCTATAATAAATGCGACAGAAGAAAATAGGAAGCCTTGAATTTTAGTTATCTATTAACTCTGAGGGTCCATAAACCTGGAAGTCATATTTGATTTCAGCAGTATTTATTCCAGTGGATTTAATAGAACTAATTTTAAATTCCCAGGATGAAGGTGATCTTTTTTTGGAGTGGAAGGAGAACCTTAGCTCAAAAAGTGGGATGAATGCACTTACACACACGTACACACAGAGCTTTATACATGTGAGTAAGGAGGGATTAAGAGACACAAGTCTCTCAAAGGACCAGTTAACACAGAGATTTGTGTGCTCAAACTCTGGAAATTTTTTTTGTTTTTTGGAAATTTTTTTAAAACATTTTTTAAACATTAAAACATTTTCTTTCTTTATTGGACTGTTTTGATTTTTTCAGTAAAAGTCAAATAACCCTGTAAGTAAGGATATATTTCTGAGCTCTCTATTTGTCTGTCCTTAAGCCCTTGCTACAATGCCTTGATTACTGTCACTTCATAGTAATTTTTAAAGCTGTGTTAGTCCTCTTCCAATTTCAAACAGTGCAGTCTGTGATTCTGTGGTCCCTTTGGGATTTAGAAATCTTCATTTTGTTTAAGCATCTCACATGTCTGGGTCAGCACCCTTTGAGTATCACTGGGTAAGTGGAGTTGAGAGATCAGTTATCAGGATGTCGGGCTGAGGCAGATAAGAATGACAGAAGCTTTTCCATCTTTGCTCTGTCCTGTTAAGGTCATTTAAGGGCTGCCAATAAAAGGTCCACCATCTGTAAGGTGGGATTCAAGCATCTATTGACCAAATGGCATTTTTTCTTTTTATACCTTATTCAAGTTTCTCTTTTTTCCTTCTGATTTTGACACTGAATTGCACTCCAGATCTGCAACTCATGTAATGTTTTGCAGGCCAAATTATACTGCAGTTGATTTATTTTTTTTTAATATTTGTGAACCACAAATTTTCTGTTTCCTCTTTTATTTTCTAGTTTCTAACAAATACTTATTTTTCTAGTTTCTAACAAATACCTATTTTTTAGATACTTATAGTTTCTAACAAATACTTATAGTTTCTAACAAATACTTATTTTTCACAATCTAGAAAATGCATTTCAATTTTTTTTCTCTATTTTTTTTGTGGCTTACAGGATGTTTTCTGAAGCCAAGTATATAATTTATTTTTAATAGCATTTTTAAATTTTAAAGTATTATATACTTTTATAGAAAACTTGGAGAATTTAATTTAAGGCATTAAAGAAGTTAAAGTTACTTTAAATTTTGGCTCACTTGTGGAAAAAAATCTGATCTCTGAGGACACTGAGGTAAACATGCTGCTACTGCTAAGTCACTTCACTCGTGTCCGACTCTGTGTGTGCCCCATAGACGGCAGCCCACCAGGCTCCCCCGTCCCTGGGATTCTCCAGGCAAGAACACTGGAGTGGGTTGCCATTTCCTTCTCCAATGCATGAAAGTGAAAAGTGAAAGTGAAGTCGCTCAGTCATGTCCGACTATTAGTGACCCCATGGACTGCAGCCTACCAGGCTCCTCTGTCCATGGGATTTTCCAGGCAAGAGTACTGGAGTGGGGTGCCATTGCCTTCTCCCATATAGTAATACAAATGTTTGATTTCTCATGAGAGTTTATTCAACTAACTTCTAAAAAAATAAATAAGTTGGAACTCTTATTTCCTATGTTTAATAGTTTATAATATAAAAGGAAAACCAGAACCCAGTCCCTGTAGGAGGGAGGGAGGGATTTCCTGTTTTGGGGGGAATAATATTTCCCTACCCTTTATAGCATTTGGTCAATAAAACGTTGGATCACTTTTATTAATACTATAATTGGGTTGGTGTTCTTTACTGAGAGTGTAATCAGAATTATGTCAACATAGTTCCGAAGATTTGTGGGATATAATAAATTATGATGTATATTAAAGAAAAGGTCAAAGAAGTAAGTAGGATGAATCTTCTTCACAAAGTAATGAGTTAAGGAAAACGATTCCAAGAAAAAAAGAAAATCTATCATTGCTTCCACTCTTCTGCCTTCTATTTGCCATAAAGTGATGGGACTGGATGCCATGATCTTAGTTTTCCATAAGGATCTCTGACAGTCCCGTGGAACCACATAGGCAAACATCTAAGTAGCAATAACACAGACTGGTGCCATGTGTGAAAATACAGATAAAGTAGAAGAATCGAATGAAATTTACTCCATTAAGGGGAGACTATAAACAATTCTGGAAAGATCCAATGAAAGCTCTCTTGGAAGTTGGGGAGGAGTTGGACATCAGTTTGGAAGGATGTGGAAATGTGAGGGAAGGTGTGGAGGCGGGGAATCTGGCGATACAGGCTTAATTCTGTTGGTGAACAAAGCATGCTTGAATGAAAGAGGAGCTGGCCCCATTGGTAAGGTCCTTGTGTATGCTAAAAAAGTGGAAAAATGCTTCTATTCTCTGAAAATCAATGGGTTTTCTTGTTTATTTTCATTTAAATAATTGAGTTGACTGTTGATCTTGAAGTTCTGTCGACTGAAGTTAAAATCCCTGTTGAACAACAACTTACAAAGTTTACACTGTGCGGTTTGTTCTGTTTAATTAATGGCTGACAGCAGGCATGTGGATTAGAGGACAAAATGAATTCAGTTGATTCCTTAGATTCTTCAGTGTTAGGGCCTGTTTAATAATATTTGTAAATGAACAGTCAACTTCCGGGCATCTGTGATTGAGTTTCTTTCACATGTAGTGCGTGTATGAGAATGCTTTACAAGACGACTGGTCAAATGTTGGTTCCCCCGCAAAGTACAACGTTTCAGCAGTGATGGATGGGGAATGGTAGGTTTAAGCACAAACTGTTCTTCCATATCTTACTTTTCAGGTTCCTCATAACAGTCAATGTGTGTTACTGTTGTTTGTTGTAGTTTCCAAGTCATGTTCGACTCTTTGCAACCCCATGGACTGTAGCTCGCCCGACTCCTCTGTCCATGGGATTTTCCAGGCAAGAACACTGGAGTGGGTTGCCATCCCTGCCCCCCACCCCAGGACATCTTCCCAACCCCGGGATTGAAACTTTGTCTCCTGCATTGCAGGCGTGTTCTTTACCACTGAGCCACCAGGGCAGCCTAAAAAAATATGAAACACTTCACAAATTTGCGTGTCATCTTTGCTAAGTCACAAAAATTGTTAAATGGTTCATCTGATTATAAAATTAGCATTACCTTTAATAAGGCCCTTCTGTATACACCATACCTGAGCCTATGAAATGATTTGTCTTGTGGAAATTTTCTCACAATTGTGTCAGATCCCAATTTCAAAAGCTAATTGGTTTTGATTTGCATTTCTCTGATAATGAGTGATGTTGAGCATCTTTTCATGTGTTTGTTAGCCATCTGTATGTCTTCTTTGGAGAAATGTCTATTTAGTTCTTGGGCCCATTTTTTGATTGGGTCGTTTATTTTTCTGGAATTGAGCTGTAGGAGTTGCTTGTATATTTTTGAGATTAGTTGTTTGTCTGTTGCTTCATTTGCTATTATTTTCTCCCATTCTGAAGGCTGTCTTTTCACCTTGCTTATAGTTTCCTTTGTTGTGCAGAAGCTTTTAAGTTTAATTAGGTCCCATTTGTTCATCGCAGCACTGTTTATAATAGCCAGGACATGGAAGCAACCTAGATGTCCATTAGCAGATGAATGGATAAGAAAGCTGTGGTACATATACACAATGGAGTATTACTCAGCCATTAAAAAGAATACATTTGAATCAGTTCTAATGAGGTGGATGAAACTGGAGCCTATTATACAGAGTGAAGTAAGCCAGAAAGAAAAACACCAATATAGTATACTAACGCATATATATGGAATTTAGAAAGATGGTAACAATAACCCTGTATGCGAGACAGCAAAAGAGATACTGATGTATAGAACAGTCTTTTGGACTCTGTGGGAGAGGGAGAGGGTGGGATGATTTGGGAGAATGGCATTGAAACATGTATATCATATATGAAACGAGTCGCCAGTCCAGGTTCGATGCACAATACTGGATGCTTGGGGCTGGTGCACTGGGACGACCCAGAGGGATGGAATGGGGAGGGAGGAGGGAGGAGGGTTCAGGATGGGGAACACATGTATACCTGTGGCAGATTCATTTTGATATATGGCAAAACCAATACAATATTGTAAAGTTAAATAAAATAAAATTTTAAAAAAAGCTAATTGGTATTTGAACTTGTTAAATTTCACATTGTTATATTTGATGAATTGTTACATTTCTGTTTCAAATATCTAACATAAAGTTTCCCCCCAGCAATATTACATGCAAGCATATAGGATAACAACCCTGCAACAAGTATTCCAGTCAGCGACTGTGGTAGACTCATAACTAATGATAATTGCCCTCTTCATGTAATGAGGTAAATTTTCTCAGTAACAATTTAGTATGCAACTGACTTAGTATATAGATCATTGGGGATGGATGAACACAGACATCTCTGTGCACTCCAACCCTTCCCACCACTGAAACCCCAGAGCCTCAGGAGCTCTGTTAAGAAGTCTACATTATGTAAAGATATGCATATTTACTTATTGCCCATTTATATAGTGCTTATTAAGTTACTATTGGTTTTCCAGAGTTGCTTTTTAGCACCCTTAAATCCTCACTTAAAAAGTGTAATTCTTAAAGGCAACGGAAGTCTCCGTTGCTTCACATTATTAGAAACGGACTGATCCACAGTAGCGTGGTGTGCTCTTGGCTGGTTGCCAGTGGTGAATGAAGGCTGCGTCACTGGAAGACTAATGGTATCTCTTATCCCCAGGTTCACTCACTGTGGTTAATATTGAACCAAGTCTATTTGTGTAGAGTTCTTTAAAGAGGCCGAGACATTAAGATTCCTTAGCATAAACATCACCCGCGCATCACCTGCACAGCTAAATGGATTTCTTGCGGATGAGTAATGCTGTTCCTTCACTACACAGTCGACACAGAAAATGCCAGGACTTGATTCAGGGAATGCAGCCCTCTTCTGACTAAGGTTCTTCATTAAGGACCCTTTGTTGGATGAATCCATTTCTGCTCTGTTCCATTCCTCATTTGAATGAAATACATTCTAAAGGTCATCAGTTTTAGGCAAAGTTAAAGACGAGATTTTTTTTTTTTTTGTAAAAACAAAAAAGAAATCAACAATATGTTTTTCTTCTTTATGAGAATTTTGTTCAATAGCATAGCATGATGATTTCATGGGACCTTAGTAAAAGCTACCTAGATAACAGAGCAGAAAGTTAGCTGTGTTTTTTTGCTAATGTAAAACCCTAAGTGTGGCTTTATTCTCTTCTCTCGTTGCCCATTAGCTTCCTTTTAAATCATCTTTCTTAGTATTTGAACCATAATAAAGGGACAGATCATTGTTGTCAAATATCTTAACCTTACAGACAATGTCTCTTTAATATAAATAATATATTGAAAGAAATAAAGCATCAGTGGCCTTTAGAAAAGCTAATTAGCTTGAGCAGCGGTGACTAATAATGTTTTTTTCCCCCACAATTTTTTTTGACCTCTAAACAAACTTGAGCACACAGAATACACTATTGTGCTAGATATTCAATGATCCAAATTAAGAAGACCTTTATTTTTACTCAGTGATCAGATACTAAATTTAAAGAATATAATTAATTTCTCCCATTGGAATACTAGGGTCTGAGGAATAGAGGATATTTTTTCAAAGTACTAAGAGTAAAGAAAAATGTGTTCACACATTTATATCAATAATTACATATTATATTGTATCCAGTAACCCACTGTGTTTTTTTTCAACTGTAATGCTTATGTCCCGATATTGTTTTCTTTTCCATTTCCTCCAGGAAACAAAAGTAAACTGGATCCTGAGTTACATTTTGTGTTTCACATTAGCTAACAGAACTGGTATTGGGAAAAGGCGGCAAATGTACAAGAGCCGAAAGGTTTTCTTTTTGAGTATTTGTTTGCAAAACAAGCCCAGGATAATGGAGTATCATTTGTGGGAAGCTGAGCCATGCTGGGTGCTCATTAGATAACTTAGAAAGACTCTCTTGTTTGCACCCCGCCTTGTAGATAGATGCGTGTGTTTCAATTAAAATCTCCATTTACTTCCAGCTGGTAATGTTAGCATCCATTCCACCGATAGAGAGTAAAGGTCACAGCCTCCTGCCTGAACAGATATTTAAAGAAAATGTGCCATTTGCCTCCTTTGTGTAGGGACTGTTGAGCCACCCAGAGCAAACCTGGGGAGCAGATTCTGGAGGGTCAGATTGCAGGGGGACTTTGTCCTTATTTACCGAGGCAGCTTTGGTATCTGCTGGTCCAGATGCTACAGCTGCTGTTGCTCTGTGGCTTGGGATCCAGCAGCAGCTGTTGTTCTTTGCTAGAGCGTGCTGCTGACATTCCAAATTTAATAGTCTGAGACCTTAGTCGTTGGAAGCTACGCTGAAAGTTAATTTGCTGAATCCAAGTTTATTTTCCTACCTAAACCACCATTTGTGATAGAGCCTTTCCCCCACGATGCACAGTAAAGTGAGGAAAGGAATTCTTTACTGTCCTTAGCAGGCTGAAGGGCAAGAGAACGCAGTGATTCCCGAGCAGAGCGGAGGCTGGATATCCTTGTGACTTGGCTATGTTCTGGCTGTCAGATATCTGACCCCACGCCCTGCTGCTTTCTACCTTCATAGCAGTAGGCAACCTGATGGAACTTCCTAGTGTCTCCATCTCAAACTATTAGGACAATAATTTCTACCTGATGGAGTGTTACAATGAGAAAGCAAACATAAAGCACCTTTGCTAATGCCTGCTCCATAGTTATAGTTTACTCTTTTTTGAAATTAAATTTTATTAGAGTATAGTAGCTTTACGATTTTGTGTTAGTTTCTGCTGTGCAGCAAAGTGAATCAGATATATATATATATATATATATATATATATATATATATATATATTTGGATTTCCTTTCCATTTAGGCCACCACAGAGCATTGAATAGAGTTCCCTATGCTGTAGAGTAGGTCTTCATTAGTTATCTGTTTTATACACAGTGTCAGTAGTGTATATTATATAGTATCAATAGTACATATTTTTTGTTCACGAGCCACATAACCTTTATGAGGTTTTTCTGATAAATGAAAAGCTCTACATTCCCTTGCTTCTTTTTTGAGCCAAAATTAATGTTCTTGCTCAATAAATATGAACATTCCCATACATTCAACTAATTATAGCTGATATTTATTCGGTTATATCTTGTACCTTGGCACACCACATTTTCCATCTCATTTAGCCTTCACAGGAACTTCCCTGGTGGCTTAGACAGTAAATGTGTCTGCCTACAATGTGGGAGACCTGGGTTTGATCCCTGGATCTGGAAGATCCCCTGGAGTGGGAAATGGCAACCCATTCCAGTACTCTTGCCTTAAAAATCCCATGGACAGAGAAACCTGGTAGGGGTCGCCAAGAGTTGGACACGAGTCGGACACAACTGAGCGACTTCACTTTCACTTAGCCTTCACAACAATCCAACGAGGTAGGTGGTATTACTATTATTATTCCTATTTTCTAGCTGAATAAGTTCTTGCCTAGAGACTTAAGTAATTTGCCTGAGTTTGCATAGCTTGTCAGAGTCAGAGCTGGGATTGAATCCAGCCCAAACCCTTTACCAAGCCATAGTTTCTCCCAGAAGGAAAGCAAATCAAATTACCTTGAAATGAAGTATTTGAACTCTGTTTCTGAAGTGAAAGTTTGTATATGAATAATGGGAAGTTAAGGCAACACTGCTATTACTTTATAGCTTTTCCCATTCCCTGGACTCTAGATGGTTGGTAGATGGATTCATTTTATTCTATTCTATTTTATATTCTATTATATTTTCAGTGGCAATCATTATTTCATGACTAATGCTTTGACATTCTTTTTTTTCAAAATTATTTATTTGTTATTCAGTTAGTTGTTATTGAGTTAGTTGTTCTATTTAGTTGTTAGTTTAGTTATTATTTAGTTGTTTTGTATGGTTACTTTACACTGCTATACAGCAAGCTTATTAGCCATATGTACACTATCTCCCTTTTTTGGATTTCCTTACCATTTAGGTCACCAGAGAGCATTGAGAGGGGTTCCCTGTGCTATACAGTAGGTTCTCAGTAGTTATCTATTTTATGCGTAAGTATTACTCTGTGTATATACGTCAATGCCAATATTATATACATGTCAATCCTAACCTCCCAGTTCACTCCCCTACCCTTCCCCCTTGGTATGCAGATATTTGTTCTCTATGTTTGTGTCTCTATTTCTGCTTTGCAAATAATATTATCTTTACCACTTTTCTAGATTCCACATATATGCATTAATATACAATATTTGTTTTTCTTTCTGACTTACTTCACTCTGTATAACAGTCTCTAGGTTTATCCACATCTCTCCAAAGGACATAATTTTATTCCTTTTTATAGTAGAATAATATTGAATTATATATATACACACACACACACACACACACATACACACACCACATCTTATTTCTCTATTCCCCTAATGATGGATGTTTAGGTTGCCTCCTTACCCTAGCTATTGTAAATCTATGCTTTGGTATTCTCACTTGGACATATCTGGGTATGATTCAGTTCACTATAAAAAGGCATGGAAGGTTTAAACTTGACATGTCTCTACCAAGATGGACTTAGTTGTAGGTGCTGCCAGTACAGCGTGGCAGGAGCATAGAGAGAAACAGTCTTTAGAAAGTATAATTACCAGCAACAGTTTGGCCAAATAATCTATCTTTCTGCAAAGTTACCAGGATTTTCTATAGACAGAAGAGTGCCATCACTGGGGATTTAGGCACAAGTAGTATGTCTAGCCATGCAGAGACACCAGCTGACCCTTGGGAAATGCCAGTCCTGGGCACAGTGACAGGATCCCTGTTTAAGAGCTTATGTCTAAAGCTTGACCTATGAGAAACACTACAAAGATTGAATCTCAGACCCAGTAAACAAGACCCATTTTCAACCTGAACTGGGGCCTCGAATTCTAATGCAAATAGTAGCAAGTATGTCATTAGATCTAGAAATTCTTGTGTCCTTCATTGCTAATATCAAGGGCTCCTGTGTCTAGAGATAGGAGGCTGAGAACCAAAGAGAGACCAATTCTGCTAGCAGAAAAGGGCACGTGTTTCCGAGGAAATCACTGACACTCCAACAGCATGAATTGTATGAAACATTGAAGACATGATTTTTTAAATGCAAAATTTTGTTACATATTTCCTACTTTAGCCCATGAAAGAAATCATATAGTTTGCGATAATGTCACTGTTTTAATGTAAGGATTAAAATATAGCAGTTCTCTCTCTTCCAAGAAGGGTATGTTCCAAGATGCCCATTATATACTTGAAACTGGAGATAGTACCAAATCCTGTGTATATGGGTTCTTTTATATATATATATGTATATACATATATACATGCATCCTTATGATAAAGTTTGTAAATTAGGAACAGTAAGAGAATATCCAAATTGCCAGTATCACTACTGTTGCACATTAGAGTTATTATTAAGTAAAATAAGCTTCCTTGAATACAAGCACTTGTAAAACTATGGCAGCTAGATGGCTTCTAAGAGACTAGTGGGTGTGGTTCTGATGGACAAAAGGATGAATCACGTTGCAGGCTGAACAGTGAACGATTTCATCACACGACTTTGAATGACATGCAAATTAAAGCTTATGAATTATTTCTGGAATTTTCCACTTAATGTTTTTGGACCTCAAATAGCTGAAACTAAGAAAAGCAAAACCATGGATAAGGGGGGACTGCTGTAGTTAAAGTTTCTAAAGATTCTATAAAACCTAAAAATATGTACTTAGAAAAATGTATTCTTGATTCCACTAATATTTTTTTTTAATTCATAGTTAGCAGTTGTATAAACTTCCAACAGACTCAAAGAAGTGAATGACTGTTTATACACACACACACATACATATAGTAAATTTGGTCATATATAATAGTAACTCGTAACTCGTGATGGTGTTTTGTTTGGGGGATGAAACCAACCTCTAGGAGCAAGACTGAGAAAAAGATATATCAGTGTATATCCTTTATGCCTGTTGAATACTGATTTTATATATATATATAAGTATATATATAGTTTATATATATATAAATTTTATATATATGTATAAAACAATTTTATATATTATATATAGTTTTTATATATAATTTATATATATATGATTTTATATATATTTTATATAAAATAAAATAATGCTTGATTTTATATATGTGTGTGTGTATACATATGTGTATATATTTATATGGATTCTGTGTATGTACTCAGTTGCTCCATCACGTCCAACTCTTTTCCACCCCATGGACAGTAACCCACCAGTATCCTCTTTCCATGGGATTGTCCAGTCAAGAATTCTGCAGTGGGTTTCCATTTCCTCCTCCAGGGGAGCTTCCCAACCCAGGGATTGAACCCCTGTCTCCAAGTCTCCTGTGTTGCAGATGGATTCTTTACCACTGAGCTTCAGGGGAAGCTGCACATATAGGGTTTACCTACCCAAAAAATATATTGTTAAGAACAAACAAATGCAGCTATTAAGGAGAATCATTAATCTTCAAATTCACTACTTAACAAGATGTTGAAATCAGCTTGTGAAAGCCTTTTGTTTTTCTACTCTCCACTCTCATTTCAAAGTAACCACGTTCATGTCAAAGTCAATGATGAAAACACTTTTAAGTTCAGGGAAACATGTTTTTTTTCCTCCTCTGAAGAGCACTTTTTACGTCTA
This sequence comes from Bos mutus, assembly GCF_027580195.1. Taxonomy (NCBI): domain Eukaryota; kingdom Metazoa; phylum Chordata; class Mammalia; order Artiodactyla; family Bovidae; genus Bos; species Bos mutus. The sequence goes on from NC_091628.1 coordinate 68,012,950, forward strand.
AGAAGTGAATGACTTTGACATTTGGATATTGTACTGTTTCTTTTTTAAGCATGTTTTGTCATATGAATTAATTCCAGGAAAAGGCCAATTCATTGTTTAAAGATTTTGCATAACCAAATAAGGTGTTAACTAGGAGCTGTGTCTTGGGAATTGCTCATCACGCCACACCCCTTATTAATACCCTAAGTCTATTCATTAACCCTGTACTGTTGCTTTTAATATTTTACAATTTTTTACCCTTTCCTGTGTTATTTTCTACCTTTTCCTGTGCCATTTTCTTCCTTTTCCTGTGCCATTACTAAACTGAAATTAAATAAAATCAAGAAAGACAAATCTTACATCAGGATATAGCATTTGCATCCTAAGGTAGCATTTTTATCAGTTGATTTTCCTTCTTCAACTTTGTCAACATGTTGGTGTCATTTTCATTCTCCTGCATGTCCCTTTCCTTATAGTCAATTCTTATTTCTCAGATGTCCCCAGTCTCATAGACCATGTGCATAACTCCAGCACCATTATCTTCCTAGATCTATGTCTCCGTGTCTCCATTCCTCTTTCTGTTGTCAAAGGGAAAGAGCAACACTGAATGTAACACTGTGCAATTTAAGACTTCAGTTATGTACCTGCTCCAGTCTGGCTGGTACTGGTCCCTCTGCAGTTTTGGAAATGAAAAGCTTGTAGGGAAAACCCTGAAGGAATTAAAATGGGTACTGGTTCATTGTTTATATGGGAGCATTTTAACAAGAAGCTCCCTCAGGGATAAAGAAATATATATCCTTTGAATTAACAAATTAAGCTTCTCATTCAGCTCTTTGCCTTTTCTAATAATTGAGAGTATGTTGAGCTGGCCTTTGTTAGGAAGTGTGTGATTTCTTGATTTTTAAGGACATCGTTACTCTAATGGTCTTTGAAAAGTCTGTTGAGGTTTTCTTTGATCTGAGGACTCTGAGAACCTTTATAGGTGTAGGATCATTAAAAACACATCTGGTCAGTGCAGTTGCTTCAAAGATTTAGAAGAGAAGAGGAAAAAATTGTGAGGTTGAATCACCTCCAAAAAATAGATACCTTCATGGCTGACTTAGAAGCAGAGCCGACAGTAAGCAGCCATCCTATCAGACATAAGGCAGTGCTGTCTGCATTTAAGAGATCAGAGAGATGGAGAAGTAGAGATACGCTGTAGAATTTTTATTTCTCCTTGAAATAAATGAACTGTGTTATAAGGCACTGATTGCCGCAAAGGTGGTTACTGCCTGAATATTATTCAATAACTTATGTAAGATATGTTAAGTCTTATTTTCTCAAAGTTAAGTCCTCAAATCTTATCTTAATTAAATGTGCTGTATATTGTCAATATGCCTTATAGAAACTTAGCAAATGAGTTTCATCTCTGTTAGAAGTGATAATGTTCAACTGGTGCATTTCTTGGATGTATTTATTAAATCATCCCATTTGTGGAACACCCCTCCTTCATATCAGAGATACACATTTAAGATGACACTACCCAAATTAATAACTTAGTTGTCACAGTGAAAATAGTCTCGTTAACAAATAATTACAATAAACACGCCACCTGCACTATAGTAGACACGTAAACGGTATTCTGGAAGCAAAGAAGATGACATGGCCACCTTTATTGGTAGAGTCAAAAGAGTTCTTAGCACAGCTGATGGACTCTATTCAGTTTTAGCAGAACAGGAATTTATTGCATGAAGGAGCAAACGGTTATTCTAACCGGAGGAAAGGGGAGAAAATATGCAATATGTGAAAATATATTTGACCCATGTGACTTTTTGTGAGAAATAAAATAATCTCATTAGACTGTTGGTCTTTTGGAGAATAAAATAGAAAATATTGAACTGTATTAACCCTGAAATTTCTTCCAGGTCTGAGCAGTTCATGATTCTACATGATTCTATTGTATCATTAACGTTGGAGTTCAGTTTTCATCTAAAAATGGATAATCTGATTCATTTTCTCCAAGAACATATGCAGGTGCGCTTCAGTCTTCATCACTTGGTTACTTTGAAGGAAGACTGTGGGGTCTGAACATTTCAATTCCGTTTTCCTTTAATATTGTTGTGACATGTATAGAATAATTGGACTGGAAAATTCTTGAGAAATTACTTTATCCAAGGCATGAATTTCTTACTCTTTTTTTAGAATAGAGATTTATATTCCAGCAAATTTCTTTTGAGGTGAACTTGAAATACCAGTTAAGTCATACCCTATTTGTTATCAGAAAGAAAAAAAACTGTAATTTTAGATTGGTCAAGTTATTTCATTTTAGAAGCACAAGATTAGACTGTCTAGATGTAATTTAAGTCATTCTATAAAACTTGGTGGTTCACCTTGCTTAGAGACTCACTCTGGTCCAATATTCCAAGACCCACTCTTTGTTTAACAGTCAATAAAAGATGACCCCAAAACAGATATAGCTCATAGGGATCCCCCGCAAGGAGCTAAGTATACTGATAAAGAAAGCAGTAAGGGAAACAAATGGCTCCATAGTGCTATTCATATTAATATCTGGAATGTTTTAGTTCATCAATAGTAGAACAGACATTAGAAATTTCCTATGAGCAAAAGGAAAATAAATGAGAAGACAGTACCATAAGAAGACATCTTTCAGGACTGCATCTTTTAAACTCTGAAAAAATTTGGAGCTTCCTTCCAAAGAGGTAGTAGTTGCTTGAACTTATTGCCTAATAGGCTGTGCACATTTTTCATTTCACTTTTCGAAGTACTCTTTGTGCTTTTTTGTAATCATTTTATAATATGAATCTTATTAACTAGGAAAACATAATATCTTTCTTTTTAAGAGTTGAGTTTGGGCATGAGTTTGACCCAACAAAGACTTTTGTGCTTGATAGTAATTAAAATTAGTGAAAGTGAGTGAAGTCGCTCAGTCGCGTCCGACTCTCTGCGACCCCATGGACTGTAGCCTACCAGGCTCCTCCGTCCATGGGATTTTCCAGCCAAGAATACTGGAGTGGGTTGCCATTTCATTCTCCAGGGGATCTTCCCAACCCAGGGAACGAACCCAGGTCTCCCGCATTGCGGGTAGAGGCTTTAACCTCTGAGCCACCACAGAAGCCCAATTAAAATTAACTAGTGAACAAATCTCTCCCATTGAGATGTTGATCGTGGGGTTGAAGGAAAGGGAAGGGAAGAATCCATGAGACTCTATGTTCCACACAAATGCAATGAGATATAAAGTAGGGAAAGATTAGAAAGAAGACAATTACTTAAGGCTGGAGCCATAGAAGCCAAAGCAATCAATAAAATAGAGGTATCTGCTGCTAACCCATGAACAACCTTACAGTAAATCTCTACAACTTAATGTAACCTGAGGGAGCCTCCATCTTTCTTTCTAAAGAGGATCATTCATTTATGTTCAATAATTTACTACTTTTGTTAAAAAATATTGATTTTATTGTTATTTGTAAAAACAAATATTTCTACTCCTTCATTAACTGATTACTCTTACCTTTGGGCAGAAATTGGCTTTCACATATGTTTCTGTCTTTTCTTTTTAAATTTGAATTCCAGGAATTTTTTGAGAAATAACAATTAAGCTGATATCTGTTTATCCTAGAGTAGTTTTCAAGGTAACTGCTGGATTTAAAATTTGACAGGATAAAGAAAAGACCTCATGCCAGGTCTGTGTCTAATCCTGATGTGTATTTATAGAGCATACTTTAGTGTCTGAGGAGAGCCTCAGGTCAGGCTTTTTCCAAAGATCCCAAAGTTAGTTTTGTTTTATATATTTTTGATACCTTCATTTACACACAATGGATTTGGAATCTACCCTGATTATAGATGTGAAAGTTATAATATGACTCTCTATTGTTAAAGATAAATAAGATTGTAATTAAGTGTAGGTTCATTAATGATATAGAATATTTCTCAACATTAACAAAGAAGGTTAAGGCAATAGAATAAAAAGAGCATCCATTTTCATTCATAAATCATTTAGCTCAAGCACTTATTTGGCTTGAGGCTTTAAGAAGTCATTTCACTTATCTGAGCCTCAATTTTCACATTTGATATATTGGGTTAATTATAATACAAATAAATCAGTTCATATTTATGACATTAAATAGAGTTTCTTCAGCCTTTTCCTTTCTTTAACTAAGCATTCAAAAGTAATGAGATGGAAATTAAAGGAAAAAGACAGAAATCCTCATTCGCTATAATCTCGGCTACTCGAATGGAGAGCAAGAGTTGGAAATGACCAGGAGCTACTGAATGTCATGATGGTGTGATCACTCACCTAGAGCCAGATATCCTAGAATATGAAGTCAAGTGAGCCTTAGGAAGCATCACTATAAACAAAGCTAGTGGAAGTGATGGAATTCCAGGTGAACTATTTCAAATCCTAAAAGATGATGATGTGAAAGTGCTGCACTCAATATGCCAGCAAATTTGGAAAACTCAGCAGTGGCCACAGGACTGGAAAAGGTCAATTTTCATTCCAATCTCAAAGAAAGGCAATGCCAAAGAATGCTCAAACTACTGCACAATTGCACTCAACTCACACGCTAGTAAAGTAATGCTCAAAATTGTCCAAGCTAGGCTTCAGCAATATGTGAATCATGAACTTCCAGATGTTCAAGCTGGTTTTAAAAAAGGCAGAGGAAGCAGAGATCAAGTTGCCAACATTTGCTGGATCATCGAAAAAGTAAGAGAGTTCCAGAAAAACATCTATTTCTGCTTTATTGACTATGCCAAAGCCTTTGACTGTGTGGATCACAATAAACTATGGAAAATTCTTCAAGAGATGGGAATACCAGACCAGCTGACCTGCCACTTGAGAAACCTATATGCAGATTAGGAAGCAACAGGTAGAACTGGACATGGAATAATAGACTGGTTCCAAGTAGGGAAAGGAGTACTTCAAGGCTGTATATTGTCATCCTGCTTATTTAACTTATATGCAGAGTACATCATGAGAAACGCTGGGCTGGATGAACCACAAGCTGGAATCAAGATTGCTGGGAGAAATATCAATAACCTCAGATATGCAGATGACACCACACTTATGGCAGAAAGCAAAGAAAAAAGCCTCTTGATGAAAATGAAAGAGAAGAGTGAAAAAGTTGTCTTAAAGCTCAGCATTCAGAAAACTAAGATCATGGCATCCAGTCCCATCACTTCATGGCAAATAGATGGAGAGACAGTGGAAACAGTGGCTGACTTTATTTTTCTGTGCTCCAAAATCACTGCAGATGGTGACTGCAGCCATGAAATTAAAAGACGCTTACTCCTTGGAAGGAAAGTTATGACCAACCTAGATAGCATATTGAAAAGCAGAGACATTACTTTGCCAACAAAGGTCCATCTAGTCAAGGCTATGGTTTTTCCAGTAGTCATTTATGGATGTGAGAGTTAAACTATAAAGGAAGCTGAGGGCCAAAGAATTGATGTTTTTGAACTGTGGTGTTGGAGAAGACTCTTGAGAGTCCCTTGGACTGCAAGGAGATCCAACCAATCCATCCTAAAGGAGATCAGTCCTGGGTGTTTATTGGAAGGACTGATGTTGAAGCTGAAATTCCAATACTTTGGCCACCTGATGCGAAGGGCTGACTCATTTGAAAAGACCCTGATGCTGGGATGGCTTGAGGGCAGGAGGAGAAGGGGATGAAAGAGGATGAGATGGTTGGATGGCGTCACTGACTCAATGGACATGAGTTTGGGTAAACTCTGCGACTTGGTAATGGACAGCGAGGCGTGGCGTGCTGTGGTTCATGGGGTCGCAAAGAATCAGACACGACTGAGCAATTGAACTGAACTGAACTGAGCAGTAAAAGAGATGGGAATACCAGACCACCTTACCTGCCTTCCAAGAAGCCTGTATGCAGATCAAGAAGGACAATTAGGATTGGACATGGAACAATGGACTGGTTCAAAATTGGGAAAGAAGTATATCAAGACTATATATTGCCACCCTGCCTATTTATCTTATATGCAGAGTACATCATGCAAAATGCGTGCTGAATAAAGCTCAAGCTGGGATCAAGATTTGCCAGGAGAAATATCAGTAACCTCACATATGCCGATGACACCAATCTAATGGCAAAAACTGAAGAGGAACTAAAGAGCCTCTTGATGAAAGTGAAAGAGGAGAGTGAAAAAGCTGGCTTAGAACTCAACAGTCAAAAAACTAAGACCATGGCATCCGGTCCCATCACTTCATGGGAAATAGACGGGGAAACAATGGAAACAGTGAGAGACTTTAGTTTCTTGGGCTCCAAAATCATTGCAGATGGTGACTGCAGCCATGAAATTAAAAGGTGCTTCCTCCTTGGAAGGAAAGATATGAGAAACCTAGACAGCATATTATAAAGCAGAGACATTACTTTGCCAACAAAGGTCCATCTAGTCAAGGCTATGGTTTTTCCAGGGGTCATGTATAGATGTGAGAGTTGGACTATAAAGAAAGCTGAACGCCAAACAATTGATGCTTTTGAACTGTGGTGTTGGAGAAGACTCTTGAGAGTCCCTTGGACTGCAAGGAGGTCCAACCAGTCCATCCTAAGGTATATCAATCCTGGGTGTTCATTGGAAGGACTAATGTTGAAGTTGAAGCTCCAACACTTTGGCCACCTGATGTGAAGAGCTGACTCGTTATAAAAGACCCTGATACTGGGAAAGATTGAAGGCAGGAGGAGAAGGGGATGACAGAGAATGAGATGGTTGGATGACATTACTGACTCAATGGACTTGAATTTGAGCAGTCTGGGAGAAATGGTGGCAGGGAAGACTGTGTGCTGCAGTCCATGGAGTCGCAAAGAGTCGGACAGAGGTGAGCAACTGAACAACATCATTATCCATGGTTATACGTCATTATATTGAATTAAAGAAATTTGCTTCCCTGTAATCTCTGAATAATAATTATATAACTTAGTGGAATTATAAATTAAAGGGTAGCATTCAGGGATTTTCCAACTCTGGTAAAATTAACTCAGTGATAACAAGAGGAAAGTGAGAAAAAGCTTTTTTTAAAGATATATATTATTATCTTTGCACATTTTTTGACAATAATATGCTTCACAATTTCAAGAATATATGGGATGGTAACAATTCAAATTAATTATAAAAATATCTCTTATTCAGATTTTGTATGAAAATAAAGTGAAATATTTATGTAAATCCCAATGTTTGTATTAACTTTAAAATATAAAATATCTATGTTTTCATTGGTCATGATAAAGGCTTCAAGTGATATTGATTGAATTAATTACTATATATTTTTGATCCTTGGTTGTCACTAAAAGATTTATTTCCTTAAACGTGCTGTGTTATTTAATGTCACTGGATATGTTGATGGTGCTGTTCAAATGTCAAATAGCTGCCTGAGGTCTTGGGGAACACTAGCTTTTCCGGCATATTTAAGTTTTTAGTGCACTTCAATTCATCAAAAAGGAAAATCTTGCCATTAAATCATATCTTAGACTCTCTTATATTCAACAGCAGAACTTTCCAGTATGATGTGAGACATACATATGTATTTTTAAAGTGCATTCTCTTAATTAACCTAAGTAAGTTTAAATGTATATGAGTAAAATTTCCCTTTCTTCACTGTGGAGATCTGAATTTGAATTACTTGTATTATCATTACGTAATTCTCATCAGTAACCACTGCTCCTGCTGCTGCTGCTGCTAAGTCGCTTCAGTCGTGTCAAACTCTGTGCGACTCCATAGACGGAAGCCCACCAGGCTCCCCTGTCCTTGGGATTCTCCAGGCAAGAACACTGGGGTGGGTTGCCATTTCCTTCTCCATTGCATGAAAGTGAAAAGTGAAAGGAAAGTCGCTCAGTCGTGCTGGACTCTTCGCGACACCATGGACTACAGCCAAGTACCTATTATGCATTAAGTGGAAATTTACTTGTCAGTACATGGAAAGAGCCCCATGTTACAGCAGAAATTTTTCTGTGTCATACAGTTACTTTGTTGATTTAGAAAATGCAATTGCAATGGCTGTGCCATTGCAGTCATACAGTCATTTATATGATCATGCATGATGGGAGTGAGGTGAAGGAAAGGAAGAATATCCTAGGCACTAAGCTCTGTATTAGAAAAGTGTGTCACCTTCAGAGTAGGTGAAGTAGAACTGAATGAGTGGATATTATAGCTAATAACATTTCTACATGGGGCTTCCCAGGTGGCTTATCAGTAAAAAAAATCTGCTTGCCAATGCAGGAGCCTCAGAAGATACAGGTTCAGTCTCTGAGTTGTGAAGATCCCGTGGAGGTGGAAACAGCAGCCCACTCCAGTATTTTTGCCTAGGAAATCCTATGGATGGAAGAGCTACTAATCCATGGGATCTCAAGAGCTGGACATGACTAAGGGACTGAGTCACGCACACAGAAGATTTCTACATATAAAAAAGAACATTTTTGCACTTACAACTGCCTCTTGAAATTGTGAATTGGTGAATACTGGATACAATTACAAAGAAACTTGATTTTTTTTTCTTTCAGGTAGGTTGTAAAGCAGTCATTTTCAAATAATTTCCAATAGGAAACAATTCTTTCATTTGGAATATTATATAAAACTCTAATACATAAAGCAAAGAGAAACGCGGCCATAAATAAAAGCGTGCTTTATGATGAAAATGAAAGCTACTTATCCATAAATCAGTTGTTGGCTTGATGAGAGTCCTGATGTTGTTCTCCAGCATGTCAAAATCTGGGGTTTGACATTTGTCAGTGTTCATGGTATTTGTTTCATTGCACACATATTTAAGATTGGGAAATATGAATTAAGCATGAGGTTCAGTGTGTGTGTGTGTGTGTGTGTGTGCTCAATCGTTTCTGACTCTGTGTGACTCCATGGACAGTATCCTCCAGGCTTCTCTGTTCATGGAATTTTCCAGGGAAGTATACTGGAGTGGTTTGCCCTCTCCTTCTGCAGGGGATTTTCCTGACCCAGGAATAGAACCCATCGACTGCATTGCAGGAAGATTGTTTATCACTCTGCCACCTGGGAAGCCCATTTGAAGTCCTATAATACAGTTGTAATATTAGCATCAGAGAGAAAAACCCTGCTCTGTGTTAAATGCAAAAGTCAACACTGGGACATAATTTACCTCTGGTTTGTGAGGAGTGGCTACTGACTGGAAAGGAGCCTGAAGATCTTTCTGGGGTAATCACAGCATATATGGATGAGCTAGGCTTCCCTGGTGGCTCAAACGGTAAAGAATCCTTCTGCAATGCGGGAGACCTGGGTTCAATCCTTAGTTTGGAAAGACCCCTGGAGGAGGGCATGGCAATCTACTCCAGTATTCTTGTCTGGAGAATCCCCATGAACAGAGGAACCTGGCAGATTACAATCTATGAGGTTGCAAAGAATTGGACGCTACTGAGAGACTAAGCACACATCTATCTCTATGTAGTTATGGATATGGTTGTGGTTATACAGTTATCAAATACTTAATATTTAAAAATTTTAATGCAGTAAAATATGCAAAAGCACAATCTCTTTCAAGACTATGAAGTGAAAGTGTTAGTCCTTTAGTCCTTTCTGACTCTTTGTGATGCCATGGCCTGTAGCCCACCAGATTCCTCTGTCCATGGAATTCTTCAGGCAAGAATACTAGAGAGGTTAGCCTTGTCTTCTCCAGGGGATCTTCCTGACCCAGGGATTGAACCTGGGTCTCCGTCATTGCAGGCAGATTCTTTACTGTCTGAACGACCAGGAAAGCCCCCCAAAATGTTCCATTTTTTTTAACAAAAGTAAAGGACTTTGAGTTTTTTTTTTTTTTTTTTTGCATATCTTATTTTAAATTAAATTTATTTATTTTAATTAGAGGCTAATTACTTTACAATATTGTATTGGTTTTGCCATACATCATTTTAGAATGAATGTGGCAGCAGTTTAGTTCTGAATTGTCTTCCCTACCCAGGGATTTAACTCGCATCTCTTATGTGCATTGGTAGGAGGGCTGTTTACCACTGGCACTACCTAGAAAGCCTATAATGATGTGCTTTCATGATCACTGTCCACCCGAACCCTAAAAATAGCTGATCTAACGTTTAGCTCACCACTGCCGCCTTTCTCCAACATCTTTCTCTCAAGCTCAGTTCTCCCCACCACACACACACACACACACACACACACACACACTCACTCTCTCTCTCTCTTCTTATTATTGCCCCAGTTTGAGAGCTCTAATTTTACTGATAGCTATCCATAAAGGAGAATTAAATTGAAAATGTTTTGATCCTTAGTAAATTTGCATGGAGGGAAATCTTGTTTTCATTATCTGAGTTGAAATTGGTTCAATTAAGGTTTTAATATACCAGAAAATCAATATTAAGAATTTGTTTTATATAATTTTATGCCTCTTACAAATTTATAACTTCCAGAAATCCATTGACTTTCCAATGAATGTTTCAAGATGTGGTACGTTGTAGTTGGTATTCGAATCTGCCTTGACAAAATAAGCATATAGGACAGCATTTAGCAATTTAGATTTTTTTAAAAGAACTTAAATTGATTTTTTTTAATCTAAAGAAAGCCTTGTAAAATTGAGCTTATTGATCAAAACAAATTATTTTTTTAAGTTAGACTCATCAGGTGGCATACATTTTGTGGATTAAATGGTAATGCTTCATCAGTAGTTTTTTTCACTGCTGCTGCTGCTAAGTCGCTTCAGTCGTGTCCGACTCTATGCGACTCCATAGACGGCAGCCCACCAGGCTCCGCTGTCCCTGGGATTCTCCAGGCAAGAACGCTGGAGTGGGTTGCCATTTCCTTCTCCAATGTATGAAAGTGAAAAGTGATAGTGAAGTCACTCAGTCGTGTCCAACTCTTCACGACCCCATGGACTGCAGCCTACCAGGCTCCTCCGTCCATGGGATTTGCCATGCAAGAGTACTGGAGCAGGTTGCCATACTACCTTTGCTTATATTAGGTATTTTATTAATATTTCAGATAGCACAGGGAACAGATATTTTGAGTGATAATATAGTTTCTGTAGATCCAACCAGCAGATGATTCATTTTATTCACGAATTAAACTATAGAAAGTTAGATTCATTGGTCTCATTTTATATTATTTAAATATATGTAATACCCAGTTTTATATTTTAATTCAGTTTTGCTGCCTTTATAACCCTGCAAAGTTGACATACCATTGTCATTTGGAAATCAGAAATAGTTGAAACTTCTAGCTGTAACTGGGCCAAAATCTTAATCAGAATCTACATCTAGAGCTCTTTCACTGGCTTATAACTGCTGCAGACATTTTCTGTTTTCCTTTGTGAAAGTGGTCTAGGTTTGATTAAAAGAGGCTGAAGAGATTATCTGTAGACTATTCAGAAGTCCCTTAAGGGGTTCTCTGTGTATTTTTGAGGGATTTGATGGGAGAATGATGACTCTTATGCATCTGTAGTGCTTTCTGTAACTTGTAGAGTGTTCCTTAACTCATGATTCGGAACTGTTACTAATGTGCTCTTCCGTATCAAAAATCTAGGAGACTCTAGGAGAATAAAAATAAATGAGAACTTGGGAATGGCATTCACACAAAGTTCTTAAAATGTGATTTCAGGATCATCAGCATCAGTATCCCTAGGTAACTTATTAACAATGCCAGTTCTTGAGCCCTACCCCAGACCTACTCAATCAGATACCCTGGAGGTGCATGCATACATGTTAAATTTCTTCAGTCCTGTCTGACTTTTTAAGAGCGGATGAACTGTAGCCTGCCAGGCTCCTCTCTTCATGAGATTCTCTATGCAAGAATACTGGTGTGGGTGGCCATGCCATCTTCCAAGGGATCTTCCTGACCCAGAGATTGAATCCACATCTCTTATGCCTCCTCCAGTGGCAGGCAGGTTCTTTATCACTGGCACCACCTAGGAAGACCACTCTGGAAGTCAGTCAGCCGCTCAGTCGTGTCAGACTCTTTGCGACCCCATGAATCGCAGCACACCAGGCCTCCCTGTCTATCACCATCTCCCGGAGTTCACGCAGACTCACATCCATCGAGTCAGTGATACCATCCAGCCATCTCATCCTCTGTCGTCCCCTTTTCCTCCTGCCCCCAATCCTTCCCAGCATCAGAGTCTTTAAATCTCAGTAATCTACGAAGAGTCAGACATGGGACATGACTGAGCGACTTCACTTTCACTTTTCCCTTTCATGCATTGGAGAAGGACATGGCAACCCACTCCAGTGTTCTTGCCTGGAGAATCCCAGGGATGGGGGAGCCTGGTGGGCTGCTGTCTGGATGTCACAGAGACGGACACAACTGAAGTGACTTAGCAGCAGCAGCTATGTGCTCTTAGGCTTCAAAGGGTATTTAGAAACGTACTGTTATTTCATAGAGAAATAAAAAGTGCACAAAGATAAATTCTAAGAGATAGTAATTCAGATTGGTTTGTGAAGAGTGGTTGAATAGATATCTTTTTTCTTTATCTTTTTTTTTTATTGAAGGATAATTGCTTTACAGTATTTGGTTCTTTTCTGTCAAACTTCAACATGAATCAACCATAGGTATACATATATCCCTTCCCTTTTGAACCTCCCTCCCATCTCCCTCCCCACCCCACCCCTCTAGGTTGATACAGAGCCCCTGTTTGAGTTTCCTGAACCATACAGCAAATTCCTATTGGCTATCTATTTTACATATGGTACTACCTCTCAGCCTCTCCTCACCTCTCCCCATTTCCATAAGTCTATTCTCTATGCCTGTTTGTCCATTGCTGCCCTGAAAATAAATTCTTCAGTACCATTTTTCTAGATTCCATATATGTGCATTAGGATACAATATTTATCTTTCTCTTTCTAACTCACTTCACTCTGTAAAATAGGTTCTAGGTCCATCTACCTCATCAGAACTGAATCAAATGTGTTCCCTTTTAAAAAAAAAATATTTCTTTATTGAAGGATAATTGCTTTTCAGAATTTTGTTTTTTTCTGTCAAAACTCAACATGAATCAGCCATAAGTATACATATATCTCCTCCCTTTTGAACCTCCCTATCCCATTGTTCCTTTTTATGGCTGAGTAATATTCCATTGTGTATATGTACCACAACTTCTTTATACATTCATCTGTCGATGGGCATTAGGTTGCTTCCATGTTCTGGGTATTGTTAATAGTCCTTCAGTGAACAATGGGATACGTGTGTCTTTGTCAACCCTGGGTTCCTCAAGGTAGATAGATGCCTAGGAGTGAGATTGCTGGGTCATATGGTGGCTTCCCTGGTGGCTCAGAGGTTAAAGCGTCTGCCTGCAATGCGGGAGACCTGGGTTCGATCCCTGGGTTGGGAAGATTTCCCTGGGTTGGGAAGATTGCCCTGGAGAAGGAAATGGCAACCCCCTCCAGTATTCTTGCCTGGAGAATCCCATGGACGGAGGAGCCTGGTGGGCTACATCCCACAGGGTCGAAAAGAGTCGGACACGACTGAGTGCCTTCACTTCACTTCACTTCAATAGAATTGACAACTCCAACAGAGGGGGATCAAAAAAAGGAAAAAAATCCAAAAGAATCTATAGATCAAGTCAAAGCATAAGAATAATAAATGTTTTTCTTGAGTCACTGCTGTCAGAATCCTTTCCCTCACTGAGAGTCACAGTCCATCTCACCTCCCTAGGATGCCCGCCAACACTGTGCTGATCTCTGGACCTGATACTGGGCAGCTCAGATTCTAATCTGGTCCTACTCCTCTGTGTTCTTTCCTCCGATGTCCTCAGCTATCAGAACTAGCGCGTTTTCTTTTGTGGGAGCTCTCAATGGCCTTTTATGTATTCCATAGACACAGAGTCTGCCTAGTTGATCTGTGGATTTAATCTGCAGCTTGTGTAACTAGTCAGAAGGCTTTTGGTCTTCTTCCTTAGTCACAGTGCCCCTGGGTTTCAGTTGTGGCTTTATTTCCACCTCTGCATGTGGGTCATCCACTGGGGTTTGCTCCTGAGGCTGCTCTGTGGTACTTGGGTTTGCCTTTGTGAGGGCCACATGTGGAGGTGGTGCAGTTGCTTGGGTCACAGGGGTTCTGGCAGCACCAGGTACTCAGGGGAGTTGGAGGCTAGGGCAGCAGGACATGTAGTGCTCTAGAAGGATATGTCAACCAGTATTGGCCAATATACTCCAGTATTCTTGCTTGGAGAACCCCCTTCCCTGACAAAGAAGCCTGCAGGCCACAGTCTACCGGGTCACAAATAGTTGGACACTACCGAACGACCCTGCATGCATAGACACAAGACCTTTTATGCCTGTGGCAGCTCTGCCGCAGTGAGAGTTGAGTGTGAAGGTGGCACAGATGCTTGGCTTGCAGGGACCCTGGTGGTGCCAAGTTTGCAGGGACACAGACTAGCTCCGCCAGAGGAATTATGACCCTATCAGAGTCTTTTTTCAAGCCTCTTGTAGATGGGGATCAGAAGGCCTCTTTGACCGGTCTTTCTCCCTAGCTCTGCCTGTTTAGGCACTTAGAGGGCTTCCTTGCCTGGGGCCCTTCTCTGTTTTTCAGAGCGTCAGGCATGTAGAGGGGTTCCCGGGCTGGGGTCCTACTGTAGATCTGCCAGTCAGGCACTTAAAGGGACACCCTGGATGGGGTCCTACTCTGTAGTTCAGTGTGTCAGGCGTTTGATGGGCCAGCCTCTCTATTGTTCAGCTGCCCATGCTGGCAGTGTGAGGGGAGAGAGAGGCTATGGTGATGGCTCCACCCCCTATGCGTGACTCAGCAGTATCACCTTGCTTCCATGGTTGCCAGGATTTTCTCCACTGGCATTTCCCACCACAGTCTCCTCCCTCACATCCGCTCGATCGGTCTCTCCATAGTCAATAGCAGATTGACTTGCCCTGGGATTGCTTCACAATCCCTATACCATAGCTCCCAGACACTGCACCTTCCAGGGAATCTAGGTCACCGTCCGGGGTATGTATGGCTGCGGCACGGGCTGTCTGATTCTCATTCCATTTAGGCTTCCACAGATCAACTGTTTCACTTTCAGCCTTACATGTTTCTCCGCTGTCTCAAACAGTTGCCCCGATGTGGGGATTGGACCCCTGCTTCAGTTCCCCAACCCACCGAGGACAGGTCCAGTCCTGCTCACACTCCGGTTTTCCCCTGGTTCCTTCCTTCTATCGAGTTTTGCGTAGGTCTGTATATTCTTTTCTGCTGGTCAGCTACTCTTGTCCACACTCAGGTGGTGTTCTGCATGTACTTCTGTGTCTGAAGGTGTATTCCTGATGTATCCGTGGAGAGAGATGTAATCCACGTCCACCTACTTCTCCGCCATCTTGTTTTCTCTTGAATAGATATCTTTTGTACTTGGTCTTTCAGATGGAACCTTTAGATCTCAATAAAAGCTTTGTTAAGTCAGAGCTTTTTATTTTCAGTACAGGTTTGCTCTATGCTGAACTATGAGACCTCAAAAAAGTGTTTTATTCTTTCTTTTATATTAAATTCCTTACATCTCATGACTATAGAGGGAACACTAAATTGTGCATAGAACCTTATAAAAGAAAGCTCATGATGTCAAAGAGATGGCAGGTCACTTAAGATCAAATTGTCTTGGGCCCATCAGGTCAAAGTCAACTGTTACCTGAGGTGGTGGAGGAGGCAGAAGTTAAGGTCAGGGTATTTCAAATCATAATAGAAAGATGATTCAATAAAGTCAATAGATGTTTCTTAAGTATATATTGAGTGCCACTGACTTTTCTAAGCACTTCAGATATATCAGTAAAGAAAATAGAAAAAAGATCACTGCTCTGGTAGGTTATATTATATTCAAGGAGACAGATAGAATAATAATGTAAAAAAACATTATAAATTAGTAAATTATAGAACATTAATATTTTAGAAATTGATGGTGTTGTGGAAGAAATTAAAGAAGAAAAACCCCATTAACAGGGATATGGTGTGGCAATTCCAACTGTATATGTTGTAGATAATGAGTTAAGTCAGGTAAGATAGGCCTTCATTTGATAGAATAGATTTATTTAGCAATTTTTAACAATGAATGAATTTGTTGGACTTCCCTGGTGGTCTAGTGGTTAAGATTCCATGCTTCCAATGCAACAGGTAGGGGTTCCATCCTTGGTTGGGGTGTGGCCAAAAATAAAAAAGAAAGAGGCTGTGGTGAAGTGAAAGTTGCTCAGTCGTGT
This sequence comes from Bos mutus, assembly GCF_027580195.1. Classification (NCBI taxonomy): domain Eukaryota; kingdom Metazoa; phylum Chordata; class Mammalia; order Artiodactyla; family Bovidae; genus Bos; species Bos mutus. The sequence continues at coordinate 68,029,065 of NC_091628.1, forward strand.
CCAACTCTTTGTGACCCCATGCACTCTTTGGGACAGTCCATGGAATTCTCCAGGTCAGAATACTGGAGTGGGTAGCCGTTCCCTTCTCCAGGGGATCTTCCCAAAACAGGGATCGAATCCAGGTCTCCTGCATTGCAGGCGAATTCTTTACTGGGTGAGCCACTAGGAAAGCCTGAGGTTGCAGTGGCTCCCTGCTCACCAATACTCCCTGAACCCGACAAATCTGATGGAGTTGAACAGTTGCAAAAACGTAAAAAGAAAACCGAAATTTAAAATTTCTTTTAATGGAAAAAGAGCTGCTACAAAGAAGAAAATTTTTAAACCCACCAAACAAGCAATAGCAGTAAAAATAAATACCCAGGAAAGCTGAACGTGGATGACATGAGAGAATGAAGAGATGGGGACTGGGCTAAATTGAGCAGCCTAGACCTAGTTCTTTAACAGAGTTTAGAGTCAGGTGTCTCCTTTATGTGATTCTGGCTCCTACTGCAAAAAGTGGTTATGTTTTAATAAGAACTTCTTTTTCTCAAGACATCTACATAAACTGGATGGATGCTGAACAGTAAGTTTCAACAAAAGGATTCCATTCTGTGCCTTTTTTCTCTTCTGTGGATTTCTTTCTACCACTTTCCGTGGGAATCAAACTTTATGTATTGACATGTGATCCATTGTCCTTTAGATTGTGAATGTCATTATCAACCAGGATTGAGTTCTAGACCATGTATGCACATGGTGTGTCTTTTTAAGAAATGGGTATTAGTGCATCAATTGCCAAGAATACTGTTTTTATAAGAGACGTTTTTAATAGCACATGTTCGCGTTAATGAACTTCTGCATGGACATCATGTAAGTTTTTTTTTTAATAGTTTTATTGAAGTCTAAATTTGTATACAGTTATAGAATAAATTAACTGTATGCAAATTAGACTTTAATTAAGCGATTAAAAGTAAGCTTGCAACATATCCATACAGTTATAGATTGAACTGAAAGGCTTCCCTAGTGGCTCAGTGGTAAAGAATCCACCTGCCCAATGTAGGAGACATGGGTTCAGTCCTTGGGTTGGGAAGATGCAGTGGAGAAGGAAATGACAACCCACTCCAGTATTATTGCCTGGGAAATCTCACAGAGAGAAGAGCTTGGCTGGCTATAGTCCACCAGTCCCCAAAGAGTAGGACTTTACTAAGCAACTAAACAACAATGGCAACAATGATTGAATTGTGTCTCTCCAAAAGAAATGAAGTCCCAATCCCCAGTTCCTCAGAATGTGACTTTAGTTGGCAATATGCTTGTTTCAGGTGGAATTAGTTAAAATGAGTGCATACTGTAGTAGTGAGGCCCTTATTCCAATACGATTGCTATTTTTACAAGAAAAGTCAGAGACACACAGGGAAAAGATGGTCACATGACAAAGGAAGCAGAGATTGGAGTATGAATCTGCAAGGAAGTGTTGTGGTGTTGTCAGCCAAATGTTGTCAGCAAACACCAGAAGCTAGGAAGCGTCATGGAAGGATGATTTCTTAAAGGTTTCAGAGGAAACATGGCCCTGATGACACCTTAATTCCAGACTTTAGCCCCAAAATTGTAAAACCATAAATGTCTGTTATTTGAAGCCAGTCAGTTTATGGAAAAATACAAACAAACTTTTTTGGCCAGCTCAATACTTTGTTATGGCAGCCACAGAAAACTAATATACATGCTATAATCTTCAATTTTAAGTACAAAACTCAATGATTTTTAGTAATTTATACAGTTGTGCAGGAATTACCACAATCCAGCTTTAGAACCCTTCCATCACCACCAAACCTTTCTCTTGTTGGTTTGTAGTTTTTTCTTGTTCTTCTTTGCCCTGAAACCCAGACAGCTACTAATCTGTTTTGTGTCCCCATTGATTTGCCTTTTCTGAATATTTCATATAAATGAAATCATAAAAATAGTTATTTGCTTCTGGTTTCTTTCAGTTAGCATATTTTGGGGGTTCATCCATGTGGTACAGTTTTATTTTTTACTACACGTTAAATTTTCCCCATAGGCTAGCTACATGTAATGATAAAGTACTTAATATACATTTTTGGCCAATAAGAATGTGCTGGGGAAAAAAAAGAAAGTGCTGAAAGGAGACATGGCTCATTTGTTATGACAGGACTTAAAATGCCATTGATGAAATTAAAGGAATGTTAGCCTAGGCCTTTACTTAATTTATTGTTTCTCAGACTTGAATACGTATTAGAATTACTTCTAGGAAGGATTTGCATACATCATGCTGGGCCTCAGCCCTACAGTTTCCAAGTCAGTAGGCCTGTGCTGGGGCTTTCAAATCTACGTCTCTAACAAGGTCACAGATGATGCTGCTGGTCCATGGAACATCCTTTAGGAATGACTGTTTTAATCAAAAGCCACATTTGGTAGTGTTAAGACTCTCATTTTTTGTCCACATCAGTTCCTTCTTCTTCTTCTCAGTGTCTCATAATAAGTAGGAAGATTACTGTTTCTTGACCTAGACTGGCCTCTAGTCCAAGTACATCTTTGAAAGATGCATTTAAGTGTTGATAACTATCATCTATGCCTTCCGTGAAATATTTCATCTCATGAGAGCGTTTGGTTTGCTGGATAAAATTTAAAAATCAATCAGCTTAATGTCATGTCTGTGCTGCATGCCTCCTTGAGATCATAGTCACTTGCCCTATTTTAAGGAAGTCTCAGCTTCATAAAGCTGCTGAGAATTGCTGCAATTTTTTTTCTTTTTTTCACCCAGTAAGCTAGATTGAAGCCCAATTGCTTAAGTGCACACAGATTGGTCAGAGTCTTCATTGCATCAGTAATAAAGAACATTTTCTTGAAACCATTGACTCGCTGTTAGACTTAGCTTTGCCTGTAGGTGTTTTTAATCCCTTTTTCTCTGGCGTGAGTGAAAGAACCACCTGAATTGCACTGTCTCTTCTATTTAGTGTGTTGCATTCTCATGGCTGCTTCTGTAGATTTGTTGTTATATTAACAGTAAGTACTTAAAATAATATTAATTTAAGCATTTTTATAGGCAAAACAGATCCAAGTTTTGTGAGGTCTATATCTTATATAAAAGGAGAGGGAGAGTATCCTTTTTAATGAAAAGAATATACAATTATTTTATATTTTGTAAGAAAACATACAGTTCTTTATTACATGGATGTTTAGGATGAATACAGTAATCATCAACACAGCAAAGAAAAATAAAAGATCAAACAATCTGGAGGAATTACTTTTATTTATTAACTGCCTAACACACCCTATTTTTTTTTTAATCTTTCCATTTTAGGACTTTTTACGCTTTGATGGTATCTTCTTATGATATGGGTTTTGTAATATTTTTATTCAAAGAATGGAAAGTAAATCTTTTCTTTTATCTAGCATGATTGATTGAAATTTGTCCTTTATTATAATAGTTCAGAAAATTTTCTTTCAGCTTCAAATCTCATTATTGACAATGTAAGGCTAAGACAGAGTCCATCGGTATACAATAAAACATGCAACTTCACCCAGCCACGTTGGCCTTTGTTAATAGTGCTGCTAACACGTTTACGTCTTACAAGCACAAATTCAGATAAATTTAATTTTATATAATTTTCATCAAGATAGGGCTTCCCTGGTGACTCAGTGGTAAATAATCCGCCTGCCAATGTATGGGACGTGGATTCACTCCCTGGTCCAGGAAGATCCCACATGCCTCAGGACAACTAAACCCATGCCCCACAACTACTGAGCCAGAACTCTAGAGCCCATGAACTGTGATTACTGAAGTCCCTGCACCCAGAGTGCGTGATCTGCAGCAAGAGAAGCCATATCAATGAGAAGCCCACACACTGCAAGAAGTGTAGCCCCCACTCCCCTCAACTAGAGAAAGCCCATGCACAGCAACAAAGAGCCAGCACAGTCGTAAAGTAAATGAATAAATAAATCATTAAACATTTTTTTATCAAGAAAGTAAAGATGATTGGTGCATTTATCATTGCATATATTGCATTATTGAGAATATTCTAGATAGGTGAGCACTTTTTTGATTAGACCTCACTAAAAACAAATGGCTCAGATGGTAAAGAATCTGCCCACAATACATGAGACCGGGTTTGATCCCTGAGTTGGAAAGTTCCTCTGGTGAAGGGAATGGCTACTCACTTCAGTATTCTTGTCTGGAGAATTCTGTGAATGAAGAAGCTTAGCAGGCTACAGCCCATGGGGTCGCAAAGAGTCAGATGTGACTGAGTGACTAAGAGTTTCACATTTCAAAAACAAAAATCCTTCACTTTATACTTTTATATTATATATTTATCTCATAATTAGAAAAATTTTCTGAATGAGAAAAAAAAAAAACTACAAAAAGCATCCATGCTTTTGAATTACATTTATTCCCTCTTCACCTACCCTAAAACTTCTGTTGCTGGGCAGTGCAGAACACGTTTTTGTGGTGGAATGATCTCTGACCTGGCATCTTTCATGTGAGAAGTCAAGTGGGTTAGGAGTAATATAAGATGTTACTATACTAGTAATAACTTCATTTTATGCAGAAGTAATGGGAGCTATAGAAGCAGATATTATTGAACACAAATTACCAGAATTCCCAAGCCAGCTGTCTCTTGTTCACATTCCAAAAATGTCCATAAACTCTGCAACATTACTTGACACAAAGGAGAGCATCCTGATCTAACTGCAGATCAGTAATCTCACTTTTGTAAATTTTGCAGAAGCACAGTTATGTGATCATATTGCTGTGGCTCTTCCCAGCTTTGGGGTCAAAACCCAGGCCAGTGAGGTAGAGCTGTAAGCACATCAACTTCCTGGGAAATTTGTCTCTATCTTTGTGTGTGTGTGTGTATACACACACATACATACATATATGTATACATACATACATATATATATATGTAGTTCAGGAATATGATGGAGAACTAAAAAAAGAAAAAGAAAGTTAAAGATTTTTTAGGTGGGATAAATAATATACCTAAGCTACAGGAAGAAGGTTAATTCTTGTTTCTTTTATCAATTCCAGTGTTGTAACTAGAGCTGAAATTACAATCAGGGATACATGGCTTTGTGTGATTTATTTATTTATTTCTGGTCTGTTTTTCAGTATGATTGGAAGGAATGGATGAGAAAAGAGACTTGATTAAGACCCTTGAAGCCTACTGTTAAGTTTCATATGATTTTAAGAGGCAGTTTAAGATTCTTGAAATCTTTTGTGTTAGTCAGCTCTGGCTGCCGTAAAAAAATACCATAGATCGAGTGGCATAAGAAACAGAAATGTATTTTTTCTCAGTTCTAGAGACCAGAAAGTCCTAAGATTTGGGAGAATTCAGTGTCTGGTCAGGGCTTTCTTCTGGCTTGTATTTGATTGTCTTCTCTGAGTCCTCACATGGCGGAAAGAGAAAAATCTCTCTCTTGCTCTTCCTCTTCATGAGAGGCCACAGTCCTATTAAATTAGGGACCTATTCTTTTTTTTGTTTTTGGATAATTTTGTTTTATTAAATGAATGTTTTAATTTTATGTGGAGTTGAAATTCTACTGTGAAAAGTAGACCTATTCTATCAACTTTTCTTAGTAATGACTTCCCAAAGTTCTCATCTCCAGCTACCATCACATTAGGGGTTCAAGCTACAATGTGAACTTTGAGGTTCATAGTTCATAGCAGTTTATGAGATGAGATATTTCATGATTAAAATGGTGACTTGGAAAGATGGTATCTAACTTTCTTAGTAATAGGTTTAATATAAATTTTGGAACCCCAGGCAACTGATTTCATGAGATTGCAGAAATTCAGTCACATCTTCAGGCTCCATTTCTAATTTTAGTTCTCTTGCTGTTTCTGCCACATCTACAGTTACTTCACTGGAGTCTTGAACTCCTCAAAGTCATCCATGAAGATTGGACTCAACTTCTTTCAAACTCCTTTTACTGTTCATATTTTGACCTCTTCCCATGAACCACAAATATTCTTAATGGCATCAAGAATGATGAATCCTTTCCAGAAGGTATTCAATTAACTTTGCCCAGATCTATCAGAAAAATCACCATCTATGACAGCTATAGTCTTAGGAAGTATATTTCTTAAATAATAAGACTTGAAATTAGAAATTATTGCTTGATCTATGGGATGTAGAATGGATCTTTTGTTAGCATGTGTGAAAGCAAAATTAATTTCATTTTACTTTACATCAGCGCTCTTGGGTGAACAAGTGCATTTTCAGTGACTAGCAATATTTTTAAAGGAGTTTTTTAATCTGAGCAGTAGGTCTCATTATTGGTTGGGCTTAAAATATTCAGTAGACCATGTTGTAAACAGATTGCTGTCATGGCTTTCTTATTCCATCTATGGAACACAAATAGAGTAGCTGCTGCTGTTCCTTCTAAGTCGATTCAGTTGTGTCCGACTCTGTACAACCCCATAGACGGCAGCCTATCAGGCTCCTCCATCCTTGGGATTCTCCAGGCAAGAACACTGGAGTGGGTTGCCATTTCCTCCTCCAATGCATGAAAGTGAAAAGTGAAAGTGAAGTCATTCAGTCATGTTTGACTCTTTGCCACCCCATGGACTACAGCCTACCAGGCTCCTCCATCCATAGAATTTTCCAGGCAAGAGTACTGGAGTGGGGTGCCATTGCCTTCTCCTCAAATAGAGTAGATGTAGTCTAATTTTTTTAACTTGTAAAATTATTTTTTTCATTTGCGGTTATTTATTTTTATTTTTGACTGTCCTGGGTGTTCACTGCTGCATGGGCTTTTCTCTAGTTTTGGAGATATGGGGCTACTCTCTAGTCATGGCATGTGTGCTTCTCATCGTGGTGGCTTCTCTTGTTGCTGAGCACAGACTCTAGGGTGCATGGGCTTCAGTAGTTGTGGCATGTGGTGGATTCAGTAGTTGCAGCTCCTGGACTCTAGACCATAGGCTCAGGAGTTGTGATGCACAGACTTAGTTGCTCCTTGGCATGTGGGATCTTCCTGGACCAGGGATCAAACCTCTGTCTCCTGCACTGGCTGTGGATTTCTTGCCACTGAGCCACCAGGGAAGCCCAATTTAGCGTAATTCTTGAAGACTCTAGAATTTTCAAAATGGTAAATAAGCACTGGTTTCAACTTAAAATCTCTACTTCAGTAGCCCCTAACAAGAGAGTCAGTCTGTCCTTTGAAACTTTGAAGCCAGGCATTGACTTCTCCTCTCTAGCTATGAAAGTCCTTGATGGCATCTTCTTCCAAAGAAGGCTTTTTGCATCTACACTGAAACTTTGTTGTTTAGCGTACCTACATCCCTGAGTTTTCTTAGCTACATCTTCTGGGTGACTTGCAGTAGCTTCTACAGCAGCACTTGCTGCTTTACCTCGTACTTTAATGTTATGGAGATGTCTTCTTCCCTTAAACTTCATGAACCGACCTCTGCTAGCTTCCAGCTTTTCTTCTGCAGCTTGCTCACCTCTCTTGGCCTTCAGAGAATGGGAGAGAGTTAGGGCCTTGCTCTGGACTAGGTTTGGCTTACAGGAATTCTATTGCTGCTCTGATCTTCCGTCCAGACCACTAAATCTTTTCCATATCCGCAATAAAGCTGTTTGCTTTCTTATCATTCTTATGTTCACTGAACCAGTACTTTTAATTTCCTTCAAGAACTTTTCCTTTGCATTTACAATTTGCCTGTTTGTCACGAGAGGCCTCGCTTGGGGCCTGCATTGGCTTTCACATGCCTTTCTCACTAAACTTAATCATTTCTATCTTTAACTTTAAAGTTAGAGACAGGAGACTCTTTCACTTAAATGCTTATAGGTCCTTTTAGGGTTATTAATTGGCTTCACTTCAGTATTGTAGTGTCTTCAGGGAATAGAGAGGCCTGAGGAGAGGGAGAGAGGGAAGGGGATGGCTGGTTGATGGGACAGTCAGAACATACACAGCATTTATCAATTAAGTTTGTCATCTTTTATGGTTGTAATGTGTGGCAACCCCCAAAATTATAATAGTTACATCAAAGATCACTGATTGCAGATCAATAAGACAAAGATAATAATGCTGAAAAAGTTTTAAATATTGGGGAAATTACCAAAATGTGTCACAGAGACAAGAAGTGAGTAAATGCTTTTCGAAAAATGGTACTGATAGACTTACCGCAAGATTGCCACAAACCTTTAATTTGTAAGAAAACATTTTATCAGTGAAGCAAAGTAAAATGAGGTATCACTCGCTCGCTCGCTAAATCACTTCAGTCATGTCCGACTCTGTGTGACCCTGCAGCCCACCAGGCTCCCCTGTCCCCAGGATTCTCCAGGCAAGAACACTGGAGTGGGTTGCCATTTCCTTCTCCAGTGCATGAAAGTGAAAAGTGAAAGTGAAGTTGCTCAGTCGTGTCTGACTTAGCGACCCCATGGACTGTAGCCTACCAGGCTCCTCTGACCATGGGATTTTCCAGGCAAGAGTACTGGAGTGGGGTGCCACTGCCTTCTCCAAAATGAGGTATATCTATAATTAAATGTAAGTCATATTTTTGTTCCTACTTATAGCCACATCAGCGTGGCCTTTATGTTGCAACAATAATCTGAATTTAAATAGAAATTATTCTAGCCAGCATCAAAGGCATAGCATGCAAATATAATTTTTAGAAAGGGTATTGTTCTGAATATATAATGTACTATAATATGCCAGCAAATTTGGAAAACTCAGCAGTGGCCACAGGACTGGAAAAGGTCAGTTTTCATTCCAATCCCAAAGAAAGGCAATGCCAAAGAATGCTCAAACTACTGAACAGTTGCACTCATCTCACACGCTAGTAAAGTAATGCTCAAAATTCTCCAAGCCAGGCTTCAGCAGTATGTGAACCGTGAACTTCCTGATGTTCAAGCTGGTTTTAGAAAAGGCAGAGGAAGCAGAGATCAAATTGCCAACATCCGCTGGATCATGGAAAAAGCAAGAGAATTCCACAAAAACATCTATTTCTGCTTTATTGACTATGCCAAAGCTTTTGACTGTGTGAATCACAATAAACTGTGGAAAATTCTGAAAGAGATGGGAATACCAGACCACCTGATCTGCCTCTTGAGAAATTTGTATGCAGGTCAAGAAGCAACAGTTAGAACTGGACATGGAACAACAGACTGGTTCCAAATAGGGAAAGGAGTTTGTCAAGGCTGTATATTGTCACCCTGTTTATTTAACTTATATGCAGAGTACATCATGAGAAACGCTGGACTGGAAGAAACACAAGCTGGAATCAAGATTGCCGGGAGAAATATCAATAACCTCAGATATGCAGATGACACCACCCTTATGGCAGAAAGTGAAGAGGAACTAAAAAGCCTCTTGATGAAAGTGAAAGTGGAGAGTGAGAAAGTTGGCTTAAAGCTCAACATTAAGAAAAAGAAGATCATGGCATCCGGTCCCACCGCTTCATGTGAAATAGATGGGGAAACAGTGGAAACAGTGTCAGACTTTATTTTTCTGGGCTCCAAAATCACTACAGATGGTGACTGCAGCCATGAAATTAAAAGACGCTTACTCCTTGGAAGGAAAGTTATGACCAATCTAGATAGCATATTCAAAAGCAGAGACATTACTTTGCCAACAAAGGTCCATCTAGTCAAGGCTATGGTTTTTCCTGTGGTCATGTATGGATGTGAGAGTTGGACTGTGAAGAAGGCTGAGCACCGAAGAATTGATGCTTTTGAACTGTGGTGTTAGAGAAGACTCTTGAGAGTCCCTTGGACTGCAAGGAGATCCACCCAGTCCATTCTGAAGGAGATCAGCCCTGGGATTTCTTTGGAAGGAATGATGCTAAAGCTGAAACTCCAGTACTTTGGCCACCTCACGCGAAGAGTTCACTCATTGGAAAAGACTCTGATGCTGGGAGAGACTGGGGGCAGGAGGAGAAGGGGACGACAGAGGATGAGATGGCTGGATGGCATCACTGACTCGATGGACATGAGTCTGAGTGAACTCCGGGAGTTGTTGATGGACAGGGAGGCCTGGCGTGCTGCGATTCATGGGGTGGCAAAGTCGGACACGACTGAGCGACTGATCTGATCTGATCTGATAATCAAATATAAACGTATCTTAGATTTTGTATCACTTAACATAAGTAAGAGGGGCTTCCAAGGTGGCGCCAGTGGTAAAGAACCCTCCTGCCAATGGAGGAGATGTAAGACACGGATTCAATATCTGGGTGGAGAAGATACCCTGGAAGAGAGCACAACAACCCATTCCAATATTCTTGCCTGGAGAATCCCATGGATTAAGGAGCCTGGCGGGCTACAGTCCACAGGATTGCCAAGAGGCAGACACAACTGAAGCAACTTAGTATACATACATACATAGCAGTAAGAGAATTTGTCACATTAACAGTTTTGAGGTTGTTGAATAAGAAAAAATAGCAATTTTGAGCCATTGCAATTGCTTTTTAAAGATTTAATTTCCCAAAGATATAGTTTGCAAGATACTGAAGATGAACCGATGTAGTGAGACTGATTCCCAAGTCCATACACTGAGTCTTGCTTCATTGTTGGTGATGGTCAGTCACTCAGTCATGTCTGACTCTTTGTGACTGCATGGACTCTAGCTCACCAGGCTTCCCTGTCTGTCATTATCTCCCAGAGTTTGCTCAGACTCATGTTCATTGAGTTGGTGATGCCATCCAACCATCTCATCCTCTGTTGTGCCCTTCTCTTCCTGCCTTACATCTTTCCCAGCATCAGGGTCTTTTCCAGTGTGTTGACTCTTCCCATCAGGTGGCCAAAGTATTGGAATTTCAGCTTTAGCATCAGTTCTTCCAATGAATAATCAGGGTTGATTTCTTTTAGGATTGACTGGTTTGATCTCCTGGCAGTCCAAGGGATTCTCAAGAGTCTTCTCCAACATTGGAGTTTGAAAGGATCAATTTCTTAGGCATCAGTCTTGCTTCAGTTCTTCAACTCAATTCTTTGAAAGCTTCAGTCATGCTTCATATTGATGTTAATATTCAGCGTATGTGTTTCATAAAAGCAGAGTGTACAATATCAGGACATGCCAGAATCCTCCATCCTCCTGGACACTTTTCTCTCCTCCTATTGCTAGTGCTGTACCACTCAACTGTTCAATACACTGAAATCAGAAAAGCATTCCTCTGTAAATTTCATTTTTAGAAAGCAGCAATGTCAGAATTAGAATTAGCTCCACAAATAATCTTAGTGACAAAAGCGACTTAATGCCTAACATAAAATAAAATGTCAATGGTAAGACAGAAATAAAGAAAATGGTCCTATTAAAAATATCTGGCAGGGGAGAGCCACAGTAACTGTGTCCCTAACCTCCCATATGTGCCCTTAGAAGCCTGGAAGAAAGACAGATGTTGAATGTCACACTTTTCCCCCTTGGATGGGAATAGGTATATCAGTTTATAAGGAGAGTTACGATGTTGAAGTATCATGAATCCTCAGTTCAGTCACTCGGTCATGTCCAAATCTTGGTGACCCCATGGACTGCAGCACTCCAGGCCTCACTGTCCATAACCAACTCCCGAAGCTTGCTCAAACTCATGTCCATTGAGTCGGTGATGCCATCCAGCCATTTCACCCTCTGCCATCCCCTTCTCCTCCTGCCTTCAATCTTTCCCACTATCAGGGGTCTTTTTCAATGTCAGTTCTTTGCATTAGGTGGCCAAGGTATTGTTGCTTCAGCTTAAGCATCAGTCATTCCAATGAAGATTCAGGATGATTTCCTTTAGGACTGACTCGTTTGATTGCCTTGCAGTCCAAGGGACTCTCAAGAGTCTTCTCCAACATGGAGCTGACTTAATAGAGACTACCCTGAAAGTGAAGTCGCTCAGTCGTGTCCGACTCTTTGTGGGCCCATGGGTGGTAACCTGCCAGGCTCCTCCACCCATCAGATTTTCTATGCAAGAATACCGGAGTGGTTTACCATTTCCTTCTCCAGGGATCTTCCCAACCTAGGGATCAAACCCGGGTCTGCCACACTGCAGACAGATTCTTTACCATCTGAGCCACCAGGCAACTACCACCCCAGTGGGTGTCTTAAGATATCAGTGAAGTGCCTCCCTGATTAAGAATGGTTAAGCGGTTAAGAATCTGCTTGCCAATTCAGGGGACACTGGTTCGATCCCTGGTCCACGAAGATCCCATATGCCACAAGGCAAGTAAACCCTTGGGCCACAGCTACTACAACCACACGCTAGAGCTTGCAAGCCTCAACTACGGAGCCCACGTGCTGCAACTGTTGAAGCCTGTATGCCCTGGAGCCTGTGCTCCACAACCAGAAGCCACTGCAATGAGAAGCCCGTGTACCGCCCCTAGAGAGTAGCACCTGCTCTCCATAAGCAGCGAAAAGCCTGTATGCAGCAGTGAAGATCCACTGCAGCCAAAAAAAAAACAAAAACATAAATTTAAGAAAGACTTTAAAAAAAAGATATCAGCGGTGGAAGCATAGGGCTGCATATACATTGAGATTAAGCAGGTTTTTTCTGGGTGTCAATGTGTGTACAGCTTTCTGATTATCTGGTAATGAAGAGTCAATTATTGGAGCCATACCTTCAAGGGACTTTCTTTTTTTATTTGAGTTTCAAATAACAGAATATAAGTGAAAATCTTTTTCTGATAATGAAATGCAAATATTAATCACCATTATTTCTCTCAATATACTATTTGTATAGATTGTCTAATTGTTAACTGAGTTTATAAGACAGGGCAGTCATTCGATGCTATGGATTAAAATTTAGAAAACAAACTGTGGGCCCTGGAGCAATGTTTTTCAAATGTTTAGAGTTTAAGGGGTCAACATAATTCAATTTCAATATTTGGAAACTGACATCGTGCTGATTCGTTAAATTGTGTCTGAGTTTTTGTGACCCCATGGACTGTAATCTGCCACGTTCCTCTGTCCATGGGATTTTCCAGACAAAAATTCTGGAGTGGGTTGCCATTTTCTTTTCCATGGGGCTTCAGCATAGGGCTGTCCATTTTTTTAAATTTTGTGGAGAGAAATAAGTTTTTAAAGAGGCTACAGAATTCATTACCAACTCCATTGGATGGGAAGGACATCATTTCAGACCTGAGAATAGACCTTTAAATGGACAATATTTAGCTTGATCAAATACGCATTCTGTTTGTCTTTCTTTTTCTCAATTTTCCTGAGGCAGCCAGGGACTGTTTTCAGGAGCTGATAGTACTGGTGTTTGGGAACCTCTGCCATTGGATCACCTCTTCCAAAGTTAGATTTAACTCAGAGCAGAGCTTCACTCTTGTGGGCTTCAGGTGGGTGGGTGCTGGGACAGGCCGCTATCCAGGAAGTGTCCCTGGTTGGGACAGGCCACTGTCCAGGAACAATGCAAACCAGATCTCCTGTCAAACAGGAAAGGTAGCCAGCCCCCAGCCCACCTTCTCATAGAGGAGGCCTCTCTTCTCTGGCTATATCTAGATAGGATGGTGTCTTTTTCCGAACCCAGAGTTCTGCACTATAAAACCTGATGAAACTATAGGGCTCATTTAATGTAACATGAGTCTAACAGATTCACACCTTAACAATTGCTTAACTTTATTAAAAAACTATTGGTTACCAGTGAGAAGAAGGAAGAGGGCAGGGCAAGATCAGTTCAGTTCAGTTCAGTCACTCAGTCTTGTCCAACTCTTTGTGACCCCATGGACTGCAGCACTCCAGGCTTCCCTGTCCATCATCAACTCCTGGAGTTTGCTCAAACTCATGTCCATCGAGTCAGTGATGCCATCCAACCATCTCATCCTCTGTCATCCATTTCTCCTCTTGCTTGATCTTTCCCAGCATCAGGGTCATAGAAGTAGGGGATTAAGATGTGCAAACTACTATGTATAAAGTAAATGAGTTGTTCAGATATATTCTACAGCACAGGGAATATGCCCAACATTTTATAATAACTGTAAATGGTTTATACTCTTTAAAAACCGTGCATCACCATGCTGTATTCCTGAAACTTATATAGTATTGTAAATTAGCTATACCTCAATCAATCCATCAACCAATGTATAGGATACTCCAGATAACTAAATGAGAAAAATACCTTGACAAAATTTTCTGGAAGGGTTTCCAACTCATATAGTATTTCTGCCTCCAAATAAAGACTTTTGTTGCTAGTATTCAGCTGATTTTTAGGACACACAGGTATTAATTCTTAAATAACAAACAGACACTACTAACTCTGAGCAGTAAATTATCTAATATCATCTCTTCTACCCCCTGAGACTCAGTCTTCTCTATCTGTTCCCTTCTTGCAGGTTCTGAATGTGTTTTAAAGGAAAAGACATTTATGAATGTGAGTGTGTGTGAAATAAACCTGCCTGCCTAAGGAAGAGTACCTCCTGTTAATACCATAAATGTTCTTACTGTAGTTAGAAGCTAAGTGTCTAGAGGCTAAAATAAAAGACTAACCTCGTACCCTCTCACATGGCAACCCCCCTAGTGAGCAGGTGAGAACTGATGTGCATTTCTGACATTCCAAACCCTTGGTCACCATGTTGCTGTCTCCCAACCTGTGGGAAGAGAAAAAAGCCTGTGAGAACCCCCCAGACCTTTGTAAGGTAAAAGACAGGAGAGTGCGTTAAGCTGCAGGGGATTCTGGGAAATCAGTTTTGTGCTGAGTGGGCTGGTGGCTGGTTGAAACTCAGTAGTTCTATCTTGAAAGGGGAGGGTGAATAAAAGTAAGTGTAAATGTTAGTCGCTCAGTCGTGCCGACTCTTTGTGACCCCATGGACTGCAGCCCACCAGGCTCTTCTGTCCATGAGATTTTCCAGGCAAGGATACTGGAGGGGGTTGCCATTTCCTTCTCCAGGAAATCTTCCCAAGCCAGGGATTGAACCCTGGTCTCCTGCACTGCAGGCAGATTCTTTACCAACTGAGCTACAAGGGAAGCCCCTGAAGGTGAATATTGGTGCACAACTAATAGTCAATTACCTTCCTTTTCAAGATTCAGGTGTTTGTTACCATTGACTATTTAAGTTGACAATGACTTTAAAGAATCAAAGATGAAGTAAGGTGAGTGAGGATGGCAGTGTTTTTTAAGGGGGAATGAGAAGTACATTTTTTAATGCTTTGATTTTAAATTGGAAATGACATGACTTACTAAAGCAGCTGTTCTCAGCATCTTCTCCAGGGGCTTTTGGAGGTTCCAGAGACCATTATCAGGGGTTCTTTAAGATCAAAGCTATTTTCATACTAATTCTAAGACATCCTTTGCTCTTTTTTTCCTTCTCTTTCTCTCACAAGAATGCAGTGGAGAGTTCCAAAGGGTATGCTTAAAATCTTTGTTCTGAAGGATAATGGAATGCATGCTTGTGTATTTATATGTTTAAACACTTGTCAGTTGTTGTAATTTCTAATACATAAGAAAATTCTTTCTGGGGTCCCTGATAATTTTTAAGACTATAAAGAGGTTCTGTGACCAAAATGCTTGAAAATTGCTGTTCTGAAGTATAATGCATTTTATCTTCAGATTTAAAAATGCAACCTCATTTTTAACAGGTCACTTGATTAAACAAATGAAAAGAAATGTCATGAAAGTATGTTTTATCTCAGAGGTTACTACCTTGACTCTGGAAGAATGTGTTCATGCTGCTAGGAAAACTTTTTGATTGTTTTTGCTTCTATAGGATGTCAGTTTTCAGCTGCACTATTTTAGTATTTTTAGGGGCACTCAAAATCAAACCATGAACAGAAAATGACAATTGCTTTTCAACCACATGCCTCTTAAGGAAAAAAAAAAAATCTTTTATCAGTAAGGGTAAAGGTTTATAGAGAAGTTTAAGATATTAATGTTCACTGACTCTATCTGGTATGTATTGTGGGGGGAAAAAAAAAACTTTGATATTGTATAATGACAGTTAACTTAAGAATTTTCAAGATTTGTTCAGTCTGCCAAAAAGAAGCTATTCAGCTAGATAAAAAAAGGTAGTCCTTTCATTTTGACCTTGTATTTCAGTGCATCAGCAGCGTTTTAAATGCTGAAATTACATTGCTAAGTGCTATCTGAAATGTTTGAGAATTGTTCACCCTCTTAGAAACTGCATTATAAAGGAAATTTTGACTTTGGCTTTGATATTTCTGGTATTTCTGCAACTTACCATTTTTGCTTCCAGTAATTTCTCCTAAAGAGAATGATGAAACCATTGACAAAGAAACACAAATGTGCCCATTACTTTCAATGACTTTAGAGGGAACACTTACAAGTTATTTTTTATTTCTCCAAATCAGGGAAAGAAATTAGAACAGTCCCTGGGGAATCAGTGAAGTATGAATGTCAACCAGTACTGTTCATTTTAAAATGAAGAGATGAGTAACAGTTTATTATTTGTTCTAGGGCGGGGGGTTGGGGTGGGGTGGAAACAAAACTATCTTTGACTTGTCGCTGTACCAGATTCTTAGAGCATGAACATATAGAATGGATATTTCTGTCTTCGATTTTCCTTATTTCTTCCTCTGCTTCATCTAATTACAATAATCGCCACACTGTAGAAACAAGAACATTTTGACCTTTCCAGGATCTTACCACTTTAGATGAATTGTATAGTTTATGTGTTACACTGAATTTTCTGTACTACAGTGTTTATAGCTTCTTTTCATTCATATGCCAGTAATGAGTATGGGGATTCTCTGAAATAGACCTTTTGTTAATGTATACATTTTATGGTGAAATTTTGGGGCTTTGGATACCTGAGGTTATTTAATAAGGTTTTCATAATAGAACCTGTAGATGACATGAGTCACTGGAAATAGATTCAGACTTGGTCTCTGAATCTGGCTCATGGCCTAGATTCCTAATAGGAAGATTAGTAAACTTGGATAAGTGGTCAAACCTGCTTGGGCCTCATTTTCTCATCTTTGACTTATTAAATGCAGAACTTGGGGCAAATTATCTTCTGTGATCTCAGTTCCATGATTTATGAAATGGGAAATATCACAATTCTTACATCACAGAGCTATTGGCAGGATTATGAGAGTTAATATATGTAAATGTGTGCCTAGAACAATTTCTAGCATATAAGTTGTATGAACAGGTTACACAATATTATTACCTTTATAGAGAGTGGCTTGGATGGTAAAGAATCTGCCTACAACGCAGGAGACCCGGGTTTGATCCCTGGGTAGGGAAGATCCCCTGGCGAAGGGAATGGCCAACCACTCCCATCCGTGGACAGAGGAGCCTGGAGGAGTCCATGGGGTCGCAAAGGGTTGGATGCGACTGAGCGAGTAACACACACACACAGAGTGAGAAGATTATCTTGATAAGATCTGAGACTGCTTCCAGCTCTTTTAATTAATATAATGACTAAAAAGACAAACTCACAGTTCCATATTTTTGTAGGAAATCACATCATCTGTGCTGTTGGCCCTAAAATACTTGTAGTAGTTCCTCTAACTGCTTGTCCTCAGCGCACTCAGATATCCCAGACTTGCCCTGTGCTCAGGGCCCACCTTTCCCCCATCCCAGTCCACAGGAAGCTCCTTTCCTCTCAGGGACCCAGGCTTGTTATGAAGGGCCTGCTTCTCTCTTACTGGAGTCTCAGGTTTACGGGAAGATTTACGCAAAAAAGTCCATCCAAGTCCTCCTCCCACCCTGGTTTTCTCTTGTTGCCCCAAGGCAGAATTTCTCTCAGGCTGAAAAGGCTTCCCAGAGCTTCTTCAACCCAGCATGGGCACTGGCCCAGAGTTAGGTGTCCAGACAGAAGATTTGGGAGCACACAATGTATTTCCATACTTAAAACTGGTGCAAGATAACCAGCAAAAGCTGTCTCTAGAACCTTATTTAAGATCCCCTGGGAGAGGGCATGGCCACCCACTCCGGTATTCTTGCCTGGAGAATCCCATGGACAGAGGAGCCTGGCTGGCTACAGTCCATAGGGTCGCAAAGACTGGACATACCTGAAGCGACTTATCGCACACAAACAGAACTTTATTTACTGCTTACAGAGCCTATAGCCCACCACACTGCTGTGGAGTATATCCCTCCTTAAAGGGCTTCTTTTAGCCTCACTCACCTACTAGGAATTTTGGATCCTTTTCTCTAGACAGAGAGATAAAAACACAGCAGTTGTTCTAACAGCGTCAAACACTTTAGATTAAGAAGTTGAGTCTCTACTCCCAGCCTGGACATTCTTTTGTCTTATGATATGGAGCCGTGTACCTCTACTTAGAAAGGAATCTGTGGATTCCAGACAAGCACTTCTGCTTCAGTCTTACATGCCATGCACGTGTGCGTAGTCATGTTCGACAAACTCTTTGCCACCCTTAGGACTCTAGCCCGCCAGGGGTTTTCCAGGCAAGAATACTGGAGGAAGTTGCCATTTCCTTCTCAAGGGGATCTTCCAGACCCAGGGATCAAAGCCACTTCTCCCATGTCTCCTGCATTGCAGGCGGATTCTTTACCGGCTGAGTCATCAAGGAAGTCCTCAGTCTTACATAACAAGAAGCTAATTAATTTTTTTTAACCAACACAAACCACCCTGAAGGGAAAACTTAATTTTCCATCTCCATGTGAATAAAAAAAAAATAATCACCTGCTAGCAACTTTTTCAAAAAGAATAGCTATTGAGATTCTGTGTGTGTGTAGTTATTTAGATTTCTTTAACATGTTTCATTCAAAATGTTGCCCACAATGATTTGCATTCACCCATTGGCTTTCACTCCAATCATGGATTTCTAATGGTTTTTCTTCCTTTTTTTTTTCTTAATATAGCCCTGAGGCTTTCCAGGTGGTGCTAGTGGTAAAGAATCTGCCTGCCAATGTTGGAGATGCCAGAGACATGGGTTCGATGCTGGGGCAAGAAGATCCCCTGGAGTAGGAAGTGGCAACCTTCTCTAGTATTCTTGCCTGGAAAATCCCATGGACAGAGGAGCCTGATGGGCTATACAGTCCATGGGGTCTCATAGAGTCAGACACAATTGACACCTATATTCAAAAGCCCACTCTGTATGTTTCAGAGGAATCAAGCAGGGAAGTAGTGAGGTCTTGAGATCTTATACCTTGGGAAAACATTAACATGATATATTTCCCTTATGAAATAAAGACCCTTAAAACAGCAACTTTGGCCAAGTGTTTTTCCACTTTGTTAAATTTTTATATTGAAACACATTGAAATTTACATAAAAAGGCTAACTCCTCAATGGTTAACATTTAATTACATGCCATTTTTTCTGAACATTTTGAGAATAAATTGCAGACATGATAACCATTATCTTTTTATTTCTCCCTAATATTTTATTAACAACAATTTCAAACATACAGAAAAATCGAAAGAATTTTACAACGAAAACCTCGAAACTCACTAACTAAATTCTTCTGAGCCACACTGCTGCTACTGCTGCTAAGTCGCTTCAGTCGTGTCCGACTCTGTGCGACCCCAGAGACGGCAGCTCACCAGGCTTCCCCCTCCCTGGGATTCTCCAGGCAAGAACACTGGAGTGGGTTGCCGTTTCCTTCTCCAATGCATGAAAGTGAAAAGTGAAAGTGAAGTCACTCAGTTGTGTCCGACTCTTGGCGACCCCATGGACTGCAGCCCACCAGGCTCCTCCATCCATGGGATTTGCCAGAGAAGAGTACTGGAGTGGGTTGCCATTGCCTTCTCCACTCTTTGTGCTACTGGTGGGGAATTTATGAAAATACATTTATTCAATTCCTGCCACAAAATTCTAACAAAAGCAGCCCTTTTCTGGGTATTAGCTACTCTCATCTTATAAGGAGGCTGATCTCAGAGAGGGTCTCTAGCCTGTAACCCAGGACCTGCTTCTCTCTGGAGTCCCAGAAAATCATATTACCTCTTCTGAATCTTGGAAGATTCAGTTTTTGGAAATATGGAGTGAGGCCATTAGACCCTTGTATGAGTAAGTTTCTTGTGGCTTTAAGATGCTGAAATTCTAAGCTATAGGATATAGGATCCCCATTCCTTATTCCTCTGCAGAGAATACTACGTTACACCTTTTGTTTGCTTTTCTCAGAATTAACCCTGATGACATTATGTGGAGCAGGTTAGCCTGAACATTTAAGGGGATAAAACACTAACGCCTTAAGGACTCTTTGGGAGTGAATCATTTATCCATCGCATTTGCAGAATTCTTCTGTGAAATGGAATCTTGCTGTTACTAATGCAGAAGCCTGCTGGTAAATGCTCAGACTGTACATATTAGCCAGCTGGTGGCTGAATTCTGACTATTGAGCTGCCTAGAATTGGAATAATTAATTTTCCTACAGAAAGCGCATTGTGTTGTAGCTTTTTGGGTTTGTGACTGTAATCTGTAATCACCAGGGAATTTATTTAGATTTGCAATTATACTAGAGTTAGTAATTTATAGTAAAGAGATGGGAGTTTGCTAAACAGAAGGCATAGAGCTGTGAGTTTTTCATTAACAGTTTTGGGAGCCTTGTATAATAATACCCAAACTGTTAGTGAAGAACTATTAGCTAAATAGTCGGTTCATGTTCGTCTTATCTAGTGAAAGCAGAACTTAACGTGTTTACCTCAGGAGTTTTCCCATTTATTTAAAATATGGCTTTCTTTTGCATAAAAAGGAATGTTCCTCTAAAAGCTTATATTTCAAAGACATGTGATTATGAATAATAGCTTCCTAGATATGTAGTATTGTGTTTTAAACATATATTCCGATAATAATATTCTTATTTGCCTGAAGGATAACATTCCATTCTCTATTAAATACTGTATTTCAAATGAAAGAGTATATGAATTGACTGTATTTTTTTAAAATTATGCCTTTGTTTTCAGTAAAAGTAAGTTTCTTTAAAAAGAATATTCTTAACTAATAACAATTATTTTGAAGAGCTATCCATACATGACTATGGCATGAATCACACCTTATCACTCATAGATAAGGCATGAAAGCTGACCTGACTAATAGAAAATCATAAAATTTACCAAGAAACCTTTATCTTTAATTCAGTATAGCTTTTTTAAAACTTGCAATGCTTTATTTAATAAGTCTGTGGTTATAATTCTTCAGAGTTGAGTAACGTATGTTATTGAATTGTACATGAAACTCTGTTGCTTACATGATTAAGAACACTTTTAGAAATATAGATACCTTGTTTCATACCAATATTATAGGTTAAAATATTTTATATGATAGTAACTACAGCCTGATGAAGTCAGATCCCTGAGTTAATTTAAGGGGTCATAGCTGCTCATCTGATAAGAATCTGATGTGTTTTAGAATTCAGCTCTTTTTTTTTTAATTTTAGAAAGTTAGTTCAGTGCCTATACAATGTGGTAGAAATCCCCAGTGGAATCAAGCCACCATATTTATACTTCTGCATTAAAACATAGGGACATTCCTTCTTTGTGTGATCCATAGACTGTAAATAACTTTACATCAGTTAAATTGGAAACCAATTTTTCCAATTGGAACCAATTGGAAATTGGTTGTCAGTTAACAGCTTGGATTAATGACTATGTTGTGGTTTTCAAAGAGTTTGAATTTTAGGATTACCGATATGAATCGAGGACTTGTATTGAAATAACTGATGATATCATGGTATATTTTTGGGTGACTTTTGTAGAGACTCTTCAAAGATGCTATTTAAGCTAAGTATTATATCCTATATCCTATGAACATCAAAAATTTAATGTAAGGAAATAGTATGTTTTTAAAAGGTTAATCTTTGTATGTTTCTGATAGAAGTATGTACTACTTTTAAACTTACAGTCGGAGCTGTAAAATAAGACATCTAAGGAGAATAGTTTGTGTCTTATGAGCTAAAAAAAGGGAAAAGAACAGCATGGCTTTTTATCTTCTTAATCAAACAAAATGTGGCGAACAAATAGTATTATGTAGTTTTGGCATTCTAGCTGTAGGTAGTTTGCTTGAATTCTGCTTAAATTTAGAATCTGTGTAAGAGAAAAACAGCCTTCTTTGACTTGAATGATCAGTCTTAAAACTATTGGTGACATTTATATTTCTACATGAATATTAAATGATTTTATTAGGATGGATAAACTAAGAATAAATTGAACAGAAAAGTTAAAAATAATAAAATATATGAATTATAGAAACTATTTTTAAAGTGCTTTTGTGCTCCGTTCTGTATGATGAATTGATCAAGTGCTTGAAATCAGTACTTGAAATTAGTTCTACTACTTGTTGAGTCTTTTTAGATCTCTATTGGAGGATATTATTGCATAAACATATTAAAAATACCTTTGTAACTGAAACCCAACATTTATAATCATACTCAACGTACAGAATAACTTGTCTTCCAAAATTTTCATAATTCCTTTCATCTATTAAACAAGGAAACTACCACAAAAGCACTTACACATGTCTCTCTTGCAAATAAAACTGATGTTGGAGCATCTAATGACGAATTTATATGATTTGACAATCAAGACTTTAAAAACCCTACACAAGATGTAGCAAATTGAATCTCAAAGGGACAGACTATGTTTCCTTTAAACCCCTTGTGGTAGACCCCTGTGGCTATTTAACATTAATCATTTTAAATAAACAGAAGTATAATTTCTTTTCCAATCACAGAACAACCTTTGGAAACAATTCTGCAACTTGGCACAGCACGGAAGATAGAAGGGAATTTGTATTGGATAACTACTTCCAGCGCTTATATGTATCAGCTTTTTTCCTGCCAGTGTAGCAAAAGAATGTATAGTCACCTTCCTATGTCTCATTCTGTAAAATCTAATTTCTGTTAGGTGTAGTACATGTACAGGTGATGAGCAACCTAAATGAAACTGGAGACATAATGTCCTATCTAGTCATCATTTTATTCTTCAATATCACATAATTTTGAACTGTGTGGTTGATTGGCATATTACAGAGAATATTAAGTAATTTCATTTATCTTTGTTATCATTATACAGCAGGATTATCATGAGTTCCAACAGAATGAATGCTCAAATAACTGGCATTGTAATTCTTCCTCAATTAAAAAATATATACATATATGTCTATATAAAGATGCATCTATTTACTTATAGGCATGTTCAATATATGGCAAAATCTATTGGGACATAGAAAATATACACGTATCATCCATTTTTATATTGAAACATGTTAGTTGCTCAACTGTATCCAACTCTTTGTGACCACATGGACTGTAGTCCACCAGTTTCCTCTGTCCATGGGGATTCTCTAGGCAAGAATACTGAGTGGGTAGCTGTTCCCTCCTTCAGGGGATCTTCCAGACCCAGGGGTTGAACTCAGATCTCCTGCACTGGAGGGAGATTTTTTTACCATCCTATAATGTAAGGCAGATAAGAACTACTTCCCTCATGGACACGTTGTGTAGTTGAACTCTCTTGGCCTCTGTTTGCCCAATTCATCCTTGAGTCCTGAGAGCAGGCGAGGTCTGGGAGTGGGATCAAATGCCTGAAGTTTAGATACCATGCTCCTCGTTAAGGGGATCGATGGAGGAGACCATGCAAGTAGTGTCAGAATCCAACAGGGCAGACAGTGTTTGTGTGCTGGCAAACTCCAGGAGGGCCAGGGGCAGGTGTGAAAGAAGGAAAGGTACTGCGGAGATTAAAGCAAGTGCTATCAGGAGCACTGGCCACGCAGGGGGAATGGAATAAGTTAGTAGCCTAGTAATAGCTAGTGCTTGGGTTGGCAAGGGTGTAGTGGAAGAGGTGTACATTGTTGGCTGTTTAAGGGCCAGGGTAGAGCAGACAATATTTGCCAAAATAATGTTGAATTTTGGGCCTTCGGGGCAGATATTATTTAGGGTTCTTTAGAGAAGCAGAATCAACAAGATATACGTGTGTGTGTATGTGTGTATCTATATCTATGGAGAGAGATTTATTACAAGGAATTAGTGCATATAATTATAAAGCCTGAAAAGTCTCAGATCTGTCGTCACCATGCTTCAGACCTGGCAGAGTCAATGCTGTAGATCCAGTCTGAATCCAAAGGCCTGAGAAGCAGGAGAGATGATAGTATAAGTTCCAGTCTGAAAGCTGGCAAGCGTGTGACTCAAGAAGTGTGGATGACTTGGTTTGAGTTTGAAGGCAGGAAAGTACTGATATTCCAACTCTATGATTAGTCTAAAGGATTTCCCTCTTCCTTGTGGGAGGCTAAAATTTCATTCTAATCTGGGTATTTGCATGGGCTCCATCCATATTAGGGAAGGCAATCTACTTTTCTTGCTCTGCCAATTCAGATGTTAATCTCATCAGATCACACTCACAGATACATCTAGAATAACGTTTGACCAAATATCTAGGTATCTCATAGCCAGTCAAGTTGACACATAAAATTAACGAACACAGGGTCTCCTCATGGAGAGATCAAAATGGTAATGAATGTCACAGGTTGACTCTCCTGAGGACTGCCTTTGCATGTAGATAATGTGAAGTTGCAAAGGTGAGTGTTACAGAAGTCATTGCACCTATCTGCTTGTGCTTTTCTTTTATTAGATGAGATACTGAAAGAATTAAAAAAGTTGAGGGTGCTGTCTGATGAGAATCTGGGTCTCCTGCCGGCTACCTTTAAGAAGATGCACATATATGAATTATAGCATAATTATTATATTTACACATGGACTCAAGGGTCTTTCTATGTATTCTATGATACCCGTGTCGTGAATATTCAGTATGTGTCCTATTATCATATCACCTCTGCCTTCAGAATCTGTCCTTTGCTTTGTTATCCTTTCCCTCCTTAGTTCCTCTAATAAGAGATGGGATGCACTTACATGCCTAAGCACCACTTCAGATTTCACGTGTATGGCATCATCTTATGCCATCTTTCCAATTACTGAGCACTTTCACATATGTTGTCTCATTTGATTACATGATGAGATTGAACTCTATGAAACTGATGATATTTGACCATTGTAGATTCACAAAATCAGTAATTTCATATGGTTGGATATAGCTTTATTAAACGTATTTGAGATATAAGAAAGTGGAGTCTCAAAGCACACATGATTTTTTTTTAAGAATTATAGTACTTTTAAGTAGCAGAGTTAAACTAAGACTTATTCTTGCAACATTTTATGACTTATCCTCCTTGCTGCTATCAAACATATAGCTAACAAATCATTAATTTCATATACAAGTCAATGTTAATTAAGATAGGGTGAAATTAATCTGGGATTTTGCTAGCTCAAAAACTGCTGGTGTCATCTGCATTATCATTTTGCTTCTAGCACAGTTCTCATTTCCTTTTCCTTACTAATAAGGATTAAAATTTGGAAACTCTAAAATCATCATAATTTGTGGAGTCATCATTGGGTCTGAGATACCTGTATTTGCAACAGTTCTACTTTTCATACCCTACTGATATATATATATATATATATATATATATATATAAATTAAGGAAGCTTTAAAACCTTTACTAACAGAATTATTATTACAACATAGAAAATAGAAACTGTGATTTCCTTGTGATTATATTTATATTCACTTCAAATTATTCACTAAATTTGTATGATAACTTCTGGCAATCTTTGCAGAATAAGAATGTATTTTGGAAGACTGAGCCCCTGAGTTATTTACATAGATACATGTTATATTGATTTCTTAAGCTTCATTTTGAGATATCAGTTAGATTGCTTCAAAATACTGGTAAAAATAGAGACATCAAAATTTTTATCAAGTATCATCAAATAATATTGCTGAGATGTTTTTGGCAGATGAAGTCCAAGTGTTTGCTCATAGAGATCTATTTTCGTAAAAATAAAGCTGATCAAAGAAGCATGAAATGGAGAGCATTTTGAGGCCCTGTTGAAATTGAAGTTAGTGTATTCTGCTTACTCTTGAAAATCTTGGTTTTGTGATTTGTCTAAAAAATGGGGGAAAGGAACGAGTTCAAGAAGAATTACCAAGAATTACATGGTCTTGCCTGAGTTCTTTGAAGATTATGCTTGAGCTTGTAGAGTATAAGGTTAAATATGGCCTGGGAGTGGGAGTGGAGAGAAGCTGGGGACAAAGAAGCAGGACAGCCCTGGGCAGTGAAGATGAAGAATGTCTTCATAAATGGCTATTGTTGTTCTTAACATTTGATTAGTAAAAGTGAAAATACCAAAATGAACGGTGCGTGCATGCTCAGTCACTTCAGTCACATCCGACTATAAACTGTAGCCCTCAAAGGTCCTCTGTCCATGGGATTTCCCAGGCAAGAATACTGGAGTGGGTTGCTGCCATGTGCTCCTCCAGGGGATCTTCCTGACCCAGGGATTGAACCCATGTCTCCTGTGTCTCCTGCCTTGCAGGCAGATTCTTTATCACTCACCACCTGAGAAGCCCCTGCTGCTGCTGCTGCTGCTGCTAAGTCGCTTCAGTCGTGTCCGACTCTGCGACCCAATAGACGGCAGCCCACCAGGCTCCCCCGTCCCTGGGATTCTCCAGGCAAGAATTCTGGAGTGGGTTACCATTTCCTTCTCCAATGCATGAAAGTGAAAAGTGAAAGTGAAGTTGCTCAGTTGTGTCCGACGTCACAAATGACTTCCTAGCAAATTCGTTAGCAGAATAGTCCATTCTTTTTTCATCCAAATGAAAAAAATAAAATTATAAATAATCTTTCAGCAAGAAATCACCTTACAACTATATTTACAAGTTTGAGCTTCCTGGGACAGATTGTTTAAAAGACTCATCATAACTTCTTTTTTGTAAATTTTTTATTCTTTCTAATTTTTAAACAGTGGAACAGCCATCTTTCACTTCATATCAAATTAGACATAGAAACTTGAAGTAGATAACAAAGTATTACATTAAACATGATGGTTAGATAGCATTAACGGCTCAAGGAACATGGACTTGAGCAAATTCTGGGAGATAGTGAAGGACAGGGAAGCCTGGTATGCTACAGTCTACGGAGTTACAAAGAGTTGGACATGACTTAATGACTGAACAAGAACAACACCATTAAATAAATACTGTCACTTATCTGGTACTGGACTAGCTAGAGAAGAAATAGGATGTAGATACTTCTTGCACCCTGGCTCCTAGGAGATCTTGGTACCCAGAGTCCATTCTAGCAGAGGAGCCTGACAAGATGCTAAGTAAATGCTCAGTGGCAGGTTGCTAACATTATTACAATTGAGGTTTCAGAGCAAAGTGAATTCACCACAGGTAAAAGCATTTGTTGAAGTGTTTGTGAAGAAGTGGTGGGAATGGTCTTAGGCTGCATCATGGCTTACATCTTGTGAGACTGCGCCACCATGATTTTAAACAGGATTCCTTTATGTTAAACTCTTTAAGAGGGAAATGGCCTATTTGAAATATCTCCAGAAAGAAGGTATAGAGGATTAGCAAAGTCTGGTTGCGCAAGGAGGCTTGATCTGGGGAGAAAGGTCCCTGGGTGAGTGAGTGACTAAATGAAAAATGTGGCACCAGCAGGCTCATCTCTTTCTCCATTTAAAAGTAAATTTTTTTTTTTAAAGAATTACTTCTACACCTACATATCTGACAGCACAGGAAAGTCTAGTGTCAAACTCATCTAGTCTTCACTAGGAGAAAAGTTCCCAAAAGCTAAACCTCGGCAGGAAGTATACATTGATTGCTTACTCCAAGCATTGGAGCTGGCAGGTTGTCACTGCATTGGGTAATACATGGTCTGCGGTGTGTTCTACCAGCACGGAGACATTCTGTTCCCATCCCTTCTCTCTTGCTGCTTCTTCATTACAACCCTTACTGGACATCTCATGATAAAATCGTCTCACATTATCACTCATGGGCTAACTATTTTTACAGTTCTCTGCTGCTGCTACTGCTGCTGCTAAGTCACTTCAGTCGTGTCCATCTGTGTGCGACCCCATAAACGGCAGCCCACCAGGCTCCACTGTCCCTGGGATTCCCCAGGCAAGAACACTGGAGTGGGTTGCCATTTCCTTCTCCAATGCATGAAAGTGAAAAGTGAAAGTGAAGTCACTGAGTCGTGTCTGACTCTTAGCGATCCCATGGACTGCAGCCCACCAGGCTCCTCCATCCATGGGGTTTTCCAGGCAAGAGTATTGGAGTGGGGGGCCATTGCCTTCAAGTACCTACCACATGTCGCTGGGAACCCAAATGTCCGGGTGTTCCAGCTGGTGATTTAACTGAGATACATAAATGTGTGTGTGTGTGTGTGTGTGTGTATGATTTCTTGTCCTTTGGGGAGAGAAAACTCTTTTGTCAATTATATGCTGTCAAAAGCTTTGTAACATAGGAAACTTACGAAAGTAAATTTAAAAAAATTTGCTTAGATTTCAGCTTCTTGTCATCTCCTTTGTTCCTGTACTCCACCTAAGATCCTATGTCCCTAATTTTTCCTTTGAAGTGACTTATTCATCAGGGTCTTATTCCGTTTTGCTTTTTATCCTAAATTTGTAAGGTTTGGAGAAATTCATAGCTTTTGCATGTATCACCTGTAGTAGACATTCTGTAGAATAAAATGTATCCTCATTTTTAAGAAACATAATTGGAAAGGAAAACGTACGTTGTCAGACCTTATTCTGTCTATAGAAGTCAATTCAAATCATAATCATAATCCTAGTCTTTTTGAGAAGAATAAAATATTCAAAACTGGACTCTTATTTGTCAGGGAAAAACTCCACAATGTCTCTAGGGAACAGTTTTAAAATTTCTCCACTAATACAAATATTATTTTTGATATGAATTGAAGAAATATCATTTTCAGGGACCCTCTCCTGAACTTTGCTGAAATATTAAAATAAAGATGACTACATTACAATTTGATTATCCCTCATCACCATTTCCATTGGGAAGATAATTAATTTGACATGAATCTTGAACGTGAAAAGTCCCCAGGAAAGTCTAATTCCTGTGAGTGCTGTTATTTTCCAGGATATTCTTTTGCAACCACTTTCTGACATGCTATGTAAGGGAAGCAAAAACTTAAATGATTACTCACATGTAAATAATCTTGAGGGCAGATGAAAGGATAGAATAAATTCTCAAGAATTTATCAGTCGCTGTATTAAATTTATTTTTGCATGATATTAATAAAACCATACAAAGTATATAAAATATGGATAGCAAACTTAACAGTACATGTGGCCTACTTCTTTCATTACTTTAATTTTAAACACTATTTAAGTGCTACAATTGAATATTTTTTCTCTTATTCCCCAAAAATAAGATGCAAAGAGTAGCTATTAAGCACACAGGGTAATTCAAGAAATGCAAGTAAGCCTACATTTTCCATTTCTAATTGTTCTCACACCAAAATTTGGATATACACCTAATGCAAACTAAGACAGTGCAAAAATATAACCCTTTGTAGAGAATTATCTTCCATTGTCATTATAAAATCAGGACTCTTTCCTGTGAAGCACATTACAACATTGATTCAGAAAGCTTTTAGACATGCATTCACACATTTTAGTATTATAGTGAATTGCTTTAAATGTTTGATGGTGTAACACATTTGACACTTAACCTGTCATCCATGTTCCAAGAGTTTTCCATGTGTTAAATTTTAATCATCATAACATTTATTAGATATGCATTACCCAATTTTACAGGGTAAACTGAGTCACAGGAAAGTAACTTTTCTGAAGTCAAACAGTGTAGATCCAGAACAGGTGTCTTTTAAGCACTACACCACTATCTGTCTCTCAGCTGGATAAAACTAATTGTGAAATAAGATTAACAATTCCAGCACTGATTTTCACACTTAAGCATGTGTGCATGCTCAGTCGCTTTAGTCATGTCCGACTCTGTACGACCCTATCGACTGTAGCCTGCCAGACTCCTCTGTCCATGGGATTCTCCAGGAAAATACTGGAGTGGGTTGCCATTTCCTCTTCAAGGGTATATTCCTGACCCAGGGATTGAACCCACATCTCCTAAGTCTTCTGTATTCGCAGGTGGGTTCTTTACCACTACCGCCACCTGAGAAGCCTTACGCTTAAGCATGCATTCATGCATACATGCAATCTCAAGTACTGGGTAATTGTTAGACAAGGGATACTAGCTTATTCTTCTGTATCTAGATAGAAGAAACAGATAATTTATTAAAAATTCAGTGACTTCTCAAAGGGAGATGGGGTGAGATAAAGAAAGCAAAGGGTTGCTTTAGTATATTTACTTGTGGGCTCAGGTGAAAACATACATAAATCAATATGAAAACAAAATCACTACTCAAATTTTTGCAAAAAATTTGGAATAGGAGAAATGCCAGGAGAATAAACAGGAAAATTTTGTGGCATTTAAATGGTGGGGGGGGGTGGTGGGTTGGAAGTACTCTCTGTAGCATGAGAGAAAGTGAAAGTTGCTCAGTGGTGTCCGACTCTTTGCAACCCCATGAACTATACAGTCCATGGAATTCTCCAGGCCAGAATACTGGAGTGAGTAGCCTTTCCCTTCTCCAGGGGATCTTCCCAACACAGGGATCAAACCCAGGTCTACCGCATTGCAGAAGGATTCTTTACCAGCTGAGCCACAAGGGAAGCCCCTGTAGCATATAGACAGGTAAATTTAGTGTCAGTTCCTTACAATAAACTCAAATGGAATAATGAAACTTTAAAAGAAAAATGATAATGTCCAGAGTGCTCCGTGAATTCACCAATAGTAAATCACATCAAATTATCTCATTTGACTTTTGATACTTTTTAGTTTAGTAGATATGCTCATTGCAATGAAAAGTAAGCAAGTTCATCAGAACCCTCTTGTGACGTTTTTAACTAATCAGCAAATGCCTTTCCCCAAACTTGCTTGGTCTCCCAAGGAGTTGCACCATCACCCTTCCCCACCACACACACACCCACCGTCTGAGCACAACTGTCTAAAGCTCATCCCATTCTGCCCAGCATTTGAGAAACATTACTCACAGTAAGAGGCCATGGATGGGTGTGCATTCCACATGTGAATGGTTTACAGGAGAAAAGTTGAAGAATTATTTAATTAAAATGGAAAAAATGATGATTGTTTCTTAAGCATATGTACCTGTATATTCCAGATAAGGGTTTGGAATGCATTTTTTTTCTATCACATATTTAGGTTTGAGCACAGAATCTAGCTTTTAGTGGATATTCAGTAAATTTTTATTGACTGAAATAGTGAAGGAGAAAGAGTGAGAGTTAGAGAAAATATAAATATACACATATAAAAATCATCTTAACTATGATTATCCTTTCCTTGATAGATGAGAAAATTGAGGTGAGTGAAAGATTAAATATCTTGTCAAGAGTTATGAAGGAAAAATATGATAATGCATGTCTCTTTTACTTTTCGGCTTCCTATGTATAGTTATAGATAAATATATATCTATGTATATTATAATTAGAGAGATAGATATAGGTATCTTTGGACAGTGCCTGACATGAATATGTGCCCAATAAATAGTATCTGTTATTAGCTAATACCATTATATCATAGGACATCAACTTCCAGCTTGTACTCATAAGGCCATCGTATAAATACTATGTCTTGTTCTGGGCAATTTGTTTTAAGAGTAATATCCATAAAATAGAATGTGACCTGCTTGGGTAATGTGTTGGTATCTACTTCCTATCATACCATGTGCAAGTCCTATAGCCCTTTGCTGAAGATATTCCATGAGTGACTTGAAGGAAGACACTTGGCCACTAAGATTTCAAGTATTTCAAGGTTGCTCAGGTGGAAAACAGATTAAACTTGGTGTTTGATAATCAGGGAGTGCAGTTATGATGAAAGATAACATGTCTGTGTAATTATGAATTAGTGTTTAACTTATAAAAGTGTTCCTCATTGGACAATAAATTATATGGTTACCCCATATCTAGATTAAATTAGTAATAATGCAGAAGAGGCACATTTAAATTAACCATGGGACAAATGTTTAAGTATTTGAGGTCTTGAATGGATGAAATAGGTTGCCTTTTGAAATTATGAGTTGATGTTAGTGGAAATATTCAGTTTAATTCAGGACAATGACTCAATGTAAAGGATGATTCATTTATTGGATTGGAAGCTAGATTAGCTGCACGTTGTTCTGTCAGTTACATGTAATCTAAAACAGGACAATCTGTAAATAGCTTCTTTTGATCTACCTGCTACCTCTCTGTTAAAAAACCAAAGCAAAAATTAACTCAGAACTTACATTCCTATTTAAGTCAACTATAAATGCTTTAAATAAATCTAAATGATTTATTTACAAATAAATTAAGCTCCAGCAGAGCGTGAACACACTGGAGATTTGTACTAATATTTTGACATGGCCTTTATTTTTCACAGCTCGAGTAAAAATAGAATACATGTATTTTTTGAAACAGGTAATCTAATATTTTCTACTTCACTTCCTTCTCTTCTTCTAATATTTTCAGGGGGAAAGCTTATGATATGTTTACTATACCTCCTCAGACTGAATGACCTAGAAATTCATGATATAATCTGAATTATTAAACCATTTCTTTCCCTCCTACCAGTATAAACTATTTTTAAATTTTGGAGCCATAAAGTCTACTTGCATAATAGACCTGAATAAAACATCTACTTTCATATGACTATTTCCCCCAATGTGTATTTTTTGTTATTCAAAACTTGCATTTGAAACTATGTCAGTTACCAGGAAAGTATTTTAGAACTAAAGGGTTACATTTGATGAATTTAGTGACTGCTTATAAATAATCTAGGTGTTATTTAAAAGAGAAAAAAAAGAACAATGAGCTTGCTCTGTTTTTACTTTTTACGGCCTTCGCTGACTTCTGTCACTGACATATTTCAGTTGGGGGAATTGTCTGTAAGCTATTTATTGAGTGCCTACTATGTTCTAGTAAATGAGCTAAGCTCATATGTTCTATGAGTTGTAGGAAAGTTGTGAAGAGTTTTGCTCCATACCCTTTTGCAAATCCTCACCCAATGGAGAGGAATTTCCTTCCCAGTATTCCTGCATCACGTGATGCTCCCCTATTGTTATTGATTATGAATTTAACAGGCAGTGAGTGTGTCTGTCAGCAAGGAGATCCAACCAGTCCATCCTAAAGGGAAACAGTCCTGAATATTCATTGGAAGGACTGATGCTGAAGCCGAAACTCCAATACTTTGGCCACCTGATGCAAAGAACTGACACATTTGAAAAGACCCTGATGCTGGCAATGATTGAAGGAGATTGAGGAGAAGAGGATGACAGAGGAGGAGATGGTTGGATGGCATCACTGACTCAATGGACATGAGTTTGAGTAAATTCCAGGAGTTAGTGATGGACAGGGAGGCCTGGCATAATGCAGTCCATGGGGTTGCAAAGACTCAGACACAACTGAGTGACTTAACTGAACTGAACTGAGTATGTCTCCAGGGAGAGGCATGGCAGACTAGAGATGGTAGAGGTGAAAAGGTCCGTGCTGGTTTAAGTAGGAAAAGCCTCCAGTCAGCCAGGGCACTTCCTTTGGAGCCCACCATGGCTGGGCATTAGGACAGTGTGCAAATCTACAAGCTTGGTCTGCAACCATATTCGGTGTGGTCTCAGATGCCTTTTAAACCTCAGGTCACCTGACATCGCTGACATGATCTCCAGGTTCCCCACCGTTGCTTTACACACTGGCACTTTGTTACAGTCATACTTCCCTGGAGTCCTAACTGCTCCCTGCCAACACTGAGTTTCCTTCCAAATCAATTTCAAACTCTACCTTCTTTATTTGATGTCTCCATATATGTATTCCTTTCTCTCTTTGAAGTACTCCTGCACCACTTGGAGTCTTTCTTCTGGTGTCATGGCATTGTATATTTTATTCTGATTATTGATGTTCTTAGCTAATCCTGCATACTATCCCATGGAGCTTCTCAGGTGGCTCACTGGATAAAAGAAATCCACCTGCCAATGCAGGTGACAAGGGTTTGATCCCTGGGTTGGCAAGATCCTTTGAAGAAGGAAAACAGCAATCCTCTCCAGTATTCTGGCCTGGGAAAACCCCGTGGATGGTGGAGCCTGGAAGGCTATAGTGCATGGAGTTGCAGAGAGTTGGACACCAATGAGAGAATGAACAACAACATATACACATATATAATTGAAAAAGGCTTTATAAAATACTTACCTTTACTATATGTGAGAATGTTAATATTTTTCCTCACCTGCTATTTTCTGTCTTATTTTATTTTGAAATAAAACAATGCTGGTTGCAGCTCACTGGATTGATTTCATAATACATCAGTGCACTGAAACTTATATTAGAAAAACACTGGTTTAGTAAGTGTAAAAGGTGTGTCACCACAAGCAGTCAATATCTTTATGATTGGGTAGAGGTAACTTTGGAATATTATTATTTCCATACAATTAACAATAGATAGCTATAGCATGAAAAGATCATATTTCATCAGACTTCTCATTTAGAATCACAGGTTTAATTTCATGATCTTCTTCAGTTATTAATTGTTAAAAAGAGTCTAAAATCTCATCACTGGCAGATGAAAACAACATTTTCTTAAGTATTGTCGTTGAGTCGCTAAGTCATGTCTGACTTGTTGTGACCCCATGGACTGCAGCATGCCAGGCTTTCCTGTCCTTCCTCTTCCTCTTTGCTTTCATAGGTATAATTACATGAAAAATCACTCTTTCAAGCATTGTATAAACTTTTGGTTTCCTTTCCCTTGAGTCGAATTCTGAGTCAGCTACTGAGATGAAGGCAATGGTCAGATTTAGACAATGACAGTGGCTTCTTATTGAAGACTGTGGAATGTGGGACAGTTACAACTTTGACAACTGATTTATGTGTACATGATGGTGTATTAGAAAGAAACTGGGTAAAATCAAGCTCCTTTTCCTGTTCATTAGAGTACCTGTCATTGAAAGAGTTCACTGTGTGTATATCACCTAAAGATTAATAAGAAAAGAAGTATAGTTTCTGAATTGAAGCTACAGGTATATTTCATTTTTTAAAGCACTCAGTACAGACCCACAAATCATGTTAACATTCCAGGGGAAAGTTTAAAATGTTTTGAAAATTCTAAAGCATTATAGGTATTGCAGTTTAATTCATGATTATCAAAATTGGGAAGAGACTTGTGGTTCATTTCTTATTGAAATGAAAGCTAAAGTCTAAAAATTATGTAGAATACAGTAGTACTTTTGCTTTAAAGGTACTTTAAAAATAATCTCAGTCAGTGGAAATGTCTAGATAATACATAACTGTTTTTATGTTTGTACTTGGAATAATAAAAAAGCCATTATGTCATATATGGGAGTGCTTTTAATTATAATAAAATAATTATGTAAGGCTAACCAAATGTACAGATTAATTTTTGATATGAATATTTAGATCTACCCTTTATGAGGTTACATAGGGCAGATTTAATTATTGATAAATCAGATAGTTAATGAAATTGAACTCACACTTATCATTTTTAAAGGTGACACATAATTGCCAGAGTAGTTGCAAACCATGATCTTCAAAATTCAACATAATATCCAGACTGCTCAGTGAGGTTACTAAATACCCAGCTTGTTATTTTATAATTAACACAATGGCTTTTATTTAGATTCCAAGTATATGATAATACTTCTCAAAAAATAAATTATAGTGGTTTAAATCCTAAAGTGAGTTGTGTTGCTTTGGTGTCCTTATTATAGGTTAAAATACTGATAGATTATAAAACACTTCACGCGGCATTTGACTCTGCAATTTAGGTTAGAATTCCAGTGTCATAGGAACTTGCCAGAAAATAGAGGTTAAAATAGAGGTCCAAGTCTCTGCTGTAAATTAGCAAGTACAGAAATGCATAAGACTATCGTAAATGAAGGAAGAAAAAATTGTGATGTGAAGTCCATTCATTTTCAAGGACATAATCAGGAAAAAATGTACTTTTCCATCATTCATTCACTACATGCCAACATAGGAGCGCTGTGTGTATACGTATGTATGTGTTGAATTGGTTGTTTGTGAGTATGGGTGTATCTTTTCTGATGGAAATATTTGGAGTAGTTGAAGGCAAGAGGGATGAGGGAAACTACTTTTAAAAATCCAAGTCTCGACAGATCCTTAGCTGGGCGTAAAGATAGAATTCATTGCAAATGCTTTGCCTTCGAGGTATAACCTTTTAGTTTTGAAGAGTAGACTGTCCTCCTTACTTCTGTACTATTTCCTCGAAGTGTGCTAGCTAGATCTTTCAAAGAAGCTGCCAGTGACCTGCAGAAAGAGTGGGCGGGGAAGAGGCACAGCAAAATTAAGTTTCGTCTCCTCCCCACCCCGTGATTTACTCCTATATTCTTTATGACCAGTGTCACCACCCCTTGGGCTCAATCTGCAATACTTGAAAACTGCAAGTACTCTGCGAAGATATAAGTAAAACAGCAACAAGCAGGTCAGATCCTCTGCATTCAAATGTTTAATTTGTACCTGAAACAGCCGAGTGTTTTTGTTTGTTTTTATTGTTGTTGTTTCTGTAGTTATCAGGGTTAAAGGTGGAAGAGTCTGGGCTGTAGGTGAAAGGCAGTGGGTTAGGGAGCCTAAGAGGGAGCTGTCTGACTACTGAAACATTTTCTTATACAATCACTTACTCATTTGAAGGTGCTTTGTATGGAGCTTTGACATATTATTTATCTCTTTCTCTCAGTCTCTCTGACAGATACACAAATACACATGCCACTGATGTCACCTTTTGGTTTTCAAATCCTTGGTCAACTTTTTTCCTTAGAAAAACCACAGTCTTTTTATATTAATGGCTTTGTTATTACTATTCAGGGAGTTCACTGTATGAATTTGCTTCTTGCTCCACCACAGAAGCCATCACTCAGAGTATGTCCTTGCTGAGGACACTCACTGAAGGAGTTTGTTATGCACTCATTTCTAAGGCTCCCTCCTCGCCTCTGGTGTTTTGGATTTCCACACCCTTAGATCTAACTTCCCAGAGAATCAATTCTGCCTTAAAATGTAGGCTTTACCCTCTGATCTACAATAAGATGCAGAAGTGATGTTTCTTTTCATTGTGGTCTATAAAATGTAGAAATTGCCTGGATTCTAGTCAATTTGAGACAATCGGCGGGCAATTGACTAGATCACGCATCAATCTGACTTGGCAGTTATTGTGTCCAAAACCTCAAATGCTATAAAACTGTCAGTCTCCTTATACATTTATGTTCAAGGTGTAATAGACTTTATTCTCCTGTCAAGTATTTTTTGATTAGACAGCGAATTATCAGACACTATGTCAGATTTTTAATGTTCTCTATGACCATGTTAACATAAATGTTATTTTCCTAGACACAGTGAGTTACTGTGTATCACTCCTCAGAAAATATTTTAAAATTAAACTACAATGTAACAGCCCAGAAAAAAAGAATGTAGTATTAACACTGTTAGAGGCTTTCTTTAAATGTCCAAAACTTGATATTCACACCACAAAAACGATTCAAATAAAGTTAATATGATCAACATTGCCAATCAATTGACAACATGGGTTCAGAAGCCTGGATCCAAACTCCTCCATCATTTACATGGGTATATTATTTCCATGTACTTCTTTTTGTGACATAGTAATAGTAACTAGCTCCTTGGGCAATTGTTAAGTTTAAGTAAAGCATACACACACACACACACACACACACAAAACAGTGGTTAACAGATAGCAAGCATGTACCCTAAAGGAGCTGCAGTTATTTTCAGTATTAAATACTGTATCCAGAGTTCCCAAACAGTGAAATAAGTACAAGAGTCAATCTAGAATTTATTTTTCAAAGTAAAGAACATAATTGTTTGATTTTATGTTTTATTTATTCATTCTAAAGAGAGTGCAGTAGAATATCTCTTTGTAAAATACTAAAAGCAAAGACAAATGTGTTTATTGAAGCATGATACTTTTTGTTTATAAAATTAAAAGTTACCAAAGACAGAATATGTTTCCTAAACAGAGCGAAGAGTCCTGCCATTGTGTTTTGCTTTTCTCTTTCCTCTTGCTCATTGTTTTTTTTCCCTGAACATACTTGGCTTGATGATCTGTTTTCTATTCATACAATTGCTTCATTATTTACCATCTAATTTAATAATGTATTATCCATCATGATATCAGTGGCATGCATAAGGTCACGGATTCCCCAGGCATTTTTGCAAATTTGGCTGAAAACAGAACAGAGATTCAAATGTTTTACAACATTGTACAATTGTTGTTTACTTTAAAAATGTTCTCAAATCTCCATTTCCTAAGAAATCAATGTAGGCCAATACAAGTTTCCCATGTTGGAATCTAGTTGGTATGCTGCTTAGACTTTAACCCCACCTAGGTTTTCTTTCAAACTACCAAGAGTCATTTCACTTACGAATCACAATCACGTGACTTATCAAATAGTCTTAAAATTAGCATAACTGAATGTTGTCTAAAGTGAGCCTCTCAACCTGATAGGAAAGTACTTGATCCTCTAAGATTAAAGCATTAATCTCTTGATTTCTAGATTGATTCCTTGTGCTGAAAAGATTGATGCCATCATTTTTTTATCCAATTTTCCATAAGACATTTAGTGAAAGAGATAAAGTGATGCCACGTGGTTTATATGGATTCACCGAGTGCCTTTTCTTTGCTTTCCCTAACCATTCTGCTGTGAACAGGCTGTTTAATGCTCTTACATACATCACATGCCTTCCAATGCAGTTACCCTATAAAACTCTTTATCACATAGATTCCCCTGAAATTTCTAGAACAACACTTTATGTACGAGGACCTTAATCCATGCATTTATACAATCTGCTGTGTGACACGGGAATATTCACATAGGGATGTTCTGAGTACAAAGACAGCCCAGATTTCACATTGTCTCCTGATTTTCTTTCTAAGCCTATTCATTTATGACATCTGGTCCTCAATTTCCCCATCAGTAAAAAGAGGAAAGGAAAATGAAATCAGCTGTTTATTCGGTCATTCAGAGATCAGATCAGATTAGTCGCTCAGTCCTGTCCGACTCTTTGTGACCCCATGAATCGCAGCACGCCAGGCCTCCCTGTCCATCACCAACTCCCGGAGTTCACTGAGACCCACGTCCATCAAGTCAGTGACGCCATCCAGCCATCTCATCCTCTGTCGTCCCCTTCTCCTCCTGCCCCCAGTCCGTCCCAGCATCAGTCTCTTCCAATGATAGCAGTGAATAGATGAGCCAACGTGGATAGTGTGCTGTTCCTGGCGCATGTGTATCTGTGTGCTCAGTCGCTCAGTCCTGTCTGACTCTTTGTGACTCCGTGGAGTGCCTCCCACCAGGCTCTTCGTCCATGGGATTTTCCAGGCAAGAAGACTGGAGTGGGTTGCCATCTCCTTCTCCAGGGTATCTTCCCGACACAGGGATTGAACCCGCATCTCCTGTGCCTCCTTCATTGTCAGGCTGATTCTTAACTACTGACTCACCCGGGAAGCCTGACCATTTCAAATATAAACACATAAACATGTTTGTATGTAAAAACATGCCATCTGTGTTTTCATTGCTTAAAAGACTAAAGAGAAATCTGTCTCTTTAGTTTTTTAAGTTTCATTTTGTTTTGGAGAACAGGTAAGAGATTAAATTAAAATTGTTTGGAAAAGCTTTTCTATCCTCACTTTTTTGTTAATATAAATGCAGCTAATTGACTCATTGTATAAATATAGCAATATTAATTTGAATTATTATGTAGTTTAGAATACAAATTCTTAACTAGGGAATTATAATAAATGTGGGGGAAGAAGATATATTGAATATTTTAATGAAAATTTATCAGAGGTGAGCAATTATGAAATTATTATTTTTTTTACCAATGAAGGGAAAGTTGTTTGTGTCTTACAATATATGTCATTAAAACACTAATAACAGTTTTGTTTTTTTTTTTAAGTAGAAACAATTGCCTGAAACTTTACATTGAGTAGAAACACATCTGGTAGAAAAATCAACTTAGTTCCCGTGTTTAAGGTTCTTGTTAGATTTCTAAACATTTCCTCAAGTTATGAAAGTTGAAGAAACAAATTACAAAGGGTAAGAAAAATGCTTCCTATTAATAGCATACAATGTTAGATGGATCCTTCAAATATAACTAGTAAATATAGGCAAGAACCATACTAAATAATATATCAGTCATTTCTTGAAATAACATGAGTTCCCTTAAAATACCATTTTATGAATACCCAGAGATTAAAGAAACACAAACCACAATTCCCACAACCAATCTGAGAACACACTTATGAGGTATGTAGGACTAGTCATGAACTTTCAACACCATTAACTTGCTCCCTTTTTTTTTTTTTTTGAATCATAAGTAATTATTAACTTTAGTAAAATACTTCTCATTATTCTCCTGTGTGTGATCACTTAACCAAAAGGAAATAACACATCATTGTCAACTTCCGTAGTTACAGTTGTTTTTTTTTTTTTTCCCCTGAGATGGACTGAAAGTTTTAACCTCTCTTGAATTACATTCACTTAACATTTTTTTCTAATAATCTTATGTGTCGAATGGGAACTGTTTAAAAGCCATACCAGAATTAAAATTATACTTAGGCCACACGACAAGAACACAGAACTTCTTGGGGATAACATCAAGGATGGAGGGAAGTCAGGAAAGGAAAAAAATTCCTATTGAACGTATAGAGATTCATCATTCTTAAAATTAATTTTTATTGGAATGTAGTTGCTTGGCTTCCCTGGTGGCTCAGTAGGTAAAGAATCAGCCTGCTGTGCAAGTACATCCAGGTTCAGTCCTTGGGTCAGGAAGATCCCCTGGAGAAGGAAATTGAAACTCTCTCCAGTATTCTTGACTGGAAAATCCCATGGACAGAGAAGCTTGGCAGGCTCATAATCATATACGTATATCAGCCAGATATACACACATGCCGATTCAGCCATACACATACATACACCCTCTCCTTTACACCCTCTCCCTTTTGGATTTCTCTTCCATTTAGGATACCATGACGTATTAAGTAAAGTTCCCTGGGCTAGACAGTGTGTTCCTCTCAGTTGACTGTTTTGTACATCGTGTCAATGGCATATATATGTCCATCACAACCTCCCAAGGCCTCCTACCCCTCTTTCCTCCTTGGTATGTACACATTTGTTCTCCACGTCTGTGTCTATTTCTCTATTCCTGCTTTGCAAGTAGAGTCATACTATTTTAGGGGTTCAATGTGACTCTTTATAATGGCTTGTCAAGTTTTTACTTACTCAGATTTTACTTACAGAAGTTTTAGAGTTAGAAAGGAGATTAGATACAGATTCCAGGAGCTTTCAAATACCATTCCTAGCTGTGTAAACCTTTAAAAAATGAACTCACTAAGCTCTGTGAGGGGCTTTGGTCTGCCTTTATCATCTCTGTGTCCTCACCAGCTAGAAAAATTCTTGGCACAAGAAAGTGCTCAATAAATATGAATTGCAAAAAATGAAACAGATGCAAACAGGTACAAGCAGCGTTTTTTTTTTTCCTGGTGAGAGCAGTGACAGTAGAGCTCAGCAACCCTCTTAGGCCCTTGAGAAGCACCTTGGACATGCTTGGGCTTCTAGGCTCTGTGATGCCATTTGTTATCACTGAGATTGACCCTCTCATTTTGTGTAAAGAAGAGTGGAGCTCAGTTCTCCCAGAATCCCTAGTCTCAATGTATTTTTCTTCCCAGGCGGCACTAGTGGTAAAGAATTCACTACCAGTGCAGGAGACGAGAGACACGGGTTTGACCCCTGGGTCTAGACGATCCCCTGGAGGAGGGCATGGCAGCCAACTCCAGTATTCTTGCCTCGAGAATCCCATGGACAGAGAAACCTGGAAGGCTATAGTCCATGGGGTCACAAAGAGCAGGACGCGGCTGAAACGACTTAGCACACAGAACATGTATAACCATGACCTATAGCATTCTGATAGGCCATTTTCTTTGCAGAGAAATTATTCTAGTAAGACAAATTGTAAAAGAAAATGGCCTGTACCCCATTTAATGTAATCTTTGTGATTATTACAGATTCCATGATAGTTTATGTATTCAAAATGAACACGTTATTCTTTTAAAAAATTAGTTGTCTTTTTCTATACATATATATTTTTCACGATATTGTAGTTAAACATAGGAAATAGCTTACTGCTCATTTACTGTTAAAAATAGATTTCTATTTAACATAAAAAAAATTTAATCTTGTTCTGTCTCCTTAGGGAAAAAAATCAAAATAATATACACATATAAATATATTGGGCAAGTTAACGTTTACCTTTTTTGCATCTAAAGTAAGCTGGCTGAGATTTATAAATTATCTATTTAATTGATTTATTTCCATAGTCACCACTTTAAACATTTTATTGAGCACAGAATCCTATATTTGTATATATTGGGCTTCCCAGGTGGTACAGTGGTAAAGAATTCACCTGCCAATGCAGGAGTTGCAAAAAACATGGATTCGATCCCTGGGTCAGGAAGATACTCTGGAGGAAGAAATGGCCACCCATTCCAGTATTCTTGCCTGGAAAATTCCATGTACAGAGGAGCCTGACAGGCTACAGTCCATGGGGTTGCAGAGAGTTGGACACAGCTGACCACACACATGGTTATTATACATGTATGCCTATGCATAAATATATGTGTGTATACATATGCATTTATATATCTCAGTAAAATAAATAAAAATTATAGGCATGGTCCTAGAAAAATCATAGGTCGATAAACTGATCATAAAAATAGTATCAATCAAGAATTATACAGCTAAATTCTTCCCTAATAGAAATTTCTCAGTGAAATCAATGAGGCTCACATACTCATATCAATTGGAAGAGCTTTCATTGTACTGGGCTTAGGAGAGAGTAGCAAAAGTGCTTTGATAAAATGTATAATTAGGGAGGCAAAGATCAAGGCTTTAAAGAGAGGGCTTAGCAAAACAGATGTCCAAGGAGCCTTAGTAAACCCAACCTCTTTAATTACCCTTTGGCTGAAGGAAGTTTGAAAATTCTTGCCTGGCAATAACCGCAAGTCTGTTTTACTCTCAAAATGACTTGACAGTTGTACCATGCTCCAAATATTTTAATTAACTATACTAAGATTTAGTGAAAATGTTTCAATATTAGCACCATCAACTGGAAAATATCAGAACATGTTTAAAAATTAAGGTGGACAAGGATTTATGGATTTGAGTAGTAACAAATCTTTCATTATCCACGCTGTATCCTTGTGAAAGAGGGCTGATTTGTATAGTGTTTTTACAAGGTAACAGGCAGAGTTTGAATTACGGGCATATGAGTTCAGCTGAGAAACTTCATCATCTGAGGAATAGTTTACATGCATCAAATGTATGGCTGAGTCATCTTACTTCCTGTTTTTCCATTAATGATTCAGACATTGACCACGTGGATTATTGTAACAGGAGAACTCTGTTTCACAGCTCTAAAACTGAATGCATGTAGTAGATAATTACAAGAGCCAGGAAAAGTTTATATTCCTTAAATGCCTTTATAAAAATCCATCCTGCAGTTTAGTAATGCTGATTTCTTTTGGTTTTCAATACAGACTACTTTTCGGTGTGTGTCTGTGTGTGTTTTATTACAATATATTTCTTATGTTTTATGTTTTCACAGTATAACAGAGTGTGTTTCTCTTTAATATAGGGCTTGACTATGCCATTGTTTTATATTGTTGTTTAATCACTAACTTGTGTACAACTCTTTACAACTTCATAGATTGTAGCCCACCAGACTACTAAAAAAATGGATTTTTGTCCATTGTTTTACACAATTACTCAATCACGTATTGTGTGAAAGCACAGTCACTAGGTCGCGTCCAACTCTACAACCCCGCGGACTGTAGCCCGCCAGGCTCACCTCTGTTCATGGGATTTTCCAGGCAAGAATTCTCGAGTGGGTATTTCCTTCTCCAGGGGATCTTCCTGACCCAGGAATTACATATTAAATACCTTCCAAGTATTACTATCATGCCCTTGATACAGAACAGATAAGAAGATTACTTCTACATAAAGGATATATTTCATACTTAAAGATTTCCTAAACTGCTGATTTATCACACCATTCAGAAGGATGTTAAACCTTTTTAAACCATGAACTTCCGTGTTGAATCTCTTCCAAAGCCAGACTTTACATCGTTTTGAAATTTCCTAAATAAGATATTCTCTGCTAAGATATATGACATTTCTATTCTTCTCTTTCTGCAATACATTTTTGTCCAGCAGTGGAGAAACCAACCATTTTAATTGTCACAATTGAGTCAGTGTTGACTGATTAGCACATTGTTCTCACTGCAGCATATGGCTAGCTCATAATTAACTGAAAATAATTCAGTGGCCTTGTTTAGCTCTAAATCAAGTAAAAGTTCTACTTGGAGGCAGCCATGGCTGACACAATTTACGATGGTAATAATATTGCATTTTAAATCATATCAGTTCATTTCCTCTTTGGCATTTTTCTTTCCGATCAAGCCCCATTTCTTTAACTATAGAAATGTCTCTAAACCACATCTGTGTGAGTCTAGCTCATAAGTAAACTTTTTAAATAAAGTGTGCAAAATGTGTTTTTATTTATTGAAAAGATGTTTTCAATTACCATTAAGTTCATTGTTGGTCTAATGTTAGCAGCTTAAACATTTGAAGCTGTGCTTTGGAAACCAGACACCCATCCAAATTTTTTAAATCTAGTAGATTCTTCATTTTATTGTGGTTTTCCCAAACAACTGTTGATTGCTCAAAGCAGAAAGCCCTTTGATGAGTAAACGGTTGGTCAGAGTGCAAAGAGTGGGTTAGTACCTATTTTCCTTGGAAATAACCAGTCTTCCACTCCCACTCATCTCCTCCTGCCATCTTAGACCTTTACTTCATATACTGCTGACAACTGCACATCCTTCACTTATTTATGATTTGATGAGTCAGTGTTGTTTTTCATCTCACTGGGCTGTACTCCTCTATGTTATTTTTTTCCCCGTATTAAAAAAAAAAAACTGTTTATTGAACAGTAGCTTCCCTGTGCCTCTTCCTTTATTTAAGGCTATATTTGATGAATAAATAATTTTCCCACTGTGATAGAGTGGCCATTCATTTCAAGACA
Organism: Bos mutus; assembly: GCF_027580195.1. Lineage (NCBI taxonomy): Eukaryota > Metazoa > Chordata > Mammalia > Artiodactyla > Bovidae > Bos > Bos mutus. The sequence continues at coordinate 68,073,919 of NC_091628.1, forward strand.
TATTTTATTTCTTGCTATATGAAGGGGGCTTCCCAGGTGGCACTAGCGGTAAAGAATCTTCCTGACAGTGCAGGAGATGCAAGAGAGGTGGGTTTGATTCCTGGGTTGGAAAGATCCCCTGGAGTAGGAAATGACACCCCACTCCACTATTCTTGGCTGCAAAGGAGCCAAGGCAGAGGAAGCTGTTCTATAGGCAGAGGAAGCTGGCAGGCTACAGTCAAGGGGGCTGCAAAGAGTCAGACATGACTGAACGACTGAGTGTGTGCACACGCACGCGCGTGCACACACACACACACTCAATCAAATAGGGTGGCTGCAGAGGAAGGGGTCGCACAGACTCAGACACGACTGCAGCGACTTAGCAGCAGGAGCAGAGGAAGGAGGGTGAGATTGGTTCTCGGCTCTACATAATTACTCAAGAAACAGGCTGCCCAGGGCACCTGTCAGTGATGTGGAATTACTGTTTTACACATCCTCTCAAGGTTCACCTTAAGAAGGGGTTCCTGTAGCTTTAACTGCAGTGCCCAGAAATGGTCCATGGCAACTTACTCACAGCTCATTGGCCAGGACTACTCACTTGACCTCCACCTTATATCAGGGGAGGCTGAGAGGCCTGGAGACACGTGGAATATTTTCTAAGCACTGTCTTTCCTACATTCCTTGTGTAGCTTATAATTTTATTAAAGTAAACCCATAAAATGGGATTACCCATGATGAAATTTGTGGGAGCCTTGTTTCCCAGTCTTGATTGATAAGTAAAATCACTTGGGTGTGTCCTCCAAAGTGATAATTTTTGTCCATACCCCCAAACCTACCAGATCAGACGATTTCTTAGTGGAGCTCTTCAAAGAGGGATTAACAAGTTTCCATGAGATTCTTATTAGACAACAACTTTGGAAAACCAGTGTAAGCTTGCTCGAAAAACAGTTCCAGAGTAAAATGAGAAGCAAATACACCTTGCTGATGTCACACAATCACACGTATCACAATCACGATAGAACTCTCACAAATATTTCCAGCAGTATGAACTGCTAACATTTGTTCAGAGCTTAACACGTCGCAGGCACTGTGCTCAGATTCTTAATGCCTAATGGCTCACAAATCGGGCTCTGTAATCCCACCACTTGACCAGTGAGGAAAATGAAGTTTTAAGAAGGCTAAGCAAAATTGTTTGATTCCTGGGTTGGAAAGATCCCCTGGAGTAGGAAATGACACCCCACTCCAGTATTCTTGGCTGCAAAGTTCTAAAGGCAGAGGAAGCGTCACCTGACCTGCCTCTTGAGAAACCTATATGCAGGTCAGGAAACAACAGTTAGAACTGGACATGGAACAACAGACTGGTTCCAAATAGGAAAAGGAGTACATCAAGGCTGTATATTGTCACCCTGCTTATTTAACTTATTTGCAGAGTACTTCATGAGAAATGCTGGGCTGGAAGAACACAAGCTGGAATCAAGATTGCCGGGAGAAATATCAATAACCTCAGATATGCAGATGACACCACCCTTATGGCAGAAAGTGAAGAGGAACTAAAAAGCCTCTTGATGAAAGTGAAAGTGGAGAGGGAAAAAGTTGGCTTAAAGCTCAACATTCAGAAAACGAAGATCATGGCATCTGGTCCCTTTATTTCACGGAAAATAGATGGGGAAACAGTGGAAACAGTGTCAGACTCTATTTTTCTGGGCTCCAAAATCACTGCAGATGGTGACTGCAGCCATGAAATTAAAAGACGCTTACTCCTTGGAAGAAAAGTTATGACCAACCTAGATAGCATATTGAAAAGCAGAGACATTACTTTGCCAACAAAGGTCTGTCTAGTCAAGGCTATGGTTTTTCCAGTGGTCATGTATGGATGTGAGAGTTGGACTGTGAAGAAAGCTGAGTGCTGAAGAATTGATGCTTTTGAACTGTGGTGTTAGAGAAGACTCTTGAGGGTCCCTTGGACTGCAGGGAGATCCAACCAGTCCATTCTGAAGGAGATCAGCCCTGGGATTTCTTTGGAAGGAATGATGCTAAAGCTGAAACTCCAGTACTTTGGCCACCTCATGCGAAGAGTTGACTCATTGGAAAGGACTCTGATGCTGGGAGGGATTGGGGGCAGGAGGAGAAGGGGACGACAGAGGATGAGATGGCTGGATGGCATCACTGACTTGATGGACATGAGTCTGAGTGAACTCCGGGAGTTGGTGATGGACAGAGAGGCCTGGAGTGCTGCGATTCATGGGGTCGCAAAGAGTCAGACATGACTGAGCGACTGAACTGAACTGAAGTAAAATTTGTTCAGAGAGACAGGAAGGAGAAATAAAGTGGCATCAGTGATAAAGAAGTTGCTTGCCAATGCAGGAGACTTAAGAGATTGGAGTTTGACCCCTGAGTCAGGAAGATCTCCTGTGTTGAGAAGGAAATGGCAACCCATTCCATTTTCCTTGCCAATGCATTGCACTTAAGAGACGAGGATTCGATCCCTGGGTCAGGAAGATCGCCTGGGTTGAGAAGGGAATGGCAACCAATTCCATTTTCCTTGCCTGGAAAATCCCACGGACAGAGGAGCCTATGCTACAGTCCAGGGGTAGCAGAGTCAGACAAGAATGAAGCAACCTAACATGCACAGGCAAGTAAATCTTGTTCAAAGAGCCAGGAAGGAGAAATCAATATTATATAGTTTTAATGGATCCAGAAACAATTTTAGTGTCTCTCTCTCATACACACACAAACAAACACACACACACACACACGCACACTCATACTCACACAGGCTTTCATCCTCAAGTTAGAGACTTAGTGCTAGATGATTTTTCTGAGTGATCCCCCTACTGTCCCCCAGCCCTAGTGACAGGCTTTTTAGTAATACTTATTTCTTCTAATAAATATTCTAAATATTCTAAAAGTTAATATTCTCCTGTTTAACATTGAGTGAACACTAATTCTTGATTTACTACATGAATACAAGAAATTTATCTTCTTTTTTTTTTTCTCTTTCTACTGTCTTCCAGACACAGACTCTTTTTAGCATAAATAAGGGAAATTGCCAATATAGTGAATTTTCTCCCACTGTCCTTTTCTGATCCGGGAGCTGGCAGTGGAGGAGCTATTGGGAGACCCAGTGATTTGCAACAACAGCAAACATGAGGAGCTCTCTTAAAATAATACATTTCATAGGAAGAAACAGATTGCCTCATTTTAAAGTACATTTGAAACACTAAGGATTTGAGGAGGCTGTAGTATTTTTAAAGAACATTTTCATTTCAAAAGGAGGGCTTTGTATGTCTGAATTTCAGTCTCTGTTATCTTGAACTCGATTTCACAGGAGAAGCACTAAGAGCTATTTCCTTGTGAATGGGAATGCAGGATGAAGAAAGGAGAATAAAACTCAGCTTCCTTCTGATTGTCCTATAAAAGTACACACACAGTATTTAATAAAAAAATAATTATCTGGCAGGTGTGTAGAAAAACTACATGTTTTAGAGAACAGGCTTAGAGAAAAACCACATGTATAAAGTTACACTCACATAAATAATATCTTAAGGTAATGAACCTGTTAATAGCACCTGATAACCAGATGTGTAGAAAATGAGCCAAACCTTACCATGAATGTCTTAACAAAAGGTAAATCAACACATCAGTATTCCTTATCATCACAAAGTAGTGCTTTTAAATAAGCCAAGAACTGAGAGCTGGCCACATATGTGTGTGTGTGTGTGTGTGTGTGTGTAAATATATGGAGATAAACCTATTCATAAAGCATAACTGAAAGCTAGGGGATTTCCAGAAAGAAAATTTAATCCTGGGATTGAGATGAAGTGATAGAATTTAAGTCGCTAAGTATCATGTGATTGGAGGGGGCCTGGAGCTCTGAGGGAAGGAGATTTGGGCAGAATGCTTTCTATCACATTATTTTATTCATCTTTTGTGGTTTATAGTTAAACAACTTATACATTCTGCTTGAAATTTTCCTTATTCTGTATAAAAGAAAATGCATTGGGTGGAAATTTTACAAGGAGTATAAGATATTTACCTGTATTCAGCTCTGCTTTTTTATTTCACTCTAAGTCCATCTAGTCAAAGCTATGGTTTTTCCAGTAGTCATGTATAGATGTGAGAGTTGGACCATAAAGAAAGCTGAGTGCCAAAGAACTGATGCTTTAGAACTTGGTGTTGGAGAAGACTCTTGAGAGTCCCTTGGACTGCAAGGAGATCAAACCAGTCAATCCTAAAAGAGATCAGTCCAGAATATTCATTGAAAGGACTGATGCTGAAGCTGAAACTCCAATACTTTGGCCACCTGATGCGAAGAACTGACTCATTGGAAAAGACCCTGATGCTGAAAAAGATTGAAGGCAGGAGGAGAAGGGGACAGCAGAGGATGAGATGGTTGGATGGCATCACCGACTCAATGGACATGAGTTTGAATAAGCTGTGGGAGTTGGTGATGGACAGGTGGTGATGGATGAAGCCTGGCGTGCTGTGGTCCATGGGGTTGCAAAGAGTCAGACACGACTGAGAGACTGAACTGAAGTATATATGGGGAGAGAAATTTTAAAGGAGGCATATTATTTCTTCTGTGAAAAAGATGCAAGTTACTTTGGGGTTTTCATTAAAAAATAGAAGAAATTTCAAAATGGAGATGTTGTATCTGCAACTTTAGCCTGAGGACTAGCAAAAAAAAAAAAAAAAGTGATTAAATAGTACTTTCCTTGCTCAGCCACCATGTATGGAAATAAAGACTCTCAAAATGTCTGAAGTCCTTTTGGACTACAGTGTCCTAACTTACTGTGTTCTCAGATCTTCAAGTTATCAATCCTTATTCTGAGGGCCTGCTCCTCTCTCAGATTGGAAGGCACGTCCCTGTCTCTTTGTTTCCTGGTGTCAACCCAGGTCTTCTGGCTGCCTCTTGCCCTATGCCCAGCCTCCCCTCTGCACAGGAGATGCTGTTCCTAACTTGTCCACTGCATGTTCTAGCAATTTGACTGGAAGGTTAAAAAACATACCCAGTTTCCAATTCTTTCGCCTAGCCCTCACGCTGAAATTCCTGGGAGAGTAAAAAGAAAAGCAACAACAACCAGAACAATGTGCAGTGAATACCATACATAATTTTTAATGCAAATTGACTCTTTCTCTGCTGGGTTTCAACCTTGTCTTTGGAGGACTTAGTATACCTTGACATTTTTTCTCCGCTTAGAACATGGGGTCCCCTGGTGAGATTAGCCTGGATTTATGGGAAGGCACTGTCTCCTTCATTATGCAATCTCTGTCTCCTTTGCTTTACTTCATAGTAGTAATAGTTTCCTAAAATTTAAATACAGCTAGTTCTGTTATGTATTTCAAAAGTGTGAATGTCTTTGTCCCCAAATGATGGATATATCAGGAGGAAATTTCAATATACTGACAATTTCGAATTTGTTTATGCAGAATTTCACCTGCTAGAAACAGTCTGTGCCTGTGTGTGCTTAGTCCCTCCGCTGTATCTGATTCTTTGCGACCCCATGGACTGTAGCCTGCCAGGCTTCTCTGGCCATGGACTTCTCCAGGCAAGAATACTGGAGCGGGTAGTCAATTCCTTTCTCCAAGGGAGCTTCTGAATCCAGGGATCTAGCCCCAGGTCTCCTGCATAGCAGGCAGATTCTCTACTGTCTGAGCCACTAGGGAAACACTCTGAGTTCAATGTAAAAAATGTCACCTATCTGAGAGGTGCCCTGTAAGAATACACAGTATATGTGTACACACACACACTCACACTCTCCCCTCAAACCTGGTCTAACTACCGAATTACTCAGACTTGGTGAAATATATAAATATGAGACTACTTGTTGCACATGTTTTAAGAATTTCAAGATGGCCACTGCAGAATGTCAAACCAATATGGCACCCTTCTAAGCTTGGGTGTTGAGGGATTGTGTATAGGTCACACACCCAAGACGCTGGCCCTGCCACCAAACCTCAGTTCATCACTTGTGTTATGAGCCACATTCCATCTATACCTCCTGTTGCAACTTTCCCTCCATTTTCAGACATCCCTCCTTCTGCCACTTCACAATAACTCACAAGCTGCTCCTGCTGATAACCACATCAACAAGTAAAACTCAGGGCGTTTTCATAGTAAAGTGTCATCGTTATTTTAATTTTTATTTATTTCTTAAACTGCTCAACATGTGTAATCCGTGCTGGTGTTAATTAATTCCTGTTCTTTTCTGTGTGTCACGGTTGAAATGTTTGGCTGTTGTGCACTGAACTTTATTTTTTTCATAATCCCAAAAGCTTTTATCACACAATTTTGGAAAGCAAGGTGTTTTTCCTAATACATTTGTCATGTAAAAGCAGAATTGATTATAATTATAAAGAAAATAAATAATTTTATTAAATATCCCTCAACACATGTTAATTGAATAGCAATAGTAGGGATGTTTTTAAGAATTTAATATTCTTGTGGACCTCTGTAAAGATCTGAGGTTTCAGTGTTGTTATCTACACTGAAATTGCCTCAAATAACGTGTTTTGCAATCCTTCAAATATTCTTGAGCCACAGAGGATTCTTTCTTCATACAACTCTTTAAATTACACTAAGATTAGTATAAGAAAACTCAGACTACATTGGAATTAAGTTATTTGATCATGTAAATGTATCCAAGAGAATGAGAGTACAGTTAATCAATTTATTGGTTCCTTGGGTTTAGGTGGGAGTGCATAGCTGGAAAGCACAGAAATAAAAATGGAAAACTGAACCTTTTTAAGGGGCCGTAAATCAGAACAAGAATTCATATTGCAAAATTGTCAAGTGAGAAGGGGGATTGCTCTTTCTTTAATCCTCCCTATCATAACCACTTGCATAAAAGAGTTTGGTAAAGAGATGGGGAGTAAATGTTTATGGCACTTTTAAAGATGTAATATAATTGAAAAGAATTGAAGAAGAGAAGATGGTAACCTAGAGATTGTTTAACTCAAGTGCCTCCTTCTACAAGTCAGGAAGGTGAAGTGAGTGGTTACCTAGCGAGCCATAGGCTGATATGGAACCAAGGCTAAGTCCAGTTCTTCTGCATTAGGGTTCATACATTAGTAACACAGTGCTGCCTTTCTGACCTTCCTCTGGAGAGGTAAGGCAGATGAATCTAGAATGTTTCCCATAGTAATTTGATTCATACAAACAGAATGCTAAGTAATGTTTAGGATTTGAACGCCAGAGTGATTGATGTTCACAAATACCTGCCACCAGCCTCCTAATTTACTGGGGCTCAGTGAAAAATTCAAATGTGGGGCCCCCAATGCTGAACAATTGTTAAGGATTTCAAGGTAGTAAGTACTGAGCAGTGAGTTAATAAGTACAGAAATGGTGTAAGCACAGGACCTTCCGCTGCCTCCCAGGTTCAGCACCCTTCAATCTGACCCTGTGAACCTGTACACGCATATATAGAAGTCTGTTTTTGAAAAATCGTTCTTATTCTCTCAGGGCCCTGATAATAAATGAGTAACTATAAATGGCCCATGATACTTTATCTTTAAATTTATTTATTAATTTGAAAGATAGAATATGTTCCCAATGGGTTAGAAGCTAGAGATATGGCTGGGAATGAAATAGACCAGAACCCATGCTTTCGGGGGTTCACAATGTGATTTAAAAATGAGTAGTAAAGTCAGAGAACAAGTGGGGCTCCCCAAGAGGCCCTAGTGGTAATGAATTCGCCTGCCAGTGTGGAAGACGTAAGAGACACGGGTTTGATCCCTGGGTCAGGAAGATCCCCTGGAGGAGAGCATGGCAGCCCAGTCCAGTATTCTTGCCTGGAGAAACCCATGGACAAAGGAGCCTGGCGGGCCACAGTCCATAGGGTTGCAAAGACTCGGATATGACTGAAACGACTCAGCAACAGCAGTAAGTGAACAAATAAACTATGTAAAATATAAGATAGTGGTAGGACATAGGAAAGAAGTGGAAGTCGCTCAGTCTTGTCCAACTCTTTGCGACCCCATGGAATTCTCCAGGCCAGAATACTGGAGTGGATAGCCTTTCCCTCCTCCAGGGGATCTTCCCAACCCAGGGATCAAACCCGCATTGCAGGCGGATTCTTTACCAGCTGAGCCACAAGGGAAGACCAAAGTAGGGAACATGGAGATGGGAACACCATGTATGAGAGAGTTGCCACCTCATTGAGCTGATGTTATTTGAGTAAATACATGAAGGAGGTAGGGGCAGGCTTGTAGAGACCTAGGGGAAGAGCATTTCAGACAGATGAAATGGGCTGTGCAGTGGAATGATGCAGAGATAACAGCTGGCATCCAGTGAACAAGTGAGGAGACCCAGAGGAATTCCAGGATGGCCTGGGGACCACAGCAGAGCATCCCCACATCCTCCTTCAGATCCTCCCCCACAGCCCTGGCTCAGTGCTCTCTCAATGTGGATGTGCCTCTCTTCCTGTCAGAGACAGCTTTCTCATGCCCTCACCTGTCTGTCTGCCTGTCTGTTTCTCTATCTATTTATATACCTTCTCTCTACCTCTGTTTCTACTTATGAGTCTCTCCAGCTACCTTTGGGCTTCACTCATAGCTCAGTTGGTAAAGAATCCACCTGCAATGCAGGAGTCTGCCTGCAATGCAAGAGACCCAGGTTCGATTCCTGGGTCTGGAAGATCCCCTGGAGAAGGAAATGGCAACCAACTCCATTATTCCTGCCTGGAAAATCCCATGGACAGAGGAGCCTATCAGTCTACAGTCCATGGGATCAGAAGAGGTGGACACGACTTAGTGACTAAACCACCACCACCACCACTTACATTCTGTGTTGTGGCTTTCCAGATTCAGATCCATCTCAGAAGGTGATGGTGCTTCCAGTTCAGATTCAGGGAGGAGAGACTGCCTCCTCCTCTGTCTTGTTCTGATCCACATCAGCATTGCTTCTTGTTGTTGCTCAGTCGCTAAGTCATATCCGACTCTTGGCGACCTCATGAACTGCAACATGCCAGGCTCCTTTATCCTCACTATCTCCCAGAGTTTGCTCAAACTTATGTCCATTGAATTGGTAATGCCATTCAACTGTTTCATCCTCTGTCACCCCCTTCTTTTGCCTTCCATCTTTCCCAGCATCAGGGTGTTTTCCAATGAATTGACTCTTCCCATCAGGTGGTCAAAGTATTGGAGCTTCAGCTTCCACATCACTCCTTCCAATGAGTATTCAAGGTTGACTTCCTTTAGCATTGCCTACTCCATGATAAAAGGGGCAAAAGACACATGGCCCACCAATACTCACTGTTTCACAAGAGCTGTGGGTGGAGGTTTTCCTTGATAACTCTGACAATGTTTTCCAAATATTTCTACAGTGTTGGAGGGCCTGGGATTGGCACCAAGTCTTCCCAGTGTTTGGGATGGGATTAAACGATTGGGACCAGCTGTGTCTGGACCATTAGTTGTAGGAGCTTTACACTGGGTCTTATGTAAATAGTTAAATGGAAAACATTCCAGTCAACGACTCCACTTGGTTTCTGAGCCATGATGAATTTTGCCTCCATGCCTTTCCCATGAACAAAGGAAGGGGAGTCAGATTTCAGATACAGGTATTTAAATGAGGACATCAGTGGGTTTTTAAGAAAATATTTTAAATATATCATTTAAATAAGACCTAGATTTTTTTTTAAGTATTTTTTCCTCCCATCTGTTATTGGGTCCATTTAGTGATGCCGTTTTTAAATAAAGGTATTCAGAGGTATTTGAAAACAACTTTACTAAAAAGCATGGGAGAAAATGTTTTAAGAACAGGAAAGAAGACCCTAGGACTCACAGTAGAGACCATTGGCACAATTACGGGAAAGAAACAGAGAGAGAAGGACCAAATAAGTCAGGCCCAATTTGCCAAAGTTTTTCCTTGTTATATGAGAAAAATTCACTGGACTTAAAATGAGATACAAAATGGTACTTCCAGCCAGGGAAAAAAAAATCTACTTTAAGAAGTCATCATTATTTATCACCAAGAATCCATTTACTTCAAATGGCTTTTTAAGTCTGGCTACACAGTCTTTGAGTTCTGCTTAGCAGAGTTGAAAGCCTCTACGAAAAGGTTAAACACACAGTCTGTTTATGTAGATAGTAAGTCTGGTAAATATATTGAAAATTGGAATAGCATCATTTGCTACACTCAGACACAGAAGGTCTCCCGAGCCATCTGGAAATTCTTACTTTTTTTCTCTTGTAGCCTGTTATGTCTATTAGGAAAATAGATATGCATACATTTTTGAATAATCAGGGTTGCAATGTTTATAAAAAACACCATTAATAAAAATAGCAACACAATATTGCATCTTTTTATGAAAAGTATAGAGAGGCTCTGCCTAAGTGAGCCACTGAAAGAGTCTAATTTTCAATGAAATTTCTTTTATTTTTAATTTTCACAACTCACTGTTGAGTCATATAGTTGTTCCTTTTCAGTTCAGTTCAGTCGCTCAGTTGTGTCCGACTCTTTGCAACCCCATGAACTGCAGCATGCCAGGCCTCCCTGTCCATCACCAACTCCCGGAGTCCACCCAAACCCATGTCTATTGAGTCTGTGATGCCATCCAACCATCTTATCCTCTATCGTCCCCTTCTCCTCCTGCCTTCAATCTTTCCCAGCATCAGGGTCTTTTCAAATGAGTCAGCACTTCCCATCGGGTGGACAAAGTAATGGAGTTTCAGCTTCAACATCAGTCCTTCCAATGAACACCCAGGACTCCTTTAGGATGGACTGGTTGGATCTCCTTGCAGTCCAAGGGACTCTCAAGAGTCTTCTCCAACACCACAATTCAAAAGCATCAATTCTTCAGTGCTCAGCTTTCTTTATCAGCTTTATTTCTTTATGTCCTTTTCAGTAGTACACAGATAAAAAAGATTAAATTAACTTAAAACATTATATGTTTTCTTAGACAGGTAGTAGCTTGTTCTGACATTAGGTTTAGATATAACAAAACCTGTTTTATACCTACATCTAGAGTCCTCAATTGGTAAAATTCAATGAGTTACACTCTTTAAATAAAGCAATAGATGAGACTATTCTGCTGAATCCTGTACACATCCTTAATGGTGTCCTGTGCCGTGCTTAGTCGTTTAGTCGTGTCCAACTCTTTGCGACCCCATGGACTGTAACCCACCAGGCTCCTCCGTCCATGGGATTTTCCAGGCAAGAGTACTGGAGTGGGGTGCCATTGCCTTCTCCGCTTAGTCGTTTAGTCGTGTCCAACTCTAGCGACCCCATGGACTGCAGCCCTCCAGGCTCCTCTGTCCATGGGGATTCTCCAGGCAAGAACACTGAAGTGGGTTGCTACTCCCTTCTCCAGATCTTCATGACCAAGGGATCGAGCTTGTGTTTCCTGCATTGCAGGCAGATTGTTTACTGCCACTGATATATGCCTCCTATTGCATTGGCTAATAGAAAACCTAAAACATAAGTATCTGCTGTTATAACCTTAGGTATTTTTTCCTAAACTCTATAAGTTTCACCTTTCTTATCTATAAAAATGTCCATGATAATTATAGCTCTCCCATAGGGTCATTTTGAAAAATAAGCCAAATGATGGATATAAAGCAGATAGTATTAGGTTTGACCATAGACAACACAGAATAAAGTAAAGATTATTATAATTTGTATATAAATGTATATATATCCACAATTTATTGAATTATTTTCATTGATTCGCCTGTTGAATTGTGCATGTAGCACAGATTTCATTATTCAAGGTATTTCATATTGAGACTGTTTTCTCACTTCAGTAATTCTCAACAGGTCCCCACATGGAAACCAAGTGTCATGGAGACAATATTACATAGTGAGCAAGACTAGCTATGGGCTGAGACTGCAGAACTGGTTGGTAGTTCTAGCTTGTCCATATTTTCTGGACATCTATAGAATGAATCAAGGGTCACAGTTGAGTTGTATTTTAATTATTTTAATGGAGGTATCACTAAGCAAGAAAGTAGGTGTTCAATAAATGTTTGTTCAATGAGTAAAAGGTTCCTCCAATCACTGAACTCATGTGTAGCTCTAAAGATTTATTTCCTTTCTACAAAACAATGTATAGCAGCTTTTCAGGAGAAGATATTTGTACATTTAAGAAAGATTTGTTTACATGGTATTAAAAATTGGAGCTTTTTGTTTTGGTCCATGCAATGAGAAAAACTCTTTTATGTGACTGGCAATGGATCATATGTATCAACGACCATAATACATTCTGTAATAAATAAAAGCCAATACACTTGCTTTTTTCCTAAAATCATAGACTTGATTTTAGTATAAACTCCATCAAACTTTTTGACATTTCTGCCTGGTATGGGCTGTTTTGTTCGCCCATAATTTAATGAGTTTGGGTGAACTCTGGGAGTTGGTGATGAACAGGGAGGCCTGGCTTGCTGCGATTCATGGGGTCACAAAGAGTCAGACATGACTGAGTGACTGAATTGAACTGAACTGACTGAATTTATTGAAGCCCTAACCTCGGGCTTCCCTGATAGCTCAGTTGGTAAAGAATCTGCCTATAATGTGGGAGACCTGGGTTCGATCCTTGGGTTGGGAAGATACCCTGGAGAAGAGAAGCCCTAACCCCAACTACCTTGGAATATGCCTGTATTTGGAGACAGAGTTAATTAAACTAATAAAGTCATTAGAGTGGGGCCTAATCTGACTGGAGTCTTTATATAAGTATAAACAGGGTGTTTATATAAGAGGAGTCTTTTATAAGACTTTATATAAGAGAAGTCTTTATATAAGAAGAGGGTGTTTTATATAAGAAGAGGGTGTTTGGGAAGAAAGGGGTACAGAGCACAGTCACATGTGAATGTAAGAAGATGGGCATTTACAAGCCAGGATGGGCGATTCAGAAGGAGCCAACCCTGCCATCACTTTGACCTCAGACTTCTAGTCCTTACAGTTATGAGAAGTAAGTCTCTTTTGTTTAAAACACCCAGTCTACGGTACATTTTCATTGCACAATAATACACTTTGCATCCAAACATTACTCCAAATCTAATATTTTCTAAGAAGGCTTTCCTGAAAACTCTGAATTGTACTTTCATAGTCATCTTGCATTTTTATTTCACTTTATGTTTTTCATGAACTTTCTCTCTTCAAACTGATCTCCGGTCGTGAAGGGATGTAAGTGATGCCTTGCTTGCTTATGTATGTTTCCATGTGTATGTTCTCCACAGTGTCTGCCATATTTCAAATAATGAGATAGTAGACGTTCAATAAATATTTAGATTGATTTTAGATATTCATATAATAGGATATTTGTGAAATACACAAGTGATTGATGATTCACCTTAGTATGTGGCCTTTGGGGTTTCCTTGGGCACAGACTATCAGCAATTCTGTTTCTTTATCATGTTATGCCTTGCTAGCTGAACTCTGCTGTAGTTGACTATTGGGAGACTGAGAAGAGTGGAAGGGGTGAGATTCTGAAAAGTGATTTGGTGAGCCTATTAAAAATTGACATAACATCTTTGCTTCCAAAGTATTTGTTTTGACTACCTTGATGAAAAGTTTACAGAGAAAGAAGGTACTACAAGGTTTAAAGCCTGTAATCTCCTTAAAGCAGATATGGAGATGAAAACTTATAAACCACCCTGTCTTTGAGAATCTTTTATCAATGTCTAAGGTTTAACATTGGGACCATTGATATCATTGGGATTGACAGTGGAGTTATGAGAATTGGAGTGTCTGACTCTCAGCAGTTATGAAGAGGATAACAAATGTTTCCCAAATAACCAAGTTGTATGTGTTTGTGTGTGTGTGAACTATATGTATACTATATACAATGACATGCACACAATAAAATCATAGCCTTCTGCCACCATCACTTTAACTTTACCTCCATTAGAAGTAAGCATCCTTTTCCCAATAATGTCAAATTCAGTTCAGTTCAGTCACTCAGTTGTGTCCAACTCTTTGCAACCCCATGAATAGCAGCACGCCAGGCCTCCCTGTCAATTACCAACTCCCGGAGTTCACTCAGACTCACGTCCGTTGAGTCAGTGATGCCATCCAGCCATCTCATCCTCTGTTATCCCCTTCTCCTCCTGCCCCCAATCCCTCCCAGCATCAGAGTCTTTTCCAATGAGTCAACTCTTCGCATGAGGTGCCCAAAGTACTGGAGTTTCAGCTTTAGCATCATTCCTTCCAAAGAAATCCCAGGGCTGATCTCCTTCAGAATGGACTGGTTGGATCTCCCTGCAGTCCAAGGGACTCTCAAGAGTCTTCTCCAACACCACAGTTCAAAAGCATCAATTCTTCGGCGCTCAGCCTTTTTCATGGTCCAACTCTCACATCCATACGTGACCACAGGAAAAACCATAGCCTTGACTAAATACAAAATCATTTACATATTTTAAGCACCAAACATCAAAGGACTATTTATGGAAATAAATATTATTGGCTTTGAACACATTTACTTCTGAGTTTAGATAAGTCAGAAAACAAAAATATAATAAGCTCTCTGGGTTCTATTGAGTATGAACACATTTGATGGCTTGTGTAAAATCTATGCTGAACTTTTTCTATAAGAATTAGGTTTCCCAAAAGTGATGCCTGCCAAGTTACTTTTGTTGCCAATTTCTAATTTGGCAAGTAGCTTTTCTTATCTGTTTGTTGAACTCTGTACTTAATATATTCTCAGGATCGGACTCATGAGAAATGATTACTCTGTGAATTTAAATGGAGAAGTAATTAAGAATGCTCCTTTGAGGTAACTGAGGTTTATAGAAGAAACATCACCTTTTTAGGTTCAAGATCATGGGCCATTGTGACTATTGTAGTTTTCATATTTTCCCCTGAGCCAGGTTTCACAAATTTTCCAGATAACTCTTTGGCCATTGAAGAGGCTAGATAATTCCTGTCTTTAACCAATACCTATTTCTCACCCCCCAATCCCACCCCCCACACACAAAAGAATGGAAAGAAAGAGCAGAGAGTAGGAAATAAAAGAGCAACAAATCAAGGTATGATTTCCATTCTTTTGAGGATTTTAAGTTCATGTTTTGAAATTTCTCAGCCGATGCTGCTGCTGATTTTTTTAAAATATAGTATTAGAGAGGAATTGCACCCCAGGAAGTCTTTAATCAAGAGTTAGGACTGTACAGTTGAAAGAACCCATAATTTCAAATTACTAAACACATGTTTTTTCCCCACCCCCTGCTTCCTCTGGATGTAAAAGAGTAGTTTTTAAATGAAGATGCAAATTACTATTTGTTCATGATAACTTTAGCATGCTACTTGGTTTACATTTTAAAAAATGATCTGATAAATACAAACTTCACCACAGGGGATTGCAAAGACTGGTTTGCTAGTTTAATTTAATTTTTAAATTAATAAGTATGGTCTGAAGTGTACACTTTCTGTCTTCAGACCTGAAAGACCTTTGAATATGGAATTGGTCTTGATATGCTTGTAACGGAATCAGTGTTTTCAGAAACCTCAAGATCCAATTATTGGTGTTCCAGACAAGATATTACTTGTCCCTTTATCAGTTGTACGGTTTCCTGTCTGTCCTCAGCTGAAGACCCAGCCTAATCTGGTGGGACAAATTAACCAGTTAGAAGTTGAGAATGGAAAGATAATTTTGGAGTTTGGGGTTAACATGTACACCCTACTATGTATAAAATAGTTAAACAAGGATCTGCTGTATAGCACAGGGAACTATATTCAATATCCAGTGATAACCTATATTGGCAAGCAATCAGAAAAATCATATATATATGGTTGGATAGCATCACTGACTCAATGGCCATGAACTTGGGCAAATTCCAGGAGCTAGTGAGGGGCAGGGAGGCTTGGCATGCTGCAGTCCAAAGAGTTGGAAATGACTTAGCAACTGAACAACAATATATATATGTGCGTATATATGTGTGTGTGTGTGTGTGTGTGTGTGAATTATTTGAAACTAATGCAGCCTTATAAATTAACTATACTTCAATTTAAAAAAAAGTGTTGAGAATGACCAAGGATCCCAGTAATGGGTGTCAGGCCAAGTCTTTGGCCATAATAATTTATACTATAACTTATAACTATCAGGCCAAGTCTTTGGCCATGATAACTTATGACTATCTTTAATAGTTAAAGATTGTGTTCATATGTAAGTTACAGGAAACTCTGCTAAACAGTGGGTTAAGCTAATTTAATATTTTATTCTGTCTTAACAAGAAATCAGACTATTTCCAAGTCTGGGCGTATATTTTGTGGATCCAGGATGTCTGGTGAATATGTCTGTAATTTTCTTGATTTTTTTTTTTCACTTCATGGATACAATATGGCTGCTTAATCACTTGCTATCACATTCAAATTCCTCAAAGTTTAAAGGAGGTGAAAAACATAGTAGAAAAAGATAGGAGAAGGAAAAAGCAACATCTGTATTGGAAAATAAACTTTTCCCCCCAAATTCTTAGCAGACTTTTACTTGAATGCCATCGGCCAGAACAGTGACATGTGATCACTCTTACACAATGGGATATGAGATAGTAGGCTTTTAGCTTTCCATAGTAAAAGAAAAACAAAGGAAGGAATATGAACAAGCTCAAATAAACAAAACTGTAAAATCTGCCACAGATCAACCCAGAGTTTTACTACATGAGATTAATGAAGCATAGAGCCTAAGGAAAGCTGCTAGACATCACAGCGAGCTCAGTAAGAATTTTCCCATCATGACTAATGACACTTATCCAAAGACAAACACAAATCTATGTATATATTCAGGAGAGAATGTTGAGTTATCTCACAAATCTGAATCTAGCAGAATTTAGCATAATAGAATTTTTTACTTAGTTCTACCTTAAGCCCCATCTTATACCCCTAAATTGCATACAAAACCTGAAGCTGTTTTGAATTACTTATTTGGGGAAACATCCTTCTTTTATGAGAAGTCAATAATTTTCTATTTCTGTAGGCTCAGAAATTGAGGACTTTTCATAATGTGGACACGTTATACCCCGAGTTGTCCCATGGTAGAGACAATTTCACCATGAAATAGTGAGCCTCGGGTCACTGCAGATGCCCCAGGGTGGATACAGTAGAAATTCTTATTCAGAGTGATGAATGGATCTCTGAAGTTCATCACGTATAGTATGAAAAATAAAGAAAATCTAGAAAAATTAGATGAATTGCAAATATGGTTTCAGATCCACATCCTTCCAGAAAAGACCTGGAGGTTTTGGTGCCGTTGTGTGCGTGTTAATTCAAGTGTGCAACTTCTCTTCATTGAAGGCATACTCAGAGCAATGCTGAGAACTGTAGCAATCTGTCTTGCATCAGAGAAATCCCCCAGTGAGATCTGCCCAGCATAGAATTTCCTGGCATAGTATGGTGAGATTCACTCTAAGCACATTACTTTAGCTTTGATATCACTGGGAAGGAACAGAATGTATCTTTTCATAGTCCCAGTTTTTTGCTCCATCCTGCAAATGACACATGTTATCAGTTTTCTGTGGATGAGCTTCAGCACTTACAGAGTCTATGGTTTGCAGTCTTCCTGGTAGGGCTGCCCTTGTGGCTCAGACGGTAAAGAATCTGCCTGCAATGCAGGAGACCTGGGTTTGATCCCTAGGTCAGGAAGCTCCCCTGTAGAAGGAAGTGGTAACCCACTCCAGTATTCTTGCCTGGAGAATCCAATGGACAGAAGAGCCTGGCGGGCTATAGTCCAAGAGGTTGCAGAGAGTCAGACATGACTGAGCGACTAACAGTTTGGTGCAGGAAAAAGCTTCTTGTCCTTTCCCCAAACTGTTCCCCTCACTCTGGCTCCATTCCTCCACATGGACTAGCTCTACCTACTTAACGATATGTTGATTTTCTTCAACAAGAGTTCCAGATTTCTGGCTCCACATTCCATAATTATGGTACCCAAAGTAAACACGAATGTACATATTAACAAGATGGGCTCAATGAGCAATGCTTTGAGGAAGTTAGGTTATGATGAGGGTAAGAGAGGAAGCTAGAATAGTGTCCTCAAAGTTGTTTAATTCCAAACAATGATAGAGGCTGTTTATAACAGTCAATGAATGATATGAGATTTTAATGAGTAAAATGTTAGAAACTTGTAAATATAAAGCAATAATTCATAAATAATGCGTGTGTGCTCAGTTGCTCAGTTGTATCCAATTCTTTGCAACCCCATGGACTGTAGCCTGCAAGGCACCTCTGTTCATGGAATTTCCCAGGCAGTAACACTGCAGTGTGTAACCATTTCCTTCTCCAGGAGATCTTCCCAACGCAGGGATAGAACATGCGTCTCCTGTATTGCAGGCGAATTCTTTACCACTGTGTCACCTGGGAAGCTCCTTATAAATAATAGATCTACATTATTCTTGAGTTTTGAGGTCAATGGGGTATTTATTCTGCCAGTGGTCAAAACATTGGTGAGAAGAAATGAATAATAATGGAAAACAAAGCAATTTTAGGTGTTTTTTTTTCCTTCAAAATGGCATTTCCTTTTTTTGGACCTGCGTTTCAAGTTAGTTGGAGAATTTGCAAGAAAAAACATGTTTGCAGTGGCAGGATTAATTACAAGGAAGTGTAGTAGGAAATATCACATGTCCCTGCTTGTTACCATGTGAGGGGCAGTGTTTCTCTGGGGACGTTGTTGCTTCTCATTTTGGCCAAAAAAAAAAATGTGAGAAGACAGGATATGTGCCACATCCCATCAGCAGCTTTAAGAGCCATTGTGTGTTTCAACCATCTCTATTGCTCTTTCTCTGTGCCGCAGAACGACATGCCATAAATAAGAACAGCTTGTTCACTCTAGGTCTCCAGATTAGAAGAGAGTGGAACAGAGTTGAAACCATTAATTCACAATAGTGAACTTGAAACATCGATAAAAAATAAGTTCATGAGTGAGACATACGTTTTATTGTTTAAGTCTCTGGGATTTCTGGGTTATTTGTTACTGCATCAGAGCTGACTACTACAGAACTTTTTATGCTTTCTTATTTTGTAAGTGGATACCACCCTCACTGGACTGCTCCCAAAAGCCCAGAATAATGGTTTAAGTTTTCCTTTCTTTACTCTTAGTGGAGCATATCTCCACAACCCAGAATGGAAACATTTTAACCTAAAACTTAAAGAAGACCAAAGGAATATAAAATGCTGGGTCTTTTCCTCTTTATGATGTATGGAAATTCTTGGAATTAAAACAGATTTATCTGTTTGGAGAGAATGGTGGGCAGGCATAGAGTAAATGTCAATGATCAAAAAGGCAATGCTAACATTTTCTTAAACAAAGATAATCCTCTTATACTAACCCTTTGCAATATGAGAAGGAAGGATTTCTACAGAATAGGTTATATACATAGTTTATTCACTTTAGGGATGTAATAAACTATTATTGACTTTTCAGACTTGAACATTATTCTATGTGGCACATTTTATAATTGCTTGTGCTCCTTGGCAGACTGTTGGAGGCTTCATTCTCTAAAAATCTTTTAAAGTAATTGCTGACTTCAGGAAAACTGATTAGTAAAGCCGCATTGAATAACTAGAGGTCTCTTGTGATGTTTTGCCAGAATAATTCACATAAGCACTGTGATATAGGTTCTTTGAAACTTTCCTTTTCCTTCATACTTTTCAAGAGAAGATTTATCTCAGGTTACACAGGTGAAATATGGTACAGATTATTTTCAAATAGTATTCTACCTAAATGCAGAAGCCCCAGGTAGAGTTCTATAGGAAATGTGCTTCCTGGACAAATGGTAAGTTTAAGCACTGACATCTTATATACAGTTGTAATTAAAAAGGTCCTTGCAGACATAGGACCTACACACATATCTTTCTACTGACTGAGGAGACTCCTAAAAGTCAGCACATTTTGCCACATGCAAGTGCAGTTCTCAACCTGAAATGAATTACTAAAATAGGTTGTTTTTGATTGAAGAACGTTCTCTTGAAATAATAATATTCAGGTATCATGACCTCCATTATGTGGCCATCATATTAGCTATGACAAATGGGGACATTCCAATGGTGTCCAGATTGCTCAAGTCATTTTGTATGATGCAAGACAGGGTACTCATCTTAAATAAACAGACCTTTCGAAGTTCACAAGTCGCTGAGTTTTCCAAAAGAAATCCAATAATAAAGTCAACATGTAACCTTCATCTACACTGTAGAAATATTATGCTACATTTTAGCTTCTAGGTAAAAAAGGCATCTGAGTTCGCTGTCTATGAGAATGTTCTAACCACATACTGTAAAGTTGCACTGAAATTGTCAAGGAGATCAACAAAACACGTATAACATTTAGTGATATGACATTTGCTAGTATGTAACTCTCTTGGGACTGTCTTACTCTGTTGAGATATAACCCTTTTATAAGATTTGAAATATTCACAATGTCTAAGGTATGCTAATTAATTAACAATGTTTCCAAGATGGAAATAATAAACAAATTGTTTGTATACATGTTATACATATGCATATATATATATAAATTTAGACTTTTGAATATACATATAGGAATATGTACATATGAATGTATATGTATATCTATTATTATATATATATATTCTAAATCTAAATTTTTGCAAAAGCAAACATTTGTCACAATTATTTTTTTAGCCAATACTATGTTTTTGATTAGTCTTCTATTTTCATTTTAAAAATGTAAAGGCTGTTTAAAAGTTTGAACCTTATTCAAAGCAATAGTATCAACTGTCTTTGAAACTGTCTTTGAACATAATCACTTTCTTTCAGTAGTACCTGTACTTGCTTTCCAGGATACACTAGTTAATTTAGATTAACAACTCTAACAAGATCCTTTCATTGCCATCAGTGTCTCAGACTTGACAACATTCTAGGTTTTATCTTTGGGAAAAAGTCAAAATTACAGTTGGACTTAATTAAAGATAATATAACAAATTATAACTGTATACAGAAATCAACGATGACCAATTATACCTTGAGAATGGGATTTTAGAATGAAATCGTAGGAAATGGTGTAAAGTTCATTTTACATGTTTAATAATGTGTCAAAATAACTGGTTAATAATTACCTAAATTTTATTTCCATGTGATAATTATTCTTTATTTCAAAAATATTTGTGTAAGCTAGTAGTAAAATGGCATATGTGTTTATATGAAAATCTTCATTTACTCAATCAACAGTTATTTAGCTCCTTTTTTGGAACTAAATACTAGATGTTTAGGATTATAGCAAGAAAAGTTAAGCAAAAGAACAACAAAATGATCTGCCATCATGGTGCTACATTCTGGTGGAGGTAACAAATAATAAAGAAATAAAAAAATTTTAAAAATAGAATTTGTCAGATAATTCTAGGTGCATGGAGAGAAATTAAGCAAGCAGAGGGTAGGGAATGAAAGGAGGCAGGGGTGATATTTTCAAGTGAGCACTTAGGAAAGGCTTCACTGGAGGAGATATTGAACATAATGCAAAGATCCTGAGGAAGGAACGTGCCTGGAATATCTTTGAGCTTTAAGAATACTGGTGTGTCTAAAGTGGGGTGGGGTGATAGAGTAGGAAACGAGAATCCTTGAAGAGCCTCGGAAAATCATGTGGGGCCTTGTGGAGAAATCATCTTTCTCCAAGAGAAATGGGACATTATAGCAAAGTTTCAAGAGATCCATAATTTTGTATGACTTGTTTTGAAAATAGATTGTGCGACTGGGGTCAGACTAGAAGCAGGGAGAGTAGTCAGGAGACTTTGAAATAATCTAGGTAGGAGAAGAAGATAGCCTGGAGCCTGGTGGATCATGAAGATAGTGAGAATGATCATATTCTGCAAATATTTGGAATCGGAGTATACAAAATTGAGTGACAGTTGAGTTTTCCGTTGTGAAAGAAGCAAAGTAGTCGAGAATGATGCCAAGTTTAAAATCATTGCTCATGTTTTGGTTGGCAGTCAGAATGAGGGATCTCTTTCAAAAGGTAAACTTGTGTCCCTGGGCTTTTGAAGTCAAGGGGATTATTAGAACTCAGAGATTTCACAATCTGGAATGAGAAGTTTTTCATCTTTATTTTTAGAAATTTAGCATTTTCATTAATTATGAAAGTAGACAAGACACAACTGTAGAATTATCAATAACTATAGCTTTATCACCAATAGGATTAACACGTATATTCATAGTGCATTACATTTGTAGGTGCAAATCTCTCAAAGTGACATTTACACTCATCAGTATTTCCCAATAATTATTAGCAATTATATCTGCTCCCAGACCTTAACAATTAATGTTTTAATAAAGAACTACATCTATCACAATTTAAAATATCTTGGTTAAGTTCAACATAATAGTTTCCTATGTAGTAATTTGTATTTTATTTTAGGCATTTTTTTTTTAGACATTATTCTGAGAAGCTGTCTGTAGTCTTCAGTAGAATGCCAAAAGGGTCTATGTCACAAAAAAAGTTAAAAGCACTTACTTTTGCATGTACAATAGTACACATCTTTGGAGAGTATGCCAATGTGCACTTTCAAAGGTAGCATAGATAATAGCAACAATAATAAAAATGGGATTAATAAATGATGAATTACCATGTATTTACTTTGTGCTAGGAATGTTATCTGTTTTCCATAGCAAACCTATCAGGCAGAGGTTATCTTCATTTTATATAAAATTTGGGGATTAGAAAGGATTAGGTTATAAGGTCATACACCTGGTAAGTACAGATTCAAATTTAAATCTGTTTCCTCAGTGTATCCTCTTTGCCAACAAAGGATACTGCTTCAACCAGGGAAAGATCAAACTGGTGATGTAAAATACCACATAGGGACTCTATTTCAAGAAATGACAGATGAAGCATTCTGTAGCCATTTTTTAGGGAGATGGGATAGCATAAAAGCACCCTAAGAAATATTTTCTATGGTCAAGAAAACATTGTCCTCCTTTTTGGGGGGTTTCATGTGGAGTGAAGATAGAATCACTTCTTTTCTGATCATTTAAGTCATGTGTGTTCTTTGTAAAGCTTTTGCAACTATTCACAGAACTGTCATGGAAGAAGGAAAAGGTCCACTGGAATGCAGTTGATGAGACAACCAATGTTGATATTTTGAGCACTGTCTTTTCATGTACCTCTTTGTTATACATACATTTATATGTATACTTTTACGTAAGTGGGGTCAAATAGCAATACATTTGTGAAGAAGGAATATTATGCCTTTTCTCTCATCCTGTCTTCACAGTTGTATCTCATTTCTCATTCTCACACACCCACTCTTAGGGGAAGCCGTCTTATTCACCTAACATATGCCCTCTACCTCAAGGGAAAATGCGACAAGGACTCAGACATGATTTGGGCAACCATTGGCTAAGAGTAAGTATAGCTTTGCATCTAAGGGTGTGTGCCAGGCACACCACATTCAGTCTGCCAGGGCTTGATTTAGACCTCACCAGGCTTATTATCCTCGATAAGGCAATGGCACCCCACTCCAGTACTCTTGTCTGGAAACTCCCATGGACGGAGGAGCCTGGTAGGCTGCAGTCCATGAGGTCCTCCGTCCATGGGAGTTTCCTTCTCCAATGTATGAAGGTCCTAAGAGTCAGACACGACTGAGCAACTTCACTTTCACTTTTCACTTTCATACATTGGAGAAGGAAATGGCAACCCACTCCAGTGTTCTCGCTTGAGAATCCCAGGGACGGGGGAGCCTGGTGGGCTGCCATCTGTGGGGTTGCACAGAGTCAGACACGACTGAAGCGACTTAGCAGCAGCAGCAGGCTTATAATCCAACTTTGAACAGCATATTTGATACATCATTGCCTCATCTGTAAAAGGGGATGACAATACTATTTAATGCTGTTTATCTCAATGAATGTGAATTTTCAATGAGTCATTGCATGAAAACTTTATATAAGAATATGTGCTTAGAGTCAGAAGCTGTAGTTATTGGGCTATTGTCTTGCAGTCCAACTTTGTTCCTTTCATGGCACCAGGGTAGCTCTAAGTCACATGTAAGTGGTTCCTGATTAACTGGGGATGACCAGCAGGAGAACTCAGAGCCTGCCTTCCACTTAGGCAATATCAGTAGCATTCTCTGCATTTATTGTTCAGATCTCAAAATATATCAGACATTGCTTAATAAATAGGTGATACAAGTCACATGACATATACAGATTTGTTTTCAGGCATAAAATAATGCAATGACTTATAGGAAGGCATAAAACACAACTAGTTAGATAGTCTGGGAAACTAATTTTTTCAAGTATTTAATTTTTATTTCTCTGATGAGATCTTGTTAAGAAAACCAAGATTTTAGGTCATTCCTATCTATCACCCTTTCATTTTTGGTCTGCAGAGCTAAGCCATGGGCTTTAGAGACTAACACCTTTTACTGATTGCTATCAGATTATAGTTAGCTGATTAAAAAAAAAAAAAAAAAACAAGAAAAGGAAAACAGGGCATAATTTGTTAGAGAAGATTGTTAAACAGCATTTTACCATTTTTCTAAGATTTTCAGCACTAGCAGTGGTTTCATCGGGTTTAGTATATTATGAGGAAGCATGAGAGGTGAGATGTCACAGAAGTCTAAGAAAAATATTTACTTGTCAACTGAAACAGGTTCACACCTGTTTTCACTTGATCTGTGAGCTTCACTGAAAAGGTAAAATATGTTTTTCAATACAAACCTAGAAAATGTCAGAGAATGAACTTGGAAGGCAAGTACTTTGGAACTATTTGCTTCATTAAAATATGAATGGATATGGTATCCATGGTTCTTTAGTGATTAACATTTTCTTAGGCAGTTTTGTTCATATGCAGAGAGTACATTGAATTCCATGTTCATTGCTTAATATGCTTATTTTTATTCATTCACAAATTTCAAGGTCTCTTCATTGAACATTTAGTAAAAGTATATTCATGCTTTTATATACTTTAAGCAAAGTTCTTCTTAGCCTCCAAATATTATATATTATGTCATGCACCACACCGTCATGCCTGGGAGCATGCTGGCTGAGCTTCTGCCATACTCCAAAGCCCTGAGTCTTCTCCTGAGTTAAACATTATTCAATACATCCATTGTCTCTCTGCTGTCAGTGGGGCATTGAACTACTGTCTTCAAAAAACAGGCATTAAAGATTCCCGTGTCCTTGTTCTGAGTGGCAATTGATCACTTTAAACTATGTAATCCCATCAGCTTGTAAATATGGAATATATTCGTTCTCACAAAATACATTATTCTGTCCAGTTCCCCATTAAAGCCTACCTCCTAGTTTTCAGCCTGTGAGACTTTGGAAATTAATCTATACTTTATTTCCTTTAGAGTGAGCTACTTCATTATTTTTAAAATTTATACCATCTATTTGTTTGGAAATTATATTTATTCTAGATAATTTTTAAAATACCAAATAAGGTCATTATTGAGTCTCATCACTGGAAGATGTAGATTTGTTTGTATTTCACTAATTGACCTTCATGTAGTATTTTCACTGGAAGCTACTTCTTAGCCATCTAAAGAAAATATCTGTGTATCAATGTCACAGCATTATTTATGACTGTAATCATTTAGAAAATAGGTACTACTTAAAGGTATTATGATATTTTCAAATTATGTTATAATCATGCATCTGAAGAGCAAAATTTATGCTTTAAGGACAGTTCATGGAATAAGAAATTGTTCACTGAATTTTATTAAAATGAATAAATAGATTTCAATTTGTATGAACAGTAGGATTACAGGATACTTTCTAAGGCTCTTAGGGTAGGCAGAGAAACGAAAGGGAATGAAGTGTATTGAAATAGTAACAATGGTTAGTCATCATCATGATGAGACCATGGGTGACTTAGGTTCTAGTTTTTGTTTTCTTTTGTTTTGTCTTTCTCTATTGTGATCACATATTACTTTTGTAATCAGGAGACAACAAATTAATAAATAACTGGTGGTCCAGAAGCAGACATTTCTTTCCTGCATTCTTTCCACAAATGAAGTCGCTGGGTGGAACTGAATCATATGCAGTCCTATTCAGTGAACTCTCTGATAAAATAAATACACAGTGGAAATTCTTTCAGAATGCCACAGATTTCATTTGAGAACATGTCAAAGTGATGGAACAAAAGCAGATGGTGCAATAGTGGGATTATAGGAGGGTTGGAGGGAAGCACAAGAGCTAGAAATGTACAAGGGCTATAGGGGTGGAGCAGAGAGGTAAGCAGTTGAGGGCTGGGGAAGGGGGCGGAAGAATGGGAGCACAGAACTTGACCTCTGGGCCAGGAAGGAAGGAGTCCTTCCCTCAGATCCTGCTCAGATGATTTTTCTGAAAATATTCTGAGCTTAATGTTTCATAATCAATTCCAAGTTAAAATATGGTTAAGATTCTACTGTTTTCTTTTTTCTGGGTATTTTGTGGAGGACCAGTCTTTTAAATTGACATTAAAAAAAATGAGTTTCAGAGTTTCTATTGGAAATACAGTAGGTGGATCTGTACCAAAGGTTGCATAGTTGGTTATGTACCAAAATGCCTTCCAGCTAAGAGAGAAGAAATACGAACCATTGTTCCTAAACTGATAGAAAATCTCCACACTTTTGGCAAAGGGGAGCCAAACTTGGACAAGATTTGGTCCTTTTTAATAACCCAAGAAGTGATTCTTTCTCTGTTAATATGTGGATGTCAGGTATGCCCAACAGGGAAAAGGAAGGCTCATCTGTCATATGACTGAAATCCCATCTTACTTTTGCCACGTTTCAGAATGTTCTCTTTTACTGCTGATCACACTTCCTTTTTAGGGGATAAGTGCTCCATGGGTATATATCTGTTGTTGTTCAGGAGCTAGGTTGTGTCTAACCCTTTGTGATCCTGTAGTCTGAGGCATTCAGGCTCCTCTGTCCTCCACTGTCTCCTGGAGTTTGCTCGAATTCGTGTCCCTTGAGTCGGTGATAAGATCTAGCCATCTCATCCTCTTTACAATATAGGAAATATCATTTATTTCTCATTCAGATCACTTCTGGACTTACAATTAGTTGCTGAGAAGTAAGGAATGGTCTGTTCTGTTTTGAATTAGCATCAGATAAATGATAACAAGAAATGTACCTTTCTGTTCTTTGGAGTGTACCTGACAGTTCTTTATCCTCACACTAAGCATGCATCTGCTGGTCATTTTAAAAAAAAAATACAACAAAGGAATAATCTGGTCTCACCACCCTCAGATACACACAGTTACAGAAGGGACACTGTTCCAGTATATAAAGGAAATCATTTCAGTTGAAATGTTCATCCCTTTAGATGTTTTAGCATAAGTTTAGTTTTAAAAGATTCTGCAAATTAGTAGGCACAAAAACCAATTTTTGAGAGGTAGCTTCCCCTATTAGTAGTAGGGAATTCAGGGGTAAAAAGAAAGTCAAATTATAAACTATAGAGATGTTCCTCTTGTCATTGTCAAATGATATGACCAAATAAAATAGCTTGTGGATTTACTGAAAATCATTAATCACATTGATTAAGGACCTGCAGTAACATGCTTGGATTTAGTAAGAATTGTTGAACATTAGTCCCAAACTGTGTTTTTAGCTAACATTCTGTTTTTTCATTAATAAGTATAAATTGAAGACAATTTCCATGTTGGAAGACTGAACACTGTGGATTGTTTGTAAACTGGCCAACAGTGTACTTTAGTGAGTTTTTCTTGGCAAATTTGTACTTAATGTCATCCATTGCCAAAAATCCGTTCCATAATGATGTCATCAACAGTTTGGGATGAGAAAAAGCTAAAAGAATGCAGATGGGAAAGTAATTCCTTCATGTTTTATTAGTTGTATGTGTTTTTCCCCCTCTGATTTTTCCTTATTGGGTTATCAAACTAAAATCCCTTGTCTGAATCTGGTAGTCAATACATTCATTTACCCCCCTCCGCCCCATAATGACTGATCAAGTTATTTTCTTGTTGAGTGTTTCATTAAAATATTAATTAGGCCTTATAACTTTGAGAAACTTATCATCATAAGTTTAGATACAACAGATTATAATTTTAGCTAAAAGTGCCAGAAGGTTTTATCCCTGGCATCCTGTATCATAATGTCTGATAGACTGGGCAAATAATCAGGCTTTTTGGTTACCTGTTATCATGACAGGAAAAAAACATAAGAGCAGACAAAACTTGTGCTTGAAAAACAAAATTATAGTAAAACCTCTTTGACATTGTGGCATTTATTCTAAAATACAGGTCTAACACCATGTCAACATAAGTGTATGTGACTCTCCCATTAAAACGTATTCAATTATCCTGGAGACCCACTGACTCATAGATTCTCTGTGACATTAATGGTGTTATCAAGATATGGTCTTTGAATTTCTTTGACTATCCATCTACATTTAATAAGCTGAACTATCTTTAAATACCATGTGTGGGAGTAAAAAAAAAAAAACTGGGTTAATTACATGCCCTAGTATATGCAAATTTATATTTTATATGCCATTCAAGCTTTTATTTCTTTAAGGTTGAAAAATGTTCTTATGTGAATAAATGTGGTTATAAATACTTCTTTATAAAATGGATGTTTCTTCAGTGAATATTTATTATGTACTTCTTGTGGGCAAGGATAGGCTGTCCTCAGCTGTGTCTTCATGGAGGTTGATGTCTTTAGGTGATTTAAGATGTGTGTTAAAATGTCTGTGGTACAAGGTAGAAAGTGGTGAGTTTTGTGAGAAATTTAAAGAAAACAAAAAGAGCTCTAGTTATGCAGGAGGAGATTAGACTTAGCTGGGGAAGGTCATTACTTGGAACTCAGGGCCAGCCTTCATGCTGAGGCCTTCTGGGACTATATATAATTTAGGATCTGGTTGAGGCTGATTATCTGGGGTCTGGGTCATCTCATTGTGCTCTGAATTAAGAAGGTTCATTGGGTCTTCCCCATCATGAACACTAAAGTCCTTTCAATCTGTGATTCTTCTGTTGTTCAGTCACCAAGTTATGTCTGACTCTGTGACCCCATGGACTGTATAGCCCACCAGGCTCCTCTGTCTGTAGGGCTCTCCTGGCAAGAATACTAGAGTGGGTTGCCACGTCCTTCTCCAGGGGATCTTTCCTGAACAGGAATCGATCCTGCATCTCCTGCATTGGCAGTCAGATTCTTTACCATTGAGCCACCAGAGAAGCCCAATTCTTCCATTACCGTCACTTCAAATTGTTGACTTCAAATCACAAGTCTTTTGCTTACTCAAACTTCAGCTTATTTGCAATTGCAATTTACTCATTGGTTTTTCTGTCTCACATGTCAATTTCTGCTCATGGGACCAATAGCCCAGCTTTCTGTCTTTCCTTGTTTTAAGTCTTAAGAGATAATCTCATGGGCCAGCTGGTCACACCCTGAGTGGGCAGCCTATCAGCTGGTGTCCCTGGATTAGATGCCCGTCCCTGGTACAGTCACTGCCATCTAGGGATCTGAAAGCAAACACCTGGCTATCTGACCGTAGGACTCTTTGTCAGAAACTAAGAAGAAAGACGCCTTCCCAGATAGACAATGAGGATGTGGCCACCTATCTGGAAAGTGGTTCAGTGAAGGCATTTTGGAGGAAAAGATATATGAGCTGCCCTCGTCTACAGGCTCGCTTCACTCCTTTTCTTCTGTTAAAATGGCAGAGGTGTCCCTCATACATTCTAAGTCCAGCTCATCTACCCATGTGCCTTGCAGCTTATCACCTACCCCATAAGGGTCCTGCTCACTGGGTATTTTTATTTTGTGCATTCATATGTTCAAGGCATAAGGCTTCTCATGTATCTTGTTGAAAGAAAATTACTGAGAAGTTAAGGGAATCAACTTTTCAGTGTTGAAGTTACCGACCTGTGAGAATGAAGTGATAACATTATTAAAAATATTCGCACAGGAAATAAGAAATAATTTTCTTTACTGAGCTTATAGCATGATCTTAGCAATACATCTCAGAGTGGAAGTGATGTGTTGTGATCATCTGTGATTATCTTTGGCTTTGTTTAGCTGGCACTTTATTATCTTTAAAATGAGGCACAGATACTTCCTGGTGTCCACACTGATGAGTCGACACTGATAGCTGTGAACTGCATAGGCAGTATCCCATAGACTGATAAAAGTGTTTGTGTTACTACAGTCTAGGAAATAAGATCAAAGCCTTAGCCTCTGACCATGGTATTTTACAGTGGACCTGGTTAGTACCGCATGTACTCTAGTTTGAGCATCAATGTTCATTAAGTAATTAATTCACATGTTACTTTGTAGCATATGCGAAGATAGTATAGTTATTATATCCCAAATTCAGAGTCACAGGACTGGAAGGTACCCACGAGGTATATAGTGATATCATATATCTAATGTGAGACTTCTCTTTGCCTCTTTTTGGATGTCCAGCCTCTTTTGAATCTATTCAGCACTGAAAAGTGCAACATATTAAGACTTTGTCTCTGTACATGGCAAAATAAATTCTATAAGTGATATTGTTGTTGACTCTTGGCATCTTTATAAATTTATTTTTAAATATTTTGAAAGATCCCTACAGTAAGATCAATAGATAATGACTGATGTTTAGTCATCTCTTCCAGTTACATAATCAAATAATAAGGTGAATCATATGAATCTATTATCTTTATGGGCTGAAAGTCATAGTATATAACAATTTCATATGGTTCAGTGTAGTATGTTTTAAAAATTATTTTGTCCAACTGTTACCCTTCACTTCTCTTTTTTGAAGGCTAGGCTTTAAAAGAGTTTGTGACATAGACTCAGTCAAACACAAGCCCTGAAGTTTTTTCATCTGGATGGGTGTACACAAATTATCAGTTGTCTTTTCAGAAGTAATGAAGAAATCTAGGAAAGAACTGTGAGATTTTTGACTCCCTGCTGTTCATGACAACACTCAGATTCTTAGACCCATTTAGCTTCTGTTAAGTTTTAGGAAATTTCTTTTTTTTTACTTTTTTTTTTCATTGAGAACTTCATTATTATTCTGGAATGCAAATGAAGTACCACAAAGATATATAGTTAAGGGCAGTAATCTGTTTCAGCCACCAAAGCAGTAACCTGGACTGTTATGTTTATGGAGACTAGAAATTTATTATTATAGGAAGAAAAGAGAAACAATTCTTGTCATGTGATTTAAATGCAATATTTTAAATATCAAAGATCTTTTGTAACTTTATTTCATAGTACATTATGTGATTCAGTATCTCTATATACTTCTGGCGAATAGATGCCCATTTTAAGAGTTGCATAATATTATCTTTTTTCAAATAAAGTAATGAAACCTTCAGGATTAGATATTGCACTGAAATTATTGTCTTAGAAAAAGGAAATAAAGATGATGCAAAATCCCTATTTTTCATAATACTCAAGGGTCAAATTACCAAATAATTGAATTCCAGATCTCTTGCTGCTGCAGTTCAAATCCTGTATCCTAAATCTTTATTTAGGAGAACATTCTAAGGAATCTGAATTGATGTAAGGTTATTTTGTAGCCCCAAACATGTAAATATGGTTTTATTTTCCCAAGTAGATATTGAGAAAGCAAGGTGAGATATGTTATAGATAGATCTACGTAATTGGCTTTTCAAAATAAAGCCATATCATCAGGCTCTTTGCTCTAGAAAAAGAACTGAGTTTCAGGCAAATGTGTTATAGACTTCTTGAGAAATAGCAGTCAATTAGTGAAGTGTCAAATAATCACGTTCTGTTACAGTTCCACCTTAGAATAAGCCTTCACTATAATCATGGTCTCCAAATCAATGGAATGAAATGAAACGGAAAGAAAAAAAAATCCTCAGAGCTGTGAATATATATTTGTCGTTGTTTAGTCGCTAAGTCATGTCAGCCTCTCTGTCCATGTAAAGATATATATGTGTGTGTGCATATATATATATATATATACATATACATATACACACCCAGACACAATTTTTGACATACTGGGAAGATAGATTAAAAGCATAGAAGGAATTCAATTTAATGGTAGGTAAAAAATAATGTCAAGTGCTATGTACATAGCAAAATTCTGAGCATAATAATTTTTGGAGGTAGGAGTCTGAGCAAATCCATTTTCCAAGACTATCAGATAAAAAATGACATATGCTTGTTGTTTTTTTTAAACATTCTTAATTCGATAATTGTTCAGGGTTAATGGGCATCTTAAGTCTCTTAAGCTCAGTCCAAATACCTGAATACATAAAAGTTGCATGAGTGTACCTTCGGATATTACATTCTGTTCTTAGGACTGTCATCGTTTCCCTCCAGATCACATTTTTTTTTTAACCTGCTTCTGTGTAGTCTGATGATATACTGTCAGTACTCATAATTGCAGCTTAGCAGATGTTTCTGTTCTAAGACTGTCTTGAAAATGTGCATTCAGAAAGAAGTGTTAAGTCTATGTGAAAAAGCCAAAGAAGTCCACAAGTATTAGAGATTTCCTCAGTCATTCCGTCTAAAAGTGCATGTGCAAACTCACAAACCACCTTTAAATGAAGGCTCCATGTTCCTATTGGGTAATATAGCCCCAGGACATCCAGATGAGATACTGAAAATGCAGAAGAGTATTCTAATTGTTTTACTTTAAAAAATTCAAAATATCTGCATGTTTTACAAACTATTAGTAGTGTTGCCTTAATTTGTTTTCATTATTTGAGGAAATAAAGACAAGCTTTATAGATTCTGAAAATTTGCTGTGTTGGATCTTTTATTTTTCTTTAAAGAGAAACAGAGAATTTACTGAAAAGACACGGAACTGGTCTGTTTCAAGTATAGCTAATCTTCAGGAGGCTGAGTGGTGTAGATAGACCTTGAGGGCAACCACAACCAGGGACTTAAATGTCACTTTTCTCCTTTGCTACACAGTGGCTTTCTTCACAGTGTATAAATCCTGGCTGCAAATTCCTACTAGCTTATATTATACAGATTAAGCCACCAGAAAGAGGCAAATAGCTCTTTCAGACCCTAGTTCAGAATTCCTTTAATGCAATTTGTTCAACCATAGACAGCTAGCTCATTCCAAGAGGAATGTATCTGAACCAGGTATTGCATATGAAAGTAAGGAGCGAGCCTGGGTGTCCAGTCTGTCTGAGTGGTACCTTGTTTCACAGGTTCAGACACACACATCACTTCACAGCCTTTCAAACTAAAGGCTAAATCAATGGTTCTCAAACCTTGCGCATTAGAATTCCCTGGGGAGCCACTAACAAACACCAATGCCCATATTCCATTCAAGACCAATTAAATCAGACTCCTTCAGCAAGGGGCCTGGAGGTCGGCATCCTTTAAATACCATGCCAGGTGATTGTAGTGTGCCCTCAGGTTGAGAGGCACTGGGCTAAATGATACATTTAAACTTAATGGAGGAAAAACAAGATAATCCCATGTGTGCCTGCTCAGGCCCTTCAGTTGTGTCCAACTCTTTGCCACCCTATGGACTGTAGCCCACCAGTCTCCTCTGTCCATGAGATTCTCCAGGCAAGAATACCTGAGTGGGTTGCCATGCCCTCCTCCAGGGGACTGAACCCAGGGATCAAACCCGGGTCTCCTGTATCTCCTGCTTGGGAGGTGGATTCTTTACCTCTGACGAGGAAGCCCATAACCAGCATTAAACTCCAGTTTAAGAAAAGGAAAGCTGTATAGAAGTCCCAATTGATCTCAGACATTTTAAATTTGTTACAACAGACTTTACCAATAACTGTCTCACAAGAAACAAATTAAAAATATGTCTCACCTTTTCCCATTTGTCTAATTAAAAGATTTTATAGAGACACCTGAAGATATTTTCCTGTCTTGGTTCTAATCCATGCTTATTATTAGTGGTGAATTTCTTTTTGAATTTTCAGTATTTGATTGATCTCTTTTTTTAAAATATAAATTTATTTATTTTAATTGAAGGCTAATTACTTTACAATATTATAGTGGTTTTGCCATACATTGACATGATTCCGCCACGGGTGTACATGTATTCCCCATCCTGAACCCCCTCCCACCTCCCTCCCCATCCCATCCCTCTGGGTCATCCCAGTGTACCAGCCCCAAGCACGCTGTCTTATGCATTGAACCTGGACTGGCGATCCGTTTCACATTTGATAATGTTTCAATGCCATTCACCCAAATCATCCCACCCTCACTCTCTCCCACAGAGTCCAAAAGACTGTTCTATACATCTGTGTCTCTTTTGCTGTCTCACATATAGGGTTATCATTACCATCTTTCTAAATTGAATATATATGCATTAGTATACTGTATAGGTGTTTTTCTTTCTGGCTTACTTCACTCTGTATAATAGGCTCCAGTTTTATCCACCTCATTAGAATTGGTTCTTTTTAATGGCTGAGTAATATTCCATTGTGTATATGTACCAAAGCTTTCTTATCCATTTGTCTGCTGAGGGACATCTAGGTTGCTTCCATGTCCTGGCTATTATAAACAGTGCTGCAATGAACACTGGGATACATGTGTCTCTTTCAATTCTGGTTTCCTTGGTGTGTATGCCCAGCAGTGAGATTGCTGGATCAAAAGGCAGTTCTATTTCCAGTTTTTTAAGGAATCTCCCCACTGTTCTGCATAGTGGCTCTACTAGTTTGCATTCACACCAACAGTGTAAGAGGGTTCCCTTTTCTCCACACCCTCTCCAGCATTTATTGCTTCTAGACTTTTGGATCGCAGCCATTCTGACTGGCGTGAAATGGTACCTTATTGTGATTTAGATTTGTATTTCTCTGATGATGAGAGATGTTGAGCATCTTTTCATGTGTTTGGTAGCCATCTGTATGTCTTCTTTGGAGAAATGTCTGTTCAGTTCTTTGGCCCATTTTTTGATTGGGTCATTTATTTTTCTGGAATTGAGCTGCAGGAGTTGCTTATATATTTTTGAGATTAATCCTTTGTCCGTTGCTTCATTTGCTATTATTTTCTACCATTCTGAAGGCTATCTTTTCATCTTGCTTATAGTTTCCTTTGTTGTGCAAAAGCTTTTAAGTTTAATTAGGTCCCATTTGTTTATTTTTGCTTTTATTTCCAATACTCTGGGAGGTGGGTCATAGAGGATCCTGCTGTGATTTATGTCAGATAATGTTTTGCCTACGTTCTCCTTTAGGAGTTTTATAGTTTCTAGTCTTACGTTGAGATCTTTAATCCATTTTGAGTTTATTTCTGTGTATGGTGTTAGAAAGTGTTCTAGTTTCATTCTTTTACAAGTGGTTGACCAGTTTTCCCAGCGCCACTTGTTAAAGAGGTTGTCTTTTCTCTATTGTATATTCTTGCCTCCTTTGTTGAATATAAGGTGTCCATAGGTGCATGGGTTTATCTCTGGGCTTTCTATTTTGTTCCATTGATCTATGTTTCTGTCTTTGTGCCAGTACCATACTGTCTTGATGACTGTAGCTTTGTAGTAGAGCCTGAAGTCAGGCAGGTTGATTCCTCCAGCTCCATTCTTCTTTCTCAAGATTGCTTTGGCTATTTGAGGTTTTTTGTATTTCCATACAAATTGTGAAATTATTTGTTCTAGCACTGTGAAAAATACTGTTGGTAGCTTGATAGGGATTGCATTGAATCTATAGATTGCTTTGGGTAGTATACTCATTTTCACTATGTTGATTCTTCCAATCCATGAACATGGTATATTTCTCCATCTATTAGTGTCCTCTTTGATTACTTTCATCAGTGTTATATAGTTTTCTATATATAGGTCTTTTGTTTCTTAGATATATAGGTAGATATATGCCTAAGTATTTAATTCTTTTCATTGCAGTGGTGAATGGAATTGTTTCTTTAATTTCTCTTTCTGTTTTCTCATTGTTAGTGTATAGGAATGCAGGGGATTTCTGTGTGTTAATTTTATATCCTGCAACTTTACTAAATTCATTGATTAGCTCTAGTAATTTTCTGGTGGAGTCTTCAGCGTTTTCTATGTAGAGGGTCATGTCATCTGCAAACAGTGAGAGTTTTACTTCTTCTTTTCCAATCTGGATTCATTTTATTTCTTTTTCTGCTCTGATTGCTGTGGCCAAAACTTCCAAACTATGTTGAGTAGTAATGGTGAGAGTGGGCACCCTTGTCTTCTTCCTGAGTTTAAGGGAAATGCTTTCAATTTTTCACCATTGAGGATAATGTTTGCTGTGGGTTTGTCATATATAGCTTTTATTATGTTGAGGTATGTTCCTTCCATGCCTGCTTCCTGGAGGGTTTTTATCATAAGTGGATGTTGAATTTTGTCAAAGGCTTTCTCTGCATCTACTGAGATAATCATATGTTTTTTATCTTTCAATTTGTTAATGTGGTCTATTACGTTGACTGATTTGTGGATATTGAAGAATCCTTGCATCCCTAGGATAAAGCCCACTTGGTCATGTTGTATGATCTTTTTAATATGTTGTTGGATTCTGTTTGCTAGAATTTTGCTAAGGATTTTTACATCTATGTTCATCAGTGATATTGGCCTGTAGTTTTCTTTTTTTGTGACATCTTTGTCAGGTTTTGGTATTAGGGTGATGGTGGCCTCATAGAATGAGTTTGGAAGTTTACCTTCCTCTGCAATTTTCTGGAAGAGTTTGAGTAGGATAGCTGTTAGCTCTTCTCTAAATTTTTGGTAGAATTCAGGTGTGAAGCCGTCTGGTCCTGGGCTTTTGTTTGCTGGAATATTTCTGAATACAGTTTCAGTTTCCATGCTTGTGATGGGTCTGTTAAGATTTTCTATTTCTTCCTGGTTCGGTTTTGGAAAGTTATACTTTTCTAAGAATTTGTCCATTTCTTTCAAGTTGTCCATTTTATTGGCATATAATTGCTGATAGTAGTCTCTTATGATCCTTTGTATTTCTGTGTTGTCTGTTGTGATTTCTCCATTTTCATTTCTAATTTTGTTGATTTGATTCTTCTCCCTTTGTTTCCTGATGAGTCTGGCTAATGGTTTGTCAATTTTATTTATCTTCTCAAGGAACCAGCTTTTAACTTTGTTGATTTTTGCTATGGTGTCTTTTGTTTCTTTTGCATTTATTTCTGCCCTCATTTTAAAGATTTCTTTCCTTCTACTAAACCTGGGATTCTTCATTTCTTCCTTTTCTAGTTTCTTTAGGTGTAAAGTTTGATTGATGTCTTTTACAGTGCTATGTTTTGTTTTATTTTTAAATATTGAACTGCTGTTGATTAATAATGTTGTGGCTGTGTTAGTTTCATGTGTATGCAAAGTTAGTCAGTTATATATATACATGTATCTATTGTTTAATTTTTTTTTTCCATTTAGGTTATTACAGAGTATTGAGTTGAGTTCCCTGTTCTAAAATTAGGTCCTTGATAGTTATATGTCTTAATTATAGCAGTGTGTATAATCTCTTATTAATGCATAGAGCTCAACAGTGATCCCATGCTAGTCTCCATAACAGACTTGTCTTGTCCCTTTCCCCATCACCTGCCCTGCACCCCCTGCCATCATGCATCATAACTTTACAATAATTACTGAACTCAAATAACAGAACAAGAGCCCGCCCCCAAACTCAGCCAATATATTAGGGTATCTTAATGTTCAGGTGATGTTTATTAACACACTTGTAGGGAATTTGATTTTTCTAGAGTGGAAGGAGGACCCTTGGCTTTTGAGTTTGCAACTCCTTCTCCTTCTCTCCCTGAGAGAACTTCATAGAGACAAGATGGACCCTTTATCATCTTCAGCAATTTCTACAGGGAAAACTGGGTTTAAACTTCTGGGACTGGTTGTTTCCCTTTTCATCTGTATGGACTTAATCCCTCTTTTTCCAAATGACATCTTATGTCTTGAGTCCAGTATGTTGGCAATAAATGTTCAACAATATGGATATCTTTGTTTGTTTCAAGAGATATTTACTAAGATGTTGCATATCACATTTTGAGTAGCAGGAGAATACTTACTTAACTTCCATATAAAAATGCATCTGCCAAAGGGAATAATTTTACTTTGAGTCATTCAATTATTTAAATTTAGGTTAGCATAGGCTACTTTTTAAAGTGTAACATTTATGTTTGTTTATATGCAACTCATAATATTCAGGAGCTTAGAGGGAAATGCTAGAATACTGATTCAAGTAGACACATTGATATCTAGAAATTGTGTCCATTCACCTGGCACATTTGCACATGAAGCAATGACTTTTAGAGAAAAAACAAGACACTTTGTTTAGGCAGTTGTCGGAATATGATGAATGAGGTCAGTGGTTTGCTAGCCTCAATTTCTCTGCCGTGAGCATCACTGACTTCTCTGAAAGTATCCTTAGAGTTATCAATGTCATATGTGAATCTGTTCTGTGTCTGTGACATCCTAGAATATATTAGGCTTTCAGAAGAAGTCCTGTAAATGAAAAGAAATTATATACAGAGTTGTATTCCTCTCTAAATAAGAATACATACATATCATGATTAGGAGTAATTAAAAAAAAAAAAAAAGAGTAACACCAGAAAGATAAGTGAACTCTTAAAACTAACAAGTATACAAATGAATCCTGGTTTCTGGCAGCTCTTCATGTCATTCTATTATTTTATTAATAACACAGTGAAAGTGTTAGTCACTCAGTCACGTCTGACTCTTTCTGACTCCGTTGACTGTAGCCCACCAGGCTCATCTGTCCCTGGGATTCTTCAGATGAGAATACTGCATTGGGTTTCCATTTCCTTCTCCAGAATAATAACACGGATAATTTGCCAATTATTTTATGTGGATTTTAAGTTTAATGTTCTCAATTCTATGATGTATGCAGTCTTATATATACAATATATATGTTATATATGCATACATTCAGTTTTTCAGTTATGTCCAACTCCTTGTGATCCCACGGACTGTAATCCACCAAGCTCCTCTGTCCACGGAGGTTCCCAGGCAAGAATACTGGAGTGGGGTTGCCATTCCTCCTCCAAGGTATCTTCTGGACCCAGAG
The DNA here is from genome assembly GCF_027580195.1 of Bos mutus. Classification (NCBI taxonomy): domain Eukaryota; kingdom Metazoa; phylum Chordata; class Mammalia; order Artiodactyla; family Bovidae; genus Bos; species Bos mutus. The sequence goes on from NC_091628.1 coordinate 68,112,681, forward strand.
ATTGTACTCGCATCTCCTGCATCTCCTACATTGGAGACGGATTCTTTACCGTTGAGCCATCCAGGAAGGCCCCATTATGTTATAGTGGATAGATATCATACATGAATAATACATATACTTTTTGCTGTGGAAAAAGACTGGAGGAGATTAAAAAAGTTAAAACTCACTGTCAAGTAATATTAAGTAGATTTTAGCCCCAAAACCGCAAGTTAAATTCTTTTCAACCTTAAGCTATCCAAACTCCTCTAGGAACCATTAGAAACTCAGAAGTTGTCAAGTAATAAAAATAGTTTTAGTTACTTATAATTTAATCTCAAAGTAATTCGCAAAGCTAAGGCATTTTAAATTTGGATAGGCCACTGAGAGATGGTTTTTCTCTTCATGCAACATCACATGTCTACCCATCTAGATAATGAAAGTCTATTTTACCCTGTCACCCATTCCAGTGTTTAACAACTGTCACAACTAGGAAAGAGTGCCTTACTAATAAAAATTTGAATTTCTCATGCTGCTTCAGCTCGTTTATTATCTTTATATGTTCGAAGTAAGTACAGGTCAGTTAGTATCATCATTCTTTTTCATTTATTTGTAGACGTCCCTCCTTTTCATGTGTTTATTTCTTTAGATTCATTATTTTCTTTCCTACTTTTAGTTTCTAATTCTGTGGTCTACCAAGTTCTTGTTTTGTACTTTAACAATTTTTTTTATTTTTAAAATGCTTTGATTTTTATTGAAATAAAGTTGATTTATAATGTGTTGGGCTTCCCTGGTGGCTCAGCTGGTAAAGAATCCACCTGCAATGCAGGAGACCTGGGTTTGATCCCTGGGTTGGGGAGATTCTCTGGAGAAGGGAAAAGCTACCCACTCCAGTATTCTGGCCTGGAGAAGTCCATGGACTGTATAGTCCACGGGGTCGCAAAGAGGTGGACATGACTGAGTGACTTTCACTTCGCTTATAATGTGTTAGTTTTAGTTGTACAGCAAAATGATTCCTACGTGTATGTGTGTGTGTGTATATATATATATATATATATTCTTTTTACATTATCTTCCATTATACTTTATTATAAGATATTAAGTATAGCTCTCTGTGCTGTGTATAGTAGTATGTGTATTTGGGCTTCCTGGATGGTGCTAGTGGTAAAGAACCCACCTGCCAATGCAGGAGATACAAGAAACGTGGGTCTGATCCCTGGGTCAGGAAGATCCCTTGGAAAAGGGAATCGCAACCTACTCTAATATTCTTGCCTGGAGAATCTCATGGACAGAGGAGTCTGGCCGGCTACAGTCCATAAGGTCAAAAAGAGTGGAGCATGACCGAAACGACTTAGCATACACATGCACAAGTATGTGTATTTTAATCTCCAAGTCCTAATTTATCCCTACCCCCTTCCCCTTTGGTAACTAAGTTTGTTTTCTATGTCTGTGAGTCTGTTTTGTAAATAAATTTATTTTCCCCATTTTTTAAAGATTCCATTAAGCAATTGTTTTTTAAAGAAAAATTTAAAAAATTTATTTTGAAAGAAAAATAACTCAATTTTTAATTCTATATTTGGACCTCTAATTTCTATACTTGACAAATGTAATCCATAACTCTACATTTTGCCTTCCCAAATAAAACTTATCAATGAACAGAAATGCTTTTATTGTCAGATTTTGTCTGTAATATTTCTTTAGAGGCAAACTGCCAAAGTAAATTTTGAGACACCACCAAAACCAGATATTTTATCAGCCAGTGTGACTTAGAAAGCTCATGCCTCTGTGATTGAATATCAGGCAACTGCTGCCTTTTTTTTTAAACCAAGGATATGAACACAAGTGCTTCTGTCTGCCACGTATACCCTTGGCCACAGTTAGACGACTGAATTATAACTGAGTCATGCATGTGCTGAGTTTTAGCAGAATATTCCTGCAGGATATAACAAGGATAAAAATTGATGTCCCTCTTGAAACAGAGTGGTACAGATGGTGTAGCTTTATAGCTGTCTCCAAATACCAAATGCCAAACTGCTCCTCTGATAAGGCAAGTCGTGTAGAGGTTTAAATATAGCCTCTTGGTGGAATGTCAATGAATGATGGATCCCAGTTTCAAACATACCAAAATGTTCTCTCTTTAAACATTTTTTACAGCTATGGTTGTAGAACTTCTATATCAAGGAAATTATGCACAGGGGAAAGAATAGGAAACCTACTATGAAAATCTATGTATATACTAACAAATCAACAAAATGTGGAGGGGGAACGACACACCAGCAGCTAGTGAAGTCAGTATTTTTGTGAACACCTGGCAAAAGTGGAACCTGAAAATGTTATGTGACACCTGTAAAGCCCTGCCATTGTGTAACAACACAGAGGGAACTTGCTTTCTTAAATGAGTTTAGTTTTCTTTTTATGGCAAAGAATACCATCCAAATATTAAAAGTTCACTTTCTAGTGTGAGAATTGCATTTATGTTATAGAATATTTAATTCGAAAATTTTACAAAGGTTATAAATATAACTGTGAACTTCATGGAATTTATTTTAATACAAATGCATCATATTTCTTTAAAAAATAAAATTACTGCTAATAGTGATATCAGTATTCATAATTTATGCTTGGCAGATGGACAGTAAGAAACAAAATTCTAAGGTATCACAGACCTTGTTGGGTTTTTTGTTAAGAAAACTGGCTAAGGGGCCATGAAGAACATGGAATTATATAAAATGGTAGAGCCCTATAAAATGGTTTGGAACCTTCCCAAAATTAGCAAGTGAATTGGTTAAAATTATTTCAGCTAATTATGAAATAATTGTGAAGGGACTATGTAAAGAAGGAACTTATTTGATATAAAGGTCAGCGAGTAAATCAAGACAAGGAAGTCATAAATAAGTTTGAAAGATGCATTCAGCGATTATTGATTTTATAGTCAAAATAAATGATTACCAAATTAAGGGTACCTTTATTGTAGATATTTGGGTATTCTAATGAGAAAATAATGCCCTTTACTACTTTTTTCATTTTGAGAATTCCCATTTGCTTCTTGGTTAAAGTTTCCATTTTGCTCCTGAGATTCCCTACTTCCTTAAGAAAAACTATGCTGTAGTATTTATACAGTATTTACATTCTCGGGTATTAAACACAAAACAAATAAAAACCTGAAGCTGAACCAGTTTTTTTTTTTTTTTTCAATTTTAATTTAAAAAAATTATACATGTGTTCCCCATCCTGAACCCTCCTCCCTCCTCCCTCCCCATACCATCCCTCTGGGTCGTCCCAGTGCACCAGCCCCAAGCATCCAGCATCGTGCATTGAACCTGGACTGGCATCTCGTTTCATACATGACATTTCACATGTTTCAATGCCATTCTCCCAAATCTTCCCACCCTCTGCCTCTCCCACAGAGTCCATAAGCCTGTTCTGTACATCAGTGTCTCTTTTGCTGTCTCGTGTACAGGGTTATCGTTACCATCTTTCTAAATTCCATATATATGCGTTAGTACACTGTATTGGTGTTTGTCCTTCTGGCTTACTTCACTCTGTATAATAGGCTCCAGTTTCATCCACCTCATTAGAACTGATTCAAATGTATTCTTTTTAATGGCTGAGTAATACTCCATTGTGCATATGGACCACAGTCTACAAATAATAAATGCTGGAGAGGGTGTGGAGAAAAGGGAACCCTCTTACACTGTTGGTGGGAATGCAAATTAGTACAGCCACTATGGAGAACAGTGTGAAGATTCCTTAAAAAACTGGAAATAGAACTGCCTTATGATCCAGCAATCCCACTGCTGGGCATACACACTGAGGAAACCAGAAGGGAAAGAGACACGTGTACCCCAATGTTCATCGCAGCACTGTTTATAATAGCCAGGACATGGAAACAACCTAGATGTCCATCAGCAGATGAATGAACCAGTTTTAAATATTGATGGCAGCAGTCTTTTAAGGCAAAGTCTCTTGAGAAACCTGTATACACGTCAGGAAGTAACAGTTAGAACTGGACTGGTTCCAAATAGGAAAGGAGTACGTCAAGGCTGTATAGTGTCACCCTGCTTATTTAACTTCTATGCAGAGTACATCATGAGAAATTCTGGGCTGGAGGAAGAACAAGCTGGAATCAAGATTGCTGGGAAAAATACCAATAACCTCAGATATGCAGATGACACCACCCTTATGGCAGAAAGTGAAGAAGAACTAAAGAGCCTCTTGATGAAAGTGAAAGAGGAGAGTGAAAAAGTTGGCTTAAAGCTCAACATTCAGAAAACGAAGATCATGGCATCTGGTCCCATTACTTCATGGCAGATAGATGGGGAAACAGTGGAAACAGTGGCTGACTTAATTTTTCTGGGCTCCAAAATCACTGCACATGGTGATTGCAGCCATGAAATTAAAAGACGCTTACTCCTTGGAAGGAAAGTTATGACCGACCTAGACAGCCTATTAAAAAGCAGACATTACTTTGGCAACCAAGGTCCGTCTAGTCAAGGCTATGGTTTTTCCAGTGGCCATGTATGGATGTGAGAGTTGGACTATAAAGGAAGCTGAGCACCGAAGAATTGATGCTTTTGAACTGTGGTGTTGGAGAAGACTCTTGAGATTCCCTTGGACTGCAAGGACATCCAACCAGTCCATCCTAAAGGAGATCAGTCCTGGGTGTTGATTGGAAACACTGATGTTGAAGCTGAAACTCCAATACTTTGGCCACATGATGTGAAGAGCTGACTCACTGGAAAAGATCCTGATGCTGGGAAAGATTGAGGGCAGGAGGAGAAGGGGACAACAGAGGATAAGATGGTTGGATGGCATCATTGACTTGATGGACATGGGTTTGGGTGGACTTTGGGAGTTGGTGATGGACAGGGAGGCCTGGCGTGCTGTGGTTCATGGTGTCTCAAAGCATTGGACAATACTGAGCAACTGAACTGAACTGAACTAGCTTAATAAGAATGATTTCTCTTGTGAACTAGAGAGAAAGCTGATAGTAATGTAATTTCCAGTTCATTACAACATTAACAATGGTCAAAGTCAACAGCATCTAAATGATTTTTATCTCCTGTGTTTTCTTCTACCCTGCTACCTATTTTCCTATTTTACATAGGATCCAACTCTTGATTTGTCTAGGAATTCTAACAGTTTTAGCATTGGAAGTCCTGAGTCCTGCGAACTTAATTCCTTAACTCATAGTAAACTAGGGGAATTGATTATCTTGATTATCCTGATTATCTATATTCTGAATTGAGTGACTTACTAACCACAGTATTAGCCTATAATTATCTCAAGTGCTAGAGTACTTTCTAAAATGTAGCAGTGTTGGTCAGTAATAACTAGGTACATCCAGTCTTTACTGAATAATTATAAGACTCTAAGCTCTACTGGCATGGGCTTCCCAGGTGGCCCAGTGGTAAAGAAACTGCCTGCCACTACAGGAGACACAGAGATATGGATTTGATCCCTAGGTCAGGAAGATTCCTTGGAGTAGGAAATGCAACCTGCTCCAGTATTCTTGCCTAGAAAATTCCATAAACAAAGAAGCCTGACAAGCTACAGTCCACTGGGTTGCAGTCAGTCACAACTGAGCATACACACAAGCTCTACTGGCAATGTATACCATAGAATCTTTTCTAATTCTCACACATGCATAACCTTATTTTTTCAATGAGTTACTTGAGGGACAGAGATATTAAGGAATTTGACTATGTCTTTGGTCTGTGAAGTAACAAATCCAGAGTTCCTTTAAATGGTTGACTTCATTTCTTGTTTCATTGTCTGCATCTTGTGTTACTGTCTTGGGCAGTATCTTAGAATGAACATCTTTTCCTTTTTAACTTCAGGTCAGTTTGGAAGCAATAAAGGATGTGTGTGTGTGTGTGTGTTTAATTAGTGGTACAGATTAATATTGAGGGTGCCAGGTTGTATTGGAATAGGAATGGGATATCCATTCATTGTATATTAGAAACTTTAAACACACGTCTTTGACTCTAGGGATCATGGCATTCCTTCTATAATTCAAAGGACAAAAATATGAAAAAAAATTCTCTCTCTTGAATATAAAGTAGTATACCTATTTTTATTATGCTCAATAAAGTTTCCTAGGCTGGAGAGAAAATATGAAATCAAACATTTTCAAAAGCACTGAGTTAAAAATTCTCATTTCCAAGACAATTTAGAGAGTAAAATTGAGCCTTTAAATTACTTATAAGCCAATTCACCATGCTGTCAGAGTTATTTTTCAATCCCTGACTTGCTTCCATATGTATGTTTTAAGGGTCTGTTGAGGTAGGTATTTAGAAATTTAAGTCCTTGGCAAAGGCAAGTAAATCAAGGATTAACATGTTTATAGTATTTTTAGTTCAATGGCAGTGATTAAAGTGTTAAATTTCATTTTATCCTCTCCAAATCAGTAAGACATGATATGAACATACTTGTAGAAAATTAAGAATTAGTTAGCTTAGTTTTATAAAACCATAGTCCTATGAATCTGGAAGGATATATCAATTCAAGCTTTGTCCTTGAGAGTCAATCTGTTTGTTCAATCTGTTCACATTTTGTAGTCATTGCATACAATTTACATCTTAGGATTCACCTCTGGGAAATTCTTCTGCTCCTCTTTAAAGCTGTCTCTAGATCTGGACTTGGCATGAGAGATGCTAAAGAAGAATATAATTCTGACTACTTTGCAAAACTCTTTGAACTCATTAAAGACAGTCTTCTAGGAGATCACCTTCATTTACATTCCTCCCTTTAGAGGGAACTTGTCAGGTGCTACTTCTGTTTATTATTATTTTTCTTTAAAATGAAGCACTGGTAGGAGTGTATTAAGTTCTATGACACAACTTTTGACCCACCTGAGATGAGTGAAAATGGAAAGCAGCTTCCTTTCTCCTATGTAAGCAAGGGTTGGATTTCACTTACAGAAATAGAGCACCTTATCTACAATGAAAAGTCTATGATTTGATCTTGATTCTATGGCACACTAACTCAAAAATTTACTGGACATCTCTGAGAATTGGTAAACTCATTCATAACATGGACAAACAAAAATGCCCACATGAAAAAAAAGTGGTTGAAGGTAATATGAGCTAAAGCACATGACAAATGTTTTGTAACTGAAATGTGGTGTATTAATTAACTTTTCCTTTTATCAGCTTCATTTGAATCTGAGGAAAATGGGACACATGAAGGTTGTATAACTTATCCAAAGGAAGCAGCGTAATTGAGACCAGGACCTTGGTCTTGCTACAAGGCTCAAGGGAAGGCCGGGTGAAAGAAAGATCATTTTTTTCCAACCACTGAGAGAGAAATGGGCTCAGGTTTAATGCTATCTGTAGGAGAAATTGTGCTGAGTTTGTAGTAAGTGAAATTTGTGAGTGTCATAAGAACATGCTGGTCAAGGATTTTGGGACAAGGGTCGAAAGTTATTACGGTAGATTAATTCTCTTAGAAAAATGACTGTCAGGTGGACTTTGGTCATAGACTGACCTTGAAGAAGTATGTTTGATAATGAACTGCTTTATTTTTTTTTTTTTTTTTTTTTTTAATCACTGGAGTAGAGTTAACTTACAATGCTGTGTTAGTTTTGTACAGCAAAGTGAAGTAGTTTTTATATATATATATATATATATATTCATTCCTCTTTGGATTATTTCCCATATAGGTCATTACATAGAATTCATTAGACTTCCCTGTGCTGTACAGTAGGTCCTTATTAATTATAAGTTTTCTATATAGTACTGTGTATATCAGTCTCAGTCTCCTAATTTATCGTTTCTCCTCTTATCCCCTGGTAGCAATAAGTTTGTTTTCTACATATATGACTCTGTTTCTGTTTTGCAAATAGGCTCACTTGTGCCTTTCTCTGTCTGCTTTACTTCACTCAGGCCTTCACTCTGGGTGCATTCATGTTGCAGCAGAGAGCATTAGCGTGTTTTTAATAGCTTTAGGGTGGTCTTGCATGAAGGAAGAAAGTGAGTGTTTTTAATAGCTTTAGGGTGGTCTTGCATGAAGGAAGAAAGTGAGGGACCCTATATGCTTCAGGCAACCCCAGTGTCCTTTCAGGTCTGGGCTGGCATTTTTCAATGTGAATGACACATGTGCAGAGTGGCTATGGTTAGCTGTAATCATGACATTTGCTTTGCCCTAACAAAACCATTTAGGTTACTGCCAATCCCCAAAGCTGTTCAGAAAGCCATCCCTGTATATTCTTATTGGTCTGACATCACGTATGTGAGAGTAAAGTCGTCTATCCAACTCTGTGTCTGCTCTTAGGCCTCTTGCTCAGTTCTTTTGAATTTAATATATATTCCTTTTCCATATTCCATTTAGAATCCTCAGTCATTCATAAATACTTAAGTATCTGGAATGACCCGTGGCATTTGTCTTTATACTTTGTAGTCATCAGGGCTAATGAGTTCTTATTGAAAGCTGATAGTACCTTGTGGTGGAGAAGGAGGAAGGCCGGAAGATAGAAAGATATTGAAATATTTCCACATCTTATATGGAAGTTATATTTTAAATTGAAATGTCACTTTGAGTATATTTACCACCGGGGATATGTCCCCCAGCAGTAGTTCCTTATTTGCTTGTGTCTTATAATATCTTGAATTTGATATCCTTAGAGGAATAGCTCCTAAATAATCAAGAAATAGAACCACATGGATATTAAAAATAAACAAACCAAAAAAAACAAGAAACAGTCTTAGGCATGTACCCTGATTAATCAAATACAGTTCATCAAAATCCTGGTAATCAGGTGGAAGTTTCACTATTTTTAACGTTAACAGGTGATTTTAATGTCTAATATAATGCCCAGGTAAGAATCATTGTACTGGAAGAACATTAGGTAGGAATGCATTCATCTAGGCTTTGACAAAAGTTTACTAAGAAAATACTCTACCCCAGGGACTGATTACAAAAAGAACCTCTGTCTTTGAAGAATTCAGAGACTGACAATACAGAATAGAAAGCAAGTACATGAAAAAGCTCCTGAGACTTACAATAATGTTTTTCCTGGTGAGTTTCATAAAGCCGTACAGGTTATGACAGAGTGGTTTGGCTCACAAGATCTCATCATTCCTTTGCAGTAGGATCTTTGCTTTGAATTGCAATCCTGTGTAAGTTCCTAGCGTAGTACCTCAGGCAGAAGAATTTCCAAACTCTTTGCCAACTGAATGGCCATATATGAAGCAATTTTCTTCACAGCAAATTTTTTACCAAAAAAAAATCAACAGACACTAAAATATGTTAATAAAGGCTTGTTAACCAGATGGACTTAATTTTTGTGTTTTAGCCTTTCTACTGACCTCTTTTCTGTCTGATTATATAAATCTGGCTCTAAGATAGCCTAGTCTCTAAATAATGTTGTTGTTTAGTCGCTAAGTCGTGTCTAACTGTTTGCTACCCCATGGACTGCAGCCCACCGAGCTCCTTTTTCCATGGAATTCTCTAAGCAAGAATACTGGAGTGGGTAGCCATTCCCGTCTCCCAGGGGTCTTCCTAACCCAGGGATCGAACCTGGCTCTCCTGCATTGGCAGGCAGATTCTTTACCCACTGAGCCACTGGGGAAGCCCCCTCTGAATGATACTGGTCTTTAAAAGTTGACCCAAATCATTCTTAAGTTTGAGAATTCCAGTGAAATAACAGCAGTTTCTCTGGTTATTGTAAAACCGTACTGTGCCCTCTACTTTTCAAGTGGTGAAAACAACCACTAGCCTCGGGGTTAGGAAACATGCTCTAGTGTCTGCCCTGCTATGAAGAATCTGTGTGGGATTTGGTAAGTGACTTCATTTTTCTTTTAAGTGTAATGGTTCATTAATAGCAAAGATAATACTGGAGGTGTGGATAAAAATGCACTGAGGCTCTAAAGGCAAGATTTCAGTTCCCTCTTTGCCACTTTCTAGGGATGTTTGTTCTCACTTGAGCCTGCCTTTGTACGCTTTTTAACTTAAAGAATAGACTTACACTGGTATTATATGTGTATAGCTATATTGCATTTGCAGACTAAATTGCCATGTTGTGAAAGTTTGTGTGTTTTTATTTATTTTCCCTTTTTCTCTTTCATTTTGTTATTTTTTTTAACTCTTTTTTTTTTTTTGGTTTTGTATAAGAGAGAGGTTAAAAAGATTTGGTTAAAAAGGCACTCTCTGAGCATTAGTCGTTCTTTTGGAATATAGTATTACTTATATGGCTCCTTGTGAATTGCTTGAAATGTTTGTACATCATTTAGCAAATAAAAATTACTTAGCTACACATTCAAAAATGAGAAGTACTTGAAGAGATATCTTATTTAACTTATTCGAAATAAAATACATTTGAAATAATAAAATAATGCGGAGAGCCATTCTCAAATTATAGAATTTATAAGAATCACCTGTGTGATTATTCAGGTATATAAGCTATATTTTTATTTGTATAAGGTCACGCTTTAAAAATCCCCCTTAACCTAGCTACAGGCCTATGAAGAACGCCTGGGGTTCAGCATCTTTTTTATATTTTTAAATTTAGAAGTGTTTTTAACATAAATTATGCAGGTAATTATTTTTATTAATAATTGGAGTATAATTGCTTTACAATCTTGTGTTCGTTTCTGCCATACAACAACATGAATAAGTTTTGTGTATGTGTGTGTATATATATATATATATATATCTCCATCCTCTTCAGCCTCCTTCACACCCCTTTAGGTTGTCACAGAGCACTGAACTGGGTTCCCTGTGTCATATAGCAGCTTTACACTGCAGGGCAGGAATAGAGACACAGATATAGAGAAAGAACTTGTGGATATAGCAGGAGAAGGAGAAAGGATGAGATGAATTGAGAGAGTAGCATTGACATATATATTCTACTGTGTGTAAAATAGCTAGCTAGCAGGCATTTGCTGTCATGTAGACTATTGAGTTTTGTTGGAAGTCAAAGTATTTTCCTGGTTATGAGAAATTGATTTGACAAATACATTAGAGATACAAAGACACTGCCATGGGATAAAGGCAAATAAGTAAAACAGCCATCATGTTTGCGATGTCATCAAAATACAAATGTTCCTATCATTGGCACCATCTTTATCTACTACACACTGCACTCAGCCAGTTCACTGAAGGTTTTTCTTTCCCTTGGGTTTGGTGGTGACAGATATTCTGAATTTGAAAGTTCATGTGTTACTCTGTGGAGTGAAGATAAGGTCATGATTTTCAGAGAGCCTGTCAAGGTGGAACACACATACACAAACACACATATATGTTCACATGCATACTCAACTCAGGAATTTACCTTTGGAATTTTTCCTAGGTATAAACTTGGATCAATATGCAAACATATAAGGAAAAAAATCTTTATTACATTATTTTTTGTAATAGCAAAAACCTAAGAACATATAATTAATCAATGGTGAGAACAGTAAATAAATTATGGTACATCCATACTGTGATATGCAGCCATAGAGAGGAGTTGTGCTGATTTGACATGAGGCTCAGGATGTATTGATAAATGTACCAATGGATTTGCAAAGAGTATGTATTATATAATTACACTTGCATTTTTAGGAATATGTATGTGTACATATACATTCATAAATTAATGTACAAAGATATGCTCATGTACACAGACATTTCTGGGACAATTTTAAGAACCATTTATATATGTATGTAAGAGCATGTGTTTATTTAATAAAGAGCTTTCTGCATTTCTTTTTCTTTTAATTGAGGTATAGCTGATTTACATGTTGTGTGAGTTTCAGGTATACAGCTTAAGTGTTTCAGTTACATATGTATTTTTCAGATTGTTTTCTATTATAGGTTATTACAAGATATTGAATATATTTCCCTGTGCTATACAGTAAATCCTTGTCTCTTATCTATTTTATGTATAATATTTGTATCTGTTGATCTCATACTCCTAATTTATCCCTCTCTAACTTTCTCCTTGGTAGTCGTAAGTGTGTTTTCTGTGTCTATGAGTCTTTTTCTATTTTGTATACAGATTCATTTATATTATTTTTTAGATTACGCATTTGAGCAATATCATATATTTGTGTTTCTCTGATTTGTTTCACTTGGTATGTGATAATCTCTATGTCCATTCATGTATACAGCTTGTATACATTCATGTATATGGCTTGCTGGAAATGGCACTATTTCATTCTTTTTATGACTGAGTAATATTCCATTGTGTGTTAATTTAAAAACTGACTTGCATTAAGTAAGCTGTGACTGAGAAAATTTAAGTATTATAAGAGTAGGAAGATGAAGCAATTAGGAAAGCTAGTCTCTGCCATTTTTAATTGCTAAAGCATCAGTGCTTCCCTGATGGTTCAGACAGTAAAGAATCTTCCCTCAATGAAGAGACCCAGGTTTGATCCCTGGGTCAGGAGATGCCCTGGAGAAGGGAATGGCTACCCATTCTAGTATTCTTGCCTGGAAAATTCCATGGACAGAGGAGCCTGGTGGGCTACAGTCCATGGGGTGGCAAAGAGTTGGGCATGACTGAGAGACCAACACTTTACCTTCAAAGCACTGGTGCAAATTTTCAGTATGTATTCGAAACCTACTAAGTGCTCAGTGTTACGCCCCCAAGTCAGGACCTGCCTAGGAAGTAGACGAGTGGCTTACTCTCTAAGTGTAAAGATGAAATGCTTTAAAGAAAAAGAAAAAAGGCAAGCAGTACACATATAATGCGTGTTGAGTGAACTGGAGGTGTTGTTGGTGGAGCTTTCCACATGGCTTCCCTGGTTGACCGCATCTGGATTTGGAGGAGAGGATCAAGTGCTGGAGAAAACTTTTTTCTTATTTGTACTTTTTAAGAAAAAAATCCATACAAATGGATCCTCAGTGATACTTTTAAGTTGAAGATCTCTTTATGAACCTGGAGATTCTTGCCTCCACATTTTCCTAATGCACAAATATTTTTATATCTAACATTTTAAATTTTCTGAGCCTTTATATTTGATTTTAAGTCTTTCGTGTTCTCTTAGGACTGAATGCAGAATCAGTGAGATGTTTGTAGCTGTAGCTGTGGTTAATGATTTTTTTTAGATTCAGTGAATTCCAACTGGAAAAGCTGAGCATTGGAATCTCTCAGCATTCCATTGAAAATCTAGTTGGGAAAGTCAAAATTCACTGTGAGCATTCATTTTATCAGTGGAGATAAAAATGCTTACTTGCCTATGTTATCATGGGGGAATGTCCTTCAAGGGTGGACTGTAAATAAACCATCTAGTAAAGTGCCTCAAAGAGGAAACATTGAAAAAGTGATGGCTATTGTAGTGATAATGATAATTTCTGAAATAGATTTTAATTCATGAAAAAGTCAATATCGTCCATTCTTCTACTGTGTTTTTTTTTTCATTTATAAATAAAAAGCTTAGTAATTTTCTCCCACTGAAATCAATACATCAGAGTTAGATCAGCATGATGTTAAATATTCATTACTAACAATAGACATCTTGTAAATCAGTTTTAGAGGAAAATGATTCTGACCCACCAGAAAGTGCCAGTACATTGTGGGTTTATGCTATCTGCTAACTGTTAACTCTGTAAATTTAACTGTGAAATCTGGCTTAAATTATTCATAGTCATTTCTTTTAATAACCTATAATAATATAACTTCCTTTCAAAGACATTAGAAATAGGGAAGGATGTAGTCACAATAATTTCTTTGGAATAGTGCTATACTTGGAAAAAAAAAAAAAACACCAAACATGCAAATAATTTGCATGTACTCAGTCGCTCTTCACCTCTTGGCTTCTTTCTTGTAGATACAGCAGCATAAGTCATTTTTTACACAGGTATTTTTAAATCTTTTATTTATTATTTTATTTCTGGCTATGCTGGATCTTTGTTACTGCACACAGGCTTTCTCTGGTTGCAGCGACTCTACTTGTGGTGGGTGGGCTTCTCGTTGCAGTGGCTTCTCTTGTCCTGAAGCACAGACTCTAGGTGCATGGGCTTCAGTAGTTGTGGTGAACAGGTTTATTGGCTCCTAGGCATGCAGGATCTTCCCTGATCAGGGATCGAACCAATTCTTAACCACTGAACCACCAGGAAGTCCAGCATAAATCATTTTTTTGGTTAAAATTTCATGTCTATTTGACTGTATACCCCGCTGCTACTGCTGCTAAGTTGCTTCAGCCGGGTCTGACTCTGTGTGATCCCGTAGATGGCTACCGCCAGGCTCTGCCATCCCTGGGATTCTCCAGGCAAGAACAATGAAGTGGGTTGCCATTTCCTTCTCCAATGCATGAAAGTGAAAAGTGAAAGTGAAGTCACTCAGTCATGTCCGACCCTCAGCGACCCCATGGACTGCAGCCTTCCAGGTTTCTCCATCCATGGAATTTTCCAGGCAAGAGTAGTGGAGTGGGGTGCCATTGCCTTCTCCATATATCCTGAGATTAGCTTAAATAAAAGCTGCTTGTGTAGCTACACAAAAACTTTCTTATCTCTTTAAGGGTTATTGTAATATTAATATCTGCCAGATATAGATATAGAAGAGGAAAACAAATTTCACAAAGTCACGTTATGTAAAATTGTTAGAATACCTCTAATTGTTAGTGTTGAAACCCATACAGTTTCAGGGGACTTAAATTGAAGAGGAAAATAAAATCCATCATTCTGGAAAATCTTTAATGTATAGAACCAATGCCTGCTTTATGAATTGTGAGTCCTATCCTTTTGTGTAAATTTGTGGAATTTTTAAATTAAATTAATTTATTTATTTTAATTAGAGGCTAATTGCAATACTGTGGTAGTTTTTCTGACCATTTTCTGAGCATTTCCACCTATTCACATAAATGGTTTTAAATTATATAAGGCCTCATGAACCACATCTTGATATCAGTGAAAACTCAGCTATTGGAGTTAGAATTGACCAATTAAAAGACTTATGCAAAATTATGATTTTTCATTTTTTAAAACTTCTTGCATTTCCAAAACTTTTCAAGAATATCTGCTTCTAGAATTCATAGCAGCTCTCACCAGTTCATATATATTCAGTGTGAGAAATGGAGACAGTGAAAAGAGAAAGTAGTTAGCAAGCAGTTTGCCAATTAGCAAATACGGTTTCACCAAGTACCTTTGTACACCAGGCCCTGTGAAGACAGACATTTCCACAAATCGTTAAAAATAGCTATTTAATTGACTTTTAGAGCGACCAGAGTGACCATGCTACAGAATAGAAGGGCGGGGTGCTCTGGAGGCCTGGGTCAGTAATGGCAAGAGCCCAGTGTTGAAGGACAGTTTACCTGGGGAAGCGATGATGAAGCCAGGTCCAGGGCTGAATAGGGCTTGGAGGGGTATCCCCTCAGATCCAAGGAAGGGAGAACAAACAAGGGGTCATTGAAACTCCAGGTTCGCATTTTTGCAAGAGAAAGGATTGTGGTGTCAGTTATCTCAACCTGGTCACTTTCAGGTAGAATGTGAGAGCTCCATGGGAAACAGAAAAAAAAAAGAAAAGAGAGGGAGGGAGAGGGGCGAAAGAAAGGAAGGAAGGAGGGAAGAAAAGAAGAAAGAAAGAGAGAGAAAGAAGGAAAGAGACAGGAAGGAAAAAAGAAGGAAAGGAAGGGCATGTATTGATTAGTTTACTTAGAGACTGATACAGATGTTAATTCATGATTAGCAAAAGATGCCTGCCTACTCTAAAGTATTTAGCAATATTTTTGTCTGGTAGGCTGTTTTTAATTTCAAGGAGGGAAGGCTGTGGTTACCTGATTTGTTGCTCTCAGCTTCAGTAGTTTGAACACTCTCTTAGAGTTTGCACAATGAGACTAAATTGGAAGTATAGCCAACAGGTGATCCATTAAGGACTTGAGTGCAGCTAAGCCTTCCTTTGGGATGTATACTTTTACAGCCAATAAACCTGGCCTTACTAGCTCCTAGTCGCTTTGCTTGCCAATAACACAGCCTTATAATGTAACAGAGTCCAGTAGAGCCACTCCTCTTAGGTTTCCAACCTGATTATTGACTCTGAGAAGCCTCTTAAAATGGCAAAGGATTCAGTGTTCCCCCAGACTCCCTTGTGGGACTCAGGGAAGAGGTGATGATATAGTTGCTATGTTTTAGTTAGTTTGAGACAAGTGTCTGCAGGTAATATTAATTTTGAAGATATTTAAATTATTACCTGAAATCCTTCAAAAATTACGTTCAAAAATATTAATAGTCTGACAATAATGAATATATGTTACTGGGAGTTATAACTATGACTTGCTGTTAGTCGCTCCATCATGTCTGACTCTTTGTGACCCCATGGACTGTAGCCCTCCAGGCTCCACCATCCACGGACTTCTCCAGGCAAGAATACTGGAGTGGGTTGCCATTCCTTTCTCCAGTGGATCTTCCCAACCTGGGGATGGAACCCATGTCTTCTGCATTGCAATCAGATTCTTTACCATCTGAGCCACCAGGGAAACCCATAACTATGACTTAAGTCCTGAACAATTGATTGACGCATCATAAAAATTATGTCTGAGAGTGAATATGACATTTGCCAGCAGGATGTAATGATGAATAATAGTCTGGGAAAGCTAAAGTGAAAGAACAGTGATAATAATCTGTATGAAAGGTAATTCAGCATTAATATTTTAAGTATGTTGTGTGATTTTTAAGGATACATCTCCAAATGTAATAAATGCTTGAAAGTGCTGTGTTTCAGTAATGGGTTTACAATCTCTGCTTGCTTCATTAGAATAGCTCAAAATACAGGAGCCTTTTAAAAAGACTAAATGCACTTCAAAGATCAAAATGTTTATTATGTATTTGTAGCAATTGCTTCTAATGATTATGAAATCAATTTGTTACTGATTTTATTTGTATTTTTAAGGATGGTGACACTGAGAGGATCTTAGAACACATTCCTTCTGGCTCTCTGATTTTAAAGAGCAAAGCCTTTTGCCTGGACTCCTTACCTGCAGTGTTGCTTCCTTCCCATTCATTTTTACACTGTTGTCCAACATGAGTGGTCCTTTTAAAGCCCTCTGCTTAAGGTCTTTCAGTCGGTTCTCAGTGACTGTGGCATCATTTGTCAAAGTGTGTTCTCTTAAACATGTAGCTCAGCCTGTTGTAATTGCATTGTAATTAAGGATGGGGGTTGCAAAAGTCACATGTGTTTGATGAGTTGAGTGAATCATAATCAAGTCGTTATCTTTTCTGTAGGACCTCTCAGTTCCTTTCTCAGTAGGAAACAAAAAAAGTTTTGTTTTGATTTTGTTTTCGTTTTTCCTTCAAAGCATCTCCTAGGACTTGTGATACACGTAATGCATTGCCTTTTGACAAACACCTGTCTAAGGAATAAAGTCCACAGTTCTAAACATGAAACGCCTCTGCCTTTTGTTCAACTTCCTAACTCAGTGTTACACACTCAGACTCGGGAGTGGTGGTGGTTTTATCTCTCACTCGTGTTCAACTCTTTTGTGACCCTGTGGACTGTAGCCTGCCAGGTTCATCTGTTCATGGGATTTCCCAGGCAAGAATACTGGAGTGGGTTGCCATTGTCTTCTCCAGGGGATCGTCCCAACCCAGGGATCAAACCTGGGTCTCCTGCATTGGCAGGTGGCTTCTTTACCACTGAGCTATCGGGGAAGCCCAGATCATAGTTATTTCCAACCAAACTCAACTTTCCTGAAAAGTTGCTTTGCTCTGTCCTCTCTCTGGGAAGTTGCTTCTGCTTTGCTGGGCTGTCTCCTACTTGGCCCTCCCAAACTCAGCTCAAGCATCACCACTAAGCAGCCTTTGTTCTTTCCTTCCCCCGTGTTACCTGACACACCTGATGTCATAACATCTTACCCTCATGTCTCATTGTCACGGTTATCAAACTGGGCTGCACCCCCTTGACATTGACATGACATCAACTATCAATACAAGATCCTCATATCCTTTTAGTCAAGTGTGTATTTCATCATCTTTTCCAGCCTGCTGCCTAGTACATCAAGGAGGGCGTGACAACCTACCAGTACTCATGCCTGGAGAATCCTATGGACAGAGGAGTGTGGCAGGCTGTGGTCCATAGGGTCGCAGAGAGTCAGACACGACTGAGGCGACTTAATACACACACACAAACATGCCTAGTACCTGTAGGCACTCGGTCATTAGTCATGGACAAATGGGAGTGCACCTTACGGAGCCATGGCTGCGTGGCTGATCTTCCTGCCCATGGGGTCTCTGCACTGACTTACGGACGTCTAATCTTCAGCTCACCGTAAAGAGATCCAGCAAGATGAATACTATGGCACTCTGATTACTTTAATTAATTTAATTAGCTCTATGATTAATTTAGTAAAGCCCTTAAGGAGCTAATAAAAATGTATCTTGAAGGGAAGAACAAGGAACAAACAATATAAAAGACTGAATGTTAGAGACTATGCATTTAGCTGATAGAAGTGGGTTCTTGCTATTTTTATTCCCAAGTAGCTGGTGGTATGCAAGCACATTTTAGCAGCCACATATGAGCTTAAGAGAAACTTTGAATATATTCCAGCTAATATTTGGAGATAACTACTGAGTCTGTAGTGTCTGAAGCTGCTTTTTCACGAGTCCAAGAAACATCGGAAATGATTTTACCATGGATATTAGTTATCTGGCCTCTGCCGGAAAAGCTGCTATTCAGTTAAGCAAGCATGTCAGTTCACTGAGAGACAAATTAAAGTATGTTTTTTTGATGATATGAGGGGGGAAAAGTAAAATCAGGAGAGTGAAAATTGAATTTTTCCTATAAAAAATGTATAGAGTTTCCTATGTTATTGGCTTCTTTTTATATGGCACATTAAAATTGTAAATAAAAATTGAATTGGCCCTCTCCCAAATAGCATTCTTAGTGTCTCATTTTATATATATATATATATATATATAGTCAGATTATATAAAGTCAAATATATATACATGTATATATGTAGTATATATACATACATACATATAGTTTCTCAATAGAAGGTGGTGAAATGAGATGTTGGATACTAAAGTCATTTAATTTGTTTTAGTATAATTGCATCATACAGGCTCATGACTCTGCTAAAAAGTTGACCCCAGGATATTTCAATGAGGTCAGTTCATTAGACATCTTCCCTACATTTTTGTGTTCTGTTCCCAGAAAGCAGTATTAGGGAAAATGAGTCATCTTTCGGTAGTTTACTTTGTTAATTTGGTTTTAAAATTGCATCATGCCTAGAAAAGTTGAAAGTGTTTTTGAAAACCAAATATAGAAAGGGTAAATAGACCCCAAATTCCAAGATGCAGAGAGTAGACTGGAAGAGCGAGCAGTGAGTGTGAGAAGTTTGGGTGTAGTTAGGTGGGGAGGTGTGCAGTCCAGCAGGCAGGCAGGCAGTCTTAGTCGGTGATTATTACACCAGGGGTTGAGGTCAGAGTCAGTTCTCTGAGGGAAAATGCAAGGAAAGTGGGAGACTTTGAATTCTAGGTCATTTCTCACCTAAGTTGTGGCCAGTTGTTATTTTCCCAAACCACATTGCTTCTGGACTTTTAATTTTTCAATTCGAGATAGCAGAATATTGCAGACATGAAATGGTTTTAGAAAAGAACAAGTTCATATTGGCCATGGACTGTTTAATATTGCCTTGTCCCAGGACCAAGGAGTGATTTAATGACCTCTCAAAGTTCCTTCCATATTGTATCCCTCCCACTTCTATTATTTTAGCCCAAGGTAAAGTGAATTTTCTTTTAATATAACACTGTTTTTTAATGTTTAAAAATTCAAGCATGCTGGTTATGGTCATGAAAGAGGAAGTTATCTCTGTAATCTCTATCAACAGAAGACAAGAAAGATTAAGAAAACATGTCAGAGCTTCTCCTGACTTTTTCCAAGTGATATCTGTATGATTTTTCACTTTTTGATTTTTATGTGAACTTTTTTTTCTCCCACAACATGGGAGCAATTTGATTATAACTTGGACTTAGCAATAGTGGAGTAAGCCAATCCTAAAAATGTTACATGTAAGCGTTTATTGTCTGCTTGCTTTTCAGGTTTTTCTTTTTGTGAATGTAAATGCAAAGTTTAAGGTAGGAGGATGGGGTTTGCTGGGAAGATGAATTACAGGATAGAAGATGTAGGTGCATGATCTGGTACTGTGGGGCATGAAGCCTAGACAAGAGACCATGGTGTGAAATGGAAGTATTGAAACATTGTGGTCACTTATGAATCAATCTGGATTTAGTTCATCAGGCTGAATGTGGAAGAAAGATTTCACTTTTATTTCATATACACTGATCTGTGGGTAGGGGGAAAGATTGCCTTTAAACCATGTCCTACTATGATGTCTCTAATTGTTTCATAGAAGCCCTGTATCAAGATTTGTATCTTGGAACCATGGTTTATTGTATTCTTTCTGAAGTAGATGGGGTCTCCCCATCTGGTGATGGACCTGATTTTATGTCCTATCTTTGGATTTAGGGTATTTTTGTTAAGTGTATCAAACATCACTGTTACTGGAGAAATGAGCAATCAAATAAATGCAGTCTCCTCTTATCTGGTGCTTATTAACTATAAACCATGCTGGTTTAAAATATCAAGTGTTTTATGGTATACTAAATGGAAACCATCTTGGCTAAAACACATTTGAAAGACACAACACGGGCATGTATCACTTTATTTCCATTTCTAGCTGTCAGCAGAAATGGGAGGAAGCCCTCTTCCTTTCTATTTGATTATTCTATTATTGACAGGATGAGAGTGTGGGAGACATACATGCTGATTTAGTGTTGCGCTGATGAAACCATTCAGGTTGTGTGATGTGTCATTTGTCACCGCTGCCTTATCAAGGTGCTTCAGCTGTGCCCAAACCAGCCCTGGTAATTGCTGTAGTTGCTTGTGGCAAAGTTATGTCAATGTCAGTCACTTAATGACTTTTGACTGCTTTATGTCAGATGTTCCCTCCAAAGAAAGACAGGGTAGGGGGAGCTTTTATACCCAGGTATGGGTATAAATCCAAAGTCTAAATAGGCAGGATCATTTTTTTCCCTAATCAGAACTTAAATGCAAATGCTGGCATTTTATGTTTTAAAATGAAGGGATACAATTAAGTTTATGATTCACCTCAAGTGAAATCTTCTGTTATATTCATAGCTTTCCTTCTCTGGTCCTAAGGGTAAATTCAAGTCAAGTACAGCTTTGAACACGTGCACTGAAATAATGG
The DNA here is from genome assembly GCF_027580195.1 of Bos mutus. Classification (NCBI taxonomy): domain Eukaryota; kingdom Metazoa; phylum Chordata; class Mammalia; order Artiodactyla; family Bovidae; genus Bos; species Bos mutus. Next base: position 68,133,785 of record NC_091628.1, read on the forward strand.
TACTCATTTAAGGTGTACAGTTTCTGCTAGAAACATCCTTCTAGTTAATGCAACTCAAGGGCCTTCTCTAAACTCTTTATAGTCTCCAATTTGGTTTTCTTTTTTTATTATTATTATGATGTTTGGATTCAAGGGAGATATACAATTAAAGGGATTGACAAAGAGTTTCGTTATAAAAATAAGCATCTACAACTTCACTAGCTGGCTTGCACGTTCATGTCAATTAAGAATCAGAGACACGTATGTATATACACACTGCATACACACCACACACATGGACAGTATAACCTGTTCTGTGTAAATTCTTCACAATACATTGCAATATTCTTCCTATATTGATTGATTTTAATTGTTATGTAGTAGACCATTCTATTGATGTGTCGTAATTTAATCCAACTCATCTTAGTGGGCATTTATTTTGTTTCCAGTCTTTGCTATTAACAGCAATGTTGTGATCATCCTTATCCATGCATCTTAGTTTGATAGCTGAACAATTATTTCAAAATCTCATTCTAGAAATGTATTTATTGGATCCAAAGGTACATCTGATTTTAAGATGCTTAGACATATTGGCAAACATGCCCCCAGAATATTTCTTCCAATTTATAGCATTGCTTAGAGCATAAAGGAGTAGTGTTGAGTCTCCATTATAACCAAAACTGAAATGTTTTCCAAATCATATCAATACAATAAGTGGATAAAATGCAACTCATAACTGTTTGATTCCTTTGGATACAAAGAAGTTTGACTATATTTTTCTACGTAATTTGACTATTTCCAGTACTATAAGATATCAATGGAAGGCAAAATAATTAATGAAGATTTGAAATGGGCCTCAAGGAATGGCACCAGGTTTGGGGGAAGGGGTAGGAAATTCAAAAGGTTACCAGAGGAGGGACCTGTGAGAACTAGAGAGTCCATTTGAGTTACAACCAAGATAGATTCTGAGCCCTAGTCAGTGGGTAATGAACTTCAGAGAATAGAGACCCAATATTGTCAGAGCTCCCAAACCCTGAAGATAACCTAGAATCAGGGTCTCTGTATTAAACATCTTCCTAGGAAACATGCTTTGCATTTTTTTTTTTTTTTTGCTTTGCATATTTTGTCAAAATTTTTCTGCTGGTTGGATTTGGTTCACAGGTGTTTCGTATTAAGTCATTGATTTGTGTAGGTCTGTATGGCATTCCAGGGCTTCCCTGGTAGCTCAGTCAGTGAAGAATCTGCCTGCAGTGAGGGAGACCCAGGTTCTATTCCTGGGTTGGGAAGATCCTTTGGAGAAGGGGATGGCAACCATTCCAGTATTCTTGCCTGAATAATCCCATGGACAGAGGAGTCTGGTAGGATACAGTCCGTGGGATTACAAAGAGTCGGACATGACTGAAGGACTAATGTACATATGGCATTCCAGAGCAAGGGAACAGAATGAATCAAAGCCGAGGACCCTGAGAGAAGTTCAGTGTAGAAGAAACAAGCTAGAAATCTAGATTGGAGAAGAGGAGAGGAAAAGAGAAAGGTTATAGGGAATTCAAGATAGAGCGAGTTGGTATATAGAGGTTTTTGTAGATAAACAGAGGAGTTCCTATGGACTCAAAAGATAAGATTGTTCAAGTGTGTTTTTATTTTGTTTTTCTTTGTTGAGTTTTGTTTCTGGAGGAATAGCATCAGTACTAAGAGATGTGAGGAAAGAAATCCAGAGAAGTTTTGTCCCAGTGCTCTAGGCAGGAGGTGATGAAGTGCTTCAATGAGGTGACGGGCTTCAGAATTTAAAAACAGGAAGTGACTTATAATATTTAAAGATCTGGGGGTTACATTGTACAATATGGGGATTATGGCCAATATTTTAATAACTATAAATGGAATATAACCTTTAAAATTGCATATTGCCATATTGTATACCTGAACTTATATTGGACAGCAACTATACTTCAATATCATTTAAAAAAAAGACTTAGAGAGGAACTCAATGACAGGTGTCAAGCCGTTGCATAAAACAGACCCTTTCTCCCTTGTCTTTTTGATTTCCATACTTGTTAAGATTTAAATTTTATATTTTTCTTCTTAGATATAGGTACCCCTCTAGGGGACAGTCTCTCTAGGTGATAAATAGTGCATTCTTAGTCCCATTTATTATTGGATTATTGGGGTAAACAAGTGATTCAGGTTATGTATGAATGTTAATGATTAAAGAAGATCACAGTTGGTACCAATAAACCTTTGTAAAATGATTAATAATGTAAAATAATTATTCAAAGATTCTCCAAATAACTAAGGATATTGGTAGTCTGGGAACAGTATAGCATTTAGCTGAGCTCTGAAATAATCAGCTGAGACTAACCCATGCTGAAACTGTATAAACAAGTCATTAGCAGTAACTAGAAGGGGGCAAGAGAGCCACATAAATCACTTTTAGTCTCTCAAAGAAAGCTTTGGTGGTTAAGTGCAGAACTAAGGACTGGTCATAAGAGTTAAAGCAGAAAGAAGGTATAATACTATTTAGGTTTCAAATCTCTGGTGCCTAGGATAATTTATTTCTCGGAGTAAGAAAATTTGTTTAAAATATGCCAATTTCCTTAACAATCTCTGAACTGTAGGACTCACTGAAATGAAAACAAATACCAAAATATACCCAAATGCATTTGCTTAATTTTTCAATTTTTATTTTTGTTAGACAATTTATCTAGATGGATCAAAAATTTAAAATAAACATCAAAACTAGAAGGAAAAGATTTTTCTGTCTCTGGCCAAAAATTTCCCAGTTCTCATATTGCCTTCAATTTCTTCATGCATAGACAGACAGATATGAAAATATAGCTATTATACTGGTTTATCCCCCTTTTTTCTGATTTTACAAAAAAACACAGCACATATCTTATTATGTATACCCTTTCACCATTTGGTTATTTTGCTTGTTTTTTCAGTTTGGCAGTATCTCTTACAGATGTTTACACACTAGCATAGAGAAAGAAATTTCTATATGCTTCCTTATAGGTGCATATTATTCCACTCTACAGGTATGGCAACTGCTGATACAGGCTTGCTTGTTTTCAGCATTTTGCTGTTACACACAGTGATGTACAAGTATGATTATTGTTGTTTAGTTACTAAGTTGTATCCAACTCTTTTCTGACCCCATGGACTGTAGTTCACTAGGCTCCTCCATCTATGGCATTTCCCAGGCAAGAATACTGGAGTGGGTTGCCATTTCCTTATCCAGGGGATCTTCCCAACCCAGGGATCAAACCCGCATCTCCTGCATTGGCAAATGGATTCTTTACCCCTGAGCCACCAGAGGAGCCCACAAGTATGAATATCAGTTCAGTTCAGTCGCTATGTCGACTGTAGCTGTAGGATAAATTCCAAATGCACTTTGAGTTGTTGTAACACCTTCCATGTTTGTGAACTAATTTTGGCATGTCTTTCTTGCTCCAAGTCTGAACACAATTTAACTGTAAAGAATGGATGGAGAAGATTTGGTACATATATACAATGGCATACTACTTAGCCATAATAAAGAATGAAATAATACCATTTGCAGCAACATGGATGCAACTAGAGATTATCGTACTAATGAACTAGGTCAGGAAGAGAAAGACATCCCATTATGATATCACTTATATGTGGAGTCTCAAATATAACACAAATGAACTTATCTATGAAACAGAAACAGGCTCACAGACATAGAGACCAGGGGGACAGGAGGCTGGGGGAGTGATAGTTTGAGAGTTTAGAATTAGCAAATGCAAGCTATCACATACAGAATGTATAAACAACAAGGTCATACTGTATAACACATGGAGCTGTATTCAATGCCCTGGGATAAACCACCATCATGGAAAATAATAGAAAAAGAAGCATTTTATATATATATATATATATATAAAATATATATAAATGAATCACTTTGCTGTATAATAGAAATTAACACAACATTGTAAGTCAGGTATACCTCAATAAAGTAAGTTAGAAAAACATTACGGTATTGGGTTAAGGTTAGTACAAGTGCGTCCAGTGACACTCACATTTATACAACTGGACACCATCAGTAGAGACTGCTCCCTGCAATCAGAGCTCAGCAGTTCTTCCCTTGTGCAGACTTCCTGATCATTTGACCTCTGTCACTGGTCCAATCTTTCCCACTCACCTGCATCCCCTTGGGAAGATTTGCCACACATCTGCCAACATTCTGAAATAATCGTGATCTCTAGGTACACACACCAAATGTCCCCCACACCAGCTTTAAGATGGAGCAGAGTTTTCAGAGGAGTGGCTTGTTACACATTTTTTAGGCTTTCTGAGCTGCTGCTGAATGCATCAGAGCCGAAAAGGAGTGGACTATCTGGGTACATCCATCAGGGTCCATCTCTTGTCTCCAGAGGAAAGGGGGTTTCACTGGGCCCCTTTCAGTAATGTCATCTCTGCCTGCCTTCTGACTCTTCCCCCAGACAGGGAGCTGCGTTAGACCTCAGACCTGGCAGCAGCTGTCTGTGTTCTCCTGAAAGACTCTGTTCTGACTTCCAAGTTTGATTCACTGAAAAAGTATTCTTTGGAAAGAACTGAGAAGACAGTTTTGCACGTAGTGTTTCATGGCTTATAGATGCTGTGGGTAATACCTGTCTAGATAGCTGCTAATAAGAATAATTTGAAAGTATTCTATATTATGAGGCTCCCCTTTTGTTAAATGGAGCCAGGAGAAAATTCTCCTTTAATGGTAAATGAGTACTTGATTCAGTCTAGTGACCTGTGGGCCAGTAATTGGAAATTCAGAACTTTAGATCCATCAAGACAAATGGTAGCCAAAATACCATGGAGTGATAGCCGCTGTTAATCTGATTTACGGGAAGCGGAATGTACCCAGTTGTATACTGTTCTGAAAGAGTGGGAAATTTGCTAGAGTCCATACCCAGATATGTCAAAAAAGAGACTCATTTAAAAATAATGTAACTGTATTGTTTGTTCATGTTGGTTTCAACCTGAATTATCTCCAGAGTTCATCTTGTTATCTAGACATACTGGTATCTAAACTGAAGCAAAAAAAAAAAAAAAAAAAAATTCCTTTATAACAGTTATATATGGCCATAATGATTGCATCACTATAAAGGAAGGACCAGTCAGAAACCCTGAAGTCTAGAGGTTTATAATCTTTCAGAATATTTGACATCCCCCCGCCCGCCCCCTGCATTGTATTTATGTGACCAAAGGCATTCCTGTCATGGATGCTGATTTATTAATTCCACAAATACTCAGTGTTCATTGTATACAGTTTACTGTGCTAGATGTTGTGAGTAAAAAATGCAAACAAGACAGTCACCAACCTCGAGGATAGTGCAGACAGATAATCCATGCCCACAGTACCGACATCTAAAGCAATGGGATATAGCCTCAGATGAGGATTAGGACATGCAACTCGGGAAAAGATGCTCTCTGATTGACCCTGGAAGGATGAGTAAGATGTGAATATTGAAAAGTGGAAATAAGGAGGCTGTTACAGGTTGAATTGTGCCCCCGACCTCAATTTCATATACTGAAGGTCCTAATCCTCAGTATCTCAGAATGTTACCTTATTTGGAGATGAAGTTTCTTACTGAGATAATCAAGTTAAAATAAGGTCATTAGTATAGGCTTTAATGCAGTACGATTGGTGTCCTTACAAAAAGGAATAATTAGGAAGCAGAAAAAAACATAGAGAAGATGGTGTGAAGAGACATAAGGAACAGAGGGTCATCCCCGAGTCAAGAAAAGGGACCTGGGACAGAATCCTTCCCTCACAGCTTTCAGAAGGGGCCAACTCTGCTGACACCTTGACTTTGGACTCTTAGCCTCCAGAATCTTGAGACAGTAACTTTCTGTTGTTTAAGTCTGTACTATTTTGTTACAGCTGCACTTCCAAGCACACTAATTCTGAGCAGAGGAAAGAGGTCAGGGGAATCTGGTGGAGGATTAGAATAAAGGCATCTGGCTGGAACGTGGAGTGTGTGTGTGTGCTCCATCGTGTCCAACTCTTTGTGAGTCTGCAGACAATAGCCCACCAGGCTCTTCTGTCCCTGAGAGTCTCAAGGCAAGAATACTGGAGTGGGTTGCCATTTCCTTCTCCAGGGGATTTTCCCAACCCAGGAATCGAACTTGTGTCTCCTACATATCCTGCATTGGCAGGCAGATTCTTTACTACTGAGCTACCTGGGAATGTAGAGTGCCCATGGAGAATCAGTGGACATGTGACTGAAGCAGGAGTTGAGTGAGATCGTGTAGGGTCTTGCAAGCCAGTGCTGCACAACTGGGGATATAAAGTCTGTAAAGTGAAAGTGAAGTCACTCAGTCGTGTCCAACTCTTTGTGACCCCATGGACCACAGCCTGCACCAGGCTTCTGCATCCATGGGATTTTCCAGGCAAGAGTGTGAAGTGTATTGCCATTTCCTTCTCCAGGGGATCTTCCTGACCCAGGGATCAAACCCAGGTCTCAGGGATCGAACCCAGGTCTTCCACCTTGCAGGCAGACACTTTACCCTCTGAGCCATTTTTCAGTCTGTAAGTAATGTGTCAAAAATGACAGTGACAATGTTTATATGGTCTATATGTGGTCATTGAAAGAGACTGCTCTCAGTGGAAGACAGCTGATCTGGGTACTTCCTAGATGCCCCACATCCTGCCCTACAGCAACAGAACTGAGAGGATTACTATCCTCCAGTATGGATCCTCCATTTATGGCCACTATTTGGAAATTTTACTGGAGGCAACAGGGAGTCATCAAACATTTTTGATCAGCAGTGTGACACACAAAGAGCTGCGCTTGAGGATGATTAACTTGGATTGATTAAAAGCGTGCCTGGCGGGGCAGCTGATGGGGAGGCAGTAGTGATAATCCAGGTAAGAAATAATAAGGTTTGGAATTTGGGCAGTGACAGTGGTATGAGAGGGGGGGTTAAGGCTGGGTCTTATCTCTACATTAAATCACACATTGATTTTTGGGGGCTTTGCTTTGTGATTGTAAATGTGTGTGTTTCCATCTTTTTCCTTCTGATGAGTATGGAAGAAGGTAACTCAGAATGAGATAGCAGTGAGGAAACCTAACTCCTTTTTGTATGGCATTGCCATAATATATAAACACATAAATAGTCTATTGTGTAATTCTAGGAACAGTGGTTCTTAAACTCAAGGTAATTTGATTATAGATATTCAAATGGATATTTGACAATTTACAGAACTTCTGTGACTAGATGCAAAACATTTGGTAACTTTTTGATGCTTCTGCTATTTGAAAAGTGTTGACTACTGATGTACAATTTAATTGCATAACATGGGATTTTTGTGTACCAGTTTGTGAATGCTTGTAGAACTGATTAAGGAAGATATGGGGAGAGCCATCAAAAAAACTGGAGGCAATAATATACAGAAATCAATTTGAATGTCTTGTGGTAGTAAATAAAACTGCATTATGTGACTGGGAGAACTAAACTCATATATCTATATATGTTACCTAGAGTGGTAAAACATGTTCATGAAATCAATGAGAAATTGATGTTTGGTAATTTATCATAGCAATTTAAATGTTTCTTCAGGGGCTTTAAAGAAAGCAATCCATTTTAAAAATATTTTATAAGGCAAGAAATATTCAAAGTATAAGCTGACTTATTGGAAATCACAGAGAATGTCTAAATTTTCTTGAACTTTTAACTTACTATTACCCAAAGATATCATGATGTCTTATGCTGCTAACCAGATTATTTTATTGCCTTTATCTATTGATATATGCTGTAGGTTTCATTGATTTTTATCTATGTTATTCCTGCAAGATGCATTTTTCTATCTTTTGATTTTAACTTTTATCGCCCTTTTGACAGCCACTTAATTGTATTGATCTTTTTTCCAAGTCAGTTATAACTTAGAGAAGAACACTTTAGTATATTTTGTTTAGGAAATATTGACCTTATTGACTTATAACTAGCAATGCCCTGAGAAGTTTAGCTACAAATATCACTAGTTCACTGAAATAGATTGTGGGAGTAATGGGCATACTGGAGTAAAAAGGATTCTTCCAAGCTCATTATCTTAGGAGGGTTTCCTAAGGATGGCTCATAGGATGAAAACATGCTTGTTGTAAATTTACTGGGCCTTGTCCTTAGTATCAATACCTATGGAGGGTATGAAGGAATAAGGATAACAGGAGGATTTGAACTCTGATCAGTTGAAACAATGGCCCCAAGTGATCCACTGCATGCTTTCAAGCTGAGTTGGCCCTTCCATCCTTGAGGCAAGTGAGCTGAGTCTTGATCAGCAGTGTGACACACAAAGCAGTGTGACACACAAAGAATGGTGTGCATTCACCAGCACACCAACCAGCCGCTAGGCACCTACCATTCCTCAGGTGGGGACCTTGCCTTGGACATTCAGCTTCTGGTGGATTCAGCTGGCTTTCAGCGGCCAGCATTCTCAGCACTGGGAGAAATAAGGACCTTAGTCCTTAAGGAGATGTCTAAGTGCCACACAACTGTGCTCAGAATTATATACATGTAAAAGCAGCTTCTTTCAGAAAGTGTACTCTATTTTAGGTGTTTAATATTTGAAATATTTGGTATTTAGACATCTCTATTTGTTAACAATCCATGAACTGCAACACAGAGGCGACTAAATAACAACATAACAATTTGTCAGCAGAATCTGCAAGATTCCTTTGTTAAAACTTACCTTTGCAAATGAGAGGAAAAGGCAGTGTCTAGATATTAAATTCTTGACTGCCATATAATTTTCAAAATCACATTTAACCTTATTAAGTGATCCATAACAGTGTGTCGGTATAAATATCTGTGTACTTTAGTTCTCTAGTTGACTGTCAAGAGAAAGGTTTCTAGTTTTGTTCATTATCAACCATGAAATGATTGTTGGTAGTTTGTTAGAAAGTAAGTATAGGAGGTACTCATTATAATATCATTTTTCATATTTCCACTTTAATATTAAACTTATTACTTCCCTTTATAAATCTTTTCTTTTAAAAATTCTTGTCAAAAGTCTTGTCAAAGTTCCTTATGTACCTTCTCATGATGCAGAATTTATATTTTAAGTATGTAAATATTTTAAAGGCTGCATCGCTTTAACTGTATTTTTACTTTTTACTTGTATTTAAGAATCATTTTTAGTATGTAACAAGGCTAAATATATCCACTGTTATGCAGTTCCCCTGGTCTGTGATTAAAACATTAGTTATCAAAGGGCTGAGTTCAGTGCCTATTCTTTTCTCACTTCCATGAACTATTAAAACTATTATTTATATTTTGCCTTGAAGTGCTATTCATATTTTTACATGTATATTTCATTTACCCAGTTAAAGTGTTTATTCTTTTTGAATGAAATTGTGTCTTCTTTGTGGGAAAATGCTTTTGTACATCTCAGACACTCAGTAATTATTTTTGGAGGATGAAGATTATTTGAATTTATTACGTCAAACCTCTCTACTCACAATTTTCCACCTCAATGTTTCTAAACATGAGGTAGCTTCCCTTTTCATATTGTTCATGGGGTTCTCAAGGCAAGAATACTGAAGTGGTTTGCCATTCCCTTCTCCTGATGCCACCTGAAGAACCAACTCATTGGAAAAGACCCTGATGCTGGGAAAGATTGAAGGCGGGAGGAGAAGGGAACGACAGAGGATGAGATGGTTGGATGGCATCACCAACGCAATGGACATGAGTTTGAGCAGGCTCCGGGAGTTGGTGATGGACAGGGAAGCCTGGCGTGCTGTAGTCCATGCGATCGCAGAGAGTCGGACAAGACTGAACTGAGTAGCTGCCCAGGTGGCTCAGTGGTAAAGAACCCACCTGCCAATGCAAGAGATTTAGGTTTGATCCCTGGGTTGGAAAGATCCCCTAGAGGAGGAATGGCAACCCACTCCAGTTTTCTTGCCTGGGAAACCCCATGGGCAGAAGAGCCTAGTGGGCCACAGTACATGAGGTCGCAAAGAATCAGATATGTGTGAGCATGCACACATACATACGACTTCAAAAGATTTTTAGAAACATTAAAACAGATTTGTTTTTATAGTTAATCAGATGTCATGCTAAGGATGACAGGACAGAAAAAGGGACAGGACTTAAGTTCTTTATGTCTCTGAGCCATCTAGAAGACTTTGGTTTTGTTACTGATCTCTCTTTAGCTCCTAGAATGCCGGGTAATTAGTTGGCTCTTAATAAATATAAATATCTTAAGTAAAATTTTATTGAAGTACAATAAAACATTTTATATGTTAAAAAGAAAGCCACTTAAAGTTCCAGATGAGTTATCCCATCTGAAAACGTCAAGTATGACTACATTTAAGAAGGAGTCATAGAAAATGTGTCTACATGAAGGATAAAGCAAATAATGAAATATTTTATCATTTCTCCCTTTCAATAAGAAGCTGTAAAATGATGACAAAGGCTTTCTAGAATGCCCAATCACAGATTTATCTTAATTGAAAATGCATCATGTGTCTGATACCAATTGATGGGTTTTCAAGTTGACTTGATATAATGCATAAAGATGTTAGGATGCCTTACCATCCATTTACAAGGCCTTGAAGTGAATTGTTTTTATAGCAGAAGTCTATTTTCTCTTTTCATTTCAGACTACTTATATATTTGTTTTTGAAATGGCCTAAGGGAGACAACCGGAGAAGGTAATGGCACCCCACTCCAGTACTCTTGCCTGGAAAATCCCATGGACAGAGGAGCCTGGTAGGCTGCAGTCCATGAGGTCGATAAGAGTCGGACACGACTGAGCGACTTCACTTTCACTTTCCACTTTCATGCATTGGAGAAGGAAATGGCAACCCACTCCAGTGTTCTCGCCTGGAGAATCCCAGGGACGGGGAGCCTGGTGGGCTGTTTAATATGGGGTCGCACAGAGTCGGACACGACTGAAGCGACTTAGCAGCAGCAGCAGCAGCAAGGGAGACAACAGCAAAACCCTGGGCCCATCCAGTGACTCTAGTAGGGCTAAGCACCACAAAGCTTTGGATATTTCAGTGAGGACTGTCAGGTTCCAAAAGCACCTGAAAAGGCTGATGCCAGAGGTCCCCCTTGGTGAGATGCCCATCTCAGCCTGGTTGCCAGCTGCCTCGGATCCAGGCCATGCATTACGCTGTTCCAAATAATCAAGCTGGAGACAATTCAATTTTGCCCTAGCTTCTCCACACGGGGTGCTAGTTTTTCGTGTTGTGTTATGTTTAATTTCCTATTGGCACTATACAGCATAAAGTGCCAGGGAATGTATAAGCTTAACACCTGCCATTTAAAATTAATTATGAAACACCTCATTTAACATTGTAAACACGTTACTGTGTTTCATGTGCCTGAAATTTTATTTTGAAAGGTGGGTGTCCTCTGCCACTTAGCTTAATTGGTTAGACTCTGGTGCTGATGAGCCTGGAGTTGTTAGTTCATTTTTCATAAGGTCAAATTAGTCCATAGATTAATTTAAAAAAAACTTTTTTTTCTATACTTTTATTAAGTCACACCCTATATTTTATGAAAAATATTTTCTCAAGCCCTCTTTCCTGAGCGTCACAAAAACTCTGAGAGGAAAGGTTGAAAAGTACTTTCGTTTCTAGTTGCACTTTATAGACGAGGAAATTGTTGCTTAATGGGATTAATTTACTTGACACAGCCAGGAATTGGTTAGGTCTAGGTTCTCTGACTTGAAATCCCATTCTATTTCTTCTCTGCAACAGAAAACAGCTCAAAAACTGCAGTCTGATATTTACATTCATTTGTCCCAGAAGTGATGAACATTGGTTATTTTGCTTTCATTATCAGCCAGTTTGGGTACCAGTGTGTTAAGGTTGCTGTGCATCTCATGTTAACCGCCTTCCCTGTGATGTTGTTACATCACATCAGTTTCAATGCATTTAACTGAGTTGCTTCATCATCTTTGTCTTATGGGAAGTAATCAGGATTGAGTCCAGCTTCTGATATTGTGAAAGAATAATCCCACAGCCATGTCCAACTCTTTGTGACACTGTGGGCTATCACCTGCCAGGCTGCTCTGTCCATGGGATTCTCCAGGCAAGAATTCTGGAGTGCGTTGCCATGCCCTCCTCCAGGGAATCTTCCCAACCTAGGGATAGAACCTGAGTCTTTTGTGTCTCCTGCATTGGCAAGTGGGTTCTTTACCACTAGTGCCACCTGAGAAGCCCTGAATGAAGTTAGAAATTAGGTTTAATATTTAAATTATGTAGTATGTGGTTGACTATTTTAAACATCAAAATAAAAAAAAAAAAAAAAGTCTGTTAAGTTATCCAGCTCTCGTCTTGACTGTCTTCTTTAGCTAGCTTAAGCTGAAGTGTGCTTGAATGCTTGGAGTTTTCCCTGGTTCGTACGGGAGATGCATGGCAGCCCCTGCAGCATTTCCCCGCTGTGCTCTGTTCTTGTGGGATCGAAGCATTTTGGTAGTTATTACAGGCAGATAATATTGATGTAGCATAAAGGAAGCTGAAGAAAGGAAAATGCTCTTACAGAAAGTATAAAGACACGCCTGAGACTTGGTGAGAAAGAAGAATAGTATGTCCTCTGCTACTGTTAAGGGGCTTCCCAGATGTCTCAGTAGTAAAGAATCTGCCTGCATTGTAGCCCATGGGGTCCCAAAGAGTTGGACACGACTGAGCGACTAAGACTTTCACTGCTACTGTTAACTATATTGAATGTTTTCATTGTCAAATTGGGTAATATATTTTCAATCATTCTTTTTGATTAGGAATTGTTAAAATAGTCATCTGTGACTAAACTTACATTTTCAAAAGTTTTAACTGTTGCATCCTCCCTTTTCTTTTGTAGTGGTATAGAGATTTTTACAGAGTTTGACTTTAAAAAAAAAGACAATTTATAAAGGCATCTCTTTTTTTTAAGTTAAATGAAGGATGATAGCTTTGATGAATAACTCCTTTTCATAGCAATCAATCTTGTATGTTCACTAACATCTTGATCTCAACATTGTTATATGGAGAAGAACTGAATATCTGATCCCATTGCTGATTTTAGAGCATGTCTAACATTTTATTTCTGAGTTCACAAATAATGGATTAGAAGAAAGTGACAAATATGTGAATAATTCAGGCTTAAATGTAGCTTTATACTTCATCAAGATTATTTTTATTCAGCTGGAATTCTTTACTGAAATTATTTTCCCTTCTTAAATTTCAAGTTCTTGCTGTATACACAGACGACTTCAATAAATACATAATGGCTATTGGTTATATGCATTAAATTGCTTTCTGTCTTGGTGATTTCTTTCACACAGACGGGTAATTTAGTTCCTTACTAGTTCTGTTGTCCTCCCTGTGGACTCCTCATCCTATCCTTCACCTTTCACTTTCTAGTCAGTAATAGGTATTCCAGAAATATGTATTAAACTGAGAAAACTCGAGTGATGTGCATGAAAGAATCTAGCACCTAAGGCATGTAGGTGTAGAATGGAAAGTTCAGGCCAAAGGATTGCCTGGGATTTGTTTTACTGTGTAAAGTAGTGGTGACTGAGAGTTTCTGGAGCAGAATAGCTTTGATTTAAATGCTAGTCCCATTGTTTCCTGGCCATATTGCCTTAGCTAATTCATGTAATCTCTTTGTGGCTGTTTCCTCACCTGAAACAAAGGTTTTATAAAGGTTTAACACAGTTAATATATGTAAAGTACTTAAATATACCTGATAAGTTCAAAAAATATTAATAGTACATATTATTGTTATATAAGCCAGCTTAATCAAGCTTATCAAAAAGGCCCAAGGTTACTTACTATGTATCAGGAGAGAGGCTTGACTATGCAAGTGCATTAAGTGGGCTGTTAGAGACCCACTTGCCCTTTCGTCCTTTCCACATATTGTGGGACATTTCAAAGTCTTAAGATTTTTGTCTGTTTCTTTGTATGCTGCTGCTGCTGCTAAGTTGCTTCAGTCGTGTCCGACTCTGTGCAACCCCATAGACAGCAGCCCACCAGGCTCCCCCGTCCCTGGGATTCTCCAGGCAGGAACACTGGAGTGGGTTGCCATTTCCTTCTCCAATGCATGAAAGTGAAAAGTGAAAATGAAGTCGTTCAGTCGTGTTCGACTCTTTGTGACCCCATGGACTGCAGCCACCAGGCTCCTCCGTCCATGGAATTTTCCAGGCAAGAGTACTGGAGTGGGATGCCATCACCTTCTCCGGTTTCTTTGTATAGTTTTTGCTTTTTTTTTTAGGTTAACACATTTTTTCAAGAAAGCCCTTGATAATATATATGGAATCTTGAATGGGCCAAAAATTCATTCTCTCAAAGTCTGATAATTTGTCAATTTATCAAGCAATTGGGATTGTGAGAGGGGGAGGACTGAGGATGAATAGGAAAGAGTGCGGGCTAGTAGATGCTGAATGGCCAAAGAAAGAACTGAATCCATCACCAAAACAAGAACAGAGAAAGACCAGAAACAAGCAAAACTGAGAGAAATGTGTGGATTTTATTAGTGCTTAGAAAGCCCTGTCTCATTTCATCACTATAAAAGCCAATGAGTTTGGCAGTTTTTCAAAATGTTAAACATAGAATCACCATATGATCCAGCAATTCCACTCCTAGGTATATTATCCAAAATAATTAGAAGCAAGATTTGAACAGATGTTTATATACCAGTCTTCATATTAGCATTATTTATAAGAGCTAAAAAGTCAGAAAAATCCAAATGTCCATCAACAGGTGAATAGATAAACAAGATATGGTAAATATATATACAATGAGATATTATTCATCCATAAAACAAGATTAAATTCAGGTATATGCTGCAACACAGATGAACCTTAAAAATATTATACTAGGGGAAATAAGCCAGACACAAAGGACAAATATTGTATAATTCCACTTTCTTGAAGTATCTAGAATGGGTAGATTCATAGAGATAGGAAGTAAAAGATTACCAGGTACTGGGGCGGGGAGGGTAGGGGTTAGGAGGGATGGAGAATAATTGTTTGATGGATACATGGTTTCAGCTTGAGCAGTGAAAAAGTTCTAGAAATAGATAATGAGCATGGTTTCACAACATTGTGAAAATATACCTAATGCCCTAAACTTTTATGACTGACTCTGATATACTTGTTTTAAGAAATGGCTTTCTTCCTTGAGGAACTTAGAGACTGGATGGAAAGGCAGACATGTAACTTAAGTGATTTTTCCTATAGATACATACCCAAAGTTATTTAAGCACTAGTCTTATATGCGTGCAAGGCATGGGCATAAATCACAACAGGAGCTGTCAAAGATGTCTTAATAGAAGAAAGTGTCTGCAAACTAGGACTTGAAGAATGTATATAATTTCTCAATAACTAAAGCAACAGGGAAGGCATTCTAGTTCAAGGAAACAGCACAGGCAAAGGCCATAGTCAAAAATATCTGTGGCTTGTTTGAAAATGACATGTGCTCCTAGTTCCTCTTTTTCTCTGCCTATCAAGAAGATCAGAGCTAAAAGTTTAAGTCACAGTGATTATTTCCTCAGTATTCAATAGATTCACTTCCTGCTCTTTACTAAATATTTTCCCTTGTTTTAATTCAAATCTATGTTGCATGTGTTCCTTTTATTTTAAATCACCTGTAATCATTTTTGGAAACAGAAAAGGTATTGATATAAATATGTTCAAATCCAATCTCAGTCTGTCTTGAATTGGTGGCTTGCAGCCAACTCAGCCTCAGTAGACCTCATATATAGTAAAAATGGTGTTTTTGATATTGCTTAAGACTTTCAATTAGAATAACAGCTACTGATCTCTTGAGTATCATGACCATCTAATTTCTTTGAAAATTATAATTATTTTTTAAATAGACCTTTACTATTCAGTCTTTCAATAAATTAATGTTTTACTGCCAATAATAAAGAAGGACTAACCAAATTACATAGTATCACTATATATCTGCTTTTATAAGGCTCTATATACTTTGCCAAGATTTTATGAAGCTAGCTTTGTTTTAAAGGATACAGACCATTCCTAGCTAAATTGCCTCTGTTCAGTGAGCTTGGAAGTAAAGTGTATATGCAAATGCTTCCTTACAAGAATTTTACCATCCACTCCATAAACTTTAATAATCTGAAGCTTCTGTCTGCTAGTTCAGCTACAGTCTTTTCTGTCTGTCTGGTTGATGAGGGAAAAAATGCTAAAAATTCATTGAAATAGCATATAGTCTTGTCTTGAACCTATGAAACTGTTGAATTTAGTAGTTGATTTCTTCCTCAGGTGGTGACCTGTCCTCAGATTTATTTGAAGGCTCGTTATTTAAAAATTTAAAACCATTTAAATTTGGCCTTGAGTCTTTGAAGTAGAACCTTAGCTTCCAGGCAGCATTCAACTTTAACAGATGTAGATATCCTGAGAAATTATTCTTACTTCAGTCTTATTTTTCCTGAGTCTTTACATAAAAAAAAAAAAACTGCCAGAGATAATATCTTTACTATGTATAACATCCTTTTATCCCATTAATTTTGTCAATGAAAAAGCTAAAGCTTAGAAACTTCTAATAATAATATTTGAGTCTACTAAGTGACACAGACAGAAGTAACACCATGGCCCCAAATCTTCATTTTCTGTGTTGATTCATGACTTCTGTCTGAGCCAGTAAACTGGATAAAAACTATTGCTCTCACAGTTTTTCTTTGTAAAGATTTATTTATTTATTTTTGGCTGTGCTGGATCTTTGTTACTGCACACAGCCTTTCTCCAACTGCAGCAAGCTGGGGCTACTCCTCATTGCAGTGCTTGGGCTTTTCTCGTTGTGGTGGCTTTTCTTGTTGCAAAGCAGAGGTTCTAGGTGCATGGGCTTCAAAAGTTGTGGCAAGTGGACTCAGTAGTTGTGGTACATGGGCTTAGTTGCCCTGCAGCATGTGGGAACTTCCCAGACCAGGGATCAAACCCATGTCCCTGCCTTGGCAGGCAGATTCTTAACCATGAGACTACCAGGGAAGCCTGGAATTTCTCTTAGTAGCACAAGGAGACAATTTTTCTATAGATGCTGATGACTAGAAAATGTGAATGTAGTTTATGTCGCTTTTAGTTCCTTTGCTAATGAAGTGGGCTTTTGGTCTTTTTTGTAGGACTTATAATACAGATTAATATTTTACTTAATCCACTAGAAATGTTGAATTTTCTGTGTTTTTAACTCATCTTAAACAATATAAACTAGGTGGTGAGAGTCAGGATAATTTCTTGTCTGGGCATGAAGCTGGTAAACAGTAAAGTTGAAGCCGCCTTTGATGTGGATATGGGCATTAAATCTACCTCGGTAATAATTAATGTCAGATAACTTGCATTTTTTTTTTTATAAATAACTACTGTGAGTGACAGTTCGAGTCAAGAGGACAAGACAGATTAAAAGGCAGTAGAAGAAGGTTTACTAATTACTACTGACTGTTTGGTAGAAGGCAATGGCACCCCAACTCCAGTACTCTTGCCTGGAAAATCCCATGGATGGAGGAGCCTGGTGGCTGCAGTCCATGGGGTCGCTAAGAGTCGGACACGACTGAGCGACATCACTTTCACTTTCCACTTTCATGTATTGGAGAAGGAAATGGCAACCCACTCCAGTGTTCTTGCCTGGAGAATCCCAGGGACGGGATAGCCTGGTGGGCTGCTGTCTATGGGGTCGCACAGAGTCAGACACGACTGAAGCGACTTAGCAGCAGCAGCAGCAACTGACTGTTCAGCACCATGGATAGGTCCCATACAGAAAGGCTGTTGTGGTGATTTCTATAAATGCTAGTATAGTCGTATATATCCCAAAATCGTAGTATATATCCCAAGTCTACTTATTTATTTGGTTTTTCTGTCCTCATACTGAAATTTTATTATTCTAATTTTTTTTTTTTTTGCTTTCATAATGCTTAGCATGTCTTGTATAAGATGAGGAAACAATGCTCATGTTCTCAAGAACATTTTTTCTTTATCTTTTGTAAGAATTGATGCTTAACCTGAGAACACATATTCTCAATAAGACATGGAAAAGTGCATGCAATTATTTGTGTTAAACTTATGAACTTGTAGCAATGCCTGCTTTTTCTTTTTCCCCTAAATGATGCAATATCTTACTTTAGGATTGTAGTCAATTTTTCCTCTGTGAAGTTGAAATTCTCAGTTTTTTTAGTCTATTATTTTAGTTTACCTTTAACTGTTTGAAATGATGTTTCTGTTTTTCTTTTTGTAATGATGATCACAAGAAAATATATTTTTTTTAATGTAGAATTTTTCCTTAAATATTTAGTTTTCCCTAGCCAGCCCTCATTGTGCTAGGGTGACTAAAACTGTGCTTTACTGACATTAGCATATCTCTTCTCTCCAACGTCTTTGTAATCTGTCCATCTTAGCTTTGCTGTCCAGAATAGTTTTCTGTAATGTATTTCACTGTCATTTTGTGCCTCCTTTACCAAAGTGAACAGAAATATGAGGATTTTAAATCTTAAGTGTTCTCGTTTTGCAATCAGAAGAGCACAGGTAATTCACTTTTGCAGTGCAAAGTAATCAAAGCACACACCTGGGTTTTAAGTTGTCTCCTGTCTCTTTGACCAAGTTAACAGCTGCTTCAAACCACTGGCCTGTAGCTTTAGACACGATGTGGAAAAGTTATCTCCTAAGAAAACTTTTGTATCGTGACCTTTTTGCAATTGAGATATTCTTGTGGTCAAACCCATAGTGACCACAATCTCAAACCACTTCTGCTTATGCCTATACATATTGCCTCAAAAAAAAATGTTTCTTATTTAATAATATTTTGTTGCATATTTGACAGTTGTTAAGAGAGCAGATTTTAAAAGTTTTCATCACAAGAAAAAAATGTTTTCTAATTATGTTTGGAAATGGAAAATGACGAAACTTATTGTGGTGTTCATTTCACAATATATACAAATATTGAGTCATTGTGTTGTATACTGGAAATTAATATAATGTTATAGATCAATCACATGTGTCAGCTAAGAAACTTGAAAAAAAAATCATATTTCTTTCTAAACCTTTGTGTATTATCAGAAGAAAACTGAACTTCTTTCATAGGGTTAAAGATTGCCATGTTTTTTTCTCTTACCATAGTCAAAATAAACCTATTTGGCACTAATTTGATGAAAACCTTCACAAATGACGGCTTCCTATTTTTCCAGGAAATATTTTTCAGGTTCAAACTGCTATCAGAAAGGAAATAAAACATACTCTATTCACATGTCAGTGTTTCTGAGGTTTTCCTGGTTGAATGCATATTACATTGTATATACTCTTGATTTTCTTCACATAAGGCCAATAGTTTGGTTGCTGTAGTCTGATATGGGCCTGAAAGTTGCCACTGACTGTATTCCTATAAGTTATGGTATTTAAAGGGGGTTAACAGAGAAAAATATTATATTGATGTGTCAAGAATTGCATATGGTTTGGTAATAGAAAAATAATCCATATTTTGTTCTAGTGAACAAGAAATAATCATCACTTAGCATGTTTCATATATCATAGAATACAAATGTTTTATTTAGAAAAACAGGAAGTAGTATATTTTAGTACTTGCTATATGCCTGCTCTTGTGGAGGTTGACTTATACACAACAACTGATACACCCTTGTAATTCAGTATTCTTGTTTAATTATTTTCCTATATCATTTATATAAAGTGCTGAAATTGCACTTTTAGGTTAATTTAGGTCCCACTCAGAGAGGTTAAATGTCTAAGGATCACTCAGATAGTAAATGGGGTTGCTTCAATGCAAACCTAGGTCAGTCGATACTGCTGCTTGTTTGAGAATAGTTAACTTGACAATGGAATGAGACGTTTATAGTGAATGGCCGGCATACCTGTCCTGTACTGTTTGATCAATCAATATATATCAACTGTAAAATAATATTGGAAACTCTTTATTAGTCCCTCTGCTACATGTTACAGTTGCCTCAGAATTTAATGGGGGTGGAGGTTCAGAAATTTTCCCTCCACTGTCTCATTATTTGTCACTTATCTTCTTATTCTTTTTTAAAACATTTTTTTTTCGGTGAGGAAAACTTCACAGTTTCATAAACTTTATGAAGATCAGGTTGGGAGATATTTGAGAGCTTGTATCCAGCTTGAAAGTGTAGATACTATGCCAGGATACTAGTTTTCTCTAAATTTATATTATCTGCAGCACATAAGATTTCTTCCCTTCTATCTGTCTTAGTTTTAGTTTTTTTTTAACCAATTAAGTGAATAAAACAATG
Source organism: Bos mutus (assembly GCF_027580195.1). NCBI lineage: Eukaryota > Metazoa > Chordata > Mammalia > Artiodactyla > Bovidae > Bos > Bos mutus. The sequence goes on from NC_091628.1 coordinate 68,153,969, forward strand.
CTATAATTTATTTTACTAAAGATAAATTTTGCATAGGTTGTTTAGGTTTAAGAGCAAATTTTTATGAGTTAAATACTTGTTGCCTATGCTGGTTTCCATAGGCATGATGGAACAATGATGAAGCTTTTCTCATTAAAGAGTATATTTGTTTGGGGGGGGGCTTGTGTAATAAAAAATAAGATGGTGGAGGGAAAGTTTCTGGCTTCTTTCTTTCTTTTTAGACTATTAGTGCCTTCAACATCAGGTATACACATTGCTGGGATAATCAATAGTGAATAGGGTACTACCCAAGCTAAAAGCTCTCAGATAATTTTAAATAATTGTTAGGAATTATGCTTTCATCACTAAGTTACATTTACATAATTCTTTACTTAGTGCTTTCACATAAATAACAATTATGGTAATGAATGTGTTTAAAACAGTGAAGGTAGTTTGAAAAATTCATCTCAGCTTTCTTTTCACCAGATAGTCATCAACTTCTATAAGAAGTTGATGGTATATATTTGGACATGCTCTCCAAGGCCAATTTGTGGTTTATTCTGAATATATTACCTTTAAAAAGAACCATTTTTCCTAATAGCTTAAAAATTAGAGCTTGGTAGTACTGAGAATTAAAGCCATTTTAGTCCAAATTAGCTAAATAAATTTAATTGTATTATTTTCTACCCTCTCCAGGTTTCCAGTAAGCTTTAGGATGAATGCAAAAATTCAGTGTAGTATGTTAAGTAGTTGAATAAGCTTCCATTCTACGAAAATGCTTCAGAACTCCCATTTCACTTTCCATAGGTATTTCAGCATGCCTGATATGGTTTTACACCATTTATGAATGTGAAATAGCAATAACTTTGATTTTTCCCGTTCTTTCCTCATCTTTGTCTCTCTCCCTCTTTCCGTTTTGTTTAACTCTTAGAAATAATAATAATAATAATAAAGCAGCGTTCCCGGCTAAGGAATCTCTATTAATGCATTGCTCCTAGATTCCTTTTACTCGCTGTGCAGTGTCTCTTTGCATTTGCACAGGCAGTGCCATAAGATGCAATGTGAGGTAGTGAATACAGCCAGTGAGACCCTTGTTCATAGATTTGCTTAGTAAGGCATTTATCTTTTCAAGAAATTGGTTTCTGAAAATAAGCCTTTCCTTGTGGTTCATTGCCTATCTCAAAATATACTTTCCTGTATAGCATATTATGTGTTATTGAAAAGTTTCATATCTCTTTCCATACAAAAGAGGAAAAAGTCCTTTAAAATCATACTCCAGCATGAGCACAAATCAAAAAACAGCAATTGAACTTGATACTCAGATCCTATACCGTCTGTAGAAAACTATTTGGCTCACAAAATCTGTTACCCTAGCAAGACAGTATAAACCAAGGCTGCCCAAGGTGATTAAACTGACTTGCATATCACAGGCAGCCTAGTGCCAGATACAGGCTTTAGGAGAAGAAATCGAGGTGTGTTCATATCACAATGTCACTTTCCTGCAAACACAGTGGCTTCAGCACCTTTAGGTTCTGCTCCAGATAAAAGTAGGGGATGCCATAAATTAAGCTCGAATTGCTTTTATTCTTTTGACCTAACACTTGACTGTCCAATGGTATCAGCCTTAACCATGTTCACCTTCCCTTATCTTTCTTACTGGGCCCTTGACCAAAATCTGAGTGCTACTCCACTGTGTGTGGAGTAGCTGACGTGACCTAATGGACTGTAGCTCACCAGACTCTGTCAAAAGAATTTTTCAGGCAAGAATACTAGAGCAGATTACCATTTCCTACTCCAGCCTACCACTCTAAACTGTTAAAAAGTAATAGGAAAAAATTTTCACATCACCATTTTAGCAGATGAAGAAAAGTCATTCTTGAACTTCTGATCATGAATTTTTTCTAAGAATGAAATCCCATAATATCATAGAAGCTTTCCAAATGCTCAAGAATAATGTTCATGTCCGTTAAAATTCATACTAAAATAATAAAGCTCTTCAATTAGAAACTAATGATAGAGACAAACATTCTTCAATAAATGAGAATTTCTGAAATATTTAGTAATTAAACTTTATGAAATATTTATGCACCATTTCCCTTTTATTAAGAAAAAACTTCCTCAAACCACTTTAAAGTATGTTTATGTTTTGCTCAGAGTGAGAAATTGGTTCATTTACTTTTTAAAATTATATTTGGGAGGTAGGGTTGGCAAGAGTAAGCAAACCACAAATTGCTAATAATGCACTCTTTTTAAAAATGTTTAGCATTCAAAAAATAAACACTTTTATTCATTTTTAAACCAACAAAGTAGGCAATTTAAAGGAACTTGAGGATAATACACAGTGTCAAATATTAGAAGTATTAAATATTTAACTCAGCTTTATTTATTTTCAAAATGAACTTTCACACATGATATAGTTACCTGATTTATACCAGGAGAATGATTTTGAGAACAGTTTTAATAGTAAGAAATTCTGTTACAGATGTTGAAAAATATCCTCAGATTGATTTTTCGTGCAAAGTATATAGTGGCATATTTCTTAGATTACTTAAAAAAAACTCAAAATATTTCCATTCCAAACATGCAACATATTTTAAAATGAAATAAAGAAATGGAGATTTTCAGTATGTTCTCATTGATTTCCTATAAGTTATCAGCTGGTTGGTGCTGTTTCAAACTATATCAAAAGGGAGGGGATATATGAATACCTATGGCTGATTCATGTTGAGGTTTGACAGAAAACAGCAAAATTCTGTAAAGCAATTATCCTTCAATAAAAATAATTTTTTTAAAAAAGGGGGAAAAAAAAGATAACCACAGAGAAGTTGAGAGGGTTATTGTGACATAGCTGATGTTAATTGGAATATTATTTTGTACGGATTTTGAACTTGTTTTCCACCCATTTTTGTTCTTAGAGTTAAAAGGTCATTCAGGATGAACAAAAATGATAATGAAACCTTACCTAATCATGAAAGTGAAAGTTTCTCAGTAGTGTCTGACTCTTTGAGATCCCATGGACTATACAGTCTATGGAATTCTTCAGACCAGAAGACTGGAGTGGGTAGCCTTTCCCTTCTCCAGGGGATCTTCCCAACCCAGGGATTGAAACTAGGTCTCCTACATTGCAGGCAAATTCTTTACCAGCTGAGCCACAAGGGAAGCCCAAGAATAATGGAGTGGGTAGCCTACCCCTTCTCCAACGGATCTTCCCGACCCAGGAATCTAAACGGGGTCTCCTGCACTGCAGGTGGATTCATTACCAACTGAGCTATCAGGGAACCCCTAATAATGAGTATCATCTAAATTGCATATGAAAAAAATATATACTGGAAAATATCTTGAAATTTAATTGAATGCAGAGTGTTTGTAAATATAGTATATGCCATTGCCATGTAGAAAAACTTCTGGTATTTTTTTCCCTCTGTATATTCAGATACTGAAGATACATGTTTTTAAGTTTGAGATAAGTCTTTGTGAACATGTTGTAATGAGATTAAAATCCAAGAAAATGCTGCATTTCTATGCTTATGATCTCTAATATGGCTTTCTGCCTTGTAAATTGTGAATGTACTTAATAAGGCAGAAAACATCGTTTCCAACTGATAAAAATTTCCTTTTCCCTCTTAACCAAACTTTAAGTATGTAAAATTTTGTATTGCTTTTACCAAAACAAAATCAAAGTTTAATACAAAGCATCAACAAGATATAATAACCTACACACTAAATAAAGACAGAAAATGAAATTTAACAGTCTTCTTTCCTCAATCCCAATCTACCTACTGCTTTGCCTCTTTGTAATTCCAGCTTTTCTTGTTGCATCTCTTTATAGCGAAAGTTGTGAAGGATGAGCATTTGACTCATTTATGTTACCTGTTTTTCCCTTCCTTTTCTTTGAAACTAGTATTACTATATTTATTCTTGTATTTCTTGCGTTCATAACTTCAAATGATATATTTAAAGCTGTATTTTGTGAGCAACCAACTGTTAACAGTGTCTCTTGCCTCTCTGCTATGAAGCATCAGGAAATCCTTCCTAGGGTCTCTTTCTCTTCCAGTCCCCAGTCGGTACAGGCCAGCTCAACTGAAAACAAATAAGGCCTCTTCATCATATTCAGCAGAAGATCCAAGATCAACAGCATGACTCACAAAAGCTTATGTCCATTATCAGACCCCAGGCTTCCCCTTAGACCTCTTCCCCTACCTGTTTTTTCTCTTCTCTGGCCTTGGACTTCTTGCCAAAACTCAAACACAGTCAACCAGTACCTGAGGCACTTGCCACTGGATGCATTCCCTGGAGTGCTCACCCTGAGAACTGATGTATGGCTTGTTTCCACTTGGAGCGCCCTCACTTTATTAAATAGCTACAAACATTATTCCTCTTTGCTAGTCTACCCTGGTTAATTTTATACTATGCTTGTGTTTGCTCAGTCATCTCTGACCCTTCGCAACCCCATGGACTGGAGCCCTCCAGGCTCCTCTGTCCATGGAATTTTCCAGGCAAAAATACTGGAGTGGATTGCCATTTATTATTCCAGGGTATCTTCTCTACCCAGTGATTGAACTCACATCTCTTGTGTCTCCTGCATTGGCAGATGGGTTCTTTACCACTGTGCCACCTGGGAAGCCCATTGTATACCATATCAGTTACCATTATCTCAATTGCCACTAAATATGTATTGCTGTCTTGATTATTTTTCCCCTCAGTTTAAGCTTGAGGAGGTCAGGCATTTTGTCTATTTTTGTTGTTAAAGCCACATTTATTAGAGCAGTACCTGGCATAAAGTAGACACTTAGATTTGTTGAAAGAATTAATTTGCATGGGTTTATTAAATTTGCATACTGTTCTACACTATTAAAAAACCTCTTCTAGTTCTTTGTCTATAAGTTTTTTACATAAATTTAAAACCATCAAGTAGTGTTTATAATATTATGACTGTATAAATATCATGTATTGAGGAATCCATCAGTGTGTCTGGGTGTTCAGGGAACCATAACCCATAGTTAATATGTGCTGCTTAAAGGAGAATGTTATAGGCATCAAGGTCAAAGTCCCTTCTTTAATAATACATCAGTTGCTCAAAACAATAGCATGCTTTCTTTTTTATATTTCTTTTATGATTATATTGTCAGCTTTTATTTCACATTGAATTTTCAACTGCATTTCATTTATTCTGACAGATGAAGTGTGTGTGGTATTCAACTGTATCTCTAACATGAACTGGTTCCTAATTATCTCGCTTGTCATATTTCCTAAGGTGGGGAGGGGAACTTCTTAAAGCAAGCTCAAAGTTGCTATCATTGATTTCTTTCTATTGAATTCCAAAATTACATATTCTGCTTGGATCCCACCAGTTTCTCTTTGTTGGTTTTTCTTTGTTTTATTTTGCCAGAGTGCTCATGTGGTATGCTTTGAGTACAAATACATCCAATCATGCCTCTATTTCGCCCTGATACATGGTTTGCTTAGGTGTAGATTATGTGTTGAAATCCTTTGCCTCTGGATATACTGTTCATTTTCATTAGGCGTCTTCTGTAGCAAATGAAAAGTCTGACACCAATCAGGCTCTTGTCCCTGTGGAGGATTTTGTACCCTACACTCTGTAACTTTTTGCTCATTTTATCTTTGATATTTCTTTAACATGTTTCTAACTGTAGATTTTTGTTTGTTTCTGTGCTCTATCCATTCTTTTACTATGTGTGACTTCTTTTTTCTTCAGGACAAAGGATTTCTTTTATTTTATAATTTTTTTTCTTTTGATTTCCTTATTTTCTCCTTCTTGACTTTTCTCATTGATTAGATGAGGTAACTTTGGACAGTCCTGGACTGATCCTCTATCTTGCTAAATAATTCAACTTAAAAAAAAAAAAGGTGTGCCCTACCTTCTAAGAAAAGTCCTCTTACTTGTTCATTTATTCGCTTATTCATGGTTCTTGTAAATTTCAACAGTTATGTAGTTAACTTTCAAAAATCCTTCCCCCCTCTTACTCCTTCCTTTCTTTTCCTCCTTCTCCTCCCTTTCCCCTTCCCTCACCCTCTTCCTGCTCTCTCTCCCACTTCTCTGAATGCAGTGGAATCAGTGGTTATATATCTTGGCTTATAGTTGAAGCTCAGCTATTCCCTCAATGGAGCATTCAGTGTGGAGGAGCAGGTTCCTGATATATTTCCGTGACTCACAGGGAGTTGTGCTATACTTGAACAACGAGGAGAACTGAAACGTTAAACGTCTCATCACAACTTTTAATTGGGGCCAAACAGAATATCCAGCAGACCATGAGAATTGAATGTTCAGCCAGGAGCTTGAAAAAGTCAAGGAGTTAATTAGAACTCAGAGAAGATTGGCTCAAGAGAACGAGCCCAGGAGGACACCGTGGACTTTCCTGTGCATGAGAAAATACTGACCCAGAGATTTCAAAGCTAACATCGTGCAGCCAGGATTGAGAACTATAAGCTGGCACGTTTACCCATGGATAATAAATTAAGTTCAAATGAAAGAAAGATAAACTCAAGGAGGGATTAAAATATGAAAAATAGCTTGTGAGAAAAGATCAAGTCCCAGCCTATGTATGTGTGTGTGCTTTACTCAGTAGCTCAGTTGTATTTGACTCTTTGCAACCCCATGGACTATAGCCCACCAGGCTCCTATGTTCATGGAATTTTCCAGGCAAGAATAATGGAGTTGGTTGTCATTTCCACTCCAGGGGATCTTCCAAACCCAGGAATTGAACCTGTGTCTCCTGCACTGGCAGGTGGATTGTTTACCACAACATCACCTATGTATAAATATATCCATTTAGCTTTCATTTTACAGAATAGAAAAGGGAAGGGATAGGGGCTACCCATGGTTGTGAAAAACAACCACACTTTTTAATCCATGTGATAATAGTGTACAGAATGTCTCTGTTTATAGACATATTTAAAGTATCATCTAATTAGATCTATAATCCAAAATTATTTCTCCATGTAATTTATTTTTATTTCTCCACTTTATTTTTCTACATATAATTATTATAAAATTATATAAGGAATATATTCTGTTGATTTTTTAAAAATTGTATTTTGTCAACTTTAAGTATTTTTCCACAGAAGTCTTTAAAATGGATGATAGCTATATAAGCATAAGATCCAATGCTTTCTTGAGAAATTAAGCTCAATAAAATTATTTAAGCAAGTATATGAAAAATCTTATTCTATCGTTGTGGATGTATACAATGTACCTGCAGTTGAAAATTTATTTTCTCAATGTATATCTTTTCATTGTATTCATTGTATTGTTGCTAACAAGTGATAGCTTGTTACTACTGGTGGCTCAGTGGTAAAGAATCTGCCTGCCAAGCAGGAGATGTGGGTTTTACCCTGGGTCAGAATTATCCCCTGGAGAAGGAAATGGCAGCCCACTCCAGTATTCTTGCCTGGAGATTCCCATGGACAGAGGAGCCCAGTGGACTACAGTCCATGGAGTCAAAAAAGAGTTGGACACAACTTAGTGACTAAGAATAACAAGAAAAAAATCAGTAAACAAGTGGAAATATGAAACAAATGTTTCGTATATATCACAGTTTTGTTTTCTTAAAGAAATCTTTCCCAATGACTTTTTAAAAAATAAATTTTTTCTAACTTACCTTGCTCTGTCATAACATATACTAAACTAGGTTATTATTTTATGGTTATCAGGGAACAATGTGAAATGCACTCCTGAGAGTGAAAAAGAAAAGTCTATGAGAAAGCAAGAGCATCAACCTTATTTACCCAGTCACAATATTAACTGTCTTAAAAATCAAAAGAAAGACGAAAGGAAACATTTGAATGTACAAAGACTATAATGTTCTTAACACTGTAGCTACTCCAGGAAAGAAAAAAATGTGATGCATAGTTATAAATGTCAAGCTGTCCAACATGACATGCTTCTTTCTGTGTAGAAGGAAAGCACTTCAGTGTCTCTGTTTTATACTGAGGGTTTAACCCTGTATACATGCCAGTACATTATTTTATGATGGCTTACTATTACTGTATCTCTTACATCCATGAAAAATGCCAGTCTTTCTTAGAGCAAATTGTTTCCAGTCAAGGCAGGAGGACTTCAAAGCAGAATAAGTGAAAGCAGAAATAGAAGGGTGTTCTACAAGAACAGCCGTGGCCCCAGCATGATCAATCTGACATCAAGGCATCCAGAAAACTCCTGGGCTGCTTAAAATGGAGCCAAAGTGACTCTTGCTGCTGCTGTATGACTTTTAAAATGAGTTAAAGATTGGCTGGGAGTTTTCCTTTTTCAAGTAGAGAATTAATACATCTATCTCTTGGAGGTGAATGTATTCTTTGGGAAGTTTCAGGTTGACCTTACATTGTCCTTGTCATCTCAGCACTTTTGCTTGTGTATTACCAGTTTATCATCATCTTTGAAATCTAGAGTTCAATGAATAATTCAAAACCTTGATAGGAAGTACTAGATGCTTAAACCAATGTTTCCCCAAACTGAGGGTGTCATCAAGACTTCGGATACTTATAGCTACTCTATGACTCACCAGGTCATTTGCTTCAAAGGGACAATGGAAGGTCAAGACTATGTGGGACAAAGTAGTTATTAACATATCACCTAGATTTGAGTCATTATAACATGTGAATTAATGGTATTCATTTTTTATTGAACCTTTAAGGGGATATACAGAGATCAAACATAAGACAATTTTCACTTAGGCTGATTAGAAAAACAATTGCAAATGTTGGAAATTACAGACCAAGAAGGGAGTATTTTAAGAAGTTCACAAATACTAAGCAATGATTAAAGACCTTGAGAATTTCACTTACAAGGAAAGCTTATAAAATATGCTCGCTCCAGGGACATTTCTACGTACAAACCTAGCATTTCAATGAATAAACACAAAACCAAATCGGAGAGTCGGTTATTATAGTAAAAATGATATACCATAATGATTGAAATACATTCTGGAAACATGAATGAGTTCAATCAAAATATTTTGTTTTGTTTTGTCCTATTTTAATGGCAGATGAGAGAGTAGTAAAAATAACTAAATGTATGGCAAGGAAAAATTGGAAAATGCTACAGCAGTCTTAGAAATATTTGCTTGATGACATGAAATTTGTGTGTGTGTTGGTGGGGAGGTGTTCTGAAGAGTTATCCTTGAGTTTATGATATTTATGTAACAGATGAAAAGAAAATCTCCATTTTTAGCAGCCCACTGCTTAATGTCAGACAGATGTTGTTATAACCATGATTATAGGATTTTATTTGGAACAAAAGTATTTAGGTCTTATCTTGGCATGAGAGCTGGGTTTGTAATGATGTTTGAGCAAAGCTTAAACATTACACTCAACTAGCTATGAATGGTCAACCAAACAGAATACTTAAGTAGTCAATTATTTAAGGAATTTGGGCTTTAGGCATAGTTTTAAAAAATAGGTAATCCCTTGATTGTTTGGGCTTGAGCCCAACATTACCCGTATTTATTGATTTTTATGTTACAGATTCTCCTTAGTGCCCATCTGATTAAGTTACAGTCAGGTCCTTCTTTTTTCCTCATATAATGGACACATATATGGAAGTATCTAGATTCTTTTAGGATTCTGATATATCTTTATGTGTACATTTGAACCTGATATAAAAAATAAACCCCGCACTAAGATAGGATTATTTCTGTACAACTTTTTTTTGAGCCACAATACAAATTAAAAGCTGAATGAAAGATCACACTGTAATTCATGGAAATAGTATGTAAATGATTAGAGCGAGACTATCTTTAACAGTCTCTCAGACTTTGCCTTTTTCCTTTCTTAAAAAAAAAACAACATAATTTAATACACATATCTTAACAGTGTTAGTTTTCATAACTGGGTTGTTCTGAAAAAAATTAAATTATTATTGTAATGTAATATAGAGCCACGTGTTCCCAAGATCACAGTATTTTTGTGCATTAGATTCTAAAGTGGGTGAAAGAGAAGAAAATAGTCAAACAAATCTAAAGAAAATAATTTTCCTTTGAAAAAAATTATCTTTCTGTATCCACCTTTCAAGAATATTTTAGATCATGTTTCCCATACAGAGTAATTCCACAGAATGAAACTTAGTTAATGCCATGGCCTAGATAAGCACTACCCAGAGTCTGCACACCGATGCTATTCCCCAAACCATTCCAGATTCATGAGGTGACGAGAACAGAAACCGAGAGAAAATGTTTAGAAACATTTATAGCAGTTTAACAGAGTCATTTTATGTCTGCTGAACTGATCTTTTTAAATGCCCTTGCATTTTATGTCTTTTTCCCCCCATTGTATCTTTATTGTATTTTACAAGTATAATATTGGTTTGTGACAGATCGGGGAAAAATTGATCCTTCAGCACAGAATACTTGAGAAGCAGTGAGCTCAATTCAAGGCAGCTAGCATGAGAGGAGAGGGAAGCTGTGAGCAATTTGCTGGATAGATGAGCCAGGATTGAATTAAGCAGTGATTCAGATAGTAATGCATACTGAGGATGAGAATTCCAGCACAGTCTCTACTAACCCATCTATATCTAATTGACGTTCACAATTCCCTCTGCAAATCACAATCACTAATCCCGTGGCTTGCTGAATGCTTGCCAATATTGGGCTACTCTTCTGAAAACCTCTGCTTCCCACCAGTTTTTGCATACTTACTAAGAGTGAGTTGTTTTTATTCCTGAATGAATGTTAGTTATAATATTCTAGTGCACGGGGACGACCCAGAGGGATGGTATGCGGAGGGAGGAGGGAGGAGGGTTCATGTATACCTGTGGCAGATTCATTTTGATATTTGGCAAAACTAATACAATTTTGTAAAGTTTAAAAATAAAATAAAATTTTAAAAAAATAATATTCTTTAATTATGTAATTTAATTAAATGGTATGTAAACAAATGAACTATGAATACTGAAAAAATCTGTTTTTTCTATGATGACAGTATTTTGGGAAGACTCAATAAAGTCTAATAGCAAAGAATTAAAATTAAAAATCAACAACCCACTCCCTACCCCCCAAATGTAGAATTTGGTGCTGGTAGACAAATCTAAAACCTTGACGCTAAATGTGAAAGGATTATTGATGTGCACTCCTTTTTAAGTGTCTTTAACAGTATCTGCTTAAGGTGTCTGCTTCATCTTGAAGAATTGGAAGAGGAAATTGTAGGTACTGTAGTATTGATCTAGGTACTGTAGCATTGATGTAGATCCAGGTGGCACTAGTGGTAAAGAGCCCATCAGCCTGCCAATGCAGGAGATTTAAGATACATGGCATTTTGATCCCTCTGTCCAGAAGATCCCCTGGAGAAGGAAATGGCGACCAATTCCATCGATAGAGGAGCCTGGCAGGCTACAGTCTACAGGGCTGCAAAGAGTCGGACACAACTGAGCGCACACACACACACACACATACACACTCTAAGGAAAGACTATTCAGAACTGTAATATTAGACATCTACTTTAGCTTTTAAAATGCCTCTTGTACATTAAAAAATCAGGAAATTAATATTCATACTTTAAAAAAATGTCCAGTTAGCCAACTTTTTCATTTATGTACCCAGTTTATATCCAATTGTATTCATAAGACAATTCCACTATAATTGTACATAGGTTTTTGTATCATTTTCATACAACCATTCATCACATGTTTAATAAACTGTTTAGTTTTTTAATTACTTGCAAAACAGAATTAGGTAAAATCATGACAAATTCTCTCTTTTTGTTCGGTTAATCACTCCCATGGAAAGCCAGTTTGTTTAGATAAAGCCATAGATGTAGTTTAGTGTTTGTGATTTTGTAGTATCTGCAAGTATTGTGTTAGAAATAAAAAAAGGATTGTGGAGAAACTATTTGGCTGGACTACCACATTTAGAGAACACAGGAGGTAGTACCCATTCCATTGTTCATTCATTCAGTAGTAGAGCATTTGTCAGTTACTATAATTAGCCTTCATATATTTAAGCTTTTTGTCTTGAGGAGCTTATAGTTTAGTGGGAGAGACAAATTTGGTAATAATTAGAACAGTTTGTTAGCATATAATGTAAATAGCATTTCTTGGGAATATTCCTTGAAGGTACACAAAAGCAAGACAGAATTGCATCATTTGGGTGGTGTGTTGCCTACTCTAATGAAGTAGGTAAGAAGGTATGGAGAGTATTAGAGGTGCATTCAGGAGCTATACATACACCTTTCTTCCGCTTTTGTTTTTTATTTTCTCGTAACATTAGTCTCTTGGTGATAAGCTTACAGAGAATTTTAATTTTCTTCTTACCTATATTTTTAATTTCTTTTTAAAAACAAATGCCTATTATTTTAATAGGGAGAATTAGCTGAGGATGTTTCTTTGCAAATAAATATATTGTCCAGTTTGATGGATTTAGCAGCAGATCCAATGTAGTGTGGATTGTGTTTTAAGAAGAAATAGCTGGTGCATGAATGTCTCCAGGAATAAAACATCTAAACCAATACTTTTACCTCCCAAGAAATAGAAGAACATGGCCCCTGTGAAGACACTCTAGATTGTCATTGTTAACTATTCTTAAGCGTTTATCTTGAAGTTGAAATACCTACATTAATGACAGAAGGAAATCTTGCATCTTACAGTAGATGCTTTCCTTTTATTTCTTATTCTTTCTTTTTTAAATGTGTAGAAATAATACATTTATGAACTATATTTTGTTAATTAATATTTTTGTTTTATTCTAGATGATCTAGTGTGAGAGATCCATATAGAATTGGGTTCTTTCCATTTATTTTGACAGCCTGTCTTTTACAGCTTTTGGTACAACTATATCAAGACAATCAGAAGCCTCTAGCCAGTAATTAAATCCTCCAAAGGAAATAAATATGGCATACAAAAGATGAAGCAGGGGTTTTTTTGGAAGCAGTGTGTGATATGGCTAAAGTCTGATTTCTGTTAATTTTGACATTAGCTAGTATATGGCAACCCACTCCAGTGTTCTTGCCTGGAGAATCCCAGGGACGGGGGAGCCTGCGGCTGCCGTCTATGGGGTCGCACAGAGTCGGACACGACTGAAGTGACTTAGCAGTATATCTGAATATTAAACACAAAATATGGCTAATATCTTGCTGAAGAGCAAACGTGAACCACTTATATCACTCATTTAGCAGAAAGCCTTACAATTGCTTTGAACATGTGGGTGAAAGTACCCTAAGCTCATTTCATGAGCGAGTTTTAATTCATTATTTAATTATTTACAAGTTTTCTCATAATCCAATAACATATTTGTGGGCACTTCTGTGTGTATATGTAAAATGTCCTGTTTTAAACACATACCACTAATCAGGCTAAGCCCATCATTTTTGTCTTGTTTTCATTTTCTTCTAAAATTTTAATATACCAGCGCATTTTTTTTAATTCCTGGGCTGTTTACAGCTGAGAGTCACATTTGCTTACCTTCAGCCCCTCAGGAAAGACAGCAGATACTGCAAATATCTCAAGTGATATTGTTGTGCTCAGTTTATTAAATCTTCTTGTGCTACTCTTTAGGGAATTCTAGCGGCAATGGCTTTGGACTTTTTATCAACATTCGAAGGTTTAGCTGCTACCCTCTGATACTCACTTACTGAAGATTTTATTGCTGTTAAGTGACATTAAATCATGCCTTTTTATAAGTGCCCACTTCACTGCATGCATATGAATTTCTTTTCTCAAAATCTATTTGTCACAAGCACTTTTGTTAGATATTACACGCTGTGCAGTTCTGCTAATGTCTTTGTTGTGATGCCAGATATTTTTTTTAAATTTTATTTTATTTTTAAACTTTACAATATTGTATTAGTTTTGCCAAATATCGAAATGAATCTGCCACAGGTATACATGTGTTCCCCATCCTGAACCCTCCTCCCTCCTCCCTCCCCATACCATCCCTCTGGGTCGTCCCAGTGCACCAGCCCCAAGCATCCAGTATCGTGCATTGAACCTGGACTGGCGACTTGTTTCATACATGATATTATACATGTTTCAATGCCATTCTCCCAAATCTTCCCACCCTCTCCCTCTCCCACAGAGTCCATAAGACTGTTCTATACATCAGTGTCTCTTTTGCTGTCTCGTACACAGGGTTATTGTTACCATCTTTCTAAATTCCATATATATGCGTTAGTATACTGTATTGGTGTTTTTCTTTCTGGCTTACTTCACTCTGTATAATAGACTCCAGTTTCATCCACCTCATTAGAACTGATTCAAATGTATTCAAATGTATTCAAATTTGATGCCAGATATTTAACCTGAGTTCTGCGCATGTGGGTGGTGTGCCTGTCCAGTAGACTCGCCACTTCAGTAAAAGATGCTGGTGACCTCATGGAAATGAGTCCCATTGCGGGAATACAACTTACAAACCAGTGGTGGAAATACATCCGTGTTGGCTTCATACTGGGATCGCTGCTGACATTTGTGCTACTAATCTCAGAATACATCTTCAGGGCTAAGTCATCCCGGCCACACAATTATAAGGGGAAAAGCCAGTTTAAGTTTACGATTCTCTGATTCCAAAAACATTACTCTATATAGTATACTGAGGAATATCATGTCCATTAGCTGATTAAGTAGACTCAAGTCAGATATATAAATTGAGTAGGAAACTTATTTTGTAATTAGGAGAATCACTTCCTTTGCTATTTTAGCTTATTACTGTGTAATTAAAATAAGTACTCCATAAAACAAGAAGGAAAGGAGGTTCTACAAGGTGGGTATATACATAATCAATCTCGCCTTTCTTCCAACGTAAAGTTTCTTGGATAGGTGAAATTTAATTAATCTTTAAAATACTATTCACATCCTCACTTCTTAACCTTTCCAAGACTTAATAACTTTCTGCGTGTGGCTGCTCTCTGCTTTATATCTGACTCACAGATATTGAGAACATCTGGTTAACACCCTCTTGGTAATAACCTTTCATATTTTCTTGATTTTAAAGTAGAATTAGGCATCATTCTTCTTGGAAAATGACATTTTTATATTGAAGTTCCTTTAGTTCCATGGCCGTTGAATATACACTTCTTCTTGGCTCTTAGGTATTTCCCTCTCAAGAGGTTTTTGTAATTCTGAAAACATTCCTTCTTTCTACTGAAATTCTGTTGTCAATGACTTTGTTTGTGCAGCTGAGCAGAATTTGTCTTAAAACAAAAACAGGAAATTCAGGAACAAATTTAGGTTCTTAGGTGTTTAGTCTTCATTGGAACAAATACACCGTGTATTTCCACTGGTGATTTGGGTTCACTCAACAGTGAAGTGCTTAAGGTAAATAGTGTCACTGAAGTACCTTTCGGTATCAGGCCTACTTTGGAGGTGAGCTGTTTCACTTATCTAACCAAGAAGAGATACAGCCAACACTTAGTTGATTAAAAATCAGATTTCTACTGTGAAGAGCTAGCATATTTTCAAATTATTAACAGCATATATTAAAATAATAATTCAGGATTATAAATAAGTGTAATTGAAAGCACACTCAGAAAGGCTTTATAAATAAGATGCATAAGTTACACAGAGTTTATATAGCTTCCCCTTGCTTGTGAATTACCATTGGATATATATGCCTTCAATTTCTTTTTGAGTGCAAAGACTTAGGCTCAAGGACAGAATACTTTAATAAAAATAAACAAGGGGGATTTGTGTGTGTGTGTGTGTGTGTGTGTGTAGATTCTTTTCTTGAATTTAGTTTGAATTACATGAACATCTTTGGAAGTAATTTAAAATTGATGTGCTTAAAGAAAATTATTTTAATACTCGAATAAAAGTAAATGTTCTAAATGCTGTAGTGAAATAAAAATGGATACTACTAAAAATTTTACATATGTCTAGAATTTGAAAGATAACACCTCTAGAGAACATTAAATAATACAAAAGTATCATGGTACAGAACATAGTCTTGGGAAATTTAGTTCATATATTTTATGAAATGTTATCTAGCCCAATTTGTAAGTAATCAAGCTTTCACAGACATCTCACCTTTTTCTAGTGAATTTGGTGAATATGACCTTTTTGGTTTGTACAGAAACCATTTTGTGATGTGTGTAGAAGAAGAAAGCAAATTTATGTTACTATAGAGAACTTCCTTATCTATTAAGAATGACCATCTATCAACTGGCAATTCCATAGGTTTGCATTCCAAATTATTTTATCATTTTTTCTTAAATATTGGTTATTCCTCAGATGTTTTTACTTATATAAACTAATTCTATATTTAACATTTCCCTAAGAAAATGTTTGATCAACATGAAGAAGCCATGTTTCTTTAGTGTAAAACTATCTAAAGAGTTTGGCCCACTGTATTTTTATTGAATAATCGTCTCTACCTCTATAGCTTAAGGTAACTTTTTTCCTAATTGCTGCAAAGATGCTTATCATGCATGGGTAACTCAAGGACTGTTGAATGCCAGCAAGGTATAAATTAAAATTAAATACACTTTAAGATAAATAATATGAACATGCATTTCAATATTAAAGGTAAATTATGTTATAAACTACAAGTATTTCTGTTCATAGCTTGTTTATGTTTTTAGTTTTCCTGTGTTTACTTAAAATTATGCAGTTGCCTGAAAGCAGTAGTATACTTGAATCCATTACATATGAATGAAGTGCAGCTTTGGTGGCTGAGAAATTATAAGTATTTATCCTAGAGACAAGGAGTAAAGTCCTGTAAGTTCGGGTGACAAAATGATATACGTGAAGGGAGAGGTGGCGCTTAAACTCTGACTAAAGGTTTTCAAGGTCTTGTGTAGGACAGAATGACCTTGAGTTTCTTGGATCAGTTTATAACTTCTTCAGTAGGATTTAAAACATCGTTTTATCCTAATGCACTTGCAAAGATCTCTAGAACGATACTACAGTAGGGTTGAATCCAAACATGTATGTCTTCCCATGTAAGTGTTTTGGTACCTATGAATTTTCTGTTTTCCTGTGTTAGACGTTCTTGGGCTCTGCCTCATCTCTTAACCTCCTTTTGTTCCAGCAACCAGAGGAAGGTAGACTCAGTGACAGCTTTTCTTGGTGGTACTGTTCCCCTCTAAGTTTCTGTCCCAGGCTGTCTCTGACAGCACTCTGGGACACTGGCAGGAAGTCTCTTCTAGTCTTACCTTTGCAAAGCCTGGGAATATAAAGGAATTCACATTCCTTAATAAGGGCAACCCTTCTTATGGGAATTAGTAAAGAAAGCCCCACAGCAACTTTCTGTCCCTTGATCAGACACTTTTAAGCATATTACACATGCTTCCTCAGAGGGTCGTGGCACAATCAAGCCTGAACTGGCCACTATGTTGACTGTGCAAACACCTCCTACTGATTTTCACTCTCTACCCATGCATGCAACCTCCCTCACCCTGGCTTCCTGGCATCACTTCCCGAATAAAATCCCTGCATGCTAGCTTATGTTGCAGGCACTGCTTTCCAGAGAGATTGGCACAGGAAAGAGACATGACTCACTCATTACTGAATACCGTCATCCTTGGTATCAGTGGGGCTTGGTGCCAGGACCTGCCACAAATATCAAAATCTGTGGATGCTTAAATCCCATAGTTGGCCCTCCTTGTCTACAATTCTGCCTCTGAGGATTCAACCAACCATGGATTCAGTCAACCGCAGAAGGTATATTAAGTTTGGAATTCGTGGTTGGTTGAATCTGCAGGTGCAGAACTCAGATACAGAAGACCAACTGTATATTTACTGAAAAAAATCTGTATGTCAATGGACTCCACAGAGTTCAAACCCATGCCCTTGAAGGATCAACTGTACTCCATTCTCTCACGTCTGCCATATAGCAGTACTTTCTCATACATGAAAACCCATAATTGAAATTTTTTTTCCAATTTCATTATTAATCTATGTCTATTTGGGGGGCAATATTTTGCATGTTATTTAATTGCCACACTATCCTATGTTTTAATATGAAAGAATATGACTCCTCTCTCATTCTTTACCAAAATCATCTTGCTATTTTTGAAAATTTTTTTGTGTATGTATTATGTCAAAGTAAATTTGTCAGGGACATTGAGAAATCTTGAAATTTTGATTGGGATTACAATTTTAATTAATACATTAATACAAGAAGAAATGACATTTAATAATTTGCATTTTCTTAACCAAGAACATGGCATGTATCTTGGATTTCCCTCTTTGTAATTTATAATTTAAGTTAATTTAATTCATATGAGGATTGCATACTATTCACTCACTTTCTTCTATGTTTCTGAGATATATTTCGCTAAAGCATTTTATAATTAGTGTTTGAAGTTTGGAAGGATATTTATTTTAAATACTTTCCTGGTACATCTAACAACTTTCTAGAATGAATTTTAGTTCTGACATTCTTGTAGTGTATTGTCTCGTATACCTAAAGAAGAAAATTGTATCATTTACTATTAATGATGGATTATATCTTCCTTTCTAACATTTAAATCTATTTCCTATTCCTTTTTAATTTTGACTGAACCTTCTAGAATAATGCTAAATAACACAAATAATACCGTATTTTCTTATTTCTATTCATACGTCTTAATGGAATGCAATTTGTTTTACTATTGTTATTTATTTGTGGCTCTGATTGCTACTCTTTATCAACAAAACTTACTCTATAACCTCAATACTCCACGTTCTGTTTCAGAAGAGCAGCATCACAGTCACCTGGGAATGTATTAGAAATGTAGGAATTCAAGTCCCACTCAGTCTTACTGACTCAGAACCAGCGTTCAGTGAATCCATAGGTGATGCATATCGTATTAAAGTGTAATAAGCACTGTTCTAGATAAATATATCTTTAGGTAAATGGTGAATATATAAGGCCGGGGAAAACAGGTTTTCACTAATGTTGAATCTGAGTATCATTCTTAAAATATAAGTGAAAGGTCAAGCGTACATTCACACTGAAAGCTTACTTTACTTGGTTTGTTGAAACTGACTCTAATTTTTTAATTTTTATTTCCGATTTGAGTGTAACCAAGTTGCAAAACAAATATGTAAGTGTGGAAATAAAGTATGTCTGAAAGCCCTTGAATGTAATTAGAATATTATGGAAATGACTTCACAGTAGGTAATCCTTACCATTGAGGTCTTTAAAAGAAGGAGAAAAAGATCTTTGTAGAATGAGTATCTGTGGTTAAAAATCTCATCGTCTGTTAGACATATGCTAAATAGTTCTTGGGGTAGCTTTTATAAAATGATGCTGCTTCAGTGCAATTTATGGAAAACTGCTATTATTATTAAAAACTACAACTTTATTTACTTTTAGAAGAGCTGATTAAAGTGAAACTAGAGAAGGAATGAATTATTAGAATTTCTAGTTTGTTCAGACCTACATCTTCTTTATCCATAAAGAGGGCAAAATGCAAACAAGAATTTACAGATGAGATTAATGAAATAAAGGAAGTGTCTAGCACTAATTAAAATTAAAAAGGATGAACAGATGGTCTTAACACAGCTGGAAGTATTCACATGAAATTCTGCCCATGTGTTTACTAAGGCATCTCTGTTGCAAGAAAACACACCTGTTTACTTTTCTAAGAGCAAAAATATTATTAAATATGGTTTTTATTCACTGCCATTTTGGCTGCTAAATCATTCCATAGTCTTTCAGTCTTGTCGTATGCAGAGATAATCAGCTTTAAGTAATATATTAGTATATATAAAATGTGTGTGCTCCCTTGAGTACAATAATTTCAGTCATGACTTCCAATGGCAAAATAATCCTTTGGTACTTAAGTTTTTGGTTTTTGACTGTGGGTCAAAAAACACTCATGGAGTGGGTAACGAAGAAAAATAAATATAAGGCTCTGAGTTCATTTTAATAGATTCTAAATAAAGTTTTAATTTCTTTAATATTTAAGATCATTTACCAAGCCTTTGTTCATTATTCAATGTCTTGGAATTTGTAACAACATATACAACTGATATTTATTCATCATTCCTCTGATGGCTCTAGGCCAGAGTCTCTTCCATATTTTTTTCATGATTCTATTGGTGCTGGCAATCCTTGGCATTCTTTGCCCTCTAGTCTCCACCTCTGTCTTCACATGGCCATCTACCTATGTGTATCTGCGTTTGTGTCTCTTTTCCTCTTCTTATAAGGATACTAGTTAGATTAACCCCCTGCTAAGTCGCTTCAGTCGTGTCCGACTCTGTGCGACCCCACAGACAGCCACCCACTAGGTTCCCCTGTCCCTGGGATTCTCCAGGCAAGAACACTGGAGTGGGTTGCCATTTTCTTCTCCAATTCATGAAAGTAAGAAGTGAAAGTGAAGTCGCTCAGTCATGTCTGACTCCTAGCGACCCCATGGACTGCAGCCTACCAGGCTCCTCCGTCCATGGGATTTTCCAGGCAAGAATACTGGAGTGGGGTGCCATTGCTTTCTCCAATTAACCCCTTACCCTGCCAACTAATTAACTTGATTATATCTGCAAAGACCTCATTTCGAAAATAGTCTCATTCACAGATAATGATCATTAACATTTCAATACATCTATTTCAAGGACACAATTCATCTCATAATATACATTTATATTTGGCAAGCCAACCCTGAACATTCATTGGAAGAACTGAAGATGAAGCTGACACTCCAATACTTTGGCCACCTGATGTGAAGAGATGACTCATTGGAAAAGACCCTGATGCTGGGAAAGATTGAGGGCATGAGGAAAAGGGGGCGACAGAGGATGAGGTGGTTGGATGACATCACCAACTCAATGAAGATGAATTTGAGCAAATTCCAGGAGATGGTGACGGTCAGGGAAGTTTGGAATGCTGCAGTCCATGGGGTCACAAAGAGGCAGACATGACTGAGCGACTAAAGAACAACAAAACACATTCAGCTCAACGGCAATAGTACTGGCGATTGTCTGCTTAGTATAAGAATGCTTTACTTTTTAAAAATCACTTAAGTCTTTTCCCTAATAACAGTTCTTTTTGGTAGGTAGAGCTGATATTGCTACTATTTTTACTGATGAAGAAACAATATGATTTATGAAAAGCCAAGCTTTTCCATGGAGCACTCAGAACCCAGTATGTGTGTTGCAATGTGCATCTTTCCTTTGGAAGACAGTTTTCAGTGTGGCTCCCAGCATGTCGTGTTCCATGGTGTTCACACCCTCGTGTAGTCTCTTCTCTTTGAGTGAGGTCTTCCCTGTTAACCGGCTTCTGATGGAAAGAATACAACAAATGTAACAGGATGTGATGTGATCACAAAGCCTATGATTCCAGGCTTTCTTGCTGGCCTTCTCTTCCTGGGAGGGAAGCCAGCTGCCATTTTGTGAGATAGTCCATGGAGAGTCAGGGACAAAGATTGGAGGGCAGTGTCCTGCCAACACCATGTGATGGAGTGAGGCATCATTCAGACCAGCTGCAAGGCACTAAGTCCTGCCAACAGCCTTGTGAGTGTGCTGGGAAGCGGATCCTTCCTGGTTGAGCATTCAGACGACTACAGCCTCTGAAAGACTAAAACCAGACTATCCAGCTAAGACACACTGGGATTTCTGATCTACAGAAAAGATGATGGGATAAATGTTGAGGTCGCCTCTGTGTTTCAGTGTCGCTTATTATGCAGCAACAGGTCACTAATGCATTTCCTCATCCACTCCTGCTGCTGTTTACCGCCAGGGGTCAACCAAGGCTTTTTGTAGGAAGGTGGTATTTTCCAGCTTTCTGTCTAAGCAGATTCCACTTTTTTCTAGTAATTCATGGGAAGATTGGAGAGAATGGTAAAGACAAAATTAGCAAGAAAACTTTCTATTCAGCTGTAAAAAATCCTAGAACTCCAATATTATGTGTTGATAATAAAGATTTCTCGCTCTTTCCTTGGCAACCCAGATCACCCTAGGGTAAGAAAGAGCTATGCTGGGATGTTTCAATGGCTTGTTGCTGTTTAGTTGCTAATTCATGTCTGACTCTTTGTGACCCATGGACTGTAGCCCGCCAGTCTTCTCTGTCCATGGGATTTTCCAGGCAAGAATACTGGAACGGGTTGCCATTTCCTTCTCCAGGGAATTTTCCTGACCCAGGGGTTGAACCTAGGTCTCCTGCATCAGCTGACAGTTTCTTTACTTCTGAGCCACCAAAGAAGTCCTCAGTGGTCTGTACTGCATGCTGTGCTTAGTCACTCAGTCGTGTCTGACTCTTTGTGACCCCATGGCTTGTGGCCCGCCAGGCTCCTCTGTCCGTGGTGTACTTGGGTTTAAAAGCTGTGGGTGAAACCATGTACTTTGTGGGCAAAGATATCCTTATGAAAAGTTAGGATTTTTCTTGGTGTATGGAGATACTTATAAGTAAATAATTATTCATTTTGAGAAGAATTTACCAATGGCAGTGCCCACACTGACTGCAAATTCCCCACTGGATTTTTTTTCCCAGTTGGAATAGAAGCTGCTTATAATAGATTTTGATTTGTGACACAGATA
Organism: Bos mutus; assembly: GCF_027580195.1. Taxonomy (NCBI): domain Eukaryota; kingdom Metazoa; phylum Chordata; class Mammalia; order Artiodactyla; family Bovidae; genus Bos; species Bos mutus. The sequence continues at coordinate 68,176,342 of NC_091628.1, forward strand.
AACACTTTCAGTTTGAAGCTATATCACTTTAGAGGGAAAGGTGTTTCTAATGTTCTTTTTGATTCATCGTTTAAACAAAATTAAAATATATAATTTTATTCCTCTGAATTTGCTGTCACTCTTAAAAACAGCTATTGGTTGATCAGTGCTGGTGATAATCGCCCTAGTCAAATCATGCGCTTGAGATACTCAGTCACTTATGTCATATTTTCTAGTGGAAAGAGAAAACAATGAATTCTTCATCTTGTATTTTTGTTTTCAAGAGGAGTTTCTAAATAAAATCCCCAATGCAATTGAGAAGAAATTACATTTCTGCCATAATCTCAAAGACATCCATTTCTATCACCTGACTCTAATTTGGGATATAGTTTTCCATTGATTAATGACCAGATTTAAAAATGATTTTGGAAATAAAGATTGAACATATCTTTTTTTAAATATTCTACTATATCTTTATTCCCTAGTACATTCTGCTATGCTTTTCAATAGAATTGAATTTATTTACACAGCATTCTGTGTCCTTGGTGTATCACTTTAAAGGTGCAATCACTCATTGATGTGTGATTCATCTTGATTTCATAGCAGTGTGATGAAAATCCATCCCTTAAAGATATTACACCTGTACAAATGAGAATGGTTTTATCCCTTTCTTCAGAATGTTCGCTCTTGTAATTCTCTCTGATTTAAGGTCCTGTAGAGACTAAGACTAATTGTATCTCCCTGAAACTTAGCATTAAAAATAGAAAATGACTTTTGTGCATTCAAAGGCAAGATTTGTTCAGTAATGATATAACCTATAGAGCTCTGTGCTGCGTCTCAAACGTGTGTTGTTTACCATTTTTCCTAAGGGAGTTTGATTTTGTCGTTTTATTGACCCTAAATTATGAAATTATCATAAAGAGTAGAATCAGGAATTGAAAGCTTGGTAAATTTTTGATAAAAAGTCTAATAGTAGAAGTGGAGCTAATATTCTTCAATGGGAGATTTGTGTGTGTGAGAGAGAGACAGAAAGATAATGAGTGATCTGTTTTCTGATGCTCCTTGTGAATTTTGACTCGACTGTTACAAGGCCTTAAACCAGACATTTCAAAGGCCAAGATACTTACTTTGGAACAGCCACTTACTAAGAAACACCCTTTGGCTTGCAGACTAGTACTTGCTCTTTAGGAGCAAAATTGGAGGCCAAAAGAGCCAGAGGAATGCTACTCAGCCTTTCTAATGTGCTATGTCAAGGCCTCTCTGCCTGGTGAGGATCTGACCATTTCATCCCAATGTGGTTATAGTTTATCACAACCCTGTACGTACAAATTATCAGTGACGATTATCAGAGTCATCAAATCATTGCACTTTATGCTTCTCCCTTGTCCTAATTAATTTGTGAGCAAAGCTTCTAAAATGTGCTTAATCAGTTATTTCTTTTTAAAATCAGACATTATTTTGATATTTGGCAAAACTAATACAATTATGTAAAGTTTAAAAATAAAATAAAATTTAAAAAAAATCAGACATTAGTAAGATACAAAAAAATAAAAATCAGTGTTTTCCATGGATGTACTATTCAATAACTTAATTAATAGTAAGATAATTACTTTCAAAACCAAAACAGCACTCCATTCCATTTATTTAGATAATCAACCAAATCAGCACATTTTTAGCCAGTAGAAAATATAAATGAATTTAAAAATCAGGATGCATTAATTGAATGCACTCAATTATAATTTAAGTTCCTAACTGAAGTTTTCCGTCTTTAGATTTGGGTATTCCAGGCTACCCTTTACTTCATGGATGCTAATATTAATAGATGAACTTAGAAGCAAAATCAAGACCTTATCCATCTATCTATCTGCATGTGCTTTACAAACAAATGCCCTAACAAACAAATGCCCATTTGTGGAGGCTATTTATTTTTCTTCATGTGGCTTTATTTGAACTCTCTCATTCCTGTGTGGGATACAGTGACATATTTATGTCCTTGCATTCATGTCAGACCTTTAAGAGTTTCTCCCCTATTCCTACCAGACTGTTTTAAAAAGCTCTTTGTCAGTTTCAGTTCTCGGCCATAAACTTGGCTTAGAGTTTCCACCTTGTTTAAAACTCCTGGGCCAATAACCTCTGTAACCCGAACCAGATGGGGAAAAGTTCACCCAAACAATGTTGAAACATATTGACCTTGACCGCATATTATAGAGTGGAGGTTTAGAGAACCTCATATGAAGTCCTATTTTTCTTTCCTTTGGGTATGTCAAAGAAGATTCCTTAAAGCTTCCAAGGTCACATATTTGCCTGTTTGCAGATTTATAGCATCTCCTCTTTCCTCCTTTTTTCCCCTACACCTGCTTTAGTTCCTTGGGAGCATTCAGTGGCCTCCATCCTCCCAACTTTTCAAGGGTGGCTAGTCGGATGACCTGCCTCCTACCAGAATTATTTCTGTTGTTGGCAAAACCATTTCTTCCCTGTCATGATCCCCACATGATGGTCTCCATCTTTCTATTTATCAGGAGTCACACTCTTACATATGAGGACAACGACCCTCTTCCGCCGGAGAAGCTTTGATCTGACGCTTCCTCATTAACCTTCTCCCTCTTAGAGGTCCTTGGACCTGGAATTAACTTTTCTTTCAGACTAACATTGATGAGAGAAAAGTCTTGTCTGTGGAATCAAATTGGAGCTGATATGTTGATGTTTTTATTTAGAAAATACTCCTTTTATCTACTGGATTATGTTTGACTGAATCTTGGGGATAGGGTTTTAGGGAACAATCATTTACCAACACAGGAACGCTAAAAAAGGACAAGACTTTTACCTGCCAGCGTGCTGGTTCATTCTGCAGAGCACCTGAGACAGTTACTGTAATCAGGGAAACACGGCTTTGAAAATAATTGTAATAATATCTTCTGCTAAATTATACTGCTTGTACCATGTAAAGATGAAATCTTTCGATATGAACTCCAAGAATTGTAAAAGAGCATCAGCTAATCACTGGCTGCAGATTATTGCTTTTTTTCCCCATTTTTCTAGTTCTTTTTCCAGAGGTCTTAGAACACACGCTTTCCTGAATCAGCCTGCATTTCATCTCCCCCATTTGCCCTAATCTGGGCCTCAGCATCTGCTGCCTGACCCTCTGTAAATAAATCTCCCAAGTGATCCAGCTTCCTCTCCTGCCCCCTACCTATTGGCCATGCTTCATAGAGCTGCTAAAGTGATCTTTACAGGGTGTGGCCAACTTTTTCTTAAAGGGCCTGATAAAAAATATTTCAGGCATTTGGGCCACATTATCTTTGTCACGACCACTCAACTATAGTGTTGTAGGAAAAAAGCATGAAACCAGCCACAGACAATCGGTCAAAGAATGTGCATGACTGTGACCCAGTAAATTTGATTTACGCAAACTAAAGGGAGGACCACTGAGCACAGTTTGCCAACTCCTGTCTTAAAACTATCAGAACCTGTCACTCTACTGCTGAGGTCCTCCTTTGTCTTCCCACTATAGATGGGATAAAATCTGAATTTCTTGCGAAGCCTTACTGCCTTTTTTTTCTTTTTTTGAGACTTCAGTCTTAATATCTGCATAATTCTGCATCCTGTATACCTGGGTTAAGATCTTGTAACGGTGATGTCAGCCCTTTGCCGAGAGCCAATTTTATAAGTCATGTGCCCTTAATTTTTCTTTATTATTTTGGCCACACCACATGGCATGAGGGACCTTAGTTTCCTGCCCTGGGATTGAACCCCTGCCCCCTGCACTGGGAGCATGAAGTCTTATCCACTGGGCCACCAGGGAAGTCCCAGCCTTGCCTCTCTTGACTCACTTCTTCACATCCCTAACCAGGCATCCTCCTCCTTGTATCCCTCACCAGCTCTAACTACTCTGGTCCTCTTGCTGTAACTCACAGTAATGGGCTATCTCCTCCCCTAAAACTCTCTTCACTCCCATAAACTCTTGGCTGGTGTGTTTTTGGTTTTATTTTTAACCAGTTGGGATTTACTTCAAGTTCATTTCTGCAGAGACGCTTCCCTGCCTGACCATCCTGTGAAAAATATTGCTCACCTCGTCCCTATACCGCTTTCTTATCCCTTTTACAGATTTACTTTATTCAGAGTTCATAATTTTTTACCTTATTTACTTTAATTGGAAGATAACTACTTTACAACATTGTGGATGGTTTCTGCCATATGTCCACGTATCGGCCACAGGTATACTAGTGCGCCCCCGACCCTGAACCCCGCCCCCCACTTCCCTCCCCACCCTGGGTTGTTCCGGAGCGCTGGGTTTGGGTGCCCTGCTTGATGCTTCAAATTTGCACTGGCATCTATTTCACATCTGGTAATGCACATTTTTCTATGCTGTTCTCTCTAATCACCCCACCCTCGCCTCCTCCCACAATCCAAAACTCTGTTCTTTATGTCTGTGTCTCTTTTGCTGCCCTGCATGTAGGAATGTTGGTACTATCTTTCTAAATTCCATATACATGCATGAATATACAGTATTTGTCTTTCTCTAACTTAGTTCACTTTGTATAATAGGCTCCAGGTTCTTCCACTTCATTAGAACTTACTCAAACGTGTTTCTTTTTACAGCTGAATAGTATTCCATTGTGTAATATGTACCACAACTTCCTTATCCATTCATCTGCCAGTGGACATCTAGGTTGCTTCCATGTCCTAGCTATTGTAAACAGTGCTGCGATGAACATTGGTGTACATGTATCTCTCTCAAATTATCTTATTTTGTGTATTATGTATTTTGTGTTATACTACTAGAACATAAAGTCTAGAAAGGCATGGATTTTGCTTTCCGTGAATCATAATTAGTCCACAATTAATGTATGCTGAGTGGATATATTAATAGATGAGTATAGTTTGTTTACTTTTAGTATACATTTTAACTATGAACTATTAGTAGAGGAAAAAGAATAATTCCCTAAAAGCATGATTGAGCCAGAATAAGGACATGATATGGAATTGCTTACATCTTATTTGCTGTATTAACAGTAGTAGAAGCAGAGGTTTGAATAGTCTAGAGTTTCCTATCCCCTTCACTCTGTGCTGCTTACCATACATCCAGAGGAAAATTCTGAGGGCTATTTTCTATAAGGACATTGAGACTCTGGACCCGCCCAGGAGAGAACTCTCAGAGCACACTCTCAAAAGAGCAGCTGACAATCTGTTTGCTCAAACTAGAGAAGATTCATAGTACTAGGAACTCAATATTGACAGATAGCTTTATAAAATACCATGGTTCAAATATTCAAATACCAATGAAATTATCAAAAGATTCATGAATTCATTAGTCGTCAGAGAAATGTCAGTGAAACCCACAGTGAAGGTACTACTGTATACTAATTAGAATAGCTTACATGAGAAAGATAGTATTAATACCCAGAGTTGACAAGGATGAGAAGCAACTGGAATTCCCAATTTACAGCAAAGAATAAATGGGTGTGATCATTAGGAAAACTGTGATCATTACGACAGGATCTACTAAAATGAAAAGATAACCTACTGATTGGGAGAAGATATTTTCTAATGATATGACCAATAAGGGATTACTATCCAACACGGTTGTCCGTGTTGGATACAACTCATACAATTCAATATCCACACACACACACAAACAATCCAATCACATAATAGGCAGAATAACTGAATAGATATTTTTTCAAAGAGGAAATGTAAATGACCAACAGGCACATGAAAAGATTCTCAACATTCCTAATCATCAGGCTTTCCTGGTGGCTCACATGGTAAAGAATCTGCCTGCAATGCAGGAGACTCAGGTTTGATCCCCTGGAGAAGGAAATGGCCACCCACTCCAGTATTCTTGCCTGGAGCATCCCATGGACAGAGAAGCCTGGCAGGCTACAGCCAATGGGGTCACAAATAATCAGACATGACTGAGCCACTAAGCTCATCAGGGAAATGCAAGTCAAAATCCCATGAGATATCACCTCACATCTGTCAGAATGGTTATTATCAAAAAAACACAAATAACAAGGTTGAAGAGGCTATAGAGGATACATACATACATGGAATACTACTCAACCATAAAAAAGAATGAAATTTTGCCATTTGCAGCAGCATCAATTGACTTGGAGGGCATTATGCTAAGTGAAATAAGACAGAGAGAGAAAGGTAAATACTGTATATCAGTTATGTGTGGAACGTAAAAAACATAGCAAACTAGCGAATGTAACAAAAAAGAAGCAGACTCACAGATGTAAACACAACCTAGTGATCACCTGTGGGAAGAGGGAAATGGGGAGAGGCAATATAGAGGTAGGGGGTTAAAAGGGGCCATTATGCAGTTATATGAACTCATGTGTGTGAAATTTGAAAATTGTAAGGAATTACAGAATGTAAAGTCTTTTCATTCAAGCAAAGTGTGAGAAAAAAATAAAACTGAACACAGGCATGTCTTTGACTCAATTAAATATTTTCATTTCTAAATATTTGCCCCGACAGAAGTGTATCCACATGTGTCCTAAAAGTTGTACACATGAAAATTCATGACAGCACTATTCAGAATAACCCAAACTGGAGCAACCCAAAGTAAAATGTAGTGTGTTCACGTAATGGATACTGTGCAACAATTGCTACACTTGATAAATCTGGTATGTCTCATAAATATAACGGTGAACATAAGAACCACAGTGAAGAACCCATTCTGTGAGTTTATACATACAAGTTAAAAACTAGTATCTGTTAAAAGTCCCTTAATAATTGGTAAGGGAGCTTTTGTGGTGCTACTAATGGTTCTATTTCTTACATCCTGTCCATGGATGTGATCTTTTCTTTATATAGGATATACAATAATAACATGTTTACCTAATTAGATGTTGCTTCTTGGTTTCCTTCATCATCTTAAGACAAAGCCCTCATTCCTGCCTTTGGTTTTCCTCCCAAAAGTTTTATACCAGGTGTTCTGTAAGTTCAAGTGGCAGCATTCTTAGGATGAATAAGATAGGTGGATATATTAGGGAGTGTTCCAGCTGCCTTATGAATTGACCTAGATGGAAAAAATAACAGTCTTACTTTAATAAATCACACTCTACGTCTCACTTGGTTTCCAGTTTCAGCATAAAATTTCGAAACTATCCCAATCTCCTTGATGCCATTTCTTTGCAGATTTGATCCTGGATGGATTCTTTTGCTAATCCTGTGCTCTCCCGGCTGAGATCTTACCCAGCACCGTCATCACCCAGAGCCTACCCCCTGCTTGGTGCCATTTGTTGTAACTAATTGGCCTCCACGGCATGAGATCCCATTTAACAAAACACTTGATGGCTCCTCTGGTTGATACATGCCTCGGAAAGCTCCCCGAGTGTCTAAGGTTTTCATTAGTTGTTAGAGCACACTGAGTTAATTATATTGTGCAGTAGGTTTTCAGGTTGAACAGTCAACGAATGAAAGGAGTAAACAGGCAGATGTTGGAAAGGAGTAAACCTTTTCTGATTTTGGCAGCCTTCAACATTACCCTCAGAAGTTAAAAATCTTTCACAGAGGCCTTTCTCTAGGCAAAAGTTGATGACCCGGGAGTGACTTAGTAGATCCAGGTGGTCCTTAGAAGAAATAAAATGGGACCTCACCCCTTGCTGGAATGTGCAATTTGTGGTAAGACTGGAGGGGCCCATAACAATCTGTTGACAGCATTCCTCCTTGAAAGGTCAGGACAAAAGGAAGGAGAAAGAGGCAAGCCCAGTTAAATCCTCCTTTACTCTGGAGTCCACATGCTGTGTACGGGGAAACAAGGAAGGGAGGGGGTTGCTGGAGAGCAGTGATGTTCATTGTCTGTATGACATCAGCGGGTAGAAAATGAGGCCCATTTCGCTTATAATCAGTCTCAGTACCAGCACTGACATTAGCTTTATGATCAGTTCTGGGTCTGAATTCTTATGCTGAACAGGAAAGCAGGAGCCATACTACATTGTGAAGCTCTTCAGAGTTTTTGCAATATTGTCAGATACACTGCTCGTCACAGCAGTGGTGTATATGAGAAGAACTTGAAGGAACTCATATGACTCTTAGCCCTGAATGGAGTCCCCAGTTTCTGGATGTAAATCTGGTTGTCATGAAGCATTCTCTTATTGCTGGAAAATAGCTCATGCTCGAACCCAGCAGAGTATTTGGATTCTATTTACAAGACTTTTCAGGTTTTCATCTATCCTAAGAATATTTAGTATACCTAGTTTTTGACTATACCAGGGGCAAGAATTATTGCAGTATTTCTTTTTTTGTCATGTATATGTGGTGCAGACTTTAAGTACGGACTAGATATACATATATGTATGGGTCTCAATTACAGGCATAGATATGGCTGTGAATATAGACTATAAATATGAATATTCATTATAATGAATATGGTATAGTCACATAAAGGAAACCAAGATATAGAGTGAAGAAAGAGCTATCCATATATTAGGAGATGCTGATGCTTTTAAAACAGATCTGCCTCTTCTTATCAGTCTTTAAGATCAATTTTAAATATCTAAGTATTTGAGAAAAAAAAATTGCCTTTACATATAAATAATAATGAAAGTGATCAAAGTGTGAGATCCCGAAGGCATAGATAACATATTTTTTGTCTCCATATCCCTAGCCCCTTTCACCTAATTGATGGTATATGGTTGGTGAATGAATAAATGAAAACAGAAAAAAATGACATATCTCAACCCATTCTAAATAAAGTTAATAATAATAATAATAAAATCAACTTCTAAACATGTCCCCTCCACACCGAGATGATGCATATCTGGCTTCTTACTCTAAGGAAAACGGTGAAAATTTGCACCTTTCCTATCCTATGATTTCCCAAAGTAATGCCTAGATGTCTCTATAAGTTTCTTTTTTTTATTTTGGCGGTCATATTTTTAATTTCTAAGAACTGCAGTTTTTCATTTCTGCCTTTAACAAGTTTAGTTATCCCTTTATTTTTGGCTGTGCTGGATCTTCGTTGCAGGCTGTTCTCAGCTTGCAGTGAGTGGGGAGGGCTGCTGTCTGCCTGTGGTGTGCAGGCTTCTCGCTGTGGTGGCCAGGGTTTCAGTGGTTACAGCCCAGTTGCAGCTCCTGGGCTCTAGCACACAGGCTCAATAGTTGTGGTCCATGGTTCTAGTAAAGAATCTGCCTGCAATGCAGGAGACCTGAGTTCCATCACTGGGTTGGGAAGATCCCCTGGAGGGGTCATGACAACCTACTCCAGTATTCTCGCCTGGAGAATCCCATGGACAGAGGAGCCTGGTGGGCTACAGTCCATGGGGTCCCAAAGAGTCAGACACGACTGAGCGATTAAGCACAACACACGTGAACTAGTTGCTCCACGGCATGTGGGATCTTCCTGAACCAGGGATCGAACCCGTGTCTCCTTCACTGGCAGGTGGATTCTTTACCACTGAGCCACCTGGGAACCTCCCTGCCCCAGCCACCATCAGTTTCTTTGGGAGAGGGGATGTGCAGCTTACTGCTCCAGCACCGGAGCAACTTCAGCTGTGTGCAGGGAAGATAAACAGAGGTTGACAGCAGGGGTTTGTAGCTGAAAACACTATCAACCACTGTAGCTTATTAAGACCACCAGCACAAGAAAACAAATACTCGAGATGCATATAAGACAGATGATTTTGTTTATCTCAAGTGAAAAAGACAAGCAATGAGACCCCTGGGATCCCTGAAATGCGAAACTTCTAAAGCTAATTGAGATATGATTAAAAAGATTGCTGCACATTATTGCCAGCAGTCATGGAGTTTTGTCATTAGGTTCCCCAGTGTTGGAGCAATCACACCAGTTATGGCTTTAGCAAGCAGCCGACTTCAGTGTACACATTTTCTTGTAAAACAATAACTTATTAAGGGTAGTGGAATTTTTGAAACAAATTCAATAAATGTATCTTAAGAAATTTCTCTCTCTGTATTTGTTCAACTCAGACGTATCACTTGAATTCTATCTTTCTATATAGCAATGCTGTCCAGTGTAAATACAATGTAAGTCACATGTGTAATTTTAAATTTTCTTGTAACCACATTACAAAATGCAAAAAGAAGCAAGAGAAATTACATTTAATGATATTTTCATTTAACTTAATATATCTAATATCATTTCAACATGACTCAATATACAAAAATATTAATGAGATATTCTGCATTATTTTTTCTGTACTGTCTTTGAAATTAAGTGTGTGTTTTATATTTATGAATCATCTCAGTTTTGTCCAGCTGTGTCATGCTTCATGACTGGTGGCTACTATATTGAACTGGGCAAGACTATAGCTTTTTTTTCTGCATAATTATTGTATGAAATATGTTAGGGTATAGTTATGCCACTTGAAAATTTCAGGACTGCACCTTTTTAGTGGTGTTAGAAAAATCTCCCTTTCTGCACTAATCTTTCCATGAATCTTCTAGTATATGAAAGAGTGATCTGATCATAAAAAGCATCTCATCAAAATATTTATAAGTAATATTATTGATTTAATTATATATTGAGCATACCCCTAATTATTCTTCAAGGCTAAATTTCTGGATATAAACTTTTATACACAGTTCATAGCAAGGTGTTACAAGTTGGAAACTCCACTGAAGAAGAACAGGACCACCATTCACAAGATCGTCTTGAGAAAAATGTCGCTATGTGCTAGGAAAGGCTCTTTTGTCTTGATATACATGGCAGAAATCTAACACAAGTAGATTATTAAGCTTATTTGAGAATAGAAGGTTTTCTATATAGTTTGATTTCTTATCTCCAACTTCCATATACCGTAGTTGTTTTTCATAGTGTATTCAAAAGGTCTTGAGCTATTTTTAGCAATCAAGAAACCAGACTTGGGGACAAGAGAGAACAGTTGGAGGGCTGAGTGTCAGGGCATTTCTACTTGCCAATTGTGTGTAGAACTGCTGGTGCATTTGCCCAATAGGAAAGGGCTCTCTTAGCTTCTTACCCTGCCTCTCTAATTCCTCTTTTCTTTCCTTCTGTCTGCTCTACCTGATCCTTTCTCCCTCTGCCTTTTCCCAGTTGTGAGGCCTACAGATGTGTAGCAACAGCTGAAGGACAAAAGATGCTTAGCCCAAGTGTGAAATAGTGTCATCCATATAGTGTGTTTGGGCATAGAGCATTCAAGGAATTTGATCTATCACCCCATTACCCATGAGACTTCTATGGAGAGGAAAAAAAAATCCTGAGGGGGGAAAATGTCTTAGTTATCCTTGAAGAGTTGTTTGAAATGGTGCAAAGACTGGGGGTATCTCTTATAATACCATTAAATTCAGTGATTCTGCTTCTCAGGAGTATTTCTGCTGAGTGCATAGACAGAGCAAAAGAACAAAGAGGAAATAATGGCAGCCAAACAGCCATGGTGACAGACTGAAATAGAAAATCCACTGTGTGGCATTGGTGGTGAGAGGGAGAAAAGGTATAAACAGCTGTTGAAGAGACATGTCTGCTATCCTTAGGAACTGATAAAATTATGAGGGTAGTTCTTCTTGGGTCTTCTTCTTAGTCGACTTTGATAGTTAACCGAAATCCCCATTTTTGTGTCTGCAATATTAAGACTTCAACACTCACATAATGTAATGGCCTCTAGCCAACACTGGAGAAGGAAATGGCAACCCACTCCAGTGTTCTTGCCTGGAGAATCCCAGGGATGGGGGAGCCTGGTGGGCTGCCGTCTATGGGGTCGCACAGAGTCAGACACGACTGAAGCGACTTAGCAGCAGCAGCAGCAGGCAACATTAAAATTTAGCCAGGTTAAGTTGTTCTTAGTGTTGTGTTAAACTCAGAACTATTGTCCCTTTGGCTTCTACAGAAGTGGAAGATCGGATTCTGCATTTTCAGCCCAAGAAAAGACAAGTTGAAAATGAAAATGTTGTTTTAGTACAAAATAAAAAGCATCCTGAAGGCTTGGATTCCCACAAATAAGCCACAAACTATATTAAACATGAATGAACCATAAAGAGCTCTTCAGAACTCAAATTTGGAGTCATTAAAGTCGCTTTGAATTTGCACTACTTTTGTTGATAATTAAAACATGTTCACAGAATCTCGCAAGTGGGAACAATTACAGAGTTATTGTTTCACAATGAAGTTAGCAAATCATTTAAACAAAAACTGAAAAAGAGGAAGACTTGGTGGAACCTGAGTGTTATGAATGGTGGATCTATCTGTTCTATGTATTTGTATGAGTGAATAGCATTTAAAAGTCATCCACCCTTTTGAAAAACTGAAATTTCACCCCTTGCTCCATCACTAAGGTACTTAAAATTCAGAAATATTTCCTTCGAGGATAAGATTTTCATTGTTTTTTAATCAAAGCAAAATTTAGGTTTATATGTTTTTAATAAATTATCTGAGTAGTTTCAAATATAGACTATGTTTATTTAAAATCAACAAATTCTGCATGGTAATATGGTAAATGTAAAAATAGTAAGCCAAAATAAGTGTGTGTGTGTGTGTGTGTGTGTGTATCCCAAAATAGGCACATGAAAATTAGTTTGGGTACTATTAACTTTTTAAAAAATAATCAATTGCCTGATTATTAAATATCACAAATGTTTCCCTTTCTTATTCTTCTCTTGTGAAAAACAAACAGCAACAAGCTTGCAAGAGAAACCATGCAAACTGATAATTAGTAATGGTTGATAGTGGGTTACAAGCCATCTGAAATCTTCCCTAGATTATAATGTATAATAAATAAATAAAGCATTAAATTATATCAGCTTAAAGCTCAGATTTTATTTACCATAGCATATTTAGTGGATAGTTCTTACATTTTATACTAAAATTTAAGACTAGTATATAATCTGTTCCTTGGCCATGTTTAGTCCATGTACATATGTGTGCTCAGTCACCTTAGTCATGTCTGACTTCATATAATTTGTCCTTTTACCAACAAATGGCAATAGGTGATAATGATTTATGCTTTAATAAAAAATATTTGCTGTTGTACACTTTCCACTATAAAATAAAAAGACTGATTATAATAACTCAAGGGAAAACACTGAACTATTCCATGCATACATGCATCCAGGGCTCTGAAGACTCCTGTGAGTTAGAGGACCAAGGATTCAGACAGAATGATGAGGGAATGAGGACAGACTTACCCAGCTGATCATGAATGTGGTTCACCTGAAAAGCTGGATGGATTTCCACTTTCCCTTCTTTTTCCAAAAGAAAAAGAAGGTCCTTCTTTGACCAAGTTGAATGCTTGGCCAATTTGGGAAAATAAAATAATAATCACTGTTGTTACCAGGGCTGCTCTGGTACTTTTCAGGGACATCATTGTATTTATTATAGCCTATATCAGTGGCTTGGGCTTCCCAGGTGGTCCAGTGGGTAAAAAATCCACCTTCAACGCAGGAGTCATAGGAAACTTGGGTTTGATGGCTGGGAGGGAAAGATCCCCTGGAGGAGGGCATGGCAGCCCACTCCAGTATCCTTGCCTGGGGAATCCCCATGGACAGAGGCACCTGGTGGGCTACAGTGCATAGGGTCACAAAGAGCCAGACGCGACTAAAGCTACTGCACACACATGGCAGTGGCTAGAGCTGTAAAGTGGAGAAGGTGATGGCACCCCACTCCAGTACTCTTGCCTGGAGAATCCCATGAATGGAGGAGCCTGGTGGGCTGCAGTCCATGGGGTTGCTAGACTCGGACAGGACTGAATGACTTCCCTTTCACTTTTCACTTTCATGCATTGAGAAGGAAATGGCAACCCACTCCAGTGTTCTTGCCTGGAGAATCCCAGGGACGGCGGAGCCTGGTGGGCTGCCATCTATGGGGTCGCACAGAGTCGGACACGACTGAAGCAACTTAGCAGCAGCAGCAGCAGAGTAGTGAAGTGCACATTCTGTACTGCTTGCCAGGTGAACCTGGTCTGTGGCTACGTCTCCTGGATATTTATCTCTATTCCTTGCCTGATAACTGTTCAGAAGTAGGTAATTTTTTGTTGTTATACATACTCAGTTCTGTCCAACTCTTTGAGGCCCCGTGGATTGTAGCCCACTAGTCTCGCCCATCCATGGGATTCTCCAGGCAAGAATACTGGAGTGGGTTGCCATTTCCTCCTCCAGGGGTTCTTTCTGACCCAGTTAACTAACCCACGACTCCCAGGTCTACTAAACTGCAAGTGGATTCTTTTAGTGCTGAGCCATCAGGGAAGTTTTACTGGAGTTCAGTGGCTTGCCTCTCAATCTGTTTTTTTTTGCCTACAGGAGTGACAGCCAGTATTTCTGTGCTACTCCAACATCACCCTAAAATGGAGGTTGAAAGAAAAAGTCTACATCCTGCAATGGATTTGATTAGAAAGAGGGTGCTAAGCTCTTGGCATTCCCAGCTTCAAGACTGCATTTGGATTTAGAAGAGTTTATCATCCCTCTATGCCAAAAAGGACACATACCGTATTATCAAGGGCTCTCAGGGACCCAGACACACTTACATGAATCTAACTAGACCCTTAGGAGGCTGAAAGCTCTTTTGAAACTAGAGATGAATGTGAGGAATTTCAAAATAGCTATATATGAAAACTTTAGATCGGTGGGAAACTTTTGCAGCAATTTGTAATCTAAATATGTGTGACAGCAATACTGACATCTTTGAACTGTGAGTAATAGGATTGCTATTATGTCTCGTTGCCATATACATACATCTATTTTTAATATGCTACAATATAATTTTCAGTTCAAGATAATGCATGCCACTGCTCTTTAATGGTAGTGATGAATAGAGTATTGATTAGCAAACAGTCTAAATAACAGGTAATTGATAGAGGTGAGGGAGATGGTGCACTTCAGCTTAATTTTTACATAATAACTGTAGATTTCTCAGTCACAATGATATGTATATATCAGGTACAATCAAGAGAATGCAATATGTGAATTAATTTTTAACTAAAATGTGTGGTGCTTAAAGGAGACATAATCTGATGCTATAATTTGGAAGTACAAATGAATTTGATACATTTACCAGTTGAAGGAAAAAAATACCATTTGCATAGAGAGAAAGAAGATACCAGTTTATGACAAGACATTTAAATCTGTTTTTAAACTCACTCCTTGGATGGAAAGTACCAGTATTTGTGAAATCATGATATTTACAAAAGGCATCCTTAAGATTCTTATTTACACTGATGTATGTTAAAGGGACTAATACTATGGGAAATGGCTAATCCTGTTAAATACAGAGAGGCACAACACTTGCTGTTGAAGTTCGCATCATTTTCTGAGAAAGCAAAGATAAAGGGAATGAGGAAATGAGCAAGACACACTCATCTCCATTTCCCAAAATATTATCATAGGCATTCTTTATAAATCTGACTTTTCTTCCCTGAACCATAGTTGTCTCTTTTCTTTTTTACTGCTGTTTGCTTTGAATGAGTGCATAAGAGGGCTCTGTTGCTATGGACCTCGTACAAGGACTGGCTCACATGAGTTAACCAAAACACTATTTGTAGAACTAGAATCCTGGTCAACATGGGTTTCTTTCAAACCAGAAGACCGCAATAGTCTCTTAATGGATTTTTAGAGGCCTTAAAAGACTTTTAAAATATGAAGCCTTATTACTCATCTAAGTAAGGCTTTGTGAAAGAGCATGAGCTTTTGCCTATGTGTGCCACATTTTCTAATCTTCTAAAGGACATAAAATCCTGGAATGCGAAGTCAAGTGGACCTTACGAAGCATCACTACAAACAAAGCTAGTGGAGGTGATGGAATTCCAGTTGAGCTATTTCAGATCCTAAGATGATGCTGTGAAAGTGCTGCACTTAATACGCCAGCAAATTTGGAAAACTCAGCAGTGGCCACAGGACTGGAAAAAGTCAGTTTTCATTCCAATCCCAAAGAAAGGTAATGCCAAGGAATGCTCAAACTACCACACAGTTGCACTCATCTCACACTCTAGCAAAGTAATACTCAAAATTCTCCAAGAAAGGCCCCAACAATATGTGAACTATGAAATTCCAGATGTTCCAGCTGGTTTTAGAAAAGGCAGAGGAACCAGAGATCAAATTGCCAACATCCCTTGGATCATAGAAAGAGCAAGAGAGTTCCAGAAAAACATCTAATTCTGCTTTGATGACTATGCCAAAGCTCTTGACTGTGTGGATCACAATAAATTGTGGAAAATTCTTCAAGAGATGGGAATACCAGACCACCATACCTGCCTCCTGAGATATCTATATGCTGGTCAAGAACCAACAGTTAGAACTGGACATGCAACAACACAGACTGGTTCCAAATTGGGAAAGGAGTACATCAAGGCTGTATTTTGTCATCCTGCTTGTTTAACTTATAGGCAGGTACATCATGTGAAATGCTGGGCTGGATGAAGCATGAGCTGGAATCAAGACTGCAGGAGAAATATCAATAACATCAGACATGAAGATGACACCACCCAGATGGCAGAAAGTGAAGAACTTAAGAGCCTCTTGATGAAAGTAAAAAACCTGGTTTAATGCTCAGTATTCAAAAACAAAGATCATGGCATCTGATCCCATCACTTCCTGGCAAATAGATGGGGAAACAATGGAAATAGTGACATACTTTATTTTCTTGGGCTCCAACGTCACTGCAGATGGTGACTGCAGCCATGAAATTAAAAGATGCTTGCTCCTTGGAAGAAAAGCTATGACAAGCCTAGACAATGTATTAAAAAGCAGAGACATTACTTTGCCAACAAAGTTCTGTCTAGTCAAAGCTATGGTTTTTCCAGTAGTCATGTATGGCTGTGAGACCTTTATGGTTGGACCATAAAGAAAACTGAGCACCGAAGAATTGATGCTTTTGAACTGTGGTGTTGTAGAAGACTCTTGAGAGTCCCTTGCACTGCCAGGAAATCAAACCAGTCAATCTAAAGGAAATCAACCTGAATATTCATTGGAAGGACTGATGCTAAAGCTAAAGCTCCAGTACTTTGGCCACCTGATGCGAAGAGCTGACTGATTAGAAAAGACCCTGATGCTGAGAAAGACTGAAGGCAGGAGGAGGAGGGGAAGACAGAGGACAAGATGATTGGATGGCATCGCCAACTCAATGGACGTGAGTTTGAGCAAGCTCCGGGAGATGGTGGAGGACACAGGGAAGCCTGACATGCTGCAGTCTGTGGAGTTGAAAGAGTTGGACATGACTGAGCAACTGAACAACAACAATGTAGCTTTTCTCAAGCTACTTTTACAACAAAATTAAAATCCATTATAACCACTTCATCTATTTACTTAGAAATGACTTTAAAACAGCACTAGAGAGATTGCCAGCAGTTTTTCATCCTGAGTACGGTACTCATGACTACGCATTTCTATCATCAACACTTCCCATTATAAAAAGTGATTCTCCAAGGTCAAGGAGTGGGAAGGGGTGTAGGAGAGAGAGAAGGGAAAATCAAGCGCTTCTCAGGAGGAGGCTTGTCAGAGTTTCAGGTTATGGGCTGGACAGTTGGAAAGAGAGGAAAGCACCTGTACAGTCTAGGGACTCTGATATTCCTAATAAAAGGGCTATTCTTGCTTCTTCCCCATACTCTACTTTCAGTCACTGTTGTAGGAATCTTCCAGTTCATTAAACCCTGCTTTTATTTGTCTCTCCTCCACAAGATCTCCCAATGAGAATTTAAACCCTCCAGTAATACTTTGTGTTATATATATATACACACACATATATAGACCTACACATATACATATATATGTATTTTTATATGTATTTCAGTAGCAATACAATGACATCATTCTGACCATTTACCCAATCTGTAGGTCAGAGGTGAGGTGGAGCAGAAGGAAACTGCAGTTAGAAACCCCTTTACATAACTAGGTATGAGAAAGGTAAGGTCCACCCTGCTTTTCCCATGAGTTGAAATGTGCATAAGTCTACGGACGGTTCTTTTTTTCACTTGGACAGCAGCTGAGATGTAAATTTGTCAGGTGTGAGTTTTGTCCCTCTGTAAGCAAAACAAATGTGGTTTCCCTACTGTACCCTTGAAAATTACATTTGAAATATAAAGAAACAGAGTTGTTCTTGCCTCTATTAAATTCAAAAGAAACTTGATGATAGTTAGTGCCTTTTTATTTATTAATTCCCAAATACACATTGAGTGTCTACCGTGTGCCAGGCACCTTTCCGGGTTCTAAGAACACAGCTGAAATTGAAGCTCTCAGGAAATCCTTGTCTTCATGGCATTTACAATCATGCAGGGGGTGTAGGGAGTGAAGTCAGAGAGTAAAGCCACTAGGTAAGCAGTTTGTTAGATGGTGAGACCTTTCTTAAAGAGAAATAAAATGAAGAAAAGTGTTGGTTGCTCAGTCATGTTATACTCTTTCGGATCCTATGGACTGTAACCCCAGGCTTCTCTGTCCATGGAATTCTCCAGACAATACTGAAGCGGGTATCCATTCACTTCTCCAGGATATCTTCCTGACCCAGGGATAGAACCTGGGCCTCCTGCACTGCAGGTGAATTCTTTACCTTCTGAGCCACCAGAAGAGAAGGGATAGGGAATGTTGGGAGAGGAGCTAGCAATGTATGGAGCGGAAGAGCAGACCACATTGAATTTGAATTAAAGACCTAAAGAAAAGGAAATGAATTATGTTATTGCCCCCTCTTTAAGACTTTCACTGTCTCCAAATTGCAATTGACCCAAGTCATTGAATAATTGTGTTCAATAACTAATGAAACAGTTGTAAAGAACCTTTAAAATTATAAATTGCTAGACAGTGCTATAGACATGAGACATGGTTATACTCTACTACAGTCTAGTTTTAATTATACTTATAATTCATTGTTGATGTGCATTTTAAATAAAATGTCCTCATCAAACCATGTGCAGGAAAATGATACCCGATGAGAGTGTGTAAAAGAGTAACCACCTAAACAAAACATGTAGCTGAAGCTAAATTATTTACTTTATAAACATTTTAAATGTCAGAGTGTGATTCAGTGGACAAGTGTTTTCTTAAAGCAGTGGGTGGCAATTAAGATATAAAGACTTAGAAAAGTCAAGGTCAAGAAGCAGCATTCTGCAATTAGGACAGAGTTAGGGCAGCTCTTTGCAAGGAGGAATTCATAAGCTGATCAGAATGATAAGTGGGGCTGAAATTGATAAACAGTTTAATATAACAATCGCTTTGTTGTAGTCTCACAGTATCAAATTTGCTAAACAATGCAAAGCCTTTCTGAGATAGAAAATCTCCTGATCATATTTCAAAGCTCTTAATAGAAAGCAAGTGACAGATAAGGTTGCAAGATAGATTAGATGAATTTAGTACTAATGCCACAGAACAAAGATCTAAAATGATTGAAAAATGTATTTAACTTCAAAAATACTCGATACAGAACTTAAAATATTACATTTCCAATTACAATCTGGGATACTGTGGCCAAATTTGAGGCAGAGATTCAAAAAGTCATTTATTTTATGGGGAAAACTATCTCTTTTAAAAGAAAAAAATAATGATGTTAACATGAATGGTGGTGGGCTTCCTGGGTGGCTCAGTGGTAAAGAATCTGTCTGGCAATGCAGGAGATGCAGGTTCCATCCCTAGGGAAGATATCCTGGATAAGAAAATGGCAACCCACTCTTGTTCTCTTACCTGGGAAATTTCATGGACAGAGGAGCCTGGCAGGCTACAGTTCATGGGGTTGCAAAGAATCAGACATAACTTAGCGATTAAGCAACAACACAATAAAAACATGAATGGTGCTGGGAAACCAATGGGCTTTTTTTTTTTAATTTTAAGTTTAGAATTAGAATTTGAAGTTATCAATTTTATAATTATTTATAAACCTAAATATGTAATATATATAGCATATAAAATTAGTTTTTCTATTTTGTTTGGACTTACATAGGATATGGATATTTTTATCTGGAATCTTCTTAATCGTCCTATAAGACTTGCAGCCAGAGATTAGAATCCAGCCTCTCTTCATTCACACACCAGTCCCACATGTTTTTATTTGTCATTACTTCTTTTGCAACTTAGAGTCTATGAACTTCTGTCCAACATAAACAGCATAAGCCCATAGAATTTCATTTGTATTACATTGATCCTCCATGTCTGCATTTGGCTTCTATAAATTCTCTGTGTCTTTTCTTGCAGAAATACTGTTACTGATGGACAAAGGAAGGAAATGAAATTTGGGGTCACATGTGTATTTTACTTTTAGTCCTAATTTTCTCCATAAATCAATCAGTGTACTCTCCTCACACTCTTGCTCTGCTTAACCTGCTTGTGGCTATAGACTGTATGTATAACCACATGTTGACTTGCCATTGTTTTATGCTTTTTTTTTAATTAAAGTATAGTTTACTTACAATATATTAGTTTTAGATATACAACATACTGATTTGATATTTTAATAGGTTATACTCCATATTAAGTTATAAAATATTCGCTAATTTCCTTGTGCTGTACATTACGTCTTACGTCTTATTTATTTTACTAATAGTTGCTGCTACTGCTGCTGCTAAGTCGCTTCAGTTCTGTCTTACTCTGTGTGACCCCAGAGACAGCAGCCCACCAGGCTCCCCCGTCCCTGGGATTCTCCAGGCAAGAATACTGGAGTGGGTTGCCATTTCCTTCTCCAATGCATGAAAGTGAAAAGTCAAAGTGAAGTCACTCAGTCGTGTCCGACTCTTAGCAACCCCATGGACTGCAGCCTACCAGGCTCCTCCGTCCATGGGATTTTCCAGGCGAGAGTACTTGGTACCTCTTAATCCCCTATCTCAAACACGCCCCTCCCCTATCCTTCTTCCTCCTGATGACCACTAGTTTGTCCTCTGTATCTATGAGTCTGCTTCTATTTTGTTATATCTGTTGGCCTATTTTACTTTTTTACATTCCACATATAAGTGAAAACATATGGTCTTTGTCTTGCTCCATCCAACTTATTTCACTGAGTATGATACATACCCTCCAGTTCTGTCCATGTTGTTGCAAATGGCAACATTTCATTCTTTTTTTTTTTTTTATACTTTACTAGATGTCCAGATTTCCTGGCTAGTTTTCTCATCTTATATTGTTTCATCAAGTTATGATTCCTCATAACGTTGTAGTCTCCATCACTTGAACAGCACTATATTTGCTATGGTAGTATTTCCGTATCAATAAGAACAAAGTCAGAAAATGAAAGAGAACAAAATAAATATGCAATGTGATTGCAGAAAGAATATGACAAGTGTCAAATTTTCTTGAGAGCTGCTGGATTAGCATATCCTATGCAAGGATTAATTGGCCCTCTGCAAGTCCCACAGTGGATTCCAGTGATTGATTGTGTTGTAAGAAAGAACATGTACTAAGTTTGACATTTGACATAAATAAATACTCTGTGGTGTCTGTTTCTATTTGTAGAGATTTGCCTTCAAACTGAAGGTTTAGAGGGAAATCTCAAAGTGGGAAAGACGTGGAGATAAAATGATTCCACTATGTGTGCCAAATGTTCTCCACTTAAATATGAAGAGGGTTGATTTTAACTCATTCCATGCTGGCCTTGCTTGCATTTTGGTGATCTCTCTTGATAAGCAGAAACCCTATGCACTCAGGTGGTTCATTGGCAGGTAGGGAATTAGAGAAAACTAGGCCAAAAATGTAGATTTTTAAATTAATGATCTGTGTTCTTTTATTTTTCATATGGTTCAAGCAAAGGTTGCTAACATTGTGTAATTAGAAATTTTGCAAGCATTTTTCAAGTATCTCACGATAATCTTGGGAACAAGATGAATGAATGTGAGCCAGATGACAAGACAGACAAGTGTATTTGTGGCTGACTAAACAGTAGTACCCTGGTGGTTGATGAACATATTGGTATTAATGTAGAGGTTGATGTCTAATCTTATTCCTCAGAGTGCTCTTCTTGGCAATTTTTTTCTAGTTCATCACTTTTATCAAAGATCTGCAAATGACAGGAAGCATGTTCATGAAATTTGCTAATGATGCCAGGTAAATTGGATAAATCTGGATAAAATCAATATACTGGTGACAGAATCAATATCCAAGTGCTTTCAACTGGCTAGAGCTATGGGTGCAAACAAATGAGATATATGTTGTCAACAAAATAATGGCACTCAGCACTGGGGTCTCGAGCACTTGTGTATACAGCAGGAAAGACCAAGACCTGATTTTAGTGCCTCGGAATGGGTGGGCAGGTCTGAATGGAAGAAGTTTTAGGGAACACATGCAGAATTCCACAGAGAATATGAAGATGCTTTGAGGCTACAAAAATGGAGGTACAGAAATGAACCAAAGTCATGCCAGCAGTGGTTGAGGGAAATGGTGGATCATGGAGAGAATAATTTCTAAGTGGCTGCTCTGGGCAGCAGGGCTGAGACTTCCACAGTCCCATGCAATAGAGACTGCAGATGGTAAAGATGTGCTGGGAAAGATAGGAACTTACTTTTGGACTTTAAAGTTCTTTATTTGGTGAGACAACCCAGTGTAGGTCAGACAGATGCAAATACAGCAGAACATGTAGTGTAGGAAAAACACTAAAACTAAGGTGTCCAAAACCTGGGCTCAAATTCTATTTCCAGTGCTTACACTAAATGTTAGAACTTAATCCTCCCAGGTTTCAGGTTTTGTAACTCTTAAGTGTGGCTGATATTTTTATCGTGATGGATAAAATCAATCATTAATTAGATGGAAACAAATTAATTAGCTTAAATCGCTCATGTTAGCTTAACATTTTCCTCATAATTTTCAGTATTTTTTATGGTGGCTCTTACATTTACTTCTCCCAATTTTCCCTGTTTATAGGTTTTTGCTTTTTAAAAAAAAAAACTTTAATTTGCCTGAGATTTGTCGGTTTTATTAGACCCTTGAGTGAGCCAACTCTTTGTTTACATTGTCCTGATGTTAATAGTTTTAATAGATTTATTGCTCCTTTCATCTTTATTATTTCCTTCCTAACCAAGATCTGAAGATCTGTGCTTAACTCTCTTATTCTTATTTTCAATGTTTTGCTTTCAAGTAATAGAAATTTTTAACATTGTGAATATCTCTGTCTCCTGTTTTGACCAGTATGTAATATCCAATGCTTCTATTAGTAGTTTTTTTAAGTTTATTTCTATCCTGACCAAGTTCATACTTAGAAACACTCACTGAGTCTTGTAAGATTTTTGCTGATACTTAATGGCATTTATTTCTTTATTTTATTGACTTCAATGAAATTAACATATCTAACTTGATTTTTTATTGTGTTTTGTTTCTCTGCTTAATATATAAAAAATTATTTGAGGGTACAAATAATCAGTCCTCATGGTGACACAGACAATAGAGAATCCACCTGCAATACAGGAGATCCAGATTGATCCCTGGGTGGGGAAGATCCCCTGGAGAAGGGCATGGCAACCCACTCCAGTATTCTTGCTTGGAGAATTTCATGGAGAGAGGAGCTGGCGGGCTACAGTCCCATAGGATTGCAAAGAGTTGGACATGACTGAGCGACTAACACTTTCACTTTCATTTTTTGCTGTTGCTTTGTTTTTTATTGGACTATATCGTTTCTTTACAATGTTGTGTTAGTTTCTGCTGTACAGTGAAGTAAATCTGCTGTATGTACACCTGTATCCCCTCCTTCTTGTACCTCCCTCCCACCACCACCCCCATCCCACCTCTCTAGGTCAACCGAGCTAAGCTCTACTGTGCTATGCAGCATGTTCCCACTAAGCTATCTAGCTTATACATGGTGGTGGTGGTGGTGTAGACACTAAGTCGTGTCCAACTCTTGCGACCCCGTGGACTGCTCTGCCAGGCTCCTCTGTCCATGGGATTCTCCAGGCAAGAATACTGGAGTGGGCTGCCATTACCTTCTTAGGGTTATACATGGTAGTATGTGTGTATATATATATACACATCAATCCCAATCTCCCAGTTGATCCCCCACACCCCTAACCCCGCTGTGTGCACATCCGTTGTCTACATCTGCATCGCTATCCTGCCCTGCAGATAGGTGTGTCTGTATCATTTTTGTAGGTTCTACCTATTTTATACTGCACTTCTCTGCATCCTATACTGTGCCTAGCTTTCGCTTCTGTGTCTGCTGTTAGTTTTGTGGGGTTTTTCCCCTCCTGTGACATTTACCCTGCTGATCCATCCACAGGAAAGGTCTGCACTGCTTTCACTTGTCTGGCCATGCTGTTTCCTGATCTCTTACTTCTCTGAACATTGTTTCTTTTCTTTCTCTTCTTCAACTCCATCCTTAAAACCACAGGCACTATCTCTTGCTGGGACGCCTGCCTTCTGCCTGCTTTTCTCATCCACTCCCAAGAGTTTTGTCACCTCCTAAACTCTGCTGATTTTACTTCACTTCTCAGTACCCACTTCTGACCCTTCTAAGGTCTCCCCTCCCTGGATTCTTACCAGGGCCTTCAACTCAGAGGGTCCAAACTAAACTCAAAGTCTTCCCCAAACTACTTTCCTGAGTCTCTTCTTTCTGTTGTTCAATTACTGGGCAAAACCAATCCTAGGCTCCTAGTTCTCCACAGAGTAAGGATCAAACTACTTAGCATTACTTACCTCATTTGTCTTTTCATAATTAGTATCTTTTTTTGCCTTCCAGACACAAGTGTCATAATTCCTCTTGCTCTGAATACTCCATGCTCCAAAACTGCTCACCGTTGAGCTGTTCTCCCAAGTCCTTTGGCATTTTTTTTTTTTTGGTATGCCTGGACTATCTCCCCATTTGGCCTCCAACTAGCCTAGAGAGTTCTCACTATTTTCTAGATTACTCTCTAGGTATCCTCACCTGTGATCCTCTCTAATACTCCCGCCTCTCTTTATCTTGTAATTTAAATCACTGACTGCATATCCTTTATCTTGCACATGCTTTATAATATTTCTATTACAGCATTTGCCAAGTTTTACTGAACTTATCTTTCTGAATTCCTTCTTCTCTCTCTCTGGTATATTTTTAGCAGAGGAAATGGGTCTTAATTCACATTCATATTCACAGCGCTTCAGTATAGTGCCTGGCTCTTAGTATAACTTGATAATGTAAAAATAAAATGTGTGAAAGTATATTTTATGGATGAAACTAGGATGTTATGAGTTCCTTACGATTGATTATTTTGCATAATTGTATGGTCATTTTCTTTCATCTAATGTTGTACTCACTGTCTTCAATTTTGCTTTGATTGATATTACCAACCATATGATTCTTTTCCTCAGATTTGATTGATCTTTGTTGAATATCCTATTTTTAGCCTTTTAAATGACATAGTGGTTTGTAAGCAGCCAATTATTGAACAATGTTAATAGTATTAGAATCCCTGCCTTTAAAATGAGGCAAGGAAGACAATTGCATGCTGATGTAATAATTTCTATTTTTTTATCTCTTTCTACTTATCTAGTTTTGTGTGTATAGATTTTGTAGTAATTTAAGATTTCTCATTGCTCATAGTCTGACACGACTAAGTGATTGAACTGAAGATTTCTCGTTGCTCATTTTTTAAAAATTTTTGTGGAATTTGCCATTAACTCATTTAAATGAGTTAAAATTTATCACTCAATTTTTAATCATAAATGCCTATTTTATTATAGTTTGCAAACTTTTTAATTCTGTATTTTCTCATTTTTCATAAACAACAAAGAACTTTGCTGCTTTTTGGCTTTGTATGCCACTCTCATTCCATATCTTCTTCCATTCATAATTAACCTGGATTTAACAATTATTTAAATAACTTAATATTATTAACAGTAATGAGCATCCTCTTTTTTGCTTACATATTCAAATAGTAGGGTTTACTCTGGTAATTAGTATATTTGGTATAAATTTTTCTAGCAGAGTAAATATCTTTGTTTAGTAAATTGTCTAAGTCTTTCAAGAATGTCTTGTTTTCATTCATGAGTGAAAACCAATAATATCCTTGGTTCAATTTTTTTTATGTTTTTGCTTTTTCATAAACAACAAAAATTTTAATTTATATTCTGTAATAGCTTATCTACATGTTCTTCTTAAAAGCACACAGAAATATTGTTCTCTGTTTTGTATTATTTCTTTAAAATTAGATTCCTGAGTTAGATTCAGTTTCTGGTTGTTATATAAGAATTAAAGATATTATTTCTATTTCTGTTTATTTTTCAGTTCTGATGCATTTAATTCATCAAGCATTTTTTTCAAAATTATTATTGCACACTGAATTTCATCATCTATTATCCAGATATCTCAATTTCTTATATACTTTTCCTGTTGTTTGTATTTTAGGTCCTTGGTTTTTATTTTAAAACAGGTTTTATCTTGATTGTTTTGATCTTAAATTCCTATTAATAATATATTGCAATTCACATTTATCCAATCTATTTATCTCTTTTTTTTTATCCTCTTTATTTTTTTTAATTTAATTTTATTTTTTAAACTTTACATAATTGTATTAGTTTTGCCAAATATCGAAATGAATCCGCCACAGGTATACATGTGTTCCCCATCCTGAACCCTCCTCCCTCCTCCCTCCCCATACCATCCCTCTGGGTCGTCCCAGTGCACTAGCCCCAAGCATCCAGTATCGTGCATCAAACCTGGACTGGCAACTCGTTTCTTACATGATATTTTACATGTTTCAATGTCATTCTCCCAAATCTTCCCACCCTCTCCCTCTCCCACAGAGTCCATAAGACTGTTCTATACATCAGTGTCTCTTTTGCTGTCTTGTACACAGGGTTATTGTTACCATCTTTCTAAATTCCATATATATGCGTTAGTATACTGTATTTATGTTTTTCCTTCTGGCTTACTTCACTCTGTATAATAGGCTCCAGTTTCATCCACCTCATTAGAACTGATTCAAATGTATTCTTTTTAATGGCTGAGTAATACTCCATTGTGTATATGTACCACAGCTTTCTTATCCATTCATCTGCTGATGGACATCTAGGTTGCTTCCATGTCCTGGCTATTATAAACAGTGCTGCGATGAACATTAGGGTACACGTGTCTGTTTCCCTTCTGGTTTCCTCAGTGTGTATGCCCAGCAGTGGGATTGCTGGATCATAAGGCAGTTCTATTTCCAGTTTTTTAAGGAATCTCCACACTGTTCTCCATAGTGGCTGTACTAGTTTGCATTCCCACCAACAGTGTAAGAGGGTTCCCTTTTCTCCACACCCTCTCCAGCATTTATTATTTATCTCTTTAATGTGACATTTCAATACTATAATTTCAATTTAAATCACTTAGAGATGGCCAATTTTAGATTTTATTCCAAGAAATTTACCTTCTTCTGCTGTTTTGTGGTAGGAAATTTTTTCTTTGGTTTTGTTTATTTACTCTCCTTGAGTTTTAGCTGCTCATCTTTGACTTTTTCTCCTTTTTTTATTTAGTAATCTTTTCTAAGGATGTGTTTCTTGACATCTAATGCCTCATCATATTTAGAGTCTCATTTTGTTTTCAAACAGATTATACTTAAACAATAAAGTAGTATTACAAAATATTAAACAGTGTAATATGTGTAGCATACACAAAGAGATAAGATTTCCATTATATGTGGAAACTTCTACAAATATATTAATTATAAAAGATGGCATCCTCAAGGGAAAAAAGACTAAGGCCTTAAACTAGTATTGCCCCTGAAAAAAGTCAGGATGCCAATATCCCATAGAAATTCTTTGACCCCACTCCTAGTAAAAGAAATGAAAAGTAAAGCAACAAAAGTATAATTCTGTTTCTAACAAATTGCAATAGTTTAAACTCACTCCATTTTGGAGACAATATGAAAAATTGGCATTTATAAACACTACTTATTGAGGTGTTCTAATTTTCTTAACTGCAAATTTGGGTAATAATATTGTATTATTTGTAGACATATCTGAATTTTCCAACTTTCCTGTAATAAAGTACAGAAAGTTGTCGAAAAAAGATAAAAGATATCTTAAGCCTAATAATAAATGATGAAGACTCTCAGGAGAGAGAAAAATGTATCTGGTGAAATAGCTAGGTACAACATCCTAGAATAAACAGATTTTAAGCAGTGTCTTTAAGAATTGATGATATTTTTCAATGGAGATAATGGAGGAAAGGGGGCCACTTTGGGGTAAGAAGAAGGAATTAGCAAAAATAAAAAATCAAAGTGCTTAAATACTTGAAAAATTTTGAGAGAGTAGATCTTAAATGTTGTCAACACACACACAACAAGTTGCAATTATGTGAAGAGATGGAGATGGTGATTTTTTGTTGTATGTATATGTCTAATTGTCTTCCTGTGGCTCAGTGGTAACAAATCCACCTGCAATTCAGGAGCCACAAGAGATGGAGGTAGCCTGGCAGGCTAGTCCATAGGATTGCAAAGAGTCGGACATGACTGAAGTGACTTAGCATGCAGGCACGCACACATGTCTCTAATCCTCATATTGTACACTTTAAAGTTATATATAGTATTGTCAATAATGTCTCAATAAAACTGGAAAAAATAAATATAAACACATTGGGGAATTTCAGATTGATATGCCATATTTAAAATACATAACTCACAAGGATCTACTGCAAAAATATATAAATAAGTTGTTAAAAATAAGAAAAATATATATTTAGTCAACAACAACAGCAAAAAATACTGATGAGCAAAATCTTAAGAGGAAAAAATAAAGGAAACTACTAACAGTATTTCCAATGATAATATTTGAGCTTTCAAGCAAAAAATTTAAAACATTGGAAAACTTGGCTTTACCACTGTGAGCCTGACAGCATCCCAATACATTTCCTGTCAGACTGGTGGTGATATGGACACATGTGACTTTTAGGTATTACACAATACCGATGTCATCATTTAGAAGTTTGACATAACACAGTGCTTCCCCAGTAGCTCAGGATAAAGAATCCACCTGCAGGGCAAGAGACACAGGTTTGATCCCTGGGTCAGGAAGATGCCCTGGAGGAGGAAATGGCAACCCATTCCAGTATTCTTGCCTGGGAAATCCCTTAGACAAAGGAGCTTGACAGGCTGCAGTCCATGGGGTCGCAAAAGAGTTGGACATGACTTATCCACTGAACAACAATAGATAATACAGGGCACCAGTGTCTTTCAAATGACTGATACATGGTGATACAGGATCATGATTGCTTAAGTGATCTATTCAAAGTGAGAAACCAACAAATATTAATATAGCAGAGTACAAAAAGTTCACTGATATTGTTTCAGATCTTTAGTGTTACTACTGTTTGAAAAAAATCTCTTGATATTTTATAGTATCAAAGAGGAATATCCATACTTATATGAAGTCTGTTAAAATAGCTTCCACTGTCCCAAAGGCATTTCTGTGTACCGTTCCTTCATAAACTTTAACTAAAAAACATATTGCAACAGAGTCAATGCAAAAGTAGATATGAGAAGCCAGCTATCTTTCATTAAGACAGATTATAAATGTTTCAAAAATAGAAAACAAGTTAAGTTTTCTCACTAGCTTGCCTCTATTTTGAAATATATAATTACTTTCCATAAAAATAAAATAAATATCAAAAAAAAAAACAGGATTCTTAGGAAAGCTCCAAGACAATTTGTTGACCAGAGAACTGGAATGAAGTGGACTCATTGTGAGAAATAATAAACACAATTTTTCCCTTATGGTGAAAAATATGAATATTAAAACTACTATTACAATAAGATAATGGACAATGACATATAAAAATTAATAAATAGAGCATGCTACCCTAGCTTGGGAAAAATTTCTTCAGTGCTATATTTTCACAATTAAAAACTTACTGTATAGTGGTTGATAATTTCTATTTGAAACCAATTTATAGTTAAATATGTTCTCTCTGAAGCAAATGGAGATATATTCAGTGTTAAAGATATTACAGTTGAGATAACAACAAAAAATAAGCATAGCCTACATGTTCTTAAGAGATTAGCTTAAAGACCAATACATTGGTTTGTGTTATTGGCTATAGAACCAGAACTAGAAACAAGCTTGGTACTAGCCAGGCTTTAATGACTGCAGCTAACCATTTCTCCAAGCCCCTGGTGCTCTGGATGGTTTTAGCTGATTGGGTGCTTGGGCAGCATGCCAGGCACATGGTACCTTCTCAGTTAAGGACTCAATTTGCTTGTTTCTGAAATGCTACTATGGTGACTCCAAGGAGAATCCAACACAATTTGACCTGTAGGTAGTGGTTCATAGCATGTACTGCAGTGATGTCTCTAGATGGCAGAGGACATGCAGGGACTTCTCTTTTGGAGACAAAGGCCATGTGCAAAAGCAGGAAGGAAGGGAAGCAGAAAGACTATTTAACTTCTCTCTCTTTGCCACTGAAACTCCTAATCTTTGAATCCTCGCTTGCAGAGTGAGAACTGCAAAGTTGGCAACCTTTCAAGACTACAGTGTTGTTTTGCAAGTTACAGGTTTTCAGTTACTACCGAAAGAAAGGATAAAATGCCTAGATGTCACAGAAAGTAAAGCTGGAAGGGGCTAAGGCAGACAAGGGGCTCATTTGCAGTATTCCTCATGTGAACCCAGAGGATGGGAGGGTATGTGTTCTGACCGCCAATGGCCCATGGATGATGTAATCTATTTTACCGTGTTCATCATTGGGCTTCGAGTTCTGAGAATAAACTATTTTGATTGACTTTCATAGTCTGTTTCCAACTATTGCTCAGAAGAGCTTCTTTGCTAGATTTTTCAGAAATAGACAATGTCTGCTTTCTTCCCATGGGTATAGTCCTCTCCAGTTTTAGCAGGAGAATTTCTCTCCCCTTCAGTTCTTTTTCTAGCCCCTCCCTTTTCTATCATTTCCACTCTGTCCTGTCACTTACATTCTAGCCATGCGTTTCCGGCTTATGTGGTCTGATGTCAGTGTGGGTTTGACGTGCTCTCTAATAATTCTCTCCGGCTCTATTTTCTCTGACAGTACTTCTAATATAATATTAATCAGTTCTATTGTTTCTGATCAGCAGGCTGAGCCTAAGGGGCCAGAATAACAGATTAATTGGCATTTCGATTGGAATGATGTGATTTGGGCTCTGTGGGTAAGTCTGTTCTGAACAAGTGGAGTACCACACAGACTTTTTTCGTTTGTTTGTTTTCCAATCTCTCTGAGGTCAGAAGACCCTGCTAGGTCCTTAGAGTGAGGTAAACAAGCCATTTTATAAAATGTGATGATTTTTCCGAGCTAATGTTCATCTGCAATGTGCACTTTGCACAGTATATTAGACACGCCACGTTCGGAGCTCAGCGGGGCTCTCTTGATGCCAGCCAAGGCTGAGAAGTTTCCCATTTCATGTCAGACAAATGCTGTGCTTTTCACACGAGAGATGAGCTGTTACTTTTCTATGTGTTTTGAATTTTTTTTTTTAAAGTGCAGTACAGTTGTAACCTACCACCTCTGGCTACTTGATAATTTGAGCTGCTGAAAAGCCCTACAAGCTAATTGATATCCTTGGGAAAGGTCTGATGGCCGCGCTGTCGATGGAGAGCTGAACTGACCGTCCAGTGCAGAGCTGCAGTCGTGAAAGGGCACCCGTCAGTGTGGGTGAAGAGTTCCAGAAATGTGTTCTCTCCTGTCATCCCCACAGGACCCATGGACCTATGGGCCTGACTCATGCCAGTGACGGCTGTGACATTTATGGGCCAGCCTGCATATCTTTTATGGAGAGACAATTACCGGGGTAATGCTGAGGCATGAGTGAGCCTCTGGGCACAGGAGCTGTCACACCTACTGCTGAGGTGTGTGAATTAATGATCAGATGGATACAGCAGGTTGTACAACATTAACTTTAAATTGTCAGCTCCACTGTGAATGTCTGACAGTCTTCCTTTTATATGCTTGCTTTCATTCTGGGTCTGAGTTGCAAAGAATAAACACTTGCTTCCTTGTGTTTAAGTGACTTAAGAGTCTGAGCAGGAATATTGGGAGTTCTTTTCGCTTGCTGGTGGCTTTGGTGATGGCACATATGGAACATGATGGAACATTCCTTGACTTGACTTCTTTGTGACCGAAATAGTAAAAGCCCCCGTTACCTCGCCAACCACGGTGTCACACTACAATCTACACGCCTGTAGAATGTGATCTATGTCACCTTCCTGAGTATTTATATAGCTCCATTTTGAGCTTAGTAGTAATATAACTTGCTAAATGCTGTCATTAGTTTTTTCTCATTTTTAAACAATCAACAAGGTTTATTATTAGAATGAATGAAGTTATGCAGGGCAAAGATGCTTGTCTTCTGTAACACAGCAGTAAGTGGAATATGCTTTGGTGTCATGGGCTGAAGAAATCCAAGAAGACTGAGCTCGTAATAGGAGAAGAATGACAGGCTGATGGGCTACTTGTAGGCTTTGGGGCTTCCTCAGAAGCCAGCAGGTTCTGTTAAACATCAAGCAAAACTTCTTGTATTTTTAGCCTTAATGTTCTTGTGACTAATTAATTTATATGACAGGAGGCTCCTATTTTCCACTATTTCCAGCAAATATAATTTTTGGAGGAAAAGATCATGTTTTATTTTAACATGGAATCTTAATCAGTTTGACATATTCATATTAGACTCAAGGGGGTGTATTAGTGACTCTAAGAACGTTTGTTAGTTTGGGGTTAGCCATCTAATTCAGAATTTTGGCCATTAGATCAGCCGTTTGCATTCCCTTCTTCACCAGTACAATTTTCCTATACCCACGCATTGTGACACTTGCCAACATGCCTGGAGCCCTTCCTCTGCATTACCCTTAGAATGAAAACAACTTCCCCAGCTAAGAGAGATGAATAATTAATCACTTAGTCCCACTGGGAGAAAATGACACATATGGCTGATTAGCGGGGGGCATTAAGAAAAAGAGCTGTCAAAGGGTGCCCTTTCTTCCCAAATGTTAAAGAATGCTATTTTTCTCTGCACTTAGAATCAGAGTCTCAGCAGGTAGTGATAGGAGCAAAACCAATGATGGTATTAAATAGAAGGATGTCTAAAAAGGCAGAGAGCACAACTAATTTTTGATTTTAAAAAACTGCCATCAGGATAACTGTTGTTCCTAGAAATAATTAATTATATGCTCATTTGGATTTCTGTTCCTTGATTTAAGTTAATGTTACCAACCTCTGAGGATGCACTTGGCTACTACAAAGCCTAGTCATGCGTCTAGCATGAGCCCATGATACAGATCTCCAGAAGCTCCAGAATTGAGTCCAAGAATTGGGCTGCAATTCATAAGTGTAGCCTGCTACACTTGTCCACAGTATGAAAAAAATCTTATTTCACTCACATATGTGCTGGCATTCAAATGCAAACAGGTGGTGTTGTAATGGATAAATTATAGAATTATTTGATTTGTTTTAGATGTGGGATAGCTTTTTTTTTTTTTTTTTGATGCTTGGTTTCAAAAACAATCCTAAAAGTACAGCTCATGGGGTCCAAATTTTGTTTTTGCCATTTGAGAAGGTCCTCATATACCAGAAGGTTGGGACCCACCACTATATAGAAGATTTGGAAACAGACTTCAGGTAGTAGGGCCATGCACCTTAACAACCAGAACTAGACTGTCCCAGGAAGCAGCAGCTACTTTCTGTGGAACTGCATCTCTACTTGATCATCATGGGCCATAATGCAAACAAACACATCATTTTGCCGCCTATAGAAGAAACTATATTTCTAGTAATGCAGACTAAGTCAATATGGATTATGTGGCCAAAATTCTCAAGCCCTGGAAAGGCTCTGGTGTCATTTGAAATACTTCTCACTCACTGAAATTTACTCTAACTCAAGAATTAGAATTTACTCTAACTCAAGAATTGCGCTCTGTTAAAACAGATACCCTTGGGAGAGATGAATGCTTCTTGTCTGTATCATTGTTTATTTCTCCATGTCCACAGTGGGTTTCAGAACCTTGACATTTGAAGTGGAGGAATGATACCTGCCCAAAGGGGCAAAGAGAATAGGAGACCCTCAGCCCTGTGAGGAGAGTTTATTTGCTGTGAATTTGGGTCTTATATGTTGCTCTTTCATAAGTTAAGCTATCAGCATTTGCAAAGAAACAATCATTTGTATGTGAAAATAAGAGTTTGGGGTGGGCATACAATATGCATCATTCAACAATATGCTTTGGAGAACAAGATTGTGATTTTAAGTCTTATTTCATATCAGAGCATTTCTGTGTAACACAAGGAGATGTGCTGGAGTAATTCTCTAGTGATTTCTTTTGTTCCACCTATAACTTTATCTCTGAAATTGATTTCCTCTGTGGTAGAGAAAAAAGGCTTACATTTCTAGTGGAAGAAAGACAGGTATGTGTTTACCGACATTCTATCTCCATAGTTTTTTTTTTGTTTTTTTTTTTTTGCATTCCTAGTAAGTTTCAAGGAGGTTAAACTTGGCAGCAGTATTCATGGAAGAGGTCGGTGGGGGGTTCACCTAGGTTTCACCCTGGCTGCGGACAGCATTCTGTGGAGGTGCTCTTGATGTTTGGGATAAGGATGCTGGGAAAGATTGAAGACAGGAGGGAAGGGGACAAAAAGGATGAGATGGTTGGATGGCATCCCCGACTCAATGGACATGAGTTTGCGCAAACTCCAGGAGATAGTGGAGGACAGGGAAGCCTGTCCATGTGACAGGCACACCACAGTCCATGGGGTTGCAAAGAGCCATACACAGCTTAGTGACTGAGCAACAGCAGCAATCCTTCTTCATGCCAGACTGAATGGCACATTTCAGGATGTTGGTGCCCTGGCCACTAAATTTGAGAAGGAACTTGTAGTTATCCTGACTACCAAAAATAAAATACACCTCTGCCCATTTCCATATACCTCAGAGATGAGTTCCACCCCTGCTTGAAAATCATAATGTGACCCTTTCTCCAAAGCAGAAACGTGCTTGGAGGCACCTGGGCAAACGTGGGCTGTGCTGTGTGCTCAGCCGTGTCCGACTCTCTGAGACCCCCGTGGACTGTAGCCTGCCAGGCTCCTCTGTCTATGGAATTTTCTAGGTGGCATACTGGAGTGGGTTGCCCTTTTCCTAC
The DNA here is from genome assembly GCF_027580195.1 of Bos mutus. NCBI lineage: Eukaryota > Metazoa > Chordata > Mammalia > Artiodactyla > Bovidae > Bos > Bos mutus. Next base: position 68,211,220 of record NC_091628.1, read on the forward strand.
TCAAGGAGATCTTCCTGACCCAAGGACGGAACCCATGTTTCTTGTGTCTCCTGCATTGGCGGGTGGGTTCTTTACCAGGGCGCCACCTGAACATCCCCAAACCTAGATCACTTTCTTCCAGTGATTACAGGTTGGCATCTCTGTAACTCTTTTCCTGAAACCATCAGGTCTTCATTCATTGACTACCTTTAGTTTCAAAATATGTGTGTGAGGTAGATAAAGCTGGAGTGTTTGGCTGGTTTTTATTTTTTGCGGGGTGGTGGGGGGAGAAGGTAAGATTACATTTATTTTCTAGTATGCTGCTGCTGCAGCTAAGTCGCTTCAGTCGTGTCCGACTCTGTGTGACCCCAGAGACGGCAGCCCACCAGGCTCCCCCGTCCCTGGCATTCTCTAGGCAAGAACACTGGAGTGGGTTGCCATTTCCTTCTCCAGTGCATGGAAGTGAAAGTGAAGTTGCTCAGTCATGTCTGACTCCTAGCGACTCTGTGGACTGCAGCCCACCAGGCTCCTCCGTCCATGGGATTTTCCAGGTGAGAGAACTGGAGTGGGGTGCCACTGCCTACTTTTCATTTTTCCTCAGTTAATACTATTGCCTTTTCTAGTTGTTGAGTTTTTGTTTGTTTGTTTGTTTTTAACTGGAACATTATTGCTTTACACTATCATGTTGGTTTCTGCTGTGCTTAGTCGCTCAGTCATGTCCGACTCTTTGCAGTCCCACAGACTGTATCTTGCCAGGCTCTTCTGTCCATGGGGATTCTCCAGGCAAGAACTGGAGTGAGTGCCATGCCCTCCTCCAAGGATCTTTCTAACCCAGGGATCAAACCCAGGTCTCCCACATTGCAGGCAGATTCTTTACCATCTGAGCCACCAGGGAAGCCCTGGTTTCTTTGGTACAACATCATGAATCAGCCATAAGTATACGTATATTTCCTCTCTCTTGAGCCTCCGTCCCTCTCTCCCATTCCACCCCTCTAGGTCAGCTCCCTGTTTTGCTTGTGTTTTTTTTTTTTTTTTCGTTTGTTTGTTAATGAGGTTTCACCAAATACCAAGGCAGTGAGATGAGGATACCACTTAATTTTATCCTGGGCATCTCCCATCTTGCAGTGATGTATATGTAAAACCCGCTCCTCCCATCGTTGAGGACCTAAGATATACTGTGCTGAGAAATGGATCACTTTTGTTTTGCTTTGTTTAAACTTCCCAATCTTTTCAGCTGTACTTGGGCTTTCAAGGTGCCACTGATAAGCTGACAGTTTTGTTTTAGGGGCTTGATAGGGAGAAGGGGATTAAATACTGCTAGCTGTGAGCACTAACACTATCCCTAGGCAAATAAACAAGAGTACTTCTGACAGGATGTAAGATAGCTTTCCAGGCTCACAACTGGTTTAATAGAGCTTGTAAAAATATACATTAATTGCTCTGTGGCTCTTTTTCACATTGCAGAGATTCTCCTTCAAACATTTTATGACTCCCTTGTTCTACAGGTAGTTGCTTATATTATGACTGATACCTCTAATTAGCTAAACGAGAAAACCCTACCAAATCATTGCCCACACTGAAGTTAAGCCTCCTGGACCATGCTCTCAATGCCATCACTTTAATTTCTATATTGTTTCTGATTCTCCACGTTAAGTCCATGTACCTTTATGAACACACGTGTGTGTGTGCTAAGTCGCTTCAGTCATGCCTGACTCTTTGCAATCCTATGGACCATGGCCTGCCAGGCTCCTCTGTCCATGGGATTATCCAGCCAAGAATACTGGGGTGGGCAGCCATTCCCTTCTCCAGGGGATCTTTCCAACCCAAGGACTGGACCCAAGTCTCTTACATCTCCTGCGTTGGCAGGTGAGTTCTTTACTGCTAGGGTCACTCTAGGTGAGAGTAATGCTGTGTTATATCCATACAGCTCTCCAGGCCAGCTCCTCAGCTCCTAGTCTTTTCTGTGTCCAGAAGAAGTGGGAGCATCTTTGGAGCTTTTGAATGAAGTTTCACTATGGAATTTCTGCTAAATGCTGCTGTTTCTGCTGCCTAGGAACATTTCACATTAGGCTGGATAGGCTGGCTTTAGAAATGCAGAATGTGTAATTTTAAAAAAAAAAAACAACAGGAAATGGACAATGAAGATTTCTCTTTGAACATTAATATCTTTAGGGATTTAGGTTGGATAATTTCCAACACCCCCTCTAGGACTAAAGTTCTGTGACTCTAAACTAGACCCAGTCTCTAATCTAATAAGCAATAATTGCATCGAATATTTTCTCAGTTTCCCCCCATTTCTGGGCATTAATTTCCTGATCCTGAATTCTGGGTTCATGCATACAATAGTTCAATCACACTAACTGAATTTGTTTCTGAAATTACTGATCTGCTCACATTGCATTTTTGGGTTCAATGGTCAGAGCTTCACATGATCTAACTTTGAGTTGACTTTGATTTTCAGACTCAGAAAGAAACAAAAAGAGGCCACAGGGCATCTAACTGAGTTGCAAGGGTTGTGAGGAAAAGAGAAGAGGGTACAAAGGTCCCTAAGCAGGAAGTGGCCTTGAGGAACATGGTCTTACTAACTATCTAGGTTTCTTTCTTTCCCCAGTTTAACTTCTTGAGTACATATTTCTTCTCTCTCTGTCTTTAAATATAGAAACAAACATAAATATGTGTGTATATATATATATATACACTTATGTGTGTGTGTGTGTGTATATATATGTATATCTGTAGAATGTTATGGAAAAACCTGAATGAACTTTTTGGCCAACCCAATACTGATAAATATGTATATACAAACACATAACTTTATATGTATATGGCTTGATTCTGATTTATTTTATATATGATTCATTCTGTGTATGAAAATAAAATATATGATTATGTCTAAATCATACATTTTTAAATTAAAATACTAACATATTTTAATATCTAGTAATTCTCCTTATGAGTTATTATAATAGTCAGGGAAAATGTATATTATATAGAGAATACTGACATCGAATACTATGTATATAGATAAAGATGTATGGATATTAAAATATGTTAATATGTGTAACTTCTACATGTGAGTGGCTTCCCTTGTGGCTCAGCTGGTAAAGAATTCGCCTGCAATGTGGGAGACCTGGGTTCGATCCCTGGGTTGGGAAGATCCCCTGGAGAAGGGAAAGGCTACCCATTCCAGTATTCTGGCCTGGAGAATTCCATGGACTGTATAGTCCGTAGGGTCACAAAGAGTCAGACATGGCTGAGCGACTTTCACTTTCTACATGTGAGTGGAAAATTCCCAAGTCATTAGGTGTATTTATCTACAGATATATAGGCCCTTTCTTCTTAAGGAGGCCAAGGGTTGTGTTTCATGTATTTCCCCCTGAGCATGAAAGGGTTTCCCTGAATACCTGCCCTTGTTCTTCGTATCCGTGGAAGTTGAGCACTGAACCGTTTGTTGCTGCAGTGCTAATGTTGATTTCCCTCCTTTGTAACCTACTGTCATTTCCTAATTGTGTCATCATTGTCTGATTTCCTGTGTTGTTGTGTGCATGTTTAGTTTTTAATGTGAGTCTATGATCTGATTGCTGTGTTTCTTTCTCATCCCAGACCCCTCTTTCCCTTTCCATCTCTGACCCCAAAGATCTAGCCATTTTGAAACAGGTAGTGTTTCTCTTCTGTTTTCATAGGTTCTATCCTTCTTGTTTCTCTTTTATAGAAGAGCCACCTGCCTGAAGTTACATATTCTGCTCCCACTGATTTGCAGGATCAACTATCTCCTCCTCTGGGAGATAAGTTGTAAGTTTCACTTATCTTCCAGAGAGATGATCACACCCTTCTTTGTGCTAATGTTGTCCATTCTACATGTGTCCACTATAAGACATTTCAGGCTACTTTTTCGTCTGTTAAGCGTCTCTCCTTTTCTAGACTAATCAAGCTTTGTTCACTATTGTCCCTGTGTGTGTCTCTACTTGGGTCAGATGTGGCACATAATAGCTGTGTTTTAAAGCAAAGTGACTGGGGAAGAGACCAGCATTTCCATTGACAGTTGCAGTGTCAGCGTTGAAGGACATTATTATTTAACTTTTTATGGAGAACCTCACTAATGACTATTACTCTCAGCCACCATGGCAAGAATGCCTCAAGTTTGCATCAGTATAAATTATTATGCTGATAAGCAGTTTAGAATATGGTATGGGCCTATAAGAAAGATTTTATATCTGTGCTACAAAACTAATATAACTAATTGCTTTTCTTATGACCATGACTATTTTGTATCAGATTTCATGATTTAGTAAGAATGGTTTTGACTTTTAGACTCAGTGGTGGACCTAAAAAGAAAATCCTGGTTTGAAGTGGTCCAGATATTTTGCTAAAAATCTCATTTCTAGAATTTCCTTCTATTGAACTAAAGGCATTAAAAAAGCAAAGTCTTAATTTTCAGTTATGAGTTTGAAAGGGTCAAACTAACTCACTCAAAGCCAACTATACATTCCATTTGTGACAGGCAGGTCAGGTGCTATTGGGAAGGCAAGTCTAGAACCCAGAACTTTCTAATTCGAGGATCATTTTCCCACAAATAAAATATTAATTCTATCCTCTAGGAATATACTATCAAGTGTAAAGATAAAATATCAGAAGTGTTACTGGTGATAAATACCCTCTTTAAGTAATGATCCCGCTTCCAACCTGACAGAGAGATAAAAGAGAAAAGATCTGGGATAACATTTAATAACAGCTGGCACCTGTTGAGCTATTTTATGTGCCAGATCACTGGATATGTATCATACAGGTATTAATTAAATTGATTTTATAGAGCCCTAAAAATAGATGGTATCATTCCCATTTGATTCATGAGAATGCTGAGTCTTAGAGCTAGTCAGTTAATGGTGAGGAGCAGAGGGTCAAAAATAGGACCAAGTCACTGAGTGTTAAGTCCTTGCCCTTGACTGCCATGTTTGTGTTTCCTCTTGGGATGGTAGAATTTGCAAAAGGCATCTTGCTTCTAGTAAGTGTTAGTTATACTCCAAGCATATCTGAAGACAAGAGGCCAGCAGAACACCCTTGCTTCTTGAGTAACAGAAGACTTGACTTAGCAATGGACTAGAAAGTAAACCATATGTGAACTTGCCTTCTGGGAGACTAGCTTGATCTCAGGCACCTCAGAGCTTCAGAGCTCCAAGAAGTCATCTTGAACATGAGTTGTATAGAACACAGAGTAGACTGTGGGCTGAGAAAGGCCTGGCCTCTCTCCTAGACCTAAATACCTAAAAAGATCATGCTTTATTTACAATTCAACATACAATGTATAACATGTTGGCTACAGTTAATAATATCATACTGTATAAATGAAATTTGTTAAGATAATAGAAACTTAATTGTTCTCTCAAAAAAAAAAAAAGTCATGAATGTGTTAATTATCTCAGTAGGGGGAATCCTTTCATAATGTTCAGTTCAGTTCAGTTCAGTCACTCAGTCGTGTCTGACTCTTTGCAACCCCATGAATCGCAGCACGCCAGGCCTCCCTGTCCATCACCAGCTCCCAGAGTTCACCCAGACTCACGTCCATCGAGTCAGTGATGCCATCCAGCCATCTCATCCTCTGTCGTCCCCTTCTCCTCCTGCCCCCAATCCCTCCCAGCATCAGAGTCTTTTCCAATGAGTTAGCTCTTCGCATGAGGTGGCCAAAGTACTGGAGTTTCAGCTTTAGCTCATCACATTGTACACCTTAAATATCCTACAATTTTATGTGTCAATTATACCCCCATAAAGCTAGGGGAAAGGTCATGTAAATCATATTCTCAGCAGGGCCCAGGTTACCACCCCCAAATCTTATCCCTTAATAAAAAATACTGTATATATGCATGCAGTATACTGTATATGCATGTTGTATATTGTATTTATGCATGCTGAAGTAAATTGATATGCCAACTTTTAATAGGCTTTCTTGGCATTCACCTCAAAATTCCAGCAAATGATTGCCTGTTTATTTCCTCACTGGATTTAAAACCTGCTTTTTTGTTCCTCAAGTTACATATGCTTTTGAGTTGAAATTGCTCAGCATCCTTTAAAGTTTGCAAAGCACCATGAAAAATCACTGAAATGAAAAGCACTAAAATATGTAAATTGTTGCTATTGTTCTTAAGTGCTTCTTCACATAAGATATGATCATTTCAAAGACAAAGTAAGATTTCTTTCATGTCAACAGTGATTATGTTTTACTGTATGGGATCAGTCTTCTCTATATGAGCATTATTATTCTTGTAAAGTTAAAAAAAAGTTGCTTTAAACTTCTGGAATTTCTATTCTACTTTCATTAACCTCTTTTTTTGTCTTCCTGCCATCTTTTTTTCCATGTATTTTTGAAGAAAACTAATAGTTTGAAGGTAGTTGCCTAGGCATGCAATAGTATTAAAATGGTCAGTAAGTAATATTATATTAGACCCTGGTTTATAGACTCTCTGATTTAAAAGAAAAAAAAAGTTTAAGTTTCCTTTATAGTGTAAATATATCAACAAATATTGATTGTGGGGACGTGCACTCTGCTATGTAGTATGTAAGTGAAGAGTTTAAAAGTTAATTCCTTAATGTAGACAGATTATAAACCAGCACGAAGTGGAACATCTTCAATGTGCAGGAAAGTTATTTTTCTGACATTGAGGTCATGCATAAGACACTTCAGTTTTCCTATCCCTCCCCGGCTACATTTATTAGAGACAAAGGTTTATTGCCATAATGGTCAAACAATGACTCGAGATAAGTTTTAGAAATTAGAAATGATCTAACATACTTCTGCAGTCCCACAGACTTCTTAGTCTGAAAAATTTGTTGATTATTGATGGTGTATTTTGGTATCTGCTTTGAAAACATAACTATTCTCTCAGGAATCTTTTGGTCAGAGTTACGACTGATGATGTGGGTCGATAAATGCCTCTTGATCTGTGGTCAGTGTAATAGCAAGGCTCTAGGGACACGGAATCTGCCCAGAATGGAGCTGTAAGTATGGATGCGGGAGGCCCTGGAAAAACATGCAGGTGAAGAGGAAAGGCTACCAAGAGCAGAGTGTAATTTATGGACCGGCAGGGAATTTAAAAGATTATGCCTGACTTAGCTGTTACTTTTAAGCAAAGAAACCAAGATTTTTTGAAAAAAAAAAAAATTAAGAGAATGCAAAAGTGACCTAACCAGCATTTATGGATCAATATATATTATTGTTCTAAGTCAGGTCCTGATGTGCTGGTGTACAAATCAAATGCAGATCAACTGACTTGTTGCATGATGGGCGACCATGCTAATTGTGATTCATAACCGTCACCCACCATTTGTGATATTTGAGAGCAATTCTGATCGGAGGTAATTATGGTAGATTGCCCCGTGCCAGCAGACATTGCATAAATCCTTCAGCTGAGGTAAGACTGACAAGCTCTGAGTAATAGACTGCACCTTGGAAAAGATTTATATTTGAGGCCCAGTTAGCTAGAGTGCTTTATACTTTTCATTTCTCAATAACTTGACTGGAACTAAGGCAGTCAGTTATTTCCCAAATTCTCCATTTTCATGATAGGATAATCAATAAAGAGCAACTATTAATTTAGAGTCACTCTGATATACTAGGACTAGACAGTTTTACTACGATATTGATTACTTCTGTAATTTACCACTGGGTGTACATACTGTGATCCAGACACTTCAAAGGTCATTAGAAATAGGTTGCTTCTTAGTGAGGTAAGTTCACTTATTGGGAGGCAGGGGCCTTTGTTATTATAATCAGCTGGGCTTCTTGATCCTTCATTTAGGTCCAAGACCAAAGGAGCACAAGGTCATCAATCGTGTGTCACATGACACAGCCTAAAATAGAAGGCCAAAGTTTAGTGTTTTTTTTTTTTTTATGGAATTATGCTTCTCTTGTGGCTCAGCTGGTAAAGAATCTGCCTGCAACGCAGGAGACCTGGGTTTGATCCCTGGGTTGGGAAGATCCCCTGGAGAAGGGAAAGGCTACCCACTCCAGTATTCTGGCCTGGAGAATTCCATGGACGGTATAGTCCATGGGGTTGCAAAGAGTCAGACACGACTGAGTGACTTTCATTTCACTTTACTTCCAGAATGAAGTCCAGGAATGATTCTAGACTACTGCAGAATCTTGGGTGGCCCTCAGTGTTATCTTACACCCATTCATTCTTAGAAATATTTTCCATCACAACAAGATGCCATTCGAGGAGTTTTCAATAAACAAAGTTTTCTAAAATATAGTCTGCAAAGATCTTCTGGATCCTGTCTTCTCCAAAGTCCCATCATTTCCCATCTCATATGAGACATCTTGTGATTTTTAAAATTAAAATCTGTCAAATAGAATACATGAACTTTGTAAATGAACAATCTTCTTCTAGAACCATGTTGCTGTGTTCGCCTTCTTGCTAAGATTTGAGATGTTGGAATTGTTGTCTAAGACTTCACCTCCTTTATCCTTCATTTGTAGGCCATTTTGGAAACCTACAAGACCATCTCTTTAAGCTCATTCCATGACTGTGTATTACACACAACCTAAGCAGATTCCTCACACAATGGCTTGAACCATTGTCTGTACCATTGTTTTGATATGGTCCATTCACTGCATCATAGGCTAAGGATCCCTTTGGATTTATCTCAATGTTTTCTTCCCTGGCCAGTCACCTAATCACCTGAAGTCCATTGAGTCTGTTTGGTCTCTTGCAAACATTTCAGCTTCTCATTTGATTTTTAGTCTCAAACATCCAAGCTTTAATGAATAACAGACCATTTGGCTACAGATATTCTCCTTCTTCTAAAAAAATCAGAACCCTTTAATAATACAAAGCACTGTCTTTTTTCTAGGAAACAATAAACTGTGATTTTGAGATGCTTTGTGATGATAATATTTTGTTGTATTTGATTTTGCTTAGTTTTTAACATGCCTTTTTTATATATAATTTTTTATGTGAGTTACTTTTTAAAATGGACCTTGCTAGCTCTGAACATTTTCTTTAAACTACAGTGTAGTGTTTCGTTCATAGCTACTAGGGATAGATTAATTAGTGCCGCTGAGGAGCCAACAAAATTGAGACCCTCTGGTGTGTTTGTTGCAGTGATTTTTTGAGCATTTTTTTTTTACACATTAAATGTATTTGTTAGGAGAATAAATATAAAAAGACACACATGCACACACACACTGGAAGCCAGCTATAACCAGGTTAATGACAAATTTATGTTAATAGCCATTATATGCGGTTAATTATGGAATGGGTCAAGGCAACAGTCAAGAGTAAAAGGAAAAAAAAGATTATAATCCTGGAACTCTAGTATTAAGTCATTCAGAGAAAGTTCAGTTCAGTTCAGTTCTGTCTCTCAGTCGTGTCCGAATCCGCAACCCCATGAATCAGAGCACGCCAGGCTTCCCTGTCCATCACCAACTCCCGGAGTTTACACAAACTCATGTCAGAGAAACTTAGTAGAAGCTAAAAACATGTAATCAGCATGTTTTCTTAAGTCCATTTAGATGTATCTAGATGTGTATGTCGTTGGAATAGATGCATGCTTGTATAGGCCATTGACCATTATCTGTTTACTGAAGCAATATAAAAAGAAAGAAATACAGTCTTTTCATCACAAAGTTCTTATGTTCCCTGGAGGGACAACTTGTTTAGTTTTAAGTATCAGAAATCTCCATGCCTACAAATACATATTACCATGTATCACATTTGCTAAAGATGTACTGGGGCTTCCCTGGTGGCTCAGACAGTAAAGAATCTGCATGCAATGCAGCAGACCTGGGTTCGATCTCTGGATCAGGAAAATCCCCTGGAGAAACTGTTGAACATATTTAATTTTTTTTGAATAAGATGTACAAGGATATAAATTTTATTCCCCGTAAAGAATCTGCATGCAATGTAGCAGACCTGGGTTCGATCTCTGGATCAGGAAAATCCCCTGGAGAAACTGTTGAACATATTTAATTTTTTTTGAATAAGATGTACAAGGATATAAATTTTATTCCCCTTACATTAATGTATGTTATTTAGATTGTAATTTTTTTTAGAAGCAAGATGAGTATAACCTACATTTCCACTCGTTTTTCTTGAAGAGGATAGAATCATATTGAGAAGACAAAGTCTTATTACTATATTAGTATGTGCTCAGGTTACATGCATCACTCTTAGCGTAGGTTAATCTTTAGGGGGCAATTATGGTACCATTTAAAAAAAATTCACAATGGTAACTTATATGGTACCTCAGAGAGACAGAGATACAGCACAATTAATGACTCCCAAAGGTATCTTACCTGATTTCAGTATCGACTTCATAAATGTGAAATCATTGCTGTTATCCCTGTTGGAAGCACTTTCAATTCATGGAACAGACCTGTGCCTCCAAGAATAACATGGTACTATTCTCAAGTCGTATCACTTTTCTTGCAAGCTAACTTCTTGATACGATAGAAAAAAGTCAGCATTTGTAAAAGTCAGCCACTTAGACCAAATGTAACTCTGTCTCCTACATGTGAGTGCCACATCAGTTCGGTGAGAAATGAGTCAGTATTAGCTGACACACAAACACCTGCCGTGAACCTTTGATGGCTCACTCAACCACACACAAAGGTTTGGGGTTAAGAGGGAAAAGCCTATGTTCTAAATTACTTTGGTGCTAGGGCAGGATTTCTGTTCCTATTCAACTCTTAAATTTGTAACAACTGCTTGCAGACCATCATGCAGCAAAAGTAGTGGATCATTAGAATCAAACTGTTCTTTTTTTCCAGTGAAATTAACAAAATTGAAGGATATTTGTTGAAATCTACTAAGTACTTAGAAATCTGGCTGGACTATGGTGCATGTCATAATGGATTTTGCATATATACCTTGGGAGGCCATCTGAAACTTTTCCTTTGTTAAAAAGTGAAGATAAATAATTTAATTAAACCAGAAGATCATTTTTATACAATATTACATTATGTCCAAGAAAAATTATTTTCAGTGAACTTGAATCTGGGGAAGGAGAAGGAAAGATGATTCAAAGACATGTAAGCATTTTCATCATCAAATCACAATTAAAACTATTGAGATATTTGCCATAAGTATTATTACAAAATAAACACTTTGGGGACATTTTTTTTTTTTTTCAGATGTGCAAGAGAGATACCTTTATTTTTATGTACTACAAATTAATTCTTACTTGGAGCCTCCATCTGCTTGCGGTGAAAACTTTTCAGTCAATTCAGGGAGATCTCTGCAAATCAGATTGGCTCAGTCAAGCTGCCAGTGTCCCTTGATATCATTGTGTGAAGACAAAATAGTATTTTTTGTTGTTGTTGTTATTTTTTGGAGGGCCTGCACCCCTCCAGGTGACATTTTTAACACAGTCCTAACAACAGTGTTTCCTATGACCAACTTCATTCTCATAAAGCCAAGCTACGTGCATTTATCTCTTTAAGCTTAGCTGAAGACCAAATAAATCTAATTGTTACCGGTGGCAAAAAGCATCAGCTCAGTGGACACCCCTGATGCATCAAAAAACAATACCCAATGTGCTTGGAAAAGACCCTGATGCTGGGAAAGATTGAGGGCAGGAGGAAAAGTGGGCAAAAGAGGGTGAGATGGTTGGATGGCATCCCTGACTCAATGGACATGAGTTGGAGCAAACTCCAGGAGATCGTGAAGGACAGGGAAGCCTCGTGTGCTGCAGTCCATGGGGTCGCAAAGGGTCAGAAAGGACTTGGAGACTGAACAACAAAGGGTGTACTATTTTTTTCCTCAGTGGTGACAACATTGGGTTTATTCTGCAGTGATTTGGCCTAAGCTCCCTGGAACTAGTGTTGATATCATTTCTTGAACATTTATCCTCAGTGACATAATTGTTACTTTGTATATAATCAGTATGCCAAGCATTATATGACTGGGAAGCGGCTGTCTGAAAAGTGATGTGCCGTAATGAAGGTACGCCTTCTGGAGATAATTTTGGCTGCTTATCAGAGCAGGAGCAGCTGTATTTTGGACTCAGAGTTTCCACTTAATACACCATGAAAAAGCAACAAGTGCTCCACCAGAAAATTGTATTTTGTTGAAAGAACTAAAGCAAAATGAGCTGCAGTTCTATACCAAGGAATATTAAAACACTGGGGGGAGAAACTAACTTGGGAGTGTATTTTTTTCAGTGTTCTGAGTCACTTTTTTTTTTAAGTTTGTATTTAGTGTATATTGCCTCAGAATAAAAATATTTTTGGAATCCTTATCAGTCAGAAAAATGTCTTCAATCAAAATTAGTTGGAGTCTGGAGCTAAAATAACTCCATTGGGCTCATTTGTGGAATGGCTGTGGAGGCTTTATTTTTACAAGCAAATGGCAAATGCCTGCTCCAATGTATCGCTGATACAAATTAAGTGTATACTCTATTTCATAAATGAAGGAAGAGTTATTGGAAACACTCTTTCCCTGATCACTAAAAACTGATTGCCATCAAAGAAGGGCCTGATTACTAACCACCAGCTTAGTGTTTAGCTGGAACATCTGGCCGCCTCAGAGGGGGAAATTTGCTGAGCTTAAAAAATGTTTATTCCAACTTTCAACTCATGCATGTATAGAACACAGATGAGGAATCATCTGATGTCCTTCAGATTTCTGTTGCTAAACAAATGTAACTCATCTTCAAGGGAAAATTTAGTAAACTCCTTTCCTCACTGATTTAGCTTCTTAAGCTCTTGGGTAATAAGAACTAGAGAAGAATAAAGAGCATAAGAAAACAAAGAGTGATTTGAGCCCTTAAAAATATAGCACAGGGAAATTCACTTAATGCACTGTGGTGACCTGAATGGGAAGGAAATGCGAGCAAGAGGGGATATATGTCTGTGTGGCTGATACACTTTGATGTACAGCAGAAACTAACTGCACTATAAAGCGGCTGTACTCAAAAATTAATTTAAAAAACAGGTATCTGAAGGATAGTTTTAATGTTTCTTCATATGCAGTTTGATCTAGGTGGACGTTGGCAATTCTATGTATTTTATAATAATTTTATTTATTTTGGCTGTGCTGGATCTTTGTCACTGCTCAGGCCTTTCTCAAGTTGCGGTGAGTGGGAGCTAGTCTAGTTGCTGTGTGTGGGCTTCTCATTTCGGTGGTTTCTCCTGTTGCAGAGCACGGGCTCTAGGGAACAGGGACTCAGTAGTTGCGGCTCCTGGGCTGTAGAGCACAAGCTCAATAGTAGGGGCCCACAGGTTTGGTTGCTTTGTGGCATGTGGGATCCCCCCCGGACCAGGGATCAAACTCATGTCTCCTGCTTTGGCAAGGGGATTCTTTACCACTGACCCACCAGGGAAGTCCAGTTTTTGTTACTTTAATTCATCTCATGGTGTTGAGTGAATGCCTCGTCCACTGCACGAAGCTGAGTGCTCGGTGAAGACCATGACCTCAGGACCCACCAGTGCCTTGACTGCAAGACTGTTACTTGACATGTGCCCTGTCCATGGCCAGCACTGGTCTTCCCACCCCTAGGGCTTGGATTACTATTACTAACCTGCAAAACAATTGACTCTGCTTAAGTGTCACTTTCCCTGTGAATCCTTCCTTAACCATTTAAGATTAGGTCCTTAGAGCCGTTACGTTTATCCACTCCTTAGCATGTAGAGGTGGCATCATGATTTCTTGTTCACTTACCAATCCTCCATCCCCAAGCCTGTGCACCTGATTCACTGACTGTGTTTTCATTCACCATTGTATTCCAGGCGCTAGAATTAAGCCTGACACATACCAGCTACTAAGTAAATGTTGATGATGGAATGAATGAATGAATGAATCAGATACCTCCTCTCTCCTCAGTGCACTTTAACTCTAGGGAACAGGACATGTGTTGCAAAAATGGTAATAAGGCAAAACAGAGGAAGGGACATGCTGAAAGAGTGATTCAATAAAAGGAGTGGTTATGGGAAATTTCTTTCAAAACAGGATACTCTTACCAGATTCCAACCAGGCAGCTTCATACCTTACTTTTTTCACTACAATAGTGGTATTTAAGCCCTTAATTCTAAAAATATAGTAACTAGCTAAAATTAGCCTGGATTTAATGCTCTGGGTCAACTTAAAGTGACATGTGAACATCGGCAAAAAAAAAAAAAATGTTTCTAAGTTCTATAAATCTCACTGGGAATTTTTCATTGGCTCATCTCATTAACAATCTTTTTCTCAGGGATAAGGTTTTCTAAGTCAATATTTTTCTAACAGCATGCCCTTTTGTCTTCCCCTAAATATGGTAATCTTTGTTTCTTCAGTGATCATGTGAGAACAGAAAGAAAATTTCTTCTCAGAGAAGACAGAGCAGAGGAGTATATATTTCTGGCCAAAGGTTATCACAGTTTAATAGTAGGAAGGAATGTACACGTCTGTAAACAGAACGTACTGTGCTTTCTGAGGTTAACACCATTTGTTTAGTCTTGTTAAATAGCTGGTAAAATAATCCAGGTTGTAGAGAAACGCAAACTGTAGTGACTGCTGCACATGGCAGATGAGGGACCCCAGAATGTCACAAAGGTTTCTGGGAGGAGAGATGTTCAGAGTCAGGTAGGACCCCTCCACCTCCCTGCTGCTTCTTGGTCCCTTGCCTACCAGCTGTTTTTTCCTCTCAGTCACCTTCACTTGATATCCACTTGCCCACCAATTTCTCCAACCTCACCCCTTCCATATATTTTGTGTGTGTGTATGTAACAAAGTTTTATTAAAGTATAAAGGAGATAGAGAAACCTTCTGACATAGGTATCAGGAGGCAGAAAGAGTACCCCCCTGCTAGTCTTCAGCTGGATGTTATATAGTCACTAGCAGTCTGTTAATTAACATTTTTCTCTTGTATTCTGCACTTGCCTTTTTTTTTTTTTTTTTTTTCAGGCTAGAATCATTGTCTTGGTCTCTACACTGACTTTGTTCAGGCTTGTGCTAAGTCACTTCAGTCATGTCTGACTCTTTGTGGACTCTGTGGACTCTAGTCCACCAGGATCCTCTGTCCATGGAATTTCCCAGGCAAGAGTACTGGAGTGGGTTGCCATTTTTTTGTCCAGCAAATCTTCCCAACCCAGGGATTAAACCCTGGTCTCTTACATTGCAGGCAGATTCTTTAGAGCTGAGCTCCCCAGGGAAGCCCTGTCTAGGCTTAACACAGACAATTTTTAAATAAGAAACCAGGTGAAATTCAGGAAACCAAAATATATTGATTTTTCTTAATTTAAGACATTAGCAACCAGGACATTATCAACATAAACACACATACTCACATACATTCTCAAATTCATTCCCTAGCTTCTGTCATGAGTTAAAGGAATCCAAAAAGGCAGTGCTCATGAAGGTTTCTTTACATCACTTATTTTCTGTTCTCTGAACACAGACTGGACATTGTCAGCAATCTCGAGCTGCAGCAAAGAAATGTTGCAAATTTCCTTTATTTTCTATTTCTAATGATCTGGCATTAGAAAGACTTTGTGCTCTCCAGAAATTAACTTGGATCTTTTCTGAGCTCAGTGAGCATTGTGGCAGGGGGTGGTGGGGGGAAACTATCTTGAAGGACCCCAAAAGGGACCCTAGGCAGCATTGCCCTTGCTTCCATGCTATAGTTATGTTAGGTGTGGTTTGGCACCTCCACCAGATGGAAATTAAGTCACTTTTTTCCACCATTAGCATGACATGGGAAACGTAGTACAACCAAAAATGCTTAGCCTCTATCCTAGACTTTCAGGAGCTTAGATTTTTGAATATACTAGACAAGTAGCTGAAAACAACTTAGTTTTGGCAGTAGGGAATGGTTGATCATTCTGAGGAATATCCCACACTGTATGCTAAATCCAAGACAGACCTTTGCAAACTGGAACAGTTGGTCACCTTATTTATTGGCAAAGACCAGAACCAAAACAAAGTCCATCTACTTTCTGTCTTTGAATCCTAATTGTTCTTTAAACACCCTACACTTGGGTGCCTGGATTTATCCCCAGGTTTTCTATCTTGTTCCACTGGTCTATATTTTGTTTTTGTGCCAGTACCATACAGTCTTGATGACTGTAGTTTTGTAATATAGTCTAAAGTCAGGAAGGTTGATTCCTCCAGTTCCCTTCTTTTCTCTCAAGATTGCTTTGACTATTTGGGATCTTCTGTGTTTCCATACAAATTGTGAAATTATTTATTCTATTTCTGTAAAAAATACTGTTGGTAGTTTGATAAGGATTGCATTGAATGCATTGAAATATATATATTAAAATAGGCAGTCAGTGGGAGTTTGATGTATGATGAAGGGAACCCAAAGCTGTTGCTCTGTGACAACCTTGAGGGATGGGATGGGAAGGGAAGAGGGAGGGGTCACATGTATGCCTATGGCTGATTCATGCTGATGTATGGAGAGGCCATCACAATATTATAAAGTATTTATCCTCCAATTAAAATATATAAATATTTTTTTTAAAAAACTGCATCTGTATGGATATAAAATAAATAGATATATTACTTGCCTTTTTGATTATTCAGACATGCTTCAATTATGCCATGGGTAAAGACAAATAACAGCAGCCATCTTGGAACATTAACTTTAGAATTACATGAAATAAAATAGGTAAAGCACTTAATATAGTGCCTAATACTAAGTGGTCAATAAATATTAGCATTAATTAACTTTCTGTACGCCCACAGGTATTTCCTTCTTGGCTTCTTGAGATACTAATCTTTAGTAAAGGAGATTTTTCACTGGGCTACTAAGCTGGCAACTGGTCTGTTACATGCCATTATTTCTTTGAGCTGAGACATTAAATACCATATCCTCCAACCCATTTGCTAGTGTGCTAATGGAATTTGTTCTCTCTGCATTCCGAGGGTCTGCTCCTGGAGAAATGGGCCAGTTCAGCAGTTTTGTAGAGGCTTAGAGGTGGAGAAGGCAATGGCACCCCACTCCAGTGCTCTTGCCTGGAAAATCCCATGGACAGAGGAGCCTGGTAGGCTGCAGTCCGTGGGGTGGCTAAGAGTCGGACACGATTGAGCAACTTCACTTTCACTTTTCACTTTCATGCATTGGAGAAGGAAATGGCAACCCACTCCAGTGTTCTTGCCTGGAGAATCTCAGGGACGAGGGAGCCTGGTGGGCTGCTGTCTATGGGGTTGCACAGAGTCAGACACGACTGAAGTGACTTAGCAGCAGCAGCAGAGATGCTACCCAGCAAGACACACATAGAAGCCAGGACTGCAGTGATGGCTTTTGAGAAAGCAAACAGCTTTACTCTTAGGTCCACCAGAAAGGAGACCAGAGACAGGGTTCAAATCAGTTTCCTCTATCCAGAGTTTCAGGTGAAATTTAAGGAGTTAAGGGGAAAATCAAAGTTGGAAGCTGATTGGCTAGTCTCAAATCAGTTCATACAAGCTACTGGTGTTACCGGAAGCCAGGTTCTCCTTATGGATGGGCTTTTCGCTTTGTCCAGCACACTAGTGGTGATGTTTCTATTCTCTGAGTTCCGTAGACTGAAGATTTTTGGTCCTGGGGTCCTCCTGGAGACATGCTTTCTGTTGTGTGTTTGCACAGTGCTGTCTTTGAAAATTAGCCCTAGTTTCTTGATTGATCAGCCACCTGTTTGAGAAGGCAACCAGGTTAAGATGGTGCTATTTCAATTTACCCGCCCCCCTTTTTCCACAACTTGACCTTAGAAGATCCTGAAGACATTCTTCAAAAAGTAAGAGCAGATGTTTGAGATGAAGAGGGGCCAGGAGGAGAGCACTTTGGTGATGGTGCTGAAGGCCGTGGCTGTCTCAGGCCTTGGGCAGAAGGTATTCAACCTGGATATTGCTTAGGCACGTCGACTCATGCTTGTGTGATCACTTCTGTGGAGGTAAAATGTTTTGGCCATCTCCCAAGAAGGTAAGGGCTTCCCTGGTGGCTCAGTGGTAAATAATGAGCAGAAGACATGGGTTCAATCCCTGGATGGGAAGGAAGGAAATGACAACCCACTCCAGTATTTTTGCCTGGAGAATCCCATGGACAGAGGAGTCTGATGGGCCACAGTCATTGGGTTGGCGAAGGAGTCGGACACGACTTAGCTACTCAGCAACAATAACAACAGTAAGAGCAACAGGAAGGATAATCCTAATCACAGAAACAAATGAGGGCCTGAGTGTTTCAAGCTGTATTCTCCTGACTTCCTCTCTCAAATTTAGCTGAGTCTCAGCCCCCTCAGTTTGCTTTCTTCAAGATGACCTTTTCACGCTCCTCCTCATCAAGTATGTTTTTCAAGGCAGTGAGACGGAGCCTGGACTCTCCTAGGCCCCTCTGCAATAAGCGCCTGCCCTCATCACGTGGGAGGAAACTGTTGGAACCTCCGACCAAACCGGGTACAGCCTTGAAACTGCTGGCATGGATCCCTTGCAGCCAGGTAGCGTGCATGGCTTTCAGGGTTCCCTAAGTGAACCCTCACATCCAAGCTGGTCATAGTCGACTGTTCTTTTTCCTCAGTGGCTTCTCCATAGAATAGCCAAGTTGTGGACAGTTAATATGGCATTTGCTTACTTCTTTCCAGAAACCTAACTAGGAGATGAAATTTGTCTCTGAATCCTAAGGCTCTTGCTTTCTCTTTTATGCCTCTTGAGGCTGTTTGAATTCTCTGCTTTTTGGGGGCAGTAGGGGGAGAGGGGGTGGAGGTATTGGTGAGGGAAAGCCTTTTCTAGAGATTTGTAATCTGTACACTGTTCTCAGCTCTTGGGTTTGAAACCTAAATATTGACTATGCTTCTGACTGGAGGGCTGCTTGTTCACGAGCTGTCTCCAAACATCCATCCTCAGAGGGACCGGCTAACCCCTCAGAACACCAGCTCTAAGGTGGAGAGAAGTTGGGTGGGACAGGGGAGCAGCTGCTATTGTACTCAGGAACTCTGTATAAAGGAACAAGGCATGCTCGGAGCCACAGATTGGCAAACCCTAGTGCTCGCTTTTCTCTTTCATGATCTTAAGGGTTTTCCAGGTGTAGCCGAGCTTCTGCCTCCCACAGACCTGGGGTTTCTGAGAAGACTGGTTGGCATCAGGTTGGCATCATGCCAATCCGTGAAGGCTGGAAAGAGGCAGCAGACATCCTCTAAAGGCAGTGGTTACAGGCTCTTCCATGGTTCTGCTGGCTAAGAAGTAAGCTGTCTTGAGCCCTACATAGAGGAAACCCAGTCAGCCAACTGCAAAGCTCAGACTCCACTAAGGACTTGCTTTTCTTCAGGGGATGGACTCCCATCCCAGATGAGGAACTCTTGGCTGCCCTTTCCTCACTGCGGGTACCACCTTTCCTCAGGTCAAGAGTGGACAAGTACAAGTAACGGGTTCACAAGGTGTGACCCTGATTAGGTTTTTTATGTTACTTTGCTGAATAAGGATTTAAAGGAAAGATGGAAAACTATGGTTCAGGAGGAGAACCTTCAGAAAAGCCCATCTTGCCTGAGTCAGAGCCTAACAGTGGTCTCAACTTACTGCAGTTTGCTCCTCCTTCAGTCCCTCCTGAGGTCCTCTGCCTTACAAAGGGGAGTCCTTGCCCAGGCTCCTCTGCCCACCATCCTCCTCTGGCCTCCTCTAGCCCTTGCTTCTCCACACTCTTCATAGCAGGAGTGGGATTCTATCTGCCTTCTTTCTGGGTTTTTCTGTGGAGTCTGATGATTTCTTTTTCAGTAGATATCTGTTCAGATATCCAACAACCGCTATTTGAAATTTGCTTGCCCAAGTCAGCTTTCCAACTTCTTAAGTTTTCTCAGCACTGCACCTTAAGGTTCTTAGTAGACAAAGACCCACTTCTACTGGAAAATAAATCCTTTATGCCCACATACTTTCTTGGTCAAATAAGGTTACAGTCTTATTTGACACTTATTTAAACAGCTCTCATCGTGAGCATGGTTTACAGTTTGCTGACTAATTAAAACACAAAACAAAGCACAACTCTCTAGGTAGAAAAGGAGATACCTTGTAACCTCATTAAAGTACTCTTTGTCATCTTTTCCTCCCAGGCTTTGAAACTCATTTTTATTTTCAAACACCAACATCTTTGTTCATCACCAAGGTCTTTTGTACTAAACATAATAGTAACATATATCAAAGGACTGTTGGCATTGCCCCTGCCCAGGATAACCAAACATGTAATCTATAAATACAAGTTGTTTTCGTCTCTTCGATAGAAATGAAGCAGCCTACAAGGTCATAAAGTAAGTCAGGGAGCTGACTGGAAACACAACCCAAGATGACTGACCCCCAGATCTGTTCATTGCACTAAATCACGCTTCCTTCCTCGGTGAAAAACTTCCCACAGCAGGAAGAACCAGAGAGCTAGCCTCTAAATTATACATGACTCTTTGTCTCATTTTCCCTTCATGGCTAATTGAAGATGCAGGGCAGTGCTACTTTTTGGCGTTGTCTCCTGTATCATCTCATTGTCTCACAAGTGACAGGGAGTATCTGCTGCAATTTGGCTTCATTAAAGGCCAGACAGAAGTCCGTGGGCTTTGAAGAGTCTCAGGATGACAGGTTTGGTGTCTTGGTTCACACTTAGGCATGCGGTTCATTGTTTGTTTGTTTGTTTACCCTTTAGACTAAAACTGAGAAAGTGAAAGTTGCAAAGTCATGTCTGACTCTTTGCAACCCCATGGACTATACAGTCCATGGAATTTTCCAGGCCAGAATATTAGAGGAGGTAGCCTTTCCCTTCTCCAGGGGATCATCCCAACCCAGGGATTAAACCCAAGTCTCCTGTGTGGCAAGCAGATTCTTTGCCAGCTGAGTCACAAGGGAAGCCCAAGAATACTGGAGTGGGTAGCCTATCCCTTCTCCAGCAGATCTTCCCAACCCAGTGATCGTACCGGGGTCTCCTGCATTGCAGGCAGATTGTTTACCAACTGAGCTATCAAAATGCATAACTTTTAAAGGTCAACTACATGAGATGTTTAGTTGATAGGATGGGAATATGGGTTGCTGAATAAAAATCATCAAAATATTCAACTACCAAATAAGGAAAATATAAAAGTTCCCAATCCTTATGAATATTAAGCATGGAAGGCATCATACTTGGATTAGGGCTGACAATAGAAGTTCAGAGTTTCTTGCAGCCTGTTTAGTCTGAAAAAGATTAGGACTCTGGAGAGAGAGTGGAACCAAGTTGCCAAAACCACCGTTCTGCATGATCACTCACAAGTGATATTGTGGAGAGAGAATTCATACCACATCTCACAGTGTGCTTTTGGGTATTATCTTCATTGCATGTCCTTGTTCAGTGGTCTTTGAGACCTAAGTACCAAAGCTATTGCTGGAATATCACTAATAATAATAATAATAATAAGTAATGGTGTCAACTAATGCTCTATAACTGTAAGGTGAGTCCTTAGTTCTGTGTCCTTTTTTTTTTGTTCTTTACAAAGATACTGGTATTGCTTACGTTTTGGGCTTTCTCAATGTGTTCAAATTTGCAACAGCACAAGCCTATACCTCCTGCTTGTTCCCTTCTGTCTGGTGTATAGTGTAGTATTTGGCTTAATATGAAATCTGCACGGATAGAAATGAAGGATTTCAGTGGGAAGGCCTGACCTAGTACATCTGGTGGTGGGCAGCGAGGCACCATTTGAGAGCAGAGTGGAGTAAGGAGAGGTGTGTTTGGGGAATATTATAAAGGCAGTATGTACAGAAGGAAGACAAACAAGAAGAAAGAAGCTTGGGTAGACAGTCCTGTAACAATAATGGAATTTCAGGATGTCAGTCCTGCCCTGGCTTTGCCAGTCACGTCCTGCTCTTCACTCTTCAGGTGGGGACCCATCTCCTAAGCAGCAGAGGGGCACAGACCCCCTACCACAGCATCGTACTGAGGGGTTGTATGATCCCACCCAGAAGCTGGAGTTCTTTTGACAGCCTCCTCCATCCTTTTTTTTATTAGAATCTGCTGTCTTTAGGAATGACTAGAGTGCTAGGAAAAGGAGTCATGTCAAATATCAGAATCACTGCTTCCGTGGTGAGACATTTTCCCTTTAATATCTTCCGTGATAGGGGATTCCCTGACGGTCCAGTGGTTAGGACTTGGTACTTTCACTGCCAGGAACCTAGGTTCAATTCCTGATCAGGGAACCAAGATCCCACAAGCCACACAGCATAGCCAATTAATAATAATAATATCTTCCATGATAGGACACTGTGTATCATTACAAATAAAGCACTTTTGCACAGAATTTAGCTAATAAATAATAAGAGAGGTAGAGAATAAGACATGAAGATAGTTTTAGAGTATTAAAATGTCACTCTCACTTGTGTATTTATTGAGCCTATGTATACAGTCCAACTACTTTATTTAGCTTCTATACTGCAAGAAATAGTTTCAAAATAGCCATTCATATTCCTGTGTCTCACTTACTGCTGTCTGTCTACAGAGATTCCCTGCACTCACCTCTCTGCCAAACTTCTTGGCTAATCAGAAGTTGGAGCAGCCTTCTCTTTCATGGTTTTCTCATCCTAGTCAGTCTCAATCTATGTCCTTTGATTAGTAAAAGTGAAAAAATGAAAGTGTTAGTCACTCAGCCATGTCTGACTCTTTGCAACTCCAGAGACTGTACCTGCCAGGCTCTTCTGTCCATGGAATTCTCCAGGCAAGAATACTGGAGAGGGTAGCCATTCTCTTCTCCTGGGGATCTTCCTAACCCAGGGATCAAACCCATATCTCCTGCACTGCAAGCAAATTCTTAACCATCTGGGTCAGCAGGAATCATCTGATTTCTGAAACCATTCCCTGTCCTGCTTTGCCTGCTAGGTATCTTCTCAGCGACTGCTGAGCACTGAGTATTAAAAGTCTGTCCTTAATCAGCTCTGATTGCCATTACAAGATACTAAGACTGGGTGATTTAACCAACAGCAATGTATCACTCACATTTCTGGAGGCTAGAAATCCAAAGTCAAGGTCACAGATTCAATTCCTGGCAAGTGTCCTTTTCCTAACTTGCAGATGGCCACCTTCTCACTGTGTCTTCACATAGAGAGATAATGAGCTACTCTCTCTTCCTCTTCTATAAAGTCACTCATCCCATGATGGTGGCCCCACCTTTGGGACTTCATCTAAACCTAATTACCTCCCAGTGGTCCTGCCTGCAAATACCATCACATTGGGGGTTAGGGCTTCAGCATATGAATTTGAGAGGACATACACATTCAATCCCTAACAACTGCCCTTGACCTTAGATTCATTACAAAAATGTAAGATGGAAAGTGTGGACGCTTCAAGGATTCTCTTTAGGCGGAGGTCCTGTGGCCATTCAGAGAGCTGCACCAACCTCTTTTTGCCATGTGACAGACAGCTCAGAGGCAGGGAGGTAAGTTCAAATCCAGGAGACCTAAGAGCCACTTTGGCTTAGATGCCTCCTGGCCCAGAGCAGCCAGTGTTTCTGACAGACCACTGGGCACAGCTGTCCTTGTATAAATCAAGGGGCAGAAGAGACAGAAAAGTCAAGACATTCAGGGACACCCCAAGCTGGGAAGACTATCCCAGACTTTTATAACTTATTTCTAGTTCTTCCCAGACTAGACTTAATTTGTCAATCTGGGTCATTTTTCCTGTAGATATTATTCCTAAGTAACATAGTATATATCAGGTGACCAGGGGAACAGAGTGCTAGTACATTCATTGAAGGTCAAGTTATCATGAAAAAGAAGAAAGGAGGGCTATTAACCCCTTCCCACTCTCCTAGACTATTGGTCACCTTCCCCTGTATCCCACTTCTTGGAGCCATTCCTAAGAGCACTGGAACATTTAGGGAAGTTATCACAAAGTGTCTTATATTTTGAACTTGATTAGGAGATAAGTTATGCTAATATAATACACTTTTCTCCAACCTCTCCTTAGCATATTACTTTTACCAGAATCCCAGACACTAATGACACACTCAATGCTATAATTAGTAAAAGTCATGTATAATGCCTTAGTGATGGATTAACTTTTTCAGGAACTCTCTTTAATAATGCTGTACTCTGAGCAACATCCTAATGCATAAATTTTAAAAGTGATTACAGAGGTACACTCCTCATAATCAGACTTGGTTCATCAATAAGCATTTATTTAGAAGTCCCAGTGAATCATGGCCTGTTCGGGCTCTGGAAATTCATGGTGAAAAAGAAAGAGAATGTCCCTCCTTTAAGGACCTTGCACTTGACTGCAAGAGGACCATCAGTTCAGTTCAGTTCAGTTGCTCAGTCGTGTCCGACTCTTTGCAACCCCATGAATTGCAGCACACCAGGCCTCCCTGTCCATCAGCAACTCCCAGAGTTCACTAAAACTCACGTCCATTGAGTCGGTGATGCCATCCAGCCATCTCATCCTCTGTCGTCCCCTTTTCCTCCTGCCCCCAATCCCTTCCAGCATCAGAGTCTTTTTCAATGAGTCAACTCTTCACATGAGGTGGCCAAAGTACTGGAGTTTCAGCTTTAGCATCATTCCTTCCAAAGAACACCCAGGACTGATCTCCTTTAGAATGAATGGACTGGTTGGACCTCCTTGCAGTCCAAGGGACTCTCATCAACAGGTTTAAAAACTAAATACTTAATATAGTTTGTTACAATCAGGTAATACACTAAACCGAGGCACAGTGGGCAGTGAGGTTGGGGCCAGTGTGGTGGGGAGATAAAGAACAGCTGCTTTAACCAGAAAGATTAGGATCAGCAAAAGCCCCTGTGGGAGGAGAAGCCATCTAATATAAGACAGGAAAGGTTGAGAAAGGGATAGCCATAGAAAGCCGGAGGGAGGAACATTCCAAGAGAAGAAACAAAGGTGAATGTTCAGAGAAAGGAAATACTTGATATCACAACAACTCAACAACAATAAACAACACAACAACACTAAAAAACACAGTACAAAATCACAACAGTAAACAATTATATACCTATTGCCAATAATTTGGGGCTCACTCTGTGCTTGGCACTGTGTTACATCGTTTCTCAAACCACTTAACAAGACTTCACATGTGCAGAAACTACAGCCTCCAGAAGTGAGTTACCTGCTGAAAGTCACATGGAGTTCAGATTTCATGTCTGAGATTTGAACCCAGGTCCAAAGTCTAAATTCGAAAGCACTCTCCTCAACTTAAATCCTCAGTTTTCTAGAACCAGGTGGTTGTTGCTACCTTCTGGCCTCCTCTGCTTCTGAAATGCTGAGTGAGGCTACAAAAAAAAGATGATGCCAAGTGCGATCAGGGAGAAATGAAAAGCACATGTATCTGGCCAAGCAAGTATTACTTTGCAGTCTATTAGCTATGGTTAAATATTTAACACTTTTGAAAGCTCTGGGTTGATGACATTCTCAAATTGCCAGTTTCTATTTACTTTGGGGCAGACTGCAACATTGCTGTATTCAAGAACAGTCAGCCCAGCCTTGCTTTGCTAAAACTGAGTGGCTCGCTCTTAACACCCAAGGCAGAAGTTGGCGAACATTGTCTAAACAAACCAATTTCAACAGAATTTTAAAGTTACTAGAGATATATTGCTGTCAAAAAAAAATTCTCTGAAAAGTCACAAAATTCTGCAGTATGACTCATTATTTGCTCACTGTTGGTGTGGGAAAATAATTGGCTTTTTAAAATGAAGTGCTGCAGCCAGAAACAATAAACCCCCTTTACAAAACACAATCCAGTTTCATTTGCCTCTAAAACCTTTTATTTTCTACATTTTCATTGAGCACTGGCCTGGAGAAACAACCAAACCTCTTTTGACAGAGAAGTATTTAAAAAAGGAAACACAATGTAAGTAATCTCTCAAAGCATTATTTTAAAGAATTAGGGGATTGAATTTTATTTTATTAATAATATTAATAGTAGTCATCATTTGTGTACTGGACCCTCACTTTGTGCAGGCAGGGTTTGGAGCACTTTAAGGCCAACTCTGAAATAGACACTACAAACATCCATATCTTACAGATGAAATACATGAGACCAGGACAGGTCAACCAACTCTCTTTTACTACCTCATTAAAGTTTCTTTAGAGAATGTGCATAGCATCTCTTTTGAGCCCCAGTGTCCCCAATATTGGGACAGAGAATTCATATCTGGATCTATTGGTCCATTTCTCTGATTGATCTTTCAAAGTATGTTCAATATATTCAGTGTACATTATTAAGACCAGCACACATTTGTAATTCTGCCCTTGGCTCCATTAAGAGCAAGTTTGGAAAACCCCAAACATGGTGGGCTGTTACTAAGTCAGTTGTGATGCTTGTGCCGTATATATGACATAAAAACCTTTTAATCATGCTCACTGTGTCCCTCTTAAACCGTTAAACCCATCCCTTCCCCTGCTGACTTTTAGAAATGTCAAGTGCTATGGAGATGAGTGGGATTTGGGCCATTCTTCACCAAAAAATGACCAATGGATAGGACAGTTATGTTAATATTATGATGAAGCACATTTGCTCATATAAGCAACCCCTATCTTGTTTCTTTATCCATAATGATACCTATAATAGTAAAGGCTAGGAATTAAACCCACATCTGGTTAAGTGGTCTTCCAAAAAAGATACATGTTTCATTTCCTTACTCTTCTGACCCTGGCCCAGTTGGTAGCTTTTGAGTTTAGCTTTCTAACTGGTACATGCTGTTATCATTGCACAGCCATGGGGAAAAGGATCCCACACGTGAGCTGGAATTTAGATGCTCAAACAAATGTCACTTTCCTCTCCCAAGCCCACTTTATTTGGAATGGAAAAATATTTTCTCCATTTCCCAGTGTTTATATTTCTTACATTCTGACACTTGCTTGTATTTCTTAACTCTTACATTATCTAAGATTGATACTTTCTACTAATATTAGATAAACCAAGCTAAGCCTTTCCATTTGCACAGATTACTCCCCGAAAGCAGGCAAATCACATTCTAGCCTTTTATTTGGGCATTCCTGTATGTTCTGACATGATGTCTTTGTTGTCAATGAGGTTTTTATTGTTTGCTTAACAAAATTATCTCATTAAGCGAATGGCTTTAGGGATTCATTTGCTTTTATTTCATTACTAGCTTGGGAAAAAGATATACAACTTTTGTTAGGGGAGTATGTCAAAAAATAGGATCTGTACCTATACGGAGATTATTTTTATAATCTATTTCCCTGTATAGTAATAAAATTATTTTATAGGTTTACATTAATACATTTAATTGCTGCCTTGAGAATTCCAAAGCTAATATGTGCAATGGTACTGCTAAGGCCCATTGCATTCTATATACGTAAATCATACTCATTCATATATCTTTTCTTATAAATCTAAATGGGTTTCGCTGGTGGCTCAGACAGTAAAGAATCTGCCTGCAATGCAGAGACCTGTGTTCGATCCCTGGGTTGGGAAGATCCCCTGGAGGAGGGCATGGCAAGCCACTCCAGTACTGCCTGGAGAATCCCTTGGACAGAGGAGCCTGGCAGGCTACAGACCTATTTGTGGTCACAAAGAGTCAGGACTAAGCACATATATTATTTATCTTTATCTATATCTATATATAGATTTATGTTTCTTAGGTTAGCTAAGAGTTGTCTGCCATCAAATATGGGTTACCATATTAAATAAAAACTACTTCAAATTAAAATATTTTAAGGGAAAGGCAAGTTATCAAGTCTACTAGACTTACATTTATAACACCAGAGGAACACTCAGTGTAAGTGAGATCTTGAAAGAAAAGTCAGAGGTGAGCTTTCTCAATGCTGGTAATTAATTCTTGCTTTGCATAGGCTAATTGAGGGCAGTCATCAAATACTGGATGTCATTTCATTTCCTAGCTGTCAATGGAACTACAATCTGCTTTCCCTGCTAAATCTGTTAACCCCTGTGCTTTTCTTTGCTGGTAGAGGCATGTTAAAGATAGAGGGGCACCAAGAGCTTTGTTTGGTTTTGTGAATGTCAATATTTTCCTTCAAGTGAATTGAAAGTTGTTCCTTTGTCAGATTTTTCTTTTCCTAACATCTCTGTTAAGTTGTTAAGTTATACTCACACACATACACAAACAGCAGTAAAGCAAAATATTGAAAAAAAAAATGGAGGACCAAAATGAAGAGAGTGAACTGGAGGATATTTCTTAGATAGGCTGTCTTATGTTATAGAATAACTGGTGCTCCAATGCATGTGAGTATATTAAATAATTCACTCAGCAAATGGTGACTGTGTATGTAGTAACTGATAAGCATTGGGCTAAGTATTGGAGAATCCCTTGAACTGCAAGGAGATCCAACCAGTCCATCCTAAAGGACATCAGTCCTGGGTGTTCATTGGAAGGACTGATGTTGAAGCTGAAACTCCAATACTTTGGGCACCTGATGTGAAGAACTGACTCATTGGAGAACTCTGATGCTGGGAAAGATTGAAGGCGGGAGGAGAAGGGGATGAGAGAGGATGAGATGGTTAGATGGCATCACCGACTCAATGGACATGGGTTTGGGTGGACTCCGGGAGTTGGTGATGGACAGGGAGGCCTGGCGTGCTGCGGTTCTTGGGTTGCAAAGAGTCAGACACGACTAAGCAACTAAAATATTGGAGAAGTGAGAGGAAAGGCAACAAAAGCAGCTCAGAGACTATTGTTGAGGTTGGGGTAACATCAGTACACGTGCTTGGATGTGGCCCTTGGGCATCACGGGTAATTTTCTTGGGAACCTGCGTATCTGTCCTAGAACAAGAACAACTTCTGTCACTCTCTGCAGTTTCCTCTGCTAACTGTCCTCCGTTTCTTAGCTCTTACCTCTGCCCAGAACAATCCCATTCCAAGCCAATGGCTTATTTGGCAATGATTGAGTCTACAGAGCCAAGTCTTCCCATGGGAAGATGTGCTTTGATGTGTGCTTTGAGTTTCTGGGTTGGCTGGATACATTTGCCTTGAAGTCCAGAGAGACTATGGCCATGTCTTACTCTATCAAATAACTCAAAGAACTGCAGCAAATCCAAGTTGAACAAATCACTTTTCTAAAAGACAATTGAGATAAACATTTCAGGGTTTTGTTTTGTTTTGTTCCCTTAAGTTCTTGATGATTTTGATCTCACTTATCTCACTCTATGTTTAGGCTTTGTATTTTACAGTTTTGTGTGTGTGTGTGTGTGTGTTTTGCAAATTTTATATTTACCTGCCAAATACAGTTTTCCATCTCATATTGTTTTCCATGCATAGTTTTGTATGTCCCTGGAGAAAAAGGACTGAGACTACCTCCTGGGAACCTGCTCAAAGCCAATTGTTGTACCGTCACAGTGGAGGAATTGAATACATTGAGCTGAATGAAATCCCATGGATGGAGGAGCCTGGTAGGCTGCAGTCCATGAGGTTGCTAAGAGTCGGACACAACTGAGTGACTTCACTTTCACCTTTCACTTTCATGCTTTGGAGAAGGAAATGGCAATGCACTCCAGTGTTCTTGCCTGGAGAATCCCAGGGATGGTGGAGCCTGGCGGGCTGCCATCAATGGGGTCACACAGAGTTGGACATGACTGAAGCGACTTAGCAGCAGCAGCAGCAATCAAGGTTCATTACAGTTTTTATATTAGCAGAATAATTTATATTCAAAATCGCCTTTTTTTAACATGGGAAATAGATGGGGAAACAAGGGAAACAGTGTCAGACTTTATTTTGGGGGGCTCCAAAATCACGCAGATGGTGATTGCAGCCATGAAATTAAAAGACGCTTACTCCTTGGAAGGAAAATTATGACCAACCTAGACAGCATATTAAAAAACAGAGACATAACTTTGCCAACAAAGGTCCATCTAGTCAAGGCTATGGTTTTTCCAGTAGTCATGTATGGATGTGAGAGTTGGAATGTGAAGAAAGCTGAGTGCCAAAGAATTGATGCTTTTGAACTGTGGTATTGGAGAAGACTCTTGAGAGTCCCTTGGACTGCAAGGAGATCCAACCAGTCCATCCTAAAGGAGACCAATCCTAGATGTTCATTGGAAGGACTGATGGTGAAGCTGAAACGCCAATACTTTGGCCATCTCATGCAAAGAGTTAACTCATTGGAAAAGACCCTGATGCTGGGAGGGATTGGGGGCAGGAGGAGAAGGGGACAACAGAGGATGAGATGGCTGGATGGCATCACCAATTCGATGGACATGAGTTTGGGTAAAGTCCGGGAGTTGGTGATGGACAGGGAGGCCTGGCGTGCTGTGATTCATAGGGTCGCAAAAAGTCACACCCAACTGAGAGACTGAACTGAACTGAACTGAACACGCTCAATGACATTCTACATCGGGTTTGCTCCTTCAGGTGTTTCTAGTGTCTGTCGTTAAAAATTACTGATCCCATGTTCATCACTCATATTAACTCTGGAGACAATTTGGAAAAACAATACAAAGCCTCAAAGTATTCGTGTAGCAGTAGTGTATATCACTTGCCTGAGGTTGCATTCATGCAACTATGTAGTGGATAGAGCCCCTATGTTTCATAAAGTCCATTACAATATGATGAGATCCAGCTTCTGTGGTTCCGTTTCAGAGAGATGATTTTATTGTCCCCCAAACACCTAAATGGCTTAAGTTAATATAGTCTATGGTGTTTTGCCGCAGTGTTCCCTGTGTTCCTCTTTTTTGAGTGTGGTGGGAGCAATCCTTTATCCTTTTGCCAAACACAGATAAGGTGTTCCTTGCAACTGTGAATACAAAACTTGGAGATGGTTTCTTTCCCTGATTTCCCCAGGGCATCTTGCACTCACCTTAGAGCTCGATGTCAGAGAAACGACAAACTGTGTGGACTGATGAAAGGTGGGACTCTTCTACTCTATAGAGAAAGACACTTCTAGGCTTTTCTTCAGATTTTCCCAGTGTGTAGGTGTGATCTGCTGGATTGGAAAGGCTACACAAGTCTTTTCTGCTGGAATTTGTCATAAAGGGCTGCAAACAGGTTTGGTTTTTTTTTTCCTTTATAAATCTAAGAATTACAGGTTATCTTCCAAAGAATAATACCTGGTACACATATAGAAGAGTACCAATATCAGGAGAAATAGGTAAGAATAAGGCAAAGGTTCTCCAATGGTGTTGTGTGTTTGTGTGTGTGTATATGTGTGTGTGTGTTAGTCTCTTGGTAGTGTCAACTCTTTGTGACCGCATAGACTGTAGCCCACCAGTCTCTATCCATGGAATTCTCCACACAAGAATACTGGAGTCGGTTGCCATCCCCTCTCCTCCAGGGGATCTGTCTGACACAGAGATCTAACCCTGGTCTCCTGCATTGCAGGCAGACTCTTTACCATCTGAGCTACCAGGGAAGCCCAGTCCAATAGCATTGATTGGACATAAAGTCACTAAGAAGTAATTAAAAGGAAATTCAAGATTTAAAAAAATACATTAATTTTTTTTCTCAAAATGTGAAGAAAAGTTCTGTATCATCAACTTAAATGTGTGTATTTTCATTGTATATGTGTAGGGATATCAAACCCATTAAATTCTTTTGTCTTAAGACAAAAGAAAAACACAAAAAACATTTTTTCCAGAAAGGTGCATCACCATAGGCTGCTTATATAGTCAGTTACACCCCACCACATCAGATTCCATTGCTATTGTAAATAGTGAGCTCAGCCATCATTGTGAATTTATTTTTTCCAATCTCTCCGTATTTGAATGACCCCTGGCTTAGCTGAATTGTAAAACAAACAAACAAAAAAAAAAAAAAACAGCATATAAAACAACCCCTGAAGCCTTTTTTAAACTGGTACACAGCTTTCTTCATTATTAAACAGCTGGGCCTATAGCTATATGAAATTTTATTAAATTGACCTTAATGGCTTAGCACAAAAAAATAAATGTTTAAGTTGTAATTTTCAACCTTATCTAAGACCGCTCCTATTAAAGATTTGATATTGTGGATGTTTGAAGCAAGTCTTAGAGCAATTGAATAACCTACATTTTATCTGTATCTTTGAATCTTTATTTTGGAATCACCTTTATGTTTGTTATACTACTTCTTATTATCATAGTAAAAATTTATTAACACAAAATAACTGGATTTTGTTTGATATGCCAGAATTTTTATTTCTGTTTGATTGCGACCTTATCAACTAAAAGCTTGCAGTTTGATGACCTATGTGTGTGAAGCACTGTTATAGGCACAGCATAAAAATGTGCCCATAAAACAAACGAGCCTATTGTCAAGGGTTTTATAGGCTAAAAAAAATATAGTGATACTTTCTTCACTTGTTTCTTGTTTTTTTAATGAAAGACTTTCACACCTCTGAGGCCCTTGAGCATACAGAGGTAGAGAAATCTCCATTTTTGTAACACACCCCAGCTGAGTAGGCATTTTTCAGACCCCTTCCCCAAAACATGGAGTTATAGAGCCATCGATCTGCTTATGTTAACTTCTGACTAAAGCACATTCCTTTCAGCTTCTGTCTCAGATGTGGAAGTAAATTCCTAAAACCATGGTTTATTTTTTGTTCACTTGATCTGTTTCAGGATGACATTGCTAAAGTCTTTCCTATCCCTACTCCTTTTTTATTCCTCTTATCCCTAACAGAAGTGGCCCGTTTTATGTGCCTATGCTTAAAGAGACATTCTCAAAAGCTGTTTTAAATTCATTCTGGTA
Organism: Bos mutus; assembly: GCF_027580195.1. NCBI lineage: Eukaryota > Metazoa > Chordata > Mammalia > Artiodactyla > Bovidae > Bos > Bos mutus. The sequence goes on from NC_091628.1 coordinate 68,243,721, forward strand.
TATCTTTGTAAACTGGAATTATAGTCAAATCAATATTTTTTCTATTGAAAAGTGTGGATGATTGTGTTATGATGCCTCAACCCAGATGCAAATAACCTTCATAGAGACATAGCTTGTGTCTGAATGATGCTTTTGAGGATGAGGGGAGGCCATTGAAAGTGCTAAGGCTATCTTTCAAGGAGGATGCCGATTTTGTATAATAAATATATTGAATTTAAGTGAAAATGGCAAGGTACCTGGAAAAACCTGAGCAAAGGCACAGAATTATAACAGGGCATATGTGTTTAAGAATAGCAAGTAATCCAATTCTCTTGAGGAGAAGATTTTATAGGTGTTAACGAGGTGCCTTAACTAACAAGATGTCATTAATATCTAGGAGTAAAAGAGTGCATTTCACTAGAAAGCCAGTGGTTAGAATGTTAAACTTAAGATCCAAGGTGACAAATCTGGCAGCATCAAAAGACTAGAAACCAGGGAATCATTTTTGATTATCCAGACATAAGGGATAAGGGCCTGGATTAGAGTAGAGGGAAAGAAATATATCATAGAGAATGCGATAAATGGAGTAGAAAGAAGGATATAGTCTTTCAAACATTTTTTATAAGTTTTGAAAACGTATCACACCGGTTCTCAAAATCTGGCATGTGTAAGTATCGTCTGGGGATTTGTTAAAATGGCTCATTGGTGTGGTACTGTTTCTCAAGTCCCAGGGTGGGACTTTGGAGTTGACATTTTAAGAGAATGACTCAATTGTTTCTGGCACAGGTGGTTCATAGATCACAATTTGAGAAGCACTAGCTTAATACGCGTTTGAGGCCGGAAAGAAAAGTCTACTGTACAAGTCTACAAGTCTACTGTACAAGTCTACAAGTTTACTGATTGTAAACTTTATTAACTAGACATTTGTTAATTTAATATTGTAGAGTAAATATAGGGGTATGTGTGCAAATGCTCAGCTGTGTCTGGCTCTTTGTGACCCCACAGACTGTAGCCAGGCTCCTCTGTCCATGGGATTTTTCAGGCAAGGATACTGGAGTGGGTTGCCACTTCCTACTCAAGGGATCTTCTTGTCCCAGGGATTGAACTTGTGTCTCCTGCATTGGCAGGAAGATTCTTTACCCCTGAGTCACCTGGGAAGTCCAAATACAGGAGACTCATGAATACATTTTGAAAAGGAAGATAGTGAAGGTAAACTCCACTGTTAAGATACATGAAAATATGCTAACAGTGGTGGAAGTGTCTGGCAAACATGGCATTACTGTCCTGCAGCTCCAGGGTGACTGCAGGCTGAGCATGTAGAGTTGGCGTCCGCTATTCAGAAGTTTCTGCCCAAACCATATGATTAGATGAAAGCTGATGAAAAGGAAGAAAAGTGCTGGAAACAAAAGAGTAGCAATCTCCCTAAAAGTGGAGAAAGGAGGAAAAAGATCAAGGGCAAAATACTCTAAACTGGAACTTTCCAACAACATCAGGACCCTCCTGTCCTGGGCAGCAAAGTTCAGGGAGGTTCACAACTCAGGCTAAACTCTTTTGTTTGTTTCTTATTTGAACACTCTGGGCTTTTTGATAAGTATAATATTTCACATCATTACAACAATTATCGTATTAAAATGGTACATTAAATAAGAAGAAAAGTAACTGATTGGCCATACGGGTATCTTTTCCAAGTGGTCATAATTACCGTATTCTCTCCCTGTTTTCACTACTGAAATGACATAAGCTATTAGGCACATAACACAGCTACTATACAATGTCAGCCACTGAGCTGTAAAATTTCATGCTGGAAAAAGAAATCATTTTGTGAACCATTAAAATACAATAAAGCATTTGAAGACTGAAAACTTTTGCTCAGTCAAACATAAAAGTTAATGAAATTATTTAAATACATGCAGTTCAAAAACAGTTTTAAAATCCCTTGCATGCTGTGTCTAAGCAACTGGAGTATGTTTGAGGGGGAAAAATCCACAAGCGGAAAATAAGAGGTTAAGAAAGATTGTCGATGAAACCTGAGCCCAACTTAGCAAGTGGCACCGGATTAGTCTTTGCATTTAGAAAAATGTGACATTACTTCCAACCTAGTGAGCCTATTATGTCTGCATCTCCTCAGATTTTTACATGGCCTTGAGCAATTTGGGCTTGAGCCAGATATAACATTTTTATTTCAGCAAATCACTTCCCTTTGTTGTACATTTTAAGGATGTACTGAAAGGTACTTTCAAGTCTGAAAATACCAACTTGATCATACAGCACTGATACCTCACTTACGGGGGCCTTTATATAAACCACAGTGTTTTCTTTAACAATTAAACTATCTCAGGAATAATAAAAATATGAGCTACTCTATTACCACATTTAAAAAAAAAAACAACTTTTTTTAAAACAGTGCAGTTAACCTAACCCACGACTGAGTGTGCACGCGCACACACACACACACACACACACACACAGAGCCAGGAGAGAAGTAACAAGAACAAGTGAACATTTTGGTTGTGATCTTAGGGATAAGAAGAAACACGCACTCCTTTCCCTCTATAGTTCTTATTTGGTTTGCCCACAGCTGATATGAAAGAAGGTAAAACTCTGAAAATGCATTTTAAGACCTTTTCTTTAAAGCAGCAAAAATATTTGGAATACATAAACATGTCTTGCAAAATCAATCATTGAAAATGCAACATGTATGAAACTGTCTGTATATATCAATACTAAAAGCAAAAGTAGGCTTTAGGTTAAAGAAGGTGACATTACCATATTCAGTTTATCACTGGGTATTGGAACAAACTCTTAAAGGCAATAGTTAAAAATATGTAAGTTTTGCCCAGTTAGGAGTGGAAAGCTTGAGGCCTTTCTTAGGATTTTCAAACAAGATAATAGACATATGTATGTGTGTGTTAAGTTACTCCAGTCGTGTCCGACTCTTTGTGACCCTATGGACTATAGCTTGCCGGGCTCCTCTGTCCATGGGATTTTCCAGGCGTGAATACTGGAGTGGGTTGCCATGAGTACCATTCAATTCACAATCTTGAAAAAGAAGATTGTTTCCCATTTGGAAATCTGTATCATTTTTATAACACAGAGCATAATATTTTGGGGTTAATCTCTGTAGATGTGAGCACTACAGATCCCAGTATATTTTACATAGAAAAGATGTAAGTAGTCTAATCTCGAATTCTGAAGAACTGGAAGCTTATAAGGAAAGCCTTAGGTTTGAGACTATCAGAAGAAAATATAGCAGGTATGTTATTAGTAATTCGGGTTTTAGTTATTAAGTATTAATGCATTATTTTTTAATTACATTAGTAATAGCACGTGTCTTTGGGTGTTTTTTCAGTTCACTTCAGTTGCTCAGTCATGTCCGACACTTTGAGACCCCATGGACTACAGCAGGCCAGGCTTCCCTGTCCATCACCAACTCCGGAAGCTTACTCAAACTCATGTCCATTGAGTTGGTGATGCCATCCAACCACCTCATCCTCTGTTATCCCCTTCTCCTCCAGCCTTCAATCTTTCCCAGCATCAGGGTTTTTTCCAATGAGTCAGTTCTTCGCATCAGGTAGCCAAAGTATTGGAGTTTCAGCTTTAGCATCAGTCCTTCCAATGAATATTCAGGACTGATTTCCTTTAGGATGGACTGGTTGCGTCTCCTTCCTGTCCAAGGGATGCTCAAGAGTCTTCTCCAACACCACAGTTCAAAAGCGTCAATTCTTCGGCCCTCAGCTGTCTTTATAGTCCAACTCTCACATCCATACATGACTACTGGAAAAACCATAGCTTTGACTAGACAGACCTTTGTTGGCAAAGTAATGTCTCTGCTTTTTAATATGCTGTCTAGGTTGGTCATAACTTTTCTTCCAAGGAGCAAGCGTCTTTTAATTTCATGGCTGCTATCACCATCTGCAGTGATTTTGGAGCCCCAAAAAACAGAGCCTTCTAATGCCATATATAAAATGCCCTTGGAAATCACAATTTTAAAAAGGTAGTTGAAGAAGAAAGACTTACACTATTTTCATGACTAAAACAGTGACAAATTTATTGATGGTTTTTGCAGCTGTAGTAATTCTGTTCATGAGGAAGTCAGAACATTTTTCCAGCAGACTGACCAGCCTAAAGCAAAGCATATCTGATATTTGTCCAGTGAGACTGAAATGTTCTACAGGATCTATTTTATATATATATATAACATTTTATACATATGTATGTTATATATGGCATATATATAGAATATTTATATATATAACATTTTATAAACATTTATATATTTAATATATATATAAATTTACATAATTATAACATATATATAATATTCTATATATATACTTATATATAGAATGTGAAAAATTGGCTTCCCCTATGGCTCAGAGGTAAAGAATTCACCTGCAGTGCAGGAGACACGGGTTGGATCCCATGGTTGGGAAGACCACCTGGAGGAGGAGGAAATGGAAACTGGCTCCAGTATTCTTGCCTGGAAAATCTCATTGACAGGGGGGCCTGGCAGGCTACATTCCAAAGGGTTGCAAAGAGTTGGACATAACTGAGCAACTGAACACAGCAGTGTGAAAATATGTCCCAGATCATTGATGATATTCTTGTGTCAAAAAACATGTCTATGAGAATTGTGTTGACTATTCAGGTTGTATTAAAAATATAAAGGCAGTTTAAGAAACTTGAATAATGATCATTTAAAAAAAAACACTATCAAAAAGTGTGCTGTACATTATTGCTTTCATCATAGACTGATCAAAGATCTTATAGATATCACAGCCTCTTTCCCTGAGTCATGGAAGTTTCCAAGGATAGACACTAGTGAGAAAAAGCTCTTGTATTTAGAACCAACAGGGAAATAGATGGGGAAACAGTGGAAACAGTGTCAGATTTTATTTTTCTGGGCTCCAAAATCACTACAGATGGTGACTGCAGCCATGAAATTAAAAGACGCTTACTCCTTGGAAGGAAGGTTATGACCAACCTAGATAGCGTATTCAAAAGCAGAGACATTACTTTGCCAACAAAGCTCCATCTAGTCAAGGCTATGGTTTTTCCTGTGGTCATGTATGGATGTGAGAGTTGGACTGTGAAGAAGAATGAGCGCCAAAGAATTGATGCTTTTGAACTGCAGTGTTGGAGAAGACTCTTGAGAGTCCCTTGGACTGCAAGGAGATCCAACCAGTCCATTCTGAAGGAGATCAGCCCTGGGATTTCTTTGGAAGGAATGATGCTAAAGCTGAAACTCCAGTATTTTGGCCACCTCATGCAAAGAGTTGACTCATTGGAAAAGACTGTGATGCTGGGAGGGATTGGGGGCAGGAGGAGAAGGGGACGACAGAGGATGAGATGGCTGGATGGCATCACTGACTCGATGGACATGAGTCTGGGTGAACTCCGGGAGTTGGTGATGGACAGGGAGGCCTGGTGTGCTGTGATTCATGGGGTCGCAAAGAGTCGGACACGACTGAGCGACTGATCTGATCTGATCTTCTCTTTGGGGTCAAGACTACAACTTTTATGTGGGGAAGGGATAGTTAGGGAGTTTGGGATGGACATGTGCACACTGCTATATTTAAAATGGATAAGCAGCAAAGTCCCACAGTATATCACAGGGAACTCTGTTCAATGTTATGTGGCAGCCTGGAGGGAGGGGATTTTGGGGGAGAATGCATACATGTTTAGGTATGGCTGAGTCACTTTGTTGTTGACCTGAAACTATCACAACATTGTTAATCACCTATACTCCAATATATAATAAAAAGTTTAAAAATAGAATACAGCTCACATCTATCCTTTCACTTCAATAGATGGCCTCACTCCTCTAGTACTCTCCTTTTAATCCAATTTTATTAAATAAAATTTACCATATGATATATATATATATGTATATGCTGTGCTGTGCTTAGTCTTGTCCTACTATTTTGGGACCCCATGGACTGTAACCCACCAGGCTCCTCTGTTCATGGGATTTCAAAGGGGTGGATGCTGGAGTGGATTGTCATTTCCCCTTCCAGGGGATCTTTCCAATCCAGGGATCGAACCCACATTTCTGGCATTGGCAAGTGGATCTTTACCACTGAGTCACCTGGGAAGCCTATTTATATATTACACATACACACACACACACACACACACACACTCTTACACAGCCTTAGTTTAGGCAAAGAGAATACTAAGAGTAGAAGAGACAGCATATAGTGTATTCACATTAGTTATAATGCAGCATTTAAAGTACAAAGAATGGAACAGCTGATTCTCAATGCAGAGTGAGACTGTCTGCCCAGTGGCAGATAGTGGAGCTGAGTCTTCATCTGTGGAAAGATTTTGCAAGTAGCAACAAAGAGCTACTTTTTTTTTTTTTCAAAATTCAGTCACTCTTTATTTATTTATTTATTAAATTTTATTTTGTTTTTAAACTTTACATAATTGTATTAGTTTTGCCAAATATCAAAATGAATCCACCACAGGTATACATGTGTTCCCCATCCTGAACCCTCCTCCCTCCTCCCTCCCCATACCATCCCTCTGGGTCGTCCCAGTGCACTAGCCCAAGCATCCAGTATCATGCATCGAACCTGGACTGGCATCTTGTTTCATACATGATATTTTACATGTTTCAATGCCATTCTCCCAAATCTTCCCACCCTCTCCCTCTCCCATAGAGTCCATAAGACTGTTCTATACATCAGTGTCTCTTTTGCTGTCTTGTACACAGGGTTATTGTTACCATCTTTCTAAATTCCATATATATGCGTTATTATACTGTATTGGTGTTTTTCCTTCTGGCTTACTTCACTCTGTATAATAGGCTCCAGTTTCATCCACCTCATTAGAACTGATTCAAATGTTTTCTTTTTAATGGCTGAGTAATACTCCATTGTGTATATGTACCACAGCTTTCTTATCCATTCATCTGCTGATGGACATCTAGGTTGCTTCCATGTCCTGGCTATTATAAACAGTGCTGCGATGAACATTGGGGTACATGTGTCTCTTTCCCTTCTGGTTTCCTCAGTGTGTATACCCAGCAGTGGGATTGCTGGATCATAAGGCAGTTCTATTTCCAGTTTTTTAAGGAATCTCCACACTGTTCTCCATAGTGGCTGTACTAGTTTGCATTCCCACCAACAGTGTAAGAGGGTTCCCTTTTCTCCACACCCTCTCCAGCATTTATTGCTTGTAGACTTTTGGATCGCAGCCATCTGACTGGTGTGAAATGGTACCTCATAGTGGTTTTGATTTGCATTTCTCTGATAATGAGTGATGTTGAGCATCTTTTCATGTGTTTGTTAGCTCTCTGTATGTCTTCTTTGGAGAAATGTCTATTTAGTTCTTTGGCCCATTTTTTGATTGGGTCATTTATTTTTCTGGAGTTGAGCTGTAGGAGTTGGGAGAAAATAATAGCAAATGAAGCAACTGACAAACAACTAATCTCAAAAATATACAAGCAACTCCTACAAAGAGCTACTTTTAAAGATCATTCCAAGCATATGGGGGCTTCCCACGTGGCTCAGCGGTAAAGCATCTGCCGGCCAATTGCAGGAGATGCAGGCTTGATCCCAGGGTTGGGAAGCTCCTCTGGAGGGGGAAATGGCAACCCATTCCAGTATTTTTTCCTGGAAAATCCCATGGACAGAGGAGCCTGAGCAAAGAGTCAGACACGACTGAGCAGGAGCACGCATGTACTCCAGGCGCAGGGGACAGCAAAGTGTTTGTTCTGAATTAAGCTGTTTCAGAGGGTAGTTATAAGAAATACTTAGTTTCTGTGAAGGGCAACTAGTGAGAAGCCTCATAACCCCTTGTGTTTCTGTTTCCAATAAAACTTAAAATGTTACTTCCACAAGTCATGATCAATTCATTGACAAATGAGTGGTATTACCTGTTGCTTGTGACCTACAGTTACTGATACTCATTAATGCTTCTCAAGTCATCTGTGTACTTTATTCAAAAATAGTATGGGATGCTACTGTATAACAGAAATTTGGCAGGCTAGGGTTGTAGAAATCTTGCCTGTCTTGTAGAAGCCTACAGTGCAATAAGAAACAAGTCTTTTCTTTTACTTTTTTCTTTCTTTCTTTCTTTTTAAATCAGGGCTGTTTAAAGAGAGGGCTTCCCAGGTGGCTCAGTGGTAAGTAATCCACCTTCAAGGCAGGAGACACAGGAGACATGGGTTCAGTCCCCAGGTCAGGAAGATCCCCTGGAGGAGGAAATAGCAGCCCACTCCAGTATTCTTGCCTGGAGAATACCATGGACAGAGGAGCCTGGTGGGCTACCATCCATGGGGTCACAGAGTCAGACATGACTGAGCGCCTGAGCATATTTAAAGAAGATACAAATACTTCCTAGGAAGATGTCATTTTTTTTCCTAAGGTCTATTAATTGAAATAGCATTTAAGTCAGCATCGCTATTGATGTTTTGAAGTGAAAGGCATATGAGTTATTGTACACTTATTTTCAAAGAGAATTGGCAAGAAACAGTGTTTAACACCAGTGCTTACATTTTAAAACACTACTAAATAGTGTTAGATAGGAGCCTGACAAAAATAGTCTCATCACCCACTATCTTATTTTTTGTTCCCCAGCACATTAATTAAAATGTTAAGACATCTTGAAATATGTGACTCTTCTGTTTGTTTTGTTAGAAGAAAATATGAAAACCGCTGTTGACACACTGACAGTCTGTTGACAGGCTTAGCTTCCAGAATGTCTGAGAGACTGTTCCTGCACTGTGACAGTTAAAAAAAAGTTCAGGGGGATTGTAAACGTGTTTATATTGTGATATTGAAAACAACACAGGATGAAATTGGCCTTCTAACCATATCCAGTTAACATCACTGTCCCTTTCCTGGAGTAGTTGGAAATGAATTTTCCATCCAAAGTTCTATTCTCTAAGGATTCTACGCAGGAAATGAGACAAAACTGTGGTTTTATTTTATTGTCTTCAAAATGTTTTTTCTAAAGAATCACCTATGAAGTTTAGTGTCAGACAAATGTCATGTAGCAAACACAACCATGAAAAAGAGATCTCTTCTTTTAAACCATTTATGAAAAATTAACAAGGAGAGAAATTAACAATGAGAATTACAAATGAAAACTTCACAGTGGAGGGACTTCCCTGGTGGTCCAGTGGTTAAGACTCCATGCACTTCCAATGCAGGGTGCACAGGTCCCATCCCTGGTTGGGGAACTAAGAGTCCCACGTGCCAAGCAGTATGGCCCAAAAGTAAAAATTAAAAAATAAATTAATAAAATATCATCTATTTAAATGGGAAAGAAATGAACAGTGGAGAAGCTCTGTCCTCTTTCTAGTGGTAGGGACCAGAAGAGAGAAAGCCCCTTCCAATAATGGCCTTTATTCAGGTAACACTCTGCCTTCTCAGCTTGGTCATATAGCTCCATCCTTAGTTTCTCTGACTTCTGACTTTAAGGGTAACATGTCAGTGGTTTTCTTGTCTTCTCTGAAGCTTCACAGTCAGATCCACAGGGCTTGTCAAAGCTCTGCTTCCCACTTGCCAAGGGTAACTAGGCTGCATAATGATGAGGAAGCCTGGCAGGGGGAAGCTTGGTCTTCCTATTAATTCTTAAGTGCAGGAGGTGTGTAAATTCTGCTGGTGTGGCAGAGTACATCCTGAGGACTTCAGTACCCAGAGCAAACTAAAATCAGGAAAATGGGTGTATGGAGAGTAGAGGGGAGCTTCTCAGCACCCTCAGGCTTTGGAGGAAATTGAATGATATATGGCCTTTGATCAGGGAAAATCATATTGTCTGGCATCAGGACACCTGTGTTGCTCCTTACCAGCCACGTGACCTTGATGATCCCCTTGACTCTTCAGCTTCTGAATTGTCTAGTGTTCACACCTCTTGTCTGTAAAATGGGGAACTCTATTGACTTGACAAGGTTATTGCTAAAATAATGTCTGAGAAGTTGGTTTGAAATGATAGCCTATTAAAATTGGAAGCATTCTACTCTATTTGTGCTAGATCATGTCCTGAGCATCTTGGAGAGCCACAGATTCATTTTTGATGTGGACCCCATCCTTCTCCATGATGGGGTATATATCTCTGGATGTTTCTATTTGTTTTGATTGAATTGTTCAGCCAATCTCAACTGAGACCCTAAGTCATCCATTTAATGTAATAAATTAATTCTAGAATGGTTCTACTTGTGGACCATCCCTGGGAGAATTGCAAAAATAGTCCCTCAAATCCTGTTTTTATTCTCTGACTTTGATGCAACCTTTAATGAAAAAGGCTGTGAGATCGCAAACTACTCCATCTCTCTGAATGGAAAAGTTAAAGGAAACCAAGAGAGCCAATGAAAGATTTAAATATTTTATCCCCTTGCTTTAGAATTTCAGAAGGTTGCTATTGACTTTTTTGTATTGTGTGAATTCCTTGCTAAGAATATAAATGAACTTTTGAATTGCATCCCTTGTGTGTTTTGTATTGTGTTGAGGGTAGGAGCAGGGAAAGTATTGCTAATGTTAACAAGATGTATCTTATAATAATTATCATAGATCCAAGAACTTTTAATAATCCCTATTAACTTCTTTTATGATGGTGATGAAGATGATGGAGGACAAGAACTCTAAAATACTAGCAATTATTAAATAAAAAGAAATCTAAGCTCTAGGGATATTTTGCATTTCCAGATTACTTTCTTAATAAAGTGAGCAAATAAACTGATTCACATCTTTATGATAGGACTCCACAATTTTATTTTTATTTTGCTAAGAAATGTTCAACATCCATTCTCAGTTTATTAAGCCATTTTGCTCTGAATGCTGGCCAATATGAAAACAAATGTCTATGTATTTCTATTAATGTTTTCGTGCTTATTAAATATTGTCCATACATCCTGCATATGTGTGCATATGTGTGTATGGATTTCACTTAAGGATTATAATTTCCATACTTTACAAGAGAAATCTTGACAAATCAGGAGGCAAGAGATTATAGCCCACAGCTATGAATATCACATGGCAGTTAGTCTCATGCCCTTTCAACATTCATTTCTGACTTCAAATTTATTATGAATTTTATGAGCGTATAAGGTTCAAAGAGAAGCAGCAATTTAAAAGCTGCCTGGAGAAAAACCAAATAAGATTTTTATGAAATACTTCTCTGAACAATCATGGACTAGAAGATATGTACATAAAGTGATTCTGGAAGTGTGGTGCGGAACCGCAACATCAGCATCACCTGGAAGCTTGTTAGACAAGCCAGTTCTCTGGTCCCTCCCCAGGTGTACACAGTCAGAAACTGGGTATGGTGTCTAGCAATCTGTTTGAAGCAACCCTACAAGTGATTCTGCTACACGCTCAGGTTTGAGAAGCAAGCTTCCAGTACAAGCTCTCACCCTCCTCACTTAAATGATCCCACATTCTGAGCTTTCCAGTTTAATACACACACACTGGCACTCTACACACCACATTCTGGGGAGGATTTGAAATATGACGAAGGGCTGCCAGTCCACATGGAGCACACAACTGTGATTCACTGACATTAGTGATTTAATGGGGAGAAGAGGGAGATGATGGACCTAAGAACTCACATTTCCAGCTGGAGTCATGATTGATCATGATCAACATCAGTGGGGATGTTGAGCACCCCTCATCACAGCTGCCTGTAACAGTAAGTTGGAAGTGTCACAGTATTCTAGGACCTAAATAGGGAAGATAAGATGTCATATGTAAAGCACTGAGTACCGCTGTAGATTCAGTAAGTATAAGCATGATGATGTCTATTCAATTCCAAGGTTCTTTAAAATACTTTATTTCCAAAATATTCATGGTATTATCTGTGCTCTTCAAGCACACTTTAAAAAGTATATTGGCCTTTCCCGTCACTTCTGAGACTAGGTCATGCTGCACATGGTAGCCACTCTATGCCAAATGCTCCTGGCATACACATGGTGCCAGATTCTATTCAGAAATCTGAACAGAATTTCAGATTCTGTTTTACTTGGACCCTGCACAAAAAGTGGTATACATGTGAAAACTCTTCTACAAGCCATACCAGAGCAATCCCCACTCATTAGAAAGTAAGGGCTATTAAAAGACAAAATCTATCCCTAATAAATTTTAAAGATCTCATTGGCTTTATTGAATGATTCATGAATCAGGCAGCATCCCATCTGGCAAGCAAGAGGGAAGCTACAGAAAGGCAAGGGTTCTGAAAGGCGGGAGAAGGAAGTCAGAAACAAAAAAGGCAATTTCAGGCTTAGGTAAACAGGCTGTGGGGGAAGGAAGGAGTCTGTGTGGGAGCTTACTTCATCTTCCTTTGGGGGATGGAGAAGACCCATGTGATAGATTACCTCATTGGTGCCAACCAGAAAATTCTCGATTGATGGGCTAAGACTGAATTTCTAGGGGTGGTGAAAGCTTCAACAAGGTTAGGTATTAAGCCCTGGTTTAATGGCCTGGAATAAGTTGTTTTATTTCGGTCCTGTGGTTTTCTTTTTATCAAGACTAAATACATTAATGAGGGCTTTCCTGGTGGCTCAGCATAAAGAATCCACCTTCGGGGCAGGAGACTTGGGTTTGATCCCTGTGTTGGGAAGATCCCTTGGAGAAGGAAATGGCAGCCCACCCCAGTATTCTTGCCTGGGAAATCCCATGGACAGAGGAGCCTGGCGGGCTACAATCCATGGGGTCACAAAAGAATCAGACACAACTTAACAACTAAACAAAAACAAACAAATACATTAACGAAAGGACAAGGATGATTGAAAACATGCAGTGTCTTAAAATCAGTAAGTTTGTTTTATTATTAACATTTGGCCAGGACATTTACAAGATAGAGATATTAAAAGAAAAAAAAAAAACATGTATACTGTTACCTACCATACATTTGCATTTAAAACATCTAGTTCTTAGGTAAGTAGGTATCATTCATGTTAATTGGGTTCAGGAAGGCTCTCCATTGCCAAAGACAAATCAATCATCTGCGGACAAGGCAGTGTATACCAATGACCTGTAGGTTGTGTTGGAATGTTAATGATTGTGAAAAGATTTTTGAAGACGATAAGAGCTCGATTTGGAAAGGCATCCAGAGAATTGATTTTAGATCATTCTTAGGGTCAAAAATCAAGGGGCTTTGTTTGGGGGGAAAAAAAAGTAATTTCACATTAGCAGTGGAGTAATTGTGGATATTTTCCATTGAGCAGAGAAGACATAAAAAGTGAGTATCTGTTTATGGGAGTATATTTTTTAATAGCAATTGCTTCATTTTTACCATGCTATTTTAGTACTTTAGTAGTTAAAGTGGTGGACATTTTTTTTATCATGAAATTATATGTGTGATATGCCTTTGACCTAGAAATCAGAGGACTAATGGACTTCACATCTGTTTATTTTCAGTGAAATCTGAGTATTTTGACAGAAAAGACTGTTGATGAAGTTTTTGCATTCTGAACATATTAGGGATATAAAATTAAAGAAAAATAAAGGCCAGTAAGACTGGAAGCACTTTTCCATTGATGGAAGGATTCAGAAGTAATTTCGAAACAAAGAGGAGTTGGGGAGGAAATTTCCTCCTTTGGCTCAATAAAATAACCTTTTCTCTCCTTATTTTGATAATATGAATTCATTAGCTTTAACCTTGTCCTGGCCCCAGAGTGAAATCTATTGTTTTTAAAAGTGTGTGCCACAGAGGAGGAAAACACATATTTGATTTCATGGTGGCAAGCTTGCATTTCCTCAGGCTTTGCCATTCCAAGAAGAGCATAAGCTTTTTCATCTTAACTCTGATGCACCATCTTAATTTAAAATGTATGAGGTTTGCCCTGATGTGCTATTGCATCAGTTTCTGGTATCAACAAAATCAAAGCTCCTAACTTTCAGACACAAAGGGACGGATTTTTGAATACCAGGTGAATTTTCACAAGTCAAGCTCCCAGCAAAACAAAAAAGACAAGATAGCTCTGTCTGAGAAAAAAAAGGTAGCCTCGCCTAAGAAAAGATGAAGTTTTATTTCTTGTCTTCCTGGCAGTAGCCCAGATGCAGGGCCATAATTATCATTCTAATTGTCATTTAGTATAGCAGTAACTCTCAAGTGTTCCTTGGAAATGAAACTCTTGAGAATCTTGTTAAAAGATAGGTTCTGATTCCCTAAACCTGGGGTGAGGCCTGAGATGCTGAATTTCCAACAGCATGCAGATATGAGATGCTGCTGAGCCAGTGACCATGTTTTGTCATATTGGGTACCAAGGGCGTGTAGTATATTATGGGATATAGTCTTTTATACCATCTGCACAGAGGTTAGGCAAACTAAGGCAAGAACCCAGTTGACGGCAGATTTTTTTTTTTTTTTTCCAGGATAGTCTTTCTATACGTGCAGTGTTTAATCAGAAAAAAAGAGTTAGTTGCCCAGTCGTGTCCAACTCTTTACTACTCTATGGACTGTAACCAGGTTCCTCTGTCCATGAAATTCTCCAGGCAAGAATACTGGAGTGGGTCCCCGTGCCCTTCTCCAGGGAATATTCCCAACCCAAGGATCAAACCCAGGTCTCCTGCATTGCAGGTAGATTCTTTACCATTTGAGCACCTGGGAATGCAATGTTTAGATCATGAAAATGGAAATTTCTTAGCTTCAATTTCCTCTTGTATAACTTGAAAGGCTTGGAAATTCCTCTTGGACCTGATATTTTAGGATTCCATTAAGTGCTACATAAATACTCTAAATGAATGAATGAGGGAATGAATAGATTTAGGGTTACCAGGATATTTCCAAGGGAGTGATAGCTTATTTTCTTCCAGTTATTACTGTAGAAAAGTCAGGGCATATTTGAGTCATTTTATTAGCTTTACATGAGGGAGAAATTGTGAAACAATGGTTTAAGAGAAAATATAATGGGTCAACGAAGCATCTTAAGGGTGAGTTTTAGGTTGGAGACTTGGAATTTTTAAGCTGAAATCAGTCCAAAAGGCTGCGTGTTCACAGGGCGGAGGGTGGTTGTCGTTGTATGTAATCATGACAGATAGTGAGTGACTATATTTCCAATTGTTAGCAAAGGTTATAATTTTGTTAACTTTAATAAAGGATACAGTTAGGCTAGGGAATTGACCTGGAATTAGGAGAGGAGTGAGGTCCTGAGGGACAGATAAAAGATGGTAGAATAACGGACTGTACATAACAAGGGTGTGTATATCTCTGGAGGACTGTTGCAGTGGGAATAGTAGTGGGGAAGGGCTAGTGGTCAAAAAGTGGTTGAACTTGAGATGACGGAAGGGTAACCATTATTAATAATGGCAAGGTCTAGGCTATGACTGCGCAAGTCATGTCACTTCTTTGCTCCCAGGTATTTTGAAGGTGATAAAGGTGTGACAAATGAAAACTGCGCTTACAACTTTGAAGATTCTAATTGAGACCAGATTTAAAACTGACATAGATCTTCTGTGAATCCAGTACTTGACATGTACAAGTGTAAGTGACATGTTGTATTTGACAGAGCAGCTTTGAAATTTCAGCCAAATAGGTGATAAGTTGAATTTTAAACCCTAGAAAATTAGGTCAACCATATAAAAACAAGATTTAATAAGCAGCAGATGCCGTTTTGTCCAACTCTATTAGGTTTTTGTGGTGCAAAAATATCATAGGCCATGAACATCATACACTTGCTGTGCTATGAAGGACTGCATGGATTCTCTGCCGTAACTGTACTACGTCCTCTGTTAAGTAAGCACACATGGGGATAGGTGAAAGGTCATGGGAAATGTACACCAGCAGCATGACAACGTTTAATTCTTAGGTGAACATAGTGGCAAAAGTTAAAAATTTATATGCAAAGAGTTAAAAAACAATATAGTCTATCTGGGGGTAATATTTGATGATTTCATACCAACACTTAATCTGCTATTAAATTCAGTTCTTTCTCAGTGATGACCAGTCATTGAATGAATGATTCATATTTACAAAGATGTAGTGTACTCAAGCCATTATTACTGTCTCTGTGAAACTAGGCACTTCAATAAGTCGCCATCTCTTAAAGTTTGGTGGGTTTACAGTTCAGATATATGGGAAAAGGGCAAAAATGTAGCTTGTTAACATACCTTGCCTTCATGAAACCCTCCCTAATTTAATGTTCTTTCAATCTGAGTTATTTATAAGATGTATAGATATAAATGTATATATAAGTGTGTATATTTATATATGTATGTACATATATGGAGGAGTAAGAAAGAGATCCTGTATATACATAAATATAAATAATATACATAAAGTATATATTAAATTTAATAGTCACTGATTTTTGGAAAATAGTGGATTTATCTCTAGGCACAAAGAAAATATATCACTGCATAAGGATATGTAACTACAATTGACCTTTGAACAACACTGGGATAAGGGATGATGGCCCCTCTTGCAACTGTAACCTTGTATAACTTTTGATTTCTAAAAAACTTAACTGTCTGCTATTGACCAGAAGCCTTATCAATAACAGAGGATATTAGCACATTTTGTGTTGTATGTATCATATACTATATTCTTACAATAAAGGAAGTTAAATAAACTATTAAAGAAATCATAAGGAAAAGAAAATACATTTATAATACTTATATGTGTCTATTGAAAAAAATCCACATAGGAGTGGACCCTGCCCCCGCCCCCTACAGTTCAAACCATGCTGTTCAAGGGTCAACTGTGTATAAAATAAACCACATATGAATTTTTAACAGAACTTCTTTTCTGAGATGTAAGAAATGATCAATTTACCTAGCACTTGCTCCCTTGTCAGTTATTAGCACGGAAGACAAATGAATTGGTTTGAACTTCAAAGCGGTGATATTGACAGCCTACAGAGAGGTAGAAATGGTGTAGTAAAAGGTGTGGATTTTAGAATTAGACAACTTGAGTACAAAACTTGCCCCTGTGGCTCTATCTGCCCAGTTTCCTCAGCAGTCACTGACAGAAAGGACTCTGTGGGGGAAGGGAAGAATGAGACAAATTGCGAAGTAGGATTGACATATATACACTTGTTCAGTCTCCCAGTCATGCCCGACTCTGCGATCCCATGAAGTGTAGGACACCAGGCCTCCTGTCTCTCACATCTCCCGGAGTTTGCCAAGTTCATGTCTATTGCATAGGCGATGCCTTCCAGCCATCTCATCCTTTGATGCCCCCTTCTCCTCTGCCCTCAATCTTTCCTAGCATCAGTGACTTTTCCAGTGAATCAGCTATTCTTATCAGGTGACGAAAATACTGGAGCTTCAGCTTCAGCATCAGTCCTTCCAATGACTATTCAGGATTTCTTTCCCTTAAGATTGATTGGTGTGATTTCCTTGCTGTCCAAGGGACTTTCAGAAGTCTTCTCCAACACCACAGTTTGAAGGCATGAATTCTTTGGCGTTCTGCCTTCTTTATGGTTCAACTCTCACAACCTTATATGACCACTGGGAAAACATAGCCTTGACTATATAGACCTTTGTTAGTAATGTCTCTGCTTTTCAACATACTGTCTAGGTTTATCATAGCTTTCCTTCCAAGAAGCAATTGTCTTCTGATTTCATGGGTGGAGTCACCATCTGCAGTGATTTTAGAGCCCAAGAAGAGGAAATCTGTTGCTACTTCACCTTTTCTCCTCCTATTTGCCATGAAGTAATGGGGCCGAATGCCATAATCTTGGTTTTGTTTTGTTTTTAGTAAAAGCTGCTATATAACACAGGGAGCTCAGCTCGATGCTCTTCGATGACCTAGAGGGGTGGGATGGGGTTGAGGGAGGTCTTTTAAGAGAGAGAGGGGATATGTGTATACATAAAGCTGATTCATTTCATTGTACAGCAGAAATGAATACAACATTGCAAGACAATTATTCTCCAATTTAAAGACAAAGAAAAAATAAAACAGAAACACCTTCTTTGGAGCAGTTATAAGGGTTGTAACGGATAAACAGAGTTCGGTACAGTGCTTGACTCTGTGAATCAGAGCTGAACCTTACTCTATCGAGCTACCTTCATATTTAAGATGCTGTATCTCCTACCACACTGTGCATAGAGTGGGATCCCTCCTGTCATGAGGTGTCACTCCAACCTTCAAAGAAATCACTCTCCAGTGGAAAAAAATCAGTTCAACTTTCACACACATGAAGATATATTTACTGTACACTTCTATGTAGTGGGCAGTGCCCTGACTGCTTGGGGTACCCAGTGAACAGGACAGACCAGACCTTCAACTTAGGGCACTCACATACTGATTCCTTCACTCCTTGCCCTTGACACAATTATAGCTTACACTGACTGCTGCTGCTGCTGCTAAATCGCTTCAGTCGTGTCTGACTCTGTGCCCATAGACGGCAGCCCACCAGGCTCCCCCGTCCCTGGGATTCTCCAGGCAAGAACACTGGAGTGGGTTGCTATTTCCTTCTCCAATGCATGAAAGTGAAGAGTGAAAGTGAAATCACTCAGTCGTGTCCGACTCTTAGCGACCCCATGGACTGCAGTCTACCAGGCTCCTCCGCCCTTGGGGTTTTCCAGGCAAGAGGAATGGAGTGGGTTGCCATTGTCTTCTCCCTTACACTGACTGTGCTTCCTAAAACATCACAAGTAAAGTAGTCTCTCTCCCTCGATTATGTATTTATTGTATCTTGAGAACAAAGATGTTAGGCATTCGTCTCTTACTAAAAGGTACAAATCAGTCCTGACAAAATGACTTGAGATAAGATTTTCTATGAATATATATTTATGATAGTTGCATATTACTTTCTTTAAAAAAATTGCCTTTCAGAATTTGTAGCATTGCGGCTGTTTGATAAATTTATTGTGGAATTAAACCAGAAAGACTTGAGGTTGTCCTTAATGGGCAAAACCGAATACAGAGGGAGCATGTTCTGTCAGCTCATATTAAAATGTCAAGAGCACTAACGGAGGCTCCTCTCAAGGACCGAATTGAACATATTTGAGAAAACAGCATCACTGGGATAGAGGAATTACTCAGACTTCACTGGGGTCCCTAGGGCATCGCAAACAGCATCCCAAAAAGAAAGTGAAAGTTCCTTTAGAGGAGAGATTAGTGTCATGACAAAACTGTGTGTTGTCTGGAGTGACCTAGAGCAAACATAAAGAAAGCAACGTGTGATGTTATGCTTTCCAGGAAAGCATTTATGGGGAGCAGGAATTGTGCAAATCTCTATGAGAATGTGGTCTATAAAACTGATTGTGTTTTTGCAAGTTATTCCATCTGTAAGCAATGTGCATGAAATAGGTTTTGTTAAAATAAAGGAAATTGAATTCAAAATGCTCCCTAAAAACTATCCTATCAGCATGAACACCAGCCTAGAAACTGGATGCAGTCACCTCCCATATTTCATATTTAAACTTTCCCCAATATCTCAAAATGTTTCTCAAATTCATGAATCCGTCTACCCAAGCTGCAAGTGTGTATTATTTTAAAACTTTTCAAGTCATTTGGCAGACAAGGTATGATAAGCATAGGCTGGATGGTTCAGTTGTGTGGATTATATGCAAGGGTATTACATTTTACTCAAGTCATTGCATAGAAACTCAGGAATGGAAAAATTATCTTTAAAATGGCTGACAGATCAAAAGAGACTCTACCCAAAATTCTGAAAAGTTCTAGTGAAAAGCATTGAGTTGTATTTGGAAGAAAAACGTTTTGCTCAAAAGACTTTTGTAGTGTTTGCTTTTCAGGATTCAATAGAAGAGCTACTATGGCTGTTGTTGGTTGTCTCCCACTGGGTCTTTGCGAGTGTTATACCATTGGGAACAAATTATCCCTACCTACGTCATAGGCAAGGCCTTTTCTAGCTGTTTGTAATTACAGTAAACATAAAGAGTAGACTTAAAAAAAAAAAAAAGACAAAGGAGCGTACAAACAGCTTTTTGTGGTTGTTTAATCACTAAATTTAAATTGTGGTGCTGGAGAAGACTCTTGAGAGTCCCTTGGACTGCGTGGAGTTCATACTAGTCAACCCGGACTATTCATTGGAAGGACTGATGCTGAAGCTCTAATACTGATGCGAAAAGCTGACTCATTGGAAAGACCCTGATGCTGGGAAAGATTGAAGGCAGAAGGAGAAGGGGGCAATGGAGGATGAGATGGTTGGATAGCATCACTGACTCAATGGACATGAGTTTGAGCAAACTTCAGGAGATAGTGAAGGACAGGGAGGGTCACAAAGAGACATGACTCAGTGATTAAACAACAACAAAAGTCGCTAAGTCATGTCCGACTCTTTTGAGACCCCATAGACTGTAGCCTGCCAGGCTCCTCTGTCCATGGGATTTCCCAGGCAAGAGTGCTGGAATGGGTTGTCATTTCCTCCTCCAGGATATCTTCCCCACCCATGCATGGAGCCCATGACTCCTGCAATGGCAGGCAGACTCTTTACCACTGAGCCACCAGTGAAGCCGCACACAAACAGCTATAGTTTCTTAAAATATAAAGTAGAATAGCTGTATCTACTTTCTAAAGGTGGTGGTAGAAAATAGGCTTGATTTTTCTTGAATGCCGCTCACTTTTCTTTTAATTCTTAATAATTTTTATCTTGAAATGTGTAAAAAATAACAGACAAGTACAGTGAGAAACATAAAGAACCCTTGTGGAGTCTTCCCTGGTGATCCAGGGGTTAAGACTCGTCACTTCCACTGCAGGGGTCACAGGTTCAATCCTCGGTCGGGGAACTAAGATACTGCCTCAAAGAAAAGACAAGAAAAGAACCCCTGTGTATCCATCACACTGCTGCATCTCACTTCACTTTTCTTGAACTTTATTGAGTCTTTGGCATTTTTTTTGTTTGCTTTTCAGTCAGACACTGTCCAGACATCTGCCTCCTGAAGCAGATGTCTCCTCCTGCCTCATCACACTCTCCAGGGCCACCTCAGTCCTGGATTCCATTAACTGGTACTGCTCCCCATTCCTGGTAAATGAGCCACATCCAAAGATGCAAAGCTTTCCTATCTGTCCAAGCCAAAGAGAAGGGAAAATTGAAATGTTCAATAAAAGGGAGCTGAGGTTTCTTACTCTGTTTTATTGTTTCATGTTGGTTTACTAGAGAGTTCCACTGGCGAGTCTTACAAATTTTGTAAATGTAGTAGTAATAGAAATCTGGGAGACATGGAAAACATAGGTAAACAAAGGCAAAGTCATTCTTGAACAGTTTTCTCCACCTAAACTTCCAGCTTCATTTCTCTGACCTCCTTATAAGTATCCTCCATGTAAACAAACTCATCTTTTGGTAATTACACACCTTGGAATTTCATACCTCTCTTAATGATCTTCTTCCCAGTAGTCTAAGTTCTATCTCCTCTTCACTCTCTTAGTGAGTGAGTGATTAAGGTGTTTCTCTTTACGATGTTTTAGTAGGTAGTATACTAAATTTTAAAATTATCTCCATAATCTGTTCTGTTTTGTTGTTCTTTTGCCCCTTTTTATAATTATTTATGAAAGTGTATTTTAAGTTTCTAAGTAATTGAAATTTTAGTTTAACCTTGTTATTAATTATCGCAGCTACTTTTCATGTGAAATTAAGAATATAAAAGAGAAAATTAAATAACATATTTATCATCATTTTGTATACATATTGTCTTTTATCATCATCTCTCATTTTGTTTACAAAATATGAACTTTTAAAAAATGCTTTTCTCTATGTCTTGCTTTGTTTCCTAATCACCTAATCTATTTGGATGTGGACAACCTGCTATTGTTTCTACTGTTAGTAACATAGATACTTCCAAAATAAAATTTCTATGTCTAATTGTCAAAGTCAATCAAATATATGAAAATAACTTTTGACAAACATTTACAGAAGGAAAAGTGATGATATGAAAAATAGTATATCTGGTGGACAAAACCTTGTAATTTAACCATGAATAGTAAATACATCTCTAGAAGACAAAGAAACCCCTGGGAGAGAAACAATAATTTATAGTATGGTAGAAGAAAATTTGTTCTGATAAAAATAATCTAAGTTTAGCAACTAAAAGTTTTATATCCACTAGACTAATTTAGTATCACCATTTACTTCGTATGCATTTTGACTACCATATTGTAAAATATGTTATTTTGCATGAACTGTGAAACTGTATCATCATCATCACTTATTTAGTATTCATTGTGCCTACCATATTGTAAAATGTTATTCTGCATGAGCTATGAAACTATATCTCCAAAGTCAGACATCTGTGTATGGAACAAGAAATAGATTTTGAATTTAACTTACTTGAATTAATGCTGAGTTTATTTAACCCCTCCTAGAGTAGCTTCTTATAGGTGTAATTCCTACTTTGTATTTGAATTTTTTGAAGCACAGAAAATCATGAGGTTTATAAAGGAGATAGAATGGGAGAAAATATTTGCAAATTATATATCTGATAAGGGACTTAAATTTGGAATAAAAAAAGAATTCTAAAACCCTGGCAATAAAAGCACAAATAGTTATTGCAAAATTGGCTATTTTGCTATTCAAGAAGAACTATTCAAGAAGACTTGAATAGACATTTTTTTCAAAAAAAAAAAAAAATGGCCAGTATAAAAGATGTTCAACACTATTATCCATTATTAAAATGCATATCAAATCACAATGAGATACCTATTCCTACCCATTAAGTTTGCTATAATCAAAAATATAAATAATAACAAGTTTTGGCAAGGAAAAAAAATGGCAAAATCAGGAACCTCACACATAGGTGGCAGGAATGTAAAATGGTGCAATTGCTATGAACAAGTTTGATATTTTCTCAAAAGAATACAGAATTACCATCTGAGACCCAGCAATTCCATTCCTAAGAGAAATAAAAATATATATGTTCACTTAAAAATTTGTACATACATGCTCATAGGGGCATAATCCATAGTAGCTAAAGTGTGGAAAGAAAGAGACTGTTTGCCTCCTCAAGTGGATGAATGAAGGTGGTACCTCTGTATAGTGGAGTATTATCCAACCGTAAACAGGAGTGAAGACCTGGTATACACTGCAGCATGGACGGATTTTGTACCCATTATTCTAAGGTGAAGGATCTAATCATAAAAGACTCATTACATGCTTCTGTTTATATGAAAAGGCAAACCTATAGGAACAGAAAGTGGACTAGTGGTTGCCTTGAAGGAGATGGCAACCCACTCCAGTGTTCTTGCCTAGGAAATCCTATGGACAGAGGAAGCTGGAAGGCGACAGTCCATGGGGTCGCAAAGAGTTGGACACGATTCAGTAACTAAACAAAAACAATGAGCTAGTAGTTGGGGAATCCTGGAGAGACTGGGAGAAAATCAGAGTGACTGCTATTGAAAGTGGAGTTTGTTTCTGCGATGATGAATATGTTCTAAAATTGGTTGTGATCATTGCACAATGGTGGATACAGTACTCCATATCGTTGAATTATACACTTTAGATAAGCGAATTGCATGGTACATGAATTATGTCTTACTAAAACTGTCTTACAAACATGATAAAACACTAAAGCAAACAAACAACAACACGAACAGGCATATTCTAACCAGTATTTTATTAGTTTACAGGTCTCTAATGGGGGAGAATAAAACAGAAAAGGATGAGGTCTCCATAAGATGTTGCACCAATTATGTCTAAAATTTATAGATTCAGTTTAATAATTCTCCAAAAAGGGTATTTCCCGCTTTTTCTAGAAAATACATACATTTCAAAATTTCTCCTAACTTGATACTATAGAATTGCTAATAAGTATTCTTGCCTGGAGAATTCCACGTACAGAGGAGCCTGTCGGGCTGCAGTGCATGGGGTCACAGAGTCGGAAACAACTGAGCGACTTTCATGTTTTCTTTTAAACAAGGAATACGATCCATTATCACATATGTACTTAACCTTGAAATTCCTCTGATTGAATTGCTTCAAGAATGCTTTTATTCTTATAGTTTCATTTCAAGATCTAAATTTATTTTTAGGATCCTTTACCTATCATTTTGGGCTTTCCTGGTGGCTCAGAGGTTAAAGCGTCTACCTCCAATGCTGGAGACCTGGGTTCGATCCCTGGGTCGGGAAGATCCCCTGGAGAAGGAAATGGTAACCCACTCCAGTATTCTTGCCTGGAGAATCCCATGAACGGAGAAGCCTGGTAGGCTACAGTGCATGAGGTCGCAAAGAGTCGGACACGACTGAGCGACTTCACTTTCACTTTACCTATCATTTAGTTCCGTGTTTCTGACTCCTCCAGAATATTTCAATTTTAATACCTTAATTCAATATTCCTTAGCTAAGTAAATCCACATGCTATGTGGAATTAATTTTCCCACCTAGATTATAATCTAAAATTAAGCAAATTCCTCTGCATTCCAATTCCTTCTCACACTTCCCAAATCAATCATCAGGAATTATGGAGTCTCCTTTGACAATTGTCCTAGTTTTCTACTCTGATATAGGCAATGTCTGAACTCCAATCCAGTTTGGATTTTTCTATTTAATAGCTATATGATGTTAGCATGTTACTTAAACTATTTGAGTCTCAATGGACTAGAGAAGAAAGTCATTTCTTTGATTTTAGTGGTGCTGTTAGGAAGACTAAGTGATATACAAGTAGTTTGTGAGTCACCACTTTGAAAAAAAAAAAACTATCACCTTTTTACAGAAATTATTACTGCTGAGTCACTTCAGTTGTGTCCGACTCTCTGCGACCCCATAGACGGCAGCCCACCAGGATGCCCCATCTCTGGGATTCTCCAGGCAAGAACACTGGAGTGGGTTGCCATTTCCTTCTCCAATGCATGAAAGTGAAAAGTGAAAGTGAAGTCGCTAAGTCATGTCTGACCCTCAGCGACCCCATGGACTGTAGCCTTGCAGGCTCCTCCATCTATGGGATTTTCCAAGCAAGAGTACTGGAGTGGGGTGCCATTGCCTTCTCTGGAAATTATTACATGCAGCATTTAATCCTTCCATCTATAAGTGCATAATCAATGATTCTCTATTTGACTTAAAAATAACAGTCACACAAATTCATAAGGAGAAAAGGACCAGGACGCAATCAGGGTATCTGAAATAATCTAAGGACCAGTGAGGTTACACAATATTTTAAAGCAATACATATATGAGTGTAAGGACACAGTTTTCAAATATGTCACTCTTATGTCACTGAGAAAGGTAGAATGATTTTCTAACTAATCAGAGATTAAATCTGTACTTGCGTGAGTGCTAATTTGCTTCAGTTGTGTCTGATGATTTGCAACCCTGTGGCTTGTGGCCCAGCAGGCTCCTCCGTCCATGGGATTCTCCAGGCAAGAATACTGGAGTGGGTTGCCATGCCTTCCTCCAGGGGATCTTCCCAACCCAGGGATTGAACTTGCTTCTCTTATGTCTCCTGCATTGGCAGGTGGGTTCTTTGCCACTCTTGCAATCTGGGAAGCTCTAAATCTGTACTTATATTTATCAGTAATAATAATATTGTTTAATACTTACACAGTGTATACCATTTGCCACTCTGCATTCTAAATGTTTTATATTTTGCTATTTTACTCTATCTCCAGGACACCTTTCAGTTTAATGAGCTCTCCGTAAGGTCATTTAATAATGGTAAATGGAGAATAATGAGGTAAGACGCTGAAAGAATATATAAAAAAGAAAAAACAGTATTTAGGGAAAATAATATACAATTTAAAAGATAAGTACATTTTTAAAAATGTAGCCCAACTTTTCAGATGGAATTTCTATTTTAGGCTTTCTAATCAACATCTGAATTACATGTTACTATCGAAACTAAGTATTGCCTACGTAGGTGTGTAGTGTACATTATACATACAGTTTAATTCATATGTAGAATATCTCTTTCTCCATAAAGTGTATTTGTTTGTATAGACTGAAAAGAGGAGCAGTTTCCCTATCTTTTATAATATTTATTCATGTTGAAATACAGCTTATCTATCAATTAAACTTGGTCCAGTGGTTGAGCTGCTAGTTTCAACTTAATTCCCTCATTTGTTCCCCTTTTATTTGAGCAAAGTTCCATTTAATTTATGGCTTCTTTTCTCTCCCTCCAGCCTAAGCTTCTTAGAAAATAAATGAGGCTATAAGTCCTCATTTAGCCCTTCTTAGTCCTGTTGATTCGAGCTGAGGATTTGAATCTTGTCAGTCGTTCACCAAGTTACTCCTTTAGGTCATCAAGCGCTCCTTCTGCTGTATCCGTGGCTTTTTTTTTTTCCCCTGGCAGAAAGTTGCAAGGGTGTTTGTATAGGAATCTTGACATTGGAGCAGACATATAGTTTTAATCAGAATGAGGGTCCTCGAACCCCATGGAGTTTATACACACTTTGGTACCCGTGAGATCACCTAGAAATAACTGGAGACTGGAGTGAGATCCCTAAGCCTTCTTTCAGCCATCATTAATCTGCTCAGTTTGGAGAATGTATTTAGGGGCCTCTTTCTATTGTTCACCCACTGGATGGGTATGTTAGCCAGTGGTGCCAATGTGCTCCATGTAATTTTTCCCCTTGGCTTGGTTTTTGATTTAGGCAAATATTAATATAGGGTCTGTTTAAATTCCTGTAGACAGAGAAGATATACAATGTTAGAATTCTTAGCTAACAAGGGATACTGCCAAATGATAAAATATTAATCCTATTACTTTGTATGCAGATATCCGAGAACTAGAAGCAATTACCCTGACTCTAATTGCTTCATAGATGAATACAATTATGATGTTACACTCATTCTGTCTGTATTCTCAGTATAAAATAACATCCACAAAAGACAGTCAGAAATTTCATTTAAAAGTAAACCTTACCAATGTGAAATATATTAAGGCAATAAACCAAGAGATTAAACTTTCATAAACAGTAAGAGCTCATTGTTTTGTAAATGAGTGTATAATAATATCTTTGCAGCTCAAATGAAACCGTAAAACTGACTGGGGGCCTCACATTTTTCTGCAAACTTTTGATTTATCTTTTTAATCTGTTCTTAGCATTGTATAGCAATTAAACATTGAAAATGGGCTCTAGACTTCTTGCCACATTGCTCTTCTCCCATTTCACTTCTGTCATTTCTTTTATAATGACAAGCAATTTAGAGGAACAAGAAACAATTAAAATGTAAGTAGCTCCTGCTGTTACAGGTGTTTTCTACTAATGAATAAAAACGACTGGCATTACAGAAAGGTGGGATTTAAGGAAAAATCTCTCCTAGGGGTTAGCTTTTTTAAAATGTGTGGGCAAAATGCAGAAATTAAATACAGACTTCCAGGTAATAGTAGTAGAAGGGATTTTGATAAATAAGAGTTAGTTGTTGAAAGTAGTACTCATGTTTGTAGGGTGGTCAAATGAAATTGCTTTTCTAATATAGTTCTCAAACTTTAGTGTACATTGGAATCACCTGGAAAGCCGGTTAAGCCACACTCTCACAAGCTCCACCCCATTGTTACTATTCAGTAAGATTGGAATGGAACCAAGAATTCATATTTTAGCATGTTTGCAGGTCTGAGAGCTTCCCTGATAGCTCAGTTGGTAAAGAATCCGCCTGCAATGCAGGAGACCTGGGTTCGATCCCCGGGTTGGGAAGATCCCCTGGAGAAGAGAAAGGCTACCCACTCCAGTATGCTGGCCTAGAGACTTCCCAAAGAGTCAGACAGGACTAAGTGACTTTCACTTTCACTTTTCAGGTCCTGAGACCACATTTTGAGAATCATTAGTATAACATAACGCAGTAGCTTTTGTATTCTTTTGTCCAACTTCCCCTCAAAAAAAAACCCAGGAATTCCTGACAGGAATACTCTGAAGGTCATGATCATGTGACCCTGGTATGTGGTAGACTCAGTTAACAGGAGACTCAATTGGTATATAGAGATTTACAGATGATCCAATGACTCACCTAAAGCCATACAGGTGAACCATGCTGGAAACCCAAAAGGATCACCCTTCTAATTCAGTCCTCTGCTCTCTTCAATAAGTTGTGCTCATTCAAAGCAGTTCCTGGAATACTGTTGTTTTTGTTATTCAGTGGCTAGGTCATGTTTGATTCTTTGCGACCCCATGGACTGCAGCATGCCAGGCTTCCCTGTCCTCCACTATCTCCCAGAGTTTGCTCAAACTCATGTCCATTGAGTCAGTGATGCTATCTAACCATTTCATCCTCTGTTATCCTCTTCTTCTTTTGCTTTTGATCTTTCCCAACATCAGGGTCTTTTCCAATGAGTTGGAATATTGATCATTCCATGAGATGGAATATTGACCAATCTCCTTAAAGGTAACAGCTTAAGGAAATACAATTCTGCTTTTAATTATAAGTCTAACTTAATGCAGAGGATATGGGTGACTCCAACAGCAAGGTTGTTATGAAATTAAATGCGCCACTAAGACAAGCTTCACTTTTTTTTTAAATTGAAGTGAAGTTGATTTGCCATGTTGCGTGTATGTGGTATATGCACATACACGTATGTATACACAGATATATATGTGTTCTTGTTTGGGTTTTTTGTGTTATAAGTTATTGAAAGACATTAAATATAGTTTCTTGTGCTATATAGTAGGTCCTTGTTGTATTGTATATATAGTAGCATATATATGTGTTAATCTCAAACTCCTGACTTACCCTTCTCCCACATTTCCCCTTTGGTAACCTTAAATTTGTTTCCTATGTCTGTAAGTCTTTCTGTTTTGTAAATAAGTTAATTTGTATCTTTTTTCCTTTCAATTCCACATATAAGTGATGTCATATGATCTTTGTCTTTCTCTTCCTAAATTACTTCATTTAAAATGATAAACTCTAGGTACTTCCATGTTGCCGCAAATGGCATTAGCTCATACTTTTTTATGGTTGAGTTATATTCCATTATACACACACAGACACACACACACATATATATACACATATGGCTAGATCATATAACTCTAC
Organism: Bos mutus; assembly: GCF_027580195.1. NCBI lineage: Eukaryota > Metazoa > Chordata > Mammalia > Artiodactyla > Bovidae > Bos > Bos mutus. The sequence goes on from NC_091628.1 coordinate 68,272,507, forward strand.
GTTTAATCTTTTAAGGAACCTTTACATTATTCTTTATGGTGGCTGCACCAATTTATATTCCCACCAAGCTTCACTTTCCTGAGTCCCCTCATGTCTGTATAATACAACAGGGGTGAAACATTTACTTGCTTATAAAACCTCTGCATTGAATGAGAAAGTAATATACAGTTTAAAGCTCTGTCTGTATGTTCCAAAGAAGAAACAAAAATTTAGAACATTTTCATCCTAATCTGTAACAATATGCAAAATGTGCTTTTCATAAAAATCACTGTTGTGTTGTTTTGTATCTATACCAGTCACTGAGAGAAAACAAAAAGGAGGCTCTTAGTGAATGTTAATAGAGACACAGAAACAAAGAGGCGAAAAAAGGTTATGTAAATTCCAAGACTTTGCCTGATGTTTAAGCTATGCAAACAATAACTCCTCTGTTTGATGTGGTTTCAACAAGGGTCTTCTATCCCAAACAACTCTCTCTCAAACAATGTGTTCAATAACTAAATTCTCTACAACATGAACCAACATCTTTCATGTAATAATTAAAGTCTTAATCCCTATCAATAACTGTAAGTGTCTCCCACAATCCAGGCTTTGAACTTACGAGTATTTATAATGAAACACATGTGATTACACAGAACTTCTCTGGTGAGGAGGTTTTGTTGCAGAAACGATGAAATTGCATGAATTCATTTGATATATATCAGATGAGCACCTACTATGTATTGGAGCAGACACTCTTCGTGGGGCTTGAGCTTCTTCAATGAATGTAACCAAACAGGCCAGATCCTTTCTTTCTAAGCTTCCTGTTTGGGGCAAGACTGGGGAAATCATCAGTAAGTAGGAGCATCACTATCGGAAGCCAAAAGTGGAAGCAAGGACTCGGTTAGGAGATATTTGCAGTGAGGCAGGTGAGAAATGCAGGTGAGGGATAGGGAAGCCTGGAATGCTGCAGTCCATAAGATCGCAAACAGTCGGACAGGACTTGGTGACTGCAACAGGTGAGAAATGAGGGGACCCTAGTCACAGTGTGGGCTGCAGAGCTAATGAAGAGTGGCTGAATTCTGTACATGTCCTGAAAGCATTAACAAAGGGATTTATGGATGGGTAGGATAGAGGCGGTGAGTGCAAGAGAATAGGGGAGTGTGTGAAGACAGGAGAAAGTAGAAATGTATCCATTTTAAAAGGAAAAGATGGATTGCACTGGAGGAAGAAATAGCAAACCACTTCAGTATTCTTGCCTGGAGAACTCCACGAACATAGGAGGCTGGCAGACTACAGTCCATGGGGTCACAAAGAGTCAGACACAACTAAGTGACTAACACACAAGATAGGTCCTACAACTCTAAGCAATCCTCACTCTTCTGACTATGATACAAATATGCCCACCCAATCCTTCCCACGCCTCACAACTAAATAGGACAGAGTCTCACTTGAGTCAGATGGTTACAGTTCCTTGTGCTGCAAAAAAACAAAAAACAAAAACAAAAACGATAGTTCCTAGAATCATTTTCAATTTCAGGAATCAGAGGATAAGTTTATAAGACATAAACAGTAGTTGATTGTCTTCATTTCAAATAGAACTTCCTTTAAAATCAATTTACATAATTAACAGCTCTTATTTAAAACCTTTTGACTTTAGGAATGAGTGAGTGAGTGAGTGAAGGCACTCAGTCGTGTCCAACTCTTTGCGACCCCATGGATTGTAGCCCACCAGGCTCCTCCATGCATGGGATTCTCCAGGCAAGAATAATGGAGTGGGTTGCCATTTCCTTCTCCAGGGGATCTTCCCGACCCAGGGATGGAACCCAGGTCTCCCGCATTTCAGGCAGACGCTTTAACCTCTGAGCCACCAAGGAAGTTTGACTTTAGGGGCATGGTATAAAATGTGAATGTCTTTGGCTTCCAGCAGTTTGGGGGTACAGTTAAAAATATCTTGGCATTAATGTGTCTAGCTTTTGACTTCTGGGTCTTGGTATTCACAGTGCTGCACACTCTCTGGGTAAGAACTGGAGCTTTGTTCCCTTAGTTGTTACTGCAAGGGGGCCATGATGTGATGAGTGGGCAGTGATAACACCCTTCTCCCTACCCTTGAAGCCCACTTTGCACTTGGGTCTCAGGGAAGTTCCAGGTTTTACTACGTCTCTGTGGAGAAAAGAGCTGCTCAACTTATACTAGTGTCCATTATCTCTTCCTCTACCTCTGATACATTCCTTGGGGCCAGACTCAGTGTAGACACACAGCTGGCCTCCAAATTCCTTGTTTTCCCCAGATACCTCTCCACAAAAATGATCTTGAAGATAGTACTTCCTCTGTCTGCAAGCTTATCACTCTGGCTAGTGACCAACAGTGTTTCCATCAGACACAACCCAAGTTTGAATCCTTCTTTAAGCTCAGCAGGCACTCTCAGGACAAGACTGTTTTTGACTTAAAAAGGAAAAGAACTTTTTTGTAGAAACCTCTTGGGACTAAACTCCTGAATACTGTGTTGAGTGAGTTGAGTTTCACTGTATTTTCATCTATCCACCTTTCCATCACTTTAAACATTCTTTGAAGTATAGTTGATTTACAATGCCATGTTAGTTTCAGGTAGGTATGCTGCACAGTGGCTTCTGTTATATACATGTATGTGTGTGTGTGTGTGTGTGTGTGTATACATATAGGACTTCCCAGGTGGTGCTAGTGGTAAAGAACCTGCCTGCCAATGCATAAGAGACATGAGACGCAGGTTCGATCCCTGGGTAGCGAAGATCCCCTGGAGGAAGGCACAACAACCTACTCCAGTGTTCTTGCCTGGAGAATCCCATGGAGAGAGGATCCTGGTGGACTATAGTTGCAAAGAGTCCATAAGGTTGCAAAGAGTCGGATACAATTGAAGTGATTTAGCAGCAACAGCAGCAGCAGAAATATACTAGTTCCCTGTATTATACAGTAGGCCCTTGCTGGTTATCTGTTTTCTATAGGCATGATAAGTTGTGCGAAGTCGCTTCAGTCACGTCTGACTCTGGGCGACCCTATGGACTGCAGCCCACCAGGCCCCTTTGTCCATTGGATTCTCCAGACAAGAATACTGTTGGTTGCAGCCCTCCTCCAGGGAATCTTCCCAATCCAGGGATCGAAGCTGCATGTCTTACATTTAAACTGCTTTGGCAGGTGGGTTTTTTTTACCACTAGCACCACCTGGGAGCCCCTGTTTTAAATATAGTAGTATGTATATGTTAACCCCAACTTCCTGAATTATCCATTACTTTTGTAAATTAAATGTAGAACCTCACCCTTGAGTTCTCAGTTGTCCTGGATTTCCACACAGACTCAGATGAAATAATAGAGCTTCAAGCCTATGTTAACTTGAAACTGACTTAGAATGGTTTCCATCCTGGTTTTAAGATTGTTTTTATTTGAATGTGACTGCTTTGGGGAGGTTCGTTGACACTCTGACTGGCTTTGAAATTCAGATAATAAGAGATGACATTTCCTCAGGGGAGAGCTAAAACAAGTTGATAAATTGTTATTGTGCTACCTTTCAGAGGATGACCTATAATTAAACCACACGCTCACAAAAAGGCAATTACAGAAATGTGATGGATCTGACTCAACCTCTTGAAATCAAAGAAGTTCAGAATTAACTTCCAAAGCCCAAAGTCAAGTGTGCGATATTGAGTATTGTAGAAGTAAATTTTGCTCTTGGGGATAACATCTGATGCCTGCATCTGAAAAAATACCATAGCAGGTTATATAACAAAAGCTACAGGTTGCTTTAAGTTTTTATTTGTCTTATTAAGATGCATATGTGTAGTTTCCTATTTATATACTTATAATAAGAAAAAAGGTTTTATTACCAATTTGTTTAATGCTGTATCTGTTTGTATAGATCTGAACTTGACTGCATGGTCATAGTCAAACCAACTGAGAAGAAATGCCTCCTCTTTTCCTAAGCAGTGAAGATTTATGTATTTGACTTTGAAGTCAACAACTGTGTAGCGTTTAGTGCCAAATCAAATGCAACATCAAATTACCTTGTATTCATTTAAGTGAATTTGCAGATTTATGGCAGACTGGCACAGATCCAGAGAGCTAGGGACAGGACAATCACAGCAGATGATTGTAAGAAATGAAAATGAAGTAAATATCTGGGAATTAATTACCTGTAGGGTTAAGGTCCATTCCTAGAAAGAGTCAGGAGCAATGTATTCTGCAATCAATTTGCAAGCACCCAGAGTGTAACAAAGTGGCAGATAACATGGACTCTTCAAAAACAAGCCATGCCAAACAAAACTAATTTCCCTCTTTGACAAAGTGACTGATCCTGTAGACTGGAAGACTTACTGGTTACAGCCCAGTTTGACCTTTGCATAGTTATCAGTGCTATTTCACATGGAATGGTCATTGACAAGCTTGCAAAAAATCACTTGAATGGAATAATAATCAGGTGGGTATTGAACTGGTTGGAAAAATGTTCTTGGGCTGTTCAATAAAAGTATCAGGACAAGTTTCTGATTATTTAGTAGTTTACACAGATTTAATTGTGGATCTATTATTGATTTTGTTTATTTTATTTTGCTTCAAATAAACAGCTTCATGAGAGGACATAAAATATGCTCAGAAACTTGAAACAAACGCAGGTTTGTTGGAGCTTCTTTGACAGAATCTTTGGAAAAAAGATTGGGAATCCAAAATGAGTTTTAACAAATTAGAATCACTATCTAATTGGGAAGGAATTGCTAACTGATTAATACTAAAATGCATGCTGAAGGAAATAAAAACACTAAATTCCATAAATGCAAACTGTGAAAACAAAGTTGTTGTTTACAATAGTATCAACTACTTACTCTGTCTTTTATACTTAATCTCTGGCCCAAACCATATTTCTTGTTGCCAGGGAAAGACTCTACTCATGTCTGAGCCAGGGTCAACATATATCAACAATGCCTTTCGATTATTCAGAAGGTTAAGTCTACTGATGGTCTTTCCTGGTGGCTCAGATGATCTGCCTGCAATGTGGGAGGTTAGGGTTAGATCCCCAGGAGAAGAGAATGGGAACCCACTCCAGTATTGTTGCCTGGGGAATCCCATGGACAGAGGAGCCTAGCAGGCTACAGTCCCCACATTCACAAAGAGTCAGACACAACTGAGCAGCTAACACCTCCACTTCTTTCAAAGTCTACTTATACATTCAGTGAAGAGGTGTTACTCCTAAGCGTCAATTGCTGAAAGACCATCAACAGAGAGAGATGACAATAAAGCTGTACATACATAATTATAGAAGGAGGATGTTGTTCACCTCAAGAGAGAATAGGAGATATATAATTTTTACAGGAATATATTTAATTTTACATAAAATTATCTTTCTTATCAAGTGCCAGGAAGGAGTTTTCTTCTACTCTTTCTGGTTCTTATGACTGGTCTAAGAGTAAGATTGGCATGAGACATCTTATCAGGATGAAGTCATACAAAAGTTTGATATTAATGACATATAGTAATATGTAATTAATATGTCCTGGGTGGGAGAGACCCAGGACAACTGAGTAAGTCATCAAAATGACCGAAGCCCTCACCTTAAATATATCCTCATCTAAAGACAAAGGAGGATAGGGGTAAGGGATCTGGGACTTCAAAGGGAAAGCAATCAATTAGCATGAAGATAGAAAAGCAAATGTTTGGTAGATAAATGTTTGCCAGATCTTGCAGAGACAAAGGGCCAGAAAGTGGACTCTGATGTCTCCGTGTTTCCCCAACCATACCTGGCTCACATTCTTTGCAGGTATCTCTGATGATAGCTCTATTCTGGAAACAGACTCTGTCTTTAAATTATTATAATCAGTTAAGGAGGAGTCAAAGGCTCTTCTGAGTCTTTTGGACCTTAAAAATAATCTAAATTAATCCTCATGCTTGAGACATATTTTGAGATGGCAAATTTTGCTCCCCTTCATAAAGATATCACGCAGCAACTAACATTTACTGTGTATTTTTGCCACCAGATCCATTTTTTGGCCGTTCTCAATAATAATTTACTGTGTATTTTTGCCACCAGATCCATTTTTTGGCTGTTCTCTCAAAAGTAATCCATAATGTCTATTCAGCTCCTCCGCTCATTTTCCAATTGAGTTATCTGGTTCTTTGGTTGTTGAGCTGTCTGAGTTTATATATTTTGAATATTAACCCCTTATTAGATAGATGAGATACAAATATCTTAATTCATTTAGTAGGTTGTTGTTTTGTTTTGTAGATGGTTTCCTTTGCTGCACAGAACCTTTTTGTTTGATGTAGTTCCATTTATTTTTCTTTTTACTTCTCTTGCCTGGGAGGCATATTATATATATATATATATATATATATATGGTATAAGATTGGTCAAAAAATTCATTCAGATTTTTCCATACCATCTTATGGAAAAAATCCAAGTGAACTTTTTGGCCAACCTAATATTCACTGATAAAGTTGTTGTAAAAGAGCTACTGCTTAGAGCTTCTAGAAATCTTAGGGTTTCAGGTCTTAAATTCAAGTATTTAATCCATTTTGAGTTAATTTTTATATATTGTGTGAGATAGTGGTCAATTGGCCTACCAGTGCTGAAGACTCAAGAAACGTGGGTTTGATCCCTGAATTGGGAAATCCCCTGAAGTTAGACATGGCAACCTGCTCCAGTATTCTTGCCTGGAGAACGCCATAGACAGAGAAGACTGATGGGCTGTAGAGTTCATGGGGTCACAAAGAGTTAGACATGACTGAGTGACTGAACACACACACATTCAATTTTCCCAAGACCATTTATTGAAAGAAAAAAGCAGCCCAGCAAAATATTTTATTTTAAATATACAATTGATTATAACTGTTTCATTTCAAAAGCCTTATTTATTAGTAAAACACAGTAAGGCTAATTAATTATGACTCATTTAAAATATCTCTGGGAAAAAAGTTTTTACTATGATATTTAAAATAAAATTTTGGCAGAGATACTAAGTTATTGGTATTGTCAACATGGTTAGGCTTGATTTACTTTATTAGTACACTAGGTACAATTAAAGTAAAATTAGAATTATGGCCAATAGAGTTTCATCACATGTACTAAAATAATGTTATTTCTCAAGGTTTCCTGTTCTTACTTTGGAAATGGCTTCTGCAGCCCACTTAATTTGACATCTTTGGCACAATGAACCAGAACCTGACTTGGAAAAACACAAAAACTGCATTGGCAAATGATCTGCCAAGTGACCCATGAACAAAAGTGAGATTGGGTTGCCCTTTGAAATAAACCTATTTGAATTTTATTATCTCCAGAGCACCTTGTGTCTCTAATCTTGTGAAAGGTTAGTAGTCTATCCATCAGAGCAAGATAAGAGTGCTGGTTGATGTCTGCTCTTGATGATAACTGAATCCAGCAGTTGGAGCTGGAAGAAGGAGATTCATTACCATCAGCAGTTCAAAAAGAGGAGGGGAAATGGCCACAGAGCAAGTCATTCACAATAAGCCATATTTTCCTAGCTCAGTGTATTTAATACAAAACAAAATAGAAAACGAAGGATTGCTATATTGAGAAAGCTTTGTAAGCCTCTTAAACAAGTTCCCCTAAATCAGGGCTGTTTTAAGACTACCTGTTGTAGAGATTAACAATTTATAATACATAGATACTTTCTTAAAACTATTGCTAATTGCTTTTGGGAGGTCTTCCTGACACACGTCAGAATAAAATAAGAGTGATGCTGTATCACTGTATAACATATGGCTAAAAGCCAACAAATATTATAAAATATCCAATTAAGTCTAAAAGAATGAATCTGTGGTTTTTAAAGTTAACTGAATATATTCTTTTTAAGACTTTCTAACTTATATGTAATTTAATAATAATTTATAATTTTTATATAATTTAGAAGTTGGGATAGAGATCATCCAAGAATTATTTGTAAACTTAAAACATACCAATGGATCAAAATAAGCATGTGCTTTAGGGATTATTTTAATTTTGACATTATGAAAAATAGGATACATACATTCAGCACTGTAAAATTTCATAAAAGATATGGCACTTAGTAATTGATATTTTATGAAATGTTTAATAATAATTGGTTTTATTCATTGCATTCCAAATGATGGATGTTATAAAAATAAAATAGCCATCATATAACATAGGATTAATGCATTTTTTTTTTCCTTTGAGAAGAATCTGGTAAATGACTGGCAAAGTAAATGTAATGAGTCTTAGGTAAATTTAGATCAAAGTTAGTTCATTTGTATTTATATCTTAAACATGAATACTGTAAGTCTTATTATATACCTATACCAGGATATCCACTGTTTATGCTTCCATCAAAAGAATACAGAATGTTTATTTGAGTTAAACATCTATGTGGCCCAGTGGTGTTGATGTTCATTTCCCTTTGATAATTTTAAGGAATGAAATTATTCCTAAGGTATGACCTGGGGAATTTGTGCCATCTCTTAGTCTTATCCAACAAGCTCAAGAATGTGGATGAGCAACAGAGGTGGTTGGAAGTTGCCTTGACTTTCTTCAGGATTTTGTTGTCAAATGTTTATAGAAACATTCCTAGAGTTACACAATTTGTCATCCTGCACTAATGCTCATCCAGTGCCCACTGGCTCAGACAGTAAAGCGTCCTGCTTACAATGTGGGAGACCTGGGTTCGATCCCTGGGTCAGGAAGATCCTCTGGAGAAGGAAATAGCAACCCACTGCAGTACTCTTGCCTGGAAAATCCCATGGATGGAGGAGCATGGTAGGCTACAGTCCACGGGGTCACAAAGAGTCGGACAAGACTGAGCGACTTCACTACACTACTCAGTTCAGTTTAGTCGCTCAGTCGTGTCCGACTCTTTGCGAACCCATGAATTGCAGCACTCCAGGCCTCCCTGTCCATCACCAACTCCCGGAGTTCACTCAAACTCACATCCATTGAGTCGGTGATGCCATCCAGCTGTCTCATCCTCTGTCGCCCCTTCTCCTCCTGCCCCCAATCCCTCCCAGCATCAGAGTCTTTTCCAGTGAGTCAACTCTTTGCATGAGGTGGCCAAAGTACTGGAGTTTCAGCTTTAGCATCATTCCTTCTAAAGAAATCCCAGGGCTGATCTCCTTTAGAATGGACTGGTTGGATCTCCTTGCAGTCCAAGGGACTCTCAAGAGTCTTCTCCAACACCACAGTTCAAAAGCATCAATTCTTTGGTGCTCAGCTTTCTTCACAGTCCAACTCTCACACCATACACGACTACCGGAAAAACCATAGTCTTGACTAGACGGAGCTTTGCTGGCAAAGTAATGTCTCTGCTTTTGAATATGCTATCTAGGTTGATCATAACTTTTCTTCCAAGGAGTAAGCGTCTTTTAATTACACTACTAATGCCCAGCAAAAACCTCTGCGGAGAAAACAATGACTTTCAATTCATAATAACTGAATTCTGAAACTGATGTTATTTTTTCTTTAGTTTAGTTTGAGCTGATATCTGTAATAATGAACAATGGAATTTTGTTGAATGCTGATTATATCAATTAGATAAATTATTTCTCAGTCTAGAAATAAATAAAAATTATCTGTATTATTTCAGAGCATTTATTCAAAAACCAAAAATGTAGACTTTTTCTTCTTAATGGATAGCTGCCTAACCTTACTCAGAGCATTATTGTACTTTTTGTTTATTTTTTATGTGTTATTTTTACCAATCAGCATGAATCCACTAGATTTAAAGTCAAAAGACTCAAAACTCTCTACTTTGTTGATCTACTCTGTAATTTTGAGTTAAATTTCTTGCTTATTTTTGGCCCTCCCTATGCATTTAGGTATTTCCCCTCTGTCATCAAGCAGTATTTTTTGTGTTTAAGAGCATTTTTCATGCTAAAATAATATCTATTGCTTTCTTCCAAATATAAAGGCAATTTATGGTCATAGTGCAAATTTTAGAAAATTAACAATGTACAGAGAAGAAAATACAAATAAACTATAACATTCTATCCATAATAAGCTGTTTTTGCATTTGCATTTTTATTTTTTTCTCAACGTGTGTATTTATATCTTTAAAAATTGGAGTTGTACTTGGTACATACTTTCATATCATTTTCTGTCTTATCAGTTTCTGCTCCATGGCTTATACTGAATGCAGATTTCCTGTGAGGCAGGTAAAGCTTATCTTTCAAGACCCTTCACTTGAATAGACCCTTTTCAAGGTCCTATGCCTAATTTTATATTTGTAATTATGTTAAAAATTATGTTCAAAATTTATAGGTTTCACTTGTCATAGAATCTGTGGAGCCTATAGACTTGTTATCTGTGTTATGTGCTTAAATGATGCCCTGATTAGACTATTGTAATCATTCCTGTTCTTCTGGCATGAATTAATTCAGACATTATTAGACTTTAGTCCTCCCTCATCCATACAATGCCCCTCTTTCCCTCACCACTGGGAAAGTCATTTGTCCTGGAAGCAGTGAAGACAGAGGGTGACCAGGGGAGTGTTTGTGTTAAGTGGCAGAACAGGAAGAAGAGATGGAGGACAAAGGAAAAGACTAGTTCCCCCTTATCCCCTTCCCCACTAGGAACATTGGCAGTGCCCTTCTCATACTCTTGACACTTTGACTGATGCTAGGCTGCCTTCCCAAGACCAGAATGCTAATTTTCTGTTGTGAAAAGAGAGAGAGGGGAAAGTAAGTGAAAGGGAGGAGAAAGCAGGGTATTTCATGATATATCATATGGCTTGCCCCTCCATCATTTCCCCTCCTTTCTCTGCTCATTTCACCACCAATCATGCATTGACCTAAAGTGAAAGTATTACAGAACACAAAAGAACTGAAGTGATTTTCAGTCTTGGCTGTACTTCGGGACCACTTGCTTAGCTTGAAAATATGCCAATACCTGGATCTCACTCCCAGGAATCCTGATTTAGTCTAGATTTCAGCCTGGTGTCAAGATTTTTTAACTGAGTTTATTGGGCAGTGAAGAGTGAGAAGCCTTGTATTCTGTGGGAAAGGGAGGATGAAGACAATTTCACTTGACTCCTCTTCCTTCAGTTCAGTTCAGTCGCTCAGTCGTGTCCGACTCCTTGCAAACCCATGAATCGCAGCTCGCCAGGCTTCCCTGTCCATCACCAACTCCCGGAGTTTACCCAAACTCATGTGCATCGAGTCGGTGATGCCATCCAGGCATCTCATCCTCTGTCGTCCCCTTCTCCTCCTGCGCCCAATCCCTCCCAGCATCAAGGTCTTTTCCAATGAGTCAAATCTTTGCACGAGGTGGCCAAAGTATTGGAGTTTCAGCTTTAACATCAGTCCTTCCAATGAACACCTAGGACTGATCACCTTTAGGATGGACTGGTTGGATCTCCTTGCAGTTTACCGTTTCTAAAAACCTACACAATCTCTCAGCATCATAACCCTAGGTCCTTATTATTGACTTTTCTTCTGCAAACTGGCTTTGTCCCCACTTCCCAGAATTCACTCTCGGTGATTTGGTACTGGAGAGACTTTTTTCCACTCTCTGGCACAACAAGTATTTGGGCGAAGAAGTAAGGAGAACTGGACAGAGAACTGGATTTCTGAACAGAGCATTATACAGAAGCTTCATTGCTTTTTTCAGTTGAGGAAGACAAAAAGTTGGAAATGATTTCAAGATCTGTAGTTTAGGTTCCTAATGCATTAAATGGATGCTCTGGTTAATGGCATCTGTGGAAAAAAAAAAAAATGAATGCAGGATCATGGAGAAAACCTAAAGAACACTGTAGGCCGACTCTAAGGAGGTGTGTGATGATGAAGGTGAATTCAGAAAGTATCCCAGCTTTCAATTTCACATGCATTGCTTAGGGTGAGATACATACACAGTCTGCAGGCTCAAAACAGTTGTTTGCTTTTGGGAGCAACCGTCAGCAGATTATAAACTTAAATGCATGACTCCCAGAATTAATGGTTTATCTGTACCACCTTATGATCATAAGTGGCCTAATCAGTCTTTCATATTTTAAAAGAAATCTTTGGGAAAAATAACTTACCAAGAAATAAATCATTTATCAAGCTAATGTGTAAAGCATCCCTAAGTCTAGATAAAGTTTAACCTTGTGAAATGTGAATTCAAATCAACGATTTCTATAATCTGCTTTGTTGGTTCAAATCTCTCTCCATCAGCCAGTTACAGATTGCTGCTTCCAGGTAACTTTTCTATTTGAAGCTGAATACACATTTGATTCTGAAAAATCTCCTGGCATTGGGCTTCTTCCACTGACTTTACCTTAATAGTAGAGAAGTACAGGATTTTTGGATGTTGATTTTTCTTTTTTAAACAAACACATTTGATTATAAACTGTGGACATTTTATTTAAAATTTCTTCATGAAAAAGTCTAGTCAATTGGATTAGATACCTTGGAAGAATATAGAATGGTGATGTCCAATTTAGCTGAATAATGTGTTTAAAGATACATTTACTGTATCTTTGGTTTTTTGGTCTGTTTGTTTTTGATTTATTGATTAGGAGTATTTCCTCATAATTCTTGTTTCTACTTATTTATATATAATCTACAAGAGTTTCCAACACATGATGGGAGGAATATAATGACAATAGCCTTTGGATTGACATAGTGAAGAACTTTTGAGTTATACATTATAATATTTTTAGCAACTGATGCTATTTATTATTTTTTAAAATAATTTTTGTAGATGTATTATGAGCATTGCATTGTGTTGTAGAGCCTTGTAAGATGTTATAAGATAGTTTAAATTTCTCTTTTCATTAATTATCATGAACAGAGAGTTTTAAAATATATATTTTTACCTTAACCTCGTGGTTATTTTTCCTTTCCTTTTTCATTTTATACTGTCTACTTTAAATTCCAGGTTTATGGTAAGATATTCTCCTTATGAAAATCTCCAAGGACTCATTAAACCACTCTTAGAAAAATTTAGTGGCGTCTACTTTAAAATAACTAAAATCACCGAAATCCTCTAAATCATTTAAGTGATTTAAGAATTTACTTTTGGATTGTACTTACCTTGCAGGGGAATATAAAGAGATGAATGGGCTGCAGAGTTGTCAGAGTGAATTTCTTAAGATAAAATAATGGAGGGAAGGAACTTTTATTATACTACTTAGAGATAACAGACTAATAATTAAATTGTCTTCCTACTTGCAAGAATTCAAAGGCATAATATGTTTTGTTTGATTAATTTATCTTCAAACATTTCACTTAGGATTTTGACCCTTTATGCCAGGGATTGGCAAAATTTTTTCTGTAAAGGGCTGAATATTAAATATTTGGGCCATTTGAACTACATGAGATCTCTGTTGCATATTTCTTAGTCATTGTTGGTTTATATTTTGTTTGTTTGATGTGGCTCAGTGATGAAGAATCTGCCTGTTAATGAAGGAGATGCAAGAGACATGAGTTCATTCCCTGGGTCAGGAAGATCCCCTGGAAGAGGAAATGGCAGTCTACACCAGTATTCTTTCCTAGAAACTCTCATGAACAGAGGAGCCTGGTGGGCTACTGTCCATAGGGTTTTAGCGACTTAGAGTTGGACACAACTTAGCAACTGAGCACAGCACACATACAGCGTAAACAGCAAAGCTTCCCTGGTATCCAGTTGTTTCTTACAACTCACGTTTGTCAGCACTGGTTTGGAGCTCTGGGTTATATGCCAGTTCAGTGGTCTAGGGAAACTTGCTTAACATTTCTGGGCCTCAATTTCCTTATCTGCAAAATAGTATGAAAAGCTCATAACACGGTGTTCGACATGGTGTAAAATGCCTTCTGTGTTAAACATCAGGCAACTTCCTAGGTCCTATCTCTAGTTCTGTTGAAATTACCATCATTCATTGTTTCTAATTAAATTGTCATTTTCATTTATGTATTTCAACTTTCCTCCAAAAATGTATCAGGTACAAATGGAAATAATTAAAATATTCTGTTGCCATGTTGACTGCATTTTAAGTCAGATGTATTGGGAGTGGGGGTGCTTACTTGGGTATAATAATCCCTCAAACAGGAAATTTATAAATTACTACTATTAGCTCCCTTTGAAATTTTATGTGGTGGTGGTTGAAATTATATAGGCATTTATTAATTCCTGGCATGAATTGATTGAGTAAATCATAATGCTTATTATAATATAATAAACATTATCTGAAAACATACACATGTACACACAGAGCAAGAGAAAGTATGAATTAAGAGATAAAGACATAGCAAATCCCAAACTAATTTTTGCTGACAAGCAGCTTTATCTCACAATAACTCCAGATTCTGATTTCTCCCTTACTGAATAAGTTGTTATTTTAAAATAATTGTATTTAATTTAAACCCCATAATTTTAAAAAGTGCCTACTGAGGGTTTGTTTCTTACACAAAAATTCAACTGATGTTTAAAAAAAACTACAAAGATAATATAATCAGATAGCTATTCAAATTAGTTGTCCTCCTTCCCTTACATAGTTCTTTCATGTGAATAATGAAGAAATAAAACATGGTATCTTATTGCTTATTGAAAACAACAACAAAGTTCCAAACTGAGTTTATTCGATCACCGGATGGAAGAAGGCTTCGCTGTACTATGGGAGACAGAGTGGTTTCAGTGTTAACTCATGATAGGCTTTGCTTCAGTGAAGTAGGGGAGTGAATGTGAAAGGCAGCTTGGTGAGACCATGGGCTGTGCGGGCAGAGTTCAGTAGAACCAGGAGCAGGAGAGACAGCAGTGAAACCAGGCAAAGCATAGACCTGGACAGACAGAGCCTCCAGAGAGGAAATGAAAGTCTGGCAGCGCTGTCTTGATAATCACCAAGCTTTATTTTGCTTGTAGATACACATGAACTTGGAGCATGGGAGGATATGACTGTTTGAAAAGTAGAAATATTAGTCACTCAGTCATGTCCAACTCTTTGCAACCCCGTGGACTGTAGCCTGCTAGGCTCCTCTGTCCATAGAATTCTTCAGGCAAGAAGACAGGAGTGTGTGGCCATTCCCTTCTCCAGGGGATCTTCCCCACCCAAGGATCAAACCTAGATCTCCTGCATCACAGGCAGATTCTTTACTGTCTAAGCCAGCAAGAAAGCCCTTGCATGTTTAGATAGGTATAAATACACGAGTTTGACCATCTGGTGATGTCCATGTGTAGAGTCTTCTGTTGTGTTGTTGGAAGAGGGTGTTTGCTATGACTAGTACATTCTCTTGGCAAAACTCTATTAGCCTTTGCCCTGCATCATTCTGTACTCCAAGGCCAAATTTGCCTGTTACTCTAGGTATTTCTTGACTTCCTACTTTTGCATTCCAGTCCCTTATAATGAAAAGGATCTCTTTTTTGGGTGTTCGTTCTGTAATGAAAAGGACCTCTTTTTGGGGTCTTGTAGGTCTTCGTGGAGCCGTTCAACTTCAGCTTCTTCAGCATTAATGGTTGGGGCATAGACTTGGATTACTGTGATATTGAATGGTTTGCCTTGGAAACGAACAGAGATCATTCTGTCGTTTTTGAGATTGCATCCAAGTACTGCATTTCGGACTCTTTTGTTGACTATGATGGCTACTCCATTTCTTCTAAGGGGTTCTTGCCCACAGTAGTAGACATAATGGTCATCTGAGTTAAATTCACCCATTCCAGGCCATTTAATTCACTACTCCTAAAATGTCGATGTGCACTCTTACCATCTCCTATTTGGCCACTTCCAATTTGCCTTGATTCATGGACCTAATAATCCAGGTTCTTATGCAATATTGCTCTTTACAGCATCGGGCTTTACTTCTGTCACCAGTCACATCCACAACTGGGTGTTGTTTTTGCATTGGCGCCGTCTATTCAGTCTTTCTGGAGTTATTTCTCCACTGATCTCCAGTAGCATATTGGGCACCTCCTGGCCTGTTGAGTTCATCTTTCAGTGTCCTATCTTTTTTGCCTTTTCATACTGTTCATGGGGTTCTCAAGGCAAGAATACTGAAGTGGTTTGCCATTCCCTGCTCCAGTGGACCACATTTTGTCTGAACTCTGGAGTTGGACTATACAGAAAGCTGAGAGCTGAAGAATTGATGCTTTTGAACTGTGGTGTTGAAAAAGACTCTTGAGCGTCCCTTGGACAGTAAGGAGATCCAACTTTTCCATCCTAAAGGAAATCAGTCCTAAATATTCATTGCAAGGACTGATGCTGAAGCTGAAACTCCAATACTTTGGCCACTTGATACAAAGAACTGACTCATTTGAAAAGACGCTGCTGCTGGAAAAGTTTGAAGGTGGAAGAAGAAGGGGACGATAGAGGATGAGGTAGTTGCATGGCATCACCGACTCAATGGACATGAGTTTGAGTAAACTCTGAGAGTTGGTGATGGACAGGGAGGCCGGGTGTGCTGCAGTCCATGGGGTCACATAGAGTCAGACACGACTGAGCAACTAAACTGAACTGAACATGTGTTTGGAGGATGACAAGAGAGCACATCAGTTTTGTCTGCTCTAAGATGCAGTTGTAGGATTTCTTTCCCTCTAAGGCGGGGCCGCAATGTTATCACTTCCTAAAAGGAGCCCCATCCAGATGGAGTCAGGATGTATTTCACTGGGTGCTCATGTTCACCGTCTATTTATTCACTCCCTAGTCACCACTTTTTAAGGCCTGTCCTATGGCAGGCCTCATACATGGAGATGGTAGTTTTGGTCACTAACAAGCTTACCTGTGAATATGATGTGCATTTCAGCTTCTTTCATTCAAAGCACACACAGCTCCTGGAACTTTTCTTGTAAATAAATTGCCAGACTGATGAGGTATAGAAAAGTGCTGGTCTTTTCTTGGAAGGTTTCGATGGCCTGTCTCTAGGCTTCTGGGATTTGGATTTTTTAGCAGAAGAGTAGAGCTCACTGGAGAGACTGAGCATGTGCTGGGGACCGTTATGTCTGCAGACAATTTTGTCATCACTGCTGGAGGGAGGATGGGCCAATAGCATCTAATAGGCAGAAGCCAGGCGTGCTACCTGTTGTCTTATAGTGCGCAGGGCAGACACTCAAGGAAGATGGTCCAGCTCAGGGAATTCCCTGATGATTCAGTGGTTAGGACACTGCATTTTCATTGTGGGGGCCCAGGTTCAATCCCTGGTCAGGGAACTAAGATCCCACAAGCCACACAGTGCAGCAAAAATAAATACATAAATTTGATTAAATAAATTTTTGAATTTTTTTAATTGAAAAAAAGATTGTCCAGCTCAAAATGTCAGTAATTTTGAGGCAGAGACCTCTGATGTAGAGGATTAGCACTGAGTCATGCATTCCACATAGCTACAGTCTGCCGAGGGTGACATTTCATGCAACAAGGACTCCCTGAGCAGCATCCACCTTCTTATAGTCTCACCCTGCAGGGAGTGGGGAGAGATAGGTTATTTAGGGACCATGCGTTTAGCCCTCAAAGTCTGTGGGAGACAAGAGTAAATGGCACTGGGATTCCTCCTCCTTTAATGCTCCTCTTAACTCAGCATTTCCCTGGTGCTCACATCAGTTGATGATGTAAGCAAGGAGACTTTGAAAGGAGAAGATACGCTGGAAAGCTGACAGGTGTGTGCAGAGTGAAGGACTCTTCTATTCACTTCACCTTGAAAAGGGCCTGGATAGAGGGCAGGACCATAGCTTTCCTGTGTCTGAATCATAGCCCTTGTCTGAGATCAGCTTTCTGAATCATTTACCCTCCATGCCAGCAACTTGGAGTTTATCTTAGCCAAAGCTTGGGTTGTGAGCTGATTGAACCTATAGAGCATGCTTTTGTGAAGGGGAGGGCAGAAAGAAGAGATTAGGAGAGAAATAAACTCAACACAAATATGTGGATTTAGGGAAGCAAAGTCAATAGACCTGCTCCCCCTGGTGGGATAGATGCTGTGATCATGCGTAGATACAGTCTCCACCGACTCGTGACAAGAGCTTTCACTCACTGGGTTCTATGATGACATGAATTTATACCACCAACCTGAAGCATTAATTTTAAATGAGCTGGCAGTGAGGAGTGTTTTGGAGAGCATGAGAAGAGAATAGGAAAACACTACAGTTTCTAGGTTAATGCTGAACAGTGCTTGATCCGGTCGCCATGCCTAGTCCTGCTACGGTAATGTCAACTAGTCAGCACTTCCAGCGTAAACGGGCCTAGCGTTTGTTTTTTGAGGCAGACTGCAAATTCCTTGAGAACCTTCAATCGCCTCTTTCTCCTCTTGCTTGTACTTCTCCTTAGTCCTGTGTGCACCTGACGTTTTGATCCATTCATTTGGAGGCAATAAATGGAAGCCTTTCACAGATATCCTTAGGGAGCCTTTTGACTCCTGGGAGTTGATTTTTGCCCCTTTAGAGGCCTCTCCAAACCGTCGGCGGTGTGCATAGACTCTCTTTTTTGCTTTTGAAACAGTGGTGGTTTTTATCCACAAGATTGCTCTCCCAGTTGGGGCAGTCTGCCCCGCAGCAAACAGATGTTCACATCCACATCTCCCCTCTAGATGAATAAAATCCTCCCAGAGGCTACAGCTGGCTGGAAAAAGTTCTTTTGTGCTTCTGTGAAGCGTAACTGAGCCCTAAGCAATCACCTTTGATGTATATTTTGTGATTGGGGAAGAAAAATAAATAAATAAAAGCATTTTTATTTGCCATATTCTTTCTTGCAGATAAGAATTTTTTGTTGACTGAAGCCTGTATCCAATGAGAGCTTTGCCCTTAACCTAATAAGCAAAGGATTAAATTGAGTCGTGTCTCTTTCTTTATGTGGTTCTTCAGTTCTCTATGGTTTTTGGGCATAATACTTTCTCAGCAAAATGGGTCTGGTAACTGTCTTCCTTCCTAATCCCCATCTTGTTGGTTTGCTGAGAGAGTTTTCATTCAAGCATAAAATACTTTGTTCAGAGTCACCCTTCAAAAGGTGGAAGTTTCAGTCTATGGGCATGCTAAAAACGAAATGAGTATACTTAGCTTTTGGAGGACATTAGTTTTGCCTCAGTACCTCGGATCCCCATCTTTCATAAGGTCTAAGATCAATGTACTTTAAGGTAGCAACATTTGTCATAATTGCCTGATGTATTAGCATCCTTTAGTACCAAATATTAACTTTGACTGTGAGATCACTAAACCATATAATGATTTTGAACAAGGAATAATAACTTGACTTTTGAGGACTGGTAAAACTAAGAGCAAACTTGAGTCAATGACACACCCTTAGACACAAATTTAATCCTGGCATCTGAAAAAATGTTTCTTGAACCATATTTATGGAAATATGATAACTGAGTTTCTATATTCATAAAATTATGACTACTAATTTAGGCATAAAGAAATAAACCACAAAACACAGTGAGTGGGTAATCTGATTTTACCCATTTTGCTGCAAAGTGGTCAGAGACTAATATTTTCCCCATGTCAGGAGAGGAAACACTAGGAATGTTACTTTCAATAAAAGAAATACAGGCAGAAACCAACACAACACTGAAAAGCAATTATCCTCCAATTTTTAAAAAATTAATTTTAAATAAAAAAAAATTTAATCCCTACAGTAAAGCATTTATACCTCAAGTCTTTGGAGAGCAACAAGAACCAGAAGAAAACAACTCCCTCTTTTGTTTAGCTCTTGCAAATCCAGACCACATTATTGATTACTGACAATTCATTGCTGAAGGCAGTACTCTGTATTCAATAAATTAAGCTTTAATTTCTGAGTCCAACAAAATAATTGACCTCAAAAAGAAGATAAATGAATAGACCATCCTGAGCTCGTGATGAGAATCCACTTTCCAATCTCATTATATTAGTATTTTTCAATTCAGTGATTTTTCCATTCTTTCATAGTTTCTTTCACAATCTGTAACACCTTTTACCTGCTCCTATATGAATAAGGCCAAGCTATTTTCATCTTTGGTTTCAAGACTGAGAGGTTTTATTATGGTAATACTTTGGTATTAATATTAATAATTTATTATAGTTTCCATTTTTAAGACAATCTAAGTGACTAGTAAATTTCTGAAAAACTTTTAAACTGTTTCTGATTTCATAAAATCATAAATAACATAGGCAAATAGCATATATAAATAGGGCTTTCCTAGTGGCTCAGATGGTAAAGAATCCGCCTGCAGTAAAAGAGACCCGAGGTCGATCCCTGGGTTGGGAAGATCCCCTGGAGAAAAGCATAGCAACGCACTCCAGTTTTATTCCCTGGAGAATCCTATGGAAGGAGGAGCCTGGCAGTCTACAGTCTGTAGGGTAGCACAGTCACACATGACTGAAGCAACTTAGCAGATATGCATGCATAGCACATATAAATATTTTGACCAATGAATCCTTTGACAGTTTTGAAAATTTTTTCCCCATCTGATTTTCCTTAATGAATCCTTGAAGGTTAGAGAGGTTTAATACTATGTAGCCTGATTTTAGCATTTGATAAAAATTAAAATAAGAACTATTTGGTGCCTTAAGGGTGACAAGCCATGAATTTCAGATAATCCCTCTATTTTTGCTTAGATTGTAGCAATAGAATTTCTGTATTTAAGAAGAAAAAGTGTATTCTTTCATAATAAGAGGATAAACATTGAACAGTGTCCTTTTTAAATTTAAGCATATCAGTTATATTTGAAAACAAATACAAAATAATCACCATTATAGACACAATTTTATCAAGACAATAGTTCAATGTAGCTAAGTCAAGTGCTTCTTCTGATAAAGAAGAAATTAGGTGTAGCTCCCATGGACGCCATGAAGAGAGTCATTGATTTTTCCTTCTGCATCTCAGGAAAAAGTCTCCCCAAACCTCTGGATAAAAAAAAAAAAGAGATTTTTGTTGTATTCATTCCTATTGGAGTTCCTTGAGGTATAGAGGACATGATTATTCCCTGCATTGGCTGAGGGGGCCATAGCTTCTGGGAATAAGAGAGAACAATGGGCGGTAAAGTGGAATTTCTTTGCTGTTGGGAATTGGGTTCACAGACTCAGAAGCATAATCTTTCCTTAGCCTTTTTCCCACCCCCAATTACATTCTCCAAATGGGATAACGCTTGAGCTTGCTCTGGTGCAAATGGATAAACTTTGTACACACATGAACTCTGTATTTCCTCTGTATTCTTTTTTTTGGGGGGGTGGGGGGGCGTGGAGTATAATTGCTTTACAATGTTGTGTTATTTTCTGCTGTACTACAGTGTGAATCAGCCACATGCACACATATATCCCCTCCCTCTAGAGCCTCCCTCCAGCTTCCCCCCCCCACAAGTTATCACAGAGCACGGAGCTGAGTTCCCTGTGCTGTACAGCAGCTTCCCATTAGCTGTCTATTTTACACATGGTAGTGTATATATGTCAGTCCTATGCTACCAGTTCATCTCCCCTTCCTGTTCCTGCCCCTTTCCATGTCCCCATTCTCTATGCCTGTGTCTCTATTCCTGCCCTGCATATAAGTTTATCAGTACCATTTTTTTCTAGATTCCATATATATGAGGGAGACCAATATGAGGGCCAATGAGTCTAACAGGGACATTGTTTTTTCCATCCCATTTCTTACATACTGTAACTATTCCCAGAAATATTCAAGTGCTGTTTCAGGATGAAAGTGGTCATGTCTTGGTAGATTCTTTTTCATTTAGAACCTCTTAACCAGAAAGCCCAAATACCTGTATGTTGTTCAAGTTCTATATAGTGATAGTTTATCATAATAATACATGGTACTCCATAACTTTCTGATTCATTATGGCAGCCTAAATTCTGTTTATTATAGCTTTGGTATTAAGTGAATTTAATTATACTATGAGCCTCTAAACACTGATAATTGATTGCTATATATAACAACTCCAAAGGGTCCAAATATTTCATTACTTTGAATATCCCATTTATGAACTTTTCCATATAAAAGCAAATTAATTGAATGAGTGGCTAGAACAGATTTTTAAATAGACTGGAGCAAATGTTTTTATCAGTTATGCATTTATTATATTAATGAAAATACTTAGCCACATGTTCTGATTCAAGTTAATAGAGTTTTCTAAAATTTACAACAAATGGAAAAATAATTGAACTTCTTTAGAAGAGTATTATTAAATGGTAAATTCCTAATGTAATGGATGTTCTTTCCAACAGAAATCATATGCTCTTCTGTTTTCTTTGAGAGAAGATCTTAGATACAAGTCAAATCTCACTTAAAATATTTTCATCAGTTGATTGGTACCTTAATCACAGGAGACATTTTTCTTTTTTCCGTGAAAACAACCATTAGAAGCAGTTGTTTTTGAGGTAAGTGGATGTTTTGGACTTCCTAGATATTTCTAATTTATGACTGCTTTCTTGTTTTAATTTGCAGAGTTTTTCCGAGAGCTCCTGGAGAATGCAGAAAAGTCACTAAATGATATGTTTGTCCGGACCTATGGAATGCTGTACATGCAGAATTCGGAAGTGTTCCAGGACCTCTTTACAGAGCTTAAGAGATACTACACGGGGGGCAATGTGAATCTGGAGGAAATGCTCAATGACTTCTGGGCTCGGCTCCTGGAACGGATGTTTCAGCTGATCAACCCCCAGTATCATTTCAGCGAGGACTACCTGGAGTGCGTGAGCAAATACACAGACCAGCTGAAGCCGTTTGGAGATGTTCCCCGGAAGCTGAAAATTCAGATCACCCGCGCCTTCATTGCTGCGCGGACATTTGTCCAAGGGCTGACCGTGGGCAGAGAAGTTGCAAATCGGGTGTCCAAGGTAATTGAAATTCTACTGTCTTTCTAATTGGCCTTTCCCGTTTTCTCTGTTTTTTAAAACCAGTGTTTTTTTTTTTTTTTCTTTAAAATTCATGTAGAAGTTCTCACGTACAGTGGTCTTGCTAAATCAGCTAAATGTCAAAGCTTAATTCTTTGTGTGAGAGGAGCCAGGATTTCAAGCCATTCCATGTGGTTTGAAACATAATGTCAATATTTATCAGCAATTCAGCAGGGAAGCTTTTATCAGGGAATGCATGAAAACAGGTGTCTTGTAACCATGACCACTTGGCATTTCTGATCAGTTCTAAGGATGATAAATACTCATGCAGCAGTCTCTCCAGAGGTTATAATCCTCTGTGAAGTCACAAGGTGAGTCTTCATGGTGACTGCAAGTGGAGACAAGTTGCTGCTCAAAACACCAGCACCTGGCATTTCTTCTTCTTTATCACCCTTGTCAATGTGGCAAATTCCTTAATAGTAAAAGAAGAGCCTTTAGCTGACACCTGTACAACTGGATTAGGGAGGACTAATGAATACAAAGTGTAGACTCTGGTGGAGAATTCTTTCTGTTATCCATTATCTTTGTAATTCAATGCTGTGTATTGCATTGGGCTTATGAGAAAGATAAACCACTAATACATGTATGTGTCTTTCCTTGAGGATGTCTCTAAACCTTTAATGGATGGGGTCTTTTTCCACTGCTGTTTTTAAACATTGACTGTTTCCTGTGTAAAGGATATATGCCTTTGTTTAAATTCTTCCTTGACATTCAACTGCTCTTATGAGATAGGCTTGCCCATTTATGAGGGCTGTCCAACAAATAAACTGGAAGATGATTACTTTAAGAGGTAAAGTTAAAACAATAGATAACAGGAGTCTGGTATTATGTCACCCAAAGAAGGTCATGTTTGTACAAAGATTATTGCTAAATATTACTTTCTTACTGCAGAGTTGTGCCAAATAGCCATATATTTTTTATAACTATTGGTACTATCCTGCCATGTTTCGTTTTTGTCCACTTTGATCTCCTCAGTATTTACATCTTGGTAGAAAGATGTATATACCCTTAAGAAATGTTTCTCTATGGCTCTGTTTGTAAAATTCATAGCAGTCCATTTTTTAAATGAGCAATTCTTAAAAAGGTTACTTGAGCCTATGGAAAGATTCTTTGGAAGAATGCTCTGAGGAAGATAATCACAAGGGATTTAATAATACAAAGGGCCTATAACTTTGATGTTAAAAACAATTTTTTTTCATTGAAAAATCAACAACATTCTAAATACCAAAGGAAATAGAAGCCCAAAGGTGGATTAATAAGGAATTGGCCAGGGGGAGTCATAAGAGGAAAATGATCACTTGGGTAAGTCTGTGACATACAGATTGATATAAGAAATAAATATATATTCCATATATTCTTGAGAGATAGATTTTGTTGTTAAAAAATGTTAGTCACGGTGGCTTCAAATTGAAGCCCTTGCTTTTATTGAAGAATGAAATTGCCAGCTTTTGAGGCACATGAGGTAAGAAATTAAAAGCGTGGATTGATACCTGTGACAGTCCGGATTGTTTATATAGAGTCTGCCTGAGTGTGAATAATGATTAGATACATATATTTAACTCTGGGGAAGTCTCAGTGAGGTAAGAGAATATTTTCTATCAGTCCATCTAAAAAGCCACAAGCGAGTTTGCAGATGACTCTCTTTCCTGTTTCTCAGAGGACGGCGTTAAGGGCAGCCGGGAAATGGCGCCTCCCCCTTGTCTTTCCCTGCCTGTCCCAGCCTTGAGATCTTTGTCTACCAAAAACTGACGCGTCAACCTTCCTGGTAAAGTCTGATATCATGGACCAACCATCAGTGGAGTATGACCTTCAGTTTTGTTTTGTTTTGTTTTCTAGGCATGAGGTGAGATGTACTCTGCAACACTGAGATCTTTCTTCCCTTGGTTTTTTCATGACCAACATTCATTTGCAGAATAGCTGCTGTGGGCTTGCAATGTTGTTAGTGGTCATGTGACCATGAATGTTTACTATTTTATGAAGATATTGGCTTGTTTGGCCTGAGTATCATTAGCCCTAATCTATTCAAATCATAAATCCCATACTGACATCTGATTACTGCCTTCTAGTAAGTGAATAGATGGATGGATGGATGGATGGATGGAAACAGAGAGAGATGGATGGGAATATATAGCCTTGGTTTAGAAGCTGAGAATTTTTTTTTCTCAAATAATTTATGACTTAGCAATTTAAGTATTTTACCAGTGAACTTTCTTACCTAATGATGACCAGATGGTCTGTAGCTGACTAAATCAGATGCAGATTTACTAGTACCATTTGGGTGCCGATGACTTACAGCACCCAAACTGTTCTTTGTGATAAGAATAAAATATTACAAGACTGACTATATTAAGAAGAGAAGTAAGAATTGTGTTTGAGGGTTAGCCCCTCATATATCTGAAGTTTCCTTGTGGTCTGTTACTTGACTGATTTGGAGTTTGTGAAATGATTGTAGAAGAGTTAAGGAATTCAAGGCAAAATTCCAAAATAGAGATTCACAAACTGTAACAACTTACCTCCTGCACCTTGGCTTAGGAGATTTTTTATCCTGCAGTTTCCCTCCTCTCTTACAGTGGCTTCTTAAATCTAGGAAGGCATCATTAATAGCTTCTAATTAATTGTTTTGACTGGGAAATTTATCTCTTTGGCAAAACACAGCAGTTTGACACAAATGTTTTGACACAACATTTGGGGAATTTCCTTACCAGAAAAGTAGGGAACTAATTTGATGACGTCAGCATAACTATTTTTAGAACTTACTCTTGCCATCTCACATCTCACAAGTCTTTTTCTAGGCTTTGGATGGAACACGTTAATTTTAAATAACTGTTTAAAAATACATGTGCTACTGAATGGGGCTTCCCTGGTGGCTCAGTGGGAAAGAATCCACCGGCAATGCAGGAGACACAGTTTTGATCCCTGGGTTGGGAAGATCCCCTGGAGGAGGGCATGGCAACTCACTCCAGTATTCTTGCCTGGAGAATCCCATGGACAGGGGAGCCTGGTGGGCTATATTCCATGGGATCGCAAAGAGTCAGACACGCAACCGAGCATGCAGGCATGTGCTATCAAATACATGTGTATCTTAAAACTAAAGTTCTAACCTCTCGACACACTGTTTCACCTGTATACAAATCTATGTGTAGGAATCACAGCAACATTATTTATAATAACATATACAGTGAAAATATGGCAAATGTCCCATCTGCATAATTGATGATCTCTTCTGAAATCCTATGGAGCGTTGAAAATAAGTGAACTACAGCCACATATGTGGATGAATCAGTTACAAAAATCTTTTTGAGACAAAAAAAATAAAATCACCAAAAAATATATACCATTTCAGTTCAGTTCAGTTGCTAGTCGTGTCTGACTCTTTGCGACCCCATGACTGCAGCACGCCAAGCTTCCCTGTCCATCACCAACTCCCGGAGCGTACTCAAACTCATGTCCATCAAGTCATATACCATTTATATAAATTTTTAAAAAGTACAAAGCAATACATAATTTAGGAATTAAAATATATATGATATCCCATGTGCTTAGTTGCTCAGTCGTGTCCAGCTCTGTGTGACCATGTGTACTGTGGCCTGCCAGGCTCCTCTGTCCATGGAATTTTTCAGGCGAGAATACTGGAATGGGTTGCCATTTCCTCCTCTAGGGAAGTATGTTGCCATTCCTCCTCTAGGGGATCTTCCCGACCCAGGGATTGAATCCACATCTCCTGTGTCCCTTTCATTGCAGGCAGATTCTTTACCTATTGAGCCACTAGAGAAGTCTCTTCTCTTACAATGGCTTCTTAAATCTAGGACGGCATCATTAATAGCTTCTAATTAATTGTTTTGATCGGAAAATTTATCTCTTTAGCAGGGAAAAAAAGAAAGAAGAAAACTTTCGAATAATAAACACAAACATCATATAATAATAACATCTGGGGATCAGGTTTCAATGTATTATAAAAAAGAGATAATCAGGGGGTTCCATACTTACCGATAACATACTGTTTCTTAATCTCTGTGCTCTGTGTGTCTGCATGCAGGCTTAAGATTTTTTTAATGAAAGAGATTAAAGTGGGAGGAGACATACCATTGTTCATGTGTGATTCTTTCCATCTCTGTAGATATGCTCAAGTGCCTGAGCTGCCTTCCATGGATTCATCAAACTTACTGGTGTTTGTAGATTTGACCATTCACTTTCCATGTTCCACATTGTGCTAAATGATATCAAGTAAGCATGGAGACAAAGCTCTAAAATGAACATAAAAGCAAATTTTGATAATGTAATAGTCTTGAGAGAGAGGATCCTTACTATTTTTTTAGCATGATCCCTTTTTGAAAGCACCACTCTTACTTCCTTATATACACCCATTCGTGAATGGAAATTTGGGTGCCATCAGTCCCTCTGAAGCTAATCAGACATGGGAAGAACAGAAACAGGGCTGCATAGAGATATTAACAATTGTCCGCTTAGACTGAGCTTCTATTTTTCATCACCAAGTGACTGTAGTGTCTTCACTGGTCCATCCTGAAGCCATTTAAACAAAAAGGACATGACTTTCATATCTTTTTGCTTTAATAAATATGACGTCTATGAGGCAAAGCTATAAATTGTGTCAGTAGCAACCACTTTAACTATGAAAGTCATTCGATTGATTCATTCCAGACAAATTAGGTAGATAATGGAATTGGAATCTATAGAACTTGAACTGTGGCCAAATGCTGTCACTTCTCTCTCTCTCTCTATCTCTCTATCTATCTAGATCTATTATGCATCTGTTTTTCTATTTAATTTTTTTTTATTCCTTGTGGGTTGGAACTTTGGAAAGAAAGTCTGGCTTTAGTACGACCAGAATTTTATTATCAACAGACACCTGCCTATGTCTGCTATCCATAATAGCATCTTTGCATGGGGAGCCTCTTAACGGACACATCCAGCTGAATAAACAATCTTGCATTAACAACATGTGCCTAGAAAGCTATAAACAGAAAGTCCATTTTCCAAAACTGTGGTTGGTACATTACAAGGCTGAAAAAAAAAAATGATCATCAAATTCGATGAAATGAAGGCTAGGCAATACATCCATTCATAATATTCTTTGATAATAATTGAAAACTATTCTAAAGAATATGCCATGGATATAGTCTAAAAAGGAAATGATATTCTATCTAGCTTTTGCTTCTGAGATAGAATTTAAGACAAACTAAGACCACCTGTTGTGCCTGTCACCCAAATGACCTGTTTTGCTCCTTCTGTGGTCATCTTTTGATTGGAGTTAATTTTTTTAGTCATCCAGAAATGAAAAGGACCACAAAAAGACCTTAGGTGAATGAAAGTTTTTTTTTTTTAGTTATTTTATGGTCTGTGTATTCTCTTCTATAATTGATGATTGTCTAACATAGAATAATAATATAATCAATAATATACAATATTAGGAAGAATAGGTAAGCCTTTTGAAGCTATCAATAATGTTTCTATGTTTACAACTTTTAAGTCAGCATGAATAATATATGCTTATTGTTTGATGATGATGGTGTGGACATTATATTATATTTAGAAAGTGCTTTGCCATCAATCAATAAATAATTTCATGATTAAAAAAATAGTAACAAAATAACATTAGTACTGCTGGCCAAAACAGCAAAAAATAGCTTATTAATATACTTCATTGATGATGTATGAATTTTACCATGATCCAGGTGCTGTGATAAGCACTGGAAATTGTAAGGGTGTGAGCAAGTCCAGGGATCAAAGGAACAAAAGAGTTTCTCCCCTGAAGAACAGCATGTGTAGTGTTCTACATAGGACTCCAGGGAAGAGACAAGGTCCCATTTTTATGAAAACTGTTTGGTAATTTTGATTAAAACAATAAAAATCTTTCTTATTAATTTTAAATTATCTTGCAAAATGCCACACTTAGGTGTGTGTTTGGAAAATGATTAAGAGAGTGAAAATTGAGGAGAATGAAGCCATTTATTTCCAATGCATTAAGAGCTTTTTGTATATCCTTTCTTTATGGTCTTTTGGTAGCTTGTGTCTGTTTTTAATAACATATGTATTGTTAAGTGAAGTGTTAGTCGCTCAGTCGTGTCCAACTCTTTGCGACCCTATGGACTGTGGCCTGCCAGGCTCCTCCGACCATGGAATTCTTCAGGCAAGAATTCAAGAGTTGGTTTCCATTTCATTCTCCAGGGGATCTTCCTGATCCACGGTTAAAACCTGGGACTCCTGCATTACAAGCAAATTCTTTACTGTCTAAGCTACTAGGGAAGCACCAGATGCTTGTTAGGCTATTTTATTTTAAAATTATGTTATCTTTTGTAATTCCAATAAAATGGGCACTTTTCTCCCCATTGAATCCAGTTTTGAAGTTGTATTCATAGAAGAAAGGAGAAGGTAAGGGGTTCTTTAACTCTGTGCCAATGCAACTTAGCTAGAAAAAGTTTGGCAACCACAGTTCTGACAATATCTAACAGGTATGATCTTTCTCTCTCCTATAGTCCAAGATGGATGGTTGTAATAACTCAACATTCATTTGATCCTATTAAATTCTTGTAAAAGTGGAGCCATTGTGGCAATGTAGCTAAGGCCTCATCAATAAGCATTAGTTCAGTGTGTTGTATACATCAGGTACTGTGGGTAAGTTCTTAAGATACAAAGACTATGCAAATTAAAGTACTTACAAATACTAATTGGGAGAGAGACAGAAACAAATAATGTCAAAATCTAATGATTTTGATATTATAATCTGATAATATTGATAATCTAATAAAGTCAATTCTACAGTAATTGTTTTGGGAATAGAGAGAAAAGACATCTAGCTTAACCTTGGGGTGTGAGGAACTTTCAGGACTGTAGAGAGGCCTGAAGGACACGTGGAAGGATGTGTGGACATTGACACAGGTGATGAGGGCAGCAAGCGTAGTGGAGGCAGGGTGTTTTAGGCAGAGGAAAAACTTAGCAGAAACACAACATGAGGCCACAGATGAGTGCAGGGAGCTGCAAGCACTCCTGGGTATTCCTGAGGCATGAAATAAATAGCGGGGAATAGGCAGAAATAAGACTGGAAACTCAGACGGAACCCTTGAATAAAAACTGCCTCTTTCACTAACATTTTTGTGCTTGTCTGTTTTTCTTGCATAATTAAAAAGTAACCTTTCTTTTTTATTGAAGTATAGTTAATTTGCAATGTTGTGTTAGTTTCAAGTGTACAGAAAAGAGATTCAGTTATTCATATATATACATATCTTCTTTTTTCAGACTCTTTTCCTTTATAGGTTATTACAAGATACTAAGTATAGTTCCCTATAGTATACAGTAGCTCCTTGCTGTTTATTTATTTTATATATAATAGTGTATACGTGTTCATCCCAAACTCCTAATTTATCACCCCATCACTATCAACTTTGGTAACTATAATTTTGTTTTCTATGACTGTGAGTCCATTTATGCTTTGTAAATAAGTTCATTGTTATCATTTTTAGAGTCCATATATAAATGATATCATGATGTTTGTCTATCTTTGCTGAAAAGCATTCCACTACTTTTGAGAGACAAATGTGCTGAGCACCTGCTCTTCACTGGACATTGTTCTGTAAGAAACAGGAAATAACAATGAACAGCATTTACCCTGACAAAAATCACAGTGTATCCAAAAGGATGGAAGTGTAAAAGTTTAAGTGTGGTACAAAGGATCAAGATGAAGATAGGGGTGTGGGAAGAATGCTATGTAAATTAAGAGAAATGTATGCTTCCCTTTGCCTTGAAAAATTGGAAAAGGCACCTTAGAGTGGGTTATAGTCAGACTTAGACTTACAGGATGAATAGGGTCTTACACAGGAGGAAAAGATCTAGGGCTTCCTTGCCAAGGACCCAGCAGGTTAAAGGCATGAATTGTGGCAGGTCCTGATTTTGTTGAGATGTGGCCAGGAGGTCTGGATTGCATTATTTGGATTTTGTATTTCCAGCTAAGGAATTTGAAGGACTTTGCATTGGCAAGAAGTGATAGCTAAGATTTTTCAAAAGACAAGTATGTGGTCAGATTTTTACCTCTTTCCTAGGAAAGAGGTGAAAATCTCTGTTTCATGGATATGATAAACTAGAGTGGGGAAAACTGATGGCGGATGCAGAAATGGAAACTGTTGTAACTGCCCACTCAGGGGGTTAACTGGTCACTCAGGTGACCACTGAGACCTAATTCCAAGCAGGTGGAGCAGAGTGGAGCACGCATCTGGAGAAACAAAGGAGCAAACCAGCAAGGTATAAAAGGCAGTGTCTTCTCAGATTGTTTTTCCAGCATCAAGCACATTTCCGGGCACACTGTTTGTTCTAACTGAGTAACTGTTGTCTGCCTGCTGACTGGTTTGAGAATCACCAACACAGTCAGCTAGTAAAGAATCTGCCTGCAATGCAGAAGACCCCAGTTCCATTCCAGGGTTGGGAACTTCCCCCTGGAGAAGGGATAGGCTACCCACTCCAGTATTCTTCAGCTTCCCCAGTGGCTTAATGATAAAGAATCCGTCTGCACTGTGGGAGACCTGGGTTCGATCCTGGATTGGGAAGATCCCCTGGGAAAGGGCATGGCAACCCATTCCAGTGTTCTTGCCTGGAGAATCCCCCTGGTGCACTACAGTCCATGTGGTTACAAAGAGTTGGACACAACTGAGTGACCAAGCACACAACATAGACATGTTTGTTGGCAAGGGATGATAACATTTAGCTGGAGAGAAAAGCTAACAGGATCAGATGAAACATCAGGGAGTATAAATACTTGAAAAGGATACAAAAAAAGAAGGCAAATGACCAAAAGCATATTGTTTTGAAAGTAAAGAAAGAGAAGTGCTCAAGAAATAGGGTAATCAGCAGCATCAGACGTTGCAGATAGTCAAGTGGGAGGGGCAGAGAAAATAGACCTTTGATTTGGCCATTAGAATGCTATGAACTTTAGCAAGTGCATCTTGCCCAGAATGGTGTTTGTTTTTTTTGTTTTTTTTTTTTATTTTTGCTTAGAAACGTTAATTCTTCTGTTCCTGTACTTTCTAGAACAGACTGAACAAAGCATGGTCTATAGACTGGAGCCCATTCATAAAGAAGTTGTGATCATTCTGCAACAAGTCAAAAGTTGAAGCCATTAAAGAAATCTTGATAGCAATTTCACATTGCTGAGACATCTAAGACCCCACCAGTGGAATCTTCTATAATGTTGAACTTTCATGGTATGTCTCCTTGATGTGAGGTACATCTTGGTTATCCCCTGTAGGATCAGATATCAGGTCATGACATCCTGGGAAAATCAGCCAGCCAAATTCTCTCCAGTTCATTTGAGCCTCAAACAGATAGTTGCAAATGTATCAGTACTATTCTAGAATAACCCTCAGAAGAGGAAGATGGTGAACCTCTATTCACTGATTCTGTTGGTGTCTTTGAGTTTCTTCTTTCTGTTTTCAGCCTCCCTTTGCCCCTCTCTGTGTGTCCTTGCCCTAACCTTCTTCCCTTGGAGAACCTTCTCTATGTTTCTAACCATGATGGGCTCTCATAAACCCATTTTGATTGGCATGTCGGCTGTTTGTGTGTGTTCCACAAGTATGAGAACTCTGGGGCCATGGAATATGTAGGCAACAATTGGACATCTTTGTTACTAATAGGAAATATCCATTGCTAAAATGTACTAATTAAGGGACAACACGAATCTTAAAGGCCCAAGATTAACACTCTAGTGCTGTAACTCAAAGAATGCTGCTTCTGAAATGGCTTCATAAAGAAAAACGGACCTGACAGTTTATTTCAGTGGCAGTGCTGACTCTGTTCCTGGATATTTATCTCTGAATGCCTTTATGCTTTTCCTACCAGAAGGCTCTGTGAAACAAGGTTTGAACAACAGTCCTGCCATAATTACTTTCACATGCAAAAAAGCACATTCTGAGTGCTGACAGGAGACGTTGCCGGCTGTGTGATATCATAGCTGAACTTGAAAGTTTGGAGGATTTTTCTTTTATTGTCCCATCTTCAGAGACTCAATGTTATAAGGACATTCCCTGAGGTAATATCAGTGCACTGTAGAGGTTTATGAGCCAAGATACACATCAAAAATAATTTTAATAAAGCTTGACAGCTATATTGCATTAATCGTGCTGACATAGTGAAGCAGGACTTATGTAGGGAGTATGACATATTGGTATTTTTTAAAAAGGAGGTATTAGGTCATACAGATACTTTCTTGTAAGAAAGATGGGGGGGTATATTATTACATACCATAGATTTTCTCCATTGTTATGTCTGTGATAACATAACACAAATATTGGATCCTACTTTGGTCACGTTAAGTGTTTTTCCACATCTTCCCCTTCCTGGGTTTGCATTTTCTCTCTCCGTCTTGATGAGTGATATTCAGTGCAGATGCAGTGGATCAATCCCAGATGCTTAGAAAATAGTCGTTGTCCCACACAATATTGAAACTCGCATTTTCCTGTATCTAAATAGGATAGCCCTGGGTGAAAATGGACAGTTCCGAGTGTCAGTAATAGGATAATGGTGATTTTGACATTCAGAGGTAAGTTAAACTATAACCTGAATCAATAGATGTTCCAAGTTAACACCAGCTGACACTTCAGTGGCTGGCATAAACAGATTCTTAAAAATTCATTTTCATCCTTGCAGGAAGATGCTGCATGTCAAAATTGCCACTTTCATATTTAATACTCAGCAGAGAGCAAGATTTTTTATGGAAATTTAATCCTCTTCAGTTCATAATGTCTTAAGAAGCCAGGAAGGCAAACTTTTCCTCTGTTCATTTTGCAGAGGACTTGGGCAATCAAAGCAGCTCCTCCCTTCAGTATCTTAGACTTTCATCAATACAGTCCTTATGGAAACAGTATCATTCTGCATATTATTCTCATAGTAGGCATAAATATGAGTTTCTCCACAAGGAAATAGAGCTGTTTGTAAATAATGGGTGTTACAACGTCCTTCTTTGCTCTTGGCTTTCTAAAAACAAGTTCTCTTGCTAAAAATACATGTAAATGTAAGGCAACATTTATTTCACTAGTTTTCAATGAAAGTGGACCGCATTTAGTCAGAAATACAGGGTTTGATGGTGCTTTAAAACATAGCAGGGCTTCCCTGGTGTCTAGCGGTTAAGAATCCGCCTGCCACTGCAGGGGACACAGGTTTGATCTGTGGTCCAGGGAGATCCCTCATGCTGCCGAGCCACAGAGCCAGTTTTCCACCACTAGTGAGCCCACGTGCTGTAGCTGCTGAGCCTTTCTGCCTCGAGCCTGTGCTCCACAGTAAGAGAAGCCACCGCTGAGAAGCCCAGGTATAGCAACTAGAACGTAGACCCTGCTAAACGCAACTAGAGAAAAGCTCAAGAGACAACGAAGACCCAGCACAACCAAAAACAAACAAATAAATAAAAACCGCAGCAAACCACTCACTCAGCAGAAGTCCTTTCCTGTTAGCATTCTGTTGCTCACTTTAGAGGCTGCGCCAAGGAGAATCCAGCTGTGCTTCCAATAAAGTGTATTATTGAAAAGACAAAACCTCATGGTATCCTGCAGCATTTGTAGGCAGAAAATAACTACATAAGATATTTATGTCACTATTTCCATATGATATGAGAAATATCTCCTTTGGAGGGGAGAGAAAAAGTACCCTGACATTTTGGCTGGGAGAGAGTAGATAGAATCCGGACTGAAAGTCTTTCTTACTTTCTTTTCTTCATGTGTGAAAGTGATAGGTTTTTCCATAGAAATTCTGATATGCCCGTTGTTTAATAAATTATAGAACCTTTGACTCTCAGCTATCCAGAGTCTCTCTCCTGATCAATTTATATTTCATTACTTGTTTTGTGATTGTGAGACAAAGGGAATTGGGGAAATGAGATTAATCTTACAAATCACTCAAGCCAAATGAACATTTTTCCTCTATAAATTACCAAAAGAGTTCAAATAAAGCTGTCATCCTAGCTTAAAATGACATTCAGTTGTTGTTACTGGTCAGAAAAATATTTTTATGCAATTTCACATATTATTTCTGACTCCAAAATCAGTATGTGCTCATCCAGAAAGAAAGAAAAAAAAAATGTGTACAATGCAGAAGAATACAAAGAAGAAAATAAAAAATCCTTAATTCTTACTACCTAGAGATAACCAGTGTCAAAAGTTTGCATCTCTAGTGGTTTGTACCTCTAATATGCTTTTATATTACGTATTATTAAATCATGTGTGTGTATGCTCCATCATTCAGTTATGTCCCAGTCTTTGTGACCTCATGGAATGTAGCCCACCCAGCTCCTCTGTCCATGGAATTTTCTAGGCAAGAATACTGCAGTAGGTTGCCATTTCCTCCTCCAGGGGATCTTCCTGACCCAGGGATCGAACCCACGTCTTTTGCATCTCCTGCATTGACTGGCATATTCTTTACCACTGTGCCACCTGGGAAGCCTTATTGTTAAATCATGGGGGATACTTAATATTGGATTCTACTTTTCATCACTTTAAATATCTTTCCACATCGATAGCACTTTTATTAAAAAATTACTCTTATTTGTAAAGTTTTGTTTTACAACCTAAAGGATTTGCTTGCTGCCAGTATATCTGGGATCTTCACAAATAGTCGCCCCTTGGACATTTTTTCTCATAGCAGGAAGCAACTGTAGTAAGCAGTTTGTGTGTGTGTGTGCATGATGGTGTGGGTGTTTAACTCCTCTGCACTCTCAGGGCCAGCATACATGGCTATTTCATATATTCTTAATCATGTATTTAGCTATTGGAAAATTTTGGTTATTAATAGTCAACACAGTTAACAAAAATTAGAAGCAATTTTTATGGAAATAAAAGATATACCCATAAAGAAGATATTGGGATGAGGCTGCTAGAAAAATATTTATTAGATCTCCCTATTACTTCCCACTGAGCTGAATATCTCCATCTAAGCCAGACTGCAAAGCTGTGGACTTTGTTCCGAACTGTCTCACAGATGTGTTCATTTGGCATGACTTTTTTAAGAGTTTAAATAATGTTTTAAAATGAGGAAGATTGACATAAATTGTGGATTTCTACAATTTCTAAGGGTTTCCTTGGTGGCTCAGTGGTAAAGAATCTGCCCGCCAATGCAGAAGATGAGGGTTCAATCCCTGGGTGGGGAGGATCCCCTTGCAAAGGAAATGACAACCTATTCTAGTATTCTTGCCTGGGAAATCCTATGGACAGAGGAGCCTGGTGGGCTGCAGTCCACAGGGTCACAAAAGAGTCAGACACCACTTAGTGATTAAACGACAACAAGCAATTTCTAAAGATATAACCAACCTGGATTTGTGTCCTGTGTAGCAAAATCAGCTGGAGTAAATATATAGGATGAGTTTGTTTTAGCTTGAGAATTTGTGTTCTGGTTTGACTTGGGTCTGACCATTCCTGTGATTGGTCTGATTCTGAAGTCAGTGTGGATCACCATCTATCACAGTGTTTGGTTCTTTTCCTCCCAAGATAGAAGTGTTTCTCTGTACCCATGTCTTTAGTAAAAGTGGAAGATGATAGGGCCATGTTTCAAGAAAAAAAAAAGTAGGAAGCTTATTTTGTTTTTTTGTGGAAGTATAAAATATTCTAAACATTTAATATGCAAATTGTAACTATGTTTTAAAAAACATCGTCAGTAAGCTTCACCTATGGTTATTGACTCCTTAGCATTTGAATTTGCAAACCTGCTTTTAAGTTCTCTATTAGCCATCACTATGAGCTGAACTTTATTCATTAATCAGATAAAAGCAAACCAATAGCTTAGAAAAAGACTCTGCTATTCCTGATGTTGATGTCAGGAAAGAATCCTTTCCTTTAATGTCTTTGAGAACATTCTTATCATATATGAATATGGTCTTCCCTGGTGGCTCAGTCGGTCAAGATTCTGCCTGGAATGCAGGAGACCTGGGTTCAATCCCTGGGTCAGGAAGATCCCCTGGAAAAGGAAATGTCAATTCACTCCAGTATTCTTGCCTGGAGAATTCCATGAACAGAAGCGCCTGGTGGGCTACAGTCCATGGGGTCACAAAGACTTGGACAAACTGAGTGACTAACACTACTACTACTTATCATATGAACAGCCGAAGTGTACTTCTGCTGAAATGGACCTTAGCAAGCAAAGGCCTAGAATGTTTTCCATTAGTGTCATCATAGCATCATCACCCCTGTCAAATCCATTCCCGTCTGAGGTAAATGGAAGCTAACAGCTACTGAGTGCTTGTAAGCCTCTGTACTTAGTACTTTTCACATACTGTCATTTAATTATTGCATTAAACCCATGATATATGTGTCGTAATCATTGCATTTATTAGATAAGGAACTTGAAGCTGAATGGCAGGGAAGCTGCCTCTTCAAGTGCTGAGGTTTTAGTCTGAATACAGAAACCTGATGTCAAACTTATTGGTCCTGAGACTTACCTGGTGGTCCATTTGCAGGGGGTGTGGGTTTGGTCCCTGATCAGGGATCTAAGATCCCATATGCCTCCGGACTAAAAACCCAAGACATAGAACAGAAGCAGTATTGTAACAAATTCAGGAAAAACTTTAAAAACGGTCCACATCAAAGAAAAAAAAAAAAATCTTAACAATGAAAATAGAAATTGGTCTATGGCAATGTTGTCAACAGAAGTAGGGTGAGAATCATATATGTATGTAATGCCTGTGAATTTCTATAATGTTCTGTAAGCACATTAAATAATAAATTTTAAATCTAGTATATCCAAAACATTGTCATTTAAATATGTAATCAGTATCAGATGAGATCAGATCAGTCGCTCAGTCGTGTCCGACTCTTTGCGACCCCATAAATCGCAGCACGCCAGGCCTCCCTGTCCAGCACCAACTCCCGGAGTTCACTGAGACTCATGTCCATCGGGTCAGTGATGCCATCTAGCCATCTCATCCTCTGTCGCCCCCTTCTCCTCCTGCCCCCAACCCCTCCCAGCATCAGAGTCTTTTCCAATGAGTCAACTCTTCCCATGAGGTGGGCAAAGTACTGGAGTTTCAGCTTTAGAATCATTCCTTCCAAAGAACTCCCAGGGCTGATCTCCTTCAGAATGGACTGGTTGGATCTCCTTGCAGTCCAAGGGACTCTCAAGAGTCTTCTCCAACACCACAGTTCAAAAGCATCAGTTCTTCGGCACTCAGCCTTCTTCACAGTCCAACTCTCACATCCATACATGACCACAGGAAAAACCATATCCTTGACTAGACAGACCTTTGTTGGCAAAGTAATGTCTCTGCTTTTGAATATGCTATCTAGGTTAGTCATAACTCTCCTTCCAAGGAGTAAGCGTCTTTTAATTTCATGGCTGCAGTCACCATCAGTAGTGATTTTGGAGCCCAGAAAAATAAAGTCGGACACTGTTTCCCCATCTATTTCCATGAAGTGATGGGACCGGATGCCATGATCTTCGTTTCTGAATGTTGAGCTTTAAGCCAACTTTTTCACTGTCCTCTTTCACTTTCATCAAGAAGCTTTTTAGTTCCTCTTCACTTTCTGCCATAAGGGTGGTGTCATTTGCATATCTGAGGTTATTGATATTTCTCCCGGCAATCTTGATTCCAGCTTGTGCTTCTTCCAGTCCAGCGTTTCTCATGATGTACTCTGCATATAAGTTCAATAAGCAGGGTGACAATATACAGCCTTGACGAACTCCTTTTCCTATTTGGAACCAGTCTATTGTTCCATGTCCAGTTCTAACTGTTGCTTCCTGACCTGCATACAGGTTTCTCAAGAGGCAGGTCAGGTGGTCTGGTATTCCCATCTCTTTCAGAATTTTCCACAGTTTATTGTGATGCACACAGTCAAAGGCTTTGGCATAGTAAATAAAGCAGAAATAGATGTTTTTCTGGAACTCTCTCGCTTTTTCCATGATCCATCAGATGTCGGCAGTTTGATCTCTGGTTACGCTGCCTTTTCTAAAACCAGCTTGAACATCAGGAAGTTCACAGCTCACATACTGCTGAAGCCTGGCTTGGAGAATTTTGAGCATTACTTTACTAGCGTGTGAGATGAGTGCAATTGTGTGGTAGTTTGAGCATTCTTTGGCATTGCCTTTCTTTGGGATTGGAATGAAAACTGACCTTTTCCAGCCCTGTAGCCACAGCTGAGTTTTCCAAATTTGCTGGCATATTGAGTGCAGCACTTTCACAGCATCATCATTCAGGATTTGGAATAGCTCAACTGGAATTCCATCACCTCCACTAGCTTTGTTTTTAGTGATGCTTTCTAAGGCCCACTTGACTTCACATTCCAGAATGTCTGGCTCTAGGTCAGTGATCACACCATCGTGATTATCTGGCTCATGAAGATCTTTTTTGTACAGTTCTTCTGTGTATTCTTGCCATCTCTTCTTAATATCTTCTGCTTCTGTTAGGTCCATACCATTTCTGTCCTTTATCGAGCCCATCTTTGCGTGAAATGTTCCTTTGGTATCTCTGATTTTCTTGAAGAGATCTCTAGTCTTTCCCATTCTGTTGTTTTCCTCTATTTCTTTGCATTAATCAGTGAAGAAGGCTTTCTTATCTCTTCTTGCTATTCTTTGGAACTCTGCATTCAGATGTTTATATCTTTCCTTTTCTCCTTTGCTTTTCACTTCTCTTCTTTTCACAGCTATTTGTAAGGCCTCCCCAGACAGCCATTTTGCTTTTTTGCATTTCTTTTCCATGGGGATGGTCTTGATCCCTGTCTCCTGTACAGTGTCACAAACCTCATTCCATAGTAATCAGTATAAAAACTATTAATCAGATATTTTAATTTTTTGTATGATGTCCTCAGATTTCAGTGTGCATTTTATACTTACAGCAAATCTCAGTTTGGGACTGGTCATATTTCACATGCCATACATGGCTAGTGGCTGATGTAGGGGACAATGCAAATGTATAGTTTTAATGCATCACCCTCCTATTTGAGGTAAAGAATGTTAGGAATTCACACCAGGAAGCCTAAACCCTTGTGACTGATTATTCATACAGTTCCTCCAGTGATGAGTAAAATAGAGAAAGATTCTGACTTTTCATAATGCATTTCGGGCCCTGAGTGGAATTCTGACATAAATAACACAGACATTTTATTGAGAGGTTTGTTCTTCCCGGTCTCTCAAATGCTGGCTCTGTATGTGATACTGCTGTGGTCCCTAAGTATCATGAGCATCAGAAGATTGTCAGTCATCAGGCAGGAATTAATCTACAGTTTTCCATCTGCCCAGGGGAGACGGAGGAGACTAATTAATGCAGGAGTTGGCAAACATCCATGGGTGTCAGCATCAGTAGTAAACAAAAGAAGTAATTCTCCACCTATTATTGCAGGGAGCTCTCTGAAGTATTTAATTCTTGAAGAGGGGCCCTCATGCTCATAGGTGTGGCCCATCACTGGATTAAGTGTCTCAAAACCACATGACTGATTAGTGTTTGGAAGATATGAGGGTACTTCTACACTTTTGGGGGGATAAAGAAGGTACTTTTCAGGTGGAAGCCCCTGCAATATTGATTCTCTTAGATTTCTCATAAAAACATTTTAGGGTATTTTTTTTTTAAG
Source organism: Bos mutus (assembly GCF_027580195.1). NCBI lineage: Eukaryota > Metazoa > Chordata > Mammalia > Artiodactyla > Bovidae > Bos > Bos mutus. Next base: position 68,312,746 of record NC_091628.1, read on the forward strand.
AAACTGGAAAATTATAGCTTTAGTGAATTATTGTTTCACTAGTAATGCATAAAGTGCATCATGCACTAGTCTGAGGAGGCCTTACAAATACCTGTGAAAAGATGGGAAGTGAAAATCAAAGGAGAAAAGGAAAGATGTACCCATTTGAATGCAGAGTTCCAAAGAATAGCAAGGAGAGATAAGAAAGCCTCCCTCAGCGATCAATGCAAAGAAATAGAGGAAAACAATAGAATGGGAAAGACTAGAGATCTCTTCAAGAAAATTAGAGATACCAAGGGAACATTTCATGCAAAGATGGGCTCGATAAAGGACAGAAATGGTACAGACCTAACAGAAGCAGAAGATATTAAGAAGAGGTGGCAAGAATACACAGAAGAACTGTACAAAAAAAGATCTTCATGAGCCAGATAATCACAGTGGTGTGATCACTCAACTAGAGCCAGACATCCTGGAATATGAACTCAAGTGGGCCTTAGGAAGCATCACTATGAACTAAGCTAGTGGAGATGATGGAATTCCAGTTGAGCTATTCCAAATCCTGAAAGATGACGCTGTGAAAGTGCTGCACTCAATATGCCAGAATATATGGAAAACTCAGCTGTGGCCACAAGACTCGAAAAGGTCAGTTTTCATTCCAATCCCAAAGAAAGGCAATGCCAAAGAATGCTCAAACTACCACACAATTGCACTCATCTCACACGCTAGTAAAGTAATGCTCAAAATTCTCCAAGCCAGGCTTCAGCAATATGTAAACCGTGAACTTCCAGATGTTCCAGCTGGTTTTAGAAAAGGCAGCGTAACCAGAGATCAAATTGCCAACATCTGATGGATCATGGAAAAAGCGAGAGAGTTCCAGAAAAACATCTGTTTCTGCTTTATTGACTATGCCAAAGCCTTTGACTGTGTGCATCACAATAAACTGTGGAAAATTCTGAAAGAGATGGGAATACCAGACCACCTGACCTGCCTCTTGAGAAACCTGTATGCAGGTCAGGAAGCAACAGTTAGAACTGGACATGGAACAACAGACTGGTTCCAAATATGAAAAGGAGTACGTCAAGGCTACATATTGTCACCCTTCTTACTTAACTTATATGCAGGGTACATCATGAGAAATGCTGGGCTGGAGGAAGCACAAGCTGGAATCAAGATTGCCGGGAGAAATATCAATAACCTCAGATATGCAAATGATACCACCCTTATGGCAGAAAACGAAGAAGAACTAAAGAGGCTCTTGATGAAATTGAAAGAGGAGAGTGAAAAAGTTGGCTTAAAGCTCAACATTCAGAAAACTAAGATCATGACATCCGGTCCCATCACTTCATGGCAGATAGATGGGGAAACAGTGAAAACAATGGCTGACTTTATTTTTCTGGGCTCCAAAATCACTACAGATGGTGACTGCAGCCATGAAATTAAAAGATGCTTACTCCTTGGAAGGAAAGTTATGACCAACCTAGACAGCATATTATAAAGCAAAGACATTACTTTGCCAACAAAGGACCATCTAGTCAAGGCTATGATTTTTCCAGTGGTCATGTATGCATGTGAGAGTTGGACTATAAAGAAACCTGAGCGCCGAAGAATTGATGCTTTTGAACTGTGGTGTTGGAGAAGACTCTTGAGAGTCCCTTGGACTGCAAGGAGATCCAACCAGTCCATCCTAAAGGAGATCAGTCCTGGGTGTTGATTGGAAACACTGGTGTTGAAGGTGAAACTCCTATACTTTGACCACCTGATGTGAAGATCTGACTCATTAGATAAGACCTTGATGCTAGGTAAGACTGAGGGCAGGAGGAGAAGGGGACGACAGAGGATGAGATGGTTGGATGGCATCATCGGCTCAATGGACATGGGTTTGAGTAGACTCCGGGAGTTGGTGATGGACAGGGAGACCTGGTGTGCTGCGGTTCATGGGGTCACAAAGAGTCAGACATGACTGAGCGACTGAACTGAACTGAATGCATAATTCATAAATGTGTGTCAAAGTGATGCTCTATGGGTTGACAGAGTTGACACTCATCTTCCCAAAAGGTCTGTTACTATCAGGCAAGAGCTTATCAAAAGAGGGGTCCTATTCAATAATTCCTATTCTATGATTGATACTTTCCTAGCCACTGTGCAAGTGTTGATTTCTTAATGGATTCTCTTTGTGATATAGAGAATCAGATCAACCCAGCCCCAACTGCTGACTCTGTGGTGGCCACCCTGTTCTTGATCTATGTATCCACTCCCCAGGCTTGCCATATACTAGTGCTAGAGAGCTGACCTTAGACTTATTTCATAATTCTATTCATTCAATTAATTTAGGATATGTAAACTGATTTATTGCAAGCCTTAAAGTCATTTTCTTCAAGAGAGCCCAGAATATTAGGTTAGCAGTTTTTTTGAGCACAGCTTTGACTCAGTTTCAGCCAGCAGGCAATTTAGTGTCAGCATCCCATAATTTTAGAGACAGTGTCATTTTCTCTAGGCTTTTCACTGCTGAGTCAAAAATCTGTTCGAGAGGGTACAAGTATGTCAGAGTATTTCCAGTGAAGAGAAAATTCCTGGATGACGTCTGTCTCTGCAGCCTTAAATCTTGGTCTCATTCCAACCATCTATCATTGCATTTCTTTTTCAATACTCAGTGTTCCTACAAACTAATGTATTTAAGACTGATCTTCATAATCTGGAGCAGAACTCCATGGCCTCATCGTAGGCTGTTTTCTTTCTCTGTTGCTTCCTGTTTTTATCTCTCCCTCTCCATTGCCTTCATTTCTGCTAAAATCTGAACTCTGATCCCATCAAGTGTAGGTTGTTGCCCATTCAAGACAACTTCTCCAGGCTTTAGGCTCCATCCCTTCTTTTGGGAATCCTAGGAACATTTCACCACATACCATTTTGATTAAGTCACTGACCTGTTCATAAATCTCAGCAATCTATTGTCAATTACTTCAGTCATTTGGACTGTTTACTAGGCACTTAGCTCTCTTCTGGTACAGATTTGATGACCAGATTTTGATCTACAAGATGAACAAGTCTGAAGTTGGCAGCCCAGCCTTCAAGTCTTCTCTTCAAGCTCTCCTTCACCTTGCTGCCCTGAATCGGTAGTCCCAACCCAATGCCCAGTTTTGTTTGAGCAAATGTATCCAAGCTTTTTTCCACATGAAAGTTTGGGTGATGGTTTCTCTGCCATTTTCCTTATCATGTCTTCTTCTCCTCTTCCCATCAAATCATCTCTTTTACCCCTTTCAAAACTTGCTAAAAACTACTCATTACCCCTTCTACTATCCCCAGATTTCCTTTCCACCTAATTAGGTTTTTTTTTTTTTTTTAACTCAGCTTGTTTTCAGAACCTCTATTCTAAACTTTGGCAGTGTCCATGTAGAGTTCTACATATGTTGCTTTAAAGTTTCCATGACATTTTCCTGTGCCATGGGCTTTGTCAATCTGAAGATTGTAACTTAGTACCAAGAAAAAAAAAAGGAACATGCCTTTCATCTTTAATATTCCTCACAGCAAGCACTACCATAATTTGGGTATGGTGGATACTGAGTAAATGTATTACTTCTGCTAGATTACTCTGTTCCTTTCTTTCAGTCTGATCATGGTTGAAATGTTGGGGAGGGGTAATAGCCATACATCATAGCATCTCCCACTTTATTGTAAATAGTGCCCTAAATTTCTGATTATTTTAGCAAAGGATGTAATATGTAGATCCTTCTAGAATTCTGCCAACGCCCTCCCAAAAATAAAATTAAATGTTCAATGCATGTGGTTTCCCAGCAGAACTATAGGTTCAGTTTATGCTTGCTGGGACATCCAGGTAGAAAGATACTGTAGACAGCTAAAAAATTAATGAATGAATATAGGTGATAAGCCATGCATTCCCTTGGCTATCACCTAAATGATATAGTACCTTGAGATCTGTTGAAAAGCAATGAATCTTCATTTGTATTCCAGATTGCCAAAATATCTATATTATCTAGCTATATGTAGATATAGATATCTATAGTTTCCATAGTTACTGGAGCAACCATTTTTTCACTCATATTTTGCCTTTATATCTTAGAACTCGTCTACCTAGAAGCTTACCTGCTCCATGATCGCAATTGAGTTCAGTGAATTATTAGTGGAGAGGAGTGTAGTTTCATAGTCTTGGAGCATCAGTGTTTTAGATTTCCTTAAGTGCAGTTAAATATAAGAGGAAGATGTGCCAGCCTGCTGAAATCTTGGGAATATTTTTTACTGTGATTTAGAAGAATTATTAAGGAGAAGGAAATAAAGGGAAAAGCCACTAATCTCTTTTGTAAAGTGCTCACACTGCACATTTACAATTAAGCTGTTCTGATTTCTTCAATTAAAATAATTTCCTCTGAGAGGCCTTAATAGTTCATGCCCATGAGTAAAAAAAAAAAAAGCTGTTGTCATGAATGAACAATTGGAAAAAAGGTCTTATCCACATGCTTTTTTTGTTCCTATGAGAAATCTTTGAAAACAAACTGGGCATGAAAAAGACAATCAGTAAGGTTAGCTTTGGGTTGTTTTAGCAATCCACACGAGGTACCAGCTCGTGCATGCATTCATTCCTTCATTCAGCAAACATGTATTGAGCACTACCTCCTCAGCAGGTGCAATGGGTACAATGATGAATAAGACCTAGTCCTGCCCTAAAAGAACTCCCATTCCAGAGTAGGTACCAGACAAGTGTATAGTAGAGAGCAATAAGTGCTAAGACAGAGGTGTGGGTAGGTTTCAGAAGGCAAGTGTCCACTGATACAAGCCCACCCGATGGAGATACTTAGAGTCTTTTCTATTTGATTGACCAAAAAGTTCATCGAGTTTTTCCATTAGACCTTATGGAAAAACCCAATGAACTTTGAGATCTTATGGAAAAACCGGAACCAACTTGATATATATATGTATAATTTTTCAATTAATTATTCATTTTTGGCTGCATTGGGTCTTCCTTGCTGCACTCGGGTTTTCTCTAGTTGTGGCAAGTGGGGGCTACTCTATGTTGCAGCACGTGGGCTGCTCACTGTAGCGGCTTCTCTTGTTGCAGAGTACGGGCTCTAGGCATGTGCACTCAGTACTTTTGTCTCACGGCTTAGTTGCCACACTGCATATGGAATCTTCCTGGACCAGATATGGAACTTATATCTCCTGCATTGGCAGGAGGATTCTTAACTACTGGACCACCAGGGAGGTCCCCAGAATGAACTTTTTGGCCAATCCAAGAAAAGGCCTTAGAGATTTTTATTTTGCCAGTCATGAATGCAATGACAACAGAGGCATACATTTTAATAGAGAAATGAAAATTCACTGTTGAATTGTTGAAAAAATAAAGCTGCACCAATAATTAGTAAATATTAATTAGGCCTAAAATTTAGTTATTATTACCAGGGACATTTTATTGCATAGTATCATGTATTCATCAATATATAATATGACTATATGTCATTGTTGTTGTTGTTTAGTCACTAAGTCATGTCTGACTCTTTTGCAACCCCATGGACTGTAGCCTGCCAGGCTCCTCTGTTCATGGGATTTTCCAGGCAAGAATACTAGAGTGGGTTGCCATTTTCTTCTCCAACCCTTGTCTCCTGCATTGGCAGGTAGATTCTTTACCACTGAGCCACCAGGGAAGCCCCATACATACCATAAAATAATATGAATAAAATAGAGGGAAAAGTAAAGAGAGGAGAAGCTTGATGTAACCCAGAGCTCAGTAGATCAAGAATAGAACATAGCTGGAATTGAATTCTCACTTCGACCCTAGCTGGTTGTCTGAATTACCTCGTTTCTTTCCTCCTTGGTGACATGTGGGAGAGACTGAACAAAATGCTTTACTGGGAGTGAAATTCCAAAAGTGGCAATTATTAAAGTCCTTAATGTATGACCTAAGAACTAAGGGATATACTCAAGATTGCACATCCAGATGATTAGATCAGTGTGGGGAAAAGATGATCAAATGATTCAACTAGTAATTAATTTCGAAGTTTTAGGCCACACTGTCTGGTTTAACATGCCCTAAGTGTTTTTGAATGAGGCTTTGGAATTTAGCTACTACTTCTGTTTGTCACTCATGCTTGGGCTCATTTCTAATTTGGAAGTAATATAGGTTATTCTTACAAGTGTGTTGCTCTTTTCAAAAATCACTTCAAATTCCAAAGACATTGTTGAACAGTAGCACATCGTGTGCTTAATGGGTTTCCATGGGCTTCCTACAGTTGATCCTGTCCTTCTGGCTGATTCAAGCACCTGCAGCTACAATGCTGTATTTTTGTCCACAATATATAATGTTAATATGTAACACTCAAGATGTATTTGTTGTTAAGGGGTGTTACTGCCAGAGATAATGGGTAACCTCTTGGAGAGTTTGCACCGTTCTCTATTAAACCCCACATTTGATTGGCAGGTGTGTCCTAGAAAAACCAGCATAACACCTTGTTAGAGGGCACAGTGCCATCTAACAGTTGGGAGAAAGGCTGAAAAGTGATCATAAATGAAGTCAGCTGGGGAGTGTTTAAGAATGACTTTTCAAGCACTCTGGAGTAGAGGGAAGTATGTACTCTTCTGAAAATCTTTTGCTTCCTTTATGCAAAAAGTTTCCTCTGACTATAACTTTTCAAGTTTATCTCAGGAAGATTGGAAGACTTGTTTGCTATCTTAGAAGAATGAAATTTAAAATTTAATTGTATAACAAAGTTACATAACAACATGATGTTTATATGCACTCTACCGTATGTGAAGTCAATATGTGAGTGATTTTAATGTATCAAATCACACTGTCCATTGACTTTGGTGTCTAGGGTGGGGAATGAATAAGGGATGTTATTCTTCTGTGACTTGTCACTAAGAAAAATGTTCTGATTTTCTACGTTATTGAGCCCTGTGTTTTCTAATCTGCCCAGTGAGGATGATAAGTGGCATGAATGGTCACATGACATAGACAGATTTCAAAATGTGTTTGGCAAATAAAAGTGACTTCTCATAATTAAAGATATTAGATGGCATTAATGTTCTATGTAAATGGAACAAATAAGACATATTCCAAAGTAGTCAAGTATAAAAGCCTACTAGCCACTTTTAAAAAGTGTCATGTTATGAATATGGTGGTCCTAATTATGAGATGCTGTATCTGCTTTGAGGAATACGCTTTCCTTCTCTTTGCCCTGTCCCGATTGTGCACTGCAAGAGACTTCTACAAACAAAGAAAGACTTGTGAAGGTCATCTAGGTTTATGTTCATTTCTAATGTTTTTATGTATCAGCACAATTCTCTTTGGAAACGTGTGCTTTCTACAAGGCATGTGAGGTACACATGGGGCTGAACCTCACTGCAGTTTTAATTAAATCCATGTCCTAACCTGCTAAGCAAAGAACAATGAGGACTGGTCTTTTTATAAATGAGGCATTGGTCTTTTAAAAAATGAAGTTCAGTGAGATATCACACTCCTAGTCTTTTCTTTACACACCCTTCAAAACATTGTTGGGGGCCAGAGTGAGGTACTCCGCCCGTGACAAAGGTCATGAGGAAGGAGGCTCGACATACACAAAGGCGGGATCGAGCCTCAGGAGTCCCCCTGGAACTCCTCGAGCATCTACCCCCATAACCAGAGCCTGCCTACTTTACTACTTTGTGCTCACCTACACCTTTGACTTTACGGGGGGCTGTCCCCCACCACCTCTTTTGGAGAAGGAGTTAACTTAGAGCTCCAGTTTATAATAATTCCTGGGCGTGATAAGAGTGTTTTAACCTACAAACTCCTCTGAAGGTTCTCTGGCCTGCCTGACAGGCTTGTCCGGCCACATGTGATCGCTCACAGCCTCCCAACCGTGAGAGGCACAAGATGCTTTAAACCTAAAAACAGGTTCCTTAGAAAAGTTAGAAAACTATTAGTATAAGTATAATGGGCTAATTAGAAATTGTGTTGGTGAAGGGTTTTTCATTTGTTGAGCCAATGTTTGTTGCTAAGTCTCCATATCCCCTGCCCTTACACACATTAATGAATATATAGAATTAACCTTTGATATTAATCACGTTAGACCTTAGGCTAAGTAAATTCTTTCCTTAACTAAAACCCACTACACCCTCACCCTGTAGGAATGTAACTTTATTTGGGTGGCGTCTGTTTTGAGAATAATCAGCCCTGGAGAAATAAGTGTCCTGATTGACTGACCGCTGTCACAAGGAGAGGGTCGTAAATTGTCAGCAGGCCCCCCCTGGCCAGAAGATGATGTAACACCCCTAAGACCTCTGTATACATTTGTATGAAGCACCTGACTTTGATAAAAGTCAGGACTGCTGACCCCGCGTGACTTTTGCATAACATCTCAGTGCATAAAAGTAGACCATGGAAAATAAAGAATTGGGATCAGTTTCTCGAAATACTGGTCTCCCCATGTCTCTCTCTCTCTCACTCTGGCTGAGTCTCCATCTGGAGCGCGGAACCCACCATGCTTACTAATTATGCCTGGGCTTCTAAGATCCGACTGGGGAGGCCTCAGTGTCTCCTCTCCTTCGGGAGAACGGAAGGACGCCTGCGGCCTACGTAAGTGGTGCAAACTTCTTGTCTTGAAGTTTTATTGGTCTCCCGCGTAAACCAAGCTACTCAGCCTCTTTTCTCCACTGAATTTTCCTACTGAGCTATCCTCATCCTATTACTCTTTATATCTTTGATAAAATATTTAAATAAATAGGTCGCCGACGCCGTCCCCACTTCGAATACCCTGGATCAGCCAGGGCAGGACCCCGGCAAAACATCTTTACGATTTTTGTTTTAGGCAATTGCATAATTAAAGCCAGATTAAGTATTCCAAATAATTTCACAATTTCTAATGGAAAATCCCCAGACTTAATGAGTCATGGTCCAATATTTCTAAAATAAATACCACCAGTTCTACCTTACGCAGAGTCCTGTAGGATAAAGTTAAAAGTGAAAACTTTGTTATTCCTCTCTCTTGAGCAGTCCAATTTGTAGTTGAAAACCACTGGCAAGAGAAGATTTCTTTTTCACAAACTTTCAATTCTTACATACCTGGTTTTATTATTGATTGTACATGAGAACAGGCTGAGCTCCCATTACTTGCACTTTTAGTGTTCCCTGAGTGTTGACTTCAAAATTGTGTTTTTTCCTTTGTTGAATCTTCTGAATGACTATGATCCAGTTTCCAACCAAGATGGATACTTTACCTTCTCGCCTCTTGGCTAATATCATTCACAGTAGTGAACTGCTTCTGTGCTTATTATTAGGGCTTACTTTGGGACAAAACTTAGGTTCCTAGTTTTAGTATTTTGTATTTAGTATTTTAGTTCCTAGTTCTTAGTATTTTGTCATTTTTTAATGTTGAATTCCAAGGGATTTATATACTATTTTGAAATCCAGTTGAAATGATAATCACAAATATTTTTGGAAAATCCACAAGAAGCACTATGAAAAATGTTCTATTATGTATTGCCCCTTCTGACTTCATAATTAATAATGAAAAGAAGTTTTAGCTAGAACCCAAAACACAATCCAAGAATAAACTAAATGGGGTGAATTGTTTAAAAAATGCAATCTGTCTTCAGGAGTATAATTCTAGTAGGTTATATAATATCTTATTGTTTTTATATATTCTTGCCTGTGTGTAATATTCTTTTTCTTCTTGGTAAATTGTTTGGTGTGTACAAGGTCTTAGCACTGCAAGGGGAAAGGAACCATTACATTTATAAATAATGTAAGGCAATCAGTTTATTTTTACTTTGCTGGTCTCTATTACAAATTGTGTTACCATTCAAAAACTCTGTAGAGGTTAAAGTTTATGGTTGATTCACTGAGGAAAGCTTGCAAAATCAGTCCTTAATCAAATTCTTTATATTCAAGATTAATTTTTCTAATAGGCTTTTCTATAAGATGTCTTAAGTGCTATATTTTCCTTTCTAAATTCTTCAATTGAGATGTAATCAAGGATAAGAATTTTTTAAGTTCTACTATATTTAGTCCTTGTGTGCAATTTTTTTACTCTTTCTGTTAGTTTCTTCAGAGTTACAGTGTGACGGTTTTAATTCCTGCCAGGTAGCATAGTTGATCAAACTCAGACTCCACTCATGAGATGGATATGTATTAATACGATGTAATTAGATTACACATAGTGATACATTCTACTGTACTTTTTTTCAATTTCCTTGCTGGAGCTCCAGAAAGGAAGACAACCTTATGTCTTATGATTTTACTTTCCCAAATTCAAGTTATTATTGTCCTTATGACATGAGAATATTTAAATACTGTACATGAACACTATTGAAATTCACAAAATCACTGAAGTTAATGAAACAAAATAGCATGTTCATAAGGACAAGATATAATGACTGTAACTGTTGTCAGATGTCAGAATTGCTTTAGCCCTTTCCATAAATCACGGTGGGAGTATCATTATATACAATTAATGACACTTCATGTTGTGAATTTGATTACAACCACAAAACAAAGAAAATAAAGAGGAAATCACGCATGTTCACCTTACTTGAAGAGGTTGGGATGTCTCCTGCAAATTATCATAATTTGATTACTCAGCGAGTCTATGAAATGCAATTCATTGAAACCTACAGAGACCTAACAGAGATTTCCCAATAATATTCAAATCTCTTTCCATTCTTTCTTCATAAACACAATGAGCAGTTTGGGGAATAGTAATAATCTCTTTGGGCTTCCCAGGTAGCTCAGTGATAAAGAATCCACCTACCAATACAGGAGACATGGGTTCAATCCCTGGGTCAGGAAGATCCCCTGGAGAAAGAAATGGCAATCCACACCAGTATTCTTGTCTGGGAAATCCCATGAAAAGAGGAGCCTAGAGAGCTATAATCCATTAGCTCACCAAAGAGTCGAACTTGACTTAGCAACTTGTAAACATGAATAATCTTCTTCCTCCATTGCATTTCTTATTTGGAAATTTCTGAATTCCTGTTGATGGTTCCATGGTTCAGTTCAGTTCAGTCGCTCAGTCGTGTCCAACTCTTTGCAACCCCATGAATCGCAGCATGCCAGGCCTCCCTGTCCATCACCAACTCCCGGAGTTCACTCAAACTCACGTCCATCGAGTCGGTGATGCCATCCCGCCATCTCATCCTCTGTCGTCCCCTTCTCCTCCTGCCCCCAATCCTTCCCAGCATCCGGGTCTTTTCCAATGAGTCAACTCTTCGCATGAGGTCGCCAAAGTACTGGAGTTTCAGCTTTAGCATCATTCCTTCTAAAGAACACCCAGGACTGATCTCCTTCAGAATGGACTGGTTGGATCTCCTTGCAGTCCAAGGGACTCTCAAGAGTCTTCTCCAACACCACAGTTCAAAAGCATCAATTCTTTGGCGCTCAGCCTTCTTCACAGTCCAACTCTCACATCCATACATGACTGCTGGAAAAACCATAGCCTTGACTAGACAGACCTTTGTACCTCAGACTGAAACACTGTTTTCCTTTCACAGAAGTAGTGTTTGATTTACTCAGAGATAACGTTAAATTTTCTTATTTTGAGAAAATGTTATTTTCTTTAAAAAAAATATGGTTTCAGTTCTTTAAGTTTCAAATTTCTTTTATTCCTTTGTGGAATGAAATTCCACATTTTCATTTGGATTACAGTCTTAAAATTTCACTGGCAATCCACAGAAGGCCCAAGTGAAGATATTCTTAGCATTACCTGTTAAAAATGATTTTAATATATCAATTATTGACACTGAAAAAAGATAAGTTTTACCTAGTTAAGACGTTTTCCAGTTTTTAAGGAGCATCTATGTACATGGAATCATGAACTTTAATTATAAACTACACAAAATTCATAAACATTAATTATATGACAAATCCATCAATATATTTCTACTTGATAACATGTTCTTTGTCTCATTTTTATTTCTATAAATTTACAATAATAAACATTTATTATTATAAATAGTATAATAAATGTTTATTACTGTATTATTTACAATAATGCTTTAGTGATACAATAATGTCACCAAAATAGTTTATCTTTAAAGAATTTGACTAACTTACCTTCCCACCTATAGAAATGTAAATCAAATTTTTTTTCTTAGAGGAATATGATTTTGTGAGAGAGTATAAGCATAATTCTTGGACTCCTAATTTGTGGTGAGGATAAGGCACTTGTCCAGTTTTTTTTTTTTTCAGTCCTCTAAACATTAACATTCAACAGTTATTAATGGAGCACTTAACTTGCCTCAAGTGCTGTGATAGGCAGAGTGGATCAAAAAAGCCCAAAGACGTGGGCCCTGGCTACGAAAGTCACATAATGAGACATAGGATTGTAAACAAATGAGTCAACTACAGGGAAATGAGTAAACCATGTGTTTTGAAACAAGCTATTTGCACAGTATATACGAGGAGTAAGTGGTGAACTCTGTCGTAGTGGTGAGGACGATAGTTGGTGTGAGCATGCTTGGAAAGAACCCAAATCTATGGATGCTGATGCTCCTTTTGCAAAGATGATGAGTTTTCCAAGTGGCATCGGCCACTTGTAGACGTTTATTCCATGCAGGTGGGACTGTGAGGGACAAAGGTGTGCAAGGGTGGGACATATTTGAGGTCAGTGTGATGTAAAGAATCTGCCTGCAATGCAAGAGATGTGAGTTCAGTCCCTGGGAAAGGACGATCCCCTGGAGAAGGGCATGGCAACCCACTCCAGTATCCTTGCCCAGAAAATCCCATGGACTTCAGAGCCTGGAGGGCTACAGTCTATAGGGTCAGAGAGTCAGACATGACTAAAGAGGCAGAGCATGGCATGGCATTGTATAAATTACAGGGAACCAGCAGATTGGAGAAGTAAGTCAGATCTGGATTGTAAGCCTTGACCTTGGCCATGGGTCATCATACATCATTAGCTGACCTCCATACCTGGTTTGTTGTGCCACTATCTTGGAGAAAATTTTTAGTTAGGCAAAGAAAAATTGTTTGTGGCTTTAATGAAAATAGAAGTTGAAGAAAAATAACTACCATTTCTCACGGTCACTGCTTGCTACCTATTCCTTGCTGTAAATTCTTGTTCAGCAATTCCTGTATTAAAATGGTGGGACAATAAATAATTTATAGTCACATATTATTTGTTTAGTGTCAACTGTATGTGATGTACTTGGCTTGTTGCTAATATTCAGAAGTTTTTGGGTTTTTTTCCCCTACATTGGTCACTATGAGAGGGTCTGTAAAATTCATCTTTATTGGAAAGAGGAAAATAGATCACAATAAATTGCAAACACATCAGGGAGTTTACTTATAAGCAGCAGGAGAGAATCAAAGGGAGTTTTCATGTAGAAAGAAAGCGACAGACTGAAAGAAGCACTCTGTGGGAGATGGCAAAACATAAAAAATATCAGAGATGTTGTGAAGGATTTAGAAATAGTCAGCCATGTCAACACATTGTGAATTCTATAGATAGTTTAAGGTTTGTGCTGATGCTGTCCAGAATAATTTGATCAGGTCTTAGCTCCTTTGGAGGATAATAGAACGGTGACTTTGCTAGCATTTAGAAGTCATATCATGACAGATTATTTGTATCCTTGGAAATTAGAAGCTTTCTGCATATTTGGATAAAAAGAACAAATGAAAGATTCAGCCAATATTCAGGGTCTTTGAAAGTTATGCAAAACAAGGAAGGAAAAGAGAACGTTCTTATGAAAAATTGGAGGTTATCGTGTGTGGTAATAAGACTTGTTAACTGTTACTTTGATTTCTGAGGATGAGTGTGTTTTAATCCCAATAAACTGATGTTTACTAAACATCACTGTGTTTTCACTATTCTGAGAGTTTGGGGAAAGGAAAAGTTCGAATAGGTCCTTGAATTACTTACTGGCTGCTTATCTAAAAAGATGAAATGAACATAAACATACCAAAAATAAAGGATAAAAAAGAAACGTAGAAGCTTCCCTGATAATCCAGTGGTTAAGAATCAGCCTGCCAATGCAGGGGACACAAGTTCGATCCCTTCTCCAGGAAGATCCCACATGCCGGGGAACAACTGAAGCCCCTGTGCCACAACTACTGAGCCCGTGCTCTAGAACCTGGGAGCCACAACTACTGCAACCCACCCACCCTAGAGCCCTTGCTCTGCCACCGCGGTGAGAATCACCACGAGAGAAGCCACCGCGGTGAGAAGCACGACGAGAGAAGCCACCGCGGTGAGAAGCACCACGAGAGAAGCCACCGCTGTGAGAAGCACGACGAGAGAAGCCACCGCTGTGAGAAGCACCACGAGAGAAGCCACCGCGGTGAGAAGCACCAGGAGAGAAGCCACCGCGGTGAGAAGCACCACGAGAGAAGCCACCGCGGTGAGAAGCACCACGAGAGAAGCCACCGCGGTGAGAAGCACGACGAGAGAAGCCACCGCGGTGAGAAGCACCACGAGAGAAGCCACCGCTGTGAGAAGCACGACGAGAGAAGCCACCGCTGGGTGAGAAGCACCACGAGAGAAGCCACCGCGGTGAGAAGCACGACGAGAGAAGCCACCGCGGTGAGAAGCACCACGAGAGAAGCCACCGCGGTGAGAAGCACGACGAGAGAAGCCACCGTGGTGAGAAGCACCAGGAGAGAAGCCACCGCAATGGGAAGCCTGTGCATCGCAAGGAGGAGTAGCCCCCACTGTCTACAACTAGAAAAAGCCTGCACACGACAGTGAAGACTCAGTGCAGCCAAAAGGGAAAATAACTAAATATGTGTTTAAAGAATAAAAAGAAACACAAGTGCCAAACGATGTAGCTCAGTCCACAAATAATATATGGGGTCAAAAGAATAGTGATATTTGCAGACCAAAGATAATGGGGGAGAGGAAGAAATTGAATTAAACTTCTAATGTTTCATTTTACCTTAAGAATGGGCAAAGTTCTGCTAACACACACTAATTAAATAATGTTATAGTTCAAAGTCTGCTCTAAAACAAACAAAACAATCTACAAACATCATCGATGTTTATTTATTTTAAATGTTAGTTATAAGAAAATGAATTATCTACCACATACTGTTTGATGGTTTAGTTGGTATCTTCAGCCTGAAAATCTTTTTACTGATACAGATTTATTTATAGAATTTCATCTTTTCTTACGATAATTTAATTAATCCCAATTACAACCCATTGTTATACCTGCCCAATACACTGTAGTTGCATTATTAATAGATCTTACACGAGTTAATAAATGGCTGATGGTTTATGCTTTATGTGTAGGATCTATTAGATATGAAATTTAAGCCTGCTGTTTGGATTCCATAACATAGTTTCCCTTCAAAACATCATTATTTTGAAAATATAGATAATGCAAACCCCAGTACCAATAGAAAAACACAGTATTATGATATTTATCCATTCATTTCGATTTTTGTTCTAATATACTAATGCTTATAAGTCCTGTCTTTTCCTTATTGCTACTCTTCTTTTCACTCTAATGTAAAATATGTTTTCTCTTTTTCATGTTTTATTGGAGAGTTTTGAGCAAAGGAATAAGGTGAAATAAATGGTTTAGAGCAACTCTGGGTACTATGTTGGATGCAGAGTAGAAATAAAGAGAAGGAAGTCCACCAGTCTGACTATTGCATTGGAATCAGCTAACAATGAAGTTATTGTTATGGGATAACATATTGTTATTGGGATAACATATTGATAGCGATAACATAAGTTATTGTTATGGGATATAAGGGGAGGGATTGGGGACAGGAGGAGAAGGGGACGACAGAGGATGAGATGGCTGGATGGCATCACCGATTCGATGGACATGAGTCTGAGTGAACTCTGGGAGTTGGTGATGGACAGGGAGGCCTGGTGTGCTGCGATTCATGGGGTTGCAAAGAGTCGGACACGACTGAGCGACTGAACTGAACTGACTGAACAATGGAAGTAGTCTGGACGCTGTTCCATTTTGAAGGTACAAACTAACAGGCTGCAGGCTGGAAAAGAAAGTTAAGAAGCTTTGCGGACGCCGTGTAAAATTTTTGCCCTGAACAGCAAGAAATGGGTTGTTGCCATTGATTGAGATGGTGAAAACTGAAAGTGGTATGGTTTGGGTGCAGAATGTGAGGTCAGCTTGAGGCAGATGAAGCTTTAGAGATCCTTTATATATATGAGTGGAGGTGTTGAGTAGATAATTGAAAGTATGAGTCTAGAGTTCTAAAGAAACATTTTGTCTGGATATGTACAAGTGGGAGGCATAAGAATATGGATGATATTTAAAGCTGCAAGGTTAGATGACATCACCAAGGAAGTGAGTGTCTATAGAGGAGTAGAGATCCAATGACTCAATTTTAAGAGCTCTGGCAGAAGTGGATAAATCAACAAACAGAACAGAGAAGATCAACCAATGAGATAGTAGGAAAACCATAAGAATATGATGTCCTAGAAGCCAAGTGAGAAAACCTGTAGCAAGTGGGAACAGATGATAACCATGCTAAATTCTGCAGATGGGTTAGTATAAAATCAGGATGAGAAGGGACTATGGAATTAGCCAATGTGGAGGTCATCAATGGTCTTCACTAATGTTTTTTTTGGGGATTGATTATGATGAAAGTCTAAATGATTTTAAAAGAGAGTAGGAGAATCATCATAGGCTGGAAGAATACATAAGGCTTTTGAGGTATTTTGTTATAAAAAGGAAGGGGGGAAATTGAACCTAACTTAAAAGTAGGATCAAGAAAAGGAAATTATTATGATTTCCTATTAAAAGTTATCATGCTATTATTAAGAAGAAGAAACAAGAATCGTTATTGTACTGTTGGGAAGAGTCATAAGAGAAAAACTCCCCTTATTTAACAAATTATTTACTCATGTAAATAATTAATTAAATATTCTTTGGAGCATATTCTATTTAATAGAAACAGAGATTGGATACTCAGCTAGCACATGGGCAATCATCCTTGGCAATCTTGTCCCAAGTCTGAGCTCTTGATCACTTAACTTGATTACTTCTGTAAAGACTGTATTACTAAGTAAGGTAACTTTCTGAGGCACTGGGGGTGAAGACTTCCACACATCTTTTTCAAGGGATGCACAATTCAACCCTTAGCAACTATATTAGTATTTTATATGGATTTAGATTTATTTGAACTCAAAAATTATAGATATCAGTATATAGTTCAGTAGCCATATTACTGATCCCTCCCCTTTCACTCTGCTGCCTCTCCACACTGCAAATGTGTGAATCTGAGGAACCTGAGACAAAGACTAATATATCTTTGGCTTTACAATGCCCCCGGGATTAGCATAAAGCTCTTCAACGTGGCAGCAAGACTTCAAGATCTTATCGCAGGTCCAAATGTCTGGATCTTCTGCTCCAGCCCCACTGGCTGTATCTCACCTCTTTACACCCTCACATTTCCTCCTTCTCTCACTTTAGGGTCTTTTTCTTGTGTCCTTTGCTCATCCTCTTCCTTTCCCTCCACTCTTAGCCAAACTTTACTGATTGCTTAGATATGAGCACTAGCATTGCTTCCTCAAGAAAGTCATTAGGGATTCAGTTCAATTCAGTTCAGTTCAGTTCAGTCGCTCAGTCATGTCCAACTCTTTGGGACCCCATGAATCGCAGCACGCCAGGCCTCCCTGTCCATCACCAACTCCCGGAGTTCACTTAAACTCACGTCCATCTAGTCAGTGATGCCATCCAGCCATCTCATCCTCTGTCATCCCCTTTTCCTCCTGCCCCCAGTCCCTCATCAGAGTCTTTTCCAGTGAGTCAACTCTTCGCATGAGGTGACCAAAGTACTGGAGCTTCAGCTTTAGCATCATTCCCTCCAAAGAACATCCAGGGCTGATCTCCTTTAGAATGGACTGGTTGGATCTCCTTGCAGTCCAAGGGACTCTCAAGAGTCTTCTCCTTCTTCATAGGCTTTTAGAGCAAGGTTCACCTCTTAGTCTTAACTCTATCACTCTGTAGTCTTTTGCATTTTGGGTGTGTGATTATTTGATGAATATGTGCCTCTCACAGATCCACAGGAGACGGACCATGTATCTCAAAAGCTGTATCAGTGCCAGGACCAGAGTAGACATTCAAAAATTTGTACATTTTTTAAAGGAAGAAGTGCTTTAAATTGTTGAAAACTTTACTTCCTCTTTCTTTTTTTTTTAAAGTTTATTTCAGTTGTGTCCAACTCTTTGCGACCTTATGGTCTGTAACCTGCAGGATCCTTTGTCCATGGGATACTCCAGGCAAAAACACTGGAGTGGGTTGCCATGCCTTCCTCCAGGGCATCTTCCCGACTGACCCAGGGATCAAACCCAAGTCTCTCTGTCTCCTGCATTGGCAGGCGGGTTCTTTACCACTAGCACCACCTGGAAAGCCTCTATTTAAGTATAGTTGGTTTACAATTTCTGTTCTTTTCTGCTGTATAGCAAAGTGACTCAGTTATACATATACATATACTTTTTCATATTATTTTCCATTATGTTTTATCACAGGATATTGAATATAGTTCCCTGTGCTAAATAGTAAGATCTTGTTGTTTATCCATCCTGTCTGTAATAGTTTATATCTGCTAATCCCATACTCCCAATGTTTCCCTTCCTCAACTCCCCACCCCCTAGTAAGTCAGAAGGAGAAAGGCAAATACCATATGATACCACTTATATGTGAAATCTAAAATATGCCACAAATGAATGTACCAACTAAACAGGAAAAGACTCCACTTTCTTAAATGTGAGAAAGAGAAAGCTAGTTTTCATCTCTTCCTTGGAGTGGGGTAGTTTGTTTTTTTTTTTCTCATGGATATACATTGAGTTGCACGTGGACCCACATTTGCTGCTTGGCGATCTTTTATAGCAGTGTGTGTGGCTGATGATGGGTCAGGGTGAAGAATTTCAGAATTCCTTTGCAGAGCGTCCTGGAATCATTCTTGGAGGTGATAAGGCACTTGTAGAGTTGTTTCATATAATATTCTTATTTCTGCCTAACAACTTTCCCAGTATTTTTAAGGTGGGGAGTGAGATGGGCATTCCAAACTTATTTTTTACTTTGCTGACATGGAGAAAGTTTAAGTTAGAATAATGAAGACTTTCAGTCCTTAACAATCTTATAGCTGGCCAAGATCTGTCACAGTTAATGCTATCGCACAAAATAATTATTGTATAATGATACTTTGAATCCCATTTTGTCTTAGCTGCACTCACTATAGTAAAATTTTTAAAAGTTAACTTATTGAATTATTTCTGTAGCTGAAAAGGTTGATTCAGGGGCCAGAATTTGGGGGATTGAATGCTGACTTAGAAGCCTTTACTTTCCAGTTTAGGGACCATGTTGCAATTACATAATATCTCTATCCTCAGGTTTTTTTTTTTTCTATAAAATGGGTACTAATAGTCCCTTGTAGGTCTGTTTTGAGAATTAAAAGGTAAATCCATGTAAATCCCCTAGAATAGTACCTGACCATAATAAGCATTCAAAACACTCCCTATGATCATTAACTTTATTTTTATTACAGCTTTGTATGACACTTTTCTATTTTACAACAGTAAAAAAAAAAAAATATTTTGAATCAATTTAATGAAGAAGACTTGCTAAGCATTGATTGTACACCAGACTGTGTTCTAGGTCTTGGAAATATAAATGAATAAAACATTGATTTAACATACCCAACCCTACACAGCAATGAAACTCAAAGAGTAGGCAGATATATTTATAATTTTTGGTACTGTGGGCTTAGCAGAATTTTCATGAAGCTCTGTGTGTAGGTATATATATATATATATATATATGTTTTTTTTTTAATATATATGAAGTTATGTGTGTGTATAAGTGAAAGTGAAAGTCACTCAGTCATGTCCGACTCTTTGCAACCCCATGGACTATACAGTCCATGGAATTCTCCAGGCCAGAATACCAGAATGGGTATACTTTCCCTTTTCCAGGAGATCTTCCCAATCTAGGGATTGAACCTAGGTCTCCCACATTGCAGGCAGATTCTTTACCAGCTGAGCCACAAGGAAAGACCAGGAATACTGGAGGGGGTAGCCTATCCTTTCCCAACAGATCTTCCTATCCCAGGAATCGAACTGGGGTCTCCTGCATTGATTGAGCTATCAGGGAAGCCGTGTGTGTGTGCGCTACCATCCATAGGGTTGCAGAGTCAGACATGACTGAAGCAGCTTAGCATATAGCATATGTGTATATATATATATATGTATATATATATATATATATGTGTGTGTACATGCACACACATGAAGTTGTGTTTTTAATATCCATGCCTGTTACATATACATATACAAACCCTTATTTTATCTAAGAATCTACCAGAAGACAACTTCCAGGAATGAATGGTGGTGGGCAAAGAACATGAACCCCGGGTCTTCATCCTCTCCTGTCAAGGCGTTTCAAGCTTTGATTTTAAGGTGCCTCCTGGCACCTGGTGTTATTTGCCTCATGAAAGGCATTGCTTTTACTGGAGCCAGTTGACTCTGAGCTGTCAGTTGATGAATTTCATTATCTCATTTTGTCTCTTTTATTTTAAACTGGTGTATAAGCACAAAGTAGAGACCCCCGGGAAACAGTGACAAGAACTCTGGCCCATATTGAGCTGCTCCTTGACTCTGTGACATCACTCTATAACCTTTTTTTACTGGATGAATGACTTTGTCCTCTGGGCCTCTTTTCACAGAAGGGCTGTATTAGGTGATCTAAAATCCTGGGAGGTCACTCTTGCCTCTAAGAGCCCCGCTGTGCCCGGCAGGCAGGTAAGGGGCTCCACCTTGACTGCTTCGAAGATCCCATGAGTCAGAGTGTGTGGAAATGACTGGGCCACCATGAACCCTATTTCAGAGTTGTGATTCATAGAATGACACTAAACCCACTTAGGAGTTCTCTTGGGTGATTATAAAAGTTCTGGGGCAATTTCGTTTTCAGAAATGACAGCACAATAAAAGCAATATGCTCTACAGCCTAGAAAGTTCACCAAGATTGAATGAAGAACAAATGTAATTCTATCAGGGTTGAATTTTTCTTAAGTTCTCTCCCCACAGTACCAGCTAAATGGCATTTATAAAGCATTTAGGAGGGCAGCTTCACAGTTTCCGCCACTCACATGAAAGTTTAGCTGACTTCTGGGGAAAATAAGCAAGCCTGAGAATGCACTTTCTGTCGGGGAGACATTGCCACGGCTTTATGCCTCCATGAGTAGATATTGAGGGGGTCTACACAGGGGAATATCCAAAATGGAAATTCCTTTCAAGGTGCAGGGTGTTTGATTCAGGCAGAAAGTTGAGTCCCCAAGAAACTGTATAGAAGGAGAAGAGTTTGTGGTGCATATACCTTAGAAAGGATTTAATCCAATTCAAAATCTCAGTTCTGAAGATAAAATCCTGCCCTAGTCTACCTCTGTGGGAGCTATATATACGATGCTCCCAACACATAGGAGAAAGTGGCTGTAAATAAAATGGTATAACCCAAAATATATTGGACAAGGGAGCTTACCTGTCACTGTATATAAAGAGGCAAATCCAATCATGAACCTTCTGGAGTAATACCCCCATAGACATTTATTATTCCCTCTGTTCCCAGTGTAGTATATTCTATTTGTTTGTTTCCCTGCTTTCTCTTCCTATGAAGTTTATGGACTTCCAAAATTTACCATTTTTTAATCTATTTATTTTTTTTTCTCTCTCTCTCTCTCTGGTTTGACACATTTTTTTGATACCATCTTTTATGACTTCCTTGGTGGCTCAAACGGTAAGGAGTCTGCCTGCAGTGCAGGAGGCCTGTGTTCGATCCCTGGGTTGGGAAGATCCCCTGGAGAAGGAAATGACAACCCATTCCAGTATTCTTGCCTGGAAAATCCCATGGACAGAGGAGCCTAGCAGGCTACAGTCCATGGGGTCACAAAGAGTCGGACATGACTGAGCGGCTTCACTTTCTTTCTTTTATGATACAGAAGAAGAAAGGACTGTGGCTCTTTTGACACTACATCCTTATTCCTCACACTGTGTCTGGCCCAAAAAATGAATCCTTGTAAGCTGTCTGATCCATAGCTAGGAAGGTAGAGAAAGGAGAACAGGTCACTTCTAATTTAGAATTTCGCCTTTGGTCTAAAGCCCAAAAGCTGCAAAGCAAGCATGTTCTTCAGTCACTCAGTTGTGTCCAACTCTTTGAGACACCATGGACTGCAGCACACCAGTCTTCCCTGTCCTTTACTATCTCCCTGAGTTTGCTGAAACTCATGTCCATTGAGTCAATGGCATCATCCAATAATCTCATTCTCTGTTGCCCCATTCTCTTTCTGCTCTCAATCTTTGCCAACAGCAGGGTCTTTTCCCAAGAGTCAGCTCTTCAGGTGGCCAAAATATCAGAGCTTCAGCTTCAGCATCAGTTCTTCCAATGAATATTCAGGATTGATTTCCTTTAGGATTGACTGGTTTGATATCCTTGTAGTCCAAAGGACTCTCAGGAGTCTTCTCCAGCACCACACTTCGAAAGCATCAAATCTTTGGCACTCAGCCTTCTTTATGGTCCAGCTCTCACATCTGTACATGACTACTGGAAAACAGACTAGAGACAACCAGATAGTAAAGCTTTCAAATTAAATTATGGTAGACTAAGTGTCAACAAACTATCCTGAGGACCAAAGCTGGTCTGCATCCTGTTTTTGTTAATAACATTTTATTTGACCACAGTCACAATCATTCACTTAGCAATACATGTTACCTATGTCTGCTTTCTTGCTATAAGCTCAGAGTTGAATAGTTGTTACAGAGCCCATTTATCTGCAAAGCTGAAAATATTTACAATCTGGTCCTTTACAGTTAAAGTTTGTCTAACTCTCTTGTAGATTATTCATAAGTAAGCAATTATATAATCATAATTTTTGTGAGTAATTTGTTAAATCCAACAGAACAGTAGTCTTATGTCACAGTCAGCCAAAAGTCTTATTGTGTTCAGGCTTTTAATATTCTCCAAGCATATTCGTCACACATTACATGTTAATGGAAGCAATAAACTGGTTATGCTGGGTTTATGGTAGATAAAAATCTTCTTTTTGGTACAGCTAAAGGACTGTTCCTCACTGGACAGTCATAAATATAACTCTGATGTATTGTGACATCATAAAGTTCTTATTTGTAGTTTACCCTGACATGAGTAGCATTTTCATGGCATTTATGACTTACTATCGCATTCTGATACTGCGATACAGTTTATGAGACCAATAGGTCCACCCTCCCCTGTCACTCTCAGGCTTTCCAAGTCCTTTATTAAATGGGCATCCACTATATATGATGTGCATTCATGTGGCAAGAGGGAGTAGTCTCCCAGATGTGTTGGGCAAGAACATTTGCACCAGAAAAATAAAAGATGAAGTTAGTGCTCATCAGAACCCTTAATATATTCCTGCCCTACTTCTAAAATGCCTTTCCATCTTGCATTTCGTGGTGGGGCGGGGGGGGGACATGCTTAAAAATCCATTGCTCCTTGAGAATAGGCTGTGTCAACTTTATGAGCAAAATTTCCCAGGTTTTTTTTTTTTTTCTCTTCTATATTTTAGATATACTGTAATCCTACCTCATTTCAAATGATCTACGGTAGCAAATACTTGGGCATTGTGAGGAAAAATGTCTAACTGGTAATAAGCAAATCTCTATTTGAATCTTCATTGGATATGATTAGGGACTAGTTAAATATAAGATGGTCATTGCCTTTCTATCACTTCCTCATCCATGAAGGCTCTGCTCCAACCCTCCCTTCTCCGGCCAGTCCTCTCAAGTGCATCCAGCACTGCTCTTAACTGCAACTGCACTAATTGGCTGTTCTGCACAATTAACGCCACACCTGATGCTGCCCGTGTGTATGTGACACATCATTTAAACCTGCCTTCCATCAGCGTAAAGTGCCGATCGTGTGCCGTGTTGCCGGTACCCTTCCTTGCTTCATTTCTCTGTAGGCCTTGCCATCCCACCCCTCACTGATGTTGAGTGATTCTCATGGAATGAGATCCAGCCTTCTGCTCGTTCTTTTAGACTCCAAAGGATCTAACAGGGCAGTAATAGTGTCTCGTATTTATTGAGCTCTTCTTCTGCACCCGCTTTGTTACTTCATTTAATCTATTCCATGACCTTTGAAGACATATTGTATTATCATTCTTCTCTTACAGGTAGTAAACCCAAGGTGCAAGGAGGCTACACTAGTTGCCTGAGGTTGCAAAGCTAGAAAGAGGTAGAGCTCGAATGTGACACCTCTATCTTCCCACTTAATCCTAGAATGCAAAACATTGTACCAGACTACAGGTGGCCAGGATAAATCCTGGGTTAAGTGGGTAGTTATTGGTGCTCAGAGATGATTCCTGCAATGTAAGAGCTAGTGATTTAAGTTACCCAAGCCTGTTATCCTCATCCATAAGAGGGCAGACAGAATGAAAACCACAATCACAGAAAACTAGCCAAAATGATCACATGGATCACAGCTTTGTGTAACTTAATGAAACCATGAGCCATGCTGTGTAAGGGCCATTAAGATGGGTGGGTCATGGTGGAGATTTCTGAAAAAATGTCCACCGGAGAAGGGAATGGCAAACCACCTTAGCATTCTTGACATGAGAACCCCATGAACAGTATGAAAAGTTCTGGATGAAGATAATAAAAATATATATTTCAAAATACACTTGAAAATAGTTTCATTATGTTTTTCCCTTATATATACTAAAAAGGACTTAGAGCATTAGTGAACAGACTCTGTATCACAATTGGATTATGGTGGTTGACACCAGGCAAAACTAAAAATCAGCCATGTTTTAGAGGATATAGTTTGTAAAAGCTTCTTTGAGGTCCTTAGAAAAGACAGTAAATGCACTGTCCCCAAATCCTCGTCCTCCCCACTTGAGAGATAAAATGGCTATTATAATCATGGGTCACTTCAAGTTCAATGGAACTTACTGTCTGGGGAAAAAAAATGGCCAAATAAAAAGCAGACTTTCTATATATTGCTTTGATAAATGCCTGACCTACTTCAAGATCCCTTAACGGGGGTTCAACTCATTTTCATGCAGTCTGATACAACACACCAATAATGATGTAGAGCATGAAACACCAAAGGCTTCTACGGATTATCACTTCTGCCAGGCCGACAGATAGCACTTCATTTAAGCAGCTTTCCAGATATCTCCATCGTGAATCTGATGGAAGGATTAGTCTGAAGCCAGAGATTGTAACCTTTCGTCTGTGAGATTGAGCCTTTGACCAGAGGTGTAGCACAGAGACTGCCACCCCGTGGTATCCTGACTGTGTAACCAGCTGTGCAGACCCCGCAATCTGTCATATTTTTGTCTTCTTTCATCAGGGAACACGATAACAAAGATATTTCTTCATCTCTCATACATTGCAATTTTCTTCTCTACTCATCCAACATGTTTTCATTGCCTTTGGGAGAGAAGAGTAATTTCGATGCAGAATTCCATTAATTTTAGGAAACTAAGGCAAAGAAAGAACTGATAGAGGATTTGAGAGAATTAGCCTGTGCGGTGCTCACTGCTACCCTTATACCATCAGCTCATGGTGACTGCACTGGGATATGATTCTAAGGTCAATTTAGAGAGATGAGATTCTCTGAGCTCACATAATTTAAATTGAACCAAAACACACAGATTGTACTTGGATAAGAGACTTGCAGAAATAGAAAATTGTGTGTCAAACTCAAGGGCACTTGATGGGCAGAAGCACAGAGTTCTGAGATTCAGAATAAAAGGCCCATTGTGTCTAACGAGTGGTGGGCTCTCGAAATTGTGAAAAATCGATAAGTAATTGGGTTGTTCATTGTAGAAGTCATCTCAAGAGACAGCTCCTATACACCTTACCAATCATGCTATTTGCATCCAAAAACTGGAAATAACTGTACATCAGCAGGAGAATAGGTAAGCAATCATAGTGTAGCCATGCAGAGGAATACTATGCAGCAGGAAAAAGAGCCAAAATATTGAGAAGCGGATTGATGTGGATGAATCTGAAAGATAGTGTGCCGAGCCAGAGAGTCCACACACAAAGGACTGCCTTCTTTGTGTGTATGATCATCCCTTTACCTGAAATTCTGAAAAAAGTAGCACTTGTATAGACTAGCAGAAAGAAGATTAGTGCTTGCCCAGGGCTACTGGTTGAGGCAATAAATGACTATCATGCACACTTCTACTTCAATGGTTTTCATTTTTTAAAGTGAGGCTATTCCCAGAAATTTCATTTATATGGAATGCTGCAGAACATCACCAATTCGTGAAACAAGGTTGCTTATGTTATGGTAAAGTGCCTTTGAGTGATGATGTTATGAGTCACATTTCTATATGGCTGTAGAAAACCCTTTGTAGAAAACCATGAGCATCTCATTGCTGCTTGATAAGTACAGTTTGTTCTTTTGAGATCCCTCTCATATCGAGGTAAACTACGACACTTTTAAGCAGAGCAGTCTGCAGCCTGGAGTTGATGATTTCGCTTAGTCGTTCATTAGCAACAGGATTTTCTTAACATTTTATTTCTCAATATTTTCTTTCTTTGAGGTTTCCCAGGTGGCGCTAGTGGTAAAGAACCCACCTGCCAGTGCAGGAGACAGAAGAGACACGGGTTCCATCCCTGGGTTGGGAAGATCCCCTGGAGAAGGCCATGACAACCCACTCCAGTATTCTTGCCTGGAGAACCCATGGACAGAGGAGCCCAGTGGGCTACAGACCATGGGGTTGCAAAGAGTCAAACGCGACTGAGACAACTTAGCTCACAGTGTACACACAACTATTTCCTTTCTCTTTTTCTTTCTTCCTTTCTTCCATCCTTTTCCCTTCATCCTTCCTCTCTCTTTCTCCTTCAGTTATTTGTCTCTAAAGTGGAGTGAATAATAAAACCTACCTTCTAATCACTGAGAAGAGATAGTGATTACAAAGCACTCAGCATCGTGTCTGACGTGTGATATGCTTTCAGCAAAGGTTGGCTACTCCATTCGTGTAACCTCTTCTCTGAAACCTTCTCCACGGTGCCCTGAAATGAGTGAATCAACACATCATCTATTACAGTGCTGATGGCTTTGGTTGTTGTTGTGTGCTAACCTCTCCTACTCTCCTGGGAGCTGTTCCAAGTGATTGCAATTGTGTCTTATTTATGCCTTTATTCCCAGCACCACAGCTCTTACATGACTCATTCTCAGAGGTTTAAAAACAACATTCTGGAAGCTTAAATAATCATCCTTCCTGTCCTTTAGGTCGTACACTTTTCTTCAGCGTGAGCTGCTATAGGATTCTCGCCTTGATGATAGACCAAGCTCTGAAGCCTTGATAGATCTGAAGAATTATATAAGGGAAATGGGAGTTACTCAGAGAGGAAACAGCATGCTTGTATGTCTCTCCCCTTTATTAGACACATGGAAATCAAAGTGAAGTCCCTAGAGTTCTCTAGAGGAGGCTTGGGCCAAGCCTTTCGTGGATTTTCTAAAGTGCAAGATCAAATGACGAGTGTGTCAACATTTGAGCGAGACTTCAGAAATAAAGCTTAAGGCATGATACTTTTAGACCACAATGCACTTCCCATGCTGCCCATTTATCATCCTCATAAACACTGACTTGACAACAGCTTTTGTTCTTGGTGGAAATTTGTCCTCTCCTCTTTGAGTAAAGTTCGTTGGTTTCTCTGTATCTGTGAATACTTTCTTTTACATCTTCAGTCCCAAGAGCCTATATTTAAAAATTTAAAAATTTCTGCCTGCCTTTCTACATCTCCCTATACTCTTTTCTATTAACTAAATAATAATTAATACTTATTATTCAGTTCATTTCAGTGGCTCAGTCATGTCTGACTCTTTGAGGCTCCATGGACAGCAGCACACTAGGCTTCCCAGTCCATCACCAATGCCTGGAGCTTGCTCAAACTCATGTCCATAGTGTCAGTGATGCCATCCAACCATCTCATCCTCTGTTGTCCCCTTCTCCTCCCGCCTTCAATCTTACCCAGCATCAGGGTCTTTTCCAATGAGTCAGTTCTTTGCATCAGGTGGCCAAAGTATTGGAGTTTCAGCTTCAGCATCAGTCCTTCCAATGTATATTCATGACTGATTTCCTTTAGGATATGCTGGTTTGATCTCCTTGCCGTCCAAGGGACTCTCAAGAGTCTTCTCCAACACCACAGTTCAAAAGCATCAATTCTTCAGCACTTAGCTTTCTTTATAGTCCAACTCTCACATCCATATATGACTACTGGAAAAACCATAGCTTTGACTAGATGGATTTTTGTTGGCAAAGTAATGTCTCTGCTTTTTAATATGTTTGTCCAGGACGGTCATGACTTTTCTTCCAAGGAGCAAACATCATTTAATTTCATGGCTACAGTCACCATCTGCAGTGTTTTTGGAGCCCAAGAAAGTAAAGTCTGTCACTGTTTCCTTTGTTTCCCCATATTATAGTAAATAATAAATAAAATTATAAAATAAGTAATAATTTGACTTAGGGCATTATTTGAATGTGCTTGGTGGCATGTTATATTTCTCATCAGTGACATCTTTGAATATTTGTGGAGGTAAAGAAAGTGTTAATTTAGGTTAGAGGATCTAGGTGAGAATCTCTCTGTCTCTCTCTCTCCCCCTCACCCTCCCCATCCCTCCAATCACTGAACTGAAAAATAAATCCTCAGGCAAATATCTGATACTACCTAGATGTATCTTTCTCCCAAACATGTTGCCAAAAGAGCTTTTACTTACTCTTCATATTATTTTAGCAGCAGACAGACAGACCAAACCAAACAGAAACCAAGATAAAGCAAATATTTTGATGTAGGATTTTAACCTGACTGGACCCTCTTCTGAATACTTCTGTGTGATATCTGCCCTGGCCAATGACAGAAATACTAAATACAAATCTTTTTCTCTGTTATAGGTACTGCTGGTAGCAGGTGGGAGGAAAGGGAGTTGGGAAATGCTTTTATTCCATAGATAGTGCTCAACTGAGTAAGCTTCTTTTTATGCAACATTTAAAAACTTTAATTTTTAGTCAGGAGACAAGATCCAAGAAAGTTCAACTCTTTTTAATATGTCCATGACTCTGACAGATGCACAAAATACATGGAAAGTGAGAGAATCCCACATACTGTCTTTCAAGTTCCTTTTTTTTCCCACAGCCTTGGATAGAAAAGATTTCCACACATTCCTACGCTTTGTGTGTTGATTAGCATGTTCTCCAATTTAACTCTGAAAGGGAGACAGGGTCAACACAGCAGAGCAGAGATAACCTCTGAGAAAATGATTTCCCTTAAGCTGAGATAGTACCCACAGACGTGATGGGTGTGTACAGCGCAGCCACAGACTCCTGTCTAATGGGATCTATCTGCCACCCTACGAGATGGTCAGTGCTAAGAAGGAGGAGTATGAAAACAAAACTCCCTGCTAACAGAATAGTATAAGGAGCCAATTGTATGATGTAGAACAAGAATCCAGGGACTTCCCTGGCAGTCCAGGGGTTAAGACTGCACTTTTGAATGCAGGGGGCCCAGGTTCAATCCCTGGGCAGGGAACTGAGATCCCAAGTGCTTGAAAGCAAAAAGCCAAACCATAAAACAGGAGCAATATTGTAACAAAATTCAATAAAGACATCAAAAAAATTAAAGAGGAAAACAAAGAGCCAATCATTTATTTCCTTTGAGCCACTGTCAACTCTCATTTCAGTGCTTCTTGAAGAGTTTGCTTAGCTGCTTAAGGGAAGGAGATGGATTCTTCTCAGAGCCTCCTGAAGCAACACAACTCTCCTAATACCTTGATTTTAGTTCAGGGAGACCCATTTCATGCTTCTGACCTCCAGAACTGTAAGATAATAAATGTATACTGTTTTAAGCTAAAAAAAAAAAAAAAAAAAACTTCACTTAGAATTGCATTACAGTGACCTGATAAATCATGTCTGGGCTCACGTCCCTGTAATTTCTCAGACATTTAACATGCATCCATGGAAAGCCCCAGCAGGTAAATATTTTCCTGTAGAGGGCAATTTTAAAGAGTGGATCAGTAATTTCCCCAGCATGTGTTTTAACCGAGGAATATTTTCTATATACCTATTGCCGCACTGTTTCAAATCACATTCCTTTCAACGGGTTTTGAAATTTTCCAGTGCAATAGAGGAATAATGGAGATGGATGATATAAAAATTTTGCTTGGTGTCTTCTACAGCTGGGTTTAAAAGAATATTTTTAAAAGAGAACAATGCCAGTGGAAGGAGCCAAGGCAGTACCCAAAGTAGGAGGTACAAGTTTTCAGCGCGGCTCAGTCTTCTCTGTGCGACCTTGGGCAAGTCACTTACATGATATTTCTCAAGACGGAGAAACATCTTGATGTTTCTCAAGATGGTTTGCAAGAACCAGGATTTGAATTCATACCTGCCTCACAAATGAAGCATCCTGACCTATACGGTTCTCAGCCACCACTCTCTTCATTTTCCTCTTCATTTCCTTGCCCCTTCATCTAGCCTCAGATGTCCTGACGATAACCCAAGGATGACAATGCTTTCTTCTTAGGTTGTTGTAAATACTGAATGAGATCCTTTGTGCCTAGGACTTAGTAAATGATTTCATTTATAGATATGTCTCCATAAATGAAGGCTGTCATCGTCCTTCTTGCTGTGGTTATTTTGATTGAGACATCTGCTCCTGCTAAATAGCACACTATTTTTTCAACAGTAATATATTTCCTATGTAAATATGCTTGAAGAATACAAATTTGGCTAATTTTTGTTACAAAATACTGTGATTGTTATTCTAGTTATGTATTTCTGCATAATGTTAGTCGCTCAGTTGTGTCCAACTCTTTGCAATCCCATGGACTGTAGCCCACTTGGCTTCTCTGTCCATGGAATTCTCCATGTAGGAATACTGGAGTGGGTCACCATTCCCTTCTCCAGGGGATCTTCCTGACCCAAGGATCAAACCCAGGTCTCCTGCATTACAGGTGGATTCATTACTGTCTGAGCCACCAGAGAAGCCCCATTTCTGCATAATAAACTGCAGCAAAGCTTACTGTTAGAGGCTGAATTGTGTCCTCTAAAACCTCTTCTGTTGAAACCCTAACCCCCAGTAGCTCAGAATGTGATTGAATTTCTGGGTGGGGCTTTTAGAAAGGTTATTTAGTAAAAATGGGTGGGCCCCATGTGATGTAACTGGTGTGCTTGTAAGAAGAGATTAGAACTCTCTCTCTCTCACACACACACACACACACGTACACAGAAGAAAGACAGTATGAACACACAGGGAGAAGACAACATCTACATGTCAAGGAGAGAGGTCTCAGAATGGAATGAACTCTGCTGACAACTTAATCTTGAACTTTTAGCCTCCAAAACTGTGAGAAAACAAATTTCTGTTGTTTAACCACCCGGTCTATGTTACTTTGTTATGGAAGCCCATGACCAAAACAGTTATAAGTATTAGCAAACTAATACACTTAACTAAATTCAACAATAATGATATCTGTTTTGCTCTTGAATCTAATATTTGAGCAGGGTTCACAGGAAGGAGAGCTGAGCTCTCCTTCACTCAGTTCTTTCAGTTGGGGCAGCTGGAGGGAATTTTGCTGGAATCATCTGAAACTCAGTCAGTCACACAGCTGGTAGTTGGTACTGGTAGCTGACTGGGACTTTGGCTGGATCTGTTGGCATAAGACCTCCGTGCGGTCTGGATTTTCACACAATGTGATGCCTCATTCCAGGGGGAGGGTTCCAAGAGAGAGCCAGGCAGAGGCTCCATGACATTTTCTAAACTAGCATTGGAGAGATAGAGTATCACTTCTGACACTTTTTATTCATCATAACCAAGTCATAGTAGTCAGTCCAATTTAAGGGACAGGAATCAGTCTCCACTTTTTTATGGCATCATGTCAAAGATTGTGCAGCTACATTTTAAAATTCCCAGAGATGTGCAACCACAGCTGTGTGTGTGTGTGTGTGTGTGTGTGTGTAGTAAGATCAAAAACGTATATATTTCAACGACAGGTATATTAATTTCATGTTGATTAAGTGTCAGTACTGTTTAATGTGGAAAAATATAAAAACTCTTACAGGTATTTTTATGGAATCTATATACTGACTTCTATTAAATTACTTTGAAATTTCTTAATCCTAATCCTATTATCTGTTTCTTTCTAAGCTAAAGCTAGATGATGAAACTCCTTTGTCACTCCTCTGAGACCAGGTTTTGTACGACATCACTAATCACTGTGGCAGCTCTACACAATGTCTCTAAAGTGAGGAGGAGGCAGGACCAAATGGGAGGCCCAGGGTGTAATAGACGACATATACTTTAAGTATCAGACTCTAAATCTGCATTCTTTCTGAATCCTGACTTTGTCACTACTAAGTTGTCTGACCTTTGGTAAGTTACTTAAATACACAGAACTCTAGGTTTTTCCATTGTAGTAGTGTTGGGGTTACAGACACTCTCTCCAGGATGTGTGATGAGGATTAAATAAGATACTGTTTGTAAAGCTCTGAGTTCTGAGCCAAACTTATTAATCATATTTCCCTTCCCACTTTATGGTATTAAACACAGATCACGATATTAGAGTCCTAGTTTATTAAACTATTATGACTTCATGTATGACGATAATCAGTTGTCCTTAAAATAACCCATTTGATCTGTGCTAATCGTCCTTTTCCTCAATCTTTATGTAACACCAGACTAAACATCACACCAGAAGTTCATGATAACACAGTGGAGTGAATTTTGATGTCAGACACATTTTGCCCCTTTTCCAAAGGTTTTCACATTTCAAAACAGATTGGAAGTCGGGTATTATTTCTTTCCAGTAGAAACCACTGTTTTCACTTATTATTATCATAAGCCAGTTTCACTGATATAAGGAACCGAGGTATTATTCCCTGTCTTTCTAAATGAGGATCTTTTGGAGTGAGGAAAAGCAGAAAAACAAAAATAGTGATGGAGACTCAAATGTTAGCTTTCTTTTTTACTTGTGTACTTGAAATCTGATCCTAAGTATATTAATGAAGATTATTTTTGCATTTCATTTTCACTGCATTTATTTTTTGATTAATGCAGTTCCTATTTTCCAGATAAGAAGCAAAGAAAGAAATAAATAAAACAGATTTTCAGACTGATTGCTAATTTATATGAATTCATGTATTCAAATTTATGAACTTTGAATCAAACACAAGTGCTCAATGCTATTTTTCAAATCTCTGACATTATTTACATGAAAACTTTTTTTTGAAATATCAAAAGAGATTATTTGTCATTGAGAAAATTTCAATAGTATCCTGATGTTTCCTGAAGATGTTTTGAAGTTATGTGAGAAGAAAATACGTTTGGAAGTTAAAACGTGCTGGTGAAAAACACTTGAGGAGAAATAGTCAAATGGATTTTTCTCAGGTTTTTAGTATGTTTCAAACTCTGATACAACAGATAATCAAAGGATAGATATGTTTTTGTGGTTGAGCACAGAATCTTTACAGTAAAGAACAGTTTTTTTTTCTACATCATTTAGTCTTATACAGCAATGTATTAGTTTTCAACTGCTGCTGTAACAAATTACCACAGATATTGTGGCTTAAAGCAACACATCTCTTCTCTTAAAGTTCTGGAAGTCAGCAGTCCAAAATGGTCCTTACTCAGTTATAATGAAGGTATGTTCGATGTTGTGTTTTTTCTGGAGGCTCCTAAATGGTCTTCTGCATCCTTTTTGCTCTTGGTGATACATGATACAGCAGCCAGACTGTAAAGTTTGCATCAGATCATGTTATTCCATCTCATGGCCTCTTGTTGCCAGTAGAAGAACATTCACATTTCCTACCAGGGAGAACCATCCTTGCTGACTGAGTCACAGGCAGCTCTCCACCTTCACTGGTGGTGGTTGTCTCTTGTCAGATTAGCCTCCTCCAGGTGCCTTGAACACAGACTGTTCCTGTGTGCTCAGTCGCTCAGTCGTGTCTGACTCTTTGCATCCCCATAGACTGTAGTCCGCCAGGCTCCTCTGTCCATGGGATTCTCCATGGCAAGAATACTGGAGTGTGTTGCCACTTCCTTCTCCAGGGGATCTTCTCCGGTATCTTTTTGTGTCTCTTGCATTGCAGGCAGGTTCTTTACCCACTGAGCCATTCGGGAAGCCTTTTACACTTACCATCCTCTCCCCCAGAATAATTCCCCCACCCTCTCTTCCAGACCCCACTATGCCCGGTGCTTCCTGGTGTCTCAACTCAGAGACACCCTCTGAGGTGACCTCATCTGAGTCACATCCCATCACCATCAGTTTTACTTTCCCCTTAGGACTTGTCATTATCTAAAACCATCACATTTAAGTTTGTGCTTATTTTAGTGTTATTTCCCTCTCCCCACACCACCTCCCCTCCATACACATGTTCCAGAGGGCAGAGATTTTGGTCTGAATTATTACCACTGTATGTCTGTCATTTAATTACAGACTAATCTTTAGTAAGTTCTCAAAAGAGTAAGAAAAAATAAGTGAGTTAATTGATAAATTGACTTAATTAGTAGCTTTCATTTTTTACCATGGTAAGTATTCCAGAACACATCAGAATAAAGTAGATTTCAAATTTGGTGAGTTGCCATCAAGTATGTACCCAGATATACTTAGTACATTGGACCCATGTCCCAAGATTATTCTGCAAAACTATCCAGATCTGCCATCTCCTTTCTCCTTTTTCTCTTTTCTATATCCAGTCCACTTCTGTTTATCCCCCCGAAGTAAAGCTTCTCTTAGATGATTCTTTTTATAGGAATCTCGGCAAAAGTTTTCACTGAGCTGTTGAGATTAGATTTGATTGTGATACCCATCACAATCTTCTTAGTAATTTTTTTTTAGAAGAACTTTATGTTGTCTCAGTTATAGACCCAAAACATCATGGGATCAAATCAAATAATTAAGAAAATGTGTAAAATTATAATCAGTGTAGACTCCACCAGCCTGCCTCTTTTAATGACCATTTAGCTCAGGGCACTGATGAAAGCATGTGTGCCATGCAGGATACTGTGTTTTTGTTCTGAGAAGTGCCTGGCATACATGGTCTTTTAAAAAATATGTGTAGCATGAGTGAGATAACGTAAGAGAGAGCAGTTAGCAGAGTCCGTGACACCTGGCAGGTGCCCAGCAAATGAAGTATGTGGCATGGGAGTGATACTCAAGCTAATCACCTGCCTCCTGCTAGTAACAGGGCCATTTGGGGAACCCACCAAACTCACAGTCCTGGAGAAAGAGATGAGCTGAGGAAATAGAGGACCAGTCCGTGCTCTAGAGAGGGACTCAATGGAAGAACTGAATGGGTCTCCCGAGGAAGGCTTATGTCAAAATTAATAGCATCTTTCCAACAAGGCTCAGGCTTAATTACAATGAATTTAATACCAAAGCTAGCTGCCGGGTTGAGGTGCCAGAGGCAAGAGCCCACCAGTAATGGAGCCCGGCCAGGGACAAGTGTCAGCATGGAAGTGCTGCTTATAGGGACCCCAGAAATCACACAACAACTTTCTGCTGCTGGGATTAGTAAGAATTGCTGCAGGAATAGGTATATTTGTAGGTTTTTCTTTTAAAAGTACTTACTTGCACTCTTTTTGTGAATTGCTTACAATTGAAGAATAGAGAATTAATTATGTTGTTAATTTTTAGAAGAGCCGTGTTTTTTGCAGAAAAAAAAATGACTGCAACCTTGATATCAGCACCTGGGGAAAGGCTCCCATTTGTCCTAAGCAACTCTTAAGCAAGTAATACGAGCTGTCTTATAGCAAATAATAAAGCTAAAAAAAATAGCATTTGAAGTTAGCTTCTTTTCTACAAGTACATCCATCACTGTGTATGACATTCTAGGTGAAGGACACTAATCCATTATCTCTCTGGGTGAAGGACATATGACTGGCTTTTAGAGGACACTCAGTAAGTGCTTTTTTGTTGCCTAAAAATGAGAGGTTCAGAATGGATTAATTCTTACTTCTCTTAACCTCTTTTCTATCTAAAGATTTCTTTTTAGTATTCTTATATTGCTCTTAGAATCTGATAGATGTTCAAAGGTAATTGCAAAATATTTCTTTCATTTCAGTCCAACTAATGTCTTTCCCATTTCTGCCTTTAAAGAAAAGAAATCCTTTCTTCTAGAATTATCTAAGAAGGAAATGTGGGGGTTTTCTTTTCCGTCTTTTATTTTTTTTAATGTTTAGGGCATTTGTTTAGTCAAAATTGCAAATTCTGTACTCTCATACTGAATGTCACAATAAAGTGAGAAAAGTCCAGGGTGGATAAGAAATAAGGGTCTCTTAAAAGTCAGAATCAGAAGAATAGTCAAAAAGAATTGACAGAGACCAGAAATATGTGCACCTGATGAAAGTGAAAGAGGAGAGTGAAAAAGTTGGTTTAAAATTCAACTTTCAAAAAACTAGGATCATGGCATCTGGTCCCATTCCTTCATAGCAAATAGATGGGGAAACAATGGAAACAGTGACAGACTTTATTTTCTTGGGCTCCAAAATCACTGCAGATGGTGACTGTAGCCATGAAATTAAAAGATGCTTGCTCCTTGGAAGAAAAGCTATGACAAACCTGGATAACGTATGAAAAAGCACAGACATTACTTTGCTGACAAAGATCCATCTAGTCAAAGCTTTGGTTTTTTCCAGTAGTCACGTATGGATGTGAGAGTTGGATCATAAAGAAAACTGTGAGCTGAAGAATTGATGCTTTTGAACTGTGGTGTTGGAAAAGACTCTTGAGAGTCCCTTGGACTACAAGGAGATCCAACCAGTCCATCCTAAAGGAGATCAGTCCTACATATGCATTGGCAGGACTGATGCTAAAGCTGAAGCTCCAATACTTTGGCCACCTGATGTGAAGAAGTGACTCATTGAAAAAGACCCTGATGCTGGGAAAGATTGAAGGCGGGAGGAGAAAGGGATGACAGAGGATGAGATGGTTGGATGGCATCACTGACTCGATGGACATGAATTTGAGCAAGCTCTGGGTGTTGGTGATGGACAGGGAAGTCTGGTGTGCTGCAGTCCATGGGGTTGCAAAGAGTCAGAAGAGACTGAGCAACTGAACTGAACTAACGTGTACTTTTCAAGCAGAAGAAGGAATTTCAAGAAAGAAGAAGAGGTCAAAACAGTATCAAAATTCAATGTTATCTAACCATAAATTATCCATTTGATAGTTCTGAGTATAGCAAACCTACTGTGATTCAGTGCTATTTATCATTCAGTGCTCTTGCTTATCAGCCACTACCTTGAGAGCCCTGGAGCATCCTTGAATTTAATCTCAGTTGTGATGTCAGTTCATTTTCCCTACCTGGAAGATCCAAATGGGGTGTGAGTGAAGCTGGTGTGCACGGCCTGCTTGCATAGTCTCTGTTTGCCTTTGGGCTTTCAATTCTGTTTGTTAAGTTATTGCCAAAATCCTAGAAAGCAATTTAAACATACTATTTCTTTGGATAAATGAGTTTTCACAGTTGATGATGGACAGAGGATTTTATGACCTAAACATTAACAGAATTTAAAGAATAATGTCTTTGTCTTGTTTCTTAGCATGTGTTTCTTAGTATAGGCATGCTGATAACAAAACATTTTAATTACGTTGGCGGCTAGTCACCACAACTTCAATGGTGTTAAGATCACTTAAGATCAAATTAGGGCTCCTCTGGTGACTCAAATGTTGAAAAATCTGCCTACAATGCAGGAGACCTGGGTTCGATCCCTGGGTCTAGAAGATCCCCTGGAGATATGAGTGCAACCCACTCCAGTATTCTTGCCTGGAGAATTCCTTGGACAGAGGAGCCTGGTGGGCTACAGTCCATGGGGTCACAAAGAGTCAAACATGACTGAGTGACTAACGTGCATGCATAAGGTCAGACCTCTAAGGCAGGCATAAAGATGGTAGGCTGAAGAAGTCTGTCAATCAAACGCAGCTCAACGTGTGGCTCAGCTGGCGTGGAACTAGGAAGCCATTTCTCTGTGGCCACATAGACTGAAATGCCATGTGTGAGAAGGGCTTGCACAGGCTTGTAGGGAGTGGCACTTCATTTCTAGTCATGTAGCTCAGTGTATGCAAACTCCTGTGAAATGTCCCCTGTATCCACATCTTTTCTCTTCATGGAGGACTGTCTTTCATCTCCCATAGTTTCTTTTCCCTCCTTAAATAAAATCCAAATTCCCCAAAGAATTGTCTAAGCTTCTCAATATTACTACAGCATCATCTCCTCTCTCTCTGTTCCTCTCTGCTCAACCTGCACTTCTCAGTTTCCAAACCTGACAACTTTGGGCATGATAGCAAAGTAAGGCATGATCGTAATAAAACTATAGGAAAAGCAGAGCAAGGCAACCAAACCCCCAGAGATAAATGACCAGATGTCTAGATGGAGGCTTGCTGGATCAAAGGGTAGGCAAGTTTTTACAGCTTTTACATTGCCAAATAGCCCTGCAGAATGACTCTATCAATTTACACTCTGCCAACATGGTTAATGGGCTGTAGTGTAATTGTCTGTTTATCTATCTGTTATCCTCATTAAGCTGTAAGCACTTCAAGGACTTTTCAATTTCTCGATACCCAGTGTCTAGCTTTTAGCCTGGTATGAAGTAG
Organism: Bos mutus; assembly: GCF_027580195.1. Classification (NCBI taxonomy): domain Eukaryota; kingdom Metazoa; phylum Chordata; class Mammalia; order Artiodactyla; family Bovidae; genus Bos; species Bos mutus. The sequence continues at coordinate 68,351,251 of NC_091628.1, forward strand.
GCTCTCATCAGCCCACTCCCTTTCCTTCTAAATTCTTTGAAGCCCCAGACAAATGAGCCAATTGGTGTCATAGGATATATGGATTAATGGTAAGGCATAGTGGGTGCTAGGTTTCCAAGGTGGCACTAGTGGTCAAGAACCCATTTGCCAATGCAGGTGACATAGAGAGGTGGGTTTGATCCCTGGGTCAGGGAGATCCCCTGGAGGAGGGCATGACAGTCCACTCCAGTATTCTTGCCTGGAGAATCCCTATGGACAGAGGAGCCTGGCAAGCTACAGTCCATCGGACCATAGGATCACAAAGAGTTGGACACGACTGAAGCAACTTAACACACACATGCACAGTGGGAGATAAATAAAATATTCCCATATTTCCCCACTAAACTCAACACATCCATAAGCTCTTATATAAAGTTCAACACCTACTTTTTAACCCAAACACACATAATGCAGTCTTCATTAATAGGTAGCTTTCAATAACCTTATGTCAAGTACTGTTTGACTTGAATTAGCATTGAACACTGAAGTCGCATAAGTGTAGAAGTGTGTGTGTGGATATTTTAAATAAATATCTTTCCAAATTCAACTGTATTAGTAAAGGAAATTGCAGCAACTTCCTTTAGGGTGAACATTTTGAGAGCATGTTACTATGGCGATTATTTTAAAATGTCATGTAAGATTATAGTTTTCTTTCTGGCATAAAAACGTCTCTAAAAATCTTCAAGGAGTGTGTCTGCTTGCATGTGAAATCTTTAGGAAAGCCATAAAATCAACATTATGATGGTTTTCTTCGAAAAATAAGAGCTTTTAAGATAAAGATCCAAGATTATTTACTTAAAACATGACTGGAACAATTGTCATGTATATTTTGAAGAAATGCATATAAGCTAAGGATATAAAGATTCAATGGGACATGAGCAACAGTTAAGAACAAATATTCTACGTATTCTAGAATAGGAGATAGGCATATAAAGAAGTAAGTTAAAATACAGTAAGACAACTGCTGCGACAGAGATCAAAAACAAAATTCTGAGGGGAAAAGATGAAATATCTCACCTTAGAACTGTTTCCGTGTGTCAAGTCTCCTTTGAGATATTTTCATTTCAATTTTTTTCTAATGATCCTAACTAGAAAGGCTGATTTTCACTACCTGAGTAATTGACCTGCACCTCTTCTTAGAAGACAAACATTTATTGAGCATCTGCCATGTGCCAAGAACATAGGCACAGACAAAACCCTCAGGTCGACAAAGAACTTTAACGCATTTTGTTACAGATTTTATGTTTAGGAATCCAATTCAAGTTCAGCCCGTGTTTTATAACTCTATATATATTTTGTGTGTGTAGTATGTAGAGTCATGAAAACATGTATTAGTTTTACTAGTTACACTGTGCTTGATAAGTATCTGTTGAATGAATTAACGAGTGAACATGTAAGGAATTTATGTATTTAATTATTCACAGAGAGCCAGGTTGTATTATTTATAACATAGATGTAAACCACAATCATGTGACATTCCAAAAATTATCAGGCAAACCCATAGTTGGGAGAAAACTGGGAGAAGAATGAAAATAGAAGAATCAAAATGGTTAAGAAAGGTGATTAAGGAAAACAATATTTTCCATAATAGTTTGAACAGAAACATTGATCTCACCTGCTTTTCAGTACTAATATTTCTATTATAAGTATGCATACCTAACTGCTGCTGCTGCTAAGTCACTTCAGTCGTGTCCGACTCTGTGCGACCCCATAGACGGCAGCCCACCAGGCTCCCCCGTCCCTGGGATTCTCCAGGCAAGAACACTGGAGTGGGTTGCCATTTCATTCTTCAATGCATGAAAGTGAAAAGTGAAAGGGAAGTCACTCAGTCACGTCCGACTCTCAGCGACCCCGTGGACTGCAGCCTTCCAGACTCCTCTGTCCATGGGATTTTCCAGGCAAGAGTACTGGAGTGGGGTGCCATTGCCTTCTCCAATGCATACCTAAGACATACTTTAGACATCTAAGCGTCCTCATTGATAAAACATAACAAATTCTCAATAGTCCAGGTTAATATCTCTTAATACCACTGATGTTGCCTCCAGAGTTGTAGTAGTCTTGTAATATGATAGGAATTTAAAAAAATAAAACAATAGCAAATATAAATGACCATCACTTTCTTTCAGGCATATGAAAAAAGTATGACGCACTTATGTTTATCACAGAGGTGAGGTTTCTGTCTGTGATGCAACCAGCAGATTTCATAGTTCAGTTGGATTTTAGTCAATAGAAAATATAGATAAACAATTACTTAATTATTTTAATTTATAGAGACATGGAGAAGCCTTCTGCACACTTACTTTAATTGAAATATTGAAATAATCATCATTGCATTCTTACAGAAAGAGTAAACTATTGATTTTAACTGAAATGAAAATCATGGCTTGGCCAGAGTTTTGGGTTTTTTTTTTTTTTTAATTTTATTTAATTTTTAAACTTTACATAATTGTATTAGTTTTTCCAAATATCAAAATGAATCCACCACATGTATACATGTGTTCCCCATCCTGAACCCTCCTCCCTCCTCCCTCCCCATACCATCCCTCTGGGTCGTCCCAGTGCACTAGCCCCAAGCGTCCAGTATCGTGCATCGAACCTGGACTGGCATCTCGTTTCATACATGATATTTTACATGTTTCAATGCCATTCTCCCAAATCTTCCCACCCTCTCCCTCTCCTACAGAGTCCATAAGACTGTTCTATACATCACTGTCTCTTTTGCTGTCTCGTTCACAGGGTTATTGTTACCATCTTTCTAAATTCCATATATATGCGTTAGTATACTGTATTGGTGTTTTTCCTTCTGGCTTACTTCACTCTGTATAATAGGCTCCAGTTTCATCCACCTCATTAGAACTGATTCAAATGTATTCTTTTTAATGGCTGAGTAATACTCCATTGTGTATATGTACCACAGCTTTCTTATCCATTCATCTGCTGATGGACATCTAGGTTGCTTCCATGTCCTGGCTATTATAAACAGTGCTGCGATGAACATTGGGGTACACGTGTCTCTTTCCCTTCTGGTTTCCTCAGTGTGTATGCCTAGCAGTGGGATTGCTGGATCATAAGGCAGTTCTATTTCCAGTTTTTTAAGGAATCTCCACACTGTTCTCCATAGTGGCTGTACTAGTTTGCATTCCCACCAACAGTGTAAGAGGGTTCCCTTTTCTCCACACCCTCTCCAGCATTTATTATTTGTAGACTTTTGGATCGCAGCCATTCTGACTGGTGTGAAATGGTACCTCATAGTGGTTTTGATTTGCATTTCTCTGATAATGAGTGATGTTGAGCATCTTTTCATGTGTTTGTTAGCCATCTGTATGTCTTCTTTGGAGAAATGTCTATTGATAAAAACTCTCCAGAAAGCAGGAATAGAAGGAACATACCTCAACATAATAAAAGCTATATATGACAAACCCACAGCAAACATTATCCTCAATGGTGAAAAATTGAAAGCATTTCCTCTAAAGTCAGGAACAAGACAAGGGTGCCCACTTTCACCATTACTATTCAACATAGTTTTGGAAGTGTTGGCCACAGCAATCAGAGCAGAAAAAGAAATAAAAGGAATCCAAATTGGAAAAGAAGAAGTAAAACTCTCACTATTTGCAGATGACATGATCCTCTACATAGAAAACCCTAAAGACTCCACCAGAAAATTACTAGAACTAATCAATGACTATAGTAAAGTTGCAGGATATAAAATCAACACACAGAAATCCCTTGCATTCCTATACACTAATAATGAGAAAACAGAAAGAGAAATTAAGGAAACAATTCCATTCACCATTGCAACGAAAAGAATAAAATACTTAGGAATATATCTACCTAAAGAAACTAAAGACCTATATATAGAAAACTATAAAACACTGGTGAAAGAAATCAAAGAGGACACTAATAGATGGAGAAATATACCATGTTCATGGATTGGAAGAATCAATATAGTGAAAATGAGTATACTACCCAAAGCAATTTATAGATTCAATGCAATCCCTATCAAGCTACCAACAGTATTCTTCACAGAGCTAGAACAAATAATTTCACAATTTGTATGGAAATACAAAAAACCTCGAATAGCCAAAGCGATCCTGAGAAAGAAGAATGGAACTGGAGGAATCAACCTACCTGACTTCAGGCTCTACTACAAAGCCACAGTTATCAAGACAGTATGGTACTGGCACAAAGACAGAAATATAGATCAATGGAACAAAATAGAAAGCCCAGAGATAAATCCACGCACATATGGACACCTTATCTTTGACAAAGGAGGCAAGACTATACAATGGATTAAAAACAATCTCTTTAACAAGTGGTGCTGGGAAATCTGGTCAACCACTTGTAAAAGAATGAAACTAGAACACTTTCTAACACCATACACAAAAATAAATTCAAAATGGATTAAAGATCTAAACGTAAGACCAGAAACTATAAAACTCCTAGAGGAGAACATAGGCAAAACACTCTCTGACATACATCACAGCAGGATCCTCTATGACCCACCTCCCAGAATATTGGAAATAAAAGCAAAAATAAACAAATGGGATCTAATTAACCTTAAAAGCTTCTGCACATCAAAGGAAACTATTAGCAAGGTGAAAAGACAGCCTTCAGAATGGGAGAAAATAATAGCAAATGAAGCAACGGACAAACAACTAATCTCAAAAATATACAAGCAACTCCTACAGCTCAACTCCAGTTTTGGGGTTTTAAGTGGGTTTTAACTGTTCACAACTGTCAGCATTAACACATTTCATTCTAATAGTTTCTCTGGCTTTCAGATTATGGTCTTGTTTTGATCTTCAAAGAGTGGTTAGAATAATTGGAAGATCTGCTAGAATGGCAATGAACCTGTTGTGGAAAAGGCAAAAAATTCTAAATTCAATATTAGAAAATAGTAAAGAGCTTAGAAAAGCAGCAGGGGTAGGATAGAATTGCCTAAGTTTGGTTGTTGCTTGAGAGGCCTTCTTCAGTGGGAATCCTGGATTCCACCCTAAGGTTTGCAGTGTGAAAGCCATTTGGATAATATCAAAATATATGGCTTTGAAAAGTTTGGCTGTATTGAAGTATCATATAGATTCTGGTCCTTACCCTCTTGTTCTGAATGATGGCCGGCAGAACCACATAGAAGCAGACCACCCATACAAAAAGGAAACCCACCCTTCCTTCATGGCATGATTTCTGTGTGGTTTCTGACTTCTTTAAACATTGATGGACAAGCCTATGATGACTTTTGTAGATTCATTTGATGTTCATAGACAATCAGCCCTCTGTATCAAGGGTTCTACATATTGGGGTCAACTGATCATGGATTGACTTCTATGAAGAGTACATCATGAGAAACGCTGGGCTGGAAGAAGCACAAGCTGGAATCAAGATTGCTGGGAGAAATATCAATAACCTCAGATATGCAGATGACACCACCCTTATGGTAGAAAGTGAAAAGGAACTAAAAAGCCTCTTGATGAAAGTGAAAGAGGAGAGTGAAAAAGTTGGCTTAAAGCTCAACATTCAGAAAACGAAGATCATGGCATCTGGTCCCATCACTTCATGGGAAATAGATGGGGAAACAGTGGAAACAGTGTCAGACTTTATTTTTGGGGGCTCCAAAATCACTACAGATGGTGATTGCAGCCATGAAATTAAAAGACGCTTACTCCTTGGAAGGAAAGTTGACCAACCTAGATAGCATATTCAAAAGCAGAGACATTACTTTGCCAACAAAGGTCCGTCTAGTCAAGGCTATGGTTTTTCCTGTGGTCATGTATGGATGTGAGAGTTGGACTGTGAAGAAAGCTGAGTGCCGAAGAATTGATGCTTTTGAACTGTGGTGTTGGAGAAGACTCTTGAGAGTCCCTTGGACTGCAAGGAGATCCAACCAATCCATCCTAAAAGAGATCAGTCCTGGGTGTTCATTGGAAGGACTGATGTTGAAGTTGAAACTCCAGTACTTTGGCCACCTTATGCAAAAGCTGACTCATTGGAAAAGACCCTGATGCTGGGAAAGATTGAGGGCAGGAGGAGAAGGGGTTGACAGAGGATGAGATGGCTGGATGGCATCACCGACTCAATGGACATGAGTTTTGGTGAACTCCAGAGATTGGTGATGGACAGGGAGGCCTGGCTTGCTGCAGTTCATGGAGTCTCAAAGAGTCAAACATGACTGAGCGACTGAACTGAACTGAACTGAACTGATCATGGATTGAAAATATTTAGAAAAAAATTCCAGAAAACTTCAAAAATCAAAACTTGAATTTGTTGCTCACTGGCAACTATTTACATTGTGTTAGGTATTATAAGGAATGATGCTAAAGCTAAAACTCCAGTACTTTGACCCAACTCATGCGAATAGTTGACTCATTGGAAAAGACTCTGATGCTGGGAGGGATTGGGGGCAGGAGGAGAAGGGGACGACAGAGGATGAGATGGATGGATGGCCTCACCGACTCGATGGATGTAAGTTTGAGTGAACTCCAGGAGATGGTGATGATCAGGGAGGCCTGGCGTGCTGCAGTTCATGGGATCGCAAAGAGTCAGACACGACTGAGCAACTGAACCGAACTGAACTGAAGGTATTATAAGTAATCTGGATTTGATTTAAAGTGTATTGGAGGTTATAGGCAAATATTACCTAGCGGTAAAGAACGTGCCTGCCAATGCAGAGGGCATAAGAGACTTGGGTTCAATTCCTGGGTTGAGAAGATCCCCTGGAGGAGGAAATGGCAACCCACTCCAGTATTCTTGCCTAGAGAATCCCATGGAGAGAGGAGTCTGGTGGGCTACAGTCCATGGGATCACAAAGAGTCAGATGTAACTGAGGCAATTTAGCACACATGCACACTATTCTGTATGAGAGACTTTATATCCACAGATTGGGGTATCAGTGATTGTCCTAGAACCAGTCCTCTGCCCATACCTGAGGGAGAATTCTATTGCTATTCTGTACATTTTTCATAATTGAGTTTTTCAAAATTCCTATTGGAGTATAGTTGATTTAATTTGTTGTATTAATTTCAGGTGTACAGCAAAGTGAATCATTTATACTTATATCTACTCTTATTTTTTTATTCTTTTCCCATATAAGCCATTAAAGAATATTGACTAGAGTTTTCTGTGCTATACAGAATGTTTTTTATTAAGTATCTGTTTAATATATAGTAGTATGTATATGTCAGTCCCAATCTCTTAATCTGTCCCTCCCCCCATTATCCTCTGGTAACCATAAGTTTCTTTTCTACATGTGACTCTGATTCTTTTTTGTAAATAAGTTCATTCGTAACTTTTATTTTCTTTAGATTCCACATATGAGTGATATCATATGATTTGTATTTCTTTGTCTGACTTAATTCACTCATTATGATCATCTCTAGGTCTATCCATGTTGTTGCAAATATCGTTATGTTGTTCTCTTTTTATGACTGATATTGTTATGTATGTGTACCACATCTTTTTTATCCATTCCTCTGTTGATAGACATTTAGGTTGCTTCCCTGTCCTGACTATTGTAAATAGTGCTGCAATGAACATTGGGGTGTATGTCTCTTTTGAATTATAGTTTTCTCCAGGTATACGTCCAGGAGTGGGATTATTGAGTCATATGGTAGCTTAAAATTTTATCCCAATACTATTTCACTGATAAGATTTAGAATATTGGAAATTTTATCCTCAAACTTCAACTCAGTCTATTATGTAACCTGAGAAGGCAGAAAGTATGATTCATTAAACATTATATTTTATTTTGATAATGTAAAATTCATGTTTTTAATTGAACTTATGTTTACATTTTTGAATCACTGAACAACATTCTAAGTTAATTACCTATGACATTTTGTGCACATTGTCATGCCATTTGTCCTTCTCTCTTTAATTCAAGAATACTAAGAATTCATATTTCTTAAGTAGAATAGTCCAAATGTAAGTAAGTATAAATCTTTAGATACTGGAATATATGTTTAGAGATTAGGCACCACAAATAGCATGTTTAAAAATTTTGCAGTCATATTTTGAAATAGGATGGAAACAAAGGATACCATGTATAATCTGAAATCTATTTGCCTTTAAAGGCACTCATTTAGCTCAGTAAGTATAATTATAATGTTGTTTTGTAACATGACAATAAGATGAGAACACTGAAGTCAATAACAAACATAATAATACATGTAGTTTGGCTTAAATAAATACATTCAGCAGTGATCAACCTGACAGCTGGTGAATAGGCTTGGGATTTAAGTATGTATCTCAAAAAATATTCCTAACACTTATGAATCAAGTTATCTTGAGTTAATAAGAGACTAGAGAATGGAAAAAGGAAAGTTGCACAGAGATTACACCCACTGAAATTATTCATGTCTTCAAATTGGAGATGATTCCATCTTATGTGCTATGTTGTATCTGCATTTGAACACCTCACTGATAGTTCCTATCAGTGAAGATGACTGCACTGACCTTAGGAGTAAAGAGATAATTTGTGGAAAATTATAGCAACGCTTCAGCGATCTTTCTAATCTACTTTTCACTGTCATGAAAAAACCTCGTGGGAAATTGGTGACCTCATGATATGATTTCTGAACCCTTAGTTTCTGAAATGATACAATCTCACTGAATTCATGAAAGATGGGGTCATAAAGCCAGATATAACTTTTAGGCTTAATAATCCATTTAGGTTCCTCAGTATGTAGAACTAAGAAAACCTTCCAGTCAGTTTCAAAGATAGCAAGATTATCTATCTAAAACTAATAATGTAATTGACCCATTAATGAACATAGATGTAGATACCAAGATGCTCACTCAGACATTTTGCCTATGAGTTGTGGCTTGTGGGCAACAGCACAGCACAAGTCACATGACCTCTGTAAAGTAACTAACACCAAAATAGAACCAAGAACGGCTTAAAAGATACCTTATGAGTCAACCTCACAAAGTCCTTTTGGATTTTCTGTTCCTTCATTCCAGTTATTTTAGCATCTGCTGTACAGATGACCCTGAATGGGAAAGTCGACAAAGGTCAAAGGTGGTACATGATTTTTGACAACTGTTTCCAGGTTAAGGGCACTTTGCCTGGTCAACTTCCAGTCCACTTACTAAATGGAAGATAGTAACCAGTCAGCTCCGTTTTTATGTCATCTATTTTCTTTATCATGAGGCTATCATTAAAATCCAGAAAGGATCTAGAATATGGCAGTCATTTATTTTTCCAAATTTAAGTGGATTATTTTCTAAGACTGCTGAATGTGCTTTAGGAGGTCTGTATAGCACGTGATTATCCTTGCCGTTTTCAGGTACTATGTTTCATGGTGTGTCCCTTAGGTCTAAGAGATTCCCTCTTGGTACTCTACGTGGACAAAAGGTCACTTTGTGACAGGGAGATGGAAAGCGATATTAATTCCTGCAATGTATAGAAGTCAGACTAGACTTGGAAAACACTTTGTAATTACCTGGTCATGTGGCCAGAATGTGTAGGCTGCTAATTAGAGTACCCTGCTATCCAGAAATCTCCCCAGGGTCTCTTCTGAGGTATAAGGCATTCCGCTATCAGACGCTTTTGGTCATAAGTTTTGTTTTAAAGTTGACAGGAATATAAAAACTACACAATGTTAAATTTTTCATGAAAGAAATACTTATATTTTCAGAGCACATAGCCCCTAATTAGAGTAAATTACTCCTGATGGAATAAGCGTTCTGCAATAGCAGGAAAGGAACCAAATTTAATTTCCCAGAGCCATAGGGAGGTCTTGACTATTCAAAAACTGTCTCTAAATCTTAGGAACTATGCTTTCAAGGGCTAAACTAATAGAACTGAGCAGGAAATAAGCCTGATTAGCATTTTGTAAGTAATTTTGAGCACAAAAGCTATATTTACAATAATAGCCAAGACTTGTCATCTACAATTGAACTCAACGCTGGCAAAAAGAAAAACATAAATTGAATCCATTAAAATGACATCAAATAAATTATGATGTTCATTTTCCTGTGCACTGCTTATCACTTTTTAATTTTTTAGAAGTTTGGTGGGTTATCTCCAGATCCTAATAAGGAAGAATGGGTTAGCATTGATTTGGATGACTTATGAAACATTTATACACACATTATTTACTTGTTGTTCTTAATTTATAGCGCAGCTTTCTCAGGGCTCCCCACTTTAATACAGCCTGTCAATCACCACTATCTATAATCAGGAGGCCTAGAGGCATGTATTGTTTATTTTTCTCACACAATTTAAACAAATAACCTCTGGCTTTTTGCTAAAGAATTGTTTTGTATCTTTCCACTCTGCACAGGGTAATCGAAGCAATTTTCGTGGTTGAAAACATGTTGATAGTGCTCAGTAAATGTAAATCTAATAACCATATTATTCACCAGGTTTGGGAAGGAAACAAGAGATTTTTATGGGGCTATGGTTATAATCCAGGGAACAAATAGCCCTTTTTACAGAGTTGCAATATAGGCTTTCCTCCCGCATTTATAACATGTCCTAGGTATTGCTACGATTACTCTGTCTCGGGTATTCGTGACACTTTATAATAAAGATAACTTTGTGGGAGAGAATAAAGCTTTCACTTTCTCCTGAACACCTGTCTCATCTTGAATTTTCAGGAGCAGCCAGAAAGAAGTCAAAGGTGTCCTTTCTTCTGGGCCTCTTGGAGAAAGATTTGTCATTTGATAACCACAGTCTGCTTTTCTGCCTCTCTTAGGTATTTGTCACATCAAGTAGTTCCTCTAAAGAGTGGTTCTGTACCTCTTGCCTGTATCTAAGAGTGACTGGCAACGGCTTGTTTCTCTCAACAAACTGTACATTCCGCTATTTTGATGAAACCAGTAATTCAGTGAAATTCATAGACATAATCATACCATTCTGTAGAAACATTAAATTTTGGAAAATCTGAGACAGGACAGAAAAAAAAAAAAAAACATTAGGTGGCTTTGGCTGAGGAACTAAAGCATGTGGAAATTGAGATGATTAAAGTAAAACCAGTTATCGCTTTAGGGACCAAAGAGCTTTCACATATGCTGGCTGTCTTACAGAACTAGGCATCTTGCGATTCTACAGGCTTGTCCCAAATATTTGCCGTGGCTCCTGATGGTTTCTATGCCAACAGCAGATTATTGTATTGTACTGGAACTAATTTTTTTCCAAACTACCAAGATGCTTTATTCATATCTCTGCTATGGTACTTGTAGGTTACCTTACAGATATTTGTGTATGTGCCTTATCAGTTCAGTTCAGTTCAGTCACTCAGTCATGTCCAACTCTTTGCAACCCCATGAACTGCGGCACTCCAGGCCTCCCTGTCCATCACCAACTCCCACTATTGTAAACTATTAAGATAAGGAACTTGCTTATGGCTTAGTATACCTTCAGTGAACTGTTTACTGTAGATGATCAACACATATTTGTTGATGGATGAGTGACTAGTTTTTTTGATCCAGTTTTGAATCCAGGACAGACACATGTAGCTTGTTACACTGAGTGTTTTAAAATTGCCCTTTTCTTGTTACCTTAAAGACTGCCATCATAGGCCAGTTTTTTTTAGATGAAAACTCATGATGTGGGTCAGGACCATTTTGTACTTTTGCCCTACATGCTCATCTGTGCATATGACCTCTATGCATGACCTCCATCAGTAATTTATACCAGATTGCTTCAAGAGATCACATATTGTAAGTGGGTTTGTAGTCTTCAGCTCTATTTTTTCTTAAATTTTTGTTTAGGAAAAATTCTTTACTTGTAGAGAAAAAGTGGTCTTATTCTTTTCCTCTGTTACACAATCCTCATACTTTTTGGAATTTTCTTTTATATATATATATATATGCAATTAATAAAAGAAACAGTTTCTTGAACACTAAGTTTCTATTGTTTTTGTTCTTTGTGTTGCTATAGTTCATTTGTAGTGTCTGGTCTTCCCTAGTGGCTCAGCGGTAAAGAATCCACCTGCCAATGAAAGAGACGTGTTCAATCCCTGCATTGGAAGATCCCCTGGAGGAAGGCATGACAACCCACTCCAGTATTCTTGCCTGGGAAATTCCATGGACAGAGGAGCCTGGTGGGCTACAGTCCATGGGATCACAAAAGAGTCAGATGTGACTTAGCAACTAAACAACATTTGTAGTGTCCTGCTAGTAAGACTTGTGAAAACATTTACTAACAGTAGGGGAAAAAAACTCTAAAACTTGGACACACCAGTAGAACTACAAAAAAATAGCCAAAAAAGGTATTAAAATATAAAAATAATATTAACCACCATGAAAACCATGCTCCTGAGTGCTATTGATAAATATACTACTCTTCAGTTTAACTACCCGAGTGCTTTAATGCTCTTAATGCACACTGTTGTATGTATTTTAGTATCTAAAATTTACTTCACTCTGCTGATGTCATTATGCTTAGTGTTTTATTCTGTGAGACCGTGCCTGGCAAGAATTTTTCCACTTATGTTTCAGATTTCGGTGAGCTTACTTTGGTTTTGCCTCTCTCTATCTCTATGAACATCTGAACCTCAGGAGTAATTACCTTTCAATTGGCAATTGTACCTTGGCCATGCCATATGCTGACACTGCTTCTTTATAGCCCTGTATGGTTCACAGAAAGATTTGCCAAACTGAGATTCCCCCACAAAAGAACAGCTCCAGCTGTTCAAGGCAACAGTTTGGAACAATAAGACTTCAAGAATTTTGCCTTTATACAATTTATTTAAAATTAGTTGCTTCTTGAAAACGTGTATGCCTTCTCAGTCATGTGTGTGTGTGTGTGTGTGTGTGTATGTACCCATAAAGAATTTGCTAAAACATCCCCATATTTTAAAAAAGCATGTCTATAGGTCACACTGATGTTTGGCCTAGAATGAACCTAGATGTGTGAAGCCCCAATACAGGCACTCCAAAAATATTTATAGTGGTAATTTCTTGCCTGATTTCCTGCAAGGAAAATGATGGCACTTTGAAAATCAGAAAGCTATATTCTCACCTAAACTTTTGAGAACTTTCTATATTAAAAGTGAAAGTCGCTCAGTCGTGTCTGACTCTGCGACCCCATGGACTATTGCCCACCAGAATCCTCTGTCCATGGAATTCTCCAGACCAGAATATTGGAGTGGTATTCCAAGTGGTGTTCCAAGGGAACAGAAGGTAACTGTCCCCTTCTGCAGGGGATCTTCCCAACCCAGGGATTGAACCCAGGTCTCCCACATTGTAGGTGGATCCTTTGCCGTCTGAGCCACCAGGGAAGCCCTTCTATATTATTCCATGAGCCAATATGGATTTAATAATAAGGAAAGAAACTAAATGCTTTGTTATGCTGGATGTGAAATTAAACATAGGTTACATGCAATGTCTCCAATTCTGTAAATACTTATGTCAGTCATATCCGACTCTTTGGGACCCCATGGATGATACAGTCCATGGAATTCTCCAGGCCAGAATACTGGAGTGGGCAGTCTTTCTCTTCTCCAGGGGATCTTCCCAATCCAGGGATCGAACCCAGGTCGCATTGCAGGTGGATTCTTTACCAGCTGAGCCACAAGGGAAGCCCAAGAATACTGGAGTAGGTAGCCTATCCCTTCTCCAGCGGATCTTCCTGACCCAGGAATTGAACCAGGGTCTCCTGAATTGCAGGCAGATTCTTTACCAACTGAGTTATCAGGGAAGCCCAAATACTTACGTATCTTTTTTAAAATTAATCTTGCTATTTAGATGTGCTAGTGACTAATTCATAGTAACAAGCAAAATGAAAAAAAAATTAGACACAATCAACATTTTTGCATAACATAACACAATTTTATATATAAAATGCAATTCATATAATCACATTATAGAAATCAGGAAATGGGCAGATAGATACAAAAGTGTTCATATAATTGGCTCTTCTGTAATCTGCTTTTGTCACTCAATAACATATCATTAATCTTCTTATATATTCATAAATCAAACTAGTTTCAATGATAGCTCTTAAAAGGCTGTATAGTGTTTCCCTAAAGAAATGCCTCTTCATAAGCTACTTTTGATATGATAATATGGAGAACTTTTCCATATTAACTGAATAGTAAGGCAGTTTTCTGTTTGCTATTATCATAAACCGCACTCTTGTAACCATCCCTATACAAACATGTTTGAATGCATCCATAATCATTTCTTCAGGAAAAATTCCTAAATGTGAATTTGTAACTAGAAAATGTCAGAAATATATACTTTTTAAAGGTCTTTAATGTACATTGTCATACTTCTCTTAAATTTGAGAAAGAACCAAACTTTATATTTATTCTGAACATTTTTACTTAAAAATATTTTTAGTCAATTATTTTGAAGTGCTTCAGCATTTCAGACATTTTTGTTTATTCATCAAATATATCACCTCTCCTTTCAGCATGATGTAGTGTATAAACTTGGGAAGGATTCGTTACATTCTATAGAAAGTTGATCGTGACAACTCAAGGGCTTTGTTCTCTTTCTAGTACCTCTTCTAGGTCAGCAAGGCTATTTTCCCCCCTTTTGCAGTTAAGTTGTCCAATGAGTTTTGAAGTCACCTAATATTTGGAGAAGACTCTTGAGAGTCCCTTGGACTGCAAGGAGATCCAACCAGTCCATCCTAAAAGAGATCAGTCCTGGGTGTTCATTGGAAGGACTGATGCTGAAGCTAAAACTCCAATAGTTTGGCCACCTCATGCGAAGAGTTGACTCACTGGAAAAGACCTTGATGCTGGGAGGGGTTGGGGGCAGGAGAATAAGGGGATGACAGAGGATGAGATGGCTGGATGGCATCACCGACTCAATGGACATGAGTTTGGGTAAACTCCAGGAGTTGATGATGGACCGGGAGGCCTGGCGTGCTGTGATTCATGGGGTCGCAAAGAGTCAGACACGACTGAGCAACTGAACTGAACTGAACTGAATATTACTTTTATTCAGCTGATGTTTCTCCTACTTGCCCATAAGGATCTGGCCCATGATACAAATTGCCAAATGCCATAAGGAAATCAGTGTCTGATAGGAAAGGATTAAAAAAAAATCTTTTAAGTCCAAAGACCTGGACTTTCTTTCTTATTTCCACCCTTTACTAGATGGATAGTTTTCTTATTGAGATTCCACTGCCATCTCTAAAATAGAGGGCTTTCCTTAACTTATTTTTTCTATCATTTTTCAATTTTAGCAGCGGAACACCTTAAACTTTCTTTTTTTTTTTCCCAAAAAAACCCAGGATACAACTCTTCCACAGAAGCAGCTTTTAATAACCACTGTCTAAGTCCTCTTACCTTCTCTTCAGTTCAGGACACCTGAGCATGGGCAGCACACATACACGTCAGATGCTTTGGGACTTCCCTGCTGGTGCAGTGGTTAAGATCGCCTCCCAATGCAGAAGTTGGGGGTTTGATCACTGATTGGGGAACTAAGATCCCACATGTCTCACGGTCAAAAAAACACAAAATGTCAAACAGAAACAATATTGTAACAGATTCAATAAAGACTTTTAAAACAGTCCCCATCATTAAAAATTCTAGAAAAGAATATCAAGTGCTTTAGACAGGAAGACAGTCTCAAAGATGTCACTTGAAGGTAACTTCAACAGAAAGACAAGCATCACACACACGTGCTCATCCACTGTGATGACACTGCCTTCACTAATTAATTCAGTTCATTTTTTGGCTTCTTCTGGACAACTGTTTGCCGTATAGGTTTGCGTCTAGATTTCTGGATTGGGGGTTATCCTTGAGGGATCAACTAAGTTATCATCTTCCTTAGGCTTCCTCTTTGGTCGTGACTCTTCAACTTGCTGCATGGTCCCCAGTCATAAGCCAAATGGGAAAATCAGTCTCACATCTTTAAAAATTAAAGTGACTTTGTGTAACTTGTAGCTATTGGCAAATCTGGAATTTGTCATTAACAGGAAATAATGTTTTCTGTGAACTTTCTAATCTGTAGTTATTCCCAACTCTGAAAGTATTTCCAGAGAGACATTCCATACTTTATAATAGTGACTTCATCATAGGATTAAGGTGTATAAGTTCTCCCAAGATGATTAATGCAAACAAGATTATTTTTAATAACTTCTTTATTATGTTGTAAGTTCTTTATATTTAAAGCTCATATATCACATATATACTCATCAAACGATTTCCACCCGTATATGTATATCATGGCAAAAATTGAAATGCTTATATAATAAAAAATACATGTATCTTATGTATTTACATTGATGTGAAATGATTTTATCAATGTTTTAATAACACTGTTTCATGTTTTAGTATTTTCCCATAATACTGAGTTTGCTTAGCCATTGATTCTTATCAGCAGTTTTACTGGTGGTCGCTGTGGTTTTTCCCTCACATGAACTCCTTGACTGATAAATTCATGGCTTCCAATCACATTCACAAACAGTTTCATAGGCTGAGAAAAGAAAATGCCATCAAAGATCACCAGTTTATACTAATGCAATCATATTTGGGACTACACATAAAAATTCAAATCGAGCCCCTGTTTTTTAACGACTAGTATATAAAGTGATGTGTTTTCTTGGTTTCTCATTTGAACTCCCAGTTTTTGATTTATGATAATCTTATTCCGAAATACCTATTTTTCAGCCATCCTTTGAGCAATATTTTAAAGTTACTGAGTGCATATAGAGTAGTTTATAACCTTCATAATGTTGAGAGAAAGCATTTTCTCTTTTAAGACATACTCTTCTACACCAACTTCTTACAGCAAAAACATATATACATATATATATAATGTTAGTAATATTCACACTAGAGTTTTTACTGTGAACCCTGCATGAATTTGAGGCTGTGCTGTGAAGTCATCTGTCAGGCTTTATGAGGTAAATAGGTTACAGAAACGGAAGCACATAACAAACATAATGTTTCTTATAGGAGGCACTTCATTCTGGCTATCAGTGTGGTTAGACTCTAAAGAATTCTTCAAATTAAATGAAAGTCTTGCCTCGGAACTGATTCAAATAAAATGAATAGCAAGAGAAAATGTGTTTTAATTTTTAAGATTTTTCTTCCTTTGGTATTCCCCACCCCCGAACCCCTCCAACCTATTTAATGGCAGGCTTCATTTACATAAAGCATGATGTTTCCAGAGCTGTTTAAATAAGGCTACATCTTGCGGGGTGCGGGTGAGGGGGTTGTTTTCTGTGAAACTAAAGAGCTAATCTGAACTCCAAATGCCACCTTAAAGATAACATTATGGAAAAGTAACTGGCTTTTACTATTCTGGAAAAAGCAATTCGCTATCACAGTATAACTACGCACAGGTATGATCTGATGGATGGATTCATGTTTGACATTTAAACCTTATCAAATGCTCTAAGACAGCTTTCAGGGGGAGAAAACACTTCCCACCAAACAGAAAATACATTTTTTCCTAGACAGACATGGATAAATACTGTATGGTAGGACTAAATGTTTAACTTTTTTCCACCTTTAAATTAATGGTTCCTTATTGGAGTAATTGTCATGTAAGTGGAGTTTTATAGAAAACACAAGAAATCATGTTTTTAACCTTTATAATTTTTTTAACACTTGGATTATTTCTTGCTTGTTTACAAAAGCAAATAATTAGTTTGAACTTCAATGAGCCAAAAGGGAAAATATAGTCTCCCAAAATTTTGAAAATAGTTTTTCCCCAGAAATGGATAAAAGTTTTTTAGTAGGAAAAAAAAAATGTAGTTTATTAAATAATATGTAAATGTTTTTGCCCAGCATCAGAATAATGTTACCTAGAGATGCAATAGCCATATGATTTTTAAATGAGACAGCAAGACCAATATATATTTCCCTTATATACTTTGTTGAATTGATATTCGAAGAAATAAAATAGGTTTCCTGTTAGTCTTTTATCGACATGTCAGTTTCATTTCTTGTAGTATCACTTGGCTCAGCCATCTTTAAAAATTGACAGAACGGTTGAGACTCTGAAGTGAATTTTGGGAATCCCAAGAGAAACATACAAAAAAAGATATTTAAAAAATTTCTAGATATCTATATGTAAGTCTAACATTTATCTAAAGCTTATAACCAATTATTGAGGCTGGGTAGAGTATGAGTTCAAGACTTGGTATTCTTGTTTACAAAATTTCTTGACTGTTAAGTATTATTTTCCTGCAAGTATTAATTGTATTTCTTTTTAGTAAAATTGTGTTTTCCTGTTTAAAGAACACACAAACATTTAAAATGTAGTAACATTCTACCCCAATTAATAAATGATTTTAAAATGCACCCTCTTCAGATTCATGGTAGAATTTTGCGTTCATTTGTCTCTTAAATGTTGAAAGCATAGATCCATGTGTTCCAGATTTATGATGTACTTTATTAAATGGTGCAGCATCTGCAGTGACTCCTTCAGGATGGAAAATATTCAGCTAGGAGACACTAGTCTCCAGCTCCCTTCATTCATTAAAAACCATATACCAGGATGGAGACTCAGCTGCCAGATGACTGACTGCCTTTAGGGGGTACATATGTGATTTCCTCAAAAATGCTTAATAGTGTACCTTGTCAAAAAGTCCCTCAGTCCCCTTTTAATGTGTTTATTCCTCCACATATTTCATTATATTTTTCCCATTGCCTACATCCATCCTTGCTTTACTATCGCTCATATAATCTAAAACTCTAGTGTACTTTTCATGAAAATATAAGGAATACAACAAGCATAAATAGCGAAAGGACTGTTGGGGAGGTTTTCTATTATCCAAAGAATGCATGCCTGCATGCTAAGTCACTTCAGTTGTGTCCGACTCTTTGCAGCCTTACGGACAGTAGCCCGTCAGGCTCCTCTGTCCATGGGATTTTCCAGGCAAGAATACTGGAGTGAGTTGCCATCCCCTCCTCCAGGGGATCTTCCCAACCCAGGGATCGAACCCACATCTCATATGTCTCCTGCATTGGCAGGAGGATTCTTACCACGAGCACGACCTGAGAAGCCCTGTCCAAGAAACAGTCTTATTAACTTACTGTAATTAAACTACTACCAAGCACTTTAGACTGTCTTGGCTTCTGAAACTCAAACAATTAAGTCTCCGGAGGTTAGTAACTGTCTTATTGAATTATATGGTTGTATTTCTTAATAATGATCTGAATTTAAGTTCAGAATACCCATTTATTCATTAAACCTTTATTGCATATATTGATCTTTGTATTGACACCATAATGACTTTAACATAATGAAGAAGACAACATAGTCCCTGCTCTCACAGGCTTATAGTGGGAAAAACAGGCATTAAACAAATAATTATAAATATAATCATGTTATAGAAAGGAAAATGGCATGTGTCAAGAAAGCATCTGAGATTCAAGGGTCTATACTTGCCCTGAAAATACTTTCCTTGAAGGCTACATGGATGAAACCAGGTATGAAGTCTATTTTGGTCTAAAGCATGAGATGGAATCTAGTCCTGTACCTAAACAGATTAATCAGCAGACCATCTAGTTTGACATAAGAGGTGCAAAAGCCAGTAAAATATCCAAATCAATTTCCAAACCTTATGAATACTTTTTCCAAATCTCCCAACTGTCTTTGTTTCTGTTGTTAAGGCGGTAAAATCTATTGTTTAAATGTTATCCAGGAGGCATTTTCCTCATCTTTAAACCAATGAAACTGAATAGATTGTGAGAAAAAAAAGTGGCCAAGTTTTATGTAAGATTGACTGGGATTAGAGTGGACAGCTCTGTGTGTGTGTGTGTGTGTGTGTGTGTGTGTTTGTTATTGTCATCTTGTTTTTTTATCTCTAATGCCTATCTTCTGCTTTGTCATCACCTGTGTCTCCCAGAGTGCAAAAACGTATGTAACCATGGTCTTCAATTAGCTCCTATTTTGGTGGGAAGAGTAGTTTGAGGATCTTGTGTCAAGAAACATGCAGGATTAGGGGAAGTTCCTGCTGTATAACCATTTGTCTATTACACTATCTCATTAATTCAGATCAAGTTTCCATTGCAATGGGACCTCCCTGATAGCTCAGTTGGTAAAGAATCCGCCTGCAATACAGGAGACCCCGGTTTGATTCCTGGGTCAGGAAGATCCCCTGGAGAAGGGATAGACTACCCTCTCCAGTATTCTTGGGCTTCCCTTGTGGCTTGGCTGGTAAAGAATCTGCCTGCAATGTGAGAGACCTGGGTTTGATCCCTGGGTTGGGAAGATCTCCTGGAGAGGAGAAAGGCTACCCACTCCAGTATTGTTGCCTAGAGAATTCCATGGACGGTATAGTCCATGGCGTCGCAAAGAGTCGGACACGACTGAGCGACTTTCGCTTCACTCCATTGCAGTGGACTAGGAGTTTGTGACCACAGATTCTGAAGGAATCAGTGTTGAAACTTCTAGCATGGCTGTTGTACTCTTTATGCTGAATGGAAATAAGTCTCTGGTGCCATGTTTCTTTGTCCCTTTGGGAAATGTATGCTTGCCTCAACCTCTCTGATATAATTTATGTGCTTTGATGACTTCTGGGCAACTAGTCAAATTCAGTCCTTCTCTGTCAGTCAGTCAACCATTTAATCATTCTTTCTTCCATTTAACCCATAATTTTGAACACTAAATATACTTTGTGTTTAGTTCTGTGCAAAAAATACTTCTTAGGATCCCTAACATGGATGGAGCTTGCCATCTTATAGGGAAATAAGACATGTCTGACAAGGAAGTTAAGTAGCTAGTTAAGGAACTAATGACTTGAATTTAGTAGCCAAGATCCCTGTGACATGGAGTGATTAAAAATTAAAGTTAAACTTAAGTGAAACATCTGATTCTTGAAAGATGGGCAAAAGTTACATGGAGAGGAAAGAAAGGGAACTCCATGGAGGGAGAAACATTTGCAGCAAAACTTGACTTGGGCATATCCAGGAAGCAGAAATATAAACAAATATGGTATATATTACCTGGAATATGTTAGATGCTTAATGAAAGAATGAATAAATGCATGTATGTAAACAGGAACTGGAAGAAAGTTTAGAAAGGGGAATTGTCAATAAAGTTTTAACTGAGAAGACTTCATAAACAACATGATTGACAGAGAGCTATAAGATAATAAAAAGGCCTGACGAGGTCATTTCACATACAGTCAAAGACAACCAATTTTCATCTGACATCAATTTTACTTGTGTCTGCCAAAGTTTTGGAGGAAATGGAAATTCAAACTATTTATCTAGTGAATATAAATATTAGGACAACATATGTTAATTAAGAAATGTTTTTCAGCCAACCGTGCTTACGTATTTCTGATTATATAGAAGTTACAGGTTAATCAAGTAGTTTGGAAAATAATAAATTAGATTATTTCACAGGTTAAGTAGTATTGTCAGGATCTCACAGTTGCACTAATACATCAATTTTACCTCTGAAAATAATATGTGTAGTCACACAAATTTCTTCACCTTCAACCTCCAGCTATGAATCTGAGATTGCTGATGAAATTTGTGTCCAAAAGCTTCCTTCATTTTCCTGAACTATCTATATGATTTAAGTACTTGCTTGTTTTTTTAAAGTGAGTTAGGAATCTTTAGCACTCAATTAAAAATCATTATTCAATTAACTCTCCAACCTTAAAAAAAAATTAATGGCTTCATGAATCACAATTAAGACTTCTAGTTTTGGGTACATAAAAAAGCAAACATTCAGTTAGTCTCAGATCTATTTTAGATACTCTAGTGATTCATTTTTCATCTTTCTCATAATTTGTCTCAAATTTCTGGGCTCTTTTTATTGCTGAGTCTCTAGGGGTGTGAAATTTTTTGTCATAATACAAAAATGACATGGAAACACATCAAATGTAGACTGTATTTTTGAATGAAAACATACTATACCCCCTGCTACCATTTTAAAGCTCTTCTGTAAAGAAATGACCAGATGTTCAAAAATAGAAAGTTGGTAAATCTTTTACTCATCCTTAACCTTTACATTTTTCTACTGCTATTTGATCTGAGCCAGAGCATTGTGATCGTAACTTATGTATTCAGAAGTATTACACGGACTTTCCTCCCAAAGGTTTTGTTTACACAAAGTTTCTTTATGGTTTTTGGTAAAACTTGGATACTGTATAAAAAGGAATGCAGAAGAGGTATCAGCATGAAAAAATATTAAGGGTAAATAAAGATAGTGTGGAGAAAAGAAATAAAATGTTTTTTAATCCACTGTAAACTGGATTATAAAGAAGAAATCTCATATTGGTACAAGTGGCTTTTTGTTAGATTGGGCCCTGTTCTTGGTCATAGCTAAGGGAAAAGCTCATCTTGGTCTCTTTTTTTAAAATTCCTATCCCAAATATCCACTCATGAAAGAACAGAAAGATCTTTCCTGGAATAAAGATCTAAGCAGATTTATTTTATTTTTGTGATTTCTTTTTTAAATTAACCAAAACAACTGGCCAACAATGTCTTAGACTTCTTGCTAAGAACCCTAACATTAATTTCTCTACTTAGAAGTCCATCTTCCAAATAACCTGGAATATGCACTTTACCACCAGAAAACAAGGACTGGAATCATTTGTTTGTAAAATATGATAAGCAAAATAAAAAATAAACTATGCATTTCTAACTACTTCTTCTTCTGGACTTTTATAAGTATTATATTTCTTAAAGCAACAACTAACTATTTTCTTTTCCTGAAATGAAATTTTCTTTTTCATAAAATTCAAAACATTATTTTAACTATGGGGGTGGAAACTAGAGGGAAAAAACCTGAGAATTAGCTTTTAAAACATGTATCTTTTAAAAAAAGTATTTATTTTTAATTGAAGGATAATTGCTTTATAGTATTGTGTTGGTTTCTACCAAATATTGACATGAGTAAGTCATATATATGTTTTAATCATTTTTTTTCACACTTTTTTTGTTCTCAGGCCAGTTGTTTAAAATTTTAAAATTATTTGGGTAAAAATTTGGTAGAGTAGAAGACCTCTTGCCATGTTAAAATGTTATAACTTTTGATTGGTTCTTTTCAACAGCCGTTTCTTCTCTTCCTAAACTAAGTTCATAGTTTTGACCCACTACTGTTTGGCGTATCAATTGTTGCTCTTACGCGATCTTCATTACAAATAATTTTTCTCCTTTAGCTCTCCTTAGCCATTCATACATCGTATCCTCAGCCTACTCTGGAACTTCCAAAGATACACGTTCATACCTGCAGTGATACCAGCTGCAAAATTCCAGTTTACTCCTCTTAATGCTCCAACATTCTGAAATGTCTTTGCTGTATTTCCCCTTCTGCATCTTTGCTTGGGCTATTTACGATACACTAAGTCACTTCAGTCGTGTCCGACTCTGTGTGACTCCATAGACGGTAGCCTACCAGGCTCCCCCATCCCTGGGATTCTCCAGGCAAGAACACTGGAGTGGGTTGCCATTTCCTTCTCCAATGCGTGAAAGTGAAAAGTGAAAGTGAAGTCACTCTGTCGTGTCCGACTCTTAGCGACCCCATGGACTGCAGCCTACCAGGCTCCTCCGTCCATGGGATTTTCCAGGCAAGAGTACTGGACTGGGGTGCCATTGCCTTCTCCAGCTTGGGCTGTTTACTGTAATGTAAACTTTAGGGGCTTGAATTTCTGTTCCTCTACTTGAACAATGGCTCCTCCGAGCCTCTGCTGCTTATCTCTAAAAACTGAAGAAAATTAATAAGGACCTTAATAATTTGCTTGGGCATCATGCATATATACTCCTGAGAACAGCACTTGGCAAGTAATGAGTTTTCCACAAGTAGTGGCTGCTACATGCCTTCTAGACTCCCTGCCGCCACCAATCATTTTTAGAAATCCTACTCATCTTCCAAACCAAGTTTATTTCCCACGTTCTCCATGAGCCTTTATATGATCAGTTATCAGAAGCACGTATGTGGCTTGTCCCGTTTTCTTTTCCTCTGTGTAGTATCATCCCCCCAACTAAAGCACAGGGAAGAACACATCCTGTCTTTTAGCACCATGTTTTGCACATTTTGTGTTGATTAATAGCTAAAAGTGCTACTTGTCATAACAGTTTATCAGTGTTGTCCAAGCCAAGAATATGGATGGCAGCAGGCTACCCAAACAGCTGTTTCAGGAGGAGCTTAAGTGCAGTGAGCAGAGGAGGTTTACACAAACCACCTCAGAAAATGGGGCCGAGCCCTGGAGTGCTAAGTCACCATGTCTGATAGATTACAGCGGATACAAGGAGCAGAAATGGGGAGTCCCATTTTAAACAAAGATTTTGAGTAGGTGATGAGGTTACAGAGAACTACATGAGTGCTCAGGCGTGTCTGACTCTTTGCGACGCCAGGGACTGTACCCCTCCAGCCTTCTCTGTCCACAGAATTTTCCAAGCAAGAATACTGGAGTGGGTTGCCATTTCCTCCTCCAGGGAATCTTCCCCACCCAGGGATCCAACCCTCCTCTCCTACATTGGCAGGAGGATATTTTACCACCGCGCCACCTGGAAAACCCAAAGAGAAATGCACACAGGAAAAAAACCTTGCAAAGAGTAACTGCAGCTGCAAAAAAGAGGCATCTTTATGAGAACATATTGTGGTAAGGAGTGCTGGTCACAAATCAGTCTCCTCCACATCTGCACCACAAAGAGCTATCACGTTAGTGATGTGATCATCCACAGAGGTTAAAAGACAATGCATGACGGTAGCCTATTATGATCTATCAGGAGAGAAAATAATGTTCTATTTTTGGAATGGTCTGGTACAATTTCTACACTCTTGGAATGGTAATACTTTTCTTTTTAGTTTAAAATGTTTACTTTAATTATCTTTCGTTTTAAATTTGTATTAGTTTTTATAAGAATTTATATTTCTGTTTCTCTAAATACCAAGGGACCAAGGGAAAACTTCTGGGGGTTATCTTTCTTTCCTGCCGTAGTGTGTATCTGAGCAATTATTTATTTAGAAATCACTTGGTATTGTGGAAACAAACTGAGTGCTGAGGTCCACAGGGAACTGGATTCAAATCATAGTTTTGCTTCTTGTTGTATATTCCTGGATAAGTAGTTTAACCTTAATAAACTTCTCCATTAAACCTTATAGGGATGTTTCAATGATTATTAATGCTTTATTAAAAAATAGCCATAGGAGTACCTAACCCATATCAGGTACTTGAGAAAAGTAACTATTATTATAATAGATGGTTATGAGAAATTCATTAATTTTCCAGCCAGTCATATTGGTAAAAACACCAAGACAAATTATAATTAATCCACTATAATTATCTCAGAAACCACAGTTTTCTAAATAAGAATAATCAGGTTTTAGGGTCAAATGCATTATTTGTTCAACTCACATCTAATTCTGAGAAACATTTATTTGAATCAAGCAAGACGATAGAAGCTAAATTAAGGAATAACTAAGTTTTTGGTTTCACCACATGGAAGTATGACAAATAGCTGTTTTCTCTTGATCCCTCAATATGAGGGATCAAGTTTAATGACCTAATGAATGAATACAGTCAAGGGTTCTCTTTTCTATGTTTTAAGCCAAGACTGAGAAATAGGAGTTGATACAAGTAGCAAGAGACCTCAACAAGGAAAACAGTCAAGAATGAAAAATGGAGATGAAGGACCAAGAAGAGATGTAAAGGATCTCACCCACAGATTGTGGTTTTCATAAGGGATAGTTTACTCCTCTGAGAGAATGTCAGAAACTTAAAATCAATAAATATTAGAACACTCAATTTTTGATCCTTAGTATTATCTCAGAGACTATTACTATTAGAAATCTTCAGCTGCAAGCAACAAAAACCAGTTTGGTAGTTTTAACAGACAAAAGGAAAGTTTATTTGTAAGGATCCCAAGGTGTTCCAAAACCCCAGGGCAAGAATTAAGCCTGGCTCCTGAGATAAAGACAAAGAGTTTCCCTCCCTCTCCCTTGCTCTCTGCCTGGCTCTCACTCGTCCCCTTCCTTCTCTCAATGGATCATCACCATTGTCATTCTTTTGGCAAAGCATCTTTCTCAATTACTCAGTCCACCTACTGCAAAATTCCATGGTGCCAGGCTTCTCATCCTCTGTCTTTAAGAGACCAGCTTTTAGTCCAGTTAGATACTGCCAGTCTCAATTCGGGCCTCCCAGAGAAGGAACTCCAACTGGCAAATTTCCAGCGTGTGCTAAATAACATATTATATCCAAGAATCAAGTGATATTGATGGAACAAATGCTGATGACACAGTCTTTCAGGGAACTTTTCATTTACAAATTCGCTACTCAGTATTCTAAATCCCACATTTATGGAGATACCACTAAGACCATCACTGTATGTGACACATAGCTTTCCATGGATAATATTTTTTTCAGTGAAAATTGTCATCATTGCCAGATACTTAAGATGGTTGAGTCACCACATTGATGTTTTCTTCACATAGAAAAGCTTTCAGATTAAGTTTTCAGGTAAAACATAGAAAATACAGAGGGAGGTGTATGTTTCAATGGCTTTTACATCTCCAGCCCCACCTCAGTGAAGCTCCACTTCAGTGTTTTTGTTCTCCCATTTAGCTCCTCTGCCCATGAAATTTTCCAAGAATACTGCAGTGGGGTGCCATTTCCTCCTCCAGGGGATCTTCCCACCACAGGGATTGAACTCATTCTCCTATGTCGCCTGTATTGGCAGGGGGGTTCTTTACCACTGAGCCCCCAGGGAAGCCCATATGCAAACAGTGGTGATAAAACTATGATAAAATGAAGAGTGATAAAATGGAGGATTCATTGGTAGCTTTTTAAAAAAATGAAAGAGCTGATTCTAGTAAGGCTTTTTTTTTTTCCCCTGACCATGATATGTATAGTCATAAGTTGGTCAGTCGTGTCCGACTCTTTGTGACCCCATGGACTATAACCTACCAGGCTCCTCCGTCCATGGGATTTTCCAGGCAAGAATACTACAGTGGGTTGCCATTTCCTTCTCCAGATCTTCCCAACCCAGGGATTGAACCCAGGTCTCCCACATTGTAGGCAGACGCTTTACCATCTGAGCCACCAGGGAAGTCATGATATGTATGCTGCTGCTAAGTCGCTTCAGTCGTGTCCGACTCTGTGTGACCCCATTGACGGAAGCCCACCAGGCTCCCCCGTCCCTGGGACTCTCCAGGCAAGAACACTGGAGTGGGTTGCCATTTCCTTCTCCAATGCATGAAAGTGAAAAGTGAAAGGGAAGTCGCTCAGTTGTGTCCGACTCTTAGTGACCCCATGGACTACAGCCTACCAGGCTCCTCCATCCATGGGATTTTCCAGGCAAGAGTACTGGAGTGGGGTGCCATTGCCTTCTCCCAAGATATGTATAGACTCCACTTATTTTTAGTTTACTAGTCAGTTTGTTTGGAATGACTGTCAAAAATTCATATTCAAAGACATTTATTCAATATACACATGGAGATGAGAGCAAGAGTTCATTTTCCAATTTTTGTCTGTGATTTGGTGAGAGTACAAGGAGGAGAAATTAAGTAAGAAGGATTAGACCCTTCCTTTTTAAAAGAAAATAAAAATCTATAAATTCCTTGAAGGAAATTTAGAGTTTGAAATATTAGGTAAGATCCACAACCCTTCAATTAGTAGAAATAAATACTTTCAAAGACATGTGCTCAGACACATGTTACAATCCTTTATTTTATTTAAATTTTCTTAATAATAATATTTAACAACCCAAAAGTCTCCTCACTGTTCTAATACTTCAGTGACCTAGCAGTCTTGTCACTACACTATGATGCAAAAGTAGAATTTTCTCCTCTATTTTTGATGGGTTAGATTGTGGTGTTATTCAGGTTTTTGTCTAATTCTAGTTCTCCACCTAACCTTAAAGACAATCTGTACTCCTTAATCACCGGCTATTAGAAAAGTATGTGCTGCTGCTAAGTCGCTTCAGTCGTGTCCTACTCTGTACGACCCCATAGACGGCAGCCCAACAGGCTCCCCCGTCCCTGGGATTCTCCAGGCAAGAACACTGGAGTGGGTTGCCATTTCCTTCTCCAATTAGAAAAGTATAGTGTTTTAAATAGTAGATTTTCATCACTCTCTGCAGAAACCTGTATAGTTGGAATTTTCCTCTATCAAATCATCCTTGGGATATCACTGCAGTTTTTAACTTTATTAAGATTTATAGATGAAGAAGTAGACAGAGGTTAATAATTCATTCAAGGTCACTCAGGAAGGGAAAGGTAAGACCAGACTAATCTAGACCTTTGAGGTTATAACTCTATTTAGTAACTGCATCAGATCAAATAGATTTACTTGCCTACAGATAAATAATCAATATCAGAATTAAGAAGTAATTTACAGCTCGATCAGAGCATATAACAGCAATCCCTTCTCAAGTGTAATTTTACAAGAATAACAGATGTTTTTACTGTCTAAGAGAAGAAACAAACATGTATGAAATCCTTTGGTGGGCGGTTAGGATCATTTGCAGAGAGTGAAACTATAAGGCAAAAAAATCTTATGCCCCAAGAAGATTTTTCTCCATAAAGATTAGCCATTTTAAAAGTTTTATCACAGCAGTTTGAAGCCACAAAGATTTCTGCCTAAAGGTAAAGGAAGATTAACCAAGTATGACCAACAGTTCTGCCAATAACTCAGATTAAAAGAGAAAGGAATAAATTGCAGGCTTCATAAATACTTTCAGTATGTCAAGGTCAGATAAGGACAAGGGTTTGAACAGAAATGCTTTTGGAAGTCTGAGTAGTTATGATACTATGTGATTAAAGCACAAATGAGGGCACCTACTGTATTTTGGAAGTGACAGATCGTGTTCTGATTAAACTGCAGAGTCCCTGGGTAATGCAGTGAATAAATCTACAGCCACTGTGAAATGGAGGCTGAAAAGTAACTGCAGCCCCGTGGGTTTCTCTTTATGTTTCCAGCATTTACACTTGTTTGTGTTTGCAGTAATAAAATAGTGGTGGTGGCAATGATGAGGCTCTTAACTCTTTCCCTCTGCTTTCTTTTTCTTCTTAGAACCTTTCATTACCCGAGTATCTGTATATTAACTGTATTTCCCACTAGAATAAAAGTCATACAAAGGCATGCACTTGAGTGTTTTGTGCACAATTATGTTTTCAGGGTCTAAGGCTGTGCCTGACACACAGTAATTTCTGCTGAACAGATGAGTGAAACTTACGCTTTTTTGGAGAAATAAAAGTGTGTTAGCCATTTGAAAGTCTGATAGGCGCCCTCTGCAAAGAAAATGCTAAAACGATAGAAAACACATGATAGTTGAAGCAAAACACAGAGTGTGGTATTGACCTTATTCTGAGGCTTATTATGGAGAATTCAGCGAGGGTGAGTATTATGTCATTTTCATTTTCATAGAACACTGTGGACTCGATAAGGAAAGAAAAGTAAAAAAAACAAAATGAAAAGCAACATGAAAGAGCAGAAAACAGCACTGCAGATATTAGTTTCATTGAAAAAGAAGTGATAACTCTTAAAAGACAAGCCTCAGTGGAAATCATTCTTGAGAAAACTATGAGTAACAAATGGGACTTTCCAGCTGATCCAGTTCTCACAATGAAGTCCACTGATATCATTCTATCTGATCAAGTCCTGTTTGAAAGGGCTGACCTCTCTTTAGTTATCAGTGTCACCCTCTTTGATGTGACCCATGATGGAGTGCTCAGATAGACGGAATGGAAGTGAAGGGGTTATAGGGAAAAAATTCTTGAAGTCAAACTTCTTAACCTTTGGTTTAGAAGCAGCTTTATACACAGAGTGACTTTCAAGCTGTCTTTCTGATGCCTCCCAGTTTCCATTTCCAGATACTGTGTATGATTTCTCCTCTGTCTCTGTCTTTAACTCCATCTGTCTCTCATCTCCAGTTCCATCACTCAACAATGTTTTTTCTCCCATGTCCTTTGCTGGTACTGGGAGGAGGAGATAGCAGTTTTCATTGAAATTTCTGTATTTCAGATTTTTGAGGAACACAGGGACAGAATCAATAATAAAGCTAGAAGGCAGTTTCCTAGCTGTTATGTGTGAGAGAGTGTTTGGGGTTTTGCAGAGGTGGGGGAAGTAAAAGGGATGGATTGATGGATAGATCTGATGGAGTATCCATCTCACCTCTGGAGGAATCACTTGGGATACTTTTATCCCTGAGTTATCACCCCTGACTCTGAAACTAGGTTGGTCTCATTGGTTCATTCAGTGTGGGGGTCCTGGACAGCCAAACTGATGGAAGAGATAAGACATCCCAAAGTCCTAAAGTATGCATGAGGTGTCAAGAAAACTTCAGCCTCCCTTCTCTAATCCAATCAGACATTAAACTGATCACTTAAGCTGGTGAATCAGCAAATCTTATTAATTATTCAGAAATGATTTGTTTTTGTTTTCAGATAAAATAAGCTCTGTTTTACAGAGGGTATGCAGAACCCAAAGGCTCCCTACTGTACTATATATCAGAGTTCTTATAACCAAAAACAATACATATGCACATTTCCTGTTCCTGCAATTCAACATTGAATTGTCTGCTCAAACACTGCAGATACTCAGGCATGACCTTCTTTGAAAGCAGAGAACAATGACTCTAAGAGGTAATTTTATGGAGACTGTGAGGGTGCTAATTTCCAGTTCAAATATAGTTTTCACCTTTAATAAAAAGTCCAAAAAAGGGGGTAGATGTGAGGCCTTTACTTCTATGCAAAGAGGGACAAATAGAGTTCACAGGTGTTCAAGGGTCAGGTCCACATAGGTCCTTTGTACAGCCAACACTTTAGAAAATCCAGAATAGTCAGCGAAGGGGTCTGATGAGATTTTCTTACTAGAGAATCTATTTGGCAGCCACAGGCCTCGTGTATGCATCAGTCGGGCCTAATAAAGACCCAAGGTGGGTAGCCACACCTTTAGAAAATGGGAGCAGGGACCAAGGAAAGAGATCGAAAGGAATACATAAATATATATTTATATACTTCCAGGTATAACATATATATTGAAAATAGTTGATTCTAATTATTTACAAATTCTGTTGTAAAATCTACCTACTCACTAAAATGTATTTATAACCCCCTAAATCAATACTAGCCATAGTTTTGCAGTCATTCACAGACATGTGCAGAGCAGTGAAAAATTTGAGTCACCCTGTCCCTCTCTGAGGCTGACCCAGGCAGTGCCCTTCATTGTCCTTCAGCCCCATACAGAGACAACCAGAGGATAGAGACCAGTGCAGTTTAGTGCAAGAAGCCTCCTCACCCGCCCACCCACGCACCACCACCACCCTGGCTTTGGAGTCAGTTGAATGGGGTTTGAATCCCAAACTCTGGCACCTGTTAGTGGGGTAGCCTCAAACAAGTCACCTGACACTAAGAAACCTTGTTTTCTCCTTTGCAAAATAAAGTAGAACTTACCAGAATGAGTTATTTTTAGGATTTAAGATTATAGTTTTGAGTGAACTCCGTCCAGGTGATGGTGATGGACAGGGAGGCCTGGCGTGCTGCGATTCATGGGGTCACAGAGTTCGACACGACTGAGTGACTGAACTGAACTGAACTGAACTGAAGATTGTAATTGTGAGATGTGTGTGTATAACATCAAGTCCTCGGACTTAGGACCCATCCTAGGTCCAGGATGATCACATTCCAAGATCCTTCATTTAATTATGTCTGCAAATAAGGCCATTGTATTTGTTAGTTCAGCTGCTCTAACAAAGTGCCATAGACTGGATGGATTATAAATAGCAATGATTTATTTTTCATAGTTATGGAGGCTAGAAGTCCAAGATCAAGGTACCAGTATTATCAGATTCTTATGTAGGCCCTCTCTGGTTTGCAGACTGACATCTTCTGTTGTATTCTCAGTTGGCAGAAATAGGCTGTCTCTTATAAGAGATGCTTATAATGGTGCTAATCCTATTTGTGAGGACCCCACCCTCATGACCTAATTACCACCAAAGGCCTCCATCTCTCAATACCATCACATCAGGGGTTAGGATTTCAGCATATGAATCTGGGGAAAACACATTTAGTCACTAACAATAGCATTCACAAAAACTGGAGGTTTTGGTCATTATCTTCTTGCAGGACCCTATTGTACATACTATATAGAGAATGAATTAGAATATGATTAAAAACCTATTTGAAATGTTCCAGTTATCCAGAGATTGCTTACCGTTTCCCAGTTAAAGAAACCAAAGGGGGGAAAATCTACCAGGAGCTGGCTTTTATTGAAATTCCCTTGACTTTGCTTTATCGGGCATTAATACACCTATTAGGGGCAAAAATCAGCTTTTGAAGATCATTTCTGTACACAATACAGCTAGAGAAACACATTCTTTACAAACCGGACACCAATTTGAAAACACATTCACTCTCTGTGCTGTCCTTTGTTATAATGCTTTTGGAAATTCGCCTTTAAATTGAGCCATTTTCTCTCATAGCGTTTGCTTTCTGTCTGCATGTGAGTGCTCCGATTTCAAGGAGAACTTTAAATTTTTTCACAGGCCTTACTCCCAAATAAAGCACTGATCTCTGTCTTATTACAATGCCATTTTATCACATCTGCTAATTAAGAGCAGTCCTTTCCTTTAATTCTACTTAGCTGATAAGCAGTAAGAACAGTAAAGATGGTCAGGAGAGGAGGGAATAAATGGGATGTAAATGAGCGCGCACTCCAAAAGCTGGAAAAACACAGACAAGAGAAAAACATTAGGGACCAAGAGAATTTATGAGATTAGAAGGGAAATTCCATAACTTGCTGGAAAAACTCAGCAGTGCCTACACTATTCCTAGCAATGGGTTAGTAATTCAGGAACTGGAAGTTGTGTAAGAACATTCTTAACCACACAGAACTTAGATCTCCTAGCCAAACCTGGCAACCATTTTTTTCTCTGTTTTTCCCAAGCTTTATTGAGGTATAATTGCCAAGTAAAATTGTATTATTTTAAAGTGTACAATATGATGATTTGTTATATATTCCCTCAGCTGAAGAAATTCCCTTGATCCAGTTAATTAACACATCTCTTACCTCACATATTTACCTTTATTTGTAGTTTTTAGTGAGAACACAAGTTCTACTCTATTCACTTCAGTTCAGATCAGTTCAATCGCTCAGTCGTGTCCAACTTTTTGCGACCCCATGAATAGCAGCACGCCAGGCCTCCCTGTCCGTCACCAACTCCTGGAGTTCACCCAGACTCACGTCCATCGAGTCAGTGATGCCATCCAGCCATCTCATCCTCTGTCATCCCCTTCTCCTCCTTCTCCCAATCCCTCCCAGCATCAGGGTCTTTTTCAATGAGTCAACTCTTCACATGAGATGGCCAAAGTATTGGAGTTTGAGCCTCAGCATCAGTCCTTCCAATGAACACCCAGGACTGATCTCATTTAGGATGGACTGGTTGGATCTCCTTGCAGTCCAAGGGATTCTTCTCCACAACCACAGTTCAAAAGCATCAATTCTTCCGTGCTCAGCTTTCATCACAGTCCAACTCTCACATCCATACATGACCACTGGAAAAACCATAGCCTTGACTAGACAGACCTTTATTGGCAAAGTAATATCTCTGCTTTTTAATATGCTATCTAGGTTGGTCATAACGTTCCTTCCAAGGAGTAAGTGTCTTTTAATTTCATGGCTGCAATCACCATCTGTAGTGATTTTGGAGTCCAAAAAGATAAAGTCTGACACTGTTTCCACTGTTTCCCCATCTATTTCCCATGAAGTGAGGGGACCAGATGCCATGATCTTAGTTTTCTGAATGTTGAACTTTAAGCCGACTTTTTCACTCTCCTCTTTCACTTTCATCAAGAGGCTTTTTAGTTCCTCTTCACTTTCTGCCATAAGGGTGGTGTCATCTGCATATCTGAGGTTATTGATATTTCTCCCAGCAATCTTAATTCCAGCTTGTGCTTCTTCCAGCCCAGCATTTCTCATGAGGTACTCTGCATATAAGTTAAATAAGCAGTGTGACAACATACAGCCTTGACGTACTCCTTTTCCTATTTGGAAACAGTCTGTTGTACCATGTCCAGTTCTAACTGTTGCTTCCTGACCTGCATATAGGTTTCTCAAGGGCAGGGCAGGTGGTCTGGTATTCCCATCTCTTTCAGAATTTTCCACAGTTTATTGTGATCCACACAGTCAAAGGCTTTGGCATAGTCAATAAAGCAGAAATAGATTTTTAGTAAATTTCAATTAAATAATATTGTCAACTGTAGTCACTACTTTATACAGTAGATCCTCAGACCTTGTTCATCTTATAAGGGAAAGTTTGTACTCTTTTACTGCTGCTGCTGCTGCTAAGTCACTTCAGTCGTGTCCAACTCCATAGACGGCAGCCCACCAGGCTCCCTCATCCCTAGGATACTCCAGGCAAGAACACTGGAGTGGGTTGCCATTTCCTTCTCCAATGCATGAAAGTGAAAAGTGAAAGTGAAGTCGTGTCTGACTCTTAGCGACTCTTTTAGTACCTTCTGCTTATTTACCCTGCCTCCCGACACCAACCCCTGGCAACCACCATTCACTTCCGTTTCTATGAATTCAACTATTTTTTTTTTTAGATTCCACATATATGTGATATATGGTATATTTTTTTCTCTGTCTAATTTATTTTACTTAGGATAATGTCCTCTGGATTTTTCTGTGTTGGCACAAATGATACACTTTCCTTCATTTTTATGGTTAAATATTTCATTATATTGATTTATAATGTATAAAACCACAATCCCAAAAAACTAACCATTCTGATCACATGGACCACAGCCTTGTCTGACTCAATGAAACTATGAACCCTGCCGTGAAGGGCCACACAAGGCGGACGGGTTGTGATGGAGAGTTCTGACAAAACATGGTCCACTGGAGAAGGGAATGGCAAACACTTCAGTATTCTTGCCTTGAGAACCCCATGAACAGTATGAAAAGGCAAAAAGATAGGATACTGAAAGAGGAACTCCCCAGGTCGGGAGGTGCCCAGTATGGTACTGGAGATTAGTGGAGAACTAACTCTAGAAAGAATGAGGAGGTGGGGCCAAAGCAAAAACAACATCCAGTTGTGGATGGCCCTGGTGATGGAAGTAAAATCTGATGCTTTTAAGAGCAGTATTGCATAGGAACCTGGAATGTTAGGTCCATGAATCAAGGCAAATTGGAAATGGTCAAACAGGAGATGGCAAAAGTGCACATCAACATTCTAGGAATCAGCGAACTAAAATGGACTGGAATGGGTGAAATTAACTAAGATGACCATTATATCTACTGCTGTGGGCAGGAATCCCTTAGAAGAAATGGAGTAGCCATCATAGTCAACAAAAGAGTCCAAAATGCAGACACTTGGATGCAATCTCAAAAACGACAGAATGATCTCTGTTCATTTCCAAGGCAAACCATTCAATATCACAGTAATCCAAGTGTATGCCCTGACCATTAATGCTGAAGAAGCTGAAGTTGAACGGTTCTATGAAGACCTACAAGACCTTCTAGAACTAACACCCAAAACAGATGTCATTTTCATTATAGGGGACTGGAATGCAAAAGTAGGAAGTCAAGAAATACCTGGAATAACAGGCAAATTTGGCCTTGGATTACAGAATGAAGCAGGGCAAAGCCTAACAGAGTATTCCCAAGAGAACGCACTGGTCATAGTAAACACCGTCTTCCAACAACACAAGCGAGGACTCTACACATGGACATCACCAAATGGTCAAAACCGAAATCAGATTGATTATATTCTTTGCAGCCAAATATGAAGAAGCTGTATGCTGCTGCTGCTGCTGCTAAGTAGCTTCAGTCGTGTCCAACTCTGTGCGACCCCATAGACTGAAGCCCACCAGGCTTCCCTGTCCCTGGGATTCTCCAGGCAAGAACACTGGAGTGGGTTGCCATTTCCTTCTCCGATGCATGAAAGTGAAAAGTGAAAGGGAAGTTGCTCAGTCGTGTCTGACTCTTAGCGACCCCATGGACTACAGCCTACCAGGCTCCTCCATCCATGGGTTTTCCAGGCAAGAGTACTGGAGTGGGGTGCCATTGCCTTCCAGGATAAGCTGTATACAGTCAGCAAAAACATGACTGGGAGCTGACTGTGGTGTGGATCATGAACTCCTTATTGCCAAATTCAGACTGAAATTAAAGAAAGTAGGGAAAACCACTAGACTATTCACGTATGACCTAAATCAAATCCCTTACAATTATACAGTGGAAGTGAGAAATAGGTTCATGGGATTAGATATGACAGCCAGAGTGCCAGAAGAACTATGGTTGGAGGTCAGGACATTGTGCAGGTGGCAGTGATCAAGACCATCCCCAAGGGAAAAAAAAAATGGAAAAAGGCAAAATGGTTGTCTAAGGAGACCTTACAAATAGCTATGAAAAGAAAAGAAGCGAAAAGCAAAGGAGAAAAGGGAAAATATACCCAATTGAATGTAGAGTTCCCAAGAATAGCAAGGAGAGATAAGAAAGCCTTCCTCAGTGATCAATGCAAAGAAATAGAGGAAAACAATAGAATGGGAAACACTAATCTCAAGAAAATTAGAGATACCAAGGGAACATTTCATGCAAAGATGGGCTCGATAAAGGACAGAAATGGTATGGACCTAACAGGACCTAAGAAGATGTGGCAAGAATACACAGAAGAACTGTACAAAAAAATCTTCATGACCAAGATAATCACGATGGTGTGATCACTCACCTAGAACCAGACATCCTGGAATGTGAAGTCAAGGCCTTAGGAAGCATCACAATGAACAAAGCTAGTGGAGGTGATAGAATTCCAGTTGATCTATTTCAAAACCTAAAAGATGATGCTGTGAAAGTGCTGCACTCAGTATGCTAGCAAATTTGGAAAACTCAGCAGTGGCCACAGGACTGGAAAAGGTCAGTTTTCAAACCAATCTCAAAGAAAAGAAATGCCAAAGAATGCTCAAACTACCACACAATTGCACTCATCTCACACACTAGCAAAGCAATGCTCAAAATTCTCCAAGCCAGGCTTCAACAGTACGTGAACTGTGAATTTCTAGATGTTCAAGCTGGATTTAGAAAAGGCCAAGGAACCAAAATCAGATTGCCAATATCTGTTGGATAATTGAAAAGTCAAGAGAATTCCAGAAAGACATCTACTTCTGTTTTATTGACTAAGGCAAAGCCTTTGACTGTGTGGATCACAACAAACTGTGGAAAATTCTTCAAGAGATGGGAATACCAGACTACCTGACCTCCCTCCTGAAAAATCAATATGCAGGTCAAGAAGGAACAGTTAGAACAAGACAGGGAACAACAGACTGGTTCCAAATGGGGAAAGGAATACATCAAGTCTGTATATTGTCACCCTGCTTTTTTTTTAATATAAATTTATTTATTTCAATTGGAGGCTAATTACTTTACAATATTGCATTGGTTTTGCCATACATTAACATGAATCCACCAAGGGTGTACATGTGTTCTCCATCCTAAACCCCCCTCCCACCTCCCTCCCCATACCATCCTTCTTTTTTAACTTATATGCAGAGTACATTATGAGAAACGCTGGACAGAGTGAAGCACAAGCTGGAATCAAGATTGCCGGGAGAAATATCAATAACCTCAGATATGCAGATGACACCACCCTTGTGGCAGAAAGCGAAGAACTAAAGAGCCTCTTGATGAAAGTGAAAGAGGAGAGTGAAAAAGTTGGCTTAAAACTCACCAATTAAAATAAGTAAATTGAAAAAAAAAAAAACTCACCATTCAGAAAATGAAGATCATGGCATCTGGTCCCATCACTTCATGGCAAATAGATGGGGAAACAGTGGAAACAGTGAGACTTTATTTTGAGGGGCTCCAAAATCACTGCAGATGATAATTGCAGCCATGAAATTTAAAGATGCTTGCTCCTTGGAATAAAAGTTATGACCAGCCTAGACAGCATATTAAAAATTAGAGACATTACTTTGCCAACAAAGGTCCATCCAGTCAAAGCTTTGGTTTTTCCAGTAGTCCAGCAAGAAGATCCAACCAGTCCATCCTAAAGGAAATCAGTACTGAATTTTCACTGGAAGGACTAATGCTGAAGCTGAAACTCCAATACTTTGGCCACCTGATGCAAAGAATTGACTCATTGGAAAAGACCCTGATGCTGGGAAAGATTGAAGGAGGGAGGAGAAGGGGGCGACAGAAGATGAGATGGTTGGATGGCATCACCGACTCAATGGACATGAGTTTGAGTAAACTCCAAGAGCTGGTGATGGACAGGGAGGCATGGCGAGCTGCAGTCCATAGGGTTGCAAAGAATTGGACATGACTGAGCAACTGAAATGAACTGAACTGATAATGTATATATCATATATACCTTGGCTATTGTGAGTAATGCTTCAATGAACATGGGAGTACAGATATTTCTTCAATATAGTGGTCTCATTTCCTTTGGATGTATACCCAGAATTGGAATTGCTAGATTATGTAGAGCTATTTTTAATTTCTCAAGGAACCTCCATACTGTTTTCAGTAGCAACTGCACCAGTATACATCCCTACCAAGAGTGTAGAAGTGTTCCCTTTTCTCCACATCCTCACCAATATTTCTTATCTCTTATCTTTTTGATAATGGACATTCTATTAATAATATTGTATTTATTGTGTTTCCCTTGTGTTCAGTGAAGTGGAGCACTTTTTTATGTACCTATTAGCCATTTCTACATCTTTTTTTGGAAAATGTCTCTTCAGATCCTTTCCTTGCAAGAAGTGTTTATGTTCCCACTTGAAAACTGCTTTCTTGTTTGTTGAATGTTGTCCTGTGGAACCCTGGAGTGTTGTGCCGTGTTGGCTATCAAAGTTAGGAGATTTGAGGTCCCAGCCCTCAGGTGACGGCCACAAAATTAGGGCACTGTGTGTGGGCAAGTTCCTTCGAGGAAGTAGATGGAGCCTTGGTTTTATGGTTGGAGTGAGCCAGAGGGAAGATGTGAGGAAGTGCCCACTGGCAAGCAGAGGCTCTTAGAAGGATAGCTGCTGCTGCTGCTGCTAAGTCACTTCAGTCGTGTCCGACTCTGTGCGACCCCATAGACGGCAGCCCACCAGGCTCCCCCCGTCCCTGGGATTCTCCAGGAAGAACACTGGAGTGGGTTGCCATTTCCTTCTCCAATGCATGAAAGTGAAAAGTGAAAGGGAAGTCGCTTAGTCGTGTCCAACTCCTAGCGACCCCATGGACTGCAGCCCACCAGGCTCCTCTGCCCATGGGACTTTCCAGGCAAGAGTACTAGAGTGGGGTGCCATTGCCTTCTCCAGAAGGATAGCTGTGAGCACCTAAATGCACTCTGATTAGAAGCCAGACATCAGTCAGCAGCCCATAAAATAAGCAATCATTTTCACCTCCTCCCTCTGCTCTGAGCCCTGGGGAAACAGCCATGGTGAATGCTCACATGCCTACTGATAAGTGTTTCTTCATTTGCTCTAGTCCACTGGGTCTTGTGAACTCAAACCTCACTGACTTTCAAAGCTAATGATGTGAGGGTCCATCCCTCTGGTGACAGCCTTAAATGTTGGGGTGCTATTAATAGACATATGGTCCCAGGCCCTTGCTGTTCGGGGGAAGCTGGGTTTATGGTGAGAGTGTCTCAATCTTTTCTACCTGCTTTGATGTGAATACTTTCTCAGTCACCCAATGTGTAGGAGTCATTTAGCTAGTTTCTAGATTTCTCTCAGAGGGAATGATTCCATGTGTAGCTTTATATTTGGTGCTACTGTGGAAGGAGGGAAATCCAAGAGCCTCCATCTTGGCGACGTCCTCCAGTGACCATGAGTATCTTTTTGATCCTTCAAACTCAGCATGTCCCACACTGAAATAAACTTCCCTCTCAGACGGTCCTTCTTGCTGGTGATGTTAAAATAGTCTGTGTACTCCTAGCCATTTTGTTTTAAACCTGAGATTCTCCTGTGCTTTTCTCTGCGCTTTTCTTTTTCTGTATGTTATCTTGTTAAATTCTTGTGACAGCCTTGTGCGGTACCTGTGAAAATCCCAAGAGAAGTTGTGAAACTCATCCAAGGTATAAATAGTGCCATAAATGTATCAAAAGTGCATTTGAGAGAGTAAATATTGTGGTATGTTGCCTAAAGGCTATGTTATGTATGATTTCTCCTGTACATTTTAAAATATATTGCATTCCACTGACTTGTTTGACCCTATAGCATTTACCAAAACAGCTTTGCTAGTATATCATTGTCCAAAATCGAGGAGTTGAAAAAGCAATGCCATGAAACTTATTATTTTGCATACTATTAGCAAGGATGTCATTTATTCTCTTAAACCATGTCCACATACCATTGGAAGAATATTTCCATGACTCAGTATTAGGATTAATTGTATTCTGGGAGTAACTAGCTTGACCTTATTTATGGGTTTATTTGACCGTGTAACTGATATATATTAATGTATATATATATATGTATATATATATATATATATATATATAGCCTGTTGACGAGCTCACAGTCGAATCGATGAAGCAAATCTAAGAATTTAACTGAACCTACATTGTCACCTTCTCAGATTCCCTTGACCAGCTCCTTCTTTCTTTCTTGGTGGCCTCCTCACCTAAGCCATGTCTCTCTTCTCTTCTGAAATTGCAAGACCCCAAAGCACAAAGGGAATTTAACTTCATTTGTGGCTGCAGAGTGGCTAAAAGCAAACTAAAATGTTCAGGGGAGACAAGGGAGGGTTCCCTGTCACTGAACATATATGTATAAATAACATAGGAGGCCAGAGGAGCCAGGCCAGAGTGGCTCTCCTTGTTCTCTGGGTTACTGCAAGGTGTACTTCCTCCTCAGGACCCTTCCTGGGAATTCTGGCATCAGGATGGGCAAGCGTGCCTTCCGAGAGGCCAGGTCAGCTGAGTTTCTTGGTGGCTCCTTGTGGAGCTGAAGCCAGGGCGGCAGTGTTTCTTATCACAATGCTTTACTTACTTCCTTGGCTCATTTCACCCTTTCTCCTGACTCTCAGGCGTCAGGCTTCTATTTCTGAAATAAAATGTTGGTGCCTTAATCCATGCTTCATGCTCTGCTTTGTTGAGAAGTGGGGTTAAGACAAATGTAAAAGAATCTGTTCCAGGCTTAAATCAGACCTCCTCCTGGCTGCCTCTTGGTTGGCTGGTTGGCATGAAGGGTAGTGACCACCTTTTTTGATCACTGAACTGGGTTTACATTGCCAAGAATTTGTCTTTGGCAGAAACTTTTCCTTTTGATGTCTTTCTTAACAAAAAACTGAGACTAAGCATCATTCCAGTGTTATCCCCCAAACTCCATCATTTTGACCCCTTATTTCTAGTTGGAACTATAGGAATGACAGAAAACACAAAAGAGCAACTGACTGTAGCCTGCTGTTAATATACTTGAAATAACTTGTCAGACTTCCACTGTGAAAGTAGATTTTTTTTTTCAGCTGGCAGAAACTAGAAGTGCCATAAAATCAGAAATAAGCTGTGAAATGCACTTTAAGTTAATATGAAAGTGTGCTGTTCCATTGACCTAGTGTTCTGAAAAGCAAGCAGCATTGTCTTTTGAAGCATAATAAAACTGCAATGAGGATTTCTTTGTGAACAGGAGTTGAGGCGGGAGAGGACTCTCTTTTTTTCTTTGTTTATTATTTTATTGCAAACTAAAAGTGATGGTTCTCTGTGACCTGCATCAGAAATAAATCCTAAAACAGAATATTAGCAATTTTGATGGTTCGTCAGTCTTAGCCTCCCTAAAATCAGTTTTATGTGTACCCTGAATTCACTTTTTGTTCTCAATGTGTTTTCCCTGTGGTCTCTCTAATTATTTTGATCTTCTAAAACAAGTTAATAAAACATCTTTTTTTCATAAATGAATGTGTGTGATTGACATGAAACTGCCTTTATTTTCACTTCAATGGACTCCATTTGGTCAAAGCAGAATATGATAAGTGTACTGTCTCCTTCTTAAAGACCATTTTAATTGTATTGCCTTTTTAAAATATTCAAAAACAACTCATGGCAAGGAAATAATAAGCTAATGTTAAAAGTAAGGCCAAGTTCTTATTGCTTGTCCACATTTATGGGAATTCAGGAATAGGGAAGAAAAAAAAAAACTGATAGGAGCCATCCACAAAGCAACAAAGAAGGAAGATAGCAAAGAGAAACCCAGCATTTTGGGTTTTTTTTTTTTTTTTTTTCAAATTTCAAACCCTGCCACAGGAAAAAATATTACATTGAGGTCTGTTCCAATGCATTCTAAGCCTTCCGGATGCACCGTGGAATCTATTCTGAGGCCATTAAAGAACATTCTCCTTGACCTTGTCTTCCAAGGTCCTATTAGGAAGAGGAAGCATTGCACTCAGGAAGAAATGAGGAAGACCCTCTGTGTTCTGGCCTGAGGACACTAAGAGCAAAGGAATACGCAGAGCTTTGTGGGGTCTGATTTTATGCCCTGGAGATTAGATTTTGCTGTAAATTTTCATGCAGAAGTCATATGAAGAAGTGATTAGAAGCCCGACTTTGAGATGAAAGGCCTGGATGAGATCCCAGCC
The DNA here is from genome assembly GCF_027580195.1 of Bos mutus. Lineage (NCBI taxonomy): Eukaryota > Metazoa > Chordata > Mammalia > Artiodactyla > Bovidae > Bos > Bos mutus. The sequence goes on from NC_091628.1 coordinate 68,393,651, forward strand.
ACGTCAGCCAAGGACCCCAGGGCCTGCCACATCGTAATCTTCCAAGTCTCACTTTTCTCAACTGTTAAAAACAAAAATATTCACACCAACCTCATAAAGTGCTTGGAGATCAATAATATCATTTTAATATGGCTGTTAGGCCATCATCGTTTCACGAGATGGGGGTGGGGTTTTCATGAATTATTTTCATCAGTGTATTTCTAGCACCTAATGTGTAGCAGGCCCTCAAGATTAATTTCTCAAGTGGTTTAAAGGGACTTAAAATTACCATTGACTGACCTATGTGCCAAGCAATCTTCTATTATTATTGGGATGATCAAAGGGTTATTTTGTTCAGGATTTGATTGTTTTCTGGGGGATGATCAAAGAGGGCAGTTTTTATGATGTTCTTCCTTGAAGCAATCTCAAGGTCATTGGAGGCTGTTAAAGAAAACTAAAAACATGTCACTATGGCCCTCTTTTTTCTCCAGGCCTCTAATTGTATCAGTATTTTCCTCTGAGGTTCCACATTAAAATTGAGTTGATAAGGGTGTTCCAGGGCTAAAACAGAGTCTGGGAACTCCTCATCTCTCACAGCCCAGGTTCCACACTAACTAATGCCCTCTGCCAGGAGCAACACCCTCACTTCTAGGTTCTTTGGAGTGTCCACCTTTATCAAGAGATCCATGAGAGGACTTAATTTTGAGAACCTGGACTGTGTCTCCATGAACATGACTCATCAGATAAAATGCTCACATCAAGCACTTGGATGTCCAGAATCTCCACGGGGGAAAAGACCACCTTCCAACTGTGCCAGGTGACAAACCGTTCCCTATCAGTTAGTAAACCAGAGGGCTGGGCTTCCGGAGTCCTGAAGGTGCAGTCAGTGCTCTGTTGTTGATTAAAGATGGAATTACTTACCTCGATGGCACCCCAGCAAGAACTTCTCAAATCTGTGTGCAAACCACTACTCTTATCGTCCTGCTGGCAGTTTCATTCAGTCAATTATGAGTCAGTTTATTAAAGGAGGTGTTACCCCATTTTGCCTCCTTCTTCCATCCCCTTTAAGAATTCTAAAAAATTTTATTTGGCCGCCTTCAGAGCATCAAAATGTAAGGCCCAGCAGATATTTATTTGAAGTAAAGGGTGCTAGAATATGGACAGGGCCTCTGAGGAAGCATTCATGAATCCCTGGATTCATGAATCTGGCAGTTTAGAAATGAAGGCAAAATCATCTGGAATTACATGTTGACCTTGTCTTATGTTTCATAATGGAAACCTAAAATACTGGTATTCCGGTGTCCATTTTTAAGTTGAGACCGCTTGGCTTTGTTCCTTCTCATTTCTGCTTTGTGTACTCAAATTTAGTCTTCTATAACCACTGTTTAGGAGTAGGAGAAACAGAAGGCCTAAGAAGTAGCTGATTATAAGGAGCCAGTGATTTGGGTGCTTTTCCTGCTGTGTAGACACAACTGTCAAGGCCTTCGGTCTAGACATTCACCTGCTCCTTCATACCAATCACCCTTTTGCTCTTCCCTCCTTTTCCAGGGCTTATGTCCTTCAACCCCTTCCTCCCGCAGCAGATTTTTACAAATTTTACAATCCAGTTTTCCCCATAATCATTTACAGTAATTGTTCCCTTGATGGTCCTTAATAACTTCTTTCTAATAGTCAATCCATCAGCCAAACCTCAGCCTTTATCCTCCTTAACCCTTCCGTAACTCTCCACCATTCTTAAATTTCTCCAACCTTTTCTTAGTTTTTAATCCTCATCCTGTGACAACTCTTCTGATTATTTCCTCTTCATCTCTTTCATTTTTTTCCATCTCATCTTCATGCCTTGAAATGAGAGCATCCTCTGAGCATCTCTTGGTGTCTACTCTTTCTCATGCAGGCTCTGGGGCTTTAGCTTTCATCCCCGTATAAATCATTACTTCCTCTCCAACCTCTCTTCTTAGCTTCATTCTAATTTTCTGAGTTGCATGATAGAAATGTCGGCTTGAAGGTCTGCCTCATATCTCAAATTTAGCAAGTCCAGAACTGAACTCATCATATTTCCCATGCTGCTCTTCCTGCTGGGTCCATATTTCTTTTCATGGGTCCACCATTATCCCAGAAGCCTTGAATCAATTCTGAACCAGTCCCTTTTTTCACATTCTGTTTATAGTCCAAGGCCATCCTAACAAATCTCTCACAGTCTGACTTGCTAATTCTTCTTCATCTCCCCTAGTTCCATCCCCTCCACTCAAGCTGCCATTACCTAACTAGTCCCCTGTGTCCGTTTTCTCTCCTTCCAATCCATCTATCCACTGCTATCCAGATTAATCTTCCTCATGTACCTACTGGCTTGTGACCTTCCCTTACTATGAAATCTTCCAGAGTTCTTTTTAAAGCCTAACAAAGTAGAAATTTTTTCATTAACCTTAGGTTCCTACAGCTTCTATAGCCAGCTGACATGTGTGTTTTTTAACCAACAGAAGTTTCCTGAGTAAGCCCACACTGCAGAAAACAGAAAGAGGAAAAAAAAGAAATTGAGTCTCCCACTCTAGTTATATGCTAAGCAACTGAAAAAAAAAAGTCTTTATCATCAGATGTAAAAAAGTTCAACAGATGTTTGTTAAATAAAATTCAAATAAATTGAATCAAACAAATAAAACATTTTAAGACTTGCATATTGAATCATATATGGCGAGCAAGAAAGGCAAATCAAAACAAATGAAGAGGAAGAGAACAGAGATATGGAAATAGAAAGCTGTCAAGAGTCAGAGTTTTAAACTTTTCCTTGGTTGTGAAAATTCACCTGTAGTGTCTGAGCCTGAGAAGCAAACATCTTCTTGACTCTTTTTATCCTGTTAGGGAGACTGATGTGGAAAAGACTTGAACTCTCTCTAGCAGCTATCAGTTCAGTTCAGTTCAGTCGCTCAGTCATGTCCGACTCTTTGCAACCCCATGAATCACAGCACGCCAGGCCTCCCTGTCCATCACCATCTCCCGGAGTTCACTCAGACTCACGTCCTTCAAGTTGGTGATGCCATCCAGCCATCTCATCCTCTGCCGTCCCCTTCTCCTCCTGCCCCCAATCCCTCCCAGCATCAGAGTCTTTTCCAATGAGTCAACTCTTTGCATGAGGTGGCCAAAGTACTGGAGTTTCAGCTTTAGCATCATTCCTTCCAAAGAACACCCAGGGCTGATCTCTTTTAGAATGGATTATAGAGGGTCACAAAAGGGCTTATGTATGTCTTCTTGATGAAAGTGAAAGAGGAGAGTGAAAAAGTTGCCATAAAACTCAACATTCAGAAAACTAAGATCATGGCATCCAGTCAAATTACTTCATGGCAAATGGATGGGCAAACAATGGAAACGGTGACAGACTTTATTTGGGGAGTCTCCCAAATCACTAGAGATGATAACCGCAGCCATGAAATTAAAAGACGCTTGCTCCTTGGAAGGAAAACTATGATCCTAGACAGCATATTAAAAAGCAGAGACATTACTTTGCCAACAAAGATCCATCTAGTCAAAGCTATGGTTTTTCCAGTAGTCATATATGGATGTGAGAGTTGGACTATAAAGAAAGCTAAGCACCAAGAAAAAAATTAATGCTTTTGAACTGAGGTATTGGAGAAGATTCTTGAGAGTCTATCCTAAAGGAAATCAATCCTGAATACTCATTGGAAGGACTGATGCTGAAGCTGAAACTCCAATGCTTTAGCCACCTGATGTGAGGAACGGACTCACTAGAAAAGACCCTGATGCTGGGAAAGATTGAAGGTGGGAGGAGAAGGGGATGACAGAGGATGAGATGGTTGGATGGCATCACTGATTCAATGGACGAGTTTGAGTAAACTCCAGGAGTTGGAGATGGACAGGGAAGCCTGGCATGCTGCAGGTCATGGGGTCACAAAGAGTCAGACATGACTGAAAGACTGAACTGAACTGAACTTAATGTCCTCTTGATAATAATGTAAACAAATGAAAATAGATTTGAAATAAACACATGGAATGAGCTATCTGTTCTTAAGTTTGATACTTGAAGGACTTAATTTTTCTGAAGTTCCTCACATTAAATAAGGGTACTTTATGTGTGTGTTAATGATCATTTCCCAACCCTAGCACTATTGTTATTTTGTGGCAGGTAATTCTCTATTATGCTTCCCAGGTCGCTCAGTGATGAAGAATCTGCCTGCCAGTGCAGGAGACGTGGGTTTGATCCCTGGGTTGGGAAGATGCCCTGCAGACAAAAATGCTTGCCTGGGAAATCTCATGGACAGAGGAGCCTGGCAGTCCACAGTTCATGGGGTCACAAAGAGTCAGACATGACTTAGAGACCAAATAATAACAACAATTCTCTATTGTGGAGGTCGCCCTGTGCATTGTCAGATGTTTTGTTGTTGTTTGATCAGTCGTGTGTGACTCTTTGTGACACTGTAACTGTAGCCCACCAGCCTCCTCTCTCTGTGGAATTTTCCAGGCAAGAATACTGGAGTGGGTTGCCCTGCCCTTCTCCAGGGGTCGGATATTTAGCTGTATCCCTAAACTCTACCTACTAGATGCTAGTAGCATTCGCGGACCTCCTTCCAAGCTGTGTCAAATAAAAATGTCTCTAGACATTGCCAAGTGTCCCCCGGATAGTAAAGTCTAAATTTAGATGGAGATACGTATATTTAGAACGCATATTTTCCCTCCAAAAGCATTGAAAATGGCCAGGCTAACCCATTTTCCCATGGAAAAGCAATTGGACCCTTTTTTATTTCTTTCTTCCAAAACCCCTCCTGTTTACATTCCTTTAGACTGAGCTTCTAATCAGTTTGTACTCTGCAATATTATGCAAAATTTTTTAACATCCGTAATACTTGACAGCTATGAAACAGACAAGACTCATGGGCATCATTCCAAACCACCTCTTTGAATGAATATACAAATATGGAAGGAAAGAGCCCAACTGTCCAAATTCTGATAACTCCTGATTGGGGTCTAGTGAACACTTGAGTCGTAAACATCCCCTCATTATAACAGAGCAGACAGATGCAAAAAAAAAAAAAAAAAAGAGCATCATGCTGAAAAACATTTCTATACTAGAATCCATTTTCCTTTTAAACAAACTCCCACACTGTTCAACACTAATCTGTGTACCTGAAGTGCATTTTATGTTATTTTTCATTTTGCCCTTATGCAAACACAGTACCGGGCTATAGATGCACTTAATTATTTTTAATGGTAATGGTCTTATTCATAATACTCATCCAAGGGTAGAATGAATCCAGAATGTTAAATGAATTTTGAGTAGAATTACAGAGAGGCAGCAGTTGCATTGGAACGAGGACAGTTGTCACCTCCTGATACTCACCTGCCACGTGACAGATTATTAGGTATAGAACTTTGACTCCTCATACTACAAAATCTCATCCTTACAGGTCACCAAAACCCCTTGGAGAGGTTACTATTCTATTTAAGATGTAGATAAAGAGAACAAAATGAAAATTTACTATTCTGGAAACCTGATTATTTTTTAAAAATAACCACTATCCTCTAGTTTTAGCACACATAATAATTTTGTTCTGACAAATCTACAGAATTTAAGTTTAAAATTGCTTTTCCTGTAAAAGCTTACTGAAACGAAACCCTGTTTTGATCAAGGCAATAGAATATGTTTCTATTCTCCAAATAAAAGATGTGTTAAAGGAACCTGTGGCTGAGTGGTCTGTGGCTGAGCTCTGTGTGTACTTTATACAATGACTGTCAGTATTGGCCATCTGTCAAATGTATTTAAACTCAGCTCCCTTATTTAGCCTGTGTTTATTACAGCGCAAGACCAATTTGTTACTCATGAGTCTCTCACTCTCCCTCTTCCTATTTATTATTCAACTTCTTATTTGTGTGTAGAGTGATGTAGCTCCAAATTTGAGAATCCCACACAAAGTGACATTGTATGTGCACCAGCAGCGTGACCGAGGCCGTATTTCATGTTCTATTTTTTGGGGGTTGCTGATTATTCTACTGGAACTCTCTAAATTTGCGGTATCTATAAATAATGCTTCTTCTGATGTTAATTAGCTCTATTCATACATCCTCTTTATTATACGTGTGATATACAGTATATATGGCTGTCCTTTGTAGTCTAGATAATGCTGCTGATGGTGGTTCCTATCTCTGTGGCTGCCACTGCAGGAAAGAGCAGCGTGGGCCACGCAGCACATCCCACTCTGCATACACAGGGCAGTATTCAGAAATGAGAAATGCCCATCTTCAATTAGCACTATTATAATAGTCTTCACTTCCTCCTGCAGCAAAGATACCAAGTTTAGCGTATTTTATCAAAAATTTTATGCTTTAGCCTCTGGACTCCAGGCTAATGCCCTGAGCCACAAGGTCAACACCCATGCTAGAAAAAGAAGGAGGGGACCCAGCCTGTATGGGCAAAACAATGGATCATGGGTTAAAGAATGCATTCTTATACATCTTGGACCTGCTGTAAATTCTTCTTTCAATCCACTAGCTTCTCTTAAAGTCAAAGCAACTTTTATTCTTAAATATAAATACCTTCTTTACAAAGGTTAATTGATATGTAATAGGGTTTTTTTTTTTTGAAGCTGAGATACTGCTTGTTAAAGGTAAACTTTATGTCAAAACTTAAGGTTTTATATGTATATATATACATATGCATACATGTAATTGTATGTCTGGATATACATATCATACACATAGAAGGTTAAATCCAGAGTGGAAGTCAATTTGGTTCTTACTGCCCTACAATCCCTACCAGTGTTTCTGAGGACTTTGGGGAGTACCCTGTTACTACCTGCAGTCCACAATGTAAAGCCCGTCTTAATAAATAACTTCAAGTAGTCATCAAATGCTAATAACAATTTGCACTTGATGTATGCAATTGTACACCAGTAACAAAGCTTTCACACTGTCTTGCCTCCTAGAGACAGATCAGAGCTCTCATCTCCATTTGAAAGAATGACAGACTCTAAAAGAGAGGTGGCACTTGAAGGGAGACCCAGAGTAGTGGATATAATGTGGAAAAGGTGGTGTCTAGTGGAAACGGATGAGATATGAGCATGTGGAGGAGTTCACTGTAAATAGAAGAATAAGCAGCAAGACAAGGAGAACATGGGGGAGATGTGAGGTCACATGATGACAAGGGGAAATGGTGGGAGTGAAGGAAGCTGCCAACATTTATGTGTCAGTCACTAAGCCAAGCCTTTCACATGTTGTCCCCCAAACGACTGTAGGAGGTCAGAAGTCTTATTTGTCCCATCTCAGAAAGCAGGAATCAGAGCTGGAGCATGTAGTGGACAGACAGATAGCAGTGCTGAACTTGAAGTTAGCCTCTGGACTCCGGGCTAATGCCCTGAGCCACAAGGTCAACACCCATGCTAGAAAAAGAAGGAGGGGACCCAGCCTGTACGGGCAAAACAATGGATCAAAAAGTCAGAGATTCTTCTAAAGCCTCTCCCTTACATCTGAGCTGATAGGTGTGGTTAGTGTGACACAGAGAGTCTGGCCCTGCTCTAGAGGAAATGAATCCTTGTCCCCACTCTGTCATAAACTTGCCTTGAGACCTTTAATCTTTTTCCTGCGTTTATGTTAAAACAGTCTGCTCAATTACAAAATTTTTTTTGTTCAGTCTCTGTCATGTCCAACTCTTTGCAACCCCATGGAATGCAGCACACCAGATTTCCCTGTCCTTCAGTATCTCCCATAGTTTGCTCAAACTCATGTCCTTTGAGTGGATGATGCCATCCAACTATCTCATAATCTGTGACCCTCTTCTCCTCCTGCCCTCAATCTTTCCCAGAATCAGGGTCTTTTTCAGTGAGTCAGTTCTTCCCATCAGGTGACCAAAGTATTGTAGCTTCAGCTTCAGCATCAGGCCTTCCAATGAATATTCAGGGTTGATTTCCTCTAGGACTGACTGGTTTGATCTCCTTGCTGTCCAAGGAACTCTCAAGAGTCTTCTCCAGCACCACAGTTCAAAACCATCAATTCTTCGGCCCTCAGCCTTCTTTAAAATAAGGAGGCTAAGATAAATGATTTCTTCTGTCTTTTGCAATGTCTTCCATCTTCCACAATATTTGTATGAAATTTAAAGTGATATGCAGAGCCTGCTGAGGGCTGAGGTCACAACATCTGCTGACCATGAAAGCCACGTTGGCCTGACACCTGCCAACACTGGCTTGCAAGTGTATCCCGAACCATACCCATCTGTTACAGCTTTCCTCCACAGAGAAGGTAATTTTTTTCTCTGAAGTATAGTTCACCTACAATGTTGTGTTAATTTCTTCTATACAGAAAAGTGACTCAGATACACATCTGTACATTATTTTTCATATTCTTTTCCATTATGTTTGTCACAGGGCATTGAATATAGTTCCATGTGCTCTACAACAGGACCTTGTTGTTTATCCACCCCACATATTGAATAGTTTGTCTCTACTAATCCCAATCTCCCAATCCTCCCCTCCCCGACCTACCTCTCCTCCCCTGTGGAAACCGCAAGTCTGTTCTCTATATCTGTAAGTCTGTTTTTGTTTTGTAGATAGGTTGATTGTGTCATATTTTAGATTCCACATATAAGTGAAATCGTATGGTATTTGTCTTTCTCTTTCTGACTTTGCTTAGTATGGGCTGGTACTTTTGTACTCCAAGCCTCCCTGAGTAAGCACTGGAGCTGATGAATGACCTGAGGAGTTGAATGAGGTCCTCTGTAGGACTTTCCCTTCTGAGCTGGCCTCCTCAGATCTCATTCACATTCGGTTCAATTCAGTTCAGTCGCTGAGTCGTGTCCGACTCTGTGACCCCATGAACCGCAGCACGCCAGGTCTCCCTGTCCATCACCAACTCCCGGAGTCCACCCAAACCCATATCCATTGAGTCGGTGATGCCATCCAACCATCTCATCCTCTGTCGTCCCCTTCTCCTCCTGCCTTCAATCTTTCCCCGCATCAGGGTCTTTTCCAATGAGTCAGCTCTTCGAATCAGGTGGCCAAAGTATAGGAGTTTCAGCTTCAACATCAGTCCTTCCAATGAACACCTAGGACTGATCTCCTTTAGGATGGATTGGTTGGATCTCCTTGCAGTCCAAGGGACTCGCAAGAGTCTTCTCCAACACCACAGTTCAAAAGCATCAATTCTTCGGCGCTCAGCTTTCTTTATAGTCCAACTCTCACATCCATACATGACCGCTGGAAAAACCATAGCCTTGACTATGCTATGCTATGCTAAGTCACTTCAGTCGTGTCTGACTCTCTGTGACCCCATAGACGGCAACCCACCAGGCTCCCCTGTCCCTGGGATTCTCCAGGCAAGAACACTGGAGTGGGTTGCCATTTCCTTCTCCAGTGCATGAAAGTGAAAAGTGAAAGTGAAGTCGCTCAGTTGTGTCGGACTCTTAGCAACCCCATGGACTGCAGCCTACCAGGCTCCTCTGTCCATGGGATCTTCCAGGCAAGAGTACTGGAGTGGGGTGCCATTAGACGGACCTTTGTTGACAAAGTAATATCTCTGCTTTTTAATAGGCTGTCTAGTTTGGTCATAACTTTCCTTCCAAGGAGTAAGCATCTTTTAATTTCATGGCTGCCATCACCATCTGCAGTGATTTTGGAGCCCAGAAAAATAGTCAGCCACTGTTTCCACTGTTTCCCCATCTATTTGCCATGAAGTGATGGGACCAGATGCCATGATAAAAGAAAATATCCAGTTTTGATTCCTTCAACTTAAGAGATCTGTAAAGAAACAAAGTTGCATAAAGATCAGAAGGTGATACATTTGAAAAGCTACCATTTAATATACATTTATCACATCCAACAAGGTACTCAGCCTTTCACCTACTACACTGTCTCTTATTAACCCTCCCAACAAGCAAATAATTTAGGCACCACTGCCCCATATTGCAAGACAAGAAGTAGAAGCTCAATGAGATCTGCATTAGGGCCATATCACCTTAAGTAGCAGAGCTGAAATCCAAATGGAGGCAGGGGTCTCCTTGACTTCATAGCCTTCTCTGCTGTTTTATAATCAAATTGTAGAGAAACAGGTGTAGTAATTTAAGAATGACCTCTAGATATGAAAGGAGTTATTTTGTAAAAGTCTGTGACTGGATATTCTCTGTATTATCTGAGAATAGAAAAAAATGTGCTCTATTTATAATATGAGAAATTTGAGTCAGTTATTAAAAAAATAGTTTTTTTTGACAAAACCTATATATGTAACTGGTCTTTCCTTGAAAGGGCTTATGTCAGCTCCCTTTGAAGTCCAAGCAGAACAAATTCTACAGTGGGTCTTAACTTTTAGAATAAATTCACTTTTACCGGTAAGTTTTTAGGGCACTGAAAAGCCTAATCTGATTGTCTATTGCTCTGTAACAAAGTACTTCAAAACTAAGAAAAAAGGAGCTGTGTTATCATGCCTGTGTTTCTTTTGCCTAAAATTCAGGCAAAGAACATCTAGGAGGGACTTCCCCAGGGGTCCAGTGGGTAAGACTTTGCCTTCTAATGCAGAAGGTGCAGGTTCTGTCCCTGGTCAGGGAGCTAGGATCCCATATGCCTCATGACCAAAAAAGCAAAACATAAAACAAAAGCAATAATGTACCAAATTCAAGAAAGACTAAAATAGTAGTCCACATCAAAATAATAATAATAATCACCCTAAAAGTATAGCTAGGTCAACTCTTCTTTATACTCTGATGTCTGGCCTCACCCAGGGTGACTTGAATGATGGGAAGGGGTGAGAATGGGTCAAATGAGGTAATGGATCTAGTATCTTCTCTCTGGCTAGTTTCCTTAGTTCTTCTCCACATGTCATCTTTTGGGATTATGATGCATAAGATGGCTTTTTTATCCACACATCTAGCCTTTCAGCTGGGATGGCTGCACAGCTGGGAACTGGCAAACCATCCCTCTCTCTAGCTCTTTACATGCCCTCTTCATGTTGTTATCTTGAGGTTCTTTACCTCATAGAAGTATCAGGGCAGTTGGACTTTTTCCATATCACCTGGCTTCCAGGAAGCATTCCAAAGCTATAAGGATTCCCAAAATCTAGTCTTAGAGGACACACAATGTCACTTCATCTGGGGCCACACAGATGTGTCCAGGTGTCATGGGGGAGGGGACTAGACATTGTCCAGGTATAAATACTGAAAGCCTTGGATGTTTGGAGGCCATCTTTGGAGACTAGCTTCATAAGCCCCATGGAATTTTAGGGTTGAAAGACACATAAGCACTACAGAAATAAACCATTCATCTAAGGAAAAAAAAAAAAGAAGAAGAATATACTAGAAATAGCCAAATAGTCTTCTAAACTACCCAGGATGATTTTGTCTATGGATTAAAGGTAGTTAATGGAACCCCAAATATTCTAACATCTCCCTAGGCTGAAAAATTGCATAAATCTCCAGTGAATTACATATTAATAATTTGTCTTTTCCTATATATAAAGGTAAAAATTGCTTGGAGCTATAACTTGTAACTTTCAATTTGCATCTTCATTGCGCCAGGGAAGGCTGCTATGTGACACATATGTTTGACTATCGTAGCTGAAAATAAAGTAGTATGGGTTTAATTCTATTGGCAGGAGACCAGCTTTCCATAATTTTAGCCTCATGAATCGTTATGGGCCATAATTCAAATTTAATGATCTGACTCATTGAAATGATAAGATCCCAGCTTTGGGCAGGCATTTTGTTGCTTCTCATAGGAAAGTCTATTACTTTACATGTCATGTACTCCCTCCTGCTTCCTCTGCACCTTTAAATAGAAGGCAGATGCTGTCAGCTGGCCCTACCCAGTGCAGATGATTGAGTCACTAGAGCTTATGTGAACACGTGTGGTTCTGTATATGAATCTAGTAAGCCCATTGCTAATGACTGTACAGTTCAGAGATTTCACTGTTGACAAAGACCATATGTTTCCCCAGCAGCTTCCTGTGTAATGTTCTGTTTACTGTATATTCAGCAGAGAATTTGAACAGCTTTACCTGGGGCAAAATATTCTATCCACAGGCTGGTTGATGAGATGTGCTACCCGAAATAGATAAATGTTTCTGAAATACATGAGAAGTGAGTTCTCTCACTAAGACACTCCTGAATGAGACAACTTTGCTGCTAAGATATAGTCTCTTGGCCTGTTAGTGGATACCAAGGGGGAATTAGGTTGAGTCTCATATAAAACAAAACACATGAAAACTAAGATTAGTTTTACAACTTAGCCAAACACCTTCTGTTGACAATAAAGACCAGGGATAATGACTTAATTTCTTTTACCTACTCATAGTCAGGAAGGTTGCCTCTTACTTGTCCACTGGCATCTTGAAGTTATTTGGGCTATAGTGTTTTACTTGGTAAGCAGATAGTGAAATCTGATCCATTTGATTGACTGGAAAATTACTGAAATAACAGGGAAGGTTCTTATAGCAGTTTGCCTCTTTGTCCTACTGTTCAGACTATTCAAGACCAAAAGCATGGAAATTTTGATGGTTTAGTATTAAGAGAATACATCCTAAAAATATTCATCAGAGTGGAATTCTGGATCCACCAAGTAGTAAAATGTGACTTCAGAAAATCACTTCATCTCTCTTAGCCTCTGTTTCCTTCTTTGCCAAAAGGAGGCGGTAACACTCTTTGACTCCTTTAGATGACAGTAAATGAATAGAATAACTCATTCAAACATTTGAAACAATTCCTGATATATAAGCACTGAATTAATATGAACTTTTATTCAAATCATTGGAATTTTTTTTTGGTCCATGAGTTAACTGTGAATATTATTACTCAAAATTCCAATTTTACCCATGGAGGCATCTGCCAGTCAGACTCACCTGAAAATTGAAGGGATGAAGGTGAGAATACAGGGATGTTTTGAAGTTAATGTACTGTAATACTTGGAGATGACCTATCACTGACCTCATCTACATAGTGTGGGCAATTAATTCGATTTGGCTTCTTCATTCAATTCCTGCACAGATGCTTGTGTTCTAATCGTTAGTCGTGTCCAACTCTTGCAACCCCATGGACTATAGCCTGCCGGGATCATCTGTCCATGGGATTCCCCAGGCAAGAATATTGGAGGGGGTTGCCATTTCCTTCTCCAAGGGATTTTCCCATCCCAGGGATTGAACCCAGGTCTCCTGCATTGCAGGCGGATTCCTTACCAACTGAGCCTGCGTAGATGTCTATAGTTAAAAGTCCAGCTTTCAAGTGCTTACAGTAGCAACTTGCAGCGGTGGTCAGTTCAGTTTCACTCCCACTGCAGAGTAAACTTGATAAACTGGACAGTGAAGGCATAGGTGGAAATCCACTCTGATTACCGTAAATCTGTATCCTGAAATATTAAACTCCAGAGAGAAAATGTTCTTTGGTAGTTTTCTTGAAAGACCAGTGTGGGAATAGGTTATTTATATATTTGTCTCAACCAGAGCCCAGATTTTAGGGTTTCTTTAGTTTATTCTTAATGAAACAAGAATGTATAAAGTGTTCAGTTCAGTCGTTCAGTCATGTCCGACTCTTTGCAGCCCCATGGACTGCAGCATGCCAGGCTTCCCTGTCCATCACCAACTCCCGGAGTTTACTCAAACTCATGTCCATTGAGTCGGTGATGCCATCCAACCATCTCATCCTCTGTCCTCCCCTTCTCCTTCTGCCTTCAATCTTTCGCAGCATCAGGGTCTTTTCCAGTGAGTCAGTTCTTTGCATCAGGTGGCCAAAGCATTGGAGTTTCAGCTTCAGTGTCAGTACTTCCAATGAGTATTCAGGACTGATTTCTTTTAGGATGGATTGGTTGGACCTCCTTGCAGTCCAAGGGACTCTTCAAGCCCACATCTCTTGCCCCTCCTGCGCTGGCAAGTAGATTTTTTATCACTAGTGCCACCTGGGAAGCCTCATAAAACAAAATAGTTTAGGTTCAAATACTCCTAGCAACAGTAATAAGGAAAGTAAAAGAGAAAGATCCTCAAATCTTCATTTCTTTCAGACTGACAAGGCCTCGATATAATTACGATTGTATCAAAGAGTTGATTTTCTTCCTTCACTCAAAGAAAAAGCCAGCAGATTCTCACTTCTGGAGTCAAATTCAGAGTCATTGCTGTGGCCCAGACAAAGATAATTCTGTTCAAGTCATCGAGATAGACAGGCAAGTCGCTTCAGTCGTGTCTGACTCTTTGCAACCCTAAGGACTGTAGCCCCCCAGGCTCCTCTGTCCGGGGAATTCTCCAGGCAAGAATACCAGAGTGGGCTGCCATGCCCTCCTCCATGGGATCTTCCCAACCCAGGGACGGAAGCAGCATCTCTTACATCTCCTGCATTGGCTGTGTGTGTGTGTTTGTGTGTGTGTGTGTGTGTGTAATTATAAGTACCAGAGGCAGGAGACCATGTTTCCATCTTATCGTATTAGCAATTTTCAGGGCTAGTAAGGCTTTCCTGAGGAAGAAAACAGTGTATTCTGTTGAGTGCTCTTGTCATTGACAATCTCCTCACCCTTGTGGATACTTCAAAAAGTTGTGTCAAATCCTCACTGTCTACAATGGTTTTGCTCTTGTGATACAGCCCTGGCTCTTTTTATGCTTGCCTTTCAGGTCAAAAGCCAGAAAGTCAGGCTCTCCAGAAGTCTGATTAGCACTTGAACTTCAGGAGATTTATGACCATAAGACTTGATTGTTAAAGCAGTTTTATTCAAGGACAGATCATTTATTCTGTGGACAGTGATATTTATCTTTTGTCATATTTATCTGTTTTCTACTTAAAATGTATAACTTTGCTAATTCTTTTTGTTTCTGTTGATAATGCATTTTTATTTAGAATGTTAATGCTGTCATCCTCAAATGAAATGTATCATCAGTATAATGTGAATTTTGAAAAAAAAATCTCTAATTAGTATCTTACAGGCAATGAGAGAATCTGACAATATACCGACTATACTGCTGAATATATGACCTTATTTTAAAACTTAAGGCCTACCTGTTGCCCGATATTTATTATTTGTCTACTCTATACCAGGAAGCTTTGGGCAGTGCAGAAATTACAAAGAAAAAGGTAACTAGACCTTCTTGCCCTCAAGAAGTTCAAGGTCTAGTTCAGCCCTGTCTCAGAGGTATAATGTGAGCCACATTTGTAATTATAAAAATTCTAATACCCACATTAAAAAAAATGAAAAGAAACACACTAAATTAATATTAATAATGTATTTTATTGAAGTCAATATATCAGAATATTATCTTAACATCAGAACAATTTTATAAGTTACAAATTATGTAGTTTTTGTTATTTTTTTCATATCAAGCATTTGAAATCAGCATGTGTATTAATCTCAGAAAATTTCAGTTTGGTAAAACCACCTTTTTAAATTTAAATTTATTTATTTTTAATTGGAGGATAATTGCTTTACAGTATTGTGTTGGTTTCTGTCATATATCAACATGAATCAGCCATAGGTACACATATGTTCCCACCCTCTTGAACCTCCCTCCCACCTCCCTTCCCATCCCAGCACTCTAGGTTGTCACAGTTCAGTTCAGTTCAGTCGCTCAGTCATGTCCGACTCTTTGCAACCCCATGAATCACAGCACGCCAGGCCTCTCTGTCCATCACCAACTCCCAGAGTTCACTCAAACTCACGTCCATCGAGTCGGTGATGCCATCCAGCCATCTCATCCTCTGTCGTCCCCTTCTCCTCCTGCCCCCAATCCCTCCCAGCATCAGAGTCTTTTCCAATGAGTCAACTCTTCGCATGAGGTGGCCAAAATACTGGAGTTTCAGCTTTAGCATCATTCCTTCCAAAGAAATCCCAGGGCTGATCTCCTTCAGAATGGACTGGTTGGATCTCCTTGCAGCCACAGAGCTCTGGATTTGAGCTCCCTGCATCATACAGCAAATCTCCACCGCTACCTAATTTTACATATGGTAAAATGTATATGGTAATGTATATGTTTCAATGCTACTCTCTCAATACATCCCAGACTCTCCTTCCCTCTATGTCTGCATCTCCACTGCTGCCCTGTAGATAGATTCATCAGTACTATCTTTCTAGATTCCACATATATGAATTAATATATGATTTTGTGGAAAAACCACATTTCAATAGCCTGTTAGTCTAACATTATTTGGACAGCATAGGTCTGGCTGTTGGAATAAGAAGGGCAGTGATCATAACCACAGATAATGGAGACATGACCATGGCATTAGGAGGGGAGAGGGCACCTTCAACAGCTTGGATAATCAAGCTCTGCTTGCAACTTAAAGTCATACTTCATCTGTTTTAAATGAAAATGAAGAGCCATCCAGGCCATCTTAGTTGTCAGAATATCGATTTTGGAGTCAAGTTATGGTTTGTGTTCCAGGCTTACCACTTAACTGTTTCAATTCCTTTGGCAAGTACTAGCTTCTTTAATGCTCAGTTTCCTCTTGGTAGCATCCTGATGAGTTTAACGTGAGACGTGTATCGGGCACATGGACTGCCATGTGGTACATATACGTAGTGAATGTTCAGATCAGATCAGTCCCTCAGTCGTGTCCGACTCTTTGCGACCCCATGAATCGCAGCACGCCAGGCCTCCCTGTCCATCACCAACTCCCAGAGTTCACTCAGACACATCCATTGAGTCAGTGATGCCATCCAGCCATCTCATCCTCTGTCGTCCCCTTCTCCTCCTGCCCCCAATCCCTCCCAGCAACGGTGTCTTTTCCAATGAGTCAACTCTTCACATGAGGTGGCCAAAGTACTGGAGTTTCAGCTTCAGCTGAAATTTCTTTCCTTCCAAAGAAATCCCAGGGCTGATCTCCTTCAGAATGGACTGGTTGGATCTCCTTGCAGTCCAAGGGACTCTCAAGAGTCTTCTCCAAAACCACAGTTCCAAAGTATCAATTCTTCGGCGCTCAGCCTTCTTCACAGTCCAACTCTCACATCCATACATAACCACAGGAAAAACCATAGCCTTGACTAGACGGACCTTTGTTGGCAAAGTAATGTCTCTGCTTTTGAATATGCTATCTAGGTTGGTCATAACTTTCCTTCCAAGGAGTAAGCGTCTTTTAATTTCATGGCTGCAGTCACCATCTGTAGTGACTTTGGAGCCCAGAAAAATAAAGTCTGGTGGGACCAGATGCCATGATCTTCATTTTCTGAATCTTGAGCTTTAAGCCAACTTTTTCACTCTCCACTTTCACTTTCATCAAGAGGCTTTTGAGTTCCTCTTCACTTTCTGCCATAAGGGTGGTGTCATCTGCATATCTGAGGTTATTGATATTTCTCCCGGCAATCTTGATTCCAGCGTGTGCCTCTTCCAGCCCAGCGGTTCTCATGATGTACTCTGCATAGAAGTTCAATAAACAGGGTGACAATATACAGCCTTGACGTACTCCTTTTCCTATTTGGAACCAGTCTGTTGTTCCATGTCCAGTTCTAACTGTTGCTTCCTGACCTGCATACAAATTTCTCAAGAGGCAGATCAGGTGGTCTGGTATTCCCATCTCTTGAAGAATTTTCCACAGTTTCTTGTGATCCACACAGTCAAAGGCTTTGGCATAGTCAATAAAGCAGAAATAGATGTTTTTCTGGAACTCTCTTGCTTTTTCTATGATCCAGCGGATGTTGGCAATTTGATCTCTGGTTCCTCTGCCTTTTCTAAAACCAGCTTGAACATCAGGAAGTTCACGGTTAATATATTGCTTAAGCCTGGCTTGGAGAATTTTGAGCATTACTTTACTAGCGTGTGAGATTAGTGCAGTTGTGTGGTAGTTTGAGCATTCTTTGGCATTGCCTTTCTTTGGGATTGGAATGAAAACTGACCTTTTCCAGTCCTGTGGCCACTGCTGAGTTTTCCAAATTTGCTGGCATATTGAGTGCAGCACTTTCACAACATCATCTTTCAGGATTTGGAATAGCTCAACTGGAATTCCATCACCTCCACTAGCTTTGTTCATAGTGATGCTTTCTAAGTGAATGTTAGTAGCTGCTTTTTAACTGCTTGAAAGAACATAGTGCAAAGTATACTAAGTTGCCGGGGTCCAGCCCCGGCTGATCCAGGGTATTCGAAGCAGGGATGGCGTCGGCGACCTATTTATTTAAATATTTTATCAAAGATATAAAGAGTAATAGGATGAGGATAGCTCAGTAGGAAAATTCAGTGGAGAAAAGAGGCTGAGTAGCTTGGTTTATGCGGGAGACCAATAAAACTTCAAGACAAGAAGCTTGCACCACTTACGTAGGCCGCAGGCGTCCTTCCGTTCTCCCGAAGGAGAGGAGACACTGAGGCCTCCCCGGTCGGATCATAGAAGCCCAGGCATAATTAGTAAGCATGGCGGGTTCCGCGCTCCAGATGGAGACTCAGCCAGAGTGAAAGAGAGAGAGACATGGGGAGACCAGTATTTCGAGAAACTGATCCCAATTCTTTATTTTCCAGAGTCTGTTTTTATACACTGAGATGTTATACAAAAGTCATGTGGGGACAGCAGTCCTGACTTTTATTAAAGTCAGGTGCTTCACACAAATGTATACAGAGGTCTTAGGGATGTTACATCATCTTCTGGCCAGGGGGAGCCTGCTGACAATTTACAACCCTCTCCTTGTGACAACGGTCAGTCAACCAGGACACTTATTTCTCCAGGGGTGATTATTCTTAAAACAGATGCCACCCAAATAAAGTTACATTCCTATAGGGTGAGGGTGTAGTGGGTTTTAGTTAAGGAAAGAATTTACTTAGCCTAAGGTCTAACGTGATTAATATCAAAGGTTAATACTTATTTCTTCTATATATTCATTAATGTGTGTAAGGGCAGGGGATGTGGAGACTTAGCAACAAACATTGGCTCAACAAATGAAAAACCCTTCACCAATACAATTTCTAATCAGCCCATTATACTTATACTAATAGTTTTCTAACTTTTCTAAGGAACCTGTTTTTAGAAGGTTTAAAGCATCTCGTGCCTCTCACGGTTGGGAGGCTGTGAGCAATCACATGTGGCCGGACAAGCCTGTCAGGCAGGCTAGAGAACCTTCAGAGGAGTTTGTAGGTTAAAACACTCTTATCACGCCCATGAATTATTATTAACTGGAGCTCTAAGTTAACTCCTTCTCCAAAAGAGGAGGTGGAGGACAGCCCCCCGTAAAGTCAGAGGTGTAGGTGAGAGCACAAAGTAGTAAAGTAGGCAGGCTCTTGTTGTGGGGGTAGATGCTCGAGGATTTCCAGGGGGACTCCTGAGGCTCGATCCCGCCTTTGCGTATGTCGAGCCTCCTTCCTCATGACCTTTGCCACGGGCGGAGTACCTCACTCTGGCCCCCAACACTAAGTGTAAAAACAGACAAGTTGTTCTCAACACTGGCTAAACCTTAGAATTTTCTGGGAAGTTTTAAAAAGTGACAAAGGGAAATTCAAGAAAGATATAAATCCAATGACGCTTCAAGGAAAATGACATAATTGCAGAAAGTAGCAAATTCTACAGGATAATCTATTTATTTCCAAAGTAAATCAATAGTAGAAGATAAAGGAGGGCTTAATTGGAGGGCAGAGATCTGTGTAGATTTTTAAAGATCTTCTGGCTTTAGTAACCAAATGTGATGTTTCTGTTTATTTAAATTTATTCAAAGAAATCAACTGTAGAAAGACATTTCTGATAAAAAAAATATCATATGTTCTATGATATCAGGTAATAATAGAGAATAATTGTTCATTATTTGTGAAATGGTGATGCCTGGAATTTGCTTTAAAATGTTTAAGCAGAAAGGGAATAGGTCAACATGTATGGCAAAATCTTGGTAATTGTTGAATCTGACTTGTAAGATTCAGTACCACTTTCTCTTCTTTTGTTGAAGTTTGAAATTTTTCATAATTAAAAAAATGCATACTTATTAAGTAATATTTAGAAAATGTCAAAACGAAACACCACTGTTTAACAATGGGGCATTGCTGTCTTTTAAAAGCTTCTGAAATAAATCTAACATATAGCCACCATTGACAGTTAGAAGCCTTAAAGGCAGGTACCAATGTTTATAGGAAGCGAATCTGAAGGAGAAGGCAGGTGTCATGCTATCATAAAAGTTATTTAAGGTTATTGAAAGCCAAAGTTTTAAGCTGACAAACAGTGTGGTCATACTCACATTTTATCAAAAGACCAATCTTGGCAGAGATGTTGAGAATGGGTGACTTAATAGGTGAATTGCAGGCAGGGAAAAAGATAGGCAAAAAATGATGAGAATCTGGACTCAGAGAGTGAATGCATATATTTAAAGAGAGAAACAGGGCATAATAGCCATCTACGAGGTAGGACGTACCAAAATTGTTGAGATTTGTGGCCAAGGTGGGAAACTAGTGTGGAGAATACCAGAAGAAGGAGAATCTGATGGTGCCCTATTTACTAATGAAATAAAGAGTTGGAGGGGCCGTTTATTAAAATGAAAAATCTTGGCAGGTTTTCAGGGAACAAAGAGGGAAGGCATGGCTTCTGTTATGATTCATATAAATTGAGGTCATAATGGAAATGCCATATGTAGGCAAGAAAAGCAAGTTGAGAAGGATCAGCAGATATTGTAGAACAACCAGTTTATTCTACGATTATCATAGAATAACTGTGCTGAAGGCTATCCTTGTGTTATCTCAGAAATCCTCACTGCAGTCCACTGAGGAAGGTTCTGTAATGATGTCCATGTGACAGATGAAGAAACTATAGCGTACAGTGATTCAAGGACTCACAACAAGTAGGTGCATGCTTGAGGGCTTGAAGCTGTCCAACTCCACAGGCTGTGCTTTTTATCATCATGCTATAGACAGAGTATTAAAAAAGAGAGACATCACTTTGTCAACAAAGGTCCTTATAGTCCAAGTTGTGGTTTTTCCAGTAGTCATATACAGTTGTGAGAGTTGGACATAAAGAAGGCCGAACATCAAATTGATGCTTTTGAACTGTGGTGCTGGAGAAGACTCTTGAGCATCCCTTGGACTGCAAGGAGATCAAACCAGTCAATCCTAAAGGAAATCAATCCTGAATAGTCATTGGAAGGACTGATGCTGAAGCTGAAACTCCAATACTTTGGGCACCTGATGTGAAGAGCTCATTGGAAAAGACCCTGACACTGGGAAAGATTGAGGGCAGGAGGAGAAGGGGGCGGCAGAGGATGAGATAGTTGGATGGCATCACCAACTCAATGGACATGAAGTTTGAGCAAACTCTGGGAGATGGTGGGGGACAGGGAAGCCTGGCATGCTGCAGTCCATGGAGTTGCAAAGAGTTGGACACAACTTAGCGACTGAACAATAAATAAAGCATCCAGAGTGGTAAATTGATTTGGAAATGGGAAAAAAAGGACAAAAATAATAGATTTGTTGGCTTTCATATCTAGAAGCTAAATATTTAGAGATGCAAATGACCCATAAACACAATTCTGATAACGAGAGCTGTTCATAATTAGAACATTTTTATTGAATAGGATGTTATTTCATTAAAGGATCTATTAATATCTTTTCCAATATTCTAATGGTCTTGCAAGCAGGGCACATAAGTCAGATTAATCTGCTGCTTATCATAATGCTAAAAAGAATGGCTGATTTGGAGTTTTGTTGCTGTTACTTATATTTTTCTTTGAAGGAAGTTTTGTGTACATAGATGTCTCTAGAAGTTTAGAAATGATAAGGCGAGTCAAAAAAATCAGCATCAATGGTAGCATGAGTGTTTAAGGATATTGATCTGCATTACCTGAGGATCCCTTTTTTTCTACCTTCTCTCTTTAAATTTATAAGAGTCTCTTTCCCAGACTGATATAGAAATCACCAGAATCCTTTCCTCATCTGTAACTAATAATCAAAGTGAAAAAGATAACTGTTAACATTAACCTTTTTAAAAAGTACTTTCCCAATTAGAAAGGGATGTTTGTTTTCATACTCCCCCCCCAAAACTGTTGTCTATGCTCTAAAGCTTCAAATTATCAGTGATGATTAAATATTTCATTATATTAGGGTATTTGGAAAATAGGAGTAAATAGGAAAAGCTCAAATTTTGTAGTAAGGTGTCCTAGTTTTAAATCTTGGTTCCATCCTTCCTGGTTTTGGGACCCTGTGCGTGCTCAGTTGCTTCAATCTTGTCCTACTCTTTGTGACCCTATGAACTGTGGCCCGCCAGGCTCCTCTGTCCATGGGATTCTCCAGGCAAGAATACTGGAGTGGGTTGCCGTTTCCTCTTCTAGGAGATCTTCCCGACCCATTGGATCAAACCTGCGTCTCCTGCATCTTCTGTATTGCAGGTGGATCCTTTACCCACTGAGCCAACTGGGAAGCCCCTTGGTACCCTAGGCAAGTTACTTAACACTTCTGATTTGAGCTTGCCTAGTCATGAAAACAGAGCTTCCCAGGTGGCTCAGTGGTAAAGAATCCACTTGCCTGCACAGGAGGCATGGGTTCCATCCCTGGGTCAGGAAGATCCCCTGGAGGAGGAAATCACAACCCTCTCCAGTATTCTTGCTTGGGAAATCCCATGGACAGAGGAGCCTGGTGGGCTACAGTTCATGGAGTCACAAAAAAGTCAGACACGATGTAGCATCTAAAACAACAACAACAAATCATGAAAACGGGACTAAGTATCATGGTGACATTTGGCCAAAAACTGTATTCATTTTCTACTGCCAAGAAACCAACTTCCCCTGAATTTAGAGGCTTAAAGCATCACCATTTTTTTTTTTCCCCCAGTAGAGGAGGTCAGAAATCCAAAATGAGGCTTACTGGGCTAAAGTCAGGTATTGGCAGAATATGTCCCTTCTGGAGTTTCCTTGCTTTTCTCAGCCTCTAGAAGCCAGCTTAGATGTCTTTGTTTGTGGTATTTCCTCAAATCATTCCCCATCCTCTTACTTGTCCTGTTGCATCTGCTATTTGTAACATGCACACATTGCTCTCTACACGTGTTACAGGGAGACAGTTCAGTAAACGGCAGTGGTTCTCAAGCAGGGGCCATTTTGCTCCCCAACACGGAGATGTCTGGACACATTTTTGGTTGTTACAACTTGGAGATGGTTGGTTGGCATCAGCACATGAACTTGATCAAACTCCGGGAACTAGTGAAGGACAGAGAGGACTCACATGCTGCCATCCGTGGGGTTGCAAAGAGTCAGACCCAACTTAGCAACTGAACAGCAAAAACAACAACCTGGAGGGGCTGGGTGCCACGGGCGTCTAGTTGATAGAGTCTAGGCATGCTGCCAAACATCCCGCAGCACACGTGGTAATTCCCCACAACAGATGTCCTCCCTAAAATGGCAGTCCTGAGACTGAAAAAACCCTGGTATCTAGTTTAAGATTATTCATTCCAGAGTTCAAAAGCCTGGCTTCACACCTGGATCCACCACCCCTAAGTTAATCTTGGCCATGTGTTGCCTCCTCTCTGAGCCTCAGGTGCTTGGTTTGTATTTCAGTGTTTTCTACCTATGGAATGGGAATGATAATTGTACCCACTACATAGAGTTCTTGTGAGGAGTGAATAAGATAATGTATGTAAAGCTCTTGGAATAGGGCTTGACTCATGGTGAGCATTCAATAAGTGCTAGTTCTCATTAGTGCTGTTACTAGCGCTCAGTAAAGAGCAGCAATTGATTTTTGACTGTGCTTTTCAGACGCCCTTCAGAATATACTGTTAACAAGCTTAAGTGAAACCTTGTCAGTGTTTTATAAATACAATACATTTAAATCCAACAGTAAGCCAAAGTTTTCCCCAACCATGGTTTAGAAAATCAAGATCTTTGTAGAATCTTAAGACCGGTTGATGAGATATCTAAACCCCAGCCATCGCCATGGGGTGAAAGAGGACAGACCTTTCACCAACTCTTTCACCAGCTCTCACTTAGGCCACAGTGAAGGACATGAGAGTCAATAGCTTCATATCTCAGAGACTGTGTATCAGGTGGTCAGACCTCGGCAAATCCACTTAGTATGATGTGCTTCTGGCTAACATAATATACTTTATTGGTTTCAGTGGATACATGTAAATTAAGAGACTTAGGAAATCACTAGTTTTACTGTGGTATAATTTCTTTCCTTTTGAACATGCCAGTGTGGTTTTAGAAAATATGCTTGCAATGCTGTCTTCCAACTCTGAGCTGTCCAATATGGTAGACACTAGCCACATGTACCTGTCAATCACTCAAAATGTGGCTATTTCAAATTGAGATGAGCTGTTAAGTATAAATTACATACTGTATTCTGAAGATTTAGCATAAAGCAGAATATAACCTTTCAATATTTTATGTTGTTACATATTGAATTGTATTTTGGATATATGGAGTTGAATAAAATGTATTATTAAAATTCAATTTTACCCATTTCTTTTTATTTTTTAAATGGGACTATAATAAAGTTTAAAATTAGATATATGCTTCACAATTAATACCTACTGGGCAATGCCGTGCCAAATTTTCCTCTATTGCTTTTTATTGTATTGTTGTATTATTCGGAGTCAGACACACTATGAAATAATATGTTTTAAATAAATACAGCATACCAATGGACACAAGGAGGAATTGCAAGGGAGTTCAATTAAAAGGTGAGATTTCTGTTACCACAGGTACTATTTCTCAAGGCTTAATTTGTGGACCATCTGCATCATATTCCCTTGGGTTGACTGTAGAAAATGCATATTCCTAGTTTCCAGTTAGCTACAATTACTCAGAATCTCTGTGTTCAGGAACCTGGATTTTTAACAAATTTCTGCTTGGTCCTCACTTGCACTAAAGTACTGACAAACTTCTCGAGACTAAAGAAAGAATAAAGAGACAAATACATAGACACGTGAACACCGGTATCACACATGATAGCGTGCACCACCATACCTACCAACTAGTGTCGTGGATATCAGTGAGTTGCATTTGGGTGGTAGAGGATCTCAAATTCCAATAAAATTTCCAAAGTCATGGTGTACCTCATAGCTTTATGGGATACATAGCTTATCCAGAAAACATAAATGGGATTTAGCCATCTCTGTCTTCACCCTGTTAAGTTATTCATAGGCCAAACTGCAAGAAAAGGTGTTTGTTTCTTAGAAGAAAACAGTGGTTATAAAGTGTCTCTTTTGAACAACAAACTTTATTGCAGGAAAGGGGTGTGTGTGTGTATATACACATGTGTGTGTGTGTGTGTATATATGTATCTTTTATTACTGAGTTAGCTAAATAAAGTACATATTAGAAATCCAAAGAAATCATTTGTGTGATAAATAAGCTTGCTTATTACTAAGCTACTATGATTATAGCAGTTTTATGAAATTTTAATTACATTATGCGCCTACTCAAATATTGGTTTGGGCATTAATTGAGTTACTTGAGAAGCATTTTATGAAATGGGAAATAAAAATGAAATGGTTTATTTACTTTTCCCAATGCATTAAAATAAAATTCACTAGGGAAACTCATAAGAATAAAATGAGAGCCCTACATAGAAATCTCATTCAGTAGAAACCATGAGCAGGTTTTCAGCTGTACAAGTTACCTTCTATGATTAAATAGCATCATGATTATGCTCACAACAATGCTTAACATACAGTATATATAACTTAGAAGTAAGTTACAGTTTACTGCT
This sequence comes from Bos mutus, assembly GCF_027580195.1. Taxonomy (NCBI): domain Eukaryota; kingdom Metazoa; phylum Chordata; class Mammalia; order Artiodactyla; family Bovidae; genus Bos; species Bos mutus. The sequence goes on from NC_091628.1 coordinate 68,419,169, forward strand.
TCTTGCAACATCATAAGCTGAGAAACCATACGTTGTAGTCATCAGGTGGGCAAGATGCTTCTTGCTGCTGCTGCTGGTAAGTCGCTTCAGCCATGTCCGACTCTGTGCAACCCCCATCGATGGCAGCCCACCAGGCTTCCCCGTCCCTGGGATTCTCCAGGCAAGAACACTGGAGTGGGTTGCCATTTCCTTCTCCAGTGCATGAAAGTGAAAAGTGAAAGTGAAGTCGCTCAGTCGTGTCTGACTCTAGCGACCCCATGGACTGCAGTCTACCAGGCTCCTCCGTCCACGGGATTTTCCAGGCAAAAGTACTGGAGTGGGGTGCCATTGCCTTCTCCGAGATGCTTCTTAATCCTATTCAAAACCAGTGTCTTTTTTTGTTGGGTCGAGGAATTAATAGAAAGAATGGATGAAAAGATGGTAGTAAAATTGTAAGAAGTAGAAGGAAGGTAAGTCAGAGACTGACATTGAATTGAAGTCAGAGCTCCGCATGGTGCTATTGAATGTTTTCTGTTCCAATGATTTCTTTCCTGTTATAAATTACATGCAACAGTGACTTTGCTAAAATCCTAGATGTCAAACTATGGTATTCCTTCATATTTATTTATTTTTTAAATTATCCTTAAAGGATTCTAATTTCAAGTTAGTATCCCGATTGGGATGAAAATTTCAAGGGATAGCCAAGTATTCACTTTATTCAAGAACAGCCTTTAAACAAATATTGTCAGCTATATGGTGACAAATTACTTGTCAGTTATCAAATCAGTTGTGTCATTAGACATTTAAAAGAATGTTTTTTGGAACCTAACTGGAACACCTCTGAACTGGCTCTATATTTATGTGATAACCTTAAAAACTACCTCGAGAGCACAAGTTTTCACCTACCTGTGATACTCTGAAAATTTAAACTATCTTTATATATAATATTATTGCCTCTTTATATAAAATATAATATTATATTAAATTTATTATATAAAGCCTATATTAATGGCCTTCCTGGTGGCTCAGTGGTAAAGAATCTTCCTGCCAAGTACAAGAGACATGGGTTAAATCCATGGGTCAGGAAGATCGCCTGAAGCAGTTTCAAAATGGAAGCACACTCCAGTGTTCTTGCCTGGGAAATCCCATAGACAGAGGAGCCTGGTGGGCTACAGTCCATGCGGTGGCAAAGGCTCTGACACAACTTAGGGACTAAACAGTTACCTTTTAATAATAACTTCTAAGAAAGAGAAACTATGTAAATGCTCACAAAATTCAATACTTAGGGCTTTCCTGATAGCTCAGTTGGTGAAGAATCCACCTGCAATGCAGGAGACTCCGGTTAGATTCCTGGGTTGGGAAGATCCGCTGGAGAAAGGATGGGCTACCCACTCCAGTATTCTTGGCCTTCCCTTGTGGCTCAGCTGGTAAAGAATCCGCCTGCAATGCGGGAGACCTGCGTTCTAGCCCTGGGTTGGGAAGATCCCCTGGAGAAGAGAAAGGCTACCCACTCCAGTATTCTGGCCTACAGAATCCCATGGAGCCTATAGTCCACGGGGTCACAAAGAGTCAGACACGACTGAGTGCCTTTCACTTTCTAAAGAACTTTTGATTTTTAAAGACTTTTACAAATATAGAGTTGCCTTGCTTAAAAAAGAAATTATAATACCCCCAAGTAGTTGTTGTTGTTGTTGTTCAGTCCCTTAGTCGTGTCTGACTGTTTACAACCCCATGGACTGCGGCACGCCAGGCTTCCCAGTCTCACTGTCTCCTAGAGTTTGTTCATACTCATGTCCATTGAGTCAGTGATCCCATCCCCGACCATCTCATCCTCTGCTTCTCCCTCTTCCTCCTGCCATCAATCCCTCCCAGCATCAGGGTCTTTTCCAATGAGTCAACTCTTCACATCAGATGGCCAAAGTATTGGAGCTTCAGCTTCAACATCAGTCCGTCCGATTGAATATTCAGGGTTGATTTCCTTTACAATTGACTGGTTTGACCTCTTTGCTGTCCAAGGTACTCTCAAGAGTCTTCTCCAGCACCACAGTTTGAAGGCATAAATTGTTTGGTGCTCAGCTTTCTTTATAGTCCAACTCTCACATGTGTACATGACCACTGGAAAAAACCAACCAGTTGAAACAGAGACAGAAGATCTCTTATGATCTTAACTATGGTAACTAACCCTTTAAGATAATTCCCATGGCATGCAAGTTTATTCCAAATATTGATATACTTTAAATATTTTAAATTAATTTAAGTATAGCCACTTTTTCTTAATAATTGTCAAATAAAACTCTGAAACAGAAAGCAAGCCCAGTTGATGTTCTAGTCCCTATATAATGTATTTAAGCATTAAAGCCTAAAATACTAATTAAAGTCAACCAGTTTCATTTCAGTTAAATTTGAACTCCAGTGATTCTTTCTTAATTTGTAGAATTAGCTACAAATTAACTAACTTAACTGCCACAGCTGACTGACTCATAAATTTAATGTTCATAGATTGTTAAGACTTCAGGAACTTATCATGTTATTGTAATGATTGTTTTTAAAAAATTTATATTATATATATATATATATATATATATATTATTGTTTAGTTGAAAAAATGCTGTCCAGAATATAAAATTCCAATGAGCAAGATTTTTCAGGCAAATAAAAAGAGAGAAACTTAGAAAGGCATCAGAAAATTGAATGACAAAGAAAATCCTCTTGATGTTCTCAGAGCTTTGGGAGGTTATGAGGGTGACAGATTCCAAATTAGAAGCATTCAATTCACATATTTAAAAAAAATGGAAAAGGATTTCTTTTGCAGAAAAGGAAGAAACATCAGGGCATATGAAAAGGGATCTTGCAGTTGAATCCTGACTGACTTGCAATTAAAAATGAAAGAGCAATTGAACATGTCAGAAAACATTCGATTCTCTATGCATTGGGCATGCCTGAATAGATTGTCAAAAGATAGAAATTCTCCTTTAATGTTTTGAGAAAAGCACTGACTTGCCCAATACATATTAGGGATAAGGAAAAATTTTTAGAAGTGTTTAATATAAAGCCAAAATTTTCACATTGTGTCTTAACCACTTTACATTTACATGGGAAATAAAACGCTTTATTTATTCAGATAAAATCTTAAGAGTGATGTTTTTCCATTTCTTTATCTCAATTCACATCTGCTGACATGACAGGTGAGTTAACAAAACAAAAGTAGCAAAATTTTAAGGATACTAAACAGTCTTTTTTTTTTTTTCCGTTGTTCTTTGTTCAGTCCATCTCTTCGTGACCCCATTGGACTGCAGCATTCCAGGCTCTTCTGTCCTTCATTATCTTCCAGCATTTGCTCAAGCTCATGTCCATTGAGTCAATAATGCCATCCAACCATCTCATCCTCTGCCACCCCTTCTCCTCCTGCTCTCAATCTTTCCCATCATCAGGGTCTTTTCCAATGAGCTCTTCACATCAGGTGGCCAAAGAATTGGAGCTTCAGCTTCAGCATCAGTCCTTCCAATGAATATTCAGGACTGATTTCCTTTAGAACTGACTGGTTGGATCTCCTTGGGAATTTCAAGAGTCTTCTCCAGCACCAACACCACAGTTTTAAAGCATCAGTTCTTCAAAACTCAGCCTTCTTTATGTTCCAACTCTCTGTATTTTTTTCATATTAATGAACAAATGCATACTGCTAACTGTATAACATATAGTATCTTACTTCATGCTCACAAATACTGGAAAGTAAATATAAACATTTTCTCCATTTTGCAGAGAGGGAAACTGAGGCACAGAAACCATAATCACCTTTCAGAGCTCACAAGGTCAAGTGGCACAGTGGTGGTTTTTGTGGAAACTCACTTAAATTTACCTTTCTTATGTAGATTAAGAAAAAATATGTATAATTTATGCAAAACAGTGGGAAGAAAAGTTTTTTCTTCAATTTTTAAAGATATTTTTATTCTTGCTCTGCACTCCTAAACCATTTTATTTCAATGTCTGGTTTGATACTAATTTTCCACCTTGCATTATTTACACACTCTTTTTATGTTCCCGTTGAACTGTAAAATTTAACTAGTTTCTTAGCTTTATTCTTTTTCTACATACATCTGTTTCAGTTTCATAAAAAAGCCATTTCTTAAAAAACAAAAGGAAATACCATATTTGTCTTTCTTTTTCTTTTTTTTTCTCTAGCCTTTTTCCACCTTCGCTAGTTTTTTTTTTTTTTTTTTTTTGTGGCATAGAAAGCCTCCTCTGTAGGCTTTACAGACAAGTTATTAGATGTAGTATGGGTAGATGGATGTTGGGATAAATAGATTTCAGGTATTACAAATCACATTGAGTTGAATAATGCCTTTAGATCTTAGTGTCAGATACAACAAATAAATAGCAGAAAAAAAAGGATGAGTGAAACGTGCTTATAAGTACACTTATAATTAAGCATTGAACACTGAACATATTTAGTATCATTTTAAATTTTAGGCATGATAATGGTATTGTGGTTATGTTTTTCAAGAATCGCTTGAGATCAACACATAGTGAAATATTTGTGAATGAAATTAAAAGATGTCTAGCACTTGATTTAAAGTAATTGACCCTCATGGGTCAATGAGTGGAGAGTAGACATCCAAGACTGGTTTTCTTAATAATTGCTGAAGCTGAGTTATAAGTGTGTGGAGGATCTCCCTGTTTCTCTAGATGTTAGAGATTTTCCAAAATTAAAAAAATAATAATAAAAATTGAGAAGAGTTTTGATACGTAATTGGTACTTTATAACGGAACAATCTCACTTCCCACCTTCTCATAAAGTGCTATCATTAAATGTGAGCAACAGACCCTAAAAAATATGCTGTAACACAAACATATGCCATGCTTGATTCAATAAACACACTGAATATCTAAAATATCCCATACAAAACTTCTGTTATATCTGAAATACAAAATGTTTGAGCAGCTACATAAAAAAGAAGTCAAGACTTAAATTTTCAAATGAGTAAGTAGAAATTGAATAGTGTAGTAGAATGCTGGTGGATGCAGAAAATATTGTTCTTCTGTGATCTTTAACATCCTTTGTAACTCAAAAACTTGTTTTTTTCGGATCCACTGGCCCACCATGTGAATTCATCAGAGAGGTGTCAGTTGTGGCCTATGATTAGGGTACAAGCCAATGGTTTGAAATGTTGGTAGTGGCAGTCCAGAACACTACTTCTGAGATATATTTTGACACTCTTGTCAGTAGTGGATTTTGTTTTTATTTTCAAAGCCGTGTATAAAACATGGAAAAGATGAGTGATTTCTGAAGCAGTCAAAATATCAACTTCTTCCACGTGAATGAACCAAGGCACGTTTTTGTGCAGCTGCTGTGCCTGTCCTTAGAGAGAGATGATATGCCAATCATTCCAGTCCTAATAAGACCATCCAGGAAATGGTATATTCATCCCCAAAGACACTTAAATATATACTCTTTTGTAGGATATATCTCAGGTTTCCAGGGCCCTATCTGAGAGAACAGGTAATATATTCTTAGCTTGGTTACTCTGTATGACTTTAAAACGTATGTTTAAATTGGTCTTTAAAAATGTATAGAACTTTAGTATGGTGCAAAATGATGGTTAAAATCAGTTTTGATTATTGTATTATTATTATTATTATTTTTAGTGAGTATTTCCTTTGGAGAAAAAAGACAACTTTATTATTCATCAGTAGGTTGCTGGATTACCAGTGTAATTGTCTGGAAAGTAGTTTCATTTTTTTCGTAGTAAAACTGAGATGTAATCGTTGACTCTTAGAGTCTTTGTCCGGAGAAGGCAATGGCACCCGACTCCAGTAGTCTTGCCTGGAAAATCCCGTGGATGGAGGAGCCTGGTGGGCTGCAGTCCATGGGGTCGCTAGGAGTCAGACACAACTGAGCAACTTCACTTTCACTTTTCACTTTCAAGCATTGGATAAGGAAATGGCAACCCACTCCAGTGTTCTTGCCTGGAGAATCCCAGGGACGGGGCAGCCTGTTGGGCTGCCGTCTATGGGGTCGCACAGAGTCGGACACGACTGAAGCGACTTAGCAGCAGCAGCAGCAGAGTCTTTGTCTGTGCTCAGTTGCTTCAGTTGTGTCTGACTCTTTGCAACCCCGTGGACTGTAGCCCTCCAGGCTCCTCTGTCCATGGGGTTTCCCAGGCAAGAATACTGGAGTGGGTTGCCATTTCCACCTCCAGGGGATCTTCCCACTCAAAGGACTGAACCTTCGCCTCCTGCATCTTCTGCATTGCAGGTGGATTCTTTACTCACTGAGCCACCTGAGAGACCCAGAGTCTCTCTTTAGCAATTCCTAATGAACAGAAATCCCTTACACGATGCCATCTGAGCTGGTCAGCCATATGTAGGGAAGATATCTGAACACTGAAGAGAATCCCTAAGTCTGAGCTGGGATGCAAAGTTTACCATCTCATTACGTCCTTGTCTTAACGTGGAACTTAGCTAGTGTCCTCATTCATGATCACAGAAAGCCTTTCACACAAAGGGTAGCAAGCTAAGTTAGTCATCTATTGCTTCAGAACAAATTACTCTGAAACTTATTTAGTATCTTAAAACAACACACATTTATTTTCTTCAAGTGTCAATGGTCAGGAATTCGGGTGAAGCTTAGCTGGGGGTCTCTACCTCAGGGTCTCTCTTAAGGCTACGGTCAAGGTGTCAGTTAGGTCTGTGGTCTCGTTTGAAGGCTTTCGTGGGGTAAGATCTGCTTCCAAGCTCACCTGTGGCCTTTTGTACTGAGAGCCTTAGGTCCGCATTGACTTTTGTTGGAGGCTTCTGGTGGTTCCTTGTCACATGGGCTTCTCCACAGGGAAACTCAGCACATGTCAGCTGCCTTCCCACAAACTGAGCGGGCAAGAGAGGGAAGGAAAAAAGCCTCCCATGGGGCCCTCTCTTTGCATGGTTTTGATGACCCCAGTATCTGTGGATTGCACATAGAGTTTCTGTGTCTCTCTTCATCAAAAAAAAATGTATTTAGCTTAAGGCAAAAACAATAAACTCTGGTCGTAGGAGTGAATAGTGATTCTCTCTCAATTACTACACAATTCCATGCAGTGCGTGCTCTACCCAGAATCCCATCTTAGAAAGATAGGGGAGTGTCTAAAGGTAGTAAATAAGGCAAAAATTGTTAGAGTCAAAATCAGATGCCTCAAGAAGCTGGCTTATTCCACTGAGAACCTACATACCAGATAATCACGACTGACACAGTAGTAAAAGTCACATCCCTCATTCACACTCACAGGGGTGCAGACTTCATTCAGTAGGATCGCCTGCATCTAAATCGCAGAGTTCCTCATAGGAAAGCCTGAGGTTTCCATTGCAGCCGTATTGCGGTTCATTTCTGCCCTCTGTCCACATCTGTTCATCCAACTCTTAGTCCTCAGTAAACCTTCCGCACTCAAATATTTGCCTCAGAGTCTGTTTCCAGGAACCCAACTGAAAGATGCCTGCAAACTCAAACATCGGGAGCTTTAAAAAAAAAAAAAAAAACCACACACACATTTTTCCCTTTCCCCGTCTCTCCAGTCTTGTTTCTTGTGACTGTTCTACTCTCCTGCACTAAAAAGCCTCAAGAAATGGGCAGGCACTAACTCTCACCTGAGGATGAGTTAGCAGGAAGAACTAAGGACAGGTGAAGGAGGGAAGGCTCTAATTTTGCACATTAGTAGCCAAGGCTATGGTTTTTCCAGTGGTCATGTATGGATATGAGAGTTGAACTATAAAGAAAGCTGAGCACAGAAGAATTAATGCTTTTGAACTTTAGTGTTAGAGAAAACTCTTGAGAGTCCCTTGGACTGCAAGGAGATCCAACCAGTCCATCCTAAAGGAAATCAGTTCTGGGTGTTAATTGGAAGGACTGATGCTGAGGCTGAAACTCCAATATTTTGGCCACCTGATGCAAAGAGCTGAATCATTTGAAAAGATCCTGATGTTGGGAAAGATTGTGGGCAGGAGGAGAAGGGGACGACAGAGGATGAGATGGTTAGATGGCATCACTGACTCAATGGACATGGGTTTGGGTAGGCTCCGGGAGTTGGTGATGGACAGGGAGGCCTGGCGTGCTGCAGTTCATGAGGTCGCAGAGTCGGACACAACCGAGCACTGAACTGAACTGAGACACTGTCCTTGTCCTGGCCCTCTGGTTTGATTGAAACACTTTTTAGGAATGATGTGTTATTTTTCCTGAAATAACTCAGTCACAAATCCCACTGCTAAGCTCTCCCATCCCCAAACACCCCCCTTCTTTGAGGTTCCATGCTAATACCTGCTAGCTTTCAGTGGTTCTCTGCATGCAGCCAGGCCAGTCGTGGGATGAAATGCCACTCTACAAGGGAGTTTATAATTCCAGCACATCTCGAGTAGCGGGAACAAATTCTAGTTGTGTCTATCTCCTTGGTAACTTGAACAAAGACCAAATTTAAACATAAGATGCATGGGTGTCTGTTAAGTCACTTCAGGTCATGTTCAACTCTTTGCAACCCCATGGACTGTAGCCTGTTGGGCTCCTCTGTCCATGGAATTCTCCAGGCCAGGATACCAGAGTGGCTTCCCATGCTCTCCTCCAGGGGATCTTCCTGATGCAGAGACTGAAGCTGTGTCTCTTATGTCTCCTGGATTGACAGGCAGGTTCTTTTCCATTAGTGCCACCTGGGAAGCCCCAAATATAAGATACCTAGGTTTTATTTTTCTTGTTTTACAGCCACTAGGCAGTTTAAAAAAAATATACCTTATCCATAAGGACTTTCAGTAAGTATGATATTTTTTATGTTGTTGTATTTCAAAGGGTCTGTTAGTTGTAATTTGTAATTCTTACGGGGATGAATACTGCTTTTTATTGTGTTTGGTGAGTCATGGTCATGGTGAGTTGTTTGTAGTTTTGATTGTAGGCTCATCCTCAGTAGGACTTCACCTGTGGAATAGTAGGTAAGTTGGACTTTGGGTGAGTCCTTGCAGAAAAGATTTGTGTGGGCTTCCAGTAGACTTCACAGAGGTGACACTGACTGGGACCATTTTTGCGAAGAATCCTTGGATCACAGAAGTGATATACATTTGCATTTCAAACTCAAGTGAGAACAAGCCCAACGTTAAAATTTTCTAAAGAGTCTGGTTTGTCTTTTCCTATTCAGAGCTTATATTGTCTCACTTGTACGCAGTTCAGTTCAGTTGCTCAGTCATTTCCAACTCTTTGTGACCCCATGAACCACAGCAGGCCAGGCCCCCCTGTCCATCACCAACTCCCAGAGTTCACCCAAATTCATGTGCATCGAGTCGGTGATGCCATCCAACTATCTCATCCTCTGTCGTCCCCTTCTCCTCCTGCCCTCAATCTTTCCCAGCATCAAGGTCTTTTCTAATGAGTCAGCTCTTCGCATCAGGTGGCCAAAGTATTCGAGTTTCAGCTTCAACATCAGTCCTTCCAATGAACACCCAGACTGATCTCTTTTAGGATGGACCGGTTGGATCTCCTTGCAGTCCAAGGGACTCTCAAGAGTCTTCTCCAACACCACAGTTCAAAAGCATCAATTCTTTGGCGCTCAGCTTTCTTTATAGTCCAACTTTCACATCCATACATGACCACTGGAGAAACCATAGCCTTGACTTGATGGACCTTTGTTGACAAAATGATGCCTCTGCTTTTTAATATGTTATCTAGGTTGGTCATAACTTTCCTTCTTAAGAGTAAGTGTCTTTTAACTTTATGGCTGCACTCACCATCTGCAGTGATTTTGGAGTCCAAAAAGATAAAGTCAGCCACTGTTTCCACTGTTTCCCCATCTATTTGCCATGAAGTGATGGGACCAGAGGCCATGATCTTAGTTTTCTGAATGTTGAGCTTTAAGCCAACTTTTTCACTCTCCATTTTCACTTTCATCAAGAGGCTCTTTAGTTCTTCTTCACTTTCTGCCATAAGGGTGGTGTCATCTGCATATCTGAGGTTATTGATATTTCTCCTGGCAATCTTGATTCCAGCTTGTGTTTCTTCCAGTCCAGCGTTTCTCATGATGCACTCTGCATATAAGTTAAATAAGCAGGGTGACAATATACAGCCTTGATGTACTCCTTTTCTTGTTTGGAACCAGTCTGTTGTTTCATGTCCAGTTCTAACTACTGCTTCCTAACCTGCATACAGGTTACTCAAGAGGCAGGTCAGATGGTCTGGTATTCCCATCTCTTGAAGAATTTTCCACAGTTTATTGTGATCCACACAGTCAAAGGCTTTGCCATAGTCAATAAAGCAGAAATAGATGTTTTTCTGGAACTCTCTTGCTTTTTCCATGATCCAGCGGATGTTGGCAATTTGATCTCTGGTTCCTCTGCCTTTTCTAAAACCAGCTTGAACATCTGGAAGTTCACAGTTCACATATTGCTGAAGCCTGGCTTGGAGAATTTTAAGCTTTACTTTACTAGAGTGTGAGATGGGTGCATTTGTACGGTAGTTTGAGCATTCTTTGGCATTGCCCTTCTTTGGGATTGGAATGAAAACTGACCTTTTCCAGTCCTGTGGCCACTGCTGAGTTTTCTAAATTTTCGGGCATATTGAGTGCAGCATTTTCACAGCATCATCTTTCAGGATTTCAAATAGCTCAACTGAAATTCTATCACCTCCACTAGCTTTGTTCATAGTGACGCTTTCTTAAGCCAACTTGATTTCACATTCCAGGATGTCTAGCTCTAGGTGAGTGATCACACCATCGTGATTATCTGGGTCATGAAGATCTTTTTTTGTACAGTTCTTCTGTGTATTCTTGCCACCTCTTCTTAATATCTTCTGCTTCTGATAGATCCCTACCATTTCTGTCCTTTATCGAGCCCATCTTTGCATGAAATGTTCCCTTGGTATCTCTGATTTTCTTGAAGAGATCTCTAGTCTTTCCCATTCTATTGTTTTCCTCTATTTCTTTGCAATGATCGCTAAGGAAGGCTTTCTTATCTCTTCTTGCTATTCTTTGGAACTCTGCATTCAGATGCTTATATCTTTCCTTTTCTCCTTTGCTTTTCACTTCTCTTCTTTTCACAGCTATTTGTAAGGCCTCCTCAGACAGCCATTTTGCTTTTTTGTATTTCTTTTTCTTGGGGATGGTCTTGATCCCTGTCTCCTGTACAGTGTCACAAACCTCCATCCATAGTTCATCAGGCACTCTGTCTATCAGATCTAGTCCCTTAAACCTATTTCTCACTTCCACTGTATAGTCATAAGGGATTTGATTTAGGTCATACCTGAATGGTCTAGTGGTTTTCTCCACTTTCTTCAATTTCAATCTGATATTGGCAATAAGGAGTTCATGATCCGAGCCACAGTCAGTTCCCGGTCTTGTTTTTGCTGATTGTATAGAGCTTCTCCATCTTTGGCTGCAAAGAATATAATCAATCTGATTTTGGTGTTGACCATCTGGTGATGTCCATGTGTAGAGTCTTCTCTTGTGTTGTTGGAAGAGGTTGTTTGTTATGAGCAGTGCATTCTCTTGGCAGAACTCTGTTAGCCTTTGCCCTGCTTTATTCTGTTCTCCTAGGCCAAATTTGCCTGTTACTCCAGGTGTTTCTTGACTTCCTACTTTTACATTCCAGTCCCCTATAATGAAAAGGACATCTTTTTTGGGTGTTAGTTCTAGAAGGTCTTGTCAGTCTTCATAGAACTGTTCAGTTTCAGCTTCTTCAGCATTACTGGTTGGGCATAGACTTGGATTACCTTGATATTGAATGGTTTGCCTTGGAAATGAATAGAGATCATTCTGTTGTTTTTGAGATTGCATCCAAGTACTGTATTTCGGACTCTCTTGTTGACTATGATGGCTACTCCATTTCTTTTAAGGGATTCCTGCCCACAATAATGGTCATCTGAGTTAAATTCACCCATTCCAGTCCATCTTAGTTCACTGATTCGAAACCTGACCCAAAAATGTCGATGTTCACTCTTGCCATCTCCTGTTTGACCACTTCCAATTTGCCTTGATTCATGGGCCTAACATTCCAGGTTCCTGTGCAATATTGCTCTTTACAGCATCGAACCCTGCTTCCATCATGAGTCCCATTCACAACTGGGTGTTGTTTTGCTTTGGCTCCCTCCCTTCATTCTTTCTGGAGTTATTTCTCCACTGATCTCCAGTAGTGTATTGGGCACTTACCAACCTGGGGAGTTCATCTTTCAGTGTCCTATCTTTTTGCCTTTTCATACTGTTCATGGGGTTCTCAAGGCAAGAATACTGAGGTGGTTTGCCATTCCCTTTTCCAGTGGACATTCTGTCAGAATTCTCCACAATGACCCATCCATCTTGGGTGGCCCCATACGACACGGCTTATTTTCATTGAGTTAGACAAGGCTATGGTCCGTGTGATCAGATTGGCTAGTTGTCTGTGATTGTAGTTTCAGTCTGTCTGCCCTCTGATCCCCTCTCTCAGTGCCTACCGTCTTACTTGGGTTTCACTTACCTTGAATGTAGGGTCTCTCTTCAAGGCTGCTCCAGCAAGGCACAGCCACTGCTCCTTACCTTGAATGCAGGGTAGCTCCTCTTGGCCATTGCCCCTGACCTCGGGCATAGGGTAGCTCCCTTGTACCAATGGGTCATTTTATTTTTTCCTTGATACTCCACAGAATGTTAGCTTACTCATATGCTGATAAATGCCTAAAAACAGCTCTTTGGGGAAAAAAAAAAGTATACATATCCCATGAATTATAGCCCACCAGGACTGTAGCCCATCAGGCTCCTCTGTCCATCAAGTTCTCCAAGCAAGAATACTGGAGTGCGTAGCCATTCCCTTCTCCAGGGGATCTTCCTGAGCCAGGGATTGAACCCAGGTTTCTGGCATTGCCAACAGATTATGTTATCATCTGAGCTACCAGGGAAGCCCTATAAAACCATAGCTTTATTATACATTTTAATAACAAGGATACAGTTCATTATTATAAGTAATAATAAAATATAAAATACTCAATTTTAAGTTACATATGGCCAGTTGATTCTCATAGAATGCTTCTGTGGAAATAAAGACCCAAAGATGACAATAAACAGAGGCTCTGTAATTAGAGCTTGCCCTGTCATGTCAGCTTTCACATGCACTTGGCAGAGATTCAATGGCATTCAATTTAGGGCAGTGGGAAAGCTTTACAGTGGGGGAAGAGGGGGGTGGGAGGTTTCGGATATGCTCTGATTGGAGGCTGTTGGGAAGAGGAGGCTAAGGAGAAGCTGTCATCTTACATGATGAGGTTGGGGAAGGGGGCATATTTTGTTCTCTCTGATTCATCCTCAGTTGGAAGGCAAGATGAAAAATAGCGAAACTCCAAGACATTGACCAAGTCCTGAGTGTCCTGGGGCAATTGCTGCAGAGCTTGTGGATCAGAGTTTTGTCGCTATGTATGATCTAGTCACTCCATTTGTATATTCAGTCATTCACTTTCATTGATTCGTGCTGAATTCTCATAGCTGTAGCCTGCCTATGGTTGTAACTGACAAATAAGTGCCATTACAGCATGAGTATTGGTTGGTATTTCCATTTTTGTTAGCAAGTGACAACAAAGATAAATGTATGTTGGAACTACATTTGTTAATCAATAATATGAGTGACTGCTGAGTGGAATAAACTGGATTTCAAACACTCAAATTTTTTGGTGCAACTCACAATATATTAAGTATAGACATGCCACACTTTTAAGGTTAATCTTTGTTAGTAACAAAATCTCCATAATGTTCCTAAGTCCAGCCAGACAGACAGTCAAGCAGTAAATGAAGCTCTGTGGCATTTGTCATCTTCTGTAGTATAATGCTAATCTCATGGCCAGTTTCAACGTACCAATGTGATGTTACTGAACACGAGTTTGAAAGGAATGTGTCGAACAACATTTTGTATTATTTTCACTCTAGAGAGAGAATGGACATTAGTAACCACAAATGTAATAAATAATTGGGAAAAATGAATTTTGAGAATTTATTATTTTAATACAATTTATTTTATTGCAAAATTGCATAGTTTAAAATAATGGCTCTGTTCGGCAACACATTTACAAAAGTTGTGAAATTTAACAGTTGCCAACAGATCTTTGATGTAAACACACACAGAGTTTATATCAATAAACAAAATACTGCTGTAGTCTTCCTGTTTTTGAGAATCTCAGTGTGGATTTTTGTTCCATCTTGCACAGGGCCAGGCCTCATCTCTCACCTTTGAAAATCATTAAAACCCAAAGCCCTTGAATACCTGACTCCCAGCCCTAGGCCCACCCACTCCATCAGGCAGAGAAAGCCTCTTGCTCTTCTTTAGTTTTGCTTTGATTTGGCCCTTGGAGACTTCCCCTACTTTTTTTTTTTTTCCCCCAACTTATTATGCATTTAAAACAGTGTTTTTAGAATCTCATCCAGTATGTCTAGGTGTTTTGTCATACAGAGGTTTTAAGATATCTGATTTAAGGATTTAAGAAATATTGCCAGGAATCTGGAAAGGCAGCTGTCTTATAATAGCACTCTGTAGAAATGACTCTGTAGAGGGAAGTGTTTCTGACCTTCAAGATTCATCTTTTCGAGATTTGATAATCACCAAGTTCAACTTGCTTCCTGCATATAAACTTCTTTGGTGATTTTTATCATCTTTGACCTTCAGGAAAGATGCTTTGATTGAGAAAATGAGGTCTAGTCATTTCTAGATGAGCAGACAGTGAAGGACATGCTGTCAGAGCAGATCTGCCACTTGGATGCCTGCCTTGCAGCTTGATGTGGGGTTCTTCAACATATAGACTGCAGGAGATGTTTAAAGGCAAGGCAGTGAAACATTCTTCCAAAGTTAAGACTGAAAGAAACAATCAATCCCTAAATTAAAACATTTACATAAATCTATGATAAAAAGTGATAAAGTAAAACAAACCATCTGTGGATAAAAATAGATTAATGGAGCTATTTCACTGACTGCTGAAATAGCCTCCTAATTATCAAAACACATTACAAAGAATAGAAAGCTTAACATAGAAAGCAATGAATGGCTGTTCTGAATGTAATTTTTAAAGTTATCAATGTGAACAACTAAAATGCAAAGAGCTGACTCATTAGAAAAGACCCTGATGCTGGGAAATATTGAAGGCAAAAGAAAAGGGGCCAGCAGAACATGAGATGGTTAGAGAGCATCACTGACTCAATGGACATGAATCTGAGCAAACTCAGGGAGACAGTGGAGGACAGAGGAGCTGGGTGTTGGGCAATCCACGGGGTCACAAAGAGCCAGAATGACTTAGTGACTGAACAACAAAAATAAAAATATAGACAACTGAATTGAGTGATGTCTGCTTTTCAGTAGTCACTGTAATGCATTGAAGTCTACATATACTGTAGACTACATACCCTTGAACACAGTCAGACACACATATGTGAATTAACACTGCTTAACATCAAGATTGGGTTGCACAGAGTCGGACATGACTGAAGCAACTTAGCAGCAGCAGCAGCAACAACATCAAGATTGAGTCCCTGGACAAAAGTGTGAGGTTTTCACTCTCTTTTCTATGTTTTACCACCACAAGTTTTCTCTTGTGGTGCTTGGCTCTGTGATGTTTGTGGATTGTGGAAAGTTTTCTGAAATTCTTTTGAGAACTCGGCTGGACCCAAAGGGGATCTCTTTCCTTGGTCAGAAAATGTAGTCTGAGTATGTAAAGCTCAGTGATAGAAGGGCAGATGTTTCTGAGGCTATTCTTCACTTTTCAATTTTCCTTATTGTGTTTAAATGTAAGTAGCATACTTAATTTGACCACCCTCATTATTCAAGGGCATTATTATAGTCTGTGTTATAACTTTTAGGATTCTCTTCTGAGAAGAACAACATATTTCAAGTACATTTAAATTAAAAACAATAATGTCCATCATCAGTTACATAATTTTAATTGGTCCCGAATTGATTTCATCTTGGAGTGGTAGCAACAGACACTTCAACTCATTACCAAAATAAAAATGTAACTGTCAGGCACATATAAAAAGAGCTTCTGTTAATGCTATAGTCTTCCCATCATATTTTGTCTGATTTAAATACATATTCATGTGATATAAATTTCATTTTATGCAGCAATGACAACCAGTTGTGTCAGGCTAGATGGATTTGATTGATTTGCTTAACAAATGTTTTCTTTCAGAAGATCCAATTATTCTTCCAGGCCATCTTGGTGAATGTATGACTTGTTCAGTAGCTTGATTCCTGGCTGTGAATTCATTTAATCATGTTTCACTATAAATTCATGAACTATAGACAGTGGAATCCAAGCCATTTTTCCTTCAATTATTAATAGATATATCCAGTGTTGGGTGTGGATTTAAACTGTTGTTCCTGGTACCAAATATGTTTCATAGCCAAAGTATGATTTAATGCATAATTTATTTAAGGTTTTAGCAAAGGTGCAGGAGGTGTGCTTTTCCAAATGCAAGCACTCTGAAAACACTGCTAGATAAACACGATACTTTAAGACGGAGTGTGTGAGGCGATAAATGTCATCCCCAACTCAGATAAACAATAAAATTATATTTATGTGATGATGGAGATTTTTTTTGTGGCATCCGTGCACCTTTAAAACACAGCCAGGATTATTGATGAATATGCCCTTTACCGTCGCCTTGGTTTGCTTGTTTTTTGTTTGCTTTGTAGAGATCTTTGACAGATAAAATTATTTTTCCATTAGTCCTCCTTCATTCCAATTTTTGTTTTAATTCCCATATGTTCTGATATTTCCAAAAGAGTGAGTTGAGATGTAAAACTTCTCTATGGAGATGACAAGCTTTCCTCCCTTCATTTTGAACTGGCATTTGGTATTGATTGAATACTTATCTTTTACCCCAACTTTGGGAACCTTCTATACTGTTGTTCTGTGTTCTGTTTCGTTTTGTTTTGCTCCATATGCAAAGTCTGATCTTTGGCTCAAATTTAACAGATCCAACTTCATCTTTAATATTTTATTTCATTTCAAAATGTGCTTGTTTTTGTAGTCAATGAGAGATTTCAGTAATAGTCTGAGACACTTCCTTAGTGCCTATAACCTGCAATTTGGAAAATAGAACAATTTCCAGTTATTGACTTGTGTTCTGTTTTGCCTGATACAGGCAATGACATTTTTTCTTGGAAACGTCAATAGATTTTTGCATAGGTGTGTGCACACGTTTGTATGTGAGTGTGTATGAATATCTAATTATGGTTGAATGCCTAATAAGAATGAAGTGAAAAGACCCTAATATTTTACTGACATAAAATCTGAGATTTTCAAGAATCCTTAAATTCACAAAAAATGTATGTATGATATGTGAGTAGTGGTCAACAAAGTGGAAGTGAGAAGGATGTAGCCAACATTAACCAGACTCAGTCATTACTCAAGTGATACCTTACACCAACCTTATAGCTTGGTGAGTTTGAATTGGGTTCCATGAAATAAAAATGTCTAAGAAAGTCTAATAGAGTTTACCAAGTGTTAGAGAGAAGAAGAAATGAAGAGTGAGTGTTTACTGAGTACAGAGTTTCTGTTAGGGATGAGGAGATTTTCTGGAAATGGATAGCTGTGATGGTGGCATAACATTGTGAATGTACTTATTGTCACTAAATTCTACATTTTAAAATAGTTAAAATGATAAATTTTGTGTTGTGTGTATTTTACCACAATAAAAAAATTAAGTAAATAGCTAACTAAAAATTAAAGTGTCTAAATGGCATAAAAATCGAGGAACAACAGATAGGAAATACTGCAATTGTTTGATCCCTAAATGCCAAGAATCTGCCATATTAGCTAGTGATATTTGTATATAAGCTTCAGGAAACAGCATACCTCTTACTCTTATTACCCTTTTGTAATAAATATGCAAGGTAAAAGCTAACAATATACTATTTTCTCACCCCTGTGATACCTAGAGCTGTAAACCATGCCTTTTTAAGCATTCTGCAGATAACCGTGCCTAGCACATTAAGATGAGTAGACCTCAAAGTTACTAATGATGATGATATTAATTATGACAAATTTGTGCTGATTTCATTTGTCCTTCAGTTCAGTTCAGTTCAGTTCAGTTCAGTCACTCAGTCGTGTCTGACTCTTTGCGACCCCATGAATCGCGGCATGCCAGGCCTCCCTGTCCATCACCAACTCCCGGAGTTCACTCAAACTCACGTCCATCGACTCAGTGATGCCATCCAGCCATCTCATCCTCTGTTGTCCCCTTCTCCTCCTGCCCCCAATCCCTCCCAGCATCAGAGTCTTTTCCAATGAGTCAACTCTTCACATGAGGTGGCCAAAGTACTGGAGCTTCAGCTTAAGCATCATTACCTCCAAAGAACACCCAGGGCTGATCTCCTTCAGAATGGATTGGTTGAATCTCCTTGCAGTTCAAGGGACTCTCAAGAGTCTTCTCCAACACCACAGTTCAAAAGCATCAATTCTTTGGCGCTCAGCCTTCTTCACAGTCCAACTCTCACATCCATACATGACCACTGGAAAAACCATTGCCTTGACTAGACGAACCTTTGTTGGCAAAGTAATGTCTCTGCTTTTGAATATGCTATCTAGATTGGTTATAACTTTCCTTCCAAGGAGTAAGCATCTTTTAATTTCATGGCTGCAGTCACCATCTGCAGTGATTTTGTAGCCCAAAAAAATAAAGTCTGACACTGTTTCCATTGTTTCCCCATCTATTTTCCATGAAGTGATGGGACCGGATGCCATGATCTTCGTTTTCTGAATGTTGAGCTTTAAGCCATCTTTTTCACTCTCCTCTTTCACTTTCATCAAGAGGCTTTTTAGTTCCTCTTCACTTTCTGCCATAAGGGTGGTGTCATCTGCATATCTGAGGTTATTGATATTTCTCCCGGCAATCTTGATTCCAGTTTGTGCTTCTTCCAGCCTAGCATTTCTCATGATGTACTCTGCATATAAGTTAAATAAGCAGGGTGACAATATACAGGCTTGACGTACTCCTTTTCCTATTTGGAACCAATCTGTTGTCCATGTCCAGTTCTAACTGTTGCTTCCTGATGTGCATACAAATTTCTCAAGAGGCAGATCAGGTGGTCTGGTATTCCCATCTCTTTCAGAACTTTCCACAGTTTATTGTGATCCACACAGTCAAAGGCTTTGGCATAGTCAATAAAGCAGAAATAGATGTTTTTCTGGAACTCTCTTGCTTTTTCCATGATCCAGCGGATGTTGGCAATTTGATCTCTGGTTCCTCTGCCTTTTCTAAAACCAGCTTGAACATCAGGAAGTTCACGGTTCGCATATTGCTGAAGCCTTGCGTGGAGAATTTTGAGCATTACTTTACTAGCGTGTGAGATGAGTGCAATTGTGTGGTAGTTTGAGCATTCTTTGGCATTGCCTTTCTTTGGGCTTGGAATGAACTGGTCACAGTTGCTTACTCTGATGCCTTGTCTTCTGGTATTTTACCTGACCAAGTGATTAAGTGATGATGGCAGAGGGCCACTCTGTATTTGCTTGGATTCATCTATAAGAATCCACATTTTCATGATTCTGGCTTTTTCATGGATCCACCTGTGACTTTCTCTTTTACTTGACAGAGTTAGTAGTGCATCCAGAATGTATTCTGAAGCCAGGGCAGTTTTTATTGTCAAAGCTCATAGGAATCAGACATTCATAGAGGAGAAATCTCAAGTTCTCAAAACTAATTTTTGCCCTCTGAGGTTACTGGGGAGAGTTATACACCATTCTCTTCTACCCTGGCAGACAGGACCCTTCCTCTTGAGAAAAACTTGACTGACTCCATGGTCTTAGGGAGCAAAGCATGAGTTTGGACCAAGCAATCTTATTCTTTAAATCAGTAACAGAAAATTGTATACATGAGATTTTATCTTGTTTTTGCACCCAAGGCAAGTTCAAGTAACACTGCAAACATGATGCATATGTTTTGGGAAAATTACTTAGGCAGAAAGAGTAGGTATACTATTTCATGCCTCCCATTCCTAACAGCCTTTTATTTTCTTGAAGAATTCTTTTCATCTTCCACAAAAGGTAAACTGTAACTTCCTGTTTGATACCTTCTCCAACCTTTCCAAGTATGATTATTGTTAGTTTACCAAGATTAATTATTTGTACTTGATTTTAGGTCTGTTATTCCCTTTACTCTTTGGAGCCAGTTAGGGCCAGGTCTGTGTCATAACTCATTTTCCCACCATTTTCCTAAAGTTTGGGCAACATCATTTTCTTACTTTTTTTGACCAGGAAGTCTGTTTGTTTTAATGAATGAATACATGAATATAGATGAAAGATACCCAGCCTTATATATTTTATTTATTCTTCAGTTTCTATTTTGCTCATATCTGATAATGGCTTTGGAGTCATATAGGGGTTCAATTTTAATTTCTATTTCTTAGAAGCAGTGCTACCCTGGATCAATTATACAGCCCCTCCAAGCCTCATTTTCTTTATCTATATGGTAAAAATAGCAATGTCAGAGGCTTATGGTAAATCCCTGGTGGCTCAGACAGTAAAGAATCTCTCTACAGCGCAGGAGACCCAGGTTCAATCTGTGAGCTGGGAAGATCCCCTGAAAAAGAGAATGGCCACTCGCTCCAGTATTCTTGCCTGGAGTACTCCATGGACAGAGGAGCCTGGTGGACTATAGTCCATGGAGTTGCAAAGAGACATGACTTAAGGACTAACACTTTCGCTTTCACAGAGGCTCACAGTGAAGACAGGATAAAGGAAGTCAAGTGATTACTATTAGTCAGCAAACTTTTGAAAAGTGTCCATAGCAACAAAAATAGGCATAAACAACATCTTGAAATTTTCTTAAAAGACAATAGTCAGGAAAGAAATCAATAGCCAACAAAGGTCACTGGAGCTAATTAGAAGCAAGGGATAAAATGATGGACATATTTCATCAGAAATCTTCAACCTGAAATAAATGGGTTGTGTTTTGGATGATTGCTTCTGAGTCATTTGCTTTAGAGCTGAGAAATACATTTTTCCATAGAAATAACATGCTAGTCGATAACTCAGTTTTTGAATAGCCAACAGAGTGTTGGTTCCTGGGAATGTGGAGTAATAAAGAATAGTCCATTTCAGTTATCACATCTACATTTTCCTATAGGGTAGTGCATTCTGTGTTCATAAATCAAGCTTCCAGGAATACATGAGACACTCATACAGTAGCAGAGTCACTGGTTGAAACATATGGGAGAAGGCAGAGAAGTTTAGCTGTTGAGCAGACCCAGAAAATAGAACTTACTGGAATCAGGTAATAAGATTAAAATTGTTTAAAATGGGCCTTTATGTCCATTTCCAAGATGACGATCAAAAGCAACCAAGAATCTTATGATGGAATACTTATGAAATCTATTAGATGGGGAAGAACTGCAAGACCATTATTATTAAATAGAACTAAATTAAAATCCTGCTGGCCATGTATGACTTTGGAATTGGGGAAACTGAACAGAACCTCTTGAGCTTCAATTTCCTCACATGCCAAATGAGAACATTAATATTTGACACAGTTGAGAGAAGGATTATAAGATGTCATTTATTTTGATTTATTCGGAATATCTTTCTTGTATCATTTGTCTTTCATTTTGGACCTTTGTCTTTCGCTCACATCTATGTACCAAAAATCATAAATTTGATTGTCACTGAAACTGTTCTATGACAAACATCTCCATTATTTAAGGTTTTTCTTTCTACAGAATTCTCAAACTTTCCATGGTTTTGCTAAGCCAACTACTTCTTTGTAATGTTATGACGCCCACCCTGCGATGTCAGGTTTCCATTCATTGTGTCGCCCCGACTCTGCACCAAGTCTTCCCTGTGATTTCCTACTTACTGTGATTTTTGCTCCAGTGCTTCACTTTTGTTTTCTTCTATCTTCTCCATTAAACCCACTTATCACTGTGATTTTTCTACTTCTGTTGAGTGTTCTCTCTTGAAGATTTTATTTAGCTGGTAACTTTTCCTTTGAATATTCTCTTTCCCCTTCTGATCCTTCATATCCTGGTCTTTATCTCCTGAATGTTTGCTTCCGTCTTTCCTTCTCAGCCTAGGACTTTCAGTCCAACTCTAGTGGAATATTTTATTAAATTCTTGTGTTTTTCTCATTATTTTCTTAGCTCTTTGCATCTTTTCTTTCTTGAGTGGATCTGCCTCACCTTAAATATGTTCTCTCTTTCTCCCTTTACTAAAATAGTTCTGTCCCCTATTTGTTCCTCCACAACCTGTTTTTTTTTTATTTTTCAAATTTGCTTTTTTCTCATGATACCTTTCTTACATTTTAAATCCACCCATTTATTTTTTCTAGTTTTATTTTGAATTGCTATGCAACATTCTAAATTCATCTTGACAGATGTGTATATATATATATCTTTTTTTTTTATTCTGTCTCTTCAGACTGGCTTTGTTTTTCTGGCTCCTTTTTTCTTAGAATGTGTTTCTGGAAAGTTTTCACTAATATATTAAGTCATAGAATTGTAGAGGTGGAAGGAATCATAAATACCACTTAGTCAGACTTTGTGTATTACCAAGAAGAAAAATGACTGGAAAACATCTCCCAAAAGTTCAGCTCCTAATTGTCACCTCCTTCCTCAGAAACTTTAGGTGGAGTCTCACTGTGTGTTGATATTGTCAATTTCTACCTGTCTGTATTTCTGCCATTTTTTCTATTAATAAATGGACTGATACAGTGCATATGCTTTTTAAATTTTTTAAATTTTTGATAAAATCCACATAACATTAAAATAATTGTTTTAACCATCTTAAAGGATTCAATTCAGTGGCATTTAGTACATGCATGATATCCTGCAACCATCAAACTTACCATGCTTTTTAGGTAACTAGCAAAGAGTTTACACTTTTCCAGTTAACTAGTTCCAGACCATTTTTTATCAACCAAAAGGAAACTCCTTACCCATTGAGGAGTCCCTCTCTAGCTCTCCTTTACCCTCAGCCCCTGGCAACCACCAGCTTGCCTTCTGCCTTTAAGAGTTTACCTATTCTGGGTAGTTCACATAAATGGAATCACAGAATGTGGCCTTTTGTGTCGTTTCTGTCGGCATATATGGCTCTATAGCACACATACATGCATATCCATACATATGTATAATAAGCATTTTCCCTTATAGGGCTTTTTTTCTATTCCAAAATTTTGCACATTTTCTTTTTCCTGGTAGTAGCATTGTGTCCTTTTTCCTACAACTGAAACATCTTTTCTGATGTCAACCTTAACTCATGAAGCACACAGATGAAGCGTGTCTTAGACTGTCCTGGGTAACAGTTGTACATCTGTCACAGGCCTGCAGAGGAAGCTCCCAGGGGACACTCGGTCTCGCTTGACAAAGTTCCTTCACTCATCCTCTATGTCCTCCTGTCTCTAAAATAAATCCAAGAGGCAGACTGATAGGAAGCTTCCAAAAAGTCTTCAGTTCACATATACACTAGTAATACTATGCATAAAGTAGATAACTGATGAGATGATGGGCTTCCCAGGTGGCACAGTGGCGAAGAAGCCTCCTGCCAGTGCAGGAGGTGTGAGAGATGCAGGTTCAACCCCTGGATCTGGAAGATCCCCTGGAGGAGGAAATGGCAACCTACTGCAGTATTGGTACCTGGGAAATCCCATGGACAGAGGAGCCTGACAGGCTGCAGTCCATGAGGTCAAAAGGAGTCAGGAAAGCTGAGTGACTGAGCACTCACACACACCAAGAGAACATATTGGATAGCACAGGGAACTCTACTTAATGCACTGTGGTGACCTGAATGGGAAGGAAGTCCAAAAGGGAGCGGACATACGTACATGTACAGCTGATTCATTTTCCTGTGTAGTAGAAATACACGCAACATTGTAAAGCAACTACACTCCAATGAAAATTAATTGTAAAAACACGATGCTTAAGTTGAGGAAGTTCCCTTCTACTCCTAGTTTTTTTAGTGTATTTTTTTTCCTTATCATGAAAACCTGTTGACCTTTTTAAATGTTACTTCTATGTCCATTGAGAACTTAGTATTTTTTTTGTCCTTTATTCTATCAATATGGTGCAATGCATTCATTGATCACCAAATGTTAAACTCACCTTGCACTTCTGATATGGATCCCACTTGATCATGGTGTATAATTCTTTTTAGTTGCAGAATTCAACTTTCTGTTCTTTTGCAGAGAATTCTGTATCTGTGATCATAAAAGACTGCTCTGTTAAAAACAAAACCAAAACAAACGAACAAAAAAAGACTCTTCAACTCTTCACTTGCTTCAGACCTTGTAACTCCAAATATATCCAAAGGCCGCCTATCTCTTTCAAAATCCACCATCTCTGGTGTAGTTGAGAATAAGGAAACTTGTCACACTTACACTCTTTTGAGTTGTTCCCGTGGCAATCAGTTGTTCCTTCCCTCCAGCAGTGACCTCTGCTTACATTTTGCAAATCTCAGTCCAAGAGTTCTGTATTATTGCCCTTCTTCACAGAATGCTGGGCCCCTTGTATGCACTGACCAAGGAAGAAGTGTTGGCTAGTTATTCTACTTTATTGTCCCCAACCCCGTCTCTGTCTCTTTACTCTTTATTATCTATTATCTTCAACAGCATAACTTATCTTCCTGCCCCTTTGAGGCATAGAAGAAAGTTGGTTATTTGGTGGTTAACTCTTACATGAAACACACACACACACACACACACACACACATTCCTACCTGCAAAATACAAATGTTAATTATCAGTAATACTATGCTGTAATCTTCTAACTTGACATGAAGGAAGCAATTTTTTCCCCAAAATGCAATATAAATTACTTACACCACTATCTTCAAAGACAATAGGGTTCAGTATTCATTATTATGTAAACTGCTGTCAATCACACACACTCATTAACAAACAACAGAATTTACCTTCTGCCATGGAGGCTGTGCCCAAGAGCCCACCTACATGTAAAACAGAATCATCTACTCATTGATGACAATGCAAGCACCTGGTAGAAGGTTTAGAATTACTGCTTTTCTGTCCCTTACCACAAAATCGTATTTCTAGGCAACACCTCACTGCTATTTTTTTTCCCCAGAGCAGCTGGTTATTTGAGCATCTCTCATACAAATAAGGCGGCTGTTGAGGGGGGAACGTTGCGGTTGGAAGCAGGTTGTTTTTCCAGTTTCATGTTCTTTAGATTCATCCCATTTTAATTAATAATCAGAATCATCACAATAAAAAAATCACAATATTGTTTCTGTCTTGGTGACTGTTGAACTCTTGAGAGGCAGCCTTTATCTAGACAGAATAAACCTTAGCTAGGTGGCTCAGAGGTTAAAGCGTCTCTGCCTGCAATGCGGGAGACCTGGGTTCGATCCCTGGGTCAGGAAGATCCCCTAGAGAAGGAAATGGCAACCCACTCCAGTATTCTTGCCTGGAGAATCCCATGGACGGAGGAGCCTGGTGGGCTACAGCCTATGGGGTCGCAAAGAGTTGGACATGACTGAGCGACTTCACTTACTTACTTAGAATTTAACAAATACCTCTTGATAATAACTGCTTTAATATTCTTACCTTCTGTCCTCTTTTTTTCCACCTTTATCTTGAAAGTCCAGAGAAGGCAATGGCAACACACTCCAGTACTCTTGCCTGGAAACTCCCATGGACGGAGGAGCCTAGTAGGCTGCAGTCCATGGGGTCCCGAAGAGTTGGACACGACTGAGCAACTTCACTTTCACTTTTCACTTTCATGCATTGGAGAAGGAAATGGCAACCCACTCCAGTGTTCTTGCCTGGAGAATCCCAGGGATGGGGGAGCCTGGAGGGCTGCTGTCTATGGGGTCGCACAGAGTTAGACACGACTGAAGCACCTTAGCAGCATCTTGAAAGTCAGAACTAATTAACCGATTTTTTGTTTCCACCCTTTTCTTCTCCATAGTTCTGTCTTCCCTTCCTCTATCTACCCAGTGAATTTTTCAGTTTTTTGGCTGTCTCATTTCTTGTTCAGTCAACTACAGCTTGCAACTGTGACTCACTCACCCTGTCTTGTCCTGTATGGTTGAGAGAGATGGAAACCATCTTGATAGAGCATCCTGATATATTGCCCTATAGTCCTTCATTTCCTCTGGGCCTCCTTTCATTGTCCACCTCCCCTCCTGGTTGATGTATTTGAACTTTTGCAACCCCTACCCATCTCTCCCTTTCTCTCCCTTGATAGTGATCATGGTAGCTTCCTCCAGGCCTGCAGCAACACACTCATCAGACCCTTGTGACAATTCTCCAAGAAAGCTGAGGACCTATAAATTTCACCTTTCATCCAATGAATTACCTATTAAAAAGATGGGGGTCAAGGCTTGCCTGCTGGCTCAGTGGTGAAGAATCTACTTACCAATGCAGGAGACAGGGGTCGATCCTAGGTCTGGGAAGATCTCACATGCTGAGCAACAATTAAGCCTCAGGCTCCACAACTACTGAGTCTGCGCTAGAGCCCAGGAAGCGCAACTACTGAAACCCACTCACCCTAGAGCCTGTGCTCCACAAGAGAGAAGCGCCGACTCGCTGCAACTAGGGAAAAGCCTGCAAAGCAACAAAGACCCAGCACTGTCAAAAATAAATAAAACAAAATTCTAAAACGTAAATAAACAAGAATAAAAAAGATGGTTCTCTGGCATCCAACTATGATTCTTTACTCCCCTTGTTACTGCCAAAATCTTGATGTTAGTCTTGTCAATGTTAAAACTAGTCAACTTCAGACTGTTTTCCTTGAGAGATCCATATTAAACCAAAATGATGAGTGCTTATTTCTCTAGGCCACAAGTCAAGAAGGATTTTCTCCAAAACAGAATTGTCGAACATTGGAGGATTTTATGTGAAAGCACACCCTGCTGTATCCACTTCTGTCCCAGTCCTAGATTGGGATGACATCATCAATTCATCAAGCAACAAGTATTTGTTCAGCACATACGCTGCACTAAACGGAATTAAAGCCAAAAGAGCCACATTTTTCAAGATGTAAAGGGCAAGAATATATCTGGGTCCAACCAGACATATTTGTTTTCAGCAGATGGATGGTCACCCTCTTCTGTTCATCTGCATTTCATTGACTTCCTTTCCATATTTGTGTTCTGCAGCCACAGCTGCCTTTGGAAATCTTCCCTGTTTGCAAATGGTTAGAAAGATTCCTTCTGCCATCTCATTCTTTTCAAGGTGATTCGTCTAGAGCCTAGTTAAACCACCTGTATGCAGCTTATTTTTAAAAACCATATTGCATATTATTGTATTTTTCTTCCTAGAAGTTTATATTAATATGGTATCCCAAAGTTGTCCCATGATCTAAACCCATTTTTAGGCCATCTGTGAGGAACAAGGTGTCTAAGTCTGTAACCTTGAAACTCTGATTGGGACTTGAACCTGTGTGTGTGTGTGTGTGTGTGTGTGTGTGTGTGTGTTTTAAGCTTATGTGTTTATTCACTTATGGCTGCACTGACTCTCAGTTGCTGCCTGGGGGCTTTTTCTAATTGCAGTGAGTGGAGGTTACTCTCTAGTTTTGTACATGGCTTCTCTTGTTGCAGAGCCTGGGCTGTAGGGTGCATGGGCTTTGGTAATGTGGCACACAGGCTCAGTTGCCCTGTAGCATGTGGGATCTTCCTGGACCAGAGATCTAACCCAGGTCGTCCACACTGGCAGGTGGATTCTCAATCACTGTACCACCAGGAAAGTCCAAACCAATGGTCTTATAATTGAGATCATACACTTGGTTCAGGACTTAATGAAGCTCAAATTCTTAATGTCTCATGGCAGGAAGAATTCAGTAAGGGAAAAAGTGATAAGTAAGAAGTGGATTTATTTAGAGAACACACTGCACAGATAGTGTGGGACATCTCAGAAGGCAGAGACCCTGACATATGGCATAATTAGCTTTTATGGGTTGGATAATTTCATAGGCTAATGAGTGGGAGGAGTATTCCAGCAGTTTTGGGCGTGGGGTGGGGATTTCTAGAAACTGGGACACTGCCAACTTTTTGACCTTTATGATAGGTCTTGGAGCTGTCATTGCACCTGTGGGTATGTCATTTAGTTTATTGATGTGTTACTAAGCATTTACTGAGGTTCAGAGTCTCATGAAGTCAACTCTTACACCATCTTGGACCTATTTGGTTCTAATTACTTATGTCTTGTCCTGAGGCTATGCCACTCTTTTAGAGGTTGTGCCCTGACACCTTCCCTCCTGTTTCAGATCCTCCTGGCAACAGGAAAGAATTATGTATTCTCAATGCTGTCACAGGTATGGCCTGTATGTAGGTCAAGAAGCAACAGTTAGGACTGGACATGGAACAACAAACTAGTTCCAAATTAAGAAACGAGTACAATAAGGCTCTATATTGTCACCCTGCTTATTTAACTTCTATGCAGAGTACATCATGCGAAATGCCAGGCTGGATGAAGCACAAGCTGGAATCAAGGTTGTGGCAGAAATATCATTAACCTCAGATATACAGATGATACCACCCTTATGGCAGAAAGTGAAGAGGAACTAAAGAGCCTCTTGATGAAAATGAAAGAGGAGAGTGAAAAAGTTGGCTTAAAACTCAACATTCAAAAAACTAAGATCATGGCATCCGGTCCAATCACTTCATGGCAAATAGATGGGGAAACAATGGAAACAGTGAGAAACTTTATTTTTTTGTGGCTCCAAAATCACTGCAGATGGTGAGTGCAGCCATGAAATGAAAACACGTTTGCTCCTTGGAAGAAAAGCTATGATCAACCTAGACAGCATATTAAAAATCTGAGGCATTACTTTGCCAACAAACGTCTATCTAGTCAAAGCTATGGTTTTTCCAGTAGTCATGTATGGATGTGAGAGTTGGACCAAAAAGAAAGCTAAGCACTAAAGAATTGATGCTTTTGAGATGTGGTGCTAGAGAAGACTCTTGAGAGTCCCTTGGACTGCAAAGAGATCCAACCAGTCAATCCTAAAGGAAATTAATTCTGAATGTTCATTGGAAGGACTGACGCTGAAGTTGAAGCTCCAATACTTTGGCCATCTGATACGAAGTACTGACTCTTTGGAAAAGCCCCTTAAACTGGGAAAGATTGAAGGCAGGAGGAGAAGGGATGACATAGGATAAGATGGTTGAATGGCATCACTGCCTCAATGGACATGAGTTTTAGCAAGCTCCAGGAGTTGGTGATGGACAGGGAAGCCTGGAATGCTGCAGTCCATGGGGTCACAAAGAGTCAGACATGAAATGAACTGAAATGAACTGAAGAATACTAGAGTGAGTTGCTATTTCCTTCTCCAAGGGATCTTCCCAACCCAGGGATCTCTGCATTTAAGATCCCATGTCTCCTGCATCTCCTGCATTGCAGGCAGACTACCACTGAGCCTTCGACCCTTTTAGGCTATGCTAATCCACCTTGGTTAAGTATATGGACTAGCCAGACTGAATTGGGTATATGGACTAGATCTCAGAGGTCAACCAGGTAGGCACTGCTAGACAGGCACTCTTCTAAGTGTTTTACAGGTATTAATCCATTTAATCCTTGCAATAGCCTGAGGATCAGGATATATATATATATTTTTTTTTCCTCATTTTAGAAATGAGGAGATGGAAGCATAATAAGTTTAAATAAATTGCCTAAGATCACGCAAGTAGCAAGTGTCAGAACTAGGGTTTTTACCCAGACAATTCAGCTCCCTCTCTGCCTCTAGAAAGCCTCGTGAATTATAGATCTTTTTTTTTTTTAGCTTGCTTATCTTATCTAAGGAAAGCTAAGGACTGTAAGTAATCTCATACATCCTCAGACATGTTCCCCTGGAGACTTCAAGCCTGTCTGGGAGTGAGTGAAAGGGTAGGAAAAGTAAATCTCTGATCTCTTTGCCTTCAGCATGATCCCCTCCCTGCTGGTATTTTCTCGAGCTATAGAAAGTGGGCTTTGTTCTCTTAGGGGGTCTTGTGACTCTTATTTTATCAGAAAACAGGGATTTTAATATGGGGCATAATCACAGATGAAATACATACCTCCCCAAATTGCAAATCAGCCCTTGAAGGACTTGGGCAAGTTTCTCCAAAATGAGATTGACATCCAGGCCACAACACACTCCAGGCAGGTGTCTCAGTAGGCAGTGGTGGGTTTTGTAATTGTAGGTCGCCTCTGTACTCTTCCAAATGCACTCTGATTGGTAGCAGTCAGGGTCATCCTATGACTTGCGACGTGGTCCTCTGCACAAATGTGCAGGCAATGGAAGAGGCATAGCAGAAGGGAGTAACTGGAAGATGGGGATCAGAGGCAGGGAGACTGTTGAAAAAATATGAGCCAGGACCCCTTGGTCTATGAAGTGCTTGTCTTCCGTCACTCCAAAAGAGAGCATCTCTGTTTCTAGAAACACTGGTACACTTCACAGATTGGAACCCAAGTCTTTTCCTACCCCATTTGATTTTCTTCTGTGGCCTTAGTGTTCTCAGTCTCTGTGATGCCAGCGCCATGACTGTACTAATGTAAATTACCTGACATCATGCAGAATAACCAGCTCACTGCTGGAATGTTTTATCCAACTGCCTGGTTGTTTTGGCATCCTGCTGAGTGTTATAAGTACCATTTAAAACACATTACTTACATCTGAATTTTAAGAGGAAATCTTAAAATCTAAAGTGAAAAATTGTATGTAATCTCTTTGGTCCAAACTGGCAGGCCAGGCAATTAAAATAAAACCTATAATACAATCCTGCTGGTGGAATAATTAATCTCTAAACTTAATTCACCATCGCTTTAACCTTAGCCAGGTGTTTAGGAAATAAGTAGTGAGAAGAGGTGACCAAGACAAAATTTGGCTTTACATGAAAAGCTGAGGTCCCCCCTTCTCTCTTTTTATATGCAAGTCAGAGCCTTCAGTTGAATCTTTCAAAGTTGGAACTTCCAGAAGAAAAAAGGATTCATTATTTATTAAGTTATGTTGCTGACATAACAGAGAAACAGTCAATAGCTTTTGGAATGCACAGACCATCACAATTCTTTGGAGTGATGAAGAGAAATATTAACATGTCCTGATTTTGCCAACATGTACCAGACATTGTCTGCCATTTAGTGAACAGTTCAAAAGTAGAGGAGATGATTGATGAACATCTGCTTCAACTTCACGGGAGACTTGAAGGCTTAGTTTGATTAGAATACAGCTAACTTCATAAGTTCTGAGCTGTTTTAAACTGAAATTTTACCTTTAAACAATGCATTTAAGTAGCAGAGGTTTTAGACAATTGCCCACACATGTTTGCACAATTAACAATTCTGCTAAAATGTTTAAGCTGTGCTATTGTGCTTCACTTGAGGGTGGAATCTCTCATTAGATCACCTATCTTGAACCTAATATTCACAGCAGGTGAAGTTGATTGTTGTTTATTGAGGCCCTATTTATACATGAAGCTGTTTACCAAGCACATGATATAAATTATTTCTAATCTTCTAAACAGCCCAGTTGAGGGACTTCCTCATTGGTCCAGGGAAGCTGACGCTATGCTTTCCAATGCAAGGGGTATGGGTTCGATACCTGGTTGGGAGCTACTGTGAAAAAAAATAAAACATAAGAAACAGAAGCAGTTTTGTAACAAATTCAATAAAAGCTTTAAAAAGATGGTCCACATTTAAAAAAAAAAAAAAAGAATCTTAAAAAAAACCCAGCCCATTTGGGTCAATATTATTATCTTCATTTTCATTTTACAAACGAAAACAAGTATTCAGAGACCTTAGGATAAAAGGGCTGGTGTGTATTTGAACACCATTGCTTTCTTTATAAAATGAATTCTATTCCTATAGGTTTGCAAACCACATGATAATAAATTCGACTTCATTGAGAGTAACAGCAGGGCTGAGAATCAAGCTTCAGTTAAGTTCAATTAAGTCTATGGCATATTTCATCTTAAATAAGTAAGAGCACTCTTTGACCTTCAAGCATTTAACATGGTTTTCTTGTCCAAACTAATTCTTTACAAGGATGATCTGGTATCAATAAAAGGATGGAAAGGGTGGAATTTACCCTAGGTCACAAAATTCTCTAACAATGTTTGACAAAAAGGAATTTTCTCTCTCTAAGTTGGATTATCTGCTTATTCTGTATCCCTGTTGCTTACTCCAGGGCTTCCTACATTGTAGATGATTCATAAATATTTGCTGAAAGACTGAATGCACAAATGAGTAAGTACATAAAGGAATGAACACATAAATCAGCACATTACCTACATCTGTGTTTATTATTCTTAAAGGTTTTTTATTTGATGACATGGATTCACATGCCCTTGGAAATTTGAATCCAGATGGTGAAAACCTGGAATAACAAGTTAGTCTATTATACAGATTCTGTTTCTGTCACTCCAAGAAGTACTGTAAAGTGATTTCAATGTATTATAAATTAAACATGATCTCTTCTTTGCTCTTTGGACAGAAAATGACTAGAAGGTGAAAGTATGTGGACACACACAGTGGTGTTTGTCAAACCTTTGTTGGATTAAATGGAACATTTCACAGCAATGGCAGTAGCTACTTGTAATCAAGCTCTCAAGTACCTGTGACAATTGTTCTGATTAGCTTATCTCATTATTAATTAAGGTTTCTTAAAGTACAATCCAGGACTTCCCTGGTGGCTCAGACAGTAAAGTGTCTGTCTACAATGTGGGAGACCCGGGTTCGAGCCCTGGGTTGGGAAGATCCCCTAGAGAAGGAAATGACAATCCACTCCAGTACTATTGCCTGGAAAATCCCATGGACAGAGGAGCCTGGTAGGCTAGTCTATGGGGTCGCAAAGAGTTGGACACGACTGAGCGACTTCACTTACACTTTTTTTTTTTTCACTTACACTTTCAAAGTAAAATCCATCAAGTTGCGTTCATGATATCTCATATCTGGAATTTGATGGCATCATGCACTTTTTTTTTCATATTAATTATACCTGTCTCCCAGATTTTGCATCATTTTGTTTTTGTATTGAGTTCTTTAAAGTCTTTCCGTTAAGATGGTATAGAAAACTCTGAAAGAGCTTTTTGGCCAACCCAATAGATTCTTTCCTTTCTACTTTCATATTACTTTTACGATTGAGTAGTTGCTGATTTTTATTAGAGATTTGTCCCCAGTCCTCTAGATTTTTCAAGATCACTACAAACATTATTACATTAGTAAAATTATGAGCCGTGGAGAAAAGCTTTTATAAAATTGTTTTAGTGGTTCTGGTGAACTTATGTATTCTTTCTGCAATGACCTCACATATTCTAGCTTCTGAATAAAAGCTGCAAATTAACACTTTTATCTATTTATGAGTCTCGAATAAAACATCAATAGACGTTTTCAATAGTTTAGTGTCCGATGGGAAAAACACCAGGTGGGAAGGACACTGGCGATGTAAATATCTTCCGCATTTTCAAATGTCAGTTGTTCTCAAGAGAGGACGCTTAAGTAAACATCATCTATAGTCTTACAGATGTTGTCTATGCATACCACTTTAATTGCAGCTTTCTAATATCTGTACTGTTAATAACAGTTCAGAGAAGATTGGAAGTGCTTTTGATTTGAATAAATGGTCATTTGAAAAATCGCTGTGCTAAACGATGTATGTTTATCTTTGGATCATCTCCCTTAAACAGATGGTATCTGTGGAATTGTTGTGACACTTCATTGTTTCTGGTGGTTGATGACTCATTGTAGGGAAATCCCAGTGTACACAATACGTGAAAATAAGACTGTTTGGCGTTCTTTGCTACGGCTAATTGTCAAACAGTATTTCAACAGATGTGACAATTTTACCAAGATGCTGTCAAAATAAGAGCAACCCACTGACAAATCCAATCTGGCTCATGTTCAGCACTATGGTATCATTCAGGTTTGTTTCCAGTATCAGGAGACTTTGTATTAATGTCATCTCTGATAACTTGATCATTTCAGATGGCACATTGTCAATTTTTTCGTCCTTCTGGATGGCTCACTTTGCAGTCACATGTAACACTTCCAGGTTTTTTTCCTTTCAACCTCCCCCAACCCACATAATTACCAAAGGAACAGTGTTTGTAACTGACCTTTTTAGACCTGTTTGGAAATAAAATGAGATCATTCCCCCTTTGGAGGTCATGGGGAAAGATGATCCATTACAGAGGAACTCACTGTGTCTTCAGGAATTTCAAGTTTAGCTGTGAATCTGTTAGACGGATATAACTGTGCATAGTTAAAAAGGTAACTCCCATAACATTCAGAGTCACTGTATCCTTGACCAACATGGAAGGGCTAGCCCTGAGAAAATGAGGTCAGCACACAGTGGTATCATGCATCATTTTGTGTGTCAAAAAACACCCATAAAAGTAGTCTATTATCATCAATGACAACTGGACAAGCACTGATGTTAAAATACTGGGTTCTCACTACAGTGAGCTGACATGGCAGATACTCAGACCCACTCACAACAGCCCAGCGCAAAAGCCTTGTGGTGTGTCATCCTCTCCAAGGGCTAATCAGAAACAGAGATGAAAGAAAGGAAGTGATAACAGTTGTGCAAATAAACCCTATTTTAAAGGGGGTAATGAGGCTCAGGTGTTATTTTGTTTTCACAGCAGTGAAACAACTGCTGTTGTGAACGGTAAAATACCTTAGCTGTATTTTCTCTGAATAACATATTTTTATTTCTGATCAGTCTCCCAGAAATACCCATGAGACAAAGATGTAACTACTAAACTAAAAGGAAAACAATGAAAATTCTATTGTTTCCTCTATTTCTGAAGCAGTGTTATACTCATGATGCATTATTCAGCTATTAGAAATTTTAAAAAAATAGCCTAAAGTTTTCTGCTCTGTTTAGGCTCAAGTAGTTCTCACTCATTTTCATGGGCTTCTACATGGGAATAGAATATATTACAACGTGATATAGTTCAGAAAATACCTCACACTCAAAACCCTTATCAAAAGAAACAAGTTGTAGTACCGTTTCTGTTATATGGGGAAAAAAAGAAAAAAATAAAAAGAGAGAAACCATTTAAGATATGCATTTATGTGCTTTATAATTAGGTCTTCCCTGGTGTCTCAGGCAGTAAAGTATCTGCCTAAAGTGCAGGAGACCTGGGTTCAATCCCTTGCTTGGGAAGATCCCTTGGAGAAGGGAATGGCTACCCACTCCAGTATTCTTCCCTGGAGAATTCCATGGAAAGAGGAGCTTGCTGTACAGAGGTAGTATATCAGAGTTTTGATTATGAATATATGGGAGAAATGAGTAAGAGAGATCTCTAAAAGACTTCCCTGGTGGCTCAGATGGTAAAGAATCCGCCTGCCGTGTGGGAGACCTGGGTTCGATCCCTGGGTTGGGAAGATCCCCTGGAGAAGGGAAAGGCTACCCCACTCCAGTATTCTGGGCTGGAGAATCCCATGGACAAAGGAGCCTAGCAAGCTACAGTCCATGGGGTCGAAAAGAGTCACACACGACTGAGCTACTCACTCACACACACACACTAAAAGCTGTACTGTGTTCACCATCACCACATACACTTCTAGATTGGAAATGGCTTGTGTTCTGTACAAATATGTTCATGTTTGCTTAAGAAGACTGCAAATGCTGTGTATCTCCTTAAATTTCCCATACTTGAGCACACAGTAAAAGTTTATTAAATATGTGTGATTCCTGATGCAACAAGGAATTTTGATGCAACTGCTCTCTTCCACCTTCCCCCAAGTGATGGACTATGAAAGATCTTTCTTGTGTTCTATCTACATAGTGCCTATTACTGCACAGAGCTAAGAAGGTTTCTATCTGAGTATAATCAAGTAACACAGAGAAGTATTTAAGGAAAGGATTAGAGGAATCATTTACAGCATTAAATCAATTTAATTTTAGATAAATAATGAACATTATAAAGTGCATTCTAAATGCCTTACTCTCTTTGCCAATCAGGACTCATTGTAAGCGGCCAGAACTTAGATACGAGTCCCTCTAACACTAGACACACTTCAACAACCGTTGAAGGGCAACTGTAACTCTTCAACAGCTGTTGACAAACTGACAGAATTAGTTTTTGGAATCTAATAAGTAATCCTCTGGGTAATGACTGAGTAAAATTAACTGTTATTTCTTAAGCTCGTTCTAGAAATACTTGTGAATGTATGGTAAAAATTAAGTATTAGAGGTGTTTATTTTAAGGTAAAATTTGTAAGTGAACTTGTTATTTTTAAGTCCTTTGAACTCAGATCTTTCAAAAGAACTTAACTATAAGCCTGAGGTTTGAGCCCGTGCACTTAGCAAAAGGGCCATTAAAATAGAGGATGTGAAAGAATACCTATTTTCTATGTGTGGGACAGTGAGTGCTCTACACTTTGGAAGTGTAGAGCAAAAAAAGAGAAAATGCTGAGAAATGTAAGAGCTTAATACATTTGTTTTTATTTTAAAGAAAATTAAATGTGAAGATCAAAGTTCTCTTAAATCTTTTAAATTTCTATAGCCTATCCAAAGGCAATTATAATTCTATATAGTTATAATTTAATTAATTCTGTGACAAGCAACTGGCTAACAAAACTAGTTTAAAAATAGTTTTTAATATTTACAAGGAAACTTACTTGCATTTTACTAGCTTTTTCTTTAACTGGATGTGTTTTTTAATGTAAAACAATTTTAAGAAAGTACTGTCTTACCTGTAGCAAAACCTTTTCTGAAAAAGCTTGTGGTTAGTTATGAACAGTCTGAAGTCAAAGACTTAGAGGAAAGGCATGTTTAATCCAATTAAAATGATCATACATTTAAACAAAATTTCAAATCAGAAATCTTTATAGATTTTCTCAGACTGGCTTTAAAATACATAGAAGTGACCTCATCATATCCTATTCTAATGAATAGGGATTATAGACATTTCATAAAAATTCATTTAATATTAAATATATAGATATAAATAAATATATTTATATTATATACATTTATAGACATGAAAAATTACAGTTTAGTGTGTGCTGTACTCTCATGAATTAGTATTTAACTATTTGAAATGATAGGCTGCAGTCCATAGGATCGCTAAGAGTCGGGTATGACTGGGCGACTTCACTTTCACTTTTCACTCTCATGCACTGGAGAAGGAAATGGCAACCCACTCCAGTGTTCTTGCCTGGAGAATCCCAGGGACAGGGGAGCCTGGTGGGCTGCCGTCTATGGGGTCCCACAGAGTCTGACATGACTGAAGCGACTTAGCAGCAGCTGCAGTAGCAGTAACCAGAAGGCTTGGGAAATTATTGATGCTTGAAATTGATATTTGGTTTAATTTCCCCTGTTCCTCAGTATTTCTGGATCCTACAAAGATCTGGGCATCTTTTGTAAACCTCTCATTAGACAAAGTTTGTTCCTTTGTGCTGTTCTTGATCTAGATATTCAGAAGATCCTCAGAAGCATAAAAAATAACCTGGTGCCAACTGAAGTGTTAGTTCCTCAGTTGTGTCCGACTCTGTGCGACCCCATGGACTGTAGCCCATCAAGCTCCTCCGTCCATGGAATTCTCCAGGCAAGAATACTGGAGTGGGTAGCCATTCACTTCTCCAGGGGATCTTCCTGACCCAGGGAACGAACCTGGGTCTCCTGCACTGCAGGTGGATTCTTTACTATCTGAGTCACCAGTGAAGTCCAAGGAGGTCTAAACTGAGACATAAAAGGCATTTATTTCCTGGATCATATCCCCAAGCTGCAAACCCAGCCTCCTCACCTCTGCACCTCCTGTTCTCTCCTTCTTACTTCTTTTGTTTAAGCTATCCCTGTACCTTCCTGTTACTTTTCTCAGTTTTGCCACTGAAAATCCTCTAGTTGTTAGAGTGAACATATTAATGCCTTTAAGCAATTAACAAACAAAGGACAGTCACATTCAGGATTTCATTTCTCACTGAGTATGATTATTATTTCCATTCTCCCGGGAAGAAAAGGAGAGAAAAGTTAAGGGACTTACCTAAGATCTACATGGTGAGCTGAACTGCACTTTGGAAGATATTTTGAAAAAAAAAAAAAAAAGTGGAAATCTTAAGGGGCCTCTTTTTATGTTTTGATTTTTAATTAAAAAAAATTACCCTGTGTAAAACAGATAGCTAGTGGGAACCTGCTATAAAGCACAACAAGCTCAGCTCTGTGCTCCGTGGTGACCTAGATGAGTGGGATGGGGGTGGATGGGTGGGAGGGAGGTCCAAAAGGGAGGGGATGGATGTATACATATAGCTGATTTATTTCATTGTACCGTGGAAACTAACACAGCATTGTAAAGCAACTATATGCCAATAAAAATCTTTATTGAGATATAATTGACATATACTATTGTGTAAATTTGTGTACAATGTGTTGATTTGACTCATTTATATACTGCAATATGATTACAACCATAGTGTTAACATTTCCATTATGATCTGTAATTACCACTTTTGTGTGTGTGCACGTGTGATAAGGACATTTACGATCTAGTTTCTTAGCAACTTTAAAATAGAAATACAGCATGGGCTATTACTTAGTCATGAGAAAGAAGAAAATCCCACCATTGACTACAATAGGAATGGACCTTGAAGGCATTATGCTAAGTGAGATGTCAGGCAGAGAAAGACAAATGCTGTATAATATCACTTATATGTGGAATTGAAAGGTCCTGTTTATATTCATTCTCTTCTTGGTCATTCTCCTGCAGTTTTTGTAGTTGTCCAGTCATTAAGTTGTGTCCAACTCTTTGTGACCCCATGGACTGCAGCACACCAGGCTTCCCTGCTGCTGCTGCTGCTAAGTTGCTTCAGTCGTGTCCGACTCTGTGCGACCCCATGCCCTTCACTAATTCCCAGAGTTTGCTCAAACTCATGTCCATTGAGTTGGTGATGCTGTCTAACTATCTCATCCTCTGCTGCCCCTTTCCCTTTGCCTTCAGAGTATGTATCTAAACTAGGTCTCCAGGAATGAAACCAACTAGTGATTTTTCTCGAGGGCTCTTTTGTAGCCTACATACCCCTGATCCAGGTGCCATGCAGAAAAGTCCTAGTACAGTATCTCAGCTCTGCTTAAGGAATAAGTATGCACAGACACAGCCAAACTTGAGAAATGAAAATTGAAAAATAAGCTTTTATCATTGGAAGTTTTTTGTTTTGTTTTGTTTTCAAAAAAGGCAGAATATGAAGAGCAATAATCAAGAGTTTATCATATGTGAGAAGTGTTTATCCTGCTGTTTTTGAGATGGCCAGCCTCCTCTGGAATGTAGTTATGCTGACTGCAAGCTGACACTTCCTTTTTTTGTCAGGATATTCTTCCAGCTCTGCTAGGACAGCCTTCCATACCCACTGTTGCTGCAGCTGGAAATCTAAAATTAAGTGAGTAATGAGGCACCCAGCAATATGATACTGTGTTCTATCAAGGAACCTCCAGTCACTCACGCTTCACACCTCATTAATTAGGTGCTAATTGCAAGAGCTACTTGAAAGTAGTTTCTGCCTTGCTCTGTGCCCTAACAACCTGATCTTCGTAAGAAACTCCCATCAACATCAAAGCCTCAGAGAAATAGGTCTAATATTTGCAATGTTGAGGTTACAGATTTTAGCCTCAAAGGAAAGATGTGCAAAAGCTTGAGTTTTCCTAGCTGGGCTAATGTCCTCATTATGCATTCAACTTGCTTTCAAAAGGACAAAATACAACATATCTTTCCTACCAGGACTTGTATTTTGATAGTTGCCTATTAATCAGTTTTTCAGAGTAATAGTCATGTAATTTCAAAAAATAAAAAAGGGATGTTACTCAAAAGCTAATTAGATTTCTCCTAAGACAAGTATTTTTAAAATGTTTTTGCAATTACAGTAATACAGTATTCTACACTTGGGGTCAGTTTCGTGAGGATATTTGACTTTAATACATCAACTGTTTCTGCTGATTTAGTTCAAACAAATTAGTTCACTTCCTTAAAGCTGAAGCACTAACTTTTTGACTTTACATGTCTCAGATACGGCTGAACATATTTATAAAAATTTTCTAAAAGAAAATTAGAATAAGTAATTCACCTGTGAATAAGTTATTGACAAAAATACTAGAGAATAAGAGATTTGAGAAACTAAAATATGAGATGTAAACTTCGCAAATTTCTTTTACTGAGCTAAAATAGTTTATTTTCTATGGAAAACCACAGTCTAAACTCAAATTACCGAAAAAATTTTGAGATATAACTTGTTTGGAATATAGGGCTTAACAGTAAGTCATCTCTTGTTACGTTATGTACCAAATTATTGCATGCTACTAAAAGAGTTCATAACTCATATTTAAAATTTTGTGCTTAGAGCAAAAGGTAGATCTTCTATACTCATGATAAAAATCCACTGAAAACACATTTATTGACCAAAAATCAATATGACCCTCCTGATTTGTCTTTTCCTTTAATGAGAGTATAATTTAGGATAGATGATGGTTACAACCTGGAAAAAAAAAGAAGACATTCAGCTTAGAGTGGCTTCTGTCTTTTCCTAGGAGAGCTTCTGGTGACTCAGTTGGTAAAGAACCTGACTGCAATGCAGGAGACCCAGATTCGATCCCTGGGTCGGGAATATCCTTTGGAGAAGGAAATGGCAATCCACTCTAGTATTCTTTCCTGGAGAATCCTATGGACACAGGACAGAGGGAGCCTGGAAGTAGTCCATGAGGTCCTAAGAGTCTGACACGACTGAGTGACTAAATCACACAGGAAAGCTTAGACATGAACCTGTCGGGACTTTGGTGACAGGCTTATGAAAAAGAAAAGCTGGAAGCAAGAGGGCCAGAGTGAGAAGAACCCATTATACTATGGAGATTCTCTCTCCACTCACCTCGGGGAATGATCACCACCCCCAGTGACTGTGTTCCAAGGTTCTTCATCTTGATTTTGATAGATAAGACGATGCCATGATACAGTAACCCTCACATTGGACAAGAGGAATATCCAGCATCAGGGTACTGACAGGACTGGGGAGCCCAGAGGTTGGATGGCTCTGGTGAGGAGGACAGACCCTTCTCATGAGGCAGAGAAGGCTGATAAAATCAGACGAGGTGTTTGGGCTCCAGCCAAGACTGCAGAACTGGTGTCCCAGCCTACAATGAAGACACAGAGGCCAGGTTCAGTCATACTAATTAGGCAGATGAAGCCCGGCAGGCAGTAAAATGGTAAATCTCCCCCAAGCACACGCTTCCCTCTGAATTGGCAAGATTTATTGCTGCTCACTGTCTAATGACTGAGGGGCTTGCTAGAACTGGTTTATTGGCTTAGGACAGAGCTGGCGGATCGAAGATCTTCAGTGACATCCACTGAGCAAGCCTAAAAAGAAGACTGGGGATTGATAACCTCTGCGTATATGGATTTTTAATTCGGGATTATTTAGTTTCATCCCAAGGAGGCCGTGAAAGTCCCTCGAGAGCTTTTTAAGTAGAAAGGATATTCTGTCAGGAACTCGGGAGAGGAAGTCAATCATTTCTTGAGATGTTTTGCATCCTAATGTTGTGCTTTCAAGTTTTCCACGTATGGCATTCTCCATCACTTTATTTTGAAATGTATAAACTTTCATGAGATAATGTCTCTAAAAGCATAATCCCAGGGTAGAGACTTCCTGTTCTTTCACCTTCTTTTTCTGAAGACACCTGGTAAAAAATATATATATAGATATAAATTTTTAAAAGACTGTGTCCTACAATTACATGACCACCTATTTTTGCCTTCCAAATTAGAGAATGCTATTAGAAAACTTCTGAAGAGCCAGGAAAAAAAAATAGGATAATGGGTCCCTTACCCCAATGAGATACAAATTCCAGGTGCTTGGCTGGATTCATTCACCAGCAAAATGGCCCTTCCACAGAAGCCTTGCAAATTTTTATCTCAGCAAAATGACAGATTTCTGTAGGTCATGGAACACTATGTCTCTTTCTCTCTCTCACAGTCACAACTCATTAGAGTTAAATCCACAAATGTCAGGATTCTACTGCACTAATTCCATTAAGATATTTGTTCTGCAAATAGGATAAACTTTTTCTGAGGGACAGCAGGATTAGAATTTTAGCTGGAATAACCATGTGCCTCTTGATGTAGTTAACTGAACCCCAGAAATTAGCATGGTTTCCATTTACCTATGATTTTCTATAAAAATGAGAATGTATTTTTATTCTGATTTGTTCTGTGGTGAAATAGCAAAGCGTAGCCATTGCAGCATAAAATGCTTAAAACTAATACATATATTTTCTAAGTTTTATGAAAATGGTAATGTCTCTAAAGATTTGAGTGCCTTTCTCATTAATACTCACCTTATTTCAGTTATTTTAAGTCAGTTTCTTCACAAGAGACATATCGCATCAACTTCAGAGAGAACTGTCCCATCCAGAGTTATGTATGAATATTACTGAAAAGGAGGTTGTAGGGTTTTTATCTGGTTCTAGAAGGGATGCATGACCCCAAAAGGAGAAAATGAAGCCCCCAGTCCTCTCTGCTTTTCCTTTCAGGCATGATTAGGGCAGTTCTTCCAACTCCCTTATAATCCTTTTATATGTCTGGGTCAGATACACCACTTGGCTTCAGAGCATCCTGACTTCAGAGTAGTTTTCCTCTAATTGCCTGAACATCATCTTCTCCTTTAGCTCCTTGGCAGCTCCTGGTTTCCCAAGAGAAGTTTAACTTTCCCAAGTGTCTCCTTTTGACAGCCCCTCCCACACCACAATTTCTCAATTTCCACATGGACAGAAGTCAAACAGCAGCACAATGCCTTGAGAATTTGTGAATCCCCAGTTGTTTGTTTCATTAACATTTAGCCTCAGGTCTTTCTTTCTGTGATTAAAAAGTAATACCCATTTATTACCTGCCACGAAGAACCCAAATAGAGAGAAAAGGTCAAAACAGTATAATAACCATTGACCGTTAAGCAGAAATAATGACTTTTAGAAAATATTTTCTTTCATACAGCTATAATATTATGTACACTTAGAATAATGAGTTTATTATATAAAGTTACACATATTGAAGCTAAAAAGGTAGATTATATTTTATGTCTCAAAACTTAATAACCGTTTTAAACAGATTAAAAACTGGCCAGGTGGCAGTGTAAAGGGGTCTATACTTGGTATGAAGTTGGACTGGTTTTACTGGAAAAGATAGCCACCCTCCTGCAGCTAATAAAATGTTCAATGTTTGTTTCTTGAATGCAAGTACATCTTGATTTCGTGATATATACCTTTCTTTTCAAGGGAGGTCTACATCTGAATAGGAGGCATACACAGTTTTCTCTTTAATCCATTTACTTACATTTTTGCAATATCCTATTCTGAATAAGAATTGATTTATTATTGGCCATTTGCTATATTCTAAGCAATTTTGAAGAAGGCTGAGCACCGAAGAATTGATGCTTTTGAACTGTGGTGTTGGAGAAGACTCTTGAGAGTCCCTTGGACTGCAAGGAGATCCAACCAGTCCATCCTAAAAGAGATCAGTCCTGGGTGTTCATTGGAAGGACTGATGCTGAAGATGAAACTCCAATACTTTGGCCACCTCATGCGAACAGTTGACTTATGGGAAAAGACCCTGATGCTGGGAGGGATTGGGGGCAGGAGGAGAAGGGGACGACAGAGGATGAGATGGCTGGATGGCATCACCGACTCAATGGACATGAGTTTGGGTAAACTCCAGGAGTTGGTGATGGACAAGGAGGCCTGGTGTGCTGCTTCATGGGGTCGCAAAGAGTCGGACACGACTGAGCGACTGAACTGAACTGAAGAAATTTTCATGCATTTTTCTCCTTTAGTATCTATTAAGATCCTGTGATGTGGGTACTGCTTTTATCCTCATTTACAGATGAAGGACCTAAGGCTCAGAGAAGTTAAATAAGTTATCCCAGGTTGTAAGGCCAGGAAATGACAGAGTCTGGTAAGCCCAGCTCACTCTAACTTGGAAACCTATACTCTGAACTTTGTTACTAGTGGTTCTTAAAGTCTGCTCCCCAGCACAGCAGCATCAGCATCACCTGGGAATTGGTTAGAAATGCAAATCCTCAAGCTACATCCTGAATCTATTGGATCAGAAATGCTGGGGGTGGAGCCCAGCAATCTGCACAGCCTCCCAGATGGTTGTTATTGTTGAGTTGCTAAGTCATGTCCGACTCTTTTTTGACCCTGTGGAGGTTCTGAAAAAACTGAGGATCAAGCTTTGCAATAGACTGCAACCACATCTTCAAAAGAGCTGATGCTATACATTTTCTTAAATCCATTTTTTAAAAATCATGTTAGAGTCTTGCCAAAATATTGCATTAGTGTTTTATTGCTTATGTGTTCACAATTTTTCTTTGGGGATTTCTTGAGTGTTTTATGCATTAGTTCATAATTGAAGCTTAAGACTAAAGCACCGGGGTTTTCAGTAAGAATGAAGGCTGGGCCATGGTGATTGAGCACAGTTGGCACCTCCAAACTATCCTCACGTTATTCATGAATGATAAGCTGGGTTAGGATTCAGCTGAACAGATGACTCCTCACCCCAAAAAAAAACTGCCGTTACACAAATCAGTCTTACTGATTGTGAATAAGAAAATGAAAATTAGTTTAAAAACAAATCCAGTATGTAGACATATTTTTCAAATTAAGTAGATTCTTTATTGGACATTACAACAACCCCACAATCTTAGTTCTGTTGACCCAATTCAGTTTTTATACCCCAAA
Source organism: Bos mutus (assembly GCF_027580195.1). Lineage (NCBI taxonomy): Eukaryota > Metazoa > Chordata > Mammalia > Artiodactyla > Bovidae > Bos > Bos mutus. Next base: position 68,463,713 of record NC_091628.1, read on the forward strand.
GTCTCTTATCTTAGCTTTAGTTTATATGGTTTGGTTTGGTTTCATTTTTGTTTCTTTCCCTTTACTCTGTTGCAGCTACTGATGAAGGAAAAGCCCTTATATTTAGAATGTCATTTACATATTTCTGAAGTCTAAGGCATTTTAATGGCAAATGTATTAGATTTTTAAGAACTTAGATGTGATTGGGTATAATTTAATATAGATATGGCCAGCCGTGGTATCCCTGGGTAGCTGAAATTCAGTTTTTTTTTAATTAGTATTTGAAAGGGAAGACCTCCTCTAGCCATTGTAATCGTATTTTCACTGTATTTTTATTCCTTTCCAGATCTGATAGTCTTAAAATTTAATTACTGTTAGCAAGACCTTTATGGGAAGAATAGAAATATTCTCGTAATAGTGTTAGCATATTAAATGTAATTTTCAGGTAGCCCTCCTAGGATTCCAGAACTCTTCAATAGAGCCAATTTAGCTGCCTTTTTTTCTGTCCTGGCAGTCCACATGCATTCAACTCACAAATGTATCCTTTCCCTGACTCCTCTGATGCTATTAGAACTTCGTTGTCCTAGTATATTAGAGTGTTCATTCATTTGTAATAAGACGGTCAAAACTGATATGAATTTTAATGCTGTTCATATGAATATTATTAAACATGCTGATTATAGTCTTTCTGCACCTTAATGCAGACTTGGGTTGGTTTGTTGTTCTGTTGTTTGTTTCTTTTTAACCATGCTAATTGTTTACAATTCAAAATAGAAGGGTTTTGAAAAGAAAAATCACAGATTTTCATATAAGAAACATGAAGAAAAAAGGAGACATTTTTGCACAAAAAACAAGGAAATAATAAATCAAGGATTAAAACGAGTGTTTAAAAAATGCAACGCTAATCAGATAATCAGGATGGTGTGATCACTCACCTAGAGCCAGACATCCTGGAATGTGAAGTCAAGTGGGCCTTAGAAAGCATCACTACAAACAAAGCTAGTGGACGTGATGGAATTCCAGTTGAGCTATTTCAAATCCTGAAAGATGATGCTGTGAAAGTGCTGCACTCAATATGCCAGCAAATTTGGAAAACTCAGCAGTGGCCACAGGACTGGAAAAGGTCACTTTTCATTCCAATCCCAAAGAAAGGCAATGCCAAAGAATGCTCAAACTACCGCACAATTGCACTCATCTCACACGCTAGTAAAGTAATGCTCAAAATTCTCCACGCCAGGCTTCAGCAATACGTGAACCGTGAGCTTCCAGATGTTCAAGCTGGTTTTAGAAAAGGCAGAGGAACCAGAGATCAAATTGCCAACATCCACTGGATCATAGAAAAAGCAAGAGAGTTCCAGAAAAACATCTATTTCTGCTTTATTGACTATGCCAAAGCCTTTGACTGTGTGCATCACAATAAACTGGAAAATTCTGAAAGAGATGGGAATACCAGACCACCTGACCTGCCTCTTGAGAAACCTATATGCAGGTCAGGAAGCAACAGTTAGAACTGGGCATGGAACAACAGACTGGTTCCAAATAGGAAAAGGAGTACGTCAAGGCTGTATACTGTCACCCTGCTTATTTAACTGATATGCAGAGTACATCATGAGAAACGCTGGACTGGAAGAAGCACAAGCTGGAATCAAGATTGCCGGGAGAAATATCAATAACCTCAGATATGCAGATGACATCACGCATATGGCAGAAAGTGAAGAGGACCTAAAAAGCCTCTTGATGAAAGGGAAAGAGGAGAGTGAAAAAGTTGGCTTAAAGCTCAGCATCAGAAAACGAAGATCATGGCATCCAGTCCCATCACTTCATGGGAAATAGATGGGGAAACAGTGAAAACAGTGTCATACTTTATTTTTAGGGGCTCCAATCACTGCAGGTGGTGATTGCAGCCTTTAAATTAAAAGACGCTTACTCCTTGGAAGGCAAGTCATGACCAACCTAGACAGCATATTGAAAAACAGATATTACTTTGCCAACAAAGATCTGTCTCGTCAAGGCTATGGTTTTTCCAGTGGTCATGTATGGATGTGAGAGTTGAACTGTGAAGAAAGCTGAGTGCTGAAGAATTGATGCTTTTGAACTGTGGTGTTGGAGAAGACTCTTGAGAGTCCCTTGGACTGCAAGGAGGTCCAACCAGTCCATTCTAAAGGAGATCAGTCCTGGGTGTTCATTGGAAGGACTGATGCTGAAGATGAAACTCCAATACTTTGGCCACCTCATGCAAAGAGTTGACTCATTGGAAAAGACTCTGATGCTGGGAGGGATTGGGGGCAGGAGGAAAAGGGGACGACAGAGGATGAGATGGCTGGATGGCATCACTGACTCAATGGACATGAGTTTGAGTGAACTCCGGGAGTTGATGATGGACAGGAAGGCCTGGCGTGCTGCAATTCATGGGATAGCAAAGAGTCGGACAAGACTGAGGGACTGAACTGAACTGAATTGAACCAAGTATTAAAAAAAGAAAAGAAAAAAAAAGGATCTGGAACTGACCTGGTAGTCCAGTGGCTAAGACTCTTAGCTCCCAGTGAAGGGGACCTGGCTTCGATTCCTGATGGGGGATCCCACATGCAGCAAGTAAAATCTGGTGCAGCCAAATAAATCAACAGAAAGATGACCTTAAAAAAAAGCATGAATTAAAGGGATATCAGACCTGGAAATCTGAAGACATGTGAGGGCCAGCTTGTTTGGACCAATGAAAGCTCAGGGCAGTCTCCCTCCAGCCCCTTGGGCATCTCACTTCTGCTGAGAGCGCTGAGTTGTCACTGGGCTCCAGTGCTCTCAGGCAACTCCTGGCACATCTAATAGGACAAGGACAGTCACTTACAGTCTTTTACTCACCCCAAGAGGTGATTTGTCAGCCTGTTGGCTCCTAATTACTTGGCATTAGCATATTCATATTTCTGTGTTTGGTTTTAATTAAGATGTTTCTTCCCTAAATCAGAAACAACATAAGAATGTAAATAAGATGTCTCACACACTTTGATTGTCTATAATAGTATATCTTCTTTTTTTCTTGTAATACATAGAGTGGTCTGTTGAATTAAAATAAATGAGGACTCCTAGCTTCTGGTGGGTGGGATATTAGTTCTAGTTTTAAAAAGCGACACCCAGAGCAGATAGCAGAGCTCTGTGTATGGGGGTTGTGTGTAGGGTTCCAATAGTTTGGGTTATTCAGTTTCAGCTGCCTCTTAAAAAGTGAGTCAGAGAAAATTTGATGTCTGCTTTTCAGGACTAGACCACATTTTCATTCCATTATTTTTATAATAATATGTGATAGTAAATAATTCTAAAGAGCCCAAGTTCATTGCTGCATTTTGCTTTCTGTCAGAGAAAAAGACAGAGAGACTGCTATCTGGGCTTCATTGTAGGATCAGTTAATGAATTTTCAATTCCCATTGCATTCATGCTTTATTATTTAAATTTACAGAAGCTTGTGCTGTCATTCCCAAATGATGTGTGTTTTTTTGCAGTTTGCCAAGATGAGAAATACCCACCCCATCTCAATCTATCAATCATCTATCTGCCTATCTATCCATATATCTTCATGTGTGCTTATTTCACTTATATATGTGCGATGTTTCTTTTGATTTGCAGCAAAACTAGTTGGAGAGAACTTAAACCTGTTGTTAGCACACTTGATGTTATTTTAAGGATATAAAACACTATATCTTGATGCTAATGGTTTATGACACACAATAGAAAAGGAACCCATTGCAAAAATAGCAACATTCTTCCTGCTTTCTGCTTCAGCCTGCCTCTCTCAGCAGTGTTACCTGCCCTGCTCCCCCTCCAAGACTGCCGGCGGGAGCATCTATGACCTGCAGAGTCAGTCCCCTGGGAATGCAGTGGAGTGAATGAAAAAGTCCAGAGCCAGTTCAAAGAAGCCTTACAAAATATGAACCCTTAATGGTTTTTTTTCTCCCTGAGCAATTAGTGAACTAGAAGAAAGGCAAAGAATGGACAGCTTTGGCATTTGCCCAAAGTATTTTATGTTAAAAAATAAATAGCAACAGAGTTCCTAATCAGAGGACCTTAACATTGAGAGCCTGTCCTGGGTTATCCTGGTAGGCTCAATGTTTAATCACAAGGGTGCTCGAGAGTGGAAGAGGGAGGTTGGAGAAGAGGCCAGAAGATGCTGTTTGAGAAAGAATTCACCAGTTATTCTTGGCTTCTGAGATGCAGGAAGGGGCCAAGAACCCAGGACTGCAGGCAGCCTCTAAAAGCTGAAAAAAGTAATGAAACAGATTCCTCACTAAACCCTTCAGAAAGGAATGAAGCCCTTCTGACACCTTGGTCTTAACCCAGTAAGACCCCTGCTGGACTTCTGATATCCAAAACTGTTAGATAATAAATCTGTGTTGTTTAATGACACTAAAAAAGGAAACAGCCAAGGTTTTGTATATCCACAAAGAACATCAGAATTTACCTACTTTAAATAAGGAAAGGACATATTAAATGGATTTATTTTCCATTTTAAGCAGTTCCTAATACAGAATTTTTTTTAAATGGTCTACAAATATAACTGAAATAGGAATGTATATGAGCTCCATACATATTAGTATGTGGATATATATATTTATATACACATGCGTATACTCCATTTCTTCTTTTCTACTTAGTCCAATCTCTACTCTCTCTTGAAGGTCAGTTTATGTCTCACCCTTCAATGCACGCTTTTTAGCTTATTCTGGTCTACAAAGTAAACTTCCTGTACTCAATTGACTTTTTTCTTATAACCTCAAATACTTCATAACGTAGCCAAAGAAGAAACTTCTTGTCTACATCATTTATTTAAAGCATAGCTAAAATCACCCTGCATTTTTATTTTCTAAATACTGCTGATTCCCTAACCATATTATAAGTACTCTAAGAACATACACCAATAATTCTTTTCTTAATTTTGAATGTGAATGGTCAGTATAGTGCCCTAAAAGCAGTTATAGTTGATAATGACATAATGGTAATGAGAACTTGGAAAGACCTCTTCTGTGAGCTTTAAAATAGCTCTAATATGTTGATAAAGACAAAATAATGGTGTTAGTAGGAAATGCCCAAAATGTACCTGTATTGAAACTACAGAAAAAAGTTTGGTAGTCCTAGGGCAGCCTTAACCAAGAGAGCTTTGTAGGGTTATAGAAATGTTCTCTGTCCGTACTCTCCAATATAGTAGCTACTAGCCACGTGGCTATCAACCAAGTGTGACCAGTGTCACTGAAGAACCAAATTTCTATTGTTGTTAACAGAAGTTTAAAGTAAATGGCCACCTGTGGCTATTGGCTACCATATTGGATAGCATGAAGACACTTTTAGGTTGGTAGATCATTCTCCTAGTTCTAAGGGCTAGGGTAGTAAAGGAATAGGGTCATTTTCATCTTGCCTAATGGTTTTGTTCCTGAAGCAATTAATTCATAACAGTAGGACAGTGGTACCCAAAGAGTATTCTGTAATTTAGACATGTCAATTTACTAGTCTATGACAAATTCAGTACAGAAATTGAGATTAAGCATTTAGAAATTACTATAGCCACTTGGCATCGATGTAACATCCAGCTGTGGAGTGGTTGGACTCGTCTCACTGAACGGGGCATAGACTACTCTGGGTGTTTTCAAAGGCTGCACAGCCTTGAGTGCCATCTGGCACCAGCACAGCCAGGTGCAGTGGGACCACATATTATACTGGCCTATGAAGGAGTAGGAGTTTTTACAAAGCTATCCTGTCACAGAACAGCTACAAATACTTTTGAGAAGCCCCAGTGTAGCAGGCCAGGAATCAGAGGCCAGGAAACTAATCTATTCACCATAAGCTGGCTAAATTATATTCACTAGAGTTCTCAAAAACAGAAGCACTCTTAGAAATTATAGACTCCAACCCCCAACTAACAAATGAAAAAAAAAAATACATTCTAGGAAGAATGTGACATACCTCAACACTTACATCAGAGCTTGAAGAACTCCCATCCTGGCTCTCAGGCAAGCTTTATTCCGATTATGCCAAATGGATCTGGGCCAAGTGACGTCTTCTTATTCCCTAGCACAGTAAATGGAAGTCTAAGAACATGACTGCAACACATCTGTAAAATCTACCTTGCAGTTTGCAGGTGCCTGTACCAACTGAGGTTCTCCTCCCCTCTTTAATGTATTGTCACCAAAGTGAATTTTTAAAACCAGAACTAACAAAGAATCCACAGGGATCAGTACATATGAAAAAAAAAAAAAAAAACAAATCAATGAGACTAACCCTTATATTAAAGTTTTAGATTTTGAGTAAAGTATTGATTAATTTCTTTGTCTTCCTGAGCCATAAAAGGATGCTTAAACTTTTGATTTTTCCCTTGATTTGTTCCTAGATAGTGGGAAAATGATAATGGGATGCTATGGTTTGTGGATTCCTAAAAGAAGCCCAGTAAGAAAAGAGTCCAGCAAAACAATATTCCTTTCATTGGAAATAGGGCGGCTGTTTGATTGTGTGCATACTGGACAGTGTTGATGCTGCACCCAGATCCCCTGCGCAGGCTTGCAGACTCACAGCCACCTCTTTCTCTTAGAGACTGGCCCCCATCACAGGAGCCATCTGGCTTGAGAAGTTTCACTTCTCTCCCTTCCTCTTCCTCTAGGAGTGAGGGCAATCTGCCACCAAGGAGGGACTGACAGACAGTCAGTCAACACTACCTATCTCACAGTCTCTAGGTGTTTGGAGTGAAAATAGACCCAATGGCTGTCCTTTGACTCAAAGCAGAATTTACCCTGTAGGACAGCTCACTCTCCAGAGCTCTTTGTAGGATCAGGCTGATACCAGCCTCCGGCTGGAAGCACACCTCTGCTGGCTCCATCCTCATCCTGCCTGTCACTTTCTTACGATCCCTTTTGAGTGTATATCCCAGGAGCTATCTGAACTTTCAGACCCTTTGGAAATCTCTTGAAAAGTTTTCTCTGAATTTCGGACTCCTTATTATCTTTGATCATTGATTTCAGAGCAAAACTTCTGCTCTTTTCCAGGGCAGCCAGCTCTATTCCTATGTTGTGTTAATTGCTCTGTATAAGAACACTGGAAAAGTTTCTCTGCAAGAACATATCTCAAGTACATGACTATTTTCTTATGCAAATAAGAAATACCCCATCTTTTAAAATTGACGAATATTTTAGCTATGTTATTTAGTGGGACAATTAATCATCCAAAAGTTTGTCCTTTTAGGGGGAATAGGAGAAGCTGGCTTTATTAATTTGTGATAAATAAAAATTTGTTTAAAATAACAAACAGGAAAATTTAATTTTCCATTTTATATTCAAATCATGTCAGTGGCATAGGAAATGGAATTTATTAGGGGAAATGCTATAGCTATTTGCATAATTTTCTGGTGCTGAAACATGAGAAAAATATGGCTGCTTATTACTCTGGCTCAGTTTAGCTTTGCTTTCAGATGCTCATTCACCAACCTAAGCCTTTTTCCTTCCTGAGTCTCTATGGTGCTCACATAAAATATGCACTTAAGCTCATGTAAAAATGATGCATTCTTCCATTTTCTCCAAATCTTTTCACACCCTCCTGGGTTTGTTAATCAATTAGTTGTCAGTCATATCTTCTCGTGATGGTACGGGAGCCATTAAAATCCCAATTGCTATCTTCAACAGTGTTTTATTTTTCTTTATTTTATTTATCCATGTGATCTAGCTTCTTACTAATCATTCAAGAAATATCTGATGAATGATGTCTTCCTTTTCTTCTATTTCCTCTTAAAATCATAGTAGTACTGCAGAATCCCTTTCAAAGTTGGGGAACTCCAAAAAAAAAGTTCCGTGGAAGGATATACTTTGGGTGAATACAACTAAGCTAGAAATTTTCTGTGATCTTGAACAAAAACAAATCATTGCTAATCATTTCTAACTTTGATCATGTGCTGATGGGGGCCCACGATTTGCTACAGTTCAACCAGAGCAAGATTTTCCCATACAACTATGAAATATACATTTTTGTGCATGATTAAATAAATATTTATTGTTAGCCAATGGGATTCAAAACTGCACTCCCTGTATTCAAAGCAATCAAATTCTAAAGGAGAAGACAAATGTAGAAAAAAGCAGTCCTAATACAGTGTGATTAGAACCAGATGTTTGGACAAGAGTCTGGAAGCAGGGAGAGGTGGGGAAAACTTGCCAATCTGCTGTTAGGGAGACAGTTAGAGGGAGATCAGGGAAGAATTTTAGTCGATATAGCTTGTAAATTTTAATCGAAAGGGTTGGTTGTAAAGGTATTACCATTAAATTATTTAATTTGCTTATCAATCGTTACTTAGGTAGTTCTTTTTTTCTTTGGGTCAAAAACCAACCTGGCCCTTTTGTGCTAAAAGCTTTCATTTCTCTCATGACTTCTTTCCTTCCACAGTCACCAACTTAGTAAGGATTAGGTGTGTCTACTAGTGACAGGAAATCCAAAATAACAATGGCTTATATAAGATGGAGCAGATTTTCCCAGCTGTTGGGTTGTAAAATATACTGTTGATCAAACTCTATAAAACTGGCTTTTCCTTCAGCAACACCTCCTCTGCCATATGGTGTTGACATGAGTTTATACAAAGACAGCCCCGCTGTTCCTATGGCCTGCCTGCAGCTCTCCTTCTCATGGCTCTACTCAAAAGGCTTTTGGATGTACTCTTCCAAATTTTTTATACTTACATTTGGGAAATCTAATTGTTAATAAGAATAAAGAGATCTATGTCATTTCTGGAGGCTCCTCTTCTATGCTATGGTTCTGGAAAGTATACATTCTAGGTTGGGTTGATATTTCAGCTATTTGAAGAAGTAAAATGTGCCTTTGCCTATCTTTGACCTGAATCCATGAGAAAATAAATATATATTTAATAGCGAATGTTTCTGTAGTAGTCGATGGTCAGGAAATTAAGAAAATAATAAATATCATTCACACAAAAGAAAAAGTTATGCAAAATCTGAACCCCAGGAACATACATGCTTGTAGTAAATACTAATTGCCAGTGCAGAAATCAAAAGTCTACTTTGGGAAATACTGGGTTCATCAAATGTAGATGTTTATCTCCTGATGACCAAATTGTTTTGAATATATAATTAAGGTTAAGTATTTCATGAATTGGTCAACTGAATGATACCAGCTTTCCGATATGTGGGCAAATAGCAGACCTACAACAAAATAGTGTACTTACTAAATTCCTAGTTTAGTTAGTGGCAAAAGCATTTACAGCCTTTTTATATTATAAAAGCCTGTGTTAACTGTTAAGATGACTCCTAAAAGAAAGAGACAGAGAGAGACAGAAAACAGAGAGAATTATTCAAGCCTTCAGTATTGAACATCTCTGTGTGTCTGTGAATACTATTCCTGGGTATATAGTTTGTGTGTGACATCACTAACAGGGAAAATTGTTCTCAAGAGTTCTGGGCTGATTAGAAATCCAGACAGTAACTGGTTCTTTGCCTCATGTAAACTGGAACATCAGTATGGGGAATACAGAAAAAATGAAATTTTTCCTGAAATCACACACCGTTTTTTTCACGTGCTGTGCTTTGTCGCTCGGTTGGGTCTGACTCTTTGCGACCGCATGGACTGTAGTCTGCCAGGCTGCTCTGTCCATGAGGATTCTCCAAGCAAGAATACTAGAGAGGGTTGCCATGCTCTCCTCCAGGGGATCTTCTCAACCCAGGGATTGAAATGGAACCCAGGTCTCCCACAATGCAGGCAGACTCTTTACTGTCTTATGTTTTCCATAAGAGAAATTAAAAAAAAAAAAAGGAAGAAGGAAGGCGCAAAATTATTTAGTTGGAATTTGAAGGGCAATTGCTCTTTATATTTTTCCTATACTAAAAAATTATCATAAGACACTGTCTATTTTTTCAAGCCCTGGGGCCTCCTGCAGCTTAGAATTGTGCTGGCCTTCTCTGGTTCCCAGGATTCTGATTGATCTCAGCTGTCTTGTTTTGATTCAGTAGCTCCCAGAATAATCCCAAATGTACATCATCACAGGGCTATGAAGCGACATAATTATTGAGGAGGTGGTGCTATTTGTCTTTCTGTACATGTTTTGACATTATTCTGGGCACTATTTGATGCATGCAGTAGGCTTTACATAAGTAATAAAAAAGCTGTTTTGCTTTTATTGTCACTTGGTTTTTAATCCCTATAATAAAACAATACCACAGAATGAATGCTCCAAAACCGAAACAAAGATAGAAGAGTAAAATGGGATCTCGAAAAGCCAAAAATGCATTCATTGTGCATAATGTGATCATTAAATAAATTTTGTGAAAATTTCTTTTTACAACAAAGAAGTAGATTCAAATTTATTATAGCACTTTCCTTAGATGGCACATAAAGATACTTGTGTCAAAAATGAGATATTTGTGTAGATAAATGAAGACGCTGAGCAGACAAATTAAACATGTAGTTTTAATTTTTATTAAAGAACCCTCAACTATAGCTTTACCAAAACTAAATATTGCAACACAGAAGGGAAAGATCTTGTTTAATTGCATCTATTAGGTTGGTCCAAAACTTCAGTTAATTTTTTCCATAACATTGTATGGAAAAACTAGAACATGGGCAAACTAAAAGACATATCTAAAATCCAGTTCTACAAGTTAAAGCAAAAACTAAAAACGTTTTTTTTCTTTAGAGCATTAGCTACGTGTGTGTTTTTTTAAATGAGACAAGGGGCAATATCTTGATAAGTATCTCTGACTTCATTTGTGTAATTAGATATAAGCCTAAAGATGGCGTCTCCAACTGAATAACATTTCCTGCCTTCAAATAACAGGAACATCAAAGTAACTGTGACTGAATCCAAATAAAATCTATTTTCTTACCCAAATATCCAAATAAAGCCCAGCTGTACAGAGTTGACACCCATAGTTCTAGAATCAATAAGAATAGCCCAAGTTCTGTCTATCTCGTTGCTCTGCCATCTCCACACATGGCTACTTAAGGATCCAAGAGATTAACTGAACTCTTTAAAGGAGATTAAACCATCACATCTCCTTTCCAGCTAGGAGAAAAAAAAGCCTCAAAGAGTGTCATTTTTTTTCTCTTTTTTATGCAAGGCAAGCAAGTCAATGGAGTTTTTAGTCTCATTAGTCATCTTTTTATTTTATTTTATTACTACCAGATAGACAACAGATCCTTGTAGGGTAAAGGCATGAATTGATCTCCTACTCAAACCAGTTTCACTTTGAAGAATAAAGCAGGGACGTCCCAGGTAGTCCAGCAGTTGAAACTTGGCTTCCAATGCAGGGGTACCAGTTCAGTCCTTGGTCTGGGAGCTAAGATCCCACATGCCTGGCTGAAAAAAAAAAAAAAAAAAGCACACACACATATCACAGAAACAGGATTGTAACAAATTCAATAAAGACTTTAAAATGAGCCACATCAAAAAAATAAAAAATTTTAAATGAAACAAATTTGAATGTAGCATGGCATCATTTAGGCTTCCCAGGTAACACTAGTGGCAAAGAACCCACCTGCCAATGCAGGAGACATAAGAGACGCGGGCTGGATCCCTGGGTCAGGAAGATCCCCTGGAGGAGGAAATGGCAACGCACTCCAGCATTTTTGCCTGGAGAATCCCATGGATAGCGGAGCCTGGCTGACTACAGTCCAGAGGGTCTCAAAGAGTCCGACACAACTGAGGTAACTTAGCATACATGCAAGTGGCATCATTTTACTTTATTTTTTTGTTGTTGTTTATGTCGTTTTATTTATTTATTTATTTGTCATTTTTGCCGTTATGTCGTTTACACCTAGAGTTTCCTAAACAAAACTTAGTTTTGTTTTATGGAGTGGTTCCGTTTCATCAGAGCTACCTGCGTATAAAGACATTCTTGAGTAGCAAAGTTACTTATGTATTCATTATTTTAGTTTTCATTTAGTGACATCTGAATTTGAAACTCGCTCATAAACATTAAATTCTGTGATATTACAGATAGTTTATCACTGAATATATTTTCAGGGCTAATGAAGGTTGTTACAAAAATTAAGTCTCGTATTACAATTTTATTGGAAAATTTATTGGGAACAAAGATCAAGTAGGGTCAATAGAACCCTTAGGGTAAATAGATAGAAGATAAGAAATGAAGAAAAAAATTGGAGAAAAGTAAAGACTTGGGTAACTTTGGAATAACATGAATTCAAATGTATTTCAAAATATGACAGACAACAGGAAAGTGATGACTGTATATTACAAACTACTCTCAGCTTGTTTAGCAACTGTTATACTTTAAATGTTTTTCTTTTAATTATATTATTAGAATCCATTAGTTGTAGAGACATATATAGACATGTGTAAAGAATAAAAAATTCATTATTCACTGTTCTGTCACCCAGGGAAAAAATGCTAACTACTTTTGGTATTTTGTTATGTGTTTTGTTAGTATTTAACATACATTTATAATGGTGTGTATTTTTAAACTGGGTTAATTTTTTACACGCTGTGCTACAAATCATCTGTTTTGCAAATTATCTTTTTTCCATCGACATGAGAAAATGCTTGAAAAATAGTACTCAGTTGTGCTGTAAAGCGTGACTTGAACAGTTGCATAATATTTTTGTCACGTGTCCTTTGCACAATTTGTGGTGGTGTTGTTCAGCTGCTGAGTCGTGTCTGACTCTTTGTGACCCTGTGGACTGCAGTGCCCCAGGCCTTCCTGTCCCTCACTGTCTCCCGGAGTTTGCCCAAGTGCATCTTCATTGAGTCGGTTGATGCTATTCAACCATCTCATCCAAAATTTAATTAGTCCCATATTGAAAAATCTGTTGGCTGTGGTGTTTAGTGTGCATATATGGTAGCAGACCAACCTCTGTTCCAATCCTGATGACATCTCTATTTTAAAAACAAACAAACAAACAAACAAGAACAAAAAAACTATGGATCACATTTAGTCTTTGTTTTCCTCACTTGTGAAGTGGGACTAATATTAGGACCCGTCTCATGAGTATATGCTAAGGATCAAAAGCAGTGCCTAGTAAAGATATACCTATGAGAAAGTTTTATCAGACTTTGGAAGATCTCTAATTTTATGTTATCATAAATAGCTGTTGACCCAGAACACAGCTGGATGAGCTGTAAATTGCCATTGTAGTCAAACACACATACATATTTCACTCCTTCATTCAAGCCACTTTTATTGATCAGGTACCATTTTCCAGGTTCACTTAAATGTCATGATGAGCCTCTTTATCATATGCCTAATAAGAACCACTTGTCATTGTTGAGATTAAAACTTTTAACTGCAATTATTATATAAAGTTAATTCTTCAAGTAAACGATACTTCAAATATCTGGCAAAGATTCTAGGAAAAGATGAGTCTTTAAAATGTAAAAGTGATTTTAAATCTGACTAGTCCTATGCAAATATTCTTTCCACAGGGATTTCCCAGTATTCAAATTCCTGTTTGATCATTTATCGGAAGAGTATCACTTGCCTGCATGTAGGGGCAAAAAGCAGTGGAGTAAAAGTGTCATGTTCAACATTGTTTCTTCAAAACCCAAATGCTTTGGAGCTTAAATATTCAGCAGTTCCTCTTTACTCTTCTTGATTTCTGATGGAAAGCCTTGTCGAGATAAAGGAGTCAATGGTAGTACATTTTTTCCCATTATTATTATTATTATTTTGTATTATTATTATTATTTTGTATTTGGAGAAGTTATTTACAAAATTTGCAAAGATCTGACCAGATCTCAAGAGGTAGAATGTTTAAGAATGAATAAAATGACGTCAGAGTGGATGAGCCCCGTCTCATCCACAATGGGCCCCACCCTCCCCCTGTCTCTCATCCTGCTCCTTTTCCAAGCCCCTCCCATTTGGCAGAAGGGTCTTCCTGAGTCTTGGATTGCTTCCTGATTGTCTTCTGAGGGTCCCCATCCCTTCCATTTCTCTGTTGCTTACTGATTCTAAAATCTAACTTGGGTTCAGATCCCTGAGTTCCTGTCAGAAACACTGAATCAGAAACATCTGTATGGGGGGGCTTGAGAGCTGTTATTTTAAAAAAGTTTTCTAGGTGATTCTAATGCAGTCTGAAGACTGGCATTTGGAAACTCTTGCTCTATGGTCAGGTTCTATGAAGCTTCCCATCCCCTTTCATCCTCTGCTCCCCACATGACCTGGGTTCTGCCTCCCTCCATCTCATCTATTGCTATTTCCAGCCCCTTTGCATGCCACATGCCAGCTTTAGTAATGACAAATGACATTTAGCAAGTGTCCTTTTGTGATAGGCTTTCTACTATATAAAAGTACTAAATCAATTAATATATTCAATGTATAACATTAAATGATACATTTGTTGTTGTTCAGTCGCAAAGTGGTGAGCAACTCTTTGTGATCCCATGGACTGCAGCATGCCAGGCTTCCCTGTCCTCTACTATCTCCTGGAGTTTGCTTAAATCCATGTCCATTGAGTGGGCAATGCTATCTAACCATCTTATGCTCTGCTCCCCTCTTCTTTCGCCTTCAGTCTTCTCCATAATCAGGGTCTTTTCCGATGAGTCAGCTCTTTGTATCAGGTGGCCAAAGTATTGGGGCTTCAGCTTCAGCATCAGTCCTTCCAATAAATATTCAGGGTTGATTTCCCTTAGGATTGCCCAGTTTGATCTCCTTGCAGTCCAAGGGACTTTCAAGAATCCCTTGCTGCTGCTGCTGCTAAGTCGCTTCAGTCATGTCCAACTCTGTGCAACCCCATAGACGGCAGCCCATCAGGCCCTGCCGTCCCTGGGATTCTCCAGGCAAGAACACTGGAGTGGGTTACCATTTCCTCCTCCAATGCATGAAAGTGAAAAGTGAAAGTGAAGTCGCTCAGTCGTGTCCGACTCTCAGCGACCCCATGGACTGCAGCCCGGCAGGCTCCCCCGTCCAAGGGATTTTCCAGGCAAGAGTACTGGAGTGGGGTGCCATTGCCTTCTCCACAAGAATCCCTTAAATATCGTTTTTATATATATATATATATATATATATTTATATTTATATATATATAATGTTAAAACCATGTCTGACACATAGAAAGCATATAATGAATGCTAATGAATCATCAGTTCAGTTCAGCTGCTCAGTCGTGTCTGACTCTTGCAACCCCATGAATCGCAGCGCACCATGCCTCCCTGTCCATCACCAACTCTTGGAGTTCACTCAACCTCACATCCATCCAGTCGGTGATGCCATCTAGCCATCTCATCCTCTGTCATCCCCTTTTCCTCCTGCTCCCAATCCCTCCCAGCATCAGAGTCTTTTCCAATGAGTCAACTCTTTCCATGAGGTGGCCAAAGTATTGGAGTTTCAGCTTAAGCATCATTCCTTCCAAAGAAATCCCAGGGCTGATCTCCTTTAGAATGTACTGGTTGGATCTCTTTGCAGTCCAAGGGACTCTCAAGAGTCTTCTCCAACACCACAGTTCAAAAGCATCAATTCTTCAGCGCTCAGCTTTCTTCACAGTCCAACTCTCACATCCATACATGACTCCCGGAAAAACCATAGCCTTGACTAGACAGACCTTTGTTGGCAAAGTAATGTCTCTGCTTTTGAATATGCTATCTAGGTTGGTCATAACTTTCCTTCCAAGGAGTAAGCGTCTTTTTTTTTTAATTTTATTTTATTTTTAAACTTTACAATATTGTATTAGTTTTGCCAAATATCGAAATGAATCCGCCACAGGTATACCTGTGTTCCCCATCCTGAACCCTCCTCCCTCCTCCCTCCCCATACCCTCCCTCTGGGTCATCTTTTAATTTCATGGCTGCAATCACCATCTGCAGTGATTTTGGAGCCCAAAAAAATAAAGTCTGACACTATTTCCCCATCTATTTCCCATGAAGTGATGGGACCAGATGCCATGATTTTAGTTTTCTGAATGTTGATCTTTAAGCCAACTTTTTCACTCTCCTCTTTCACTTTCATCAAGAGGCTTTTTAGTTCCTCTTCACTTTCTGCCATACGGGTGGTGTCATCTGCATATCTGAGGTTATTGAATGAATCATATCTATAATTAAATATCATAGATCATGCCATGTACTATTATTTTTCAGATTTATTAAGATACAGTTGACATATGTTGCATTGGCCAAAAAGTTTGTTTGGGTTTTTCCATAACATCTTACAGAGAAACTCAAACAAACATTTTGGCCAGCCCAATACCATTGTATAAGTTAAGGTGTATAACATGTTGGTTTGCTATACATGTATGCTGTGAAATGAGTACCAATAAGCTTAGTTATCACATTGAACAGCTCATGTAATTACTATTTGTGCGTGTGGTGAGAATATTTAAGATTTATTCTCTTAGCAACTTTCAAGTTTATGTTAATACAATATCATCAGTCAATATTGTGAATTATTGTTGCTTTTCTGTACATTAGATCCCCAGGACTTATTCATCTTTTAACTGGAAGTCTATACCCTTTGACTACATTCCTCATTTCTCCCATCCCCTATTCCCCAACAGCCATCAATGTACCTTCTGTTTCTATGAGTTCATCTTTTTTAGATTCTACAAATAATTGAGATCATACAGCATCTGTCTTTCCCTGACTTATCTCATTTAGAGTAACGCTCTCAAGATTTGCTCATGTTGTCACAAATGGCAGGACTTCCTTCCTTTTATTTTTTAACTGAATGGTATTTTATTGTGTATATATCACACTTTATTCTTTCATCCATTGATAGATACTTAGGCTGTTTTCGTTATCACTTGGCTGTTGTGAATAATGCTGGAGTGAACCTAGGAGATGCAGCTATCTCCTTGAAATAATGATTTCATTTCCTTCAGATATATTCCCCAAAGTAGGATTGCTAGACTGTTTGGTAATTCTGTTTTTTGATAGACTGTTTGATAATTCTATTTTTTATTTTTTGACAAATCTCCATACTGCTTTCAATAGTGGCAGTATCTCTTGACATTCCTACCGCGGTGTCCAAAGTTGTTGGGCACTGTGGTAGGATTGTAACCACATCCTTGCCAGCTCTTGTTATCTCTTGCCTTTTTTACCGTGACATGCATTTGTCTTGTCCTCTCTAGTCTTAACCAGCTAAACTAGACATAGAAGACTCAGAGTTACTAGGTAACAACTTGGGCAAAGATCTTACTCTTAAAAAAAAAAAAAAAGGAAGTATGGCATGTATCAGTTTATTGTTATAGCAACCCTGTGACGTAGGTACCATTATTTTTCCCATTTGACAGAATAGGAAGCAGAGGTCCTGTTCACAGAAATAGAAAACAGTAGCCCAATTATGAACATTTGTAATTCCTTGAATATGCCATGATTTCTAACTTGGTGAATAAGGTGAGAAAATTCATGTGCTATATTCTCCAACCCTAACTCCCTGACAATTACTTTCCCACGTAGTCCCCTTTCACACTTCACTCTTGTCATTGCCTGTTTTACCCGTTGCTTTTGCCAACTAGATTTTAAATTTCTTGAGAGCAGAGATTGTGTTTTATTGAAAAATGCATGGCCAAGATCTCTACTAAGTACGATATAGGACTATTTAAAGAAATGAAATATAAGCACACCTCGTTTTATTGTGCTTCACTTTATTGTGCTTGGTGGATATTGCATTTTTTAAAAATTGAAAGTTGGTGGCAACTCTGAGTCAAGCAAATCTATCGCTGCCATTTTCCCAAGAGCATTTGCTCACTGCATGTCTGCCACATTTTGGTAATTTTTGCCATACTTCAACATTTTTCATCCTTATTATATTTATTTTGATGATGTGTAATCCGTGCTCTTTAGGTGCTGCTAATGTGATTGTTTGGGGTGCCACAAACTACACCCGTAATGATAATATGTGTGTTCTGACCGTTCCACCAACCAACCATTTCCTCATCTCTCTCCTTGTCTTGAGTCTCCCTCATCCCTGAGACACAACAATATTGGGATTAGGTCAGTTAATAACCCTACAATGATCTCTAAGTGTTCAACTGAGAGGTAGAATCACACATCTCTCACTTTAAATCAAAAGCTAGAAATGATTAAGCTTAGTGAGGAAAGCACGTGAAAGACCTAAGCTAGATCTCTTGCATCAGTTAGCCAAGTCATGAATGCAAACAAAAAATCTTTGAAAGAAATTAAAAGTGTTTCTCCAGTGAACACAAGAATGATAGGAGAGCAAAACAGCTTTATTGCTGATGTGCAGGAAATTTGAATGGTCTGGATAGAAAAGGAAACCAGCCACAACATTCCCTTAAGCCAAAGCTTAATCCAGAGGAAACCCCTAACTCCCTTTAGGTCTGTGAAGACTGAGAAAAGTGAGGAAGATACAGAAGGAAAGTTTGAAGCTGGCAGAGGTTGATTCTTGACATTTAAGAAAAGAAGTCACCTCCATGATATAAAAGTGTGAGGTGAAGCAGCAGGTGCTGATGTAGATGCAATAAGTTATCCAGAAGATCTAGCCAAAATAACTAATGAGCGTGGCCACACTAAACAACAGATTTTCGATGTCGATTAAACAGTAGAAGAATGTATTGGGAGAAGATCCTAAATAGGGCTTCATAGCTAGAGAAGAGAAGTCAATACCTGGCTTCCAAGCTTCAAAGGACAGGCTGACTCTCTTTTTAGGGGCTAAGGAAGCTGATGATTTTAAGTTGGATCTAGTGCTCACTTTTTTTTTTTTTTAAATCCAAGAGCTGTTAAGAATTCTGTTAAATCTACTCTGTCTGTGCTCTATAAATGGAACAACAAAGCCTGGATGACAGCACATGTGTTCACAACATGGTTTACTGAAAACTTTAAGCCCAATGTTGAGACCTACTGCTCAAGAGAAAAGATTCTTTTCAAAATATTACTGCTCATTGACAATTTGCATCTGGTCACCCAAGAGCTCTGATGGAGTTGTACAAGGAGACTTATATTGTTTTCATGCCTGAAAATACAGCGTCTATTCTGTAGCCCACAGATTAAGGAGTCATTCTGACTTTCAAGTCTCATTATTAAGAAACACACTTCATAAGCCTTTAACTGCCAGACAGTGATTCTTCTAATGGATCTGGGCAAAGTCAATTAAAAACATTCTTAAAAGGATTCACCATTCAAGATGCCATTAAGAACATTCTTGATTCATGGAAGGAGGCCAAAATATCAACATTACCAGGATTTCAGAAGAAGTTGATTCCAACTTTGATGGATTTGAGACTTCAGCGGAAGAAGTTAACTGCAGATGTAGTGGAAATAACAACAGGGCTAGAATTTATTAGAAGTGGTGCCTGAAGAGGTAACTGAACTGCTATCATCTTCTGATCAGACTTCTTATGGGTGAGCAAAGTAAGTGGTTTCTTGAGATGGAATCTACTCCTGGTGAAGATGCTGTAATGATTGTTGAAATGACGAGAAAGGACTTAGAGCACTACATAAAATTATTTGATAAAGCAGCAGCAGGATCTGAGGCAACTGAAGGATTGCCTTCAATTTTGAAGGAAGTTCTATTGTAGATAAAATGCTATCAGACTGCATTGTATGCTTCAGAAAAATCATATATGAAAAGAAGTCAATCAATGGGGCAAATATCATTGTTGTCAAATTTTAAGAAATTGCCACAGCCACCCTGAACCTTCAGCAAGCACCGTCCTCATCTGTCTGCAGCCATGAACACTGAAGCAAGACCCTCGACCAGCAAAATGATTACAACTTGCTGAAGGGTCAAATGATGCTTAGCGTTTTCTAGCACAAAGTAATTTTAAATGAAAAGTGTGTACATTGTTCTTCTAGACGTATTAATGCACACTTAGTAGATTAGTTAGTATAACTATAACTTTTATGTGCACCGAGAAACCAAAGAAATTTTATTTCTTTGTGTGTGACCCACTTTATTGCAACATTTGCTTCATTGTGGTGGTCTGGAACCTGTAATATCTTTGATGTATGCCTGTGCTCTGATAGCTGCTGCCCACCTAGTGGTAATTAGTGGAATCTTAGGCTTAGAACCTGAGGAAGAATTAATCTCTAGAGCAAGAATAGCAAAAGAGGTTCATTTCTCCATGCAGTCAATTCTATTCTTTTGGAAATGGCTTCCCAGGTGGCTCAAGTGGTAAAGAATCCTCCTGCTAGTGCAGGAGACCCAGGATATGCTGGATCCATCCCTGAGTGGGGAAGATTCCCGCGGAGTAGGAAATGGCAACCCACACCAGTATTCTTGCCTAGAGAATTCCATGGACAGAGGAGCCTGTTAGGCTATAGTCCAAAGGGTCACAAAGAGTCAGACATGACTGAGCACGCACGCACGTGGTGGCTTTCTAGAACACAGTGTTGAGAAGGATTCTGAGATTAAGTCTGGGCTTGGAGCCAAAGAACCATCATCCACATTACCTGTGGTCTCGGGAGAGAGTTTGGGGATATGTATACCCTGCTTTTGCCATCCTTCTGTGGCAGACTTTGAAAATCAGTAAGAACAGTTGACTGGCTTTTAAATGGCTTTAGACAGAGTGACAAAGTGGTGCCCATTAGACTGAATGATTGATCTTTCTTTAGGCTATTTTTATGAGGAAGTGGTTGAATCAGAATAAAGATTACATTTTTTTTTGTTGAGTTTTCGCATATGTTTGGTGCCATGCCTAAGTGACATGCAATTTGAAGAATGTCAAATACAAAGGGTCAGTTTTCCACACAAATGATCTTTAAATATTTCCTCTGTTCGCTATGTCTAAGCAAATGATGCAGGGGAAATGGTATAAGCAAATGTGAACCACAGCTTTGAAAGACGCACTCATGTACACACACGTGAACGCACATAGGAAATGACCATTTTTCATCTCATGAAATTGTAAATGTTCATCCTCAAACACCACAGAAAATGTCTTTGATACTGTCACAGATAAAATATAATAATTGTTCTATTGCCCACTGAATTCTAGAGCCATTTTATTAATTAAAGATAAACTTGAATTATGTTATTTAGGATCAAAGCGAAATGTCTAACCTAATGATACTGAAAGAGTAATAATGTCAGCCTCTTTATAGAATTTATTTTCTTCTTAGCATTTATCTTCCATAAACCATGATATTTGATATTTCCATAGGAGCAAAGGAATGAAGGTGCTATTTTTTGATGCAGCATTGTGCTTGCAAGATTTGCATCTGTGTGAATTAAACCATGCCCTTACAAACACATCTAGGATAATAGTTCATAGGGATAAAATGTAGAGTTGGGAGGGAAACATAGGATTTGAAATTTTGTGTAATGTCAGAGTAGGCAGTACTTACACATCTTTCCTAAGTGGAGACTTGGCCTTTATTGCCAATATCTTGTTACTGTAGAAACTGTAAATATAAGACAACTCAATACTTCGCTGATGTTTTAAAAGCTCATTGCTTCATTGATTTTCTTTCTTCCTTAGTAAAATCAGAATGGACGCAGTAAGACAGAAAGTTGAGGACATTAATATGGACATCTCAGCTAAGTGTTCCTGAAAACTCAGTGCAGTGCAGCAGGACCTTCCAGATCATGTATTGCATTATTTGTTTTACTCTTATAAAGAACTACATAATGAAATTATTAGTATAACACGTTTTTATCTTAATCTCCCAGTTAATTTAGGAAATGTTACTTAGGAAGAAGAAATACCTACATCCCATATATCACATTTTTCTACTGTTCTCTCTAGAAAAATTAACTGGCAATACAGATTTTATCTCATATCAGGTCATGATACTTTATCCGTTAATCTTTTTGTTTAATTAAACTATGGTTGGTCTACAATATTGTGTTAGTTTCACGTGTACAGCTTCAGATTCTTTTCCATCATAGCTTATTACAAGATAGTGAATATAGTTCCATGTACTATGGAGCAAATCCTTGTTGTTTATCCTCTGTATCTTTAACCATTAATAAAATACCATGCCAGTGTTTTTTCTTCCACATCATATGCCTTCCATTTGCGACTAGACATTCAATAGAAATTATTTTATAGTTTTTTTCCAATTGTGTATCAACAATTTTTCCCTCATTTTGAATCCCAAGTATATTTTAATTTCTACTTAATTTATAAGACAACCCATGAAATATCTTCATGTAATTCTACAGTGATAGATTTTAAGGAATGCTTCCAAGGGTGTAATGTAATTGCGAAGGTATCAAACTGTACCTATCAGACCACCTTTCAACACGGTGGAAGTGGGAGAGGAAAAGAAGAGGTCATGGCTGAAGCATGCTTTTGAGTTCTATCACTTGAGATAGCTTGAATAAATCACCATTATAGATCACTGATGGGATAATGGATATCTTGGTCTCTATAGTGATATAACATCACTCTATCAACATTAAGCTTTAGAATTGACATGTATTTTAATTTCATAAATCTGAATATTAAAAATATATATATTTTCTTTGTACAGGCGACCTAGAGCTAGTTTTGTGCTTTTCCCTGTAACTATGTATATATGTGTAGTATACAGACAAACATATAGATACATAAGTATATTTATGCAGTATATGTAGACACATCTAAAGGGTATTTAAACATACGTTCCACACATGTATACTTATATAGTTCATATAAAAATTTATATTATATAGTATACATATATAAATTTATAGTTTATATGTATGTGCATATATGTGTATTTTAATTTTTTTAATTTTTGGTTGTTATAGATCCTGTATTAGATCAATAAACTTCATTTTGTAAGTTTTGTTCTGATATAGCATGTATTTGTTTAAGGTTAACATTAATTATTAAAACTAGAATCCACTATGCAACCATATAAAGTGTGAGGGAATCTGCTTTTTCAATGAAATAGAAGGACTCTTTTTTTCCCTTCACTTGAAAGTATAGCTTTTCTGATTAGATCAATTTAATTATTTACTTTTTCTGTAAAGGTCATATGTTTATAAATGTTTTTCTCTAGCTTTATTGAGGTATACTTGGCAAAATCATAAATATTTACAATATAAAATGTGATGATTTGATAAACATTTTATGTATATTTCAAAAATTATATATAATATGTTATCTTTGTGCTATCCTCATCAAAGCAATTAGGGAGAGGAGTGTGTTTGCCTATTTGACAGCCTAGCAGAGAATATTATTCTTGCCTTTATTTTTAACCTGTGGTTGCACTCAAGGTTAATTCAAGGTATCAGGCAAGTGTGACTGTGACAAGATTTAGTGATCACAGGGGCAATTAATGCAAGATCAGCCTCCTGGATATCGATTCTCATATCATGGCATCTTGGCAAAATGAAGTCATCATTTCATCAGACTTTTAGTTATACTAATAAATGATTCTCAGAATCATTTTAATGCTGGCAGTTCTATCATCGCTTGCGAACTTAAAAGGATAGTGAATAAGAAATTTAGGGAAGTGGTAGAATCATTATAGATACATAAGAAAAGCATATGTGTGAAGCTTCTCTTCCTATGCAAGGAAGACAGAGAGTTTCTCTCTAATCCTGTTAGTTCTTAGAACTCCTTGGTGATCTTTATCCAAAATTCTCATGAAGATGATCGTATCTGATTTCTTTTTGATGGAAACAACTAAGTGAAGTTAACCTTGGTTTTGGAACAATGTCAGTAAGAGTTTGGAGCCTGGAGATAGTTGTATATTAAAATCCTTCCTTCCCTATAGTTTTCAAATGCTGAGTCTGAGAGCTAATAATGAAACTTCTTACCTGTATTATGTCACAGAAGACAAATAATACATATCTGTATAAGCTACTTTTGCTTATGTAAATCAATGTATTTGGATATGATTCTTTCTTGCAAATCCATTTTTAAAGAAATTTAAGAAATTCCAATTCATGAAAATTCTTACTGTTTTCAAAATAATTTATTTTCTTCCGAGTCAATTTTAAAAATAAATGTGTCTCCTCTACTGAAATTTCTATTTCTGATTTAGTTTGCACCTAAAACACTACCATTGTGCATTGTGTGAATTAGTTTTATGAGAATTCAGCTGGATATGTGTTTTTTGAAGAATTCATTTTGTTTTTATTTTAAAAATACAGTGTAGCTATTATTTGATTATTTATATTTTAAAAAGTGATTGTTATTGGCCAAAATTGCCATCACTTTTAAAGAGCACACTGTACTTGAGAATATTTATTTTATTCTAAAATATGGAGTAAACCCAAAGTAGATAAACTACCTCATGTTGTTTCCCAGATATAAAATGTTTATGTTTGTTTCTTCACTTTATTTAAAAGACCACAGTGATCTAGCAAAGGCAAAACATTTGTATTTGCAAGGTATCAAGAAACATAAAGAAGGCTTTTATTTCAAAAATACTTCTAAAAGACATTATTTTTCAAATTAATAAAGATAAATTATAAGTGTTTCAAAGATTAATTTCAAAATCACACTTCTGCTTTTCTGTTTAAAGCTTTGGGATCTTCCCTGGTGGTCCAGTGGCTAGGACTCCAGTGAAGGTGGCCCAGGTTCGATCTCTGGTCAAAGAACTAGATCCCACATGCCTCAGTAAAGAGGATGCATGCCACAGCTAAGACATCCTGCATGCTGCAACCAAGACCCAGCACAGTCCACACACACAAAACAAAACAAAGTTTTTAAATTTCCTTTTAAGTAAGTGCATAACCCTAATCTATCCCAGGTAACTCTTTCTTGGTGAAGTTTATGCCAATGTGAAAACCTCTTGCCCTGGGAATTTAATTGCAAGTACAGAAATATTTTACCTTAAAAAAACTACACAATTGTCTCACAAGTCATTTTTATCTTTAGTTAATTTGATATTTCTAAACATTATTAGTTCTTTGGAAATGGTTGTAACTTTGGGATTGACTATGTGTTCTTATACAGCACATTTTTGTTTTAACCCTGATAATTGTTTCCATTACTTAGAATCATTTTTAATTCTAAAAAAGGAATTCTGATTCTATTTTAGCTCATTATTTAACTCTGGGAAGGTGGAAATTGATATGTACCACTCATTAATAGCTCTCCAACACACAGCATGGGCTTCACAGATGGCGGTGATGGGAAAGAATCCACCTGCCAATGCAAGAGACATGAGTTTGATTCCTGGGTGGGGAAGATCCCTTAGAGAAGGAAATAGCAACCCACTCTAGTATTCTTGCCTATGAGATCCCATGGACACAGGCGCCTGATGGACTGTAGTCCAGGGGGTCGCAAAGAGTGGACACCACTGGGCACTCAAGACACAGCACAGACAGTCCGCTAAGGGTGCTACAGCAGTGCATACAGACACTGTCCTGGAAGGCTGAGGCTAGTGGTGTCTATTGAAGATCTTTACATTTCAAGATGTGAGTGCTTCTCACTTGTTTTGTTTTGTTTTGCCAATCTGTGCTGTAAACTTATAGCTTTGGTCCAATAGCCAGTGCTATTTTTAAAAGACACTCATTCCTTTATTCACTGACCTAGGAAATATTTATCATACATATTGTGGATCAAGCTCTTAGGATATGCTGAGAATTCAATAAGATGCAAGACAGACAGCACTTGGGCTGAGACCAAGCTTCCATTTTAATGGTTCTATATTGTCTAGGTGTCGTTTTCCAAGGGATAAATAACCTGCGGGGCTTTCAGTGTGTGTATTAGTTATACCCCGTGGACTGTAGCCCACCAGATCCTCTGTCCATGGAATTCTCCAGGCAAGAATACTGGAGTGCGTAGCCATTCCCTTCTCCAGGGGAATTTTCCCTACCTCGGGATTGAACCCAGGTCTCCTGCATTGCAGGCAGATTCTTTACCTTCTGAGCCACCAATCAGTAGATACACTTATATACTTTTTCTAGCCTGTTTTCAATTTCTTGGGACTTGAGTTTGATATAAATGTTGACTTTTCATTTTTCCAAGTAGTACAATGCCACACAAAGCCCTTTTTCGTGTGGCTCTTACTGGCATTTCCTGTTTTGTCTCTCATCTAACCTCTTTCATATTGCATCGTTGTTGCTGTTGTTTAGTCTCTAAGTCGTGTCCAACTCTTTGCAATCCCATAGACTGTAGCCTGCCAGGCTCCTCTCTCGATGGAATTCTCCAGACAAAAACACTGGAGTGGGTTTCCGTTTCCTTCTCCAGAGCATCTTTCCCACCCAGGGATCAAACCCGAGGATCCTGCATTGTGAGGCGGAGCCTTTACCACTGAGCCATCAGAGAAGCCAACATTGCACTCTGAGTTCCAGCTGTTCTTTTTGTTTCTTTGTTTGCCACACCACGCAGCATGTGGGATTGCAGTTCCCAGGGATTGAACCCACGCCCCATTCGGTCCTGGAAGTAGAGTCTTACCCACGGACCACTAGAGAAGCCCCTTCAGCTATTCTTAATTGCTTGCATTTCTTAACTTCATTTGCCCCAGATCCTCTGATCCCTTTAACAAATTAAGTTGGATTAACCTGGTCTTTGTTCAAGGGTGTTGTTAGTTGTGGTAGTCACTAATGAGCAAACAAGCATGGTTTAGGAACTTAGTGTTCAGGGATGGAACTATAAATTATATAACCACACAAATACAATTTTTCAATTGTAGTTACATAGAAATGATATAAGAATGACTGGAATTTAAAATTAAAAATATTTTTCTCCAACTTCATGGAATTACTTTGACTATTTTCCATGAACCTTATAAAAATCACCTCAACAGTAGCTTCTGGGGCTAGGAGGTAGGAAAACTGGTACATGTCTATATTGTTGTCATTCCCAGAAAATATGAGTGAAAAAGCAAATGGCTATGAATGAGTTTCATCATGTTGAGATATCCTAAGAAAACTTAGATTTTTTCAGAGGAAAATGAGGGAGTTTTTTGGGTTTTTTTAATAAGCCGCAAGCCAATCATTTTAATCAGCATATCAAATCAATTGTGATTTCCCTGTAATTGTTTCCTGGAATTATCCTTACTTGAAATCTGACATCTTTCCCAAACCACTTTGAAGATGTAGTCCACAACAGAATGAGCTTACCACTAAAACTGCAATTTCCCTGAAAATACTTGGAATGGTATTATGGTATAATGTATGACTGTGTAATTATAATCTCAGGGTGGAAGTGAAAGTGTTAATTGCTCAGTTGTGTCCAACTCTTTGCAACTCCATGGACTGTAGCCCACCAGGCTCCTCTGTCCATGGGATTTCCCAGGCAAGAATACTGGAGTGGGTTGCCATTTCCTTCTCCAGGGAATCTTCCTGACCTAGGCATCAAATCCAGGTCTTCCACATTGCAGGAAGGTTCTTTACTGTCTGAGCCACCAAGGAAGCCCATAATCTAAGGGTTCCCAAAGTAAATACAGAAGAGAGATGAAGGTTGAGTTGTGAATGCAGACTTCATTGGGAATAGTTTCTGTTCGTTTCAGCTACTTCATTGTTGGATATGTGTATTTATTGTGCAGGAAAGATCTCTTTCTCTCTCTCTCTCTCTTTTTTTTTTTTTTTTTTTTTGCCACACACTGCCCTTGAGATTATCAGACTTGGTTTCCATAAAACTTTTTCATTGGTGTAGTGAGCTTCCTCTCCAGAAAAATCACAGTGACATACCAATGTGAAGGCTTAGAGTCCTTAGGTGCATGGACCCAAGAGTGGACCCAAGAGAATATTTTTCTCAGTGGTTAATGCTTTCTTGTTTCCCCTTGCCTTTGTGTGTGTGTGTGTGTGTGTGTGTGGTTTTTTTTTTGAAGCATTTAGTAGTTGAAGAAAGCAAACTGGTCTCCTGATTAGATAAACACCACTCCAGCACACAGTAAGAGGCCAATGTTATAAACAAAATAATGTTTCAGAATACTATGGAGTTCATGCCAACAGGTCCAAAGAAACAATTTAAACTGAGAGATCCTGTGTGGATTTCAAAATGCATCTTTACTCTCGGGACTTCTTTCCTCTTTCCATGATACTTAAGTAGGATTTTGCAAGCTAGTCATTTTTTAGCTGGTCTAGGAGAACAGCCACATGTCTAGAAACAGGGTTGTAGTGGTCCTGATTTAGAATAAAAAAACCTGATTTCTGACCCTGGGCTTGGCCACTAACTTTTTGACAAAGTCGTTTATCTTTTGGGGGAACTTCAGTTCCCTCATTGGAAAAATGAAGGGGTTGTCTTGCAGGTGTGGTATTCAAACTATGATCATTAGAAACCCAAAGGTCCTGGCTGGGGTCAGGACCAAGTAGCCTTATAAGGGATGCTCTAGGTCACCTCCTCCCATCTAAATCCAAACCACTCCAGTTTCTCCTCTTAAAAATGTTGTATTTCAGTGACAGCTTTTAGACTTGGATTTCACTGATGAGTGAATGAATGAATAAATAAAGGAACAAATGTTTCTTATTGGCCAGATTTATGCCCTTCACAGGGCTTCCCTTGTGGCTTAGCTGGTAAAGAATCCGTCTGCAATGCGGGAGACCTGGGTTCATTCCCTGGGTTGGGAAGATCCCCTAAAGAAGGGAAAGGCTACCCACTCTAGTATTCAGGTCTGGAGAATTCCATGGACTGTATAGTTCATGGGGCTGCAAAGAGTCGGGCACAGCTGAGCAACTTTCACAACTCACAACAACATGCCCTTCACATGTAAGAAGTGGCAAGTGTATACTTGCTCCTTTATCCGTTAAAAGTGATTTAACTTATTAAGATTCCTCTTTGTGTATATTTTAGAATAAAGGTGGCTTTCTTCCAAGCATCTTCCCCCATTGGCTAAACAGCTACCGTAGACATCAGTCTGAAGACAAAACTGTGACTTTGTGGGGGAAAACTGGGGAGTTCTCATCCCTTGGTGCCCAAAGCACTAAGGCTGTGGTAGAAACTCTATTCTCTAAACACAAAGAAAGAAAGTCTTTACCTCTATCACCCTAACCTAAAAAGATGGATGATTCTAAATCTGTGTGTATGCATGTGTGTTTGTGTTTAAAGTTCAGAAATCTACCGATTTCAAGACTTTTGCAGAAGGAAGAGAGGAGTAATATATTGGCTTTATTCAAAAAAGACAAGATTTGTCAATAAAGTAGTGAAAAAAGGTGATAATTAAAATGAGTTAGAAAAGCTCTGTATTTGCTTTGTATCAGAGAAGCATTCATTAAATGTTGCTGATACACACGTGATTTTGAAAGTAGACAGCAGAGGCACTACAGCTTTATCAAGAAGAGAAGCAAAGCGTATAAAGGAAAATCAGGAGAATCAGAGAGAGCACAATGATGAGTCCTTCCCTTCCTTTCACCTCCTCTTTCCATCTCTAGTGCTTTGTCAGACTTCAATATACTCTGGCTGTGTTGATTTTGGATATAGGCATGTGACTTGCTATAGTCATATTCTGTAAGTAAAATGTGTGGCCAGAAATTTTGTGCACAACCAAAACCCTCCTTTATAGAGTCTGGTGATTTCTGTTGTGCAAATCAGCACCAACTATGGAATTTGGAAAGGATGTGGCATATAGTGCATTTCCACTGTATGGATGCAACAGATGAGGATAATCTCAATAGCATCAGATCAGATCAGATCAGATCAGTCACTCAGTCGTGTCTGACTCTTTGCAACCCCATGAATCGCAGCATGCCATGCCTCCCTATCCATCACCAACTCCCGGAGGTCACTCAGACTCACATCCATCGAGTCAGTGATGCCATCCAGCCATCTCATCCTCTGTCATCCCCTTCTCCTCCTGCCCCCAATCCCTCCCAGCATCAGAGTCTTTTCCAATGAGTCAACTCTTCACATGAGGTGGCCAAAGTACTAGAGTTTCAGCTTTAGCATCATTCCTTCCAAAGAAATCCCAGGGCTGATCTCCTTCAGAATGGACTGGTTGGATCTCCTTGCAGTCCAAGGGACTCTCAAGAGTCTTCTCCAACACCACAGTTCAAAAGCATCAATTCTTCGGCGCTCAGCCTTCTTCACAGTCCAACTCTCACATCCATACATGATCACAGGAAAAACCATAGCCTTGACTAGATGAACCTTTGTTGGCAAAGTAATGTCTCTGCTTTTGAATATGCTATCTAGGTTGGTCATAACTTTCCTTCCAAGGAGTAAGCGCCTTTTAATTTCATGGCTGCACTCACCATCTGTAGTGATTTTGGAGCCCAGAAAAATAAAGTCTGACGCTGTTTCCACTGTTTCCCCATCTATTTCCCATGAAGTGGTGGGACCGGATGCCATGATCTTCGTTTTCTGAATGTTGAGCTTTAAACCAACTTTTTCACTCTCCACTTTCACTTTCATCAAGAAGCTTTTGAGTTCCTCTTCACTTTCTGCCATAAGCATGGTGTCATCTGCATATCTGAGGTTATTGATATTTCTCCCGGCAATCTGGATTCCAGCTTGTGTTTCTTCCAGTCCAGCATTTCTCATGATGTACTCTGCATATAAGTTAAATAAACAGGGTGACAATATACAGCCTTGACGAACTCCTTTTCCTATTTGGAACCAGTCTGTTGTTCCATGTCCAGTTCTAACTGTTGCTTCCTGACCTGCATACAAATTTCTCAAGAGGCAGATCAGGTGGTCTAGTATTCCCATCTCTTTCAGAACTTTCCACAGTTTATTGTGATCCACACAGTCAAAGGCTTTGGCATAGTCAATAAAGCAGAAATAGATGATAGATGTTTTTCTGGAACTCTCTTGCTTTTTCGATGATCCAGCGGATGTTGGCAATTTGATCTCTGGTTCCTCTGCCTTTTCTAAAACCAGCTTGAACATCAGGAAGTTCACGGTTCACATATTGCTGAAGCCTGGCTTGGAGAATTTTGAGCATTACTTTACTAGCATGTGAGATGAGTGCAATTGTGCGGTAGTTTGAGCATTCTTTGTCATTGCCTTTCTTTGGGATTGGAATGAAAAGTGACCTTTTCCAGTCCTGTGGCCACTGCTGAGTTTTCCAAATTTGCTGGCATATTGAGTGCAGCACTTTCACAGCATCATCTTTCAGGATTTGGAGTAGTTCAACTGGAATTCCATCACCTCCACTAGCTTTGTTTGTAGTGATGCTTTCTAAGGCCCACTTGACTTCAATAGCATAGAAGATAGTAAAACATAATAAACAAATTCAGAGGTGATGGGTCTTGACCATTTATTCTTTGATTTTGATGTAATTTAAAGTTTATATAATTTAATTTCTAACATCTCACTCACCAGATTTCCCAAAACTTAACACTGTCTCTTGCAAGGTTATACGAGGCAACTCCAGCACATCCACTGTGCTGTGCTGTGCTTACTAATTCAGTCATGTCCAAAGCTTTGTGACCACATGGACTGTAGCCTGCCAAGCTCCTCTGTCCATGGGGATTCTCCAGGCTAGAATACTGAGGTGGGTTGCCATTTCCTCCTCCAGAGGATCCTCCCAACCCAGGGATCAAACCCAGGTCTCCCGCATTGCAGACAGATTGTTTACCACTGAGCCACCAGGGAAGTCCCTTTGTAGATTATTGTTACTTATTAAACAGCAAGGCAATAAAACTCAAGTTTTCTCACAAAATAGCCATCATCTTGATTTTTCTTCATTTGGCAACTTGTCCAAGAGTCTAATTTATACTTGGTTCCCAGAATTTTGTTGCTGCTTCTGCTGCTGCTAAGTCGCTTCAGTCGTGTCCGACTCTGTGCGACCCCATGGACAGCAGCCCACCAGGGTCCCCCGTCCCTGGGATTCTCCAGGCAAGAACACTGAAGTGGGTTGCCATTTCCTTCTCCAATGCATGAAAGTGAAAAGTGAAAGTGAAGTCGCTCAGTCGTGTCCGACTCCTTGCAACCCCATGGACTGCAGCCTACCAGGCTCCTCCGTCCATGGGATTGGGACTCTGTAAATTGGAGACTTCTCTAATGATCATTGTATGGGCATTCAGTACTTCCTTGTCTCCATGCTTTTCCTCCATCAGGTCCCCCCTCCTTCAATACTATACCCTTCTCTTTTTTCCTACAAATTAGCTCCGACAAACTCTTCTGTAAAGCCCCCAACTAGACACGTAGACAGTAAGTTCCATGAA
Organism: Bos mutus; assembly: GCF_027580195.1. Classification (NCBI taxonomy): domain Eukaryota; kingdom Metazoa; phylum Chordata; class Mammalia; order Artiodactyla; family Bovidae; genus Bos; species Bos mutus. The sequence continues at coordinate 68,495,554 of NC_091628.1, forward strand.
ATCAGAGTTTCTACCCATTTTGCTCACTACTATATTCCTCAGTTCAGTTCAGTTGCTCAGTTGTGTCCGACTTTTCATGACCCCATGGACTGCAGCACGTCAGGCCTCCCTATCTATCACCAACTCCTGGATTCTACCCAAACTCATGTCCACTGAGTTGGAGATGCCATCCAACCATTTCATCCTCTGTTGTCCTAGTAGCTGGCAAATAATTGGTGTTCAGTTATGCTTGCCAAATATATTTTGAAAATGAAACATTTTTCCAAGCTGTTTACACATTAATGTATGTGTTGTTCTATTTATCCTTATATATTACATTGAAGGGACTCATTTATGTGTGTTAGCATAAGCCATAAGTCCCATGAGGCCAGTGTCACTGTCATCTTTCTATATTAAGCCATGGCAGTGTTAGCACTCCCATCAGGAATTTAACAAATGTTTATTTCTATTTGAACATCTCCTATACTCTCTGTGTATAGCAATGAGATGTCTTTCCATGAATATAAATTTTATTCACAGTTGGAAAGTTGGGGCTAGGGGTTTAAGAATGACAAGACTAAGGAGAGGTGCTTATGATGGGGTAGCATCATAAAATGTCTACAAAACAAGCCGGGTAAAAACTTAAAAGGGTACATGAATTCAGTTATCATAATAAAGATAATCACTTTGCATTTACATAGCACTTTGCAGCAAAATGAATTTCAAAGCAATTTGCCAAACGTTTTTACAAAGGATCACTTGGCTGGGTCCCAAAGAGTGTCTTCTGGGGTGGGACCCTGCAGCTGTTCACAGGGCATATCTAGAAACCAAAGAGCTGGTTTACTGAGCTGAGCAGTGGAGAGACAGGCTTATGAGATGCTGCCAGGAGATACACACGGTCTATCTCATAGGATGCCAGATCCTAATCCATACTGAGGGCTTGTCTGCCATTTCTCAGAAAGGACATGGAAGAGTCTCTGACCTCTCTAAAACAGGCGTACAACCCAGCTTAGGAAGAAGAAAGAGGCAGAGTAATTGATTTAGTGCCCGGAGGACAATCTAAGTCGTTACAATTCAATCCAACATTTATTGAACTCCTCGGGGAAGTTACTTGAACTCTCTAAGCCTCAGTTTCCTTATTTGAAAAATTCTTTCCTCAGAGGTTATTATGAGGATTAAATGAGGAATGAACGTTAATATTGAGCATAGAGTACACCATATATCTGGCTTACGAGGCATTATTTTTATAATCATTGACTCTATACCTTGTATTTCACTATGTATAATTGAAACAAGATATTTTATTTTTTCTTTAAAATACTGTGTTTTTTGATTACAAATAGCTTCCACAATGCCTTCAGATTATTTTTATAAGTTGAAAGAGAATTTTTCAAAATCAATCTTATCAAATCATGTATATGCTAAAATCCTATATAAATGTCGGCTTTTGTTCATCTTATATGTAGGGTTAGAGTTATAATGAGTAAGAATTATGACTGCATTTTGCTATACAGTGGAAACTGGCACAACACTGCAAAGCAACTATACTCCAATAAAAATAAACAAGTTACCAAAAAAAAAGAAAGAATCATGACTGTATTAATTCAGATCAAGCTAGATACCATACCATTCTCTAAATTGTTGTGCATTCTGGCACACAATGAAAAGAACCCCAGAAAAACCTAAACAGGACAAGAGTAGATTGGCAGATTCAAAAGTAGCATGTTATATATATTTGAATGTGAAAATAGATGATTTCATTCAAAACTAGAGTTTAGTAAGTTAAATACATTGTCAAAGAGAAATTGTACCAGATGCAGTTAAACAGGCACGGAAATTTTTATTTAAAACTATTGCAGTAGGAGAGAGAAATTGAACTCAACACTCAGAAACAAAATGCAGGAGAATTTTTAAGCACTGAGGTGAGCTATTGGAAAACTACAGGAGGAGCTTGGTGGAGTGGGGGGTGGTCAATATGATTAAGCCATTTTGTGTTTAATCATTGGTGCTTAATGAAGTGGGGGTTCTTACCCATCCAAGAGCCTGGGAGACAGCAGCCCTTCCTTTCTTTGTGATTATTTTTCAAAGGAATGGCCCCCAGGCTCTTCAGAAAGATATTCCTGGCCTATATAAAACTGTCAAGAGGTTAAAAGAAGATTTACATTTCAAAGGGACAAAGAAAGAATTTACAATTCCACATTTCCTAAAATAAATGTTCCAAGGAAAGGGGGTCAGGAAATTAATAGGAAGAAGCCCAACTAAAGCTTCATCAAGCTGAGGGGAATGTTAAGGCCATCTTGGTCAATATCCTCCATGAAACTTGGTCAGCTTTGCGCTCCAGAAATGTCTTACAATGAAGAAGAGTTAAAGCACGTTAGCAATAGGGTGGTTTTTGATCCCCCTCCTATACCCGCCGATCATGTGGACTTCCTTGGTGGCTCAGATGGTATAGAATCAACCTGTAATGCAGGAGATCCAGGTTCCATCCTTGGGTCAGGAAGATATCCTGGAGAAGGGAATGGCTACCCATTCCAGTATTCTTGCCTGGAGAATTCCACAGACAGAGGAGCCTGGTGGGCTACACTCCACAAGGTGGCAAACCGCTGGACACGACTGAGCCACTCTCCCTTTCACTTTCATTGATCATGTAGCGGGGGAAAAAAATAATAGATAAATGTATTGGCAGAAATTATGAATGATATTATTTCAATATGGACTTAGATTCATCTTAATTTATTCTAGAAATTAATCTACTAGAATTTTCAAATGAATTATCAATATATTATAGACGCACACTTGGGGTAGTGATGTAAAGCAAGGAGAATGATGGCATAAAATGTTGAAGAACCCTGGATTCTATACTTTCTTATGAGTTTCATATTTCCATATATATTCAAAGAGGGATAAATTCTCACTGTCTTAAAATATGTAGAGACAAGTTTAGCAAAGATTTTGTATTTTTTTTTGTAATTAATGGGAGATTTGAATGGGCACATGGATCTCAAAGGTACTTTGTAGTGTTTGACCCTGAGTTAGCTCAATTTAGGCTGAAAATATCCTACTGAAGCCTGAGAAAGGGAAAGGGCAATTATAAAGAGCTTTAATTTTTCCTAAATGGCTTTGCAAAGCACTAATGAAAAATCATTTTCAATGGGCCTTTCATAGGATCCTGCTAGTGTTTCCGATTCAGGCAGTTAAATCAACAATAATATAGTCATCTTGAAAGAGGTAAAAATCGACCAAAGATAAGTGAATAATTCACATCTAGCTGTGAACAAAATCTAGTCTGAAGCCACAGCTCACTAAGCCACACGCTCCTTTTCCAAAGCTGTCAACCATGGTCAATAATGAGTCACAGCAAAGAAAGTCCTGTGTGCTTTCTCCAATGTTGGCAACTTCCATCAATAAAGTATAATTGGAACTTGCCAAGAAAGCAGTGTGTCAAAGGTGTATTTAGGCAGAAACTTAGACGTTGAACTGTTTGTGTAAAAATTGAGCACATAGTCTAATTATAAGTTTAAGAACTTTAAAAAGTTGGAACATTGTAAATCTGCTGCGAGAGTGACGTACGCTGTTGGAACATGACAACTGCATCAATAAGGCTCAGTCAGAATAGAGGAAGAAGAGTCGACATTACAAAGAGGAATGTTGCTTTCAGTAAGTCATTAGAGAGAGGGGTGAGAGAAATGGACTGTGTCTCTTTGATGGGGATAAGCCAGAAGATGGAAATATCATTTTAGTTTATCTCCTTAAAAGAGGCACAAGTGAAAGTAAGACTATTTTTTGTTAAGTCAACAAGTAGGAATTTTATTATCTTTTGTCTGTTAGGTGTTCAGTGTACCATCATACAGGCTACAATACTATTTAATTGAAACTTCCTTGACACTCAAAAAAAAAAAAAAAAGGTGATATGGTATTAAGAAGAAAATGGAGGCAAGATGCACAATCCATTTCACTGTTGATTGAACAGGTAGAGTATAGAATAAAAGTTAAGTCAGTTCTAAAGATCATGGATATTTCCGTCATTGTAATTCTCCCTTCCTGTGACTCTAAATTCAGATGCTTCCACAGTAGCACTGCATGGCTTTCTCTGGAAGCCTTATTTAGAAGCCTGAAAATATGTCAAATTTGTATATCATAGCTCTGCCCAGCCCTAGGAATCAAAGAATACAATTTACTATTAGTAGTACACAATCAAGGATGTAAACTGGTTAATGGGCTAGTTTGCTTCTTTACTTCTTAGTGTGGGCTATTTTAAATGTCTTTATTGAATTTTGTTATAATATTACTTCTGTTTTATGTTTTGTTTTTTCGGCCACAAAGCATATGGGATCTTGGCTCCCTGACCAGGGATCAAACCTGCACCCCATGTGATGGAAGGCAAAGTCTTAACCACTGGATTGCCAGGAAAGTGCCCTGTATTAGTGTGTTAAGTAGAATAAATGAAATAGTGTCTAGGATCAGTTTCTTACACATAGCTTTGCACATCATCAGCAAAATTGCATTAATTTTTCCAATATTTACATAGAGTAATCTTGATTTTCCTCCATGTCACTTTGTAATAGATGGACCCCTTGTTTATAGTGAATCCTGCTTTGGAGAGGAAATTTGTATCCATAGCATAGGTAAATTTAACATGTATTAATGCAGCTCCTTGGAAGAAAAGCTATGATCAACCTAGACAGCATATTAAAAAGCAGAGACATTGCTTTGCCAGCAAAGGTCTGTCTAGTCAAAGCTATGGTTTTTCCAGTAGTCATGTATGGATATGAGAGTTGGACTATAAAGAAAGCTGAGCACCAAAGAATTGATGCTTTTGAACTGTGGTGTTGGAGAAGACTCTTGAGAGTCCTTGGACTGCAAGGAGATCAAACCAGTCCATCCTAAAGGAAGTCAGTCCTGAATATTCATTGGAAAGACTGATGCCGAAGCTGAAACTCCAATACTTTGGCCACCTGATGAAAAGAACTGACTCATTTGAAAAGACCCTGATTCTGGGAAAGACTGAAGGCAGGAGGAGAAGGGAACGACAGAGGATGAGATGGTTGGATGGCATCACTGACTTGATGGACAGTCTGAGTAAGCTCCGGGAGTTGGTGATGGACAGGGAAGCCTGGCGTGCCGCAGCCCATGGGTCGCAAAGAGTTGGACACAACTGAGCAACTGAACTGAATGCAGCGAAGGCCAAAATATCATTTGCACATTTTTCTCTTATTTGCACTTCAAGTCATGTCAGATAATTGAGACAAGGACGTGAGACACTAAACAGGCAGCATTAATGACTGACTTACTGACCCATGTGTTACAAAGTTAACTTGCAGTGGGATAGCCCAGAGACGGACTCTTCCACTCCAGCGCCTCCACCCCCATTTCCATTTCTGGTGGATTGACAAATAGCACTTGAAATATTTATATTAGAGAATGTAGATATTTTAATTGAGCCTAAACTTTCTTTTTTATATCAAAGAGCACAAACTTATAATGATCAAATGACAGATTTTTTAATACTTTTGTTTTCAAAATAATTTACTGTACTTCTCACTGGGCTTATTAATAAATAAGACCTGAAGTCAAGTTTTTAACTGAAAACTCTTTATTTAAAATGATGTATAATTGACTTCTTACTATGTCACAAAGTAAAATGTAAAAATCAGTAACATCAAAATCAAGCTTAAGGTTTGATACAATGCATGGTGTTCTGTAGGCCTTTAAGTCTGAATATACATTAGGAACTGGACTCCCAGGTGGCCCTAATGGTAAAGAACCCCCTGCCAATGCAGGACATGCAAGAGATGCAGGTTTGATCCCTGGGTTAGGAAGATCCCTTGGAGTAGGAAAAGGCAACCCACTCCAGTGTTATTGTCTGTAAAATTTCATGGACAGCCCACAAACAACTTTTTGAGTGCAATTAGAAGATAAAATTGATTTGGAATTTAAGGAGGCATGGGAAATGACTTTGGAATTTCAAGATAAAACTGATTTTTATTTGGATTGTTCTAAATACATATGTTTCGCTTCATTTACATAATTCATGGAATTATGTCCCAGTTGGCTTGCATTTTAATATGTCAACATTGGCACCATAGTTTACAAAGGTCATTTCAGGCTTCCTTGATAAGTCTTGTGGGGAGTTTTGTGATGGCCTGTATAAAATAGCAGCCTCTTAGAAATACAGACTTTTCTTGTCTTATTGGCTTATCATCCAATCTAATTACTTGACCAAGTTGTTAAAGGACTCTCTGCTCTAAAAGATACAGTACCAGAATCACCATGAGCTGACTCTTTGCAAGGTTAGTAACTCGGACTTAGTAACACTGTCTGAAGAAAAAATAGACCAGGAAATGAGGGCTCTTTTCCTAGTTGTACAAGTAACTAATCAGTCACAAGATATAAACAAGTCACTTCATTCCCAGGACTCAATTTCATCATCTGGAATTCCTTTAGTCTCATTTTTTTGCATCAAGTGTTCAGCAAAATATGCAGTTAGGAAAATGAGCTCTAGAAGATTAGACTGTTTTATTATTTCACTCTCAATCCATTCTATCCAACTTATCTATGTCTGGCTTTTCTGATGTCTTTTCTCAAGGAAAACTGTATATCTTCTTAAAATAAACACTTTCTGAGAACATAATTTATTTCTGATAAGTGTCTAAATTATATCTGTTTTTTTCAATAATCTTCAATAGCGTCTGCTTTTTTTTTTAAGGCATATTGTGCTGAGGTGCTCTGATTTAGAAATGCAAATGATATTGAAATTCTTTCTTTCCTAAGGGTAAAAAGGCTATTAACCACCCACTTGTTTGTTTGGCTCTAGTTAATAGCTACAGTAAATGAACATGACAGATAGGACCAAATTTCAGCATTTGAACATTTTTACATAGACAAAGCTGGCACTTGAAAACAGAATCCCCATTAAATTAACCCATGTCACTCAGTCCTCAAAAACAAACATGTAGTTGCTCTGAATGTATTCTCATAATGCTGCCATGGAAATAGGTATAAACCTGGAGATTTCTTCTAGTCTGCCCATTTTCCTAGTTGCAAGACTTTGGACAAGATATTTGGCCTTTCTGCTTTCCATTTCCAGAGATAAACTGGGAATCTTAAGGGTTCATTGCAAGTCTCAAATGAGATCACATGAATTCAAGTATTTTGGAATCTGCAAAGTACTACATAAAAAACTATTACTATTTTGGACTGTGTCTGCAATTTGATTTATTTATTATTCATGTTGGCGTGAGAAATGTTCATGCTCATGTCTTCTAATTTCTGTAAAAATAAACAAAATATCTTTTTTGAATCTTAATTCCCTCTCTAGTCACTAAGTTATTTCCTTGTTTGAAAATCAACTTTTGGAGGCTTCCCTGGTGGCTCAGTGATAAAGAATCTGCCTGCGCATTCAGAAGACATGGGTTCTATCCCTGGTCCGGGAAGATCCTACATGCCACAGAGCAACTAAACCCATGCAACACAACCACTGAGCCTGTGCTCTAGAGATGGAGGGTTGCAACTATTGAACCCATGTGCCCTAGAGCCTGAGCTTCACAGCAGGAGAAGCCACTGGAATGAGAAGCCTGCACATCGAAATTAGAGAGTAGCCCAGGCAGCAAGAAGACCCAGCACAGCCAAAAATAAATATAAATATATAAAATAAGTAAAATTTTTAAAGAAATTTTAAAAAGTGAACCAACTTTTGAACAAATAATCCTCCAGTGTTAACTTAAAAATCACCCAGATGGGCTTCTAAGTCCTAGATGCAGTCACCCTCACCATTTACACCAGTGGCCACACTTTTTTTGCAGTTCTTCCTTTGGCTTTCATGATTCATAATACTGTACACTGTTACCCATTCATTCATTCCTTTATTCAAACACTCATTCATCCAGTAAGTCAACATATGTTGATTTACCCCCGACGGTGGTTAGGCAGTTTCAAGGCCTTAGAGATGCGCAACAATGAACAGTGAACACAGCTCAGGATTCCCTGTCCTCTTGGAGCTGACATTCCATGGGGCAGATGGACAGTCAACACATGGATCTTTATAGCTATTGCTTAAGTGATGTCTTTGCATTCTGCCCTCATGTGACATGAGTGCAGTTGCTGACCACAGAGAGAGAGGACTTAGAAGGTTACACAGAGAGAAGTAGTCCAACTGATGCTCTCGGTCCTTCTTTATGAGTCTCACTGGCCCCTCCTCTATTCCTACTGCCTTTAAATGGAAATTATGTGATGTTTGGTCTTTGTCATTCTTTTCTCCCTTCAAGTATTGTTACAGGAGTTTTGATTTTGTGTTTTTTAATTGATAAAACAATTTCCACTGCTACATTGAGCCTTAGTGTCTTGTCAGCATGTTTAAGTCCTTGAGACACAGAACATTTAGCCCATAAAGTGCTAACTTCCTTCTCATCATGGAGTCCACTTATACATGATGCCAATAATTTTTGTATGTGTGTGTGGGTGAGTGTGTACTCAGTAACTTCGATCCTGTCCAACTCTTTGCAAGCCTAAAGACTATAGCCCTCCAGGTTCCTCTGTCCACAGGATTTCGCAGGCAAGAATATTGGAATGGGTTATGATGCCCTCCTCCAGGGGATCCTCCCAACCCAGGGATCGAAGCCACATCTCCTGTATTACAGGTGGATTCTTTGCTGCTTAGCCACTGAGGGAGCCAACTTACGTATAAAGTTTTTTTAAATGTTTAAAGGGACATTGTTTTTTGTCCCTATGTGCCTCTAACTTACATTTGATAAAGAAAAAATTTATATACTTAAGCTTAAAGTAACTTTTAAAAAAAGAGGAAGAGAGAAAATATATTGATAATGCAAAGCACCTGTTTTTATTTTTCTGGGCTCAATTTATGCCTTTGTCCACATATATTCCAAAATTTAAAAGTATTTTTCTGCTGTCTGATAAATGATAGCAGCATCTGATTCCTTGCTTCTTTGTTCAGCTCTCCACATTGTAACAAGTATCATCTTTCTAAAGCAGATACATTTTTTTCACATCTCACCAGGTACACTCACACATGTACACCCCTCCTCTACCCCCAGAAGCCCTCAGTGATCTTGACCTTTATGCTCACACAAATAAAAAACAGGATTAGAGGTGGAGATATCCCAAAGAGTTGTCTTCACACTTCTTTGCTTGTGTCTTCCCTAAATTAATTTTAAAAGAATTGTATGTTCTGCTTATATAGGGTCACAATTATTTTTAGCTAGCTGAAATATTTAAAAAATTGATTTATAAAGTTCAAATTATAGCAAAGAGTGTAATTTATGCCATATTGTAAATATTGACAGGATAAAACATTGCAGTACTCATTTAAAAAATCTACATATCCCATAATACTAATGGAATTCACTAGTATCCATTTAAAAGGACAAAACAAGTTTTCTTTCACAGTTGTTTTTCTTTCTCCTGAACTTGTATTTTCACTCTAATTTCCCCACATAAATTTATGCTAATATAGTGCATTTTTATGTCTTGAAAAATTTAATAACAACCCTATCATTTCTGTGGCAAATGCATATACATAAAGTGAAATTAATTTTCTTTGAATTTCTATGGCCATAAGGCTCCAAGTGCAAACATTATCTTCTGGATTGAGTTAATACTGTAACTATTGTTGGTATTAAATTCATCAAAACCGCACAAATATCTTATATTCTTTGATAATTAAAGTTGAAAAGTAAAATTTTATTACAAATTCTTTCTTTAGTGAAATGGGTGAGATCCCCCCAGCCACTGGTTCATACGACTTTGGATAAATTATTTCTTTTTGTTTTTTAACTTTTTTATTTTATACTGGAGTATAGCCGATTAACAATGTTGTGCTATTAATAGTTTCAGGTGGGCAGCAAAGGGCCTCAGCCATACATATACATATCCATTCTCCCCCAACCTCCCCTCCCATCCAGACTTCCAAATAACATTGAACAGAGTTCTCTGTGCTATGCAGTAGGTCCTTGTTTTTGTCTATTTTATATATAACAGTGTGTACAGACTGATGCTGAAGCTGAAGCTCCAATACTTTGGTCACCTGATGCGAAGAGATGACTCATTAGAAAAGACCCTGATGCTGGGAAAGATGGAGGACAAGAGGAGAAGAGGGCAACAGAGGATAAGATGGTTGGATGGCATCACTGAGTAATGGATATGAGTTTGAGCAAACTCCTGGAGATAGTGAAGGACAGGGAAGCCTTGTGTGCTTCAGTTCATGGGGTCGCAAAGAGTCAGACACGACTTAGTGACTGAACAACAACATGTTTATAGAGTGTAATTCTGCATCAATTTCACTTTTTTTACTGTTAAAGAGTAGATATTAAGAGCAACTTCACTTTCACTTTTCACTTTCATTCATTGGAGAAGGAAATGGCAACCCACTCCAGTGTTCTTGCCTGGAGAATCCCAGGGACGGGGGAGCCTGGTGGGCTGCCATCTATGGAGTCGCACAGAGTCGGACATGACTGAAGTTACTTAGCAGCAGCAGTAGCAGATATTAAGAAACATTATCCAGATAAATGTTTAATGAAAAATAAAAGGAATGTTGCTAGAGGAAAGTCATTCAATTCTTTGAACTTCTTCCAAGCTATGGGCCAAAAAATGGCACAGTCGCTGTCTTCAAAGCTTATTTTTAATAATCTAGCAACTGAAAGTTTGATTGGGTCCTCTTTCAATTCTCTTGAAAGAAAAAAAAAATGAACAACTATCTGCTTGTAAATGCTATGTTACCCAGATATTAGAATAATTTATTTCTCTACTTGGATAATAACATTTTGAATTATTCCTAGCATCGATTCCCAATAACTTAGACTGTGGTGCTATGCATATTACTCTTAGGGATGGTAGAGAACAATGTCACTTTTTATCACTGATGAGAAGTAAATGGTGAAAGAGGTGACCTTGACCGTAGACTCAGTCTTGCAGATCTGTTCTAGGAAACAATACATTTTGGGGATGAAGATGTGGAAATGGATTCACATAAAACCATCTCTGCTCAGGTATCTTTTGGAAAAGGTTCGTGAGTCCTACTTAAGGTCTAAAGGACAGGGGAACAAGAACTATATGTTTATATATAGAACCCAGATGGTGATCTGAGATCTGTTGTCTTTGGGTAGAGAATGGACCTGGAACTTAGGAAGACTGTCCTGAGAGTCATGTATGTTCAGTGAAGGGTGATGGAGCAGAAGGTACCATTTTTCTCCATCTAAGCCTACATGACATTGACATTGATAGCTAAGGTTCAGCACCTGTTACACACATATTTGTGACATAAAGGATAAGTTCAGTCAACATTGCCATTTTAGTTGGTATTGTATATTTTGATAAAAATTTTCATGAGAAATACAGCTCTGTCGATTATAGCCCTCTCAATTCATTTTCCTGGTCACACAATAAACAGACAGTATTTGAATCATTTAAAATATCTTCATGGCCTGCAAAGACAAACACAAATTCAAGGTCAAATCATCTATGCATATTATAAGAGAAAATGTGTTTTCTGTTATTCAAACACATTATGCTAACAGGACTCTTCTGATGAAATCTGAGATAAAAATGTTTAAAATGTGAATACTAGTAAAAATTTAGAAAGGACGTCTTCAAATTTCGTTCAAGAAGGACTTAAAAATTCATTTAATTGTTCTTCCTATTACAAGCACATTTAATATTCCTCTATTTTAAACACATTAACACCAGAAGGGCAACGGTAATGAGAGTGACCTCCAAAAGATACTGCAAAATCCAGTTTTAACCTATGTTTAAGATTTTCCCTATTAACACAGTAGGATGCCTCTAGAAGCTGAATTAATTCTATCAAGTTGCCAAAGTTAATACAATGCCCTAAAAGGTATGCTTTATAACATACTAGTTTAATGCCAGTGGACTCCACCTGTGTGGTTGGGGGAATACTTCTTAAGGTATTAGCCCTTCCATGGTATATTTAAGGAGAAGGCAATGGCACCCCACTCCAGTACTCTTGCCTGGAAAATCCCATGGATGGAGGAGCCTGGTAGGCTGCAGTCCATGGGGTCGCTAAGAGTCGGACACGACTGAGCGACTTCACTTTCACTTTTCACTTTCATGCATTGGAGAAGGAAATGGCAACCCACTCCAGAAAAAGCTTAATTGATTTTGTTGTTAGGTTGAAGTGTGTTTATAGTAACATGAAAACTATATAACAGCGTTTAAGTGCAGAAAACTCCTTGGGAACATTCATAAGTTACATTTTTTAGTTATGTACAGGACTTAGGACAACGTGAGACATAGTCTCTAGAGCTTATATTGTATTTAATATTTTAATTTCAATTTTGACCTAAGCTTAATCAGTGGTTTTATAAAATTATTTTAAAATATACCAATTAATGGTGCATGATATTTCTGGAATTTGCACTGTGAATTGAAATAGCATGGATCTAATAGCATTTTTCATAAGAAAATGGTATTATGGAACATATAACCCTTGATAAGGCCTCACTGGCTACAATAGAAATGAATAATAGCCTCATATTTTAATCACCCAGAAATGGTACTGAAGTTTTCAAAATGTGTATAACATCACCAGTTTAGTAATCACATATATTTATTGATAAACTATCATGATATGCAATGAAGCACTTTTCAACTTAAAAGCACTTTTCAACTTAAAATCTTTATTTTTACTTAACGACAGGCACATCAGAGCTGTAGAATTGGGAGGGCCTCTTCAGGGGAAAAAAATTGTATATAGTACTGTTGGATGACATGTGTTTAGAAAAAAACTTAGTCATTTCTCCTTACATTTCATCATTCTTTAATCACTATAAAATAAAAGTGCTTATTTCTATATCAAATATGCCATAACTTACACATTAGCTTCATCCTTCAAAGTCAACCTCTTTTTTTATTTAAATTTATTTATTTTAATTAGAGGCTAATTACTTTACAATATTGTATTGGTTTTGAGACCAAAGAATTACTCAAGTGAGTCTGCATTATTTGGAGGAACAAACTTTTAAACTGCCTTGACATGGGAAAATTAGAAATATTATTTTTATATCACTCTCCTACAAATTCTCCCATACTTCATGGAATTTTGCTTTTCTTGGTGTATTTTCCTCTCCCTCACCCATCCCCAGAACTCTGGGGAAATATCTAAAGTGCTGAAAGCCATGATATGCCCAGTAATCCTGTGAAGACTCTTACCAAGTTGCACATAAAAGATGTTTACATTAAGAACATGAGTAATCCAAGGTCTCTGGGTTCCCCATGATCCTGATATTCCATTTTCACCTTCTTTTCCTATTCACTGGGAATTTCTGATGGTCGGCTTCTTTCTGGCCTCTCTTAGGTGAAATCACGTTTTTCATGAGCTCTACTTCTTGGCCAGTCATTGGAGTCCCAGTCACTTCTCACCTGCCTTTCCTCCACTGTGGTTCTTGCTTCCTGGTAACTTTGAAATTTATCATTTGTTTTCATTATAGCACCATGAGCAGTGTCAGCATATGGTGATGGTTGTTAAATATTTATTGTTTAAACTGAAAGCGTTCCATTCTATTAGTACTGGAAGAAGAGAAGAGAACTCTTTTCCTTAATGTAGCACTGTCTTTTTTCACTTTCAAAGACCATCGTCTTAGCTATTTTTCTCTCTCTTTTATTATTATTATTTTGAAGGTTAAAGTCACCACTGGTCAATCTTGGGACATTTCCTCCCAATTAAATTTCCCCATGCCCGTAGAAATTTCCAAGTGATATTCTTTTCTTTGCTGATGACAGTCCATGGCTCAACTATCAGCCAACTGATGAGAACATGGCCAAACTTGTGTTGTGTAATCTCTCCAAAACTGATATTGCTGGTTTTTTTTTCTTCCTTGTTAAGACTTTTTCTAATAAAATTTGTGCTGTTACTTTGCAGGATGAAGTGAAAAATACAAATTTTCCATGGAAACACCAGTGTTTTGAGCCAGGGAAATTCTCATGTAGGGTTCATCAGGAATTAGAATGACTAATGTGAATTTCTTTGTGTGCTAACAACTGTATTATCCATAAACTCCTTTGTCCATGGAATTCTCCAGGCAAGAACACTGGAGTGGGTTGTCATTTCCTTCTCTACAGGATCTTCCTGACCCAGGGTCTGAACTCGGATCTCCTACATTGAGGCATATTCTTCTTTATCATCTGAGCCACCAGGGAAGCCCTATAAGACTATTGTCATTCAGTCACTCAGTTGTGTCTGACTCTTTGCAACCCCATGACTGTAGCCCTCCAGGCTCCTCTGTCCATGGGATTTCCCAGGAAAGACTACTGGAGTGGGTAGCTGTTCTTTTTTCCACAGGATCTTCTTGGCCCAGAGATTGAACCCAGATCTCTTTCATTGAAGGCAGATTCTTTTTACCATCTGAGCCACCAGGGAAGCCCAATCCATAAACTAGGTAATATCAGTTCTACTGGAAAGAAGGTATATTGCTGGTCATAGAGAACTATTAATGGGTAGAAAGATAGATAAATAGATGACATAATATTAACACAAGTTCTATATCCATGTGTTGTGCATCAAAAACTACCAAAACACCACAATATGGTGTTTGTCTATATTCCTATGTGTATGGGACATATTTTAATATTACTCACCTCCCACCATATGCCAGCTCCTTGTATTAGGCATTTAAAGATGTGCATGTTCCTGAAAGAATGATTGATTTGGTTTCACATTCTTGAAAATGCCACATCCCTTTACTTTAAAACCAGATTGTGTGTATTCCAGAGCAGATACATTAGAAATATGTTAGTTCCATGATACAGAGGCTGGAAATTCATAGCTTTTACCAAAGTGGATTCTCACAGCAATGACTCATATTTAAAGTCACCACTAAAACATTGCTTCTAAGTGAAGTAATATTTAAGCCATAATTTCTTAGGAAGACAACCATTACCTGAGGAAGCACTTAAGGATCTTGTTTTACATTTCATGTTCATGTTTTGAAGTTTTACATTTGGGTAAAGTTTGGAATGTCAAGCAGAATGCCCAAATCAAAGACAATATCACCAAGCGCAGGATGATAGAGCAAGATAAAATTAAAATGATGTCATGTCCTACCGGGTAAACACATTAGAAAGCCCTCTGAAGTATGTATTTAACTAGTAGAAAGAGCTGGTTTATTCTAATGGGTGAAAAATATTCATTTGTGTGTGTGTATGTGTGTGTGTGATTCACTTAAGTGCTATTTGGAGCTATTCCAAAGTGAATAATACATACATTTACTAACTTCTCTGGCAGTTTTATGTTTTAAGACATAAAATTAAATATAGAAAGTGGATCTAGGTAACACTGAGTTTATGACATAATCTGACAAGGACTAACAAGGCTGGCAGGAACTGATATAGACCTTAACTCACCTTACTTCCCCATGGCCTGGTTCTGATCCACAGCATTGATGATGCTTAAACTCAACTTTGGAAATTCTGCAGTTATGGTTATTAGGTATGCAAAGTATATCTGTTTCTTTTCTCCAAGACCCAGCAAGTTCCATCAACATTTCATGACTTGCAAATGCTTCATATGCTTCATGCTTTTCTGGGGAGGTTTCTACTTAATAAGTAAATTACATTGTTAAAAATAGGTTGATTTTTTTTTTTTTTATCACAGGGGTGTTATAAACATTTGTCATCCAGATAGAGAACATTTTTCCTTCAGACTCCGACTTGCAATTTGTAATTGTTTACTGCCTTATTCTTGTTCTTTCTTGGTTGTACACGATGGACAGAGATACTCTTGGAGCATACACATTGTAATCAACATTCAAACTGAATTGAAAGGCACAAATGGTTTTCTGTTTATATGCTCAAAAATTAATATCTGCCAAGCCACCATTAACCAATAGTTGAAATAATAGGTGACTTCTCAAAAGAAAGTATTAAAATATCATTCAGATCATGTATATCAAACTAATTTTGGAATCTGTAATTCAAGGATAATATTAAACCACATGGCTAAATTAAGCTTCCCTTTAGTGATTAAAAAAAAAATGTCTAAACTCTGTAATTTCCTTTAAAACTTACAAATATGGTAGTAGGAATTTATTTGTTAAAGGTACTTTTATCTCTGGAATGAAATTTTAGAACATTTTCATCACACAGAAAATGTGTACCTATTAGCAGTTACTCTCCGTTCTCCACATCTGCTTCACCTATTCCTGCACCCCAGCCCCTGACAATCAGTAACCTACTTTCTATCTCTATGGATTTGCCTATTTGGGGCATTTTGTACATAAATGGAATCATAATACAAGGTCATCTATGACTGGCTTCAGTTTTGCAGCATAATATCGTTTCAAAGTTTATCCATGACGCAGCACGTATCAGAATTTCGTTTCTTTTAATTGATGAACATTTCATTTTATGGATGTACTGTATTTAGTTTATCCATCCATCAATTGATGGACATTTGGATTGTTTCCAGGCTTTGCCTATTGTGAATGATGCTTCTATAAACATTTATGTACAAGTTTTGTGTGTATATATTTCCATTTCTCTTGAGCGTATAACCAGGAATAGAATTGCTGGTTCATGTAGTAGTTCTGTTTTTCTAAAATGGCCATCATTGTACATTCCCATCAGCTATGTTTAATGATTCCAATTTCTCTATATCCACATCAACACTTGTTACTGTCTGTCTCTTTTATTATAGTCATCCTACAGGTCTGAATGATACCTCATTTTGATTTGAATTCATTTGTTAGCAATGAATGATGTTGAGCATCTTTTATGAGCTTGTTAGCCATTTGCATATCTTCTTTGGACAAACATCTATTCAAGTCCTTTGCCAATTTCCTTTTCCAAATTTTTAATTGAGTTGTTTGTCTTCTTGCTGTTGTGTTGTAGGAGTTCTGTACATATATTCTGGATACTTGACTCATCAGATCTATGATTTGTACATATTTTCTCCCATTTGTAGAGTATCTTTTCACTTTGTTGATAATGTCCTTTGATGCACAAAAGCATCATTTTAATGAATTCCATTTTTTCTCCTCTTGGTGTCATATCTAACAGTCTGTTGCTAAATTCCAAGTTGTGAAGATTTACCCTATATGTTTTCTTTCAAGAGTTTATATATTTCTGCTCATATATGGGTCACTGGATCCATTTTGAGAAATTCTGTGCATGGTATGAGGTAAAGTCTAATCTTGTTTACATGAACATATCCAGTTGTCCTAATTTGTTGAAGAGTGTTATTTACTTCTTGAATAATTTCCCACCCTTGTCAAAATCAGTTGGCCATGAGTATATGTGTTTAACTACAACTCAATTTCACTAATCAATAGGTCTATCCTTAGGCCAGTATCATGGTATTCTTTTTCTTATTATTGATATTATTATTGTGGTAAAAAAAAAAAGGAGAGCTCTATTCTTTTCAGCTTTTAAATGCATTGTTGTTAAGTGCATGACATTGTTGTATAGCAGATCTCTAGAACTTTTTCATCTTGCCTGATTGAAACTCTATATCCATTGAACAGTTACGCTCCTTTTCCCTCTCCCTGTCAGCCCCCTGACAACCACGGTCCTGTTTTCTGCTGCTATGAATTTGACTATTTTAGATACTTTATGTAAGTGCAATCATGAGCATTTGTCCTTGTGTCTGGCTTATTTCACTTAGCATAATGTTGTCAAGGATCATCCATGTTGTTGCATATTGCAGAGTTTCCTTCTTTTTTAAGGTTGAATAATATTTCACTGCATAAATGCACCTCATTTTCTTTATCTGTTCATTTGTTCATGGACGTTTACTTTGCTTCCCCCTCTTGGTTATTGTGAATAATGCTGCAGCTATTAACATGAAGTGCAAATACCTCTTCCCGAACCTGCCCTAAATCTCATTTGAATGAATACGAAGGAGCGCGACGGCTGAATACAGAACCACAATGCTTTGGTTACTTTAGCTTTGTAGTAGGTTTTAAGTTGTAGGAAGTTTTGAAATCAGAAAGCATGGGTGCCCCAAATCCGTTCCTTTTTTCACAATTATTTTGGTTATGTGGGTTCCTAGTAATTCTGTAAGAGCTTGAGGATTGGTTTTTCCATTTTTTCAAGGAAAAACTGTTGGGATTTTGGTAAGTTTTGCAGAGATTATGTAGTTTACCTTAAGTAGTATGCCCACCTAACAACTTTGCTTCCAATACATGAACACTTCCAAAACATATCTTTCCATGGGTTTAGGGCTTTTTAAATTTCTTTCAGCAATGCTTTATAGTTTTCAAGTGTAAAATTCTGCCACTTCCTTGGTTAAATTTATACCTAGGTATTTTATTCTTTTGAATAGTATTGTAAATGGAATATTCTTAATTTCCTTTTCAGATTGCTCACTGCTAGTGTATAAAAACTTGCTGGATGTTTACATGTTGATCTTGTACTCTGTGAATTCATTTATTAGCTCTAGTAGTTGTTTTTGTAAGTTATTGGGATTTCCTATTTATAGGATCATGTCATCTGTGAATAAAGGTAGTTTTAATTCTGCTTTTTCAATTTGGATACCTTTTATTTCTTTGTCTTGCCTAGTGACTCTAGCTAGAATTTACAGTGCAGTCTTGAATAGCAGAGGCCAAAGCAGGCCTCCTTGTCTTGTCCCTGATCTTAGGGAGAAATCTTTCAATATTTCACCATCAAGCATGATGTCAGCTGTGGACTTTCATAAATCCACACGTTTAGGAAGTTCCCTTATATTCCTAGTTTTCTGGAAGTATTATCATGGAAGAGTGGTGAACTTTGTCAAAAGCTGTTTTTGCATCAGTTGAAGTGATTGCATGTATTTTTTTCCTTTATTCTATGAATATGGTATATTATATTGATTTTCTTTTGATGAACTTCCCTCATATTCCTGGGATAAATTCCATTTGGACATGGTTTATAATATTTTTAATACAGATTCAGTTTACTAGTGTTTTGTTGAGGATTTTAAAACTACATTTAAAGGGTGTACTGCTCTATACTCGCCTTTTCCTTATTATGTCTTTGGCTTCGGTATCAGGAATGCTAGTCTCTTAGAATGAGTTAGAAAGTATTCCCTCACTTTCTATTTTGGGAATAAGCTTAAGAAGGAAGTTTGCTGAATTTTCTTTAAATGTTTGGTTGAATTAACCAATGAAGCCATCTGGTTCAGGATTTTTCTTTGGAGTCTTTGTTTACTGTTTCAATCTGTTTACTTGATGTAGATTTCTTCCATATTTCCTGTTTTTTCTTGATTCAGTTCTGTAGGTTGTATGTTTCTAGGAACTTGTCCATTTCATCCAAGTTATCTAATTTGTTGGTATATAAATTAGTTTCCTAGGGCTACCAGAGCATATCACCACAAATGAAATGATTTAAAACAACAGAAATGTATTCCCTCACAGTTCAGTAGGCTGGAAATCTGAGGCCAAGGTGTCAGAAGAATTGATTCTTTCCAGAAGCTCAGAGGGAGAGACTATCCCATGCCTCACTCCCCACTTCTTGGAGAATAAAGATCTGAAATCAAAAACTTAACTCTATGCCTTAAGGAACTAGAAAAAGAAGAGTGAACTAAAACCAAAATTTTGCTTATCCCCACTCCAATTTTTATTGGTTTCTTCCCTTTGCTAACTTTGGTTTTTATTTTCTCTTCTTTTTCTAGTTTCTTAAAGTTTAACATTAAGATATTGATTTGAGATATTCTCTTTTAAGATAGGCATTGGTGGTTATAATTTTGCATGTTGCATTTTTATTTTTTGTTTATCTAATTATTTTCTAATTTCCCTAGTGATTTCTTCTTTAATCTCTTGGTCACATAAGAGTGTGTGATTTAGTTTCCACATATTTGTGAAATTTCAGGTTTTCCTTCTGACACTAATTTCCAGTTTTATTCTGTTTTGGTCAGAGGAGATGCGTTGTATGATTGCAATCATTTTAAATTTCTTGAGACTTGAGATTTAGCAATGCCTTTTTACTGAAATTTAGCAGTCTAATTTATTTTTTTTTTCCCAAACTTTAAACTTTTATTTTGTATTGGTGTATAGCTGATTAACAATGTTCAGGTAGTTTCAGGTAAACAGTAAAGGGACTCAGCCATAAATATACATATATCCATTCTCCCCCACCCCCTCCCATCCAGTCTGCCACATGACATTGAGCAGAGTTCCATGTGCAAAACAAGAGGTCCTTGTTGGTTGTCTATTTTAAATATAGCAGAGTGAACATGACCTTCCCAAAGGCCCTAACCATCCCTTCCCGCTGGCAACCATAAGTTCATTTTCTAAGTCTGTGAGTCTCTTTCTGCTTTGTAAGTTCATATTTGTATCATTTCTTTTTAGATTCTACATATGAGAGATGTCATACAATATTTTTCCTTCTCTGTCTGACTTGCTTTATTCAATATGACACTTCCTAGTTTCATGCATGGTGCTGCAACTGATATCGTTTCATTCTTTTTAATGGCTGAGTAATATTCCCTTGTATACATGTACCACATCTTCCTTATCCATTCCTCTGTCAGTAGACCTTCAGGTTGCTTCCATGTCTTTGCTATTGTAAAGAGTGATGCAATGAACATTGGGGTGCATATACCTTTTCAGATCATGTTTTTCTCTAGATATATGCCCAGGAGTGGGATTGCTGAGTTATATGGTAGCTCTATTTTTAGATTTTTAAGGAACCTCCATACTGTTGTCTGTAGTGACTGTAACAATGTACTTCCTGACCAACAGTGTAGGAAGGTTCTCTTCTCCACACCCTCTCTAGCATTTGTTGTTCATAGATTTTTTGATGATGGCCATCCTGACAAGTATGAGGTGATATCTCCTTGTAGTTTTGACTTGCATTTCTCTAATAACCAACAATGTTGAACATCTGTTCATGTGCCTATTCACCATTTGTATGTCCTCTTTGGAGAAATGTCTATTCAGGTCTTCAGTCCATTTTTTGAGTGGGCTGTTTGTTTTGATAGCAGTCCATTTTATTTTGAAGCACTCTCTTAGTTGCTTAGTTGCTATGAGTTCTTTTTTTCTAGTTAGATTCTAGAGTTTCAAGAAAGTGATTCTGTCCATTTTTGCTAGTTTCATGGTTGCTTCAGTGGAAGGGCTGATTTTTGGAGTTCCCTACTTCACCATTCTGTGATGTCACCCTTCCCCCATGCTGATCTTGCTGTTACGTGGCTTTCTTCAGAAGTCATCTTTGTATTCATCCCTACTTCCCAATTTTGAGCCAATGCCCTTTTTAGGGCTCCCTTTACACTGCACTTATCAATACAAAGCATTTTTTTCCCCTGGAAGTGAATGTATTCTGAGCATCCCAACACTGGTACAAGGTCTCTTTATTCTTCCCCGTCTTGTTGTTCAATTGCTAAGTAATGCCCGACTCTTTAAGACTCCATGGACTGCAACAAGCCAGGTTTCCTTGTCTTTCACTATCTCCCAGAGTTTGCTCAAACTCATGTCCATTAAGGTAGCGATGCCATCCAGCCATCTCATCCTCTGTTGCCTCCTTCTCCCGATGCCCTCAATCTTTCTCAACATCAGGGTTTTTTTCCAGTGAGTTGGGTCTTTGCACCAGGTCACCAACGTATTGGAACTTCAGCTTCAGTATCAGCCCTTCCAATGAATATTCAGAGTTTATTTCCTTTAGGATTGACTGGTTTGATCTCCTTGCTGTCCAAGGAACTCTTGAGAGGTTTCTCCAGAACCACTGTTTGAAAGCATCAATTCTTCAGTGCTAGCCTTCATTATGGGTCAACTCACATCTGTACATGACTCCTGGAAAAACCATAGCTTTGATTATAAGGATCTTTGTCAGAAAAGTGATGTCTCTGCTATTTAATACACTGTCTAGGTTTGTTCCAAGGAGCAAGTATATTTTAATTTCATGCCTACAGTCACAGTCTTCAGTGATTTTGGAACCCAAGAAAATAAAATCTGTCACTGTTTCTATTTTTCCCCATCTACTTGTCATGAAGTTATGGGACTGGATGTTATGATCTTAGCTTTTTGAAAGTTGAGTTTTAAGCCAGCTTTTCCACTCTTCTCTTTCACCCTCATCAAGACACTCTTTAGTTCTTCACACTCATCACCATAAATGTTGAATTAATGAAAGTTGCATGAAGAAAGAAGAAGCAAATTTAAATTCTCATGAAGTTACTACAAAGCCAATTTATAGGTTGCTAATTGTTAAAAGAATTATAATAAACTTACTTAACATGAAAACTAATTTGAATGTAATTTAATCATTCTTGAGGCCTTCAGAAGACATTTAAATATCTCATAACATATTAAGATGATGAGTAAAAACATCTCATTTTTGATCTATTGGTTATCAACCGCAGAGGATAGCATCTACTGTTGTTCAAAAGCATTTTTAATTTATTCTAGTTAAATCATTCCTTTACATTAACTTGTTCAACTTTTGAGAGCCCTATCTGTCTGTATTCTGACATACATGTTTATTTGATTATTGTGGCTGTATGATTTCCAAAGGAACAAGCACTTGAGAGGTTATATGTTCAAGATTTATCACTTTCACATGTTTTCTTGATTTTTAAAACTACTTTAAGAGAAAATCTTGTTTTACATTGGCTACTGTTAGGAATTGCTAATGTGAGCACCAATGCATGAATGTTGCCCCAGATACAGAAATCTCAAGTATATTAAAGACCTTAAATGAATTGTTATTATATGACTAAGGGTATGCTGCTGCTGCTGCTAAGTCGCTTCAGTCGTGTCCGACGCTGTGCGACCCCATAGACAGCAGCCCACCAGGCTCCGCCATCTCTGGGATTCTCCAGGCAAGAACACTGGAGTGGGTTGCCATTTCCTTCTCCAATGCATGAAAGTGAAAAGTGAAAAGTGAAAGCGAAGTTGCTCAGTCGTGTCCAACCCTCAGCGACCCCATGGACTGTAGCCCTCCAGGCTCCTCCGTCCATGGGATCCCCCAGGCAATAGGAAAGAGTACTGGAGTGGGGTGCCATTGCCCTCTCCTGACTAAGGGTATGCTATGCCTCAAATCACGTTAGAAAACATAAGAATTACTTGCTATAACATCCTGACACATATAGCTAGCCAGGTGGATAAGTCTTAGTCTACATCCCAATACAGATTTATTAAGGGCTTGTTTTGTATTCCTTTTTAAAAAGAAATCTAGGATGACTTCCCTGGTGGTCCAGTGGTTAAGACTTGACTTTGCCTTCCAGTGCAGCAGAGCAGGTTCAATTCCTGGTGAGGGAGATAAGATCCTACACACCAAAAATGCTGAAACATAATACAGAGGAAATGCTGTAACAAATTCAATAACTACTCTAAAAATGGTCCACATTAAAAAAAAATCTTGAAAAGAAATGCAAACAACAGAAACTACAACCTTATAAACCAAGACATCAATTGTTTATATGCTATTTATTTTTCAGTAATTTTATGAGGAATCCTTGTTATAAATTATAATGTTACTCCTCAAATTGTATTACTATTCTTCAAAACTAGTCAACTCTAAATAATTTCATTATATATAAACCACATCAAAAGATGTTAACAAAAGGACTAAACCTAAGATGCAAGGATTTCATACTGAAATCTCATTTGTTTTACTCACAATGTTGCATCTATCTTTCCAGGAGTAGGATAACAGAGTAAGAACCATTGGCTATTCTCTACCGCATCCCCCCCCCAACCCCAGTATTGTAAATCTGTGACAAAGTGATGCTAGTGGTGAAGGACAACATGTAAAAGTTAGGTGAAAACACTAATAATTACAAAAAAAGAATGTGTTACCATGAACTTCTTTTTTCTTCCCTTAAAAACATTATTGTATTTTGCCAAGTGGAAATCGGAAATCACTTTCATAAACATCTAAATTTATTCCATTACCTAAATTTATTACCAGTCTGCTTTGAATATATAGGAAGTTATCTATACATTTTCTAAAATAGTCAAAATTAACATTCAGTTCAGTTCAGTTGCTCAGTCAAGTCCGACTTTTTGCGACCCCATAAATCGCAGTACGCCAGGCCTCCCTGTCCATCACCAACTCCTGGAGTTCACTCAAACTCACATCCATCGAGTCAGTGATGCTATCCAGCCATCTCATCCTCTGTCGTCCCCTTCTCCTCCTGCCCCTAATCTCTCCCAGCATCAGAGTCTTTTCCAATGAGTCAACTCTTTGCATCAGGTGGCCAAAGTATTGGAGTTTTGGCTTTAGCATCAGTCTTTCCAATGAACACCCAGGACTGCTCTCATTTAGAATGGATTGGTTGGATCTCCTTGCAGTCCAAGGGACTCTCAAGAGTCTTCTCCAGCACCACAGTTCAAAAGCATCAATTCTTCAGTGCTCAGCCTTCTTCACAGTCCAACTCTCACATCCATACATGACCACAGGAAAAACCATTGCCTTGACTAGACGGACTTTTGTTGGCAAAGTAATGTCTCTGCTTTTGAATATGCTATCTAGGTTGGTCATAATTTTCCTTCCAAGGAGTAAGTGTCTTTCAATTTCATGGCTGCAGTCACCATCTGCAGTAATTTTGGAGCCCAAAAAAATAAAGTCTGACACTGTTTCCACTGTTTCCCCATCTACTTGCCATGAAGTGATGGGACCAGATGCCATGATCTTCGTTTTCTGAACGTTGAGCTTTAAGCCAACTTTTTCACTCTCCTCTTTCACTTTCATCAAGAGGCTTTTGAGTTCCTCCTCACTTTCTGCCATAAGGGTGGTGTCATCTGCATATCTTACCAACTCAAAAAAACTCAACATTTGGTTTCTTAAGGTGAATTGCAGTCTTTATTGTTGATTAATAAGCACAATTTTCTTTAGGAGGACTTTTTAAATAGTTCATAAGATGTATACATTTGAGATCTTATTCTATTGTAAATTTTAAATATGAGTTTTTAAACTCCTTTCTTTATTTTGGTTTTGCCAAATATACAGATATATCTATTATTTCAAAATTATTGTTTATTTAATTTTTCATATATTCTAGACACCAACTCATGAATGATTTTATATCTGATGCTTATTAGAACCTACTGAAGTTAAAATCCCACTATAGATATTACTCAGAGGAAATTCACCATAAATTTAAAAGCAGATCACATCAGATCAGTCGCTCAGTTGTGTACGACTCTTTGCGACCTCATGAATCGCAGCATGCCAGGCCTCCCTGTCCATCACCAACTCCCGGAGTTCACTCAGACTCACGTCCATCGAGTCAGTGATGCCATCCAGCCATCTCATCCTCTGGCGTCCCCTTCTCCTCTTGCCCCCAATCCCTCCCAGCATCAGAGTCTTTCCCAATGAGTCAAATCTTCACATGAGGTGGCCAAAGTACTGGAGTTTCAGCTTTAGCATCATTCCTTCCAAAGAAATCCCAGAGCTGATCTCCTTCAGAATGGACTGGTTGGATCTCCTTGCAGTCCAAGGGACTCTCAAGAGTCTTCTCCAGCACCACAGTTCAAAAGCATCAATTCTTCAGCACTCAGCGATCTTCACAGTCCAACTCTCACATCCATACATGATCACAGGAAAAACCATAGCCTTGACTAGACGAACCTTTGTTGGCAAAGTAATGTCTCTGTTTTTGAATATGCTATCTAGGTTGGTCGTAACTTTCCTTCCAAGGAGTGTCTTTTAATTTCATGGCTGCAGTCACCATCTGCAGTGATTTTGGAGCCCAGAAAGATAAATTCTGACACTGTTTCCACTGTTTCCCCATCTATTTCCCATGAAGTGATGGGACCGGATGCCAGATCTTCGTTTTCTGAATGTTGAGCTTTAATCCAACTTTTTCACTCTCCTCTTTCACTTTCATCAAGAAGCTTTTTAGTTCCTCCTCACTCTCTGCCATAAGGGTGGTGTCATCTGTATATCTGAGGTTATTGATATTTCTCCCGGCTATCTTGATTCCAGCTTGTGTTTCTTCCAGTCCAGCGTTTCTCATGATATAGTCTGCATATAAGTTAAATAAACAGGGTGACAATATACAGCCTGACGGACTTCTTTTCCTATTTGAAACCAGTCTGTTGTTCCATGTCCAGTTCTAACTGTTGCTTCCTGACCTGCATACAAATTTCTCAAGAGGCAGATCAGGTGGTCTGGTATTCCCATCTCTTGAAGAATTTTCCACAGTTTATTGTGATGCACACAGTCAAAGGCTTTGGCATAGTCAATAAAGCAGAAATACATGTTTTTCTGGAACTCTCTTGCTTTTTCCATGATCCAGCAGATGTTGGCAATTTGATCTCTGGTTTCTCTGCCTTTTCTAAAACCAGCTTGAACATCTGGAAGTTCACGGTTCACATTTTGCGGAAGCCTGGCTTGGAGAATTTTGAGCATTACTTTACTAGCGTGTGAAATGAGTGCAATTGTGCGGTAGTTTGAGCATTCTTTGGCATTGCCTTTCTTTGGGATTGGAATGAAAACTGACCTTTTCCAGTCCTGTGGCCACTGCTGAGTTTTCCAAATTTGCTGGCATATTGAGTGCAGCACTTTCACAGCATCATCTTTCAGGATTTGGAATAGCTCAACTGGAATTCTATCACCTCCACTAGCTTTGTTCGTAGTGATGCTTTCTAAGGCCCACTTGACTTAACATTCCAGGATGTCTGGGTCTAGGTGAGTGATCACACCATCGTGATTATCTGGGTCGTGAAGATCTTTTTTGTACAGTTCTTCTGTGTATTCTTGCCATCTCTTCTTAATATCTTCTGGTTCTGTTAGGTCCATACCATTTCTGTCCTTTATCGAGCCCATCTTTGCATGAAATGTTCCCCTTGGTATCTCTGATTTTCTTGAAGAGATCTCTAGTCTTTCCCATTCTGTTGTTTTCCTCTATTTCTTTGCATTGATCGCTAAAGAAGGCTTTCTTATCTCTTCTTGCTATTCTTTGGAACTCTGCATTCAGATGTTTATATCTTTCCTTTTCTCCTTTGCTTTTCACTTCTCTTCTTTTCACAGCTATTTGTAAGGCGTCCCCAGACAGCCATTTTGCTTTTTTCGCATTTCTTTTCCATGGGGATAGTCTTGATCCCTGTCTCCTGTACAATGTCACGAACCTCATTCCATAGTTCATCAGACACTCTATCTATCAGATCTAGGCCCTTAAATCTATTTTTCACTTCCACTGTATAATCATAAGGGATTTGATTTAGGTCATACCTGAATGGTCTAGTGGTTTTCCCTACTTTCTTCAATTTAAGTCTGAATTTGGCATAAGGAGTTCATGATCTGAGTCACAGTCAGCTCCTGGTCTTGTTTTTGCCAACTGTATAGAGCTTCTCCATCTTTGGCTGCAAAGAATATAATCAGTCTGATTTCAGTGTTGACCATCTGGTGATGTCCATGTATAGAGTCTTCTCTTGTGTTGTTGGAAGAGGGTGTTTGTTATGACCAGTGCATTTTCTTGGCAAAATTCTATTAGTCTTTGCCCTGCATCATTCCGTATTCCAAGGCCAAATTTGCCTGTTACTCCAGGTGTTTCTTGACTTCCTAGTTTTGCATTCCAGTCCCCTATGATGAAAAGGACATCTTTTTTGGGTGTTAGTTCTAAAAGGTCTTGTAGGTCTTCATAGAACCATTCAACTTCAGCTTCTTCAGCGTTACTGGTTGGGGCATAGACTTGGATTGCTGTGACATTGAATGGTTTGCCTTGGAAACGAACAGAGATCATTCTGTCATTTTTGAGATTGCATCCAAGTACTGCATTTCGGACTCTTTTGTTGACCATGATGGCTACTCCATTTCTTCTAAGGGATTCCTGCCCACAGTAGTAGATATAATGGTCATCTGAGTTAAATTCACCCATTCCAGTCCATTTCAGTTCACTGATTCCTAGAATGTCGACATTCACTCTTGCCATCTCTTATTTGACCACTTCCAATTTGCATTGATTCATGGACCTGACATTCCAGGTTCCTATGCAATATTGCTCTTTACAGCATCAGACCTTGCTTCTATCACCAGTCACATCCACAGCTGGGTATTCTTTTTGCTTTGGCTCCATCCCTTCATTCTTTCTGGAGTTATTTCTCCACTGATCTCCAGTAGCATATTGGGCACCTACTGACCTGGGGAGTTTCTCTTTCAGTATCCTATCATTTTGCCTTTCCATACTGTTCATGGGGTTCTCAAGGCAAGAATACTGAAGTGGTTTGCCATTCCGTTCTCCAGTGGACCACATTCTGTCAGATCTCTCCATCATGACCTGCCCATCTTGGACTGCCCCACGGGCATGGCTTAGTTTCATTGAGTTAGACAAGGCTGTGGTCCTAGTGTGATTAGATTGACTAGTTTTCTGTGAGTATGGTTTCAGTGTGTTTGCCCTCTGATGCCCTCTTGCAACACCTACTGTCTTACTTGGGTTTCTCTTTCCTTGGGCATGGGATATCTCTTCACGGCTGCTCCAGCAAAGCGCAGCCATTGCTCCTTCCCTTGGACGAGGGGTATCTCCTTACCGCCGCCCTTCCTGACCTTCAACTTGGGATAGCTCCTCTAGGCCCTCCTGCACCCACGCAGCCACGGCCCCTTGGATGTGGGTTTGGTCTTCCTGGCCACCGTCCCTGGCCTCAGGCGTGGGTTGCTCCTCCCGGCCGCCACCCCTGGCCTCCGGCTTAGGGGCATGGGGTAGCTCCTCCCAGCAGCCGCCCTTGACCTCGGGCTCGGGGTATCTCCTCTCGGCCGCCCCCCTGACCTCAGACACAGGGTAGCTCCTCTTGGCTGTTCCTGCGCCGTGGCAGTCTGGTACTCTCGGCCGCTGACCCTGACCTCGGACGTGGAGTGACTCCTCTTGGCCGCCGCCCTTCAGGCATGGGGTCCTCCCAGCTTCTGCCCCTGACCTCGGACGTGGGGTGGCTTCTCTAGTTCGCACTTAGCGCGCCGGTCCCCTATTAAAAAGACCAAAATAAAAATAGTAATAATACCAAATATTGGCATGGATGTGAAGAAAACTGGATCTCTCATATATTGCTAGTGGAAATGTAGAGGACTTCACTCTTCTGGAAAATAGTTTGGCAATTTCTGGTAAAACTAAACACACAATAACCATTTGACCCATTAATTGCACTCTTGGACATTTATCCCAAAGAAATGAAAATTTATGTTTATGCAAAAACTTCTGCATGAATGCTTATAGAAGCTTTAACCCTAATAGCCAAGTACTGGAAACAACCCACGTATCCTTCAGTGAGTGAAGAGTTCTACAAATTTGGTATATCCAAACAATAATACTGCTCAGCAAGTAAAAAGAATGAATACATGCAACTTGGATGGACCTCAAGGGCATACTCAATTCAAAACAAAAAAGAAGCTTAAAATGTTACATACTAGTTGATTCCTACAATGATAAAGATATAAAGATGAAAAATAGATTAGTGGTTGCTTGGTGATAGGGACAAGGGGTGAGTCAGGAGCACAACAGAATGCTTTTGTTGTGACTGAAAAGTTCTGTATGTTGACTGTGGTATGGTTACACTAATCCATACATAGGGTTGCACTGCACAGAAGTATACACATGCACACACATACAAAGAATGCAGACTTAAAAAATCATGAAAACTGAATAAGTTCTATAAATTCATTAGCAGCAATGTATCAATGTTGGGCTTTCCTGATAGCTCAGAAATAAAGAATCCACCTGCAATGCAGGAGACCTGGGTTCGATCCTTTGGTTGGGAAGATCCCCTGGAGGATGGCGTGACAACCCACTCCAATATTCTTGCCTGGAGAATCCCCATGCACAGAGGAGCCTGGAAATGTCTATGAACCTTTGATATGGTTTTATGAGATGTTTCCATTGAAGGAAGGTGAGTGAAGGGTACCCAGGACTCTACTGGTTTTGCAAATTCTTATGAGTCTGTAGTGATTTTGAAATTAAAATAATTTTTAAGAATAATAGCACAATTATAAAATACTACTATACATTTTAAAAATAGGCGTAGCCTACTGGTATCTGAATGCAATTGGCATTTGAAACAACCTCTTTTCAAAGGCTTACTTCTAAAAGTCTTCAGTTTGAAGTGATTCATTTTTTTAAAATTTGAATTCAAGTATGCAGTTGTTTCACTTCAAAAAATATGGTCTGTGAACATAAAAGTTGCAGCTCTGTCCTCCACACTTTGTTTTCTTCTTCTTGAATGCCCTTTATTTGACCAGGAAGGATGTCATTTCCTAGAGTACTGAGAAAGCCACATTTAACTTGAACAACATTGTTCTTTTAGGTTATTAAGGGTATTCAATTTTCTCTGTTGGTTGCCACTCTGAGTTGGAGACTCTTCTGAAATGTCAGACTGAGAAAATTGCCCCAGTTCCAATACACACACATACACACAAATGCCACAAAACTTTGGAATTAATACAATCAATAACCTTTGAAAATGGAGTTAAAAGCAACAATTGAATGCTAAGATGTATCAAACTATCTTGTTCCCTTTTTCTTTGAATATCAATGTGGCCAGGGAATTGAGAACCACAATAGAGAGTTCAATTGAAAAAGCATTTACTGAATACCTAAATCACAATACCTTATAGTGATGTTCATATTATGCAAAGTGGTACAGGTTATAGTGATGAGAAAGAGTCCATACCCTCCAAAGGATGTCCTATCTGCATCTCCACTATTGACACAATGCTGGAGACCTGGGTTCAATCCCTAGGTCAGAAAGATCCCCTGGAGAAGGGAATGGCTACCCACTTCAGTATTCTTGCCTAGAGAATTCCATGGACAGAGGAGACTGGTGGACTAGTCCATGGGGTTCAAGGAGTCAGACACTACTGAGCGACTAGTAACTAGGCTTTATACTGGCACACTGAGTGAGAAACGGCAAAGCATTATATAACACCAATGACAAGGAAATCAAACATTCAGCAGAGTCAAAGGAAGAAATAGCTTAGCCACCTTGGATGAAAATAGGGTAGGTCTCTGGAGAAAGGCATCATCAGGTCAGGAGAGTAGTTGCGAGGCTATGAAAATTAAAGTTCTATGAACAATGGTTTGTAGGACTACAACCACACCAAATAAGTAAAATGTATAAGAATTCAGAATTTCACATACAGAATTTTTCTATTTTCTGTGAATGATGTGGGATACATGTGGATAAAGTATTTTTTTTTAATTCTGCCCAATTGTGGATAAAATTTGGCATTTTCAACAAAATATCCTATCTCAAAAAGTGAAACTTAATTGCTCAGTCATGTCTGATTCTTTGCGAGCCCCATGGACGGTATCCCTTCAGGGTCCTCTGTCCATGGTATTCTCCAGGCAAGAATACTGGAGTGGGTAGCCATTCCCTTCTCCAGGGGATCTTGTCAACCCAGAGATTGAACCCAGGAAGCCTGGCATGCTGCAGTCCATGGGGTCACAAAGAGTCTGACACGACTCAGTGACTGAACGACAGACAGCAATCCTGTCTGGAGAGGTAGATATGATGGTACTGATATGAGCTCAGAAGAAAAGTCACCAGACTCCTCTCTTTTGTTCTCATTTTCTGTTGGTTTTGTTGTTGGAAAATAAATCTTAGCATTAGTGGATACTAAACCATTCTCCATTTTTTTTAACATAAAAAGGTCAATTATATTCTACTGTGTTTATTTGATTTGGACTACTTAAAGTGCTAACCTTTATCATTGATCAGGTTAATTCTATTTTATTAAAGCCAACATTAAATTATCAGGAAAATTAAAAATCAAAAGGATAATCCTTTACTATGAAATGCATTAAAAATAAGGTGGATTAATGGATGGATAAGAAAGAGAGATACGTGAAAAAAAATCAGTGAAGAAAATTTTCATAAAATTTTGGAAAGAAAATACAAAAAAAATTAAAAGGATAACAGGAGCTTTTGGTGCATAGATAAGTAGATGATAGATAGATAATAGATGGCTTCATTTCTTGAAATAATAACTTGGGGACTTTGTCAGTTTTCTTGATCTGAATCAAATAGACTGTCAAATATTTCCCTAGCACAGATGGGTTTATTCAGGATCAGGAGAGAACTCAATTCAGAAAATGAAGGAGGGCACTTTTTGGAGGAGAAAAGGAAGTTGGGAGCTCTGTTCTAGTAAATAGAGTCCTTGGCTTTTCATTGGCTGGGTCCTTGTCTCTGCTATTGTTGCAGGTGTGAGAGCTCCCCCTTCTGGTCTCCCAACTCTATTTAATTGAGGTTTCTGTCTATTAATTTTTTACAGTGTACACCATAAAATTAAGAAAATGTTACAGAAACCAAAATCTTGCTTTAGAAACCTCAAATATGGTTTCCAGGCAAAGGATAAAACGACGGAGGTAAGCTATAGTAGTGGAAAATATCCATTTATATGGAAATACCTTTTACTGCCCTATCTTTACATTGGCGTCATGCTTTGTCAGTATCTGAAGTCTCTGGGCATGTAATTGTCACCTGGGGGCCCAGGTCTATCCAATAAGACTCTAACTCTCCAGGAGATCCAAACAATACAGATTAGACTTGTTTTCAGAGCAAGACCACAAGAACAGAAACAGGGTCTTGACTAAAACATCAATGTTATATTAAATGTCCAAAAAATATGTCACAAATGTTTGTATCTGGCTTCCCCAGTGGCTCAATGGTAAAGAATCAGCCTGCAATTCAGGAGACAGGTTGGATCCCTGGGTTAGGCAGATTCCCTGAAGAAGAAAATGGCAACCCACTCCAGTATTCTTGCCTGAGAAATCCCATGGACAGAGGAGCCTGGTGGGCTATAGTTCCATACGACTGCAAAGAGTTGGACATGACTTAGTGACTAAATAACATTGTTTGTATCCAGATTTGAAAAAAGGCTTTCTGTAGTTTTTTTTTTTTTTTTTTTTCTGGTTTTGGTCCATTCCATTTTAAATATTCTGTCCTCTTAAAAGTCAAATTGGAATTTTCAGTGAGTCTAAAAAAGACCTGATTGGTTTAGAATTGATTAACTTAGAACCATTCACTGCTTATCGTATTCAAGGCAAATAGCACTTCATTATAGGTGGATTAGTAGCTCCTCTGAATTGCTGCAAGGATTTCTCTTCATATTCAACCCTGGATCCATCTTCCAAAGTTCCCAGAACTGCAAAGCTTCAGATGCCTGAAGATGATGTCTTGGCAGTTCCACTGCTTCTCAACAAGCCTGGATCTCAGAAATCCCAGACAAGTTGATATTGATCCTTTTTAAAAAGTTATGTACAGAGGAAGTGTATCTGCCAACCTCCTTTAGAAACAGGGTCAAATAACCAGTTGGAAAATTTTCCAAAGGTGTCACATTAAACTTTAATAATACCTTCATTTTTATGGGGCTGTTAACTTTGGAAATTGCTTTCACATGCATTATCTCATTGCATGTTCTATTTCATTGAAAGAGTGTCTAGGTTTTAGGACTAAATTGCAATGACATAGATATCAAAATGTTGGCAAGGACAATTCAAGAAAAATGATTATTCCTATACTGAACAGAAGTATTAAAGAGGAATTGACTGACTCAAGATTAAATACTGCAAAGGATTAAGATTCTAATGGCTCCTTTAGCCTGCTGCCCAGCTGTTGAAGGTTTATCAGGGCCATTTCACTGTTTTCCATTTTCAAGGATAAAATGAGTCACTTCTTTTTTGTCCCCTTCCATCCTTCTTATTTCTGATTTTTTTTTTCAATAAATCTTTAGGTCAGCCCGACCCCAGGCTGCATCCGTGCCCTCATGAAGATGCTATACTGCGCTTATTGTCGAGGACTCCCCACGGTGAGACCATGCAACAACTACTGCCTCAACGTCATGAAGGGCTGCCTGGCAAATCAAGCCGATCTCGACACCGAGTGGAACCTGTTTATAGGTAAGGAGCATCACCACGGATGCCTGATGGGCAGGTCCAAAGTGGTGATGACTTGTAGAGACTAGGAGGGTTGAAACACACACACACAGAATGTTTAGACAATCATAAATATTATGTTGCATTTTTCTTCATTTTTTTAATCCTGAGAAGTAAGACTTCTTGGTCTATTGTGACGGACAGTCCTGTTGAAGATAGTATGAGCCAGCTGTAGTGCAGTAGCTGATCTGTCTGATGAAGATAGAAGTAATCTTGTTGAATTTCTGGGAGTGCCTGTGAGTAAGGGGACACATTAGAAAAAAATCTTGTTTCAAGAAAAAGCCCAGAGTCCTGTCTGTTTCTTATTTGTAGTGTCTCAGTATAATCACAGATATTAGTAAACACTTCCTTCCTTAAACATCAATGGTGAAAATAGCTCAATATTTTTGCTGAAATATGCAGATTTTCTTCCTCAGCCTCCAGAGAAGAATGTTTTCAGCACAGCAGCATGAAACAGTCTTCCTGTCTTTAAAAAGGAGGCGGGAAGGAGGTGGGGGAGATACAGAGTAGGCCTGTGAATCACTGCTGTGGTCTGGAGATGCAGAAACCACTCAGGAGACTGTACTGCCTAAAGATAGTTCCCAAATTGCTATCCAAGGATAAAAGGACAAATTTCATAGGCAGGCTTCTCCCAGGAAAATACACAGGCCTTGAAAGAGTAAATGTGTTTTCTCCCCCTCTGTCAAATGGCCTTCAAATAGAAGTAGTTTTCAACTGCATTTACTGGGGTTGCATTGTGACAAGCAGAGTGGGGTCAATAACAGTGGCATTCCTCAGAGGGACTTCATCATTTATGCAACCCTCTCAACTAGAAGGCTTGAGTAAAGTCTTCTGACATCTCAGATTTGGGTAGGAAAGGAAATAGGTGCATCAGAATGCAAAGAAACCTTAACAAAAATATGCAGTCAGCCTTGGCAGAAAAACTCATTAGCTAACACACTGTTTTGCTTATGAAGGCCAAAGAAAATGGTTGTAAAGTTTTAGAAAGATTTTAGAGTGGGTAGATCCAAATGGAAGTAATCTAACAAAGATCTCAGAAATCGTTACAGAGAGAATAAATTGATGTATTCCACTCTTTCTCTTCAGTGGGAGGACAAAATCTATTTGTATAATCTTGAGTTACTTCATTTGAGAAATGAGGGGGTTTTAAAAAAGTTAATCACTAAGGTACCTTTCTAACTCAAAAAGATGTGGTTCTTTGCTAAGATTTTTGTCCTTTGCTAAGATTTTGGAGAGGAGTATGAATTTTTTAGACACGTAAGCCTGAACTTCTAAAATATAAGTTTAGATGAATTTTGGCAAAGACATTCTACCTAAATAATACTAATTTAAAAACACTTGCATCCTTCATTCGCCTACTCAATTCAAAAGAACAAGTAATTCAACTGTAGTATATTGTATAATCATATTATCACTTACATATGTAAAGCCTAAACTGAAACAACTGTATAAAGCATTGAGTGGTAAAAGTAAAACAAATCTGTAAGTTAAATGCAAACTATAAATAAAGAAAGCTTAAGCTTACCACATTAAAGTACCCACAAAGAAATCTAAAAAGATTTACCTATTAAAAAAGCAGATAAGTCTCACAGCATCATCACTTTTGAATCATAAAAGTTATTCATACTGTTGGGTTAAAATTGCCATAATGCATAACACAGTCAAACTGTTTTGGTCAGCTTGCAATTTACTGGTGAAAGTAGGCATGTGGATTTTGTTAAATAGAGCAGGACATGATCAAAAATTAGAATATGGGCTTGTTAACTTGTAAGAGCAACAGTGACTTGTTGATTGGCTTTTTTTCTCAGTGTTGTTGGCTGTTTTAACATGAAACAAATCCTTATACTTCAATCAGCTGGTTTTCCTAGGTGCCAATTTGATGTGAAATGAAATGCCTAGAAAATCATTTGATTTAAAAACTAAAATTTGAACTTAAACCTATGATGGGGTTACCTGTGGTGTCTTACCATGTGTTTGAAGGGAAGCTGGTGGTTGGGCCTGCATTCATATATTTCATAGCCCTTGCTCCCCTATATCATTTTTTATTAGTACTAGAGATCGCTAAGAAAATTCTTCCAATTTTCCTACCTGTGGCATTGAGAATTGACCAGCTGCATAGACTTACAGGGCAAATTATGTTCTTGCTAATACTTGTCTGGATATGAGGTGTGAGTTCACCAGCTTATTACATGAATTAGTCAAATGTGCCAAGTCCATTTTCCACACAGATACATCCAAGATGGCAGTGTT
This sequence comes from Bos mutus, assembly GCF_027580195.1. Classification (NCBI taxonomy): domain Eukaryota; kingdom Metazoa; phylum Chordata; class Mammalia; order Artiodactyla; family Bovidae; genus Bos; species Bos mutus. Next base: position 68,531,579 of record NC_091628.1, read on the forward strand.
ACAGTGTTCACGAATGCAGCAGCAAAGGTCAGTGAGCAAATCAGTAATTCAACAAAAATTACATATATAGCCCTCTCTCTGCTTAGCACCTGCATCCCATCACTCTTAGACCGCTAGTGTCTCATCATCAAGCCCTTCATTCCTACTGCTGTCAACTGCATGTGCTGTCTCTGTCTTCCACATCAATGTCCTGGTTTATACATTTTACCAGTTGTTTTTTTATTATGTGCTCATCTAAACGGTTAACAGTGGCACGCAATCAACCAGCAGTCACAACGAGGATTGAATTGGTGGCACATTCTCATAATCTCTACAATGCCTCGAATTAATTGAAAGTGATTTGTAACGATTTAGAATTCAGTTGGTGTCTGCATCATGTCAAAAGAAAGACACTTTGCTGATAAAGTGAAATGTTTTAAGTGTTCAAGTAAAAACCCCAGTGGTATTCACATTCATTTCTGAAGTTCTGCAGTTTTTTTTTTAAATCCTAGGGAAAAAAATCAGGGTTCTACTTGTGGTATATTTTCATAGTTCTTTAGAAATTTTAGCTCTGTTAAAGTAGGGGAGACCCAGCTCAAAAGATTCTTATTAGTTAACTACTATTAAAAAAAAGAACTTTTTTCCTTTTTTAGGTAAAGCATTTTGTTTTTAAGTTGCTGGCAGCTTTGAAGAAGATGCTGCCAGCTCCATTGTAGGGCACTTGAAAGCCTGGGTTCGCCTCTCTCTGGAGGTGCCGCTGCTGCCTAGAAGCATGCGGGATTCCCCAGTACAAAAGCCCAGGCAGGCTTCAACCTGTGTCTCCCCCTTGCTGCATCCAAGCCCCCAGCCACCACTCCCAGAAGCAGAAGGATGTGAGTAGCTTTTAGCTGGTTCCCTCTTTGAAACCTGCAGAAGGAGAATTTGAGGATATTGACAATCTCTTTTAGGCACTTTCCCCAGGTGTTGCTATATATTCATACTCAGCTTTTTCTAGCCTGGTTTTTAACAGTTGTCTAAATGCAAAAGGGTTTTCTTGAAAAGTGTTTATGTAAATTAAAATTTCCTAGAGGGAAATGGATTGTGGACAGAACGTGCCGTTTCGGCAATATCCTGTGGTTCTTTTGAGTGTTTGGCATGGATACCAGCATTCCACAGATAAGAATGGTTCCACTGACGAGCAACCACATTGCAGATTACACCTCACTGGTGAGCACAGAAGTTAAGGCTGAAGTCACATTTTATAGCTACAATAGATCTTGCTTCTATTTTAAAATCCAGGATGCATGGAACAGCCTCCCCAAACATCTGGTACCTTCTATAACTAGAGAATAGAATAGACTGTGAGAATTAGGAAAAATAAAAGTTTTTTAGGTAAGGGGAGGCACATGTTGGTGAGACTAAAGATGGATTCCATGTTGTTCTGTACTTTTTTTTTAACACTGAAATGTTGCAGGAGGCTTATGACTATAAATAGAAGGTGAAATTATCTGTATAGTTCCATGTAGAAGTGAGACCTTACCATGTTTTTTGCCCAACACTGGAGCTTAAGTTTTTAGGTTATTCTAGTTTGTAAGATGCTTATAATCTTAACGTATTAATTCAACTCATTATATTGAGTAAGCTAGAAACACATGTTTTTTTGCCCTCAGGGAATTGAATGTAGTTAAATTAATTATAATCAACTGTGATGAGGTATTATAAAAATCAGAGGCTCAGGATCCTAAGTGTCTACTCCTCAGGGAGACTTAACTTCATCTGGGGGGTCAGAGAAGCCCTAGCTTGATAAGCATAGAATAAAGCACTCATTCTGTGACTAAGTATTGAATTATCATTGGTCAAACACAATTGATGTTGAGCAGCCGTAATGCATACAGTTGTTACCTTACAGGCTCCAAGTATTAGCAAATCTCTGTGATAATTTCAGTACATGTAGCATGATCTACCAGTGGTTCTTAAATACTTATTTGTTTAATTTTTGACATGGTTTATGATCCACTCTCACCACTATTGACATGGACTTGAACTGATAAGATTTGGAAGATGTGTATTCATTTTTGTCCAGAAAAGGTTGAGTTCCCTGATCTATTGATACCCTCCAATGAGAGAGAGACAGAAGAGCAATTTATATTTAATTTAGGCCTTAAGGCCTTGCACTCATAGATCAGACAAACCAATGATATCAAACTCTCTGGGCTGCTTCCTCCTTTCAAACCAACCAAGTCTCAAGGCAGAAAACTGCCTTGACATCAAACGTGAAACCTAAGGTAAGTACCACATCTGTGCTGGGCCAAGAGACAGTGCAGTGGATACTCTTCATTCATCCTCTTATTCATTCATAAATCCAGCACATGTCTACTATGGACCTTGCTCTGATTTAAGCAAGGGGAGTCAAGCCAGTAAGGCCCTGCCTGCTAAGAACAGGGCTCAGTACACGTCCATTGAATGGAGTGAATGGAAACAAGTAGGCAGAGCCATGGAAGCGAATGCAGTCAGAGGCTGTTCTGCGTTACTTTGTAGGTCTACTCGTTTAATGGAAGTGTGACTAATTCAGTCATTTAAAAAGTGCAGATCCCTGGATGAGTGCAGGGATGGCAGAAACAAATCAGGTAATGAGCCTGCTTCTTTCACTGTGACAGCTACTATCAAGTTGTAAATTAAAGCCAACAGCAAGGAAGGTGTGTTAGGTCAGTCAAAGGACATGTGTCACATTATAAATGGCCACTTGGGGACACAGATGACTTTCATAGCACCTGCAAGAGTCATTTCATTCTCAAGGTATTTACTGTATTTGCAACTTTCTATCTGGGGAAAATGTTGCTAGATAAACATGTATCATTTCTTATAAATAAACTTGGGTTCACTTTTTATAAAATATATGGACTGTGAGATGTTGCATTTCAGAAGGATATAGAATACACACAAGGAACTATTTCAAGCATTTGTGTAAGATGCTCCTCTTTCAAAGACTTTCTTAAGCATGAAATCCTATAATATAAATCTGATACTTTTTTTAGTTTTAAAGAATTCTATAGTAAATATGACCCTGGCTGATATATATAAATCCCATGTCTCAAAAACCTCTAGACCCTAAACATAGAAAATCATTTCAGGAACTGTAGTTAGCAACAAACTTCCAAGTCTTCTTCATCTCTGCTTTGTAGAAGACAAGAGCCTATTCAATAACACAGGCCAGAAACACAACTCTAAAACTGAAGAACAAAAGTCAAGGCAATTATTGTAGAATCTGATCTCACCGTTAGCTACAGAACTTACGTTTGCCCTTGTGCATTCTTAAAAGCACCAAGAAAGATTAAAAAAAAAAAGAAAAACAGAATTACTTTATTTTCTATCAGTTGAATCTAACCCCTCCCAAACCTCTGCCTTCCTTCTATAGTTATTGATTCAACATTTCTCGTTTCTCATGGACATTTATCATGTGCTGTGTTCTCTCTGTAATGCTGGCAGAATCCATAAGTAGTGCTAACTACTCACTGAGAAAAAAATAAAAGAAAACAGTTGGCTGGTACCCAGAAGCCTTTCATGAGCAGCATTTGTTATCAATTTCCCACTTTTGGAGAGTGGTTTCCTTCTGAACTCTGCATATGTGAAAATATCGCTACATGGCACGATGGGGTTAATGTTTTAAGGCTGCTTTAATATAGAGGGCAATTCAGCAAACTATACTGGGAAGGAGGCATTTCCCAACCTCTGAACACTTACTATTGCTCATCTTGAGGCAGCAACTCAAGGGATTCATGGCACTGCAGTTTCCATTCTGAAAGTCTCAAGCAGACTTTCCCATGGATCAAAGCAGGCAAAGCATGTGAACCTAAAATTACTTGGTGTAATAGACAAGTAGTCCTTCTAAGGTATGCATATGTATTTCCAGGGTCCCCAGTGCCAACTTCTGTTCATCCATCTCTTCCAGTTCCCACATACTCAACTTCTATACAATTTATAATTGTACTTAGTCCATTTCCCACAAATACGATATTCTAGAGTTTCAAGTTGGAATTCATGGTGCAGTATAATATGACACCACCAATGGCCTGCAACAAAGCATACCAATTTTTGCAAGTACAACATTCTTTAGGATACAAGATGTTCCGTTTATAATGGGAAGTTCACTGAAATACCTCCTCTGCCTTATCCTGCTCTCCAATTTCTATGAGAACCAGGGACAGAAGGATTTAGTTTACCAGGAGCAAGCCGAGCACATCAAAATGATTGAAAGTGGCTACAGAATTGCCTTTGTATTGGCGATTTTACATTTTGCTTTCAATTTACACTTCAATTTCAGTGTTTCCTATAGATAAGTGGTTTAATTTGACAATTATAGCAGAAAGTACTTGTTTTTAATAATTGACATCTGATTTTAGTAATGTGATAGTTTTCACTGTCATGTTTTCAAGTTCAAGCTACAACACAAGATGTCTGGTTTGGGGCATGCCAAGGGAAAATATTTGATGATTCTTTAGAATGGAATTCAACAGATTTCAAGTTAAATAGGTCCCAGAAATGCAGATAAAAATCAAACACTACGATTAGCCCACTGACAGTCTTAGCAATTCCAATTTCAGGAAATAAGAGGAATATGAGGTAGAAAAAAGGATTGTGTTGCACAAACAAGAAATATAAATAGAGCAAAGTTAGTGGATTGTTAAAGACAACATTAAAACACTATTGATGCTATGTATAAAATAGATAACTATTGAGAACCTCATGTATAGCACTGGAAATTCTACTCAGAGATCTGTGGTGACCTACATGGGAAGGAAATCCAAAAAGGAGAGGCTATATATGTGTATGTATAGCTGATTCACTTTGTTGTATAGTAGAAACTAACACAACACTGTTAAGAAGCTATACTCCAATAAAAATTAATTTTAAAAATTAAAATAACACATGATTGCTTACAAATAGTGACCTTATAACAAGTCCTAGGACCACTGTGACCAAAAGTCCTTCATGTGGTGAACAATTTAATGAATAAAGGGAGGAGGGGAATAAACTCCTAAAATATGCAAATCCCTTTGAGAGTCTTGATTAATAGGAAAATGAAAATCTTAATTTTAACCCAAGTAATAGGTCCTTGTACGATGCTGCCATACTTTATTAAAACATCTTAATAATAGTATTGTTAAACCAGGGTACTTAGATTTCATTTCCCATAAACATAACATTTATATTAACATAGATATAATTAGATCTTAAGTAGAAATATATTAGGTATAAATATGTCTTCTAATTGTTCTAAAAGTTCCTTTAATTTATTATTATCTCACAAGTAGAGCTACTGAAGTAGTTCCCTGGTGGCCTACTAGTTAGGATTCATACTTGCACTGTTGTGGGCCAGGTTCTATTCCCAGTCATGTAACTGAGACCCCAGAAGCTGTGCAGCCAAAATTAAAAAAAAAAAAAAAAAAAGATGTGCTAATCATGTCTTAATGCTTTAGTCATTTCCTCAGGATTATTTCCTTAACAATTATAAAATACCTCAGTTGGTAAAGAATCTGCCTGCAGTGCAAGAGACCTGGGTTCAATCCCTGAGTTGGGATGATCCTCTGGAGAAGGGAAAGGCTATTCACTCCAGTATTCTGGCCTGGAGAATTCCATGGACTGTATAGTCTGTGGCGTGGCAAAAAGTCGGACACGGCTGAGCAGCTTTCACTTTCATTTTCACAAGCTATGCAGCCAAAATTAAAAAAAAAAAAAAAGTGGAGCTGCTAATCATGCCTTAATGCTTGTCATTTTTCCTCAGGCTTATTTCTTTAACAATTATAAAAAACTTTTTGAACTGTTTTCTTTTTATCTTCTTTTCTTTGTGGATTGTTTATCATAAGCAAATACTCCAAGGAGCCAGAGGTGAAGCCAGGTTAGAAGAGACAGCCCTAGGAATTATTCTAATGGTTAAAAACATGTTTTCATTGGTTACTCTGAAAGGGAAATGGGAAAAAAATGTCCTTGGGAGTAATTGAAACTTTTGAGATCCTTCATGGTATATGAAAACTGTGAATTGGTAAGTCACTTAAAAATATTGTGTCTACAGATATGTGGTAAGATAGCCAGGAGAGAATTTAAATTAAAATACAGCATGAAATATGACTTGTCCTTCAAATAACAGCTTATATATAAATCCCACATAAAAGATATACCCTTGATTTTTTTTTCCTTTGCATGGATTTAAACAATTTGCTACACTAAGAGTTTCCTTTACTATAACCCCTGAATAAGTGAAAATTAGAGAAATGAAAAAATAAACCAGTGAATGTTTGACATTATCCCAAGAAGAGATATAAGTACCATATTTTTATTCTTTAAAGTACTGGGATCTTCTAGAAAGATAACACTGATAACTAAATGACAACAACAACAAAAAAAAAACCCAGACAGTATTCACCTCTAAAATCTCAATGCTCGGGAAATTAACTGATTTAATGAGAGGCTTCAAAATAATATCAAGTGGAATGAATTAGCTAATATATGTGATAGAGTTTTGGAAGTAGCAACTATCACCTCTTTGGCTGCCAGAGGTTGATGTGGTTTTGAGATTGACTGAATCAGAAAGTGACTCCTGTCTTACCTCAGCCCTACATCTGTCACGAGTAACTTCAGACTAGCTTGAAAAAGTCAGGTCTCCCAGAGGAAGTAGAATCACTCTTCTGTAAGAGAGTTTACTGACCTCAAGACAGGGAGTTTTCTCAGAATCCGTGACAATCAGTGGGTGAGGGCAGTTTGGAGTTCTTGATCTTAAAACTTATGCATATGGCTCCTAGTTTTCTAAATTCAAAGTCCTAGACATTTTTTTTTTAGAAGAGTTCTTTATCTTATTGTAGTTTTGTGTTCCAAATTCTTCTGTGTTAACATAGTCATAGAAATGTATTCCATAGTCCAAAATCTATGTATAAAACCCAACCAGATGGGAAAACCGAAATCAACAATAGTCTTAAGAGTGTTCCGGAGGAGTAATTCTACAAGTACCGTACACAGTACACTTGGAAGGTGTGGATCATGCATAGGAGTGGACTTCTAAAAAGTGATTCCACAAAGTGAAATATATATATACATGCGTCCCTTCATTCATGAGCCTTGTAGTATTTTCTGTTGAAATGCTGTGTCTGAATATAAAATATTTGGCAAGCTCATAGTAACCCAATTTAATATATGTCTAATACTACCATTTATTGGTTGAGATCCAAATATATACTCCTCAAGGGTGTCTATGAGAGGTTGAATGTTGAAGTGTGTCTTGCTACTCACCTACAATTATAGTATCCAATTCTAAAACTATGAGAGAGTTGTAGGAAACTTTCTTCCTCTTTTTGTATGGTTCTTGGTTCCATTTGGAAAACATGACATACATAGCAATAACAGCTAACAGATATTGGACATTTACTTTCTATCAGGCAATACTGTAATCATTTTACCCTTTTAATCTTTGCAACAACCCTATTAAGTAGTCAATATTACAATTTCCATTGTACAGATAAGTGACATTTCCAAGGTCATATAACATGTAAGTTGCAACTATCAGGTTTTGGCTTCAGAGCCCAGGTTTAACTGTTTAGGAAGTAACTCTGAGTCTCTGGCTATATGAATTGATGTGGGAAATATTGGGAGAATTTGAGTATTTACTATACTGAACACTGTCCAATAGAATTTTTTTGCATCAATAGAAATAGTCTATGTCTGAGCTGCCCAACATAGTAGCTAGCCATATGTAGCTACTGAGCACTGTAACTATGTCTAATGAGACTGATCAATTGAATTTGTATTTTATTTTGATTAATTTAAGTTCAGTCACATGTAGCTTTTGAGCACTTAAAATGTGACTAATACATCTGAGGAACTAAATTTCTCATTTCATTAACTTAATTAATTGAATCACTATAAGTGGGTAATGGGTATGCTATTGGACAAGTTTAGACCATTGAAATATCTATAATTTCCATCATGTAGCTCAGCTTCTGAATACATCTAATTCTCTTCAAAGAAGTGTGCAATTAGATGATTTTTTGTGCTTAGATCAAGACTGGGCATATGGTAGATAGAAAAGAAGCAAAAGCTATACTCCCCATTCCTGAGAAATTCTAATTTTCCAAAGAGATGCCATGTAGGCTTTCAAAGTGGGAGTTTAATTAAGTGCGTAGTTATGAGCAATAGTCCTTGAATCACTACATGAGTTTGAATCCTGTCTCCACTGTATATTATTACCTGTGACTTGAAGAACATTATTTAACCGTCATAAATCTCCAGGTGTTTTCTCACCAATAAACTGGAGATAATAGAACCCACCTCTTAGCTTTGTGAGAATGAAGCTAGATAATGCATCTGTAGGATCAGACATATCCACAAAGGTGGCACTGAAGGAGAAGCCATGTGGCTTTCCCTTGCGGTGAATAACCTATGAAGGTACGAGCAGAAAATAGAAAGCAACAGAGTAAGCAAGCAGACAGAAGAAGATCAAGGTAAGTAAGTCCACTATGTACCAACCTTCAAGTTACAAACTTTCCAAGATGAGAACATGCATTTCATCAACGTCAGGTAGGAGTGAATTGCAGCTTGCCCTCCGTCTCCTGCTGCTGATCACCCTTCAGCTCCCACCTTTGTACCATCCTCCACTCAGGAACTCTTCTTGCCTCTTCACTCGATGCCAGCCCCAGTGTGCCAGCAGCTGTATTGTACTACTGTACTTTTGAAGGTACCATACTGTAAGATTAAAAATGTCCTCTCTACTTTTGTTGGTGTTTTATGTATTATTTGTGTGAAAAGTATTATAAATCTATTACAGTATAGTACTTTATAGCCAATTGTGTTAGTTGGATACCTAGGCTAACTTTGTTGGACTTACAAACAAATAGGATTTATGAACATGCTTTTAGAACAGAACTTGTTCATCTGTAGGGGACTTGCTATACTAGAAGCATGCAGGGCAGCCAGGCCAAAAAACAAAGGAAAAATGGTAAGAGGGTACTTAATCAGAAAGAATCGAAGTGGACAGGATTAGAGAAAGTGCACTTCATCACACAAGCTTCTTCTTACCCTGTTTCTGGATTTTCCTTAGCTCCTGGGAGGCAGAGTCCATCTCAGAAGAGAGGAGCTTGCTCTTGCTCAGGTGAATAAGAATCTGGTGACACTAAGATGGAAAAAGAGTGGTGCAGAGATAAGAATAAGCATGATGTGCTTAAGTGCTTACGAAGAAACCAGGCAAGCTGATATAGACATACTTGCTTGCTATACTGGAAGGTGGGATTGGTCAGGCCTGGATGGCTGAAGCTTTGAAAGCCAGTCAAATACTTGACTTTCTTTTGTCTTGTAAGCAATGACAAGTCACAGGACATTTTTATCCAAGGAGTAGCAGGGTCTAAGCAATAATTTGGCATCCGAGTAAAGGATGGATTCAGATGAATGAGACCAGTGGTAGTGAGACAATCACTGAAATGGGACATAGAAGGAGAAAGGAAGACAGTGCTAATGATAGAAGTGAAAGTAAAGATTTATAGGACTTCTTGTCTAAATATAGGCAACTAAAGAGGGGGTAAAGAAAGAAACACATCAGATCTGACTAAGACAAACACACGAAAGAAAGATGATACTGTCCGCCAGTAGAAAAGCTACTTGGAATATGACAAGCATGCTGGACTTGAGAAACAGTGGTACCCAAAACAGGAATGTCCCATTGGATGCTGAAAATAGTAGTGTTTTGTATTCTTTGAATAGGAGACAAGGATGCCAAGAACCATTGGAGAGTTTCCACTCCAAATGATTTTGTAGCCAACTTCTCTAGTAAACTCCATCAGATTGTTCCCAGAATCCCCTCTCCTGGGCACCACACAGGTGCCTACATGTTCTTCCCCTGTGAAATTATACTCTCTTTACCTCTAAATGTTAAACATTTAACAGCCTGCTCATCTATATGAATTCTCAGAATGAGTCTTTATCTGTACATACTCTGTGACCTCTTTAATTAGATGTAGTTAGAATGTTAGCTGTGCAAATATAACAATGCTTAACAGAATGTTACAGTGAAGACTTGCCTTGATCGGTCCCAAGATATGTGTGCAAGCTAAGTTGTGTCCAACTCTTTGCAACCCTATGGACTTCAGGCTCCTCTGTCCATGGGATTCTCCAGACAAGAATACTAGGGTGGGTCACCTTGCCCTCCTCCAGGGGATATTCCCAACCCAGGGATCGAACCCACATCTCTTATGTCTCCTGCATTGGCAGGCAGGTTCTTTACCACTAGTGCCACCTGGGAAGCCCCACGATACATTTTCTCGTTATTCAGGAACCCTTTGATGGTCATGTTTATCATATATACATTGAGATTTTATAATGGCAGTCAACCCAAGAGTAAACTTATTTTCTATTGACTTTGGCTTTTGCCTTTCTTAGCACATGAAAACTAGGGTCGCCTAGTTTTTAGGTCACTGCCAAGTTCTGAATTTCATGTTTAAGCGTGAAATACATTAATTTTACAAAATGCGTGCCTCTAGGGCGTTCATTGGAGGAGGAAATGGCAACCCACTCCAGTACTCTTGCCTAGAAAATCCCCTGGGTGGAGGAGCCTGATAGGCTGCAGTCCATGGGGTCATGAAGACTCGGACACGACTGATCGACTTCACTTTCCCTCTTCACTTTCATGCATTGGAGAAGGAAATGGCAACCCACTCCAGTATTCTTGCCTGGAGAATCCCAAGGACGGGGGAGTCTGGTGGGCTGTCTCACAGAGTCGACACGACTATGGGGTCGCACAGAGTCGGACACGACTGAAGCAACTTAGCAGCAGCAGCAGCAAGGCATTCATTTCTTTCACTGGCAAGAATGCCCTGTATTAGAAAACAACCCCTTACTTCATTGCATACCTTATAGCACAGCTGTCACCAATGAAAACAACATGTAAGGACCAATGTAATCTATTAATGAGTTTCTGAACATGGAGTCCATCCAAGGAGCAAGACAAACACACAAAATGCAGCTTTTGCAATGCAGTATTGGAAGAAGCAGTGAGATTTTTTTTTTTTTTTGAATCTCATATTGCCAAGTTACTGATTTAAGAGTGCCCTAGAGTATAAATTATTTCACCAAACCGCCAGTAGTGACTTTTGTCGAATGCCTTCTGCTTAGCCCATTAAAGGTGAAAACCATGAAATATTATTTGATTTGTAACCCAAGAAAATACCTTAAAACCACCTGTCCCTCTTTGGAAAGCTGCCAGAATAAAGTGAAAGGAAAGGTTGTGCCTGAGAACAATAATTGGAGGTTGCAGCATGTGGCTCCGATCAAAGGTTGAGCCCATGGCTGTATGCAGGCTTCCAGTCTCTTTGGAAGGATTTCCATTTATTTTTCTTAACCCACATAGGAATCACGGGTTTTGAGGTCGACATTTCAAACAGTTTAATAGTGGCCATACAACATTAAAAAAAAAAAAACCTGACAATGAATTGTGCTGAATTGTTATGTTTTCCTTTGAATTTGATTTGAAGAGGTTAGTTTCAGGATATATTTAATTTCCACATGGAATTGGTAGATATTAAATTCCACTTTTTCCTGAGTGCCTTGGGATTATTTTTTTTAATCAGTTCAATTCTGCTGTGTCATTTATTGATTCCTGTCCATTTAATCAATGACCACTGGCTTCAGATTGTTTGTGTTCATCACAAACTTATTAAATTAACCATCAACATATAAGATAAGAAAAGTTGAACTGAAAGCTACATCCAAGCATTTTTTAAGATGCAGAAACTTACAGTTTGGAAAAGCAAAATCACAAAGTTTAAGGCTCATTTGGCAAATTGATTATAAGATAAAAATCAAATTTTTTATGTGAAACTTCTTAATCTGACAGAGAAGCATGAGAGATGCTATAGCAGTTCAGGAACATGCCTGTGATCCCGCCGATTAACTGTGTCTATTAATACAGGAATGCAGCAGTAATCTGTACTAATTATCACCTTCTAGAAGGGAGAAGGCAATGGCACCCCACTCCAGTACTGTTGCCTGGAAAATCCCATGGATGGAGGAGCCTGGTGAGCTGCAGTCCATGGGGTCGCTAAGAGCCAGACACGACTGAGTGACTTCACTTTCACTTTTCACTTTCACACATTGGAGAAGGAAATGGCAACCCACTCCAGTGTTCTTGCCTGGAGAATCCCAGGGACGGAGAAGCCTGGTAGGCTGCAGTCCATGGGGTCGCACAGAGTCGGACACGACTGAGGCGACTTAGCAGCAGCAGAAGGCATCTAAGAGCTTATTTAAGATTTAGGCTTACCTTTTTATTGAGCACTTATTGTCTGTCAGGTAATGTTCTATCTGATATTTTATGCTTTAACAAATCAGTCATAATTAGTGTATCACTTTTGCTTAGAGTGTTTCTCTATTTCATTTAAGTATCTTTACATTCTCCTGAACACACAGAACTCTTTCTTTTTTGGTCATGTAGAGACACTTGAGCCTAAGCCTTTAGTTGAATGAATAAAATTACAAATTAGAGGATCTTACTTACAAGGAGATTAATATATGTATATGCATTAAGCTTAACAAGTGGGTTTTATATACTAGGAACTATGGTGAAGAAATGGCTTTACAAATGGTTTTTCTCTGGCCTTGATCTGCCTGAAATCAAATTATTTTTTAATATTTATTTTGAAATAATTTTTAACTTACAAAATGTCACAAAAATAGTACAGCTCACATATACCCTTTATTCATCTTATCCTAATGTTTCAGTTCAGTTCAGTTTAGTTTCTCAGTCATGTCCTACTCTTTGCGACTGCAGGACTGCAGCACGCCAGGCTTCCCTGTCCATCACCAACTCCCGGAACTTACTCAAGCTCATGTCTATCAAGTCGGTGATGCCATCCAACCATCTCATCCTCTGTCATCCTGTTTTCCTCCTGCCTTCAATTTTTCCCAGCATCAGGGTCTTTTCAAATGAGTCAGCTCTTTGCATCAGGTGGCCAAAGTATTGGAGTTTCAGCTTCAGCCTCAGTCCCTCCAATGAATATTTAGGACTGATTTCCTTTAGGATGGACTGATTGGATCTCCTTGCAGTCCAAGGGACTCTCAGGAGTCTTCTCCAACACCACAGTTCAAAAGCATCAATTCTTTGGCACTCAGCTTTCTTCACAGTCCAACTCTCACATCCATACATGACTACTGGAAAAACCATAGCCTTGACTAGATGGACCTTTGTTGGCAAAGTAATGGCAAAGTAATCCTAATGTTAACAACATACTTGTATAACGATATAGAACAAGTTAGAACCAGGAAATTACCACTGATACTATAACCAAACTGCAGACCTCATTCTAATTCCACGAGTTCATCTTTTCCATGTTTCAGATCTCAATTCAGGGTCCCACATGCATTTAGATGTCTTGTCTCCTCATTCTCCCGCAAATCTGTGACAGCCTGTCAACTTTGCTTGTCTTTTATCATCCTGACACTTTCATTGAGGACCAGTAGTTATTGAGCAGATTTATTCTCAAATAATATTTTTTAATGTTGGGGAAACATTTTTATTGTTTCCTAAACCCTCATAATGTGTCTGGACTTCATCACAAGTGTTTTCCCGTAGTAGGATTCTGAGAAATAAGTAGGAGCATATGAAGAGTACTGTAATTACTGCAATTATGGAAAAGTAATTTACTGGCTGTATAAATTGAGCAGATTTCAAATAGAGAAGATAGGCCATAAAAAGTGAGCAGGATATTGAAAATAAATATTTTGGGAGCTGGGAAATCGCTACTTAAATGCACATACCAAATGTAAATGTTTTTCTAACATTTGTATAATTTAGTTTCTTAAAACTAAAACCATGAATTTTTTTTTTAATTTAAAAAAATCAAGTAGATGCTGAGATGATCAAGTATTGACAGACGTCTTTCTTCCTTTTGTCCATCTGGTAGATGGACCTAAAATTTTTTCATTTTGTGATAACTTGGTTAAAATTAAGTAAAAAAAAAAAATTAGCAGGATTCTTTCTAAATTTATATTAGTTAAAGCCCATTTAGGAATGAATCATTGTGGAAAGTGGTGAAATATTTAAAAGAGGTGGGAAACATGATAGAGGGAAAGGTCACAGAATTTGATTCTAGAAAGACCTAAGGTAAAGCCCCAACTCAGCCACTTGTTAGTTGTCTGGAAATCAGCAGCCTCCAACATTCACGAGTTCTTGTGTTAAAACCAGATGTTTTTCTAAGAAATTAGCCCTATCCTCAGGTATGCACTCTATCAATGCCATGTTCCCATCTGCTCAAGCAAAACCTCCCGTGGGGCCTGTAAGTTTCAGAAGAGGATGTCAGAAACACGAGTTTCCTATATTAACAACAGCAAGTTCTTCTCCATTGTTTTATTTAATCATCAAAACAGTCCTAACAGACAGGTGAAATTATTGTTCCCTTTTTATAAAGCAGGAAAGCGAGCCTCAGAGAACTTCAGGTCACATTGCCCTGAAGTGGTGCAGCCGGGGTGCCAGGCCAGGTTTGTCGGAAGCAAAGCCCGTGTTTTTAACTGGTAGTCTATGTCAGGGAGCCCTGCTGCTGCCCATGGGGTCGCAGAGAGTTGGACATGACTGGGCGACTAAGCAGCAACAACTGTGCCACTCGCCCAGAGGAGTGTCAGAGAAAACAGATCTGCTGTCATCACAGACCTAGAATACCTGGTCCCTACAGCCATCCACAGCAATCACTATGAACTCACTTCTTAATTTGGTTTTTGAACAAAAATACTGTTAATAAAACATTGCACATGACCACTTAACCTTTCAGCTTGGATAAGATATTCTTCTAAATTATAAGGCTGACACTGGGCTGGGCTATATCACTTTGAATGCTTGTGGAATTGTTTCTATGTAACTATACTTACAGTCTGATCAGCAGTCTGCAGTGAAGGTGTTATAAGAACCATTTGGCAAATACTGTTTGATTGCACTTGTACAAGGTACCTAGAATAGTCAAATTCATGGTCAGAAAGCACACTGGTAGGTGCCAGGGGCCCACCGGTGATGGGGGTGGGAGGTGGGTGAGGAGGGGGGATGGGGAGTTGATGTTTAATGGGGGCAGAGTTTCAGTTTAGGAAGGTGAAAAAGTCAGGAGATGGATGATGCTCAGAATTGCACAAGAATGTAAATGTACTTAGTGCCACTAAACTGTGCAATTAAATATGGTTAAAATAGTATGTTTTATATTATGTGACTTCTGCTTCCCTGGCGACAGCTGGTAAAGAATCTGCCTGCAATGCGGGAGACCTTGGTTTAATCCTTGGGTTGGGAAGATCCCCTGGAGAAAGGAACAGCTACCCACGCCAGTATTCTGGCCTGGAGAATTCCATGGATTGTATAGTACATGGGGTCACAAAGAGTTGGACATGACTGAGTGACTTTCACACACACACAAAAAAAGCATTAAAAAAGAACCATCTGGGTTGAGCTCACTACTGAACTGAAAGTGGAGATGTCCTGGGAACAGCGTCCCACTTTTTGATGGATTCAAACAATGAGGCAAATCTAGTTCCTAAACGGCTAGTTTAATTTTATCTGTTGGAAAATGTAATTATCATGAACAGTCATTTCCCCCTCATTCCTTTTACCCATCGACTGTCAGAGCAGCCCACCTGTATTTCATGTAACATGGAACTTTTATTATTACATCATATCCTTGGAGTCACCTCATTTTTTTTTTTACTTTTTTAGATTTTTCTTTTATTTATGTTCTTTTCCTGTGTTTCTGTGTCAATATGCAGCTTACATCCAGTTTTCAATGAGGTTAATTTTAAATAAACCTACTCTCCTTTCCCTCGGGCAAGTTGCTTAAGCTTTCTGAATATTGGTCTCATTAGTTATGCCGCTGCTGCTGCTAAGTCGCTTCAGTCGTGTCCGACTCTGTGCGACCCCATAGATGGCAGCCCACCAGGCTTCCCCATCCCTGGGATTTTCCAGGCAAGAACACTGGAGTGGGTTGCCATTTCCTTCTCCAATGCATGAAAGTGGAAAGTGAAGTCACTGAGTCGTGTCTGACTCTTAGCTACCCCATGGACTGCAGCCTACCAGCCTCCTCCATCCCTGGATTTTCCAGGCAAGAGTCCTGGAGTGGGGTGCCATTGCCTTCTCTGCATTAGTTATGAGGTGCCGTCTTTTCTTAGATGTCAGGATAAAAGTAGTATGTGCAATGTAAGATAATGCAACTTGGTGATAAAGAGGAACTATAGACTGCCAACCCTAAGAAGTTGAAGGACTGTACTTCTTCAAACAAGTTTAAAGGTGAGAAAGTGATATTTGAGAAAATAGAATTCTGAATTAGATTATTATTAATCTATTGGAAGAATGTTAATAATCACAAAAGTCTGATCAGGAGCCCAATCACAAGTTCCTTTATTTCTGAGTACCCAGGGGAATCACTAGGCTTCCCCTGGTGGCTCAGATGGTAAAGAATCTGCCTGCAGTGCAGGAGACCTGAGTTCGATCCCTGGTTCGATCCCTGGAGAAGGTAATTGCTACCAACTCCAGTATTCTTGCCTGGAGAATTCCCTGGACAGAATAGCCTAGCGGGCTACAGACCATGGGTTGCAGGGTCAGGCAGGACTGAGTGACTAACACTTTCACCTTCACCCAATAGATACAGCTCGGTGTGCCATTGAGTATTGTTAAAATGTGGTGTTATTCTCAGATAACATTGAGGGATTTAACAAATGAGGAAGCAGTGCTAAGAATTGCTAAATGCCACAAATTGCCAAATAACAAATAAGCAATAAAATATTACTGAAATATTTGAATACATTGCTCCCCTTAGTGCCCATGCTGAGATATGGGCAAATGCGACAAAATAGGATCTCAGCCTGTTAGTCCAAGGCTGTATGTTGAATACCCTGTGTAGAGAATAAATTCACCACCTTACAATCAGTAATACCCTTTTTTGCTTTCTATTCATTATTCTTTTGTTTTCCTTACCCAGGAAGTAACATGAAAGTGATTAGACCAGTATTCCCAGATCTTCTTTCACATACAAAAACCAAATAGTGTGGACAAAAAAATTACATAAAAAATATCGAGGATCTTAGTGATTCTTCTAAACCAAATAACATGAAATGTGTTTCAGAGTAATATGAGTTGAGAAATTTCCATTTAAATTTGCAAGTGTTGCTGGACATATGCCAATGTGATAACTACAAATACTGTTTATAATACAGAAAACTGTTTTGCAAGGTGTAATTGGTCTTTGCCAAAAAGATTTAATCAGCATTACTTGAAGGACTCTTTAAATTATCATACCAGACTCCAGTAAAATATAAACCCAGCACATTTATAGAACATTTTGTTTACCGACATTTCTTAATTGAATTCTCAACAAGTCAAGAAACTAATGGAGCCTCTGAGTTCAAGTGTTTGGCCAAATCACACTACATCTGACTCCAAATCCACAGTTCACAGATAATCCCTAAATTTAGTTAAAGTATTTTTGAAATAAATATTTATTTCACAGATTTATTTGCAATACAAAGGAAAGTAACACTGTTGAGAAATACTTTAAATTTTTCTTCTGGAAAAGTTGGCAATTTTTTTAAACTCATGGTTAAAAAAAAAATTCACAAGTAGAAATGAACAAGTTGTTTCGAGTCCTCAGCAGGAACAGAAGAAAGATACAGTGCTGTGGAGACTATTAACAAGTGGAAAAGGAAGATGAGCAGCTTTTTTTTTTTCACACCTTTGGGCTTTAGAATAGTACAAGGGCCTGGAATAAGAGAAACAGATAGTATTGAGTGAAAGAATGGTTATAAATATGTTTTTGCAAACCTGGGAAGAGCCATAAGAATGAAATGGTTGTGTCAAAAATAGCAGTTGATTAAGAAACGGCATTGATTTTTCCATAGTTCTAAAGGCAGAGAAATCAGAAAGCAGGATAAATGAAGTTAGTGCTGGGTGACATAAGAAAACTTGCAAGAAAAAAGAAGAAAGGGAAGACATTGAGAGTGAGCAGTGAATGCCCTTTGCTTTTTCTCTGAGGACTATTTACCCATCAGCTTCCAAACTAATTATTAATTTACTAAAGCCTCATTAGCCATCTCCTCTATGCTTGGCACTGGGCTAGGTGCTATGGGACCAAGGAGAAAAAAATGAAACAAACAAAACCCAGAAATCACAGTTATCAGGGATCTCAGAGCTTTGTAGAGGACTGGCTAAACAATGCCAGTCAGGTGTCTCCCAAGAGGAAGGGTCTGTGTCTGCAGCAAGTTGTTCGGCTGAGCAGGAGTCAACAGGGAGAAGATGGTGAGCATGTTCTTAGAACACCTTCTGACTTGTCTCCTATTTCCTGTCACTCTTACCACCTTCCAACCCTGAACCTTATGCCTTTTACACTGCACCTTCTGAGTTTGTCTAGACCTACTCTGGTTGATATTTCCTCTGTGTCTTTGATTCTCTGCTCCCCTCTGCTATATATATCATATATATATAGATAGATATAGATTATAAATATATCTATCTATCTGTATATTTGCTGTCATCACTGTGGTCTCCCCTCACTGACCCTAGCAGAGGACTCACCATATTGTGGATTGATTAATTCATAACTATGAACAGGCATTTACTGATTTAAGCATGACTCGTGCAGATTGAGAAAATCAAAGATGCCCTGTGGAGACTTAGAGAAGGAACTTATGGTTACCAGAGGGGAAGGGTGCAGGGAAGGGATAGTTAAAGATTTGGGGATGGACATGTAGGCACTGCTATTATTTAAAGTGGATAACCAACAGGCACCTACTGTATAGCACAGGGAACTCTGCTCACTGTTAAGTGGCAGCCTGGATGGGAGGGGAGTTTAGGAGAGAATGGATACATGTATATGTATGGCTAAGTCCCTTAGCAGTCCACCTGAAACCATCACAACATTGCTTATCGGCTATACTCCAATGTAAAATAAAAAGTTTAATAAAAGAAAGATATCCTGTGATAATGACCTGCAATCTGTGTATTATACGTGGGATCTGGCTGAAGCAAGCAACACTATGAGAGCCATGCCCTGTTCTCTTTCAACACACAGTCCTCCTCGCTGCTCCTCAAGCCCCCCAGGTATGTTCTCACGTCAGGACCCCCAGGCCTGCTGTTCCCTTCCCTGTACTGTTCTTCCTGCAGATAATCACACAGCAGGCCCCCTCAAAATACACCTTCTCAGAAAGGCTTTCCCTTGTCACTTGGCTTAAAATTTTAACCATTTTCCTTCCAACCCTTCATATTCTGCTTCTCTCCTTCATTTATCACAGTGTATTTTACAGATCTGTTTGTCTGGTTAGGTGTCTGTGGTCTGTCTCAGCAACTAGGGAACTTTGTTTCGTTTCCCTGTGTTTTCGGTTCCATTCCCAGCAAAAATTCCTGGCACGTAGTAGATGCTGAATAAATCATTGTTAAATAAATTAATGAGTCATTGAGTACTGTTAGCATCTACTTCCTCCTCCATATTGTGGATTGTATAACACTTGCCCTGCCTACATGACAGATCACTATAAAAATCAGATGAAATTATAGGTGTGTGTATGTGTTTGAAAAACCATAGTGCTTTCCATGATACAGTATTAATAGTAGTAGTGGTATAATTATCGTCAATATCATGGTGATTTTCTACTCTCATTGATCACCTAGAAGGTTTCTAGCTGTTCTCTTGGCATTGTATGCTGTTCTAGAATGTACCACCATCATATCATGAGACTGTCAGTAGCAGAAGGTAACCTGTGGAGGGGGTAGAAATAACGTGCCCCAACCAGCAATTGTTGCTCTGGAACCAATGCTAAGCCCCCATCATGGCCTTCAGAAAGCAACATGACTTTTCCACTCTCCTCATCTGCTCAGAAAGTCAATATCCAACCCAACCAGCTCCACAAATGTTATTCATGACCAGCTAGTAACTAGTAGTTTTGTAAATATATCCTATTGGTCACAAGTTGAGCCAGGTAAATCTAATGTCCATAGTAGACAATCCACTGTGGGGACATGAGGACAATACAGCCCCATGTATTATATACAGACATATGAGAAGTACTGTCTTCATTGATTGAAGGCAAGAAATATTTCAATGACATGAAAGTTCTGACCCAAACAGGTGGTATATAAACTGTCTAGATTTAGCTATGGTTTCTGAAAGTTTTCTGAAGGACTTAAAGCTCAAGGACTTAATGAGGGAATATTACTGGATTGATTACTCTGCCTTAATAATTAGGAGGTCTTAATAAGCTGCTTACAGCTTGTGAAATAGGATTGTTGAAACAGCCATGCTTACTGTGGGCTAATAAAGTTGAAGTGTCAAGTTTTCTAATGCATTGTAATCTCAGCACAACCCAACTCTTTAAACCTATCTATTATCTGTCCTTTAAAATCCACGACTGTCACATCTTGTTTTAAACAGTGTACCTCACAAACTCTATTTTTAAACGTTGATGTGTTTCAACAGCTTGGTATTTCATTTTGCATTGTTTGATGTACATCTTATTTTGAAATTCACTTGTAGACAGATACCCAGATACATCTAGGAGATGTTGTTTTGGGGATTTTCTCTATAGCAGTCTCTTATCTTGATTTGTAAAGATGCTGAGTTCTTTACAAAAGTAAATATTTGCTTACAAATTCCATACTACTGGATATTTTCAAGTTGTGTATATTAAAGTGAAGTCACTCAGTCGTGTCCGACTCTTTGCAACCCCATGGACTGTAGCCTACAGGCTCCTACATCCATGGGATTTTCAGGCAATAGAACTGGAGTGGGTTGCCATTTCCTTCTCCAGGGGATCTTCCCGACCCAGGGATCGAACCCGGGTCTTCTAAATAAAAATATAGGAGGTCTTCTTCAGTAAAGAAGCATAATAATTATGTGAAATTCAAGGGCTCTTCTTTACAGCATATCATTGTCCTTTAAAAAAAGAATAACGACCTTGCTCATTCGGTTCAAAGAGAGTTTTGGCTCATCCTGCAGTTTCACTCCATAGAATTTGGGGGTGCACTTGATACAACCTATAGAAACAACTTGGAATGAATTTTAGAAATTCTTTAAAGTTTGTATTTCTTATTAAAGATGTTATAAGCCCCATGAATTATATGAAAAGCTTTTTGATTCAAAGCAGAGTTTCAGTTTAGGAAAGTGAAAACCCAGGAGATGGGTGATGCTGAGTTGCACAACACTGTGACGATATTAGTGCCACTGAACTACGCAGTTAAATATGGTGAAAATAGTATGTTTTATATTATGTGACCTTTACCACAATAAAAAACATTTTAAAATATTTCATAAATAGCTAGGGTACCCACCAGCTGGGATTCTACCAAGCGAGGTGCTGGGAATGAAAACAAGAAGAAGATACAGCCCCTATACACTGAACTCTCAGTCTAGGGGAGAGAGACACATAAATAGTTAACAACAGCACTGCATTCATCATGCTAAAATCCAGCTACATGTGTTGGAATTGCTTGGGAAAAACAGGTGGGAGTGATTAATGTTACTGAGATGGGGGCAAAGAAGGCTTTTCACGGGAGATGATATTTGAACTGGGTCTTGAAATATGAAAGGAAATTGACCAGGCTCTTGGGCAGTCTTATGCATTATAAGCAGAGGGTACAGCAAGCACAAGGAAATGATGCAGCAAAAGTGCATGACTTGTTTTAAAAATAGTCTTACGGAACCACAGAGTGCATAGGTGGGTGGGCAGGTGAGAGGGAAGGGAGAAAATGCCCTACAGGTATAATTATTAAAAAATTGCCTGAGCCCAGGTTTTGAACTACGTCACATGCCATGCTGTGGAGTTGATGTACTTATGCCATGGAGATCCAAATTTATGCCATGGAGACTTAAATTTATGCTGCAGGACCGGGAAACGGTTAATGTACTTAAAATATATCAAACCCATGCACCTCTTTAAAACATCTCCCCTAAACCCTTTCAACTGCTGTGTCCCTCAGTGTCTGCTCCACAGAGTCGAGCAGTTAAGTAGTAAGTACTACTGATTTGTATATAGTGATTCTTTCTCATTTGTTTCATTTTTTTTCCCCCTTATTTTCCTCTTCCAAACCTAGTTTTAAGCTTCTTGGAGGCTTGTCTGAGTCAGGCTGTTAATTATGTGGGTCTTAATGTCACCAAAACTAAGGTCAGAAGTCTTCTTGTTAATGGGTCTCCATCAAAGCTCTATGCCCAGGGGTCTCTGGCTCTTTGGGGTCTCATGGGATCCCTTAGGAAAGTTCTCCTTCTGCACCACCCTTTCTCATGCTCACCCCCGTGGAGCTCCTGTTCACAGGGCTCAGTACTCACTCGAGAGGCATCTTACAATTACATCCTCCTTAGACAGCTGCCTCATCATCTCCCATTTTTCTCAACGCTCAGTTTCTACCAAATAAGCATGTCACAGGGGCTTTAGGGGAACTTAAAATCAGGGACTTCAGTTTTGAAGAGAATGACTGTCATGGGTAATTGACAGAATGACTGCATTTTCACCAGAGCAGTGGAAATTGTGCAGAAGCTAAACGTTTTTGCCACTCCATAGAGTTAAATCCTGGAATTGCTTTCAAGGGGATATATGATTAGTGTTTTTCAACCCCTGGCTCTTGAATCAGAATTCCAGAGGGTTGTTGGCAGTTTTTAAAAGCAGCACGGGCAATTATGGTTAACAACTAGAGCTGATCACCTCTAGAAAGTAAACACTACTTTTGGAATGTAATAGGGACTATAGACACGACTGAAGCGACTTAGCAGCAGCAGCAACAGGGACCACAGATGTCACACGCTACATAATGATAATAACTGTTGAATAGCTATTGAAATGCTGTTTTAGAATGTCTGCTGCATCCTTTTGAGTGTTACCCAACAAACTCACAAGAGACTCTGAGAAACAAATAGAGACTAGAGTGAATCAGGATCATTGTTTAAATCTGGTACGTGAGTTAACCCAGGACAGCCCCTGTTGATCCAGCATAGTTATAAAGATCCCCTTTCCACTTTCAGAAGTGTACTAGTTTAGGTAATAAGTGATGTACTCACTTTATCTGTATTTGACACCTGGACTAAATAATTAGGGAGAAGATTGAGATACACTTTTTTCCCTAATAACTAGGAGAAAAGGGGGAAAGCATAGCTCTTTAGGTGTTGTACTAATAAATCAGTATGTCCTTGTTTTAGAGACTTTGGTAGTTATATTTAGAAAAACTACCTAGCTTAATTATTAAAATGCATTTATAGGAAAAAATATTAACAGAAATGGATGGTCAGGTTTTCTAAATAGAATTCAGAAAAGCAAATTTCTTTTGGCAGAGGAGATACTAAATTAGAGGGGTGTGAACATCCTGCTAATAACACCAAGGGTGAAAAATCCTGTAAGTCATATTTCTTATGTTTATTTCATAACTCTTTGCTCACCAGATGGCATTCTGAGTCCTCATATGAGTTGTTCAGCTTCTGTGATCAACAAGGGGGGCGGGCGGGGAACTTTCAACAAAGGAAGTGATCCTTACTAGCTCTGGAGAGGTAGACCACTACCACCACTCTTATATTTTACTAATACATTGCCATTGCGATTTATGCATGTGGTTATATTTCAAACCAAGATTCCCAGGTGGCACTAATGGTAAAGAACCCGGCTGCCTACGCAGGAGATGTAAGAGATGGGGGTTCGATCCATGGGCAGGGAAGATCCTCTGGAGGAGAGCATGGCAACCCACTCCAGTGTTCTTGCCTGGAGAATCCCAGGGACAGAGGAGCCTGGTGAGCTGCCGTCTATGAGGTCGCACAGAGTCAGACACGACTCAAGTGACTTAGCAGCAGCAGTAGCAATGCCTGGCACATGACATGCTCTTACTGAGTATGTTAATAATAAATATCTTAATTCAGATATATTTGAATGAGTATATAGTTTCATAAAAGATATTAGGGAGTTACTTAAAGATTAATAAAAATTGAATATATAATTAGGAAATTATGCAAGCAGATTCAGTACACATGGAGAGTGTCACACTGAAAACACATTGATGAATAAACATCTTCCATTACAGACTAGGCTCTGAAAAGTGATAGTTTTGTCTCTTCTGAGTAAATCTCTGAGAATCCCTGCAGGCCCAGGGAGCTAGAGGATGACGTCAGTGTCTGAGAATCTGGAAGAAGCATATCAAATTTTAACAGCATAATCTATTTAAGATAAACAAGTCTCCTATAGTTATTATAATTATTCTCCTGAGTATAGATGTATATTTAATTACTGAGAAATTCACTAGAGGTACTAATGATCGATATTGGAAAAACCATTAGTCCAATGATAATTTCTCCCCTAACACTTAAATCCAATCTGAGTGGTCATGTAGTTAAAATAGAAAGAAATGTCTTCTAAGTCAGCGGTTCTTTGCACTTTCATCCAAAGCCATTATTCTTGATGAAACAGAATAATCAAAAGAGGAATGGCTATCGCCTGTTCTGGATATCATTAGCGTTACCTGAAATTTCAGTAATGGGAAAAAGATGCTTACAGTTATCTCATCAACTTATTATGTTGCATTTGTTCATCATGACCACTCACATTGACATCCAGAGTATGGTTTATTTTAGCAAAGCTATTAGTTTGGCTTGTGAGAGTTTTTTTAATCTATTCCATTTTGCACTTATATATTCAAAAATGTTGCTTGCCCTTTGAAAAGTAAACTTCATATAACATATTGAATGGGACTTAGAAGTTGGTTATGTTCAAATTAGTAGCTCTATGGTTAATAAAAGAATTGAAGGAAGTGTGTCTTATTTGTGAAAAACCGGTCAAATAGCAGCCAATTTTTGCTTATAGAAATAACATGCTGTATCCAGACTTTTACAACATTCCTCCAAATTCTCTATTCATGGACAAAAACATTCAGAATATTGAAACATAATTTTATCTGAAAATAATTATCCAATGCCCATTGAGACTATTACCACTGTTGTTTAAACATTTGGCAGTCTTGGTGTTTGCTATCGCAGTGCTAACTGGGATTATGTTTTCCCATTTCATTAGTTCATTTAAAATGGTAAGTAGCAGAAATGAAAGAATTACTGGGGAATAAAGGAGATATATTATCTTCTAGAAAAGACACAAGTATAGTAGGAACTCTCATTGTAAAATCTGTGCCATAATTCTACTGTTTTACACATGTGTAGTTTAATTGTGAACTTTTGAATAAGTGCCTGAATGTGTGACCTTCAAAAGAAGCAGACTTATTATTGAATGAAAGAAAGTTGACAGAAACCAAGTGTTTCTTGGAGAGCACATGGTGTTAATCAAGAAAAGACCAGCAGAAATTAAACGGGACAGCTGATAAAAGACAGAAGATCATTTAGATGTATAGATTTAAAAAGGAAACATGCTATATTTGAACTTAGTATAGATTCATCTTGAGAGTAAGTTAATTTTGCAACTGCTTTCAGTATCTGAAACATTTCCTTAAAGACTCAGGTGTTACCCACAGAGCTCTGTAAGTGGAGCTAATTTATATCATAAGCAATTCAAGAGAAAGACTTACTAATTGTCCCATTATTCCTTAAATGGCAAGAAAATAAATATAGACAATTATTACTTTCCTTTAGGGGAAGAGCCTAACACCTAAGACTTCTCCAAAACCACATTTAATTCATTTGAGAGAATTAACAATTATACATAGATATGTGATTGTATATGATAACATGCTATATATATATATACACACACACATATATACACACACACACACATATTTGATTTTACAAGCTTGATTATGGACTGTTGGAACACAAATATTTAAGATAGAGAAATCAAGATAATTCCTACTCTCTGTTTTCCCATCTGGCAGTGGAGGAACCTAGCCCAGGGCAAATGTTCGTTTAACTTTCAATTGCTTACCTTCTGAGTAAGGATCATTCCTTCATTTGCTCAACAAATATACATTGGTGTTCTAGAACTGACATAAGTTAATTTGGTGGTTTAAGTGATTGTCAGGTTCTTTGCCAGTTCCCAGAGGTTAAATGTTTGGGGATTTATAAGTCTGGCCCTTAGGTGGTTACAATCAAAGCTAGCCCCAGACCAAGTTCTGACAAACTACATTTATCAGCAAATAGGAATAAAGACACCACTAAGCCTGTTCTCATAAGTCTGGGCAGGTCTTCTTTCTGTCCTCTGGAGACAGAAATGTAAGCCATTTCTTGCATGAATAGCTCACTCCAGGCATATAAAGCAATGTTGTGACTGCAGGGTCAGGCAACAGAGACCCACACAAAATGATGCCCTGCAGACCAGCAGGCATGCACTGGAAAGATACGAGGCTTCAGGACCTCATCTCTTCAGAGACTGTGTTCACCCAGGGCACTAACACCCCTAGAGCCTCCCATCCTGAACGTTCATTTCACCAGCGACAAAATTGCTTATCAAACCCATCTATGCTAATTAACCAACTCTCTGGTGTAGATTTCAGTAATGATGTCTGATGTGCTGAAGAAGCCACCGCTGGGTGGGTGGGTCCTGATTAGAGTACTTTAAACACTGACTTTTGTCTCTAGATTGTAGATTAAGTATTGGAGTTAATTGGTACATACGCACTTTACAATTTTTTTTTAATTGAATTACTAGGTAAATACTAGACCCCTCCTAGTTTGCAGGCACTGTGCTGGGTCTTACGTGTACATGAGGAGCAAAACAAGTAAACACTCCTGTTAATGTATAATTGAAATTGTTGGTAAGGCTAGTCAGGATGACTGGTGGCCTTTGAGACTGTGATGGAGGTGACAGTTGAAGTCAAGGAAAAATAATTGAAGAAAGCAATCCAGTTGCTGTCACTGAGTGGTAACATCCTCCTTACACTTTTCTTATGTCAGATATTTGGGGCAGGAGCTTGTTAGGTGAAGCCGCATATCCATGTATTGAGGGTCCAGATAAAATAAATGCAGACAAGTCCCAAAATGCTCGCTACTCAATACTTCTTTCACCATTCCTGCAGTCATGCTGTTACAATCCAAAGACTGTGCTCCAAAGTGTCTTCAGAATTTTGAGCTCAAGGTTGAGCCAACATTCTTGGCTCAACCCCAGGGTTCTCTTGATTAAAGGTTTGAAAATGAAAACAAAAGGAGTTTTATATTTTGTGTACAGTGTTGTTTCATTTTTTTTCAAAAGAAGGCAAAATCTCTTAGCTTAACTTTGAAGGCTAAACTCAGGATTAGGCATTAACATGTTTTTTCACAAATAAGCTTACAGCCAAGAAAGCATTTTTCTTTTTTTCTTTTTACACAGTAATCAGATACTGTTGTTTAGGCAAAATAACAATGGTTGATTGTGGATTAATGTGCATTGTTTCCACACATGTATGTCTCTCCAAGGAGTGCCTCAAGGAGAGGGAATGTGTTTTCCCCCTCACGTTCCCTTTCTGCTTTTCCCAGCATTCTCCTTACTGTCCACCACCTCCTCATCCTCCTTATCTTGACTGGACCTCAGAAGTGTCCCCTGTAATACCTACCATGAGACTGTAGGTACAGATAGAAGTAAAGGAAAGAGGATTGAAGGTGGCCATGAGTCTAAAGCCAAACACGTATGTGATCTGGTTTCTCCTCGACTTCCTTCCTCATCCCAACTGCTAAAGAAGACCTGCCAGGCTTTAGGGTGGCCACAGCACCCACCCATTCACACATCTCTCCTCCACACTTAGTCATCTCATCACCTCTTCATAGATACCATCTCCCTCTGGCTTTCAAACTATCAGAAGAAATTCTGTAAGCTTTTCTGTTTCCTTTGATTGGCTCGGTTCTTTGGAATTACCCCTTTCTTATTGAACAAGAACGAGTCAGACCTTCTATTAATTGTTTAAAAGTTAGAAGTGGAGGGGAGATGTCCCACAAAGATGCATGAACCCAGTGATTTTAACCTAAGCATATATAAGCACATAAGCATATCTATGTAAAATTGCAGCCTGCCCTCCTTCCAATTCTCTGCAGTCTGCTCCACTGTTCTGTTTGTTTGTTTTCCTTTCTTTTGCACATATTGCCTTCTATTGTTTACTTATTCCTTATTTTGAGTGTTCAATACATCTCACCTCTGCTGAAATGTAAGCTGCAGGAGAAGAAGGATCTGAAACAGTGCCTGGCACATAGTAGGTACTCAGGCAACACACGGTGAATTGAATTAAAGAGAATTGCTGCATCGCATTCATTTGTTTATTTAGCTGCGTCTGGTCTTAGTTGCAGCAGGCTGGATCTTTTGTTGCAGTACACAGACTCTCTAGTTGTGGTGGGATGGCTCACTAGTTGCTCTGCCCCTTGTGGGATTTAGTTCCTGGACCAGGGATTGAACCCAAGTCCCCTGCATTGCAAAGCAGATTCTTAACCACTGGACCACCAAGGAAGTCCTGTTGCACTGTGTTCTAACAATTGTCTCTACTGTATACATCACTTGTTACTGATACCTTAGGTCATCTAAGACCTGAGGAGCTGCAGTTCTCTCTCAGCAACCACCATACCCTAAAAGGATGATAAAGTCTGTACTTTTAATCGGTGGTTTCCACAAACACCCCGGTACATTTGAGCTTTTGCTGAACTCAAAAGCCAACAAGGAAGGGTATAAAAACAAATCCCAAGGTGCATCTGAAGTCTTTTGAAATTAAGACCTCAGAGATCATCACTCAGCCTGATGTCATCCTGCACTAATATTAAAGATTAATATTTAGGAGAAATAATAGAGTCAAGTGTCTTCCTGGAAGTGTATGACTACCATGCAAACTTTTTTAATTTGGCAAACTTTCTGATTAAAATGAATAAATAATTTCTTTTTGCAAGGAGCTATTGAAAATAATTGTACATGCAACACTTACAGAGTGTTTTTTTTTCATCTTGTAAAAGGATAATTTGCTAAACTTGATTAAAAATCAGACACTGAACTAGATCTGAGATTGTCGCATATACCATTGAGCGACTTTAATCAAATTCAGCATTATTATCTTTTTATTTGCTTTTACTCTGCCTGCAGGTACAATAAAGTGGAAATATGTAAGCAATGGAGCATATTTATAATACTAGTCAAAGCGCCAGGTGGGTTGTAAAATAAATGTAATTGTTTTCAAAGATTGAACCAGATTAGCATGGATTAACACATTCATTTTGAAACCCGTGGCAGGAAGGCATTCTAAGCAAGCCTTCAAACAACCCTTGTTACTTTGTTAATATCCTATCTTACTACTACAAAATCACTGCCCCATAAAACAGAGAGCAGTTTAACTCCATTCACTTTCATATGAAAGAAATGCAATTTATTAAACAAGACAAGAAAGCAGTTGTCTGCCATATTGAAGGCCAGATTTGCAACGATGTGCACTCTGGCTTTCAGCAGATGAACAACAGTGACAGACATGGGAGCCAGAATTGTGGCTGCAGTAAATATTCATAACTGCTCGCGCTCAAGGAGCGAGGGAAGGATGCCTGCGTTTGTAGCGCAACACTAGCAAAGGATGAATCGGGGCTAGACCGGCAAATGCGCATGCTGGCTCATAAGCCCTGGGCAATTCAATGCTAAAATCCTTCATGGCGAGTTGCTGGGTGATTTTGCAGTCCCCTTGACTTGAGTGAGGTGGAATCTTTCAGATATGCCCTGCTGATAACCATTAACCCTCCTCACAAACCTTAAAATAGACCTGCTTGAGAAAGCATGTTGTCAGTGTATGACATCCAGCAGGGGAGAGTCAGCCCTGGTGGGGGGACATGGTTTCTGATGCAATTTAGGACCTGTGGCTGACTACAAGAAACCTGCCCAATTTTAAGAGGAATCAGTCCTTGGTGAATTACACTCAGGAAAGCTAAAAGAAACGCGTATGATAGCACCTCTGGGTGTGTTCCGTATGACAGATCTTGATTCTCTTGCTCTTGTTATAAGTATCCCATCATTTTACACTGAAGACTGTAATTCACTTCTGTATTTACTGTAAGGATCTTGTCTACTAAGCAAGGTAGAATCACTTGTGCAAGAAATGGCAATCGGATTTCCTGAGCAACTGGTCCACCTTCTGAACTAATCATATTGCCTTTTTTGGTTTTCATTGCTTGGAAACTTGGGAGTAGCAAATTTTGTCTTCCAGATTCAGTAACTGCAATATATGAAGTCTTACCCATAGAATTTCTATGTCCTGGTTCCTCATCCAAATATCCTACTATTTTCTATGTAGCTTGTTTTGGATTTTCCTTTATTTTGTGTGTGTGCATGTGTGCTTTGGCTATATGCTAGGTCTTCATTACAGTGCTTGGGCTTTCGCTAGTTGAGGCAAGCAGGGACTACTCTAGCGGTGTGTGGGCTTCTTTTATTGAGGGGCACAGACTCTAGGTGCCAGGGTTTAGTAGTTTCAGCTTCCAGGCTCTAGAGTTGTGGCACATGGGTTTAGTTGCTTCGAGGTATGTGGGATCTTCCCGGACCAGGGATCGAACCAGTGTCCCATGTATTGTTAGGTGGATTCTTATCCATTATGCCAGGGAAGTCCTGTTTTGTATATTTTTGTAAATAAGGACAAGTCTTTTATGGAAGGCACACATTATCTAAGACATGCACACATGATGAAATGGCAAATGGTAGGAAGAAGTTGCTAAAATGAGGAAATTTGCATTATTAAGCAGAGGTTATTCAGTTCTCACCATAGGTTGGTCAGAATCATAGATATTCTGATATTACCAGTACCCATATAAATAGGTATAGATGGAGACCATTTTTAAAATTTTAACCTGATACCTTACAGATATTGACTAATTTAGATAACTTACAGGGATGTAAAACTACCGATCTCAACTAGAAATAGAATGATGCATTAGGGTGTTTTCTACTGGCTGTTACTGAACTCTGGATGCTATGCATGTTATCAAGTATCATCTCTCCTGGGCATTTTGATGAGGTTCTCTTGGCTGTGTGAGGTTTGGCCCATTGACATCATGCTTGTTTTTTTTTTTAATGATGTCACTGATTGCTACAGCAATGAATACTTAGAAACCCTTAACTTTAAGACCTTCACTGACTCTTCCAGCTTCCCAGAACAATTGTGAGAGAGATCTCTTCAAGATTGAAATCACTTCTCTCTGCCCAGCTGCCACGGGAAGCTCATATGCTCAACAAATGTAAAACATGCTCGACACTCTCTGAGGAAGTAGGTTTTGCAGCGCTCAGGCTCTGTTTGGTAATTCTTTTGTGATCCAAATGTACCGTTCTTCAGGAAAACATGTACATATTGTTGCAAGGGAGGGCTGTTATGTTTTACCGTGCAGTTACGCCTAGCCATGGCATAGAAGGCCAGGGGGTGAAAACAACAGATTCTATTGCTTGAGATCACAAATGTAGGAATTTTTCAAAATTTGATTGTGAGATATTATTCTCAGCTCAAATTGCCTTGTTTGGGTTTTGCTCTGTACTCGTTTTCCTCATTGTCTACATTGACTTTTCTTGTGAAGTGTGAAAGTCGCTCAGTTGTGTCCACTCTTTGCAACCCCATGGACTATACAGTCCATGGAATTCCTCAGGCCAGAATACTGGAATGGGAGCCATTCCCTTTTCAAGGGGATCTTCCCAACCCAGGGATCAAACCCAGGTCTCCTGCAGTGCAGGCAGGATTCTTTACAAGCTGAGCCACCAGGGAAGCCTTTTCTTACGAGGGACTATTCTTACAGGATTCTGTTAAACATTAGAGTTATCCATGAGGTAACATCTATAGAAACAGAAAAAATAGCCTTAGTCCCTCTCAAATCCTGACCCCTCCCAACTCATCTCACGCTGGGAGACCTGATACTCACATCAGGAAAACACATTATATTGTACTGTAAGCCAAGAGAAGCATCTTCAAAATTGTTTTCTCTAGAGTCATTAACCACAGCTCTACAAAATATGGATGAAAGAAACCTCACTTTTCAGCATTTTATCCATAGTTTGTTTATACATTATCTAGTTGGCCTCTAATTCTTTCAAAGAAAGATGCTTCCATCAATTTCCTAGGAGTTCTCCTGGCTGGCAGCATTTCATGACAGTTAGACTTAACAGCATGCCCTACAAAGAGCTGAGACCTTTAATTGAATATGTCACAGAGTCCATGCCTCCATCTGGGGCCCCCTTGGTGGAGGGTGAGTCACCTGGGAGTATAGTCACATTCCACCTTTTCAGGTTCCAGGTCTATGGTTCAAGCAACCATGGATGGAAAATATTAAAAAAAAAAAAAAAAAAAGAAATCCAGTAAGTTCCAAAACTTGTATTTGCCCTGTGCTGGCAACTATTTACATAACATTTACATGGAATTTATAATAATTTATGTGGCATTTACATTGTATTAGGTATTATAAGTAATCTAGAGATGATTTAAAATATACAGGAGGATGTGTGTAGGTTATATGCAAATGCTACACCATTTTATATAAAAGTCTGAAGCTTTCTTGAATTTTTGTGTCTGAGATAGGTCCTGGAATGAATCCCAGTCAGATACCCAGGGACAGCTATGCAGGTGACAGTCAAGAGACCTGCTGTGAGTCTCCGCTTCGACTCCACTGTGTTCCCACAGTCAAATAATTCACTTTTAAATCATATGTTAAATGAGGTGCATGCATGCGTGCATGTATGTGTGTGTGCCTTTATGTGCTCTGTCGCTTCAGTCACATCTGACTCTTTGCGACCCTATGGATTAACACACCAGCTTCCTCTGTCCATGAGATTCTTCAGGCAAGAATACTGGAGTGGGTTGCCATGCCCTCCTCTAGGGCACCTCCCTGATCCAGAGGTTGAACCTGAGTCTCCTGTGTCTCCTGCGTTGCAGGCGGATTCTCTTACCACTGAGCCACCGGAGAAGCCCGTTAAATGAAGGGGTTGTGCTAAATTATCACTAAAATGTTTCCCAAGCTCAAACTGGTTATTATATTCCCATTTTGTTTAATCTATCTAAAACATACCTTGATTGATTGGCCTTTTAGAGAAAAACAATCAAAATAAAGACTTTTTTTTTTTTGCATTTAACCCCTCATTTACCTCTCTTAGTACTTCATCTCATTCTGTCCTAATACACCTGAGAAAGGCAATATTTTCCCATCAGAGATATGGGCTCCCTCTCTCCACAAGGGATATGGCCTGGAGTGCCCTAGAGAGGTGTCAGAATTTTGGGTAGAGAAAGGAGTATGTGGGATTCCCATGTGGTGCTAGTGGTAAAGAATCAGCTTGCCAATGCAGGAGGTGTAAGAAATGCAGGTTCAATCCCTGGATCGGGAGGATCCCCTGGAAAAGGGAATGGCAACCCACTCCAGTATTCTCGCCTGGAAAATTCCATGGACAGAGGAGCCTGGCAGGCTGTAACCCCACAGGGTTGCAAAGAGTCAGATGCAATTGAGCAACTGAGAAAGCAGTCTGTACTGAATAAGGCGCATAGCTGAGTTGACCCACTAAGAATCACTGAACTATGTTGTCCGTTTAGTGTCTTAACAGGGAAATCTGCCCTCTGCAAAGAAATTTCCAGGGTATTCCCACTCAAGCCACTAAAGAAAAGTTCTTAAAGCTTGCCTGCCTCCTCTGAATCTTCTGATGCTGGCATCTTTGTTTGTGTTGTTCAGAATCCACACTGAGCACTAAGTTAAAACTCCCAAATCTAAGGAATTAAAATCTTCCCTATTTCCCATCTACTTCGCAGGACTTACCCTGCTCCTACCTGAATCTCTGCTGCAGAGCTGGGGGCTTCTAGGTCGAATAGACAATACAATCATTTATTTACTACCTCCTTAAACTTCCCAAGCATTCTTCGTGTCTTTTCAAATGCTCACATTCTGCTAAGTATGTTCCTAAATGAATCTTTACAAGTCAGGTAAACATAGTTTATTCCTCGTTTACCTCATGATAGTTATGCGTGGTTCTGAAACTTCACAAAAGAGCCTAAGAGCATTTTTATGAACACCTTAGCAAGTGTGAATTAAATGAGATTCTGATCTTTAGAAATATGCAACTTTTGATCTCTGTGCCCATTTTTTTTGGGGGTGATGCGTCACCTCAGTAGTGAATCCTCACATTGTTTTGAAGATGATAAAAAAAGGCATGATGTGGTTTGCCCAGCAATCCGTCCTCTGCCAATTTGCAATGTTAAAGGAGTACATGCAAGGAAAATTTTATAGTAAAGAAACCAAAGCAGTGTGATGAGTCTTAAGCTACTTGGTCAGAGAGAAATGAAGGAAAAGATGAACCCTAGCTTCTCAGCACTTCATCTTTGGTGAGGGCATGCTATAGAACCGTGAGATGAAATCCAGAGTCAGGGTTAACTGACCAAAGCAGTCATTTATGAAATTTGATGGTTGGATGGGAAGTCTTGCCTAGTTTTCTTAAGTTAGATGTGAATAACCCAACTGGCATTATAATGCTTGACAGAAATTATGCACAATTAAGTGTGTTTCCTGCAACTGACAGCATTGAACGGTGCTGTAATTTTGCTATTCTCTTACTTTCTGAGAATGCTCTGTGAATTTTTGGACATTCATATATATTGGAGCTGTTTTTTCTTTTCTAAGTCACTTCAGTTGGGCCCCACTGTGTGCGAACTTATGAACTGTAACTCACCAGGCTCCTCCATCCATGGGATTCTCCAGGCAAGAATTCTGGAGTGGGTTGCCATGCCCTTCTCCAGGGTTTCTTCCAGGGATCAAACCCCTATCTCTTACATCTCCTGCATTGGTAGGCAGGGTTCCTTACCACTAGCACCTCCTGGAAAGCCATATCAGAGTTAGAAGCTCTGAATTGTGACCACATAAAAATGTTAGTGCTTCTGTTGACTCAAGTTCTGGTCCTGGCCTAATAATGCTTACCTAGCTTGTGGCCTCACACAAATGCCCTAACCTTTTACTTGCCACCATCTGACTCTGTACAATTGAGGTATTGATGTGTGGCATCTCTGAAATCCTCTTCATCCATTCAGTATCTATTGGATGTCCATTGTAAGATGGGCACTGTTAAAAATGAGAATGAATTAGACTCAGCATTCTTTGATCTTCCCAGATAACCTGAATTTCTCACTATAATATCATTTACATTTTGATGAGTGAGCAAAGGGTTAAACAATGATGAATGCTAAAGATATTTATCAGATTTCTTTTTGAAGCAGAGAAGCATAATGATAGAGTCTGATTTTTTGGATGGTGTTCAATGAATTAGAATAGACAGTATAAATTAATTTTGTGAATAAAATTTTATGAGACACTATATCAAATAACTTCAGTAAAATCAAGATATATTATTATACCCATTGCAGATATTCATGGTCTAATCTTGTAATTATATTTTTTAATTGGATTTGTACAACCTTATTATCCAATTATTCACCCCATGCTGTTCATAGGTACATAAATGTTTATTGCTATATTCCTTAATGTTGGTTCATTGTATTTACTAGAAAGAAGAATGTCAGAAGTAATCTCCATGACTTTTCTACTTTCTCAACTGTAAATATATAACTTTGGATATAGTTTTTCAATGTTCTGTTATTTCTTTAAATAAGAAAAATTAGTACAGCCTGGAAAATCCCATGGATGGAGGAGCCTGGTAGGCTGCAGTCCATGGGGTCGCGAAGAGTCAGACATGACTGAGCGACTTCACTTTCACTTTTCACTTTCACGCATTGGAGAAGGAAATGGCAACCTACTCCAGTGTTCTTGCCTGGAGAATCCCAGGGACAGGGGAGCCTGGTGGGCTGCCGTCTATGGGGTCGCACAGAGTCGGACACAAATGAAGTGACTTAGCAGCAGCAGCCGCAGAACATATGCTCTTTTTCCCCCAGTGCATAAGTTTGGGTGCTACTAAGCAATCATTTGGGCTAAATCCATTTAGCATTCAGCTTCTAATGAAACGGACGATCTTAAGTGGAACTCAGTCTCAAGGCCGTTTTGTCCGCAGTGAGCCATTTCTCAAGCTCCAAGGAGATCGTGAGACCCAGTAAAGAAGCCTGAAGTACATATAGTCAAGTCTCAAAATTCACTCATAAAGATTTTCTGAATGTCTATCTTGTGGCTGGCCCTCTAGGCTCTGAGAAACCAGAAGTGAATATGACAAGCCCCTTTCTACAAAGGACTCACAGTTTTGTTTAGCTACTGACCATTTATACTTTATAATATGAGTATGAAATCTGAATATCTGGATGTAAATATTAATTCCTGTTTTGGAAAAGCTATGTGGAACGGATGTATGATGCCTTTTAGTCAGTCCAGCTGTCATCCTTGCATGGATTACTGGATAGGTTTCACATCTTCAGTGAGTATATTTTGGGGCAGGTTTTAATGATCATTGAAACATTAATTCCATTGTATTTTTTCACTTTCAAAATATTTTCAACCATAATGTAAATTAAGGCAAAACCACTGTTAGATGATAGGTTAGGCTACCAGATTTTCACTGTTAACTGGTAAGGAATACACTATATAACTGATGAATTCTTCTTAATTGAAAAAATATCTCCTGTTCAAATTCCTAAGTTATTAAGACTTGACGAAAATATCAAGGACTGGGTGAGAGTGCAACTTGGGGTTAAGATTTTCTTTTACCACTGAGGAAAAGGAGATGTAGAGATAAAAAAAACCAC
Organism: Bos mutus; assembly: GCF_027580195.1. Taxonomy (NCBI): domain Eukaryota; kingdom Metazoa; phylum Chordata; class Mammalia; order Artiodactyla; family Bovidae; genus Bos; species Bos mutus. Next base: position 68,568,108 of record NC_091628.1, read on the forward strand.
TGCCCATGATACATGAAAGAACTAACACTGGAATCCACATTTTCCCCTCCCCATCTGATTCTCCTTCTACTGTGCCTTATTCTGCTACCAAAATTGTTAACAAGGATCATAAAATGAAAATATCTGTATCTATATTTATATCTATATATACTGTGTCTTGGAGAAGGAAATGGCAATCCACTCCAGTGTTCTTGCCTGGAGAATCCCAAGGATGGGGGAGCCTGGTGGGCTGCTGTCTATGGGGTCGCACAGAGTCGGACACGACTGAAATGAGTTAGTATACTATGTCTATGGGATGTCCCCAGTGGGTCAGCAGGTCTGCCTGCGATGCAGGAGACAGAGGAGACATGGATTCTATTCCTGAGTCAGGAAGATCCCCTGGAGTAGGAAATGGCAACCCAGTCCAGTACCACTGCCTGGGGAATCCCCTGGACAGAGGAGCCTGGTGGGCTACAGTCCAAAGGGTTGCAGAGTCAGACACCACTGAGCCACTGAGCATGCACGCATCCTATGTTTATATTGAGCATCTGTACATTCTGGTAACCTTTCTTTTTCATTGCACTGGGTCTTCTTTACTGCTCATGGGCTTTCTCTCGTTGCAGTGTGCAGACCTCTCATTGTGGTGGCTTCTCTTGTTGCAGAGCACAGACTAGAGTGCACGGGCTTCTGTAGCTGTGGCACATGGGCCTAGTTGCCCTTTGGTCTGTAGGACCTTCCTGGACCAGGGATCAAAGCTTTGTCCCCAGCAGGTGGGTTCTTAACCACTGGACCACGTTTTAAATGAAGCAGATAATCTATTTGTGGCTGAAGAAAGTGAGTTGAAAGTGTGCTTGCCTGCTGGCAACTGTAGATGTGAATCAGTGCTACCTCAATGGTTGGAAGCATGGAAACAGAGCACACACAATCCTTTGGTATTCCTGACTTAGCAAAAATAGGGATTAAATTTGGATACAGGTTCATGGAGAAGACAAACATTATCTAATTTTACCTCAGACACACCCCTGTGTTGTTTAATGGACAAAAAATATGTATTTGTGTGTTCCCCAAAGATGGATGCTTTGTGAATCATTTTAAAAAGATGTACATTGATAAGAAAAATTAAATAAGATCTCATTATTTTAAAAACATCTAGTATCTGCAGATACAAAGAACTCATATAATACAGATTATACCCTTTGTCTTCTTTTTTTGCTGCTTAAAAATAGGTTTTACCAGGTGAAGAGTATGATAATTAAATATTAATTATAACTAAAAAGTATAAAGAATAATTGTCCTTTTAGCTGGTAAAGAACCTGGTAACTCTTCCACATGAGTTGCTGTTGAAGCATCTAAATATAGTTTTAGCAAAGAGAAACCTAAAGAAAAAACCATGAGATGCCTCTGTTGAATGTTTAAAGTCTATTTTTTACAATGGAATTAGGCTTACTCTGTGAGGACATTACAGAAAGACATATTTTGAATTAACATAAGGAGCAAATTTCTAAACTTTCTAGGAACTGTCTGAAAAGGATGGGGGCACTCCCGAGGCAGGGGCTCTGCCTCTGAAAGTTTCAGAGATCTTACACCTTTACTGGAACACAGCTTACACCTTTTCTGGGTGAGGCTGCAGCAGTTGTTTGAACCAGATGACCTCTAGTTCCTCTCAACAATGAACCCTGTTAAGGCATTATTGAACAATTATGCCAATGGGAGTACAAAGGAAATCCAAAATCAAGGATGGTGTTTGGTTTTATTGATCCACAAGAATGGCTGTGGCTGACTGAAATTCTATCTTGAGGAGGATCCTGAGGCCACTTCTGGGCTCAATATAAATGAGCGCCCTGATTGATTGATGATGCTGCACTAGGAAAGAAATGAAGGGAAGGGTTCACCCCTGCACACAAGCCTGGCCTGTGCCACCTTGACCTTAAAAGGCAATCTGTCTTTTCTCCATCTCTAGCATTTGATTATTCATTATGTTCCACCTTTGTTCTTATGCACCTAAGCATATTGGTTAACTCAGGTTTGAAATTCCAATGATGAACAGTCTTCCATGTAGAAGGTTTTTTTTTTAATTAACTAAAAATTATACATTTATAACTTAGAAAAAAGCATGTGGTGTATGTTACCATCCCTTTTAGGATGACTTATGATTTGATTAAAGATTATAATGAACAATCAGAAGATTTAACTATTAGAAGATTTTATTCAAATCGGCCTTTTAAATTATTGAAAATCTATCTGGCTTCGTGTTTTGGGAAGCTTCGTGTCTGACTTCCACATGCCCTTTGTTCTTTTTTTAAGTTTGCCTGGCTTAAAGGAAATTATTCAGTGCAGAGCTCAATTACAAATGTGCTCTGACAGTCAGGAGGCTTTCTCTCTGGTTTTATCTGGAACTCCAACAGAGGTGATGAAGAAGTCCCAAGGCCTGGAATATAAATTCATACATCCACAAACAGTAATGCTGATTTTTTTTTCATCTAAATCTTCAGGAAAATCCAAATTTCAGAGAGTTTCTGGTTCAGGATGTTTCCATAACTCTCTTTGTCTTAAGACAAAATGCAATGAAGTATATGTGAGCCCATTATATTGTGCAACCACTGTAAATAAAAATTAAAAAGGTAATCATAGTTATCAACATTTTGATTTGGGCCAAAAATCCGTGGGTTGGAGGACATTCAAAAGTCTAATGACCTTGAGAGAATTGTAGGGTTTGAATTTTCATGAAGATGAACTTTCCTAAGTGACTTTTGCAGATATTTGTACACAGTAAGCATTTGTTTGATGTCAAGCATGATGAATGTCGTTTTCTTCCACTTATTTTCCCCTTTAAAATATATTTATTTTGATCATGCTCTTTAGCAAATTTTTCCTCTGAGACCTTGTACAAATAAAGTAATAGATATAACAGAACCTAAAAACAGAGATGGGGCCATTGACTTTTTAATTTAAAGTTATCTAATTGTTCTACTGATGGTTTACATGTGTTTATTTTTAGCATTTTACATATTACTTCCACGTAATTATCCTAAAATAAGTACTTATTGGAGACTGAAAATCAAAACATGGATTTCTTTTTTAAATCATGAAAGTATGATAAAACATTTATAGAAGACTTGGAAAATATAGAACACAGTTTCATATAGTTCCACTGTATTTTACAATTACAAAATGTTTTTTAAAATCTTTTACAAAGATTTTTAGCTGGAGTTTCAATATCAAACTCTCAAAAATTAATATAATGAATCTACAGAGGAGTTGAAGTATATACTAGACTTGCAAAAGCACTATGAACCAATTCAACGTAATTAAGATTTATACAATTTTCACATGACTGTAGGATACAAATTCTGTTTAACTTCTCATAGACTGTAAACTAGGAGATACTAGAACATATCCAAGGACATAAAACAAGGTGCAAAAATTTCATGATCTAAACGTATTGAAATCATACAGAGTCTGTTCTCTTATCACTGTGGAACTATGCTAGCAATCAATATCAAAAGATATTTGAAATTAACGGACCTATTTGCAAGTACAGTGTGACATTTGCCAAGAGAGATCTTTGACTTAGCCATCAAAAGCATCAATAAAGTAACAGGAATTTCTTAAAACATAGCATGTCTTGCTTAAATTTTTTTCCTACCTTCCCACGGATGGCATGAGAAAGCCCCTCATGTATTAACTAACATGCTGCTAGGCACCAGAGAAGCAACATAAATACTGCAGACACCAGCTCCAAATCTGAAGATGTCTGCAGTCTCAAGGGGGAGACAGATGGACAAACAGCAATTAAAAGGGGATGTGAAGTTTGTGTAGTATGCATTGGAGTCCATAGGATGCTAACTTAACCTGGACCAGACAAGTGATGCCCAGCCTCTTGGGGAGGGTGGCAGCTGACTAAAACCAAAAGAACAATACTTGTGAGTGAGATGAGGGATGAGCAAGGTGAGCAGAGAGGAATACGTGCAAGAGAAGGAAATGTGCAAAGACCTGGAGTTGAAAAACGCTGGGCCCCCTTCAGGAAATTGTGGCTCTAAGAAAAAGAAGAGCTGTATGTTGCAGAAAGGAAGAGAGTCATGTCTACACCTAATTATTTTCCAACTCACACATGAACTCTCCAGACAGCCCTCTTCCTTCTGAACTTCGCTCTGCACGGCCATAAACATGAATGCCAGCCCCGCGCTAGAATAAGGAGTTTAGTAATGTCTTTGAACCAAAGTAGTTGTTTGATTCCCATCCAGGAATACCGTCCTCATCACTCTCCTAAAGGATTCACAGATGAAAGCAATACACTCATGAAATGTGCAAGTCTCTTTACATAAGCTTCTTTTTAAAAAAAAAAAAAAAAAACATTCTTTTGATCCCATCTCACAATCTACTTAAAATACTTTCAAGATTTTGCTGTGAGGGAGCTCAGCACAAAGATGGAGCTACCATAATGCCAGCAAGAATGTGGTTGCATGCATTCCACTCAGAGACATTCTCTATAAAACTTTTTTTTTTTTAAGGGACGGATGGTTAGATTTTCATCTGTCTGTATTTAGCATGAGGAGTATTCCTGGGCTTAAGAATAAATTATTTTTTCTTTGACATCCTCACTCTTCATTCACCTCATCAGGCCTTTCTTGGCAATAGGAAGAGATCTTTCCCAACCTGGTCTTCAGGTTATAGCACAATGGCATGTTCAGATCACATGGAAACTCTGCCCATTACATGATCTATTACATGGATCTAAGAATCAGGTGCTTCTATGCATCCATGCTGTGGGCTTTCTCTCCTGAGTCACTAAGAAGCCAAGAACCTCCAGAATAGGTCTTTACATAATCTTGATTTTCTCACTAGAGATTTGTTCAATGTTCGAGAGGAAATCTATGACTTATCAGTAATGATACATGAAAATAAGCCCCAGTAACCATTCAAAATGCACCAGCTCTCATCTCTTTGCCACCTGGGAAATCGTGCTATTTTTAAGAATAAATACAATGATGTTGTCATTTAAAAGTGAAGGTGAAGGTATATATTAGAATTTCAGCAAAATCTGTGGATTTGGTGGCATTTGGGGTGTTTTGGCGGAGAAGGTAATGGCACCCCACTCCAGTACTCTTGCCTGAAAAATCCCATGGACGGGGGAGCCTGGTGGGCTGCTGTCTATGGGGTCGCACAGAGTCAGACATGAGTGAATTGACTTAGCAGCAGCAGCAGCAGCAGGGGTGTTTTGGAAATCAATGCGTATTAGAGAACCATACATTAGTGGTTTGCATATTTTCCCAGCAGTGCAAATTTCTTCCATCCAGAGGGGTACAGGTAGCATAAAAACATCATACTTTATTTGACAGACATCCTCAATAGGCTTCATGTATTTTCTTCCAGGGTAGAAATCATCATGTGAAAATTCAGATTAAATAGCTCATATTCAATATCTCAGCAAAAATCCTACTTTTTAAAATGTGGGCAGATAAGGATGTCTTGTTCTCCTGTGCCAAGAGTATTTTCAGAATCAGATGCAGTATAAATGAAGTTATGTTTTAAACATTACAATGAAGGTTTAGAAGTGATTTTCAACAGATTTCAAAAATCACATCGGATTTAAACTGCTTGAACTCCTTTTGCTCATAAATCCCATCCCTTCTGACTGCCTGTACTTGACATTATATTTATTGAATTTGATACCCCTACAATAATAAGTAGGCTTTACACACCCTTGACCGCAGATAGAAAGGTCAGCAATAGTTGTTCTTTTGATGCCCAGTGCTGAAGATGGAAACACAGGAGACAGTTACCCAAACTTCCCTAGGCTTTCAGCACATCAACACCAGATGACTACTTAATATTTGACTCTGACTTTTGGAAGTAAATCAGTAGAGCTGTCTTTGAAGTTAAGTCAGCAAATGATTATATTTTCACCTTGCATAGGAAGATGACCTACATAACATAAAACAAAAAGCATTTATCTCACTGTAATGTGTGTATGCTTTTTTGGTTAAAAGTTGATTATATCACAATGCATCCAATATAACATATAAATGTGGTACAATGAATGAACTTGAGAGAAAATGGAAAGTTTAACCTCTTTTCAGAATCGAGGTAGTTATATCAAATTTAAAGCCTGGGTAACAAATAAAGGGGCTGGCCTACCAGACAGTTTTACTCCTGGATCTTAAAATTCTTTATATGCTCATATGCTTACAGATGTGTATATATCCTTAAATTATTGAACGTAGAAAAAAATATCTTTGCATTTATCATGTAATAGTAACTATACAGCATCATCTATATTAATGGTGTGTGAAGCCGTAACCACTTTATGAATATAATAATACAGGAAGCCTAAAAACATGATTAGAGTCTTCAAACTCTAGTATGGTAAGTATATTTTTTATACACATAAAATTTTCCCTGTAACATTCTGCGCTAAGATTGCATGAGCTAGAACTGCCAATTAAATTCTGTGCTTCCTTCTTTCTTCCCATTTCCGTTGTAGATATAGTGGTATTTCAGAGATTTCTAACAAGACAGTGTAAAAGTATGAGATAAATGCAAAGACAGGGAAATGCTGTTATTTAGTACTAGAAACAGATCCACACTGGAAGTATTTTCATGCCTGTAAATGTTTGTAGAGTCATTGAAATCTCTGCAGATGACATATTGGAGTTTATTAAGGACAGTTATTTCACCCATGGTGAACTAAATGCAAAAATGTTTCTGCAAGCGACTTTGCACTTTAACATTTCTAACTAATAGAACACTTCAAGTGTGCATGCTACAGCTGTATATATGTGTGCACCTGGATTACTCCTGATGTTACACATTTTTAAAATTTGTAAATAACACAGTCCTTGCTTTCACCAGGTTCCATAAGCATCCTATAATGCGTCTCCGTTACTCCTCCGCACATTGTTGTGTAATTTTTATTTACATGTCTGTTTCCTGCACTAGTCTTTTTATCTTCCTGGGTAATAGGGTCAGATACCACTCACCTTCACTTCCCTAGGTCATATCATATTGCCTGGCACACAGGAGTACCGGAGCAAATGTTCACTAATCAAATAAACAATTAACACATTTGGTATCCAGACTATTAAGAGGGCACAATATCCTGATGTTTTCATTATTCTAATGCACCATAGGAAATGCCATAACAAATACCATTTGTTCTAGTACTTTCCCTCTTTCAGTGACTATAATACAATTATTTTACAGGCCTCCAAATGAAATTTCATTTATCACAGAGGAAAAAACCAGAGACCAGTTGCTTGAATTTATCAACCCAGAATCTAATCTCAGAAGAACCTACCTCTCCAACTCTCAGTTGAAGCTTTTTAAGAAAAGACAGGGTGGCTTAGTGTCTGGAAATTTAGTGTCTGTGAATCTCGGTTCCTGGACGGATGGAGACATTCATTTCCTTTGTGACTCCATCTATTCAATCAGATTTAAGAGCTGGGAGTTTGAAGAAAAGGCTGATAAGCAATTCCAATTATATTTGAAAAAAAAAATAAATTGTGTTCTAATAGCAAATAACATAGGGAAATCTACTCCCATGTATCAATCTGTGGAGAATTCATTCAGAGACATTAGCCACTCAGGGATAAACAGAGTAGGTAAAGTACAGTGATGAAAGTGAAAAGGACAGTCAATTTAATACATTTTCCCATTCTGAGGGAAAGCGTTTCACTTTATTCTTCTCTAGCTCATCATTGCCAAGGATGTTCTCCAAGAGTTTTCTGATGGGCTTTGTTCATAGGAGTTAACAGTTTAATTGAATATTTAAAATGGTCACAAGTTCTAATGGAAAGAGTATAAATACAAGATGGTTCTTAGCACATTGGTCCAGAGCAACAGGATTATCACTTACTAATCCTGGAGGAGGGCATGGCAACCCACGCCAGTACTCTTGCCTGGAAAATCCCATGGATGGAGGAGCCTGGTAGGCTGCAGTCCATGGAGTCACGAAGAGTCGGACACGACTGCGCAACTTCACTTTCACTTTTCACTTTCACGCATTGGAGAAGGAAATGGCAACCCACTCCAGTGTTCTTGCCTGGAGAATCCCAGGGAAGGGAGAGCCTGGTGGGCTGCCGTCTATGGGATCGCACAGAGTCGGACACCACTGAAGCGACTTAGCAGCAGTAGCAGCAGCAATCCTGGAGGAGGGCATGGCAACCCACTCCAGTATGCTTGCCTGGAGAATCCCATGGACAGAGGAACCTAGTGGGCTACAGTCCATAGCGTCGCAGAGAGTTGGACATGACTCAAGCGACTTAGCACATTGTAACTAATGTTGACTAACTCTTAGGTGATTAATTCATTAAGAGATACAAGAAATATCTCTGACTTTTAAATATTTGTATTTTTCATCTATTCAGTGTATTTCTGACTGGTTTATTGTGTTTATCCAAATATATTTGTAGTACCAATAATAATATTTAGCTGTAAGTCATCCTGATTTATTTATTTATTTTTCCAAATTGGTGGAAGCAATTCTCTGAAGCTCAAAAAGCATATTTTCTTTCAATTATTCTCTCACTAGTTTGTCATGCAAACTGAAATTCCCATAGTGTATGTCTCTCTTTAAACTCATGATATTTGTAACAATGGATGTGTTAAATTGGTGAGAGAATGCATTGAACTACTAACACCTAAAATTATAAGAATATGACACAGGAGAGGGAAGGTTTAATGAGGAACAGAGCAGAAGGAGAGGTCAGAAAAGCACTATACTTGTAGTTGGAGAGGAAGAAGCTAAAGGGCCTGGAAAGAAATATTGGTTCAAGAGAATGACTCAGTTTGTGAAGACCAACTATGTTTTTAAGTGTCTAGTTAAGTCCAGGCACCATACAATAAATATGGTTACTAAGTAACCTGTTCATACACACATGTGGAACCTATAGCTTTGCAATTACACTGAGCTGCCCTTATCTACCATTGGAATCTCCCTCCTAATATCCCAGTTCTGTGTGTCTACATTCTTTTCTTTTATTCTCTCACAAAACGATTGAGATTGCATCTCCTTATTCTCCTGTAACCATGTCTCCATGTCTTCCAATTCACATTATTCCCCAAATCCACTTGTTTTTGTTGTTCAGTTGCTAATTCATGTCTGATTTTTTGTGGCCCCATGGATTGCGGCATGCCAGGCTCCTCTGTCCTCCACTGTCTCCCGGAATTAGCTCAAATTCATGTCCATTGAGTCAGTGATGCTTTCTAATCATCTCATCCTCTGCCGTCCCCTTCTCCTTTTGCCTTCAATCTTCCAACTGCCTCTACTCAAAGTCAGGTTTGGCACTTCCTGCCACTACCTGTTAGCTGGTTTCCCTATCTTCAAGCTCTAGATATTCTGCTGCACAGATAATTTTCAGACCCTCTCTGAACTCACCCCATCTATCCAGCTGAATATCCTTCCATTCTCTGAAGCATACAAGTCAAGCAGTTTTCTCACTCTCTCTATGACTCTCCTTTAAAACAAGTATGGCCCTGGGAAAGATCTTATCCTCCCTAAATTAACCAGCTCCTCCCATGGTGACCACTCACCTAATGTAAAAAGATTCAAGGAAAGCATGTGCATCAACTGTCTTCCATGGGACCTGGTGCACAGCTGATGCTCAGTAAACTCTCCTCTCTTTGCCCTTCGTCCAGCCTTTGCTGGTGCTTCCCATTCTGCACCTGCTGTTCCTCATGAATTGTGTTCTTTCATCCTCCATTTTTCCGGATTCCTTTTATCTTCCGAAGTTGAAGGTGTGTATCCTCCATGAAACTGTCCCCAGATACTCAACAGATGTCACCACCTTCCATCTCTGGAATCATTCTGTACACAGAGTCAGTAACATGCAATCCATCATCACTTATTCTCTAATTTCTGTGTTTGCTAAGCCAGTCTCTGTAACCAAATTAGAGGTTCTCTATGTTCTGGATCTTACATTTCTTCTAGAACCCATCCCAGTGTAGAATGTTTAGGGGGTTCGCCATGGTGTATCTGATTCATGAAGTGACCCATGACCTCTCAGACATTTTCATCTCAGCCTTTGCTGGAAAACCATCTGCACAGAAGAGCATGTCTAAACACTCCACCTAAAATAGCCCTTCCATCACACTGCACCCTTATTCTGCTCAAGATTTTCTTTATAGCACTTACCTCTATTTGGCTGTATGTTAGCTATTTTTTATTTTATTTCTTTACTGTCCACCCTGTTCCCATAAAAATACAAGTTACATGAGATCAGACACTTCGTTTTTAACATTTCTGATAACCCTGGGGACAAGAAGAATGTCTGGCACTTGATAGACATTGAAAAAGTGTCAAAAGGAGTGAATCCATTTAGAATCTAGTTTTCTGATTGACAATAAACAGTTATGATTTTGACTCAAATCCTAGTCCAAGTGAACAGGTTTAGGTTTTATATATCATTAAAATGAATAGATGGCTGTTATTAGTACACATGTATGTGGACAGCTTTACCAAAAAGACCAGAATTCCCCAGCTGGACAGGAGGCTTTAATACATAACTCTCTTCTTACTGTTCTGATAAAACACAGCACTTAGATATAAATGCCTTTCTATTAATCTTTTCTCTATCCACTGACTTAATGATAAACACAGCACAGGCCCGTATAATGCTCATCAGTTATCAAAACGAGAAGTTTTGGGGATTAGTGAACATTTGATGCAAGTGAAAATGGCTTTCCCATTCATCACTAATGACTCAAGCCCCATATTACTGTGCATGGTTGTAGCTCTCTCATCTCCCAAGAAGCTAAGGTTTATAAAGTGTGCTTCTTAAAGAAATTACTTTATGTCAATATTTAGTTACCGTTATTAATGAAAAATACTCATACCACTTTCTGAAATGTTCTGTGAACATTTTTATTAACTGTACATAAATCCAGAGAAACTATGCTCCATTACTGCCACCTGTTCTTTTAGAAATTTTTTATCCAAGGCTAAGTCTTGAGTCATAATGAGAAAACCTGCTGATTCAGAATTCTTTCTCTGTGGGCTTCTCCCGTACTACATAGAACATACACTTTTCTACATAATAAACTAGTGTATATATATATACTATATAAAAATTATACCGTATATATTTCATGTGTGTGTGTTAAGTCACTTCAGTCATGTCTGACTCTTTGTGACCCCATGGACTGTAGCTTGCCAGGCTCCTCTGTCCATGGAATTCTCCAAGGAAGAATACTGGAGTGGGTTGCCATGTCCACCTGCAGAGGATCTTCCTGACCCAGGGGTCAAATCCAGGTTTTCTGCATCTCCTGCATTGGCAGGCAGGTTCTTTACCACTAAGGCCACCTGGGAATAAAAATTATATCATGTGTATTTTATGTGTATATAATAAACTGGGAAAGGAGGAAATTGACATATGAATAGTTTTACTTAGGCATGATTCATGATAGAAATCAATTGATATTCATATGGTCCATTATCTGTAAGAATATGAATTCATACCCTCAGATCAGCAATTATGAAACTCAGTTATGTGCAAATGAATTCAAATGTGAGTTAAAGTATTTTATTTCAAAGATCGTTTGTGATGAAGAAACTAAATACTCTCAGAGCTTCTCTCAACAACGTATAAAGGTTGTGAAATGAAAGTGAAAGTCACTCAGTCGTGTCCGACTCATTGTGACCCATGGACTATACAGTCCATGGAATTCTCCAGGCCAGAATACTGGAGTTGGGTAGCCTTTCCCTTCTTCAGGGGATCTTCCCAACCCAGGGATTGAACCTAGGTCTCCTGCATTGCAGGCAGATTCTTTACCAGCTAAGCCATCAGGGAAGTCCAAGTATTCTGGAGTAGGTAGACTATCCCTTCTCTGTGGATCTTCCTGACCCAGGAATCAAACCAGGGTCTCCTTCACTGCAGGTGGATATAAGGGTTGGTTGGTTTTAAATGTCATGATTTGAAAGGGAATTGAGAAATCCTCTTATCCAGGCCTTGGAAGTGTTATTATTCTTTTTAAGTTAATAAAGTTGACGTCCAGAGAGTTTGATTGACTTGCCCAAGATTATAAAGCTTATGTGGTAGCAGAAGAAGAGGCAGAAGCTGAGTATAGTTCTTTGCGTACTATGCTGAGTCACCAGAAGACGCTGTCCTTGTGTTGAAGCTCAGTCTTGGAGGATGGGCAGCACAGTATTGGGCATACAAGCTAGAAGTTTCAGGGCATCGTGAGACAGTGAGGAGAATGGTTTGGCTGCAAGTGAAGTGAGAGTTAGTGCCAAGGATAAACTATATAATGGATTTATACTTTATCTGATAAGCGATGGTACAATTTTAGAGTTTTTGTTTGGGTTTCTGGGAGTAAGGGGAGTTTGGGTTTGCTTTTGAGTAGGAAAATGATATGTTTAGATGACTAAACTAGCATGGAGGTTCATATTGAATAGAACAGGATATATACCAAGAAGCCAAGAGATGAGTTAGGATGCTATCTACAATGGTCTTGTTTATAATAAGGGCCTTCTACCAAGAATAGTATTTTACTTTTTATGACCTTATACTTTTCAAGCAATTCAAACACTTTTCATAAATATTATCACATTTATCTTCACAAGACTGTGAAGAAGGGGCAATTATAGTCATTGTGTGCAGTAGTGAGACCAGCAGCCCATAGGCAATATATTGTTCTCACTGCTAATATATTGCTGAACTGAGTGAAATTCTTAGCAAATGTCTGAAATCCAATGCCCTTTCCACTGTATATCTTGTTCTCTGTTTCTTTAACTGTTTATGTACTTAAAACACAGGTACAATTTTTCCTTAGTAAGTTATTGGTCATAATAATCCTCCTTTCCTTCTATGACTGTACTGAATATTTACTTTTTTTCTTCTTCCTTTTGGTTTTTGTTTGTAGGTTAGAGATTCAACTAGAATGGTTTCTGCTTCCATAATCTTTAAAGAATACTTTATCCATTTGATCTAGCCACTTCTTCACATTTTTAGTTGAGAAAGCTTTAGGAAAGAGAAGTAAATAAAGATGCTCAGACTGCCATGCCACCAGCAGCATTTGTGAAGCACTAATCTTCCAGCTCTTTCGAGGGCTAGGACAGGTGATGGAGTGACTGGTGGACAGGTGAGATGGAGTCACCACTGCAAGGGGCAGAAAGCCTGCAGCCAAGATGAGCGTGCACCAGGGGAATGAAACACTGGTCTAAGCTTCCTGGTATTGTGTGCCTTGGAGGCACCATCACAAGAGTTCATGGAAAGTGGGTCACATTCAAATATGTTTTCTTCATGGTTAAGAAAAAATAATCTATAAATATGCTCATGGCTCTTTAGGTGAACCTGGGCCTTGTATGGAATTGGGATGGACTGGAAGAGGAACACTGACAAATATATACTACCATGTGTAAAATAGATAGCTAGTGGGAAGCTGCCATATAGCACAAGGATCTCAGCTCAGTGCTCTGTGATGACCTGCAGAGGGGTGGAATGGGCTTAGTGGTGGGAGGGAAGTCCAAGATGGAGAAGACATACATATACCAATAGCTGATTCACTTTATTGTACAACACTGTAAAGCAATTATATCCCAATTTTTTTAAAAAAATGGGTGATAGAACATGACTTAGTGAATAGAGTAAGAGACACCAAGAGTGGAAGTCCTTATCTGAATCTTTCCCAGCTCCCTACACAGCCTTTGTGATCTGGATTTCTATTTTTTCCAGTTAAATATGGTAGGACCCTTGACCTTCTATCTTAACAGACATGATTCATTATACATGCGATAACTCTATCTTTTGGTACTTATTGTACAAAAGGTAACAAAAATCACTAGTAAACCAGAGACTTTAACAATCTTTAAAGAAAACTTTTTCAGGTTAAAATAAGCACAAGAAGTGTATCTGAGAACTCTTTTTACTAAGAAGCAATTTTTCTCATAAAAAATTCTGAATAAAAGTAAGAACATGTGTTTTCACTTGATGGACTATCTTACTAGTGGTTCAGAAATAAGGTTGTAATTACCCTGCCTTCAAAACAGGTAAGGTTAGTTTTCTCAGGGAGCCTACTGTACAGAGAACCATGGTGGAATATTAGAAAACCTTTTAATTATTAATTAACCAGAGAAAGAGATGAAATTTGGTCAGGGGAAATGTCTCACTACTGCCTTCTGGAACATTATGCAGAAAGCCCCAACCCCACCTTATTAACATGAATCATGGCTTGAAGTCCCATGTTTGAAGGTATTCATACATGCTCCCTCTTAGGGAAAGTAGATGAATGAGCAGATCTAAGAAATTCTGCATTTCATATTTGGGAATATGCCAAGAACTAGGGCAGAGGCCTGCAAGCTATTGTAAGTGTCAAAGCATATGTGATCTGGGAAACAAACCAGAGCCAAGTCATGTAAAACAAGGCCAGGGTGATTAAATCACTTCCAAGGTGTAAAATATAAGCCAGACCTCAGAAACAGAAGCACATCAGAACCTTGAAGCCAACTTTCAAAGCCATAGCAAAGTAGAGAAGCAAAACAAGACCAAGCCAATTCAGGTATCATTGTTTGAGCAACTTCTTGAAACAAAAAGGCAAAAACTGATGTTTATTAAGAACCCAACATGTGCCAAGCACTGTAACTTTCCTTCCAGAATCACATCAAGTCTGGGCAGCAGTTGTAAAAGGTTGTTGATAAAGATAATGAGGGCACGGGGGAGATGTAGTAAACTGCCAAAGGCCTCTTAGCTAATAAACCATAAAATCAGAGCTGTGTGACTTCAGACTGGTAATTCTTGACTACTACCTGTTGCCCTACACTGGGGAGAAAAAGAAATGAATGAGACATGCCCACACTTCTGTACGGAATTATGTAACAGCCCTATGGTCTTTGGCTGAACTTGCTTTGGGGTCTAGTGCTGCCTGGGAACTTGGATTTGCAACCTGAGAGCCTGGTAAATTCCTCTGCATCCCTTGGAGAAACAGCACACAGCAGTCATTCCTATGTGGGCATGGATACCAGCCCACTGAACTCTGCATACTACAGGGGTCTCCATTCTTCTTTAAACCTTTTGCACCCCTTGCTAAGAGCATTTTGCTAATACTGGAAGACCTCTAATATGAGCCCTAGGTGATGCTTATGAATTTTGTGACATCTTCTACTGCACTAAGTCCAGTTTCATAACATTTAAAAATCTGATTGAAATTAACATATACACACTATTATATGTAAAAGAGATAATCAATAAGGACCTATGGTATAGCACAGGAAACTCTACTCAATACTCTGTAATAACTTACATGGGAAAGGAATCTGAAAAAGAATAGATGTGTATGTGTGTGTGTGTGTGTGTGTGTATTCAGTTACTCAGTCATATCCAATTCTTGGCAACCCCATGGACTATAACTACCATGCTCCTCTGTCCATGGGATTTCCCAGGCAGGAATACTAGAGTGTGTTGCCATGCCCTTCTCCAGGGAATCTTCCCTACTCAGGAATTGAACCCACATCTCTTGCGGCTCCTGCATTGCAGACGGATTCTTTACCATTGAGTCACTGAGGGAGCTGTGTAAATCAATTCTTCTCCAGTGTAGAATAAATTTTAAAGAATAACATCACAGCTGAGAAAAAAGAAATCTGAACACCAGTGGAGCTCTGAAGAGCCTGCATTCCCAAGCTGGAAGCTATGATCGTATTAATAGTACCTTCTGGCTGCCAACCTCCCCAAGGGTGTAGGAGCCCATTCCATCTGATTTCCTAGGGCTGGAAACTAGACAGCCATGGAATTATGTGAAGTCTTCACAGCCACATTCACTGGCATCTCTCTCTTTTGCACCATCATTGGAAGTCTTTGGCTGGACTCTGGATTTCCTTGGTGGAGGCTATGACCTAATCCATCTCTCTCAGGCTGATTAGTCTGGTCACTATGCAGAGTCTGCAGAAGGCTAGGTGATTATTTCCACATCTTCTCACCCCTGAGCTTCAAGAGCACAGTCATTAGCATACAGCAGCTCCTGGATTACTGTACAAAGGACTTTTCATCATATTCTAAATCAATTGAGTTGGAAGAGTTTCTTGGAGAAACTTCATGATGCCGACTTCCATGTCCTTTATTAAGTACTCAACTCAGCTGCACAAAATCAATTAAGCCTGAACCTGTTATGCTTCCAGGTCTTTATTCCACTGGCAAGGGAGACTATACTAGACAAATTCATCAATTCTGACAAAATCAATTATATGTCAGGTAAAGAGCTTTATATATCCATGACCCCAGGACAGTTAAAAGTGTTTAATATAGCATCAAGTCTCAGACTACTGGGATCATTATTTCATAAAGCCAATGAATGGAGATATCTTGACTTTGGTCCTCATATTTCCAACATTCTGCTTAACTCCATTAGAGTCTAGAATTGGAATTCCAGGAAGACAACATCAATGTCATGCAAATAAGAAATTCCAAGTGATTCAGGCCAGTTTTTTGTTTGGCTGTTGCTAATGGAGAGATGCCATAGTAGCCACTAAAGTTAAATATCCTCCATTTCTTCTTAAAAATTCCTGTGAGTTCCCATAAAGCTTAACTTATTGATGGAAAGTATGTGCAATGATGATTATTATTCCTCATAATTATTTTATTGGCATTTTATGAGCACATTCAGGCTCTAAGTTACATAAAATCAGTTCTCTTTACTCATTGTGGTTATGTTATATAAAGTCACCATGAATGTGAGCACTGAATTATCAAATACTGAACCAAGGCTCCTAAAGGAAATACAGGGTTAGGTTCCTATGAGCCTCTGGTCACATCTTCATCACCCAGTCAATACATAACCTTGTTTTATATTTCTCCTTAAAGATACCTTATTATATATTATTAAAGACACCTTAATATATATTATTAATTCATTAATATTGACATCATAGCCAACAACTCTGTAACTTATACCTGAAGTGAAGCTGGTTTAACACACCTATTTTTGCCATAAGGCATATCCCAGCATAGATCTCAGAAATACCAGAGCATCTCAGCTCGACACTTGGGACCCATTTTAGAGTGAAGTCATCAACAAAACAACAAACATTTTAAAAATGTAGCAATAAATAGGGAGAAGGCAATGGCACCCCACTCCAGTACTCTTGCCTGGAAAATCCCATGGGCAGAGGAACCTGGTAGACTGCAGTCCATGGGGTCGATAAGAGTCGGACACGACTGAGCAACTTCACTTTCATGCATTGGAGAAGGAACTGGCAACCCACTCCGGTATTCTTGCCTGGAGAATCCAAGGGACAGGGGAGCCTGGTGGGCTGCCGTCTATGGGGTCGCATAGAGTTGGACACGACTGAAGTGACTTAGCAGCAGCAGCAGCAATAAATAGGCTGTAAAACAGACACTAGTTAAGAGCATGAGAGCATAAACTCTTAAGAAGGCAAGCTTCATCTTGTTCAGCCTCAGCTGAGAATGTGAGCATAGAAGGACTTAAATTTGTCACAGCTCTATGCATGCACATGTCCACTGAGCTGGGTATTACAAATTTACTATAAATAAATAATTACAAATAAATTACAAATAAATGTCAGCAAGTGGGTGAATTTGCAAATACAGAATCTGCAAATAATGAAGATCAACTGTATTTAGCAAGCATTATTTGTTTATTCCTCATTTCAACTTCACAAGATGAGAATGGAGTTGAGATGATCATTTTATGGAGAAGTAAATGTAAACTAGGATTGGGTTGTGTGAGTGAGGAAATTAGCCAAGGCCACACAGTTCCTAGGGTCTTCCCCTGTGGCTCAGATGGTAAAGAATCTGCCTGCAATGCAGAAACCCAGTTTGATCCCAGATTGGGACGCTGGAGAAGGAAATGACAGCACACTCCAGTATTCTTGCCTGCAGAATTCCATGGACAGAGGAGCTGGCAGGCTATAGTCAGTCCATAGAGTCGCAAAGAGTCAGACATGACTGAGTGACTGACACTTTCACTTTCATTTCACACAGTTCCAATGGGCAAGAACAAAGATTAAGACCTCAGCTGTCTGTCTCTATAAACTATTTATCACACAATGACTCCATCATCCCTCTCTTGCCAAGATACTGTAATGTTTAAAATTATCAGATCATGCAGTGTCATATCTGGAAAGTTAGAGTTATTCCTGGCTCTTAGAGGACCTCAAAACAGAAAGTGAAATTCAACTTTTATTGCTTTGGTAGACTGCATTCTGGGGACCTCATACCCTGTCATAAAAGGTCACCAGGACCCAAAATGTTTGTATCATTTCATCAAGGTGAAGCTGAATCCAGTTTATATGATGCTGTGAAAAACTGGAAAAGAAAACAAATGGGAAAAGGCCTCACCAAAGACGGTTTTTTGGTTTGGTTGCTGTGATTGGGAAGGTAGTTGTATCATCTATTTCCCAGTTTATGAAAATGGTAAAATGGAAAGAGCTATATTCAAGCCGGGGAAGCCAGTGCAGTTCTATGTGCATTCTTCCCATTTCTGTGCCAGGGTAAAACAGTGTACTTGAAAATTTAGGCCTCTTGCTGAAACAAAAACAACTGAAAGAGTCTGATGTTGATGATATCCCTCTTCTGAAGTGCAAGTGGGCTATGCCATCTATTAACCTGGTGGCTCAGATGGTAAAGATCTGCTTGCAGTATGGGAGACCCGGGTTCGATCCCTGGGTCGGGAAGATCCCGTGGAGAAGGGAATGGCAACCCACTCTAGTACTGTTGTCTAGGGAATTCCATGGGCAGAGAAGACTGACAGGCTACAGTCCATGGGATCACAGAAATTTGCACACGACTGAGCGACTAACACTACTAACCTAATTGCAATTTTGTGAATCAACCGATAGAATTCTTCAAAATTATAGGAAAGGTAATATTCTTTTAATTCATTTTTGGATAACAGATCAGGCAGATGATTTGTGGTGTTCTGAAAGGAACCACACAAAAAAGTTTGCATCTGAATTATAATTAGATGTAGCCAGTCCGAGTCGACAAGCAATTAATTCTGTTACTTTGACCTCTGGAGTCAGTGATCCATGAATTGACATTCACTAGGTGGTTGTTTAAATCGAATCTTTGCAACTCCAAACAGTCCTTATTCATTCAAATTGGAAAGATGATGATAACCAGGAGATATGGATGTCTGGGTTTATCAGTTTCAACTTGGTTTATGGAACCTCTTAAATGAAAAGAGAACACAAGAGTCATAACCCCTTTTAATTTCATTTCTCACTATGGTAACTGGCAAGGAAAATAATCACAAAACCAGAGATCAAATTATGTGTGTGTGTGTTTTAAAGGTGTCTTAAGCATATATTTTTAATTTTAAGTAATTCTAAAGAATGAACACTTGCATACAGGATTCAGGAGTTATTTGAATTTATTTCCCTTAATGACCTGATGGCAGAAGTTGTAAAACGAGGCCATCTGGATGTGATCAGCATATCCAATCCTGGAGAGAACTCACTGAGCATTCCATGTTCACACAGAGTTCCTGTGAAGTTTCAGATGATGCTAGCACAGGCCAAATTACAAGAAAATTGGCCCTGAAATTTCATTGAACGCATTTGAAAAGGCAATATTTCGATTAAATATGAAAGAGAGTCCTGTGGCTGTGGGAAATACCTAGGACAGTAAATGCAGCCACAGGATCCTGCCCTCCTCACGGTGCTGCTTATTTAGCTTGGTGCCCGGTTTATGTCAGGGCATCATTCAACTTTACAAGGACACCAGACTCAGCCACACTGCTTGAAGATGCTACTTTTTTTTATTTCTGAAAAATGAGAATAGCTGAAGGCTTCCATGCTATTTATGCTGTGCATAGCGTAATTGTACAGCTTTAACAGGGTAGAGACGGGAGAGCAATAAAGCTGGATAAACAAATGATATTGCAGCTTAGATAAGTCTGCAAGAGTCTGAACGCTTAATCAGATAGCTTGAAACAAACGTGTCTGCCTATCTGAGTATCAGGGAAGAAAAGTCTGTTACAGAAATTACTGGCACCTCGTGTTTCTTCTATTAGCCCAGCAGTACCACAAAGCCGTATACATATTAAGATGAAGTATCACATATAAAGTTTAAATGTGGTTTGGTTCAAACCATGAGAAAAATGGTTTTTTCTCATACGCCATGAGAAAAAGATGTAGAAATGTTTTCTCCAGTGGCAATGCCATTTCTTGTCAATTCTTTTTTTTTTTTAATTGGAGGATCATTGCTTTCCAATGTTGTGGTGGTCTCTGCTATACATCAACACAAATCAGTCATAACTGTATATATATATATATCAATCTCCTCTCCCTCTTGAGCCTCCCTCTCCCCCCATTCCACCCCTCTAAGTTGTCATAGAGTGCCAGGCTGGGCTCTCTGTACTATAGACCAGCGTCCTGCTAGTTATCTATTTTATACATGATGACATATAGATGTCAATGCTACTTTCTCAATTTGACCCACCCTCTCCTTCCCCTAGTGTGTCAACTCTATTCCAACAAAACTTTTAAAAATATTAAAATAAAATAAAATCTTCAAAAATGTAAACAAAACCTGGGTAGGTGACCAACCTCCACCCCAGGATGACTGCTGATAATTCATGCTCTTCGTTCCCGTTCACCAATGGATGGGAGCTGGCCCTGTGTAGCTGACAGAGTATACATGTTGTGTGGCTTCTGCAGGTAGACCATCCCGGGCATTGCAGCTTCTGCCTGGTCTGTTGGATCTCTCTTCCTGGGGGAAGCAGGCTACCAGGACTGTAGGACACCCAAGAAGCCTCATGGATTGGCTCCCGGCCAACAGATGGAACCAACCTGGCAGTCATAAGAGTGAACCACTTTAGAAGTGGCCCCTGCAGTCCTGGTCAGCCAGCTGACATCTAACTTGAACTGTATGAGATACTGCAAGGGACAAGTGCCCAGTCAAGGTCCTTCCAAATTCCTAAACAGAAGCAATGAGAGGTAACAGATGGTTCAGTCCCACTCAGTCTGACTGTGACTTGTTGTTCAGCACTAGGTAACCATATAGTTGATAAATAAATTGTGGTTCATCCATATCATGAAATATCCTATAGCATATAAAACTAATGTAGCTCTACATATATTTGCAGTTATTTGCAGCTATTGCTGGTTATTTTTGAAAAGCAAACTGCCAGATAGCATGCACTGTATGATCTTACATGTATTTTTCTTTATTACTTTTTCAAGGATAAAGAAAAATCCGAAAGGATATTCACCAAAATATAAATAGGAAATATCTATAATGGTGATAGATTTTCATTTTATTCTTTATAAGTTTGTAGTTTCTACATTTTTATCAATAAACTTGCACCAGCTTTATAATAAAAAAAGATGAAATCAATTTTAATAAAATATTTTACTTAGCTCAACATATCTAAAATGTTACTATTTCAGCATGTAATTGATATTAAATTATGATTGACAAATTTTTGATGAACTATTCAAAATCTAGTGTGTATTTTACACTTTCACGACACTTTAATTCAGACTAACCACATCCCAGTTGGCACTAGTGATAAAGAACGTACCTGCCAACGCAGGAAACATGAGACGCAGGTTTGCCCCCTGGGTCGGGATGATCCCCTAGCAAAGGTCATGACAGCCCACTCTAGTATTCTTGCCTGGAGAATCCCATGGTCAGAGGAGCCTGGTAGGCTACAGCCCCTGGGGTTGCACAGAGTCGGACATAACTGAAGCGACTTAGCTTGCACTGCACCACATTTCAAGTGAGCAGTCGACACATGTGGCTAGTGGCTGACATGCGGGCCAGCACAGCTCTAGAGATGAAGGATCCATGAAGAGTTTGTGAGGGAAAGAGTCATGAGATGAGGGGAGCTTCAGATTAGTCATATTCTTTTTTATTTTTTGTGCCTTAAATTACTTTTTTTTTTTTTTCCATTGGAGTATAATTGCTTTACAGTGTGATAGTTTTTGCTGTACCACAATTGAATCAGCTCGAAGTATACAAATATGCCCTCCCTCTTAAGCCTCCCTTCTACCCCTGCTCCCACCCCTCTAGGTCCTCACAGGGCACCGAAGGAATGAAAGTGAGTCGTTTGCAGTGATGTAGGTGGACCTCAAGCCTGTCATACTGAGTGAAGTAAGCAAGAAAGAGGAAGACAGTTATCGTATATTAATGCATATGTATGGAATCTAGAAAAATGATACAGATGAACCAATTTGCAGGGCAGGAATAGACACAGGCATAGAGAATGGACACGTGGACCCAGCCGGGGAAGGCTGGGGTGGGACCAACTGGGAGACAGCCCCATAAACTGTAGCCCACCAGGCTCCTCTGTCCCTGGAATTTTCCAGGCAAGAGTACTGAAGCAGGTTGCCATTTCCTACTCCAGGGAATCTTCCCAACCCAGGAATCTAACCCAAGTCTCTTACTTCGCCCGTACTGGCAGGTGGGTTCTTTACCAGTTTTTCCATGCAAGGCAAAGTTGGGACAAGTTGGAAGAGTAGCAGGTTAGCTATATTCTCACATGAGATAGATACGGCGAGATTGGGAAGGGAGAAAACATTCCAATAATGTGTAAAAGTTGAGGAAATTCTGCCCTACAAATGTAAATAGAAAAGGGGATAAAGGAACTACAGAGAAAGCTGATATTTACTGATGCTTCTTCTATATATAGTATCTTTATTCTCAAAACCATGTGGATAGAATTAGGTAACAGAGGAGACATTTTCTCTAATGTTGTCAGGCATACCATCCAAAGAGAGAAAGCCACACAGCTTTGAGTGAAAAGATCTTTGAGTCAAAAGACAGTCAAATTACATGGATAAATATATAGAAAAAAAGGAAAAGTTTTTCAGTAAAGGCTTCTTCCTAGACATTTTCACTTCTCTCCAGTTTCTAGAGCTAAACACAGAAAAGTATTTATAATAAAACAGAAATGTCTTAAACGTTCTTTAGTACTGACAACAGAAAATACAGAATTCTATTTCATTGAAATTTGTAAACTGAGGGGGGAAAAAAGACTTTTAAGAGTAGGGCAGAGAAGGGCTTCACCACTGGATTTGCCTTGGAATCAAAAATTTAAATGTGTCTCAGGATGCATTTTTTCACTAGAGAAATGTTTCCACACGAGTCATTGAGAAATTATTGTTCTAGCTACAATGCTTCATATATATACCTTTTTAAAAAAATTTATTTTTAACTGAAGGATAATTACTTTACAATATTGTGTTGGCTTCTGCCATGCAACAACATGAATCAGCCTTAAGTATACATCTGTCCCCTCTCTCTTGAACCCTCTTCCCCAAACTCCACACCATCCTAGCCTTCTAGGTTGTCACAGAGCACCACATTGAACTCCCTGTGTTATATAGCAACTTCCATTTAGCTATCTATTTTACATACGGTAATATAAATGTTTCAGTCTTGTCATTAGCCAAGCTCCCAGGTATAAACCAGTGCATTTGAGAGAAACTTAGTTTTAGAGCCTTTTACATCCATTATCATGTGTGATTTCCCCCCTATTAATTCCTGTGACATAGCATTGTTACCTACATCTTTCATATGAGGAAACTGAAACTCTTTGAGAGTAATAAGTCATCCTAAATTACAGAGCTTAGAGGCCAGGTCAGAAATAAAAATCCCATGCATTTGTATCCAAGTCTTAATATTTTGCCAGTACTCACCAGAGCAGATGAGACTTGCCAATAAATTGGGAACTAACCGTGTCTTTACTCACTGTGCTGTGTTTAGTCACTCAATCATGTTTGACTCTTTGAAACTCCATGGAGTGCAGCCTGCCAGGCTCCTCTGTCCATGGGGATTCTCCAGGCAAGAATACTGGAGTGGATTGCCATGCCTTCCTCCAGGAGATCTTCCCAACCCAGGGATCGAACCCAGGTATCCCGCATTGCAGACAGATTCTTTACCATCTGAGCCACCAGGAAAGCCTGTCTTTACTTACAGCATCTACAATTCAAGAGACCTGGGTTTGATCACTAGGTCAGGAAGATCCCCCTGGAGAAGGGAATGGCAACACACTCCAGTATTCTTGCCTGGAGAAACCCATGAACAGAGGAGCCTGGCAGGCTGCAGTCTCTGGGGTCACAAAGAGTGGGACACGACTGAGCAATTAACACTCTCACTTTACTTACAGCCAAACAGAATATTTACTGGCCCTTGAGACTAAACACTAGGCATTCTAGAAAAGAGAAATTTTTAAATGCTAGGCATCAAGATGAACAAGTGTGAGTGTGTATGAGGAAAAAAGAGAAGAGAATTGATTATTTCATTTGCCTCAAAACCTGGCTGCTACAGCAATGAGCCTGTAATATCTCAGGATGGTAGAATAACACTAATCATAATATTCTGTCACTAGTAATATGTTAAGGAATAATAAAATTTTTTTAAATGTCAATATAAAAAAACAGTATTTTAAAGCTAAAGGGATCATAAAGTTAATGTTTATAGAACTTTCTATTAATAACAATATGTTTAATACATTTTACATTTTCAGTAGTGAAATATTTTCTGTAAAATGTTTTCAGTTACATATGAATGAGACAATATAAAGCCATAAACTCGGGAAAAAATGTAGTTTCCGCAGTAATTCCCTTGACAAATATATTCTGAATACTTATGTTCTTAGCACAATACCCAGCACATAGTAAGTGCTCAAACTTATGTAATCACATTAACATTTTGAATAGAGGAAATGTCAAATTAGGGACAAATGTGAAAGTATTTTGAGGACAATCAAACAATAAATAAAGGCACTGTTAAAATGAAACAAGTTGTTTAATGAGTATCAGTTTTCAGATTTGCAAAGTTAAAAATTTTCTGGAGATCAGTCTCACAACAATGTGAATATACGTAACACTACTGAACTTTCCACCTAAAAATAGTTAAGATGGTGGATTTTTGAAATGAAATTTTTATCATAATTTTAAAAATGAGGCAACATGGTTGGGGAAAATTGCCAGGAAATCAGTTATAGATCATGTCATTAACACATTATCAATTTTCCTTTCCCCCAATAGCTGCCATGTTTGATCTGGATTCCATCACTCTCTTCTTCCACAAGCATTTTAATTTGAGACAATCAGTGCTCCCAGACATATTGATTGCTACAACCTTTCTATCTGCAGCCATTAAAAATGCTAAAAGAAAATAGTCTCCATTCTGTAAATACAAAACCACCTTAGGAAACTGTCCTCATTCAAAAAAAAAAAACACTGCTAATAGCAGCAGCAGTGAAAAGTATTGACAAGATCTCAGGCTCTGAGTGAGAGGTACATGGAAATAATGAAAATCAGACAAGCTGTCCATTAAGAAATTTCATACGGAAATTCTTCAATGTCATTTAATTCTACTTGTAGTTGCTTTCATGAGATTTTTGTTTCATAGCTTTATTGCTATATAATACTGAACAGTTAAAGTGAGAAAGAGTCTGATGTTTCACCTATAGGAAGTCAAGCATCTGGACATTTCAGAAATAAATCATTGATTAACTAATGTTTGACTCTGCAGACCCATCCTGAGTACATGTGTTCCTTTCTTTAGTCTAATAACCTAGAGGATTGTAAAATGAGGTATGCAGAGGAGAGAAAGGTGCACATTGTTAGATACAGAGTTTTTTCAATATCAATCAATTTTTCTCTAGTTTCAATATAATGCATTCCTTTTGTAATCAAACAGAGCTCCTGTAATGTAGACTGCAAGCAAGAGCACGCAGGTGATTCAGCTCATTAGGAATCTTTGGATTCTCCCTTAAATAGGTCTATTTACACCACAGTTTGACTTCATATTGGTCTCGCTGAGTTTGTTGGATTGTTTCTTTGTTTAGTGTGTGCAGGTGAGCCTGAAAAGTTTATAAATGATTTTCCGAGCATTTGTAAAGGTGGGAGCTTCAGCTTTAGTATGCTTTAGTGTGATTTTCTAAAAGGCAGGTATTTCATCTTGCTGAAATGTCTTGATGCATATTTTTGATTAAATGAAAAAGCTAACTATTTGACAGGACAATAAGACATTCTACACTCATTTGGGAATAAATCTGCAAATTTCGGCTTAATATAGTCAGTATGCATATCATGTGGGGCTACACCCATAGAAATAAATTTATATACCCGTGAACCTGAGAGTGGTCTGAAGCTCTTAGCAGTCTGCAAGAATGCATGATGACTGTAGTAAAATATATTTATTCCACAAGTGAGGAGAGAATTGATTGCTCTAGAGAGCTCACACCATAACTAATTCACGGAGACTCTTTCTTATGATGAAGATAAATATTCTATGTCATTCTGACCCATAAAATATACTGTTTTTACAACAGACTCACTGTAATAATTCATCTTAAATGTCCTATGGACATATTTTCCTGTGATTACCAAACAAGAATCATTTGGTATTCTTGTTTTCAAAATAAGTTTGGGGATTAAAAATGATAAGTTGCATTAAGCAGCATTGTTATGTGTGTTTCTTAAATATAGAGATATAACATTATGTATAAGATGTAAGTGTTCCCTTCTTGATCTTTACCAAAGAACTATTATTTGTGCACATTCATGGATATTTTTGCATTTTAAGTTTCACTTGGGGGAGATACTGAAGCTGCATATAGGTGACTATATTTGCAAATGAACAAATGGACAGTAAACTAAACCCTAGTGTGACTTTTTAATCCACACTAGGATTAAAATAAATTCTTTTTATTTTAAAATAATTTCTTTTTTCTTCTCCTCCACTGCTTTACCACTACTCTGTCAATTTGAATTTTTTTTAATTGAAAAGCAAAGGAATATATTAACTCTATATTCTTTGAAAGATTTCTTTCATCCATTATTAAAAGTGTGGCATTTTGTCTTTTTTTTAAATTAGAAAGCTGATGGAAGTTACAAGCGCATAATAGAGGGTTTGGGGATAGGGTACTTGTGAAGGATTTTAATAAACCATTTTTCTTTTGGTTGGTGTAAATTATCTTAACTGATGGCTTAGAACATATTTAATTAAGTGTCCTGTGTATTATTGATATGTTTAATGTTGGTAAAAAGAAAAGTTATTTTCAACAGAAGTCTGAGTTAAAATGGCGTGAATTTGAAATGTTGGTACTAATTTCTTCTTGTTGCTCAGTCGATAAATTGTGTGACTCTTCCTAACCCATGGACTGCAGCATGCCAGGCTTCCCTGTCCTTCACTATCTCCCAGAGTTTGCTCAAACTCGTGTCCATTGTGTCAGTGATGCTTTCCAGCCATCTCATTCTCTGCTGACCCTTTCTCCTCCTGCCCTCAATCTTTCCCAGCATCAGCATCTTTTTCAAAGAACTGGCACTTTGCGTCACATGGCCAAAGTATTGGAGCTTCAGCTTCAGCAACAGTCCTTCCAATACATTTTCAGAGCTGATTTCCTTTAGGATTGACTAGTTTGGTATCTTCTTAGTCTCACTGATTTCATAGATCTCAGCATGAATAAAGAGTAAACGTTAGTAACTACAGATATTAACTCATATAATGTCCCATATTTACAAATGAAGAAAATCAGACTCAAATCAGTATAGTTTCCCAAATCACACAGATAATTAAACATAAACCAATAAATCTAAGCAAATATGGTTTTTATCCTTATTGTTTAATTTAAGGAAATATATTAGGGGAAAGGAAATCAAAGTGACCATGTGAATTTGGGGGATACAACTCCTTCAAATTTCAGTGTTTAACACATTACTCTGAAAGAGCAAAGATAACATTTCTCTTCATCTAACTGAGCCAAGGTTGGTGTAATGTTTAGGAATATAAGACAAAGGGGTGGAAAGATAGCCACTGGTTTTGCATGACTTGATTTGGGGCCACTTCAACAGAGACTGGTTTTTTAATTTTTGAGTATTTTTATTGAGGTATAATCACATATAGAATTATATTAGTTTCAAATGTACAATGTAATGATCCAGTAATTGTGTCTATTGCAAGACAATCACCACAATAAGACTAGTTAAGATCCATCACTATTCACAATTGTAAATTTATTTTTCTTATAGTGAAGACTTTTACTATCTACCCTCTTTGCAACTTTCGAGTATGCAATGCAGTATTATTAACTATGAGGCCAGTTTTCTAATAGCCTCAGCCAGCACATCCCTTTCCTAGAACAACCACAGGGCTTCCTCAGCATTTAGACAGTCATTTGTAGTCTAGAACTTTCTAGAATCTTGAACTTACTGACATGATCACTGGGACACATACAAGGCCTGGGTACAATCTACAGTTCCATCTTTCTCTGAATTGGTAGGTGATGGAACATGGCCTGGGTGAATTCTTTGGGTTTTGTTTGTTTGTTTGTTTTTTTATTAACCACTGGTAATAATCCTCTTTCTGTATGAGTCAATAATGCTAATGGTAATCATTTCTTCTGAAATATGTCAACAGTTTATAATCCTCAGAGGATTTCTACACAGAGCACTGATGCTGACTCTTATCATAATCCTGTGAGAATGTAACAGAAGTGATACCAAGTGATACTTCAGTCAAGAGCCTGACAGATTTGCAGGTGGTCGCCCATTTGTTAAACATCTGCTAAGCAGGGACACTGCCTTACCAGTGAAGCCAAGATTGGAATCTAGTACCCTGCGGCTCTCTATTCTTTCCTTGCCTTGTCTCTTATTTTCCTTAGTTTACTTTCACACAGCACTGGAGCTTCCCC
The DNA here is from genome assembly GCF_027580195.1 of Bos mutus. NCBI lineage: Eukaryota > Metazoa > Chordata > Mammalia > Artiodactyla > Bovidae > Bos > Bos mutus. Next base: position 68,596,683 of record NC_091628.1, read on the forward strand.
AGGGCCTGTTCACCACCATCCATTTCACACTGTACCTTTGCTGTATTCTCAGGTCAGGGCAGCAGGTCTTGTCCCATCCCTGGGGGAGAACCTGAGATGCTCTAATGAGGCGCAGGTGAGCAACAGGCAGTGGTGAGCAACAGGCAGTGGTGAGCAACAGGCAGTGGTGAGCAACAGGCAGTGGTGAGCAACAGGCAGTGGTGAGCACCCATAAAAGGCACTGCGGTGTTTCATGTTATCAACAGAGGTGTTTCAGTCATACTGGCCTGAAAAATGAAGCTTCTCAGCCATAGGTACCTGGTTCATTCCCAAACTGTCTATGCTGTTCTATTCATCTATATGTCTGTTTTTATGCCAATACCATACTATTCACAGAAGAAGAGAACAAGCTAGTGGTTCCCAGAGGGCAGAAGGATGGGAGGAGGGGCAAGGTAAGTAAAGGGGATAAAGAGGTACAAATTACTAGGTATAAAATAAATTGAGTTATAAAGATATAATGTATAGCACAGGGAGTATAATCAACATTTTGTAATAACTTGTATGGAGTATAATCTATAAAATATCTAATTACTATGTCATATACCTGAAACTAACATAATATTGTAATTAATTATAGTTCCATTTTAAAAAATGAAACTTCTCCTAAAATCTCAAAATCTCTAGTTGATCTGATGTCCATGGATTCCGCTCATCTTAAGTACCATCTTTAGCAGCCTTTAAATAGGATATATATATTGTATGTAATTTCATCTCAGAGCAATTTGACATGTTATTTTGGCATGTATAGAACTCTGATATTTTAAACTAGTAATTAAAGTGGAACTAGCTCACAAATGCTTTAAATAACCTCTTTATATGAAAAGTCTCATACAAATAGGTAATTCTGTTCACCAGCAGTAAATTACATTTTGGATAATACAGAAAAAGTTTTCTCAAATTTAAGCTGATGATTAATGTATCTGTGAGTGAAAAAGCAGTAATAAAAGGTGGGGCTTGAATGCTTCTCCGTAAGCTATTTCTAAAATGTAAATGTTTGTGGACCAAGTACATCTTAATAGCCAATATTAGCATGAAAGTGAAAAAGTGTTAGTCACTCAGTCATGTCCAACTCTTTGTGACTCTATGAACTATTGCCCTCCAGGCTCCTCTGTCCATGGGATTCACCAAACAGAATAATGGAGTGGGTAGCCATTCCCTTCTCCAAGGGGTCTTCCTGACCCAGGGATCAAACCCAGACCTCCCACTTTGCAGGCAGATTGTTTACCATCTGAGCCACCAGGAAAGTCTCAATATTACTTGGAAACAACAACAACAAAAAACCCAACAAATATTTATTATCATCATGAGTCATGTGGCCATACTCTGAATGTAAATTTTTAAAATTTATGAAAATATTCAAATATTGCTGCTTACCCTTTACTATGTATAGAGCTGTGGGGTTTTTTTTATTTATTAATGCAAAACATTTATTGAAAACATGAGAGTTAAGGAAATGGGCAAATATCAAAATTTTTTTGTAGAGGTAGTTTTAAATATACCTAAAACAACTTATGAGATTTATAAAAATAATTATACTTCCATACTGTACATACTGCTATTATATAATAATTATATAATTACACTCTTGTGTTTAAAGTATGCTCACCATGTGAACTGGCAACAGGAAACAAAAAAATTGTCTTGGCTCTTCTATTCTAGCTCTTTTCCAGTCATTTTAGGTCACTTAATTTTTCAGTAAATGGTCTAGGTATACATCCAGGACTCTCCCAAGACTATGTCTAAGTGGGAAGAATATATGTTACTGATAAAAGTGTCAAATGAGCTTATTAAACCAGTCTTTGGACATGCTATCCCACAGGCTCCTAAACATCCCCATGGTGCCTAGCCTGACACCTGTAGTGTCTGTACGTGGCTCTCAGGTATCTGTTTTGGGGAACTCCACCTGAATGCTCTCTATCAAGGCAACACTAAGTTTCTTAAGTCTTTTTTGGCCTACCACCAACATGGGCCTGTTTTCCGACCCAATCTTTAAAAAAAAATCTATTTCTGGACTTTAAGCTAATACACTACACAACCTCAGTAAGATATAAGAGTACATTTTCAGAATTAGCCTCATAAATTTTATCTTATAATCTTTATACATGCTTTATTCATCTAAATTCCTATTCATCTAGGAAAAAGTGGCCATGTAAGACAGTATGATGATACTCTGCTATACATTTAAGGTGACAGAAGGTATGGTTGTGTTTTCCTTTTTAAATTCTATTAGAAAGAAGAGTCCAAGGACCTAAGTCCTACTCTCAGCTCTGACACTAACTAGCTTTGTAATCTTCTGCAAACCAGTTATGTCTCCACCACTAGATTTTTAATTTCTTGAGTAGAATTCATGGCTATTTCCTCTCCCACAGTGCTAAGAACACTGACATTCACAGAATACATCCTTAACACACAGGTGTTTCCATTCCATGGCAGGCCTGTTGGAGAATTAAGGGTGGACCTCAGAAGAGAATCAAAGCTTTTTTAAAAATAGAGATACAACTTCGAGAGCTTGAATGGTGGGATGAAGGAAGGTGAGAGACAGCAGATAGTGAAGTGACAAATTAGATGAAGGAAACTTGGAACCACAGAGGTCCAGGGGGTGGTTGGAACAAAACAAAAAATTATTGGGCTTTGATGATACATGGGTTAAACAGAAAACAGCCAGGTTAGCACAGTGTGTGGGAGGCAATGAAGGAGATCATTTAGAACAGTAGTTCTTTACCTGCAGCAGTTTTCCCTAGGGGACATCTGGTACTATCTGGAGACATTGTGGGTTACTGTACTATGAGGGGTGCTGCTGGCATCCACGGATAGACACCAGGGATGCTGCCAAACATCCAGTGATGTCTAGTATGCTTTCTAATAGAATCTAATCCATGGTAAAGATTTTTCAGCTCAGAAATATTACTAGTGCCTGGTTGAGAAACCATGATTTATAAGGACTGTTCAGCAGTAGTGGATGCCCTGAGAATCTGAGAAAAGGTCAATTTATTTGGTAATTAGAAAACTGATGCTGAGTTTTAAGAGAACAGTTTCTCTAAACTGTGAGAAGGTAGGGGTGGTAGAAGTGGGTAATGGGACAGAGTTCACAAGACATGATTTCTGAGATGTAAAGGAAGATGGATGGGAAGTAAAGCTTGTGGTATTTCTGAGAATCAAGGGAAATTAAATCTATTTATACACTAAGATAAAGAAGCTAAGAAAGAGAAGGGGATAGATTAATAATGTGAGAATGACGGCCTACAATGATATGAAGAAAATTAAGAAAGTTAAGAGCATGTATAGTCAAAGCTATGATTTTTCCAGTAGTCATGTACTGATGTGAGAGTTGGACCATAAAGAAGGCTGATGGCTGAAGAACCGATACTTTCAAATTGTGCTGCTGGAAAAGACTCTTGAGAGTCCCTTGGACAGCAAGAAGATCAAACCAGTCAATCCTAGAGAAAGTCAACCCTGAAGATTCATTGGAAGGACTGATGCTGAATATGAAGCTGCAATACTTTGGCCATCTGATGTAAAGAGCCGATTCATTGGGAAAGACCCGGATGCTGGGAAAGATTGAAGGAGGAGAAGGGGATGACAGAGAATGAGATGGTTGGGTGGCATCACCGACTTGATGGACATGAGTTTGAACAAACTCTAGGACATAGTGAAGGACAGGAAAGCCTGATGTGCTGCATGCAGTCCATGAGGTCACAAAGAGTCAGACACAACTTAGCGACTGAACAACAAGAGCACAAAAAGGGAATTAGGGCCAGGATCATTGTGAAGGTGAAGTGAAGAAGCAGGAGATGGGTAAATGATGGAATCTTAAGATGCAGAGATGAGATGCTCAAGAAGTTCACAAAAGAGGACCTTTCTAAAAGAGAGAGGTTTGGAAATTGGAAACAAATGTAGAGCCAGATTCATATATAGAGATAATGTTCCCAGAAGTTGTTGTAGCCACACACAGGCACCCAGTGAATGGTGGCAGCAGTTTACAAGGGTGGCAGAATCCTCATAATAATCCCAAAACTTTACTTTCTCAAGTCTAACTCTAATATTATTAGATTCTGGAGAACTTAACGATTGTTATTCATTTCAATAAGGCTAATCAGAAACTGATTTATCTTGTGGTCCTCACTACATGGTAAACTTTGTGAGCCAAAGTTTAAATTTTGAAATAAACTCCTAGTCTCCAGTTCAGTTCAAGGACAGTGGACATTCAGTAAATACTTGCCCTCAAGGCTGGCCTTGCAACACCACACTACGTGCATTAATGAAAGATAAAATATCTTTTTTGTGTGTTTTTCTAATTCAGTAAACAATGAGGCTTCTATTTCTGGAAATAGTTTCTGCAGTTCATTATGGAAATCCTTTCAAATGTGGTCAGTACCTACAAATCATAACTCTGTGTATTAGGGAGAAAAATTAGTTGTGACTCTAATAGAGGTGTGTTCAAGCCAAGATGTCTCTTGGCTTATTTATACAGCTTGTATTTACTTTTGCTAAAATAATTAAATTTGTAACATTTATGAGGCTGCCCAGATCTCTTTAGCAGTGGATATTGATTGTTAATGTAGAGGAGCTTTGCCTCATTAAAAATGAAGTATTTTAGTCATTGTGGCTCCATCAACAGAACCTGGTGTCATTGTTACAATAATCATATGTTTGATGGATATATTAGTGTCTCTTTAAAGCTTCAGTTGTAATATAATGATTTGCAAAGCTTTCAACAGTTAATTATCTTGTATGTCACAGAAATGTCTCTTTACCCTGATCTAAACTGAAATGAAAGGTGAGATTCCTCTGAAGAAAAGCATTTACAGAGGCTTTGCTGGCTTGTTTGTTTCTGTGACTCTGTGTCCAGTGGGGTAGAAGTGCAACCCACTTCAGTTTCTTGCCTGGGAAATCCCATGGACAGAGGAACCTGGTGGGCTACAGTCCATGGAGTCCCACAAGAATCAGACACGACTTAGTGACTAAACAACAACAGATCCCAGATAGCCTCTGGTCTTTCCTCTCTCCTGTCCACTTTGTCTTGAAAGATCACTCCTTTACTAGTGGGTGCCAGGTTAATCGCAAAACCTTTCTGTGTGTTCTAGTTGCCTCCAGATATTTTTCTTGCCCCCTCTTTCTCTACTTTACCCCCTCCACAACCCCTAACTCCACTCACTCTAACAGCCAGATTAATCCTGCTAAGCCAACACACTAGTCCCCTGCTCAAGAATCTTCTGTGGTTCTCCAATAACTATTAGAGAACTTTCACATTCTTCATCTGAAAATCGTGATTTTCTAAAACCTGGCCCTGCTTAAGCTTTCAGACCTCATTTTCTGCTTTTCATGACAAGTACTCAAATATTCCATAATTATTAAGTTACTGGCCACGTCAAATGTTTGAATAATTCTCTGTTGCCATTCCCTTCTCCAGGGTATCTTCCCGACCCAGGGATCAAACCCAGGTCTCCCTCATTGCAGGCAGATTCTTTACCACTGTGCTACCAGGGGAAACCCCATCTGTTTGTGACCATATTTGATGAATCATTAAATATAGCGTAGGTAGGGAGAGACTATAGTCAAAGATAATAGAGTCTTGCATTTGAGTGATATTTAAATCATTAATGCAATTAGGTAAAAGATATATATTTTAACTAGTTGGTATTATGAATGATTTGGACTTGTAGAATTGAAAATACCAGCAGAAAAAGCCAACAGTCATACTAAACAGAGAATTAGAATATGTTATTCTACAATACATTTCTCTTTGTGAAAATGTACAAGGGATTTTTTATTTGTTTTGCTTGCTTTTTACCATAGAATTACTGGATCACACAGTATGAGAATTTTCAGGTTTTTTTTTTTTTTTTTTGACAATACCAACTTGCTCTCTGAAGTGCTTGTACAAATTTAAATTTCCCTCAGGCCTTTATAAGAGTTTTCCTTCCTTAATACTTATTATCAGAATGTTTTTACCTTTTTGCTAATGGTAAAAACATTAGCAAATATCTCTTTAATTGACATTCCCTGATTACTAATAAAAGTGAGCATTTTAAAATATGTGTAATGGTAATTCAGGGTCCTTGTTTTCTGGATGTCCTAGTCATATTCTTTGTCAGTTTTTCCTATATATTTTATTTTTCTTATTGTTCTTATAGGTATTCTTTATTTAAAACGATGCTAATCCTTTGTTTGCTTATGTGTCTTGCAAATATCTTTTCTGAGTCTGACTCTTTTAATTTCACAAATGTTGGTCTGTTTCTAAAATATAACTTTAAATATATTGCCCCAAACTCTCTTCAGTTATGGACATTTTATCTTATAAGACTCACCTAATATGTCACTCCTTCTATGAAGCCTTCTCTGATTTCCCACGTGAAATTTTCTGCACTTTAATATAGAGTCATTGTAGCACCTCTGATGGTTATATTATATTTACCATCTCAATCTCTAGATTATAAGTTCCTGGTGACTCTCTTCACCTTTGTATTTCTAGAAGCTGACCCAAAGTCCAGTTTTCAGTGTGAATCCCCTTGGGAAAATGAGTTTACCATTTCCACTTATTTCTGAGGGATTTTCACCTCTTTAAAGCCATCGGCCCTATCTCTTCATGCTCATATCACCCCACAATGTCAGGCCTCATATGAGATGATGAATAAGCATATAATCTTATTTAAAGCTAATCAGTACACTTGAAGCACTGTTTCCCTTGACTCATCCCAAGGAAAATAAGCATTAGAAAAAATATTTTTTCATGTATATATGTGTGTGTGTATATATATATATATATCTTGCTGTTAAAATATAATCAGCATATTCCCTAGAAGTTTACTATAAATTTCAGAAAGAACTAAAAAGTTTATCATGAGCTTTGGCAGTTCTAGTTTTTAAATGAAGAAATTTGATGATCATTCCAAAGTAATTTAGTCAGTTTTTATTCAATAAGTATTTGAGATACAAATACATGCCTGGAGAGCAAACCATTGACAAAATATAGAGTTATTTCATTTGTTAAAGTTCCTGTCCTTACACTCTTAACAATCCAGGGCCTTCCTTGCTGCTAAGTCGCTTCAGTCATGTCCGACTCTGTGTGACCCCATAGATGGGAGCCCACCAGGCTCACCTGTCCCTGGGATTCTCCAGGCAAGAACACTGGAGTGGGTTGCCATTTCCTTCTCCAATGCATGAAAGTGAAAAGTGAAAGTGAAGTCGCTCAGTCGTGTCTGACTCTTAGCGACCCCGTGGAGTGCAGCCCACCAGGGTCCTCACTGGAGTGGGGTGCCATTGCCTTCTCTGTGTGATGCGCTAAGGTGACCCAACCCAGTGGCAGCCTCCTAGAAGATATGCTGGTGGGGCTGATCTTGGAAATTCACATATCCACTCGTAGACCAGAGGCAGGTGGTCAAATAGCAATGACCAGATTTCCCCACTTTGATCTCCTTAAAGCTTATGTTACGCACTCTGGTTACCAAGGCCTCTTTCCATAGCATCATCTTAATACCTAAAGGGCAGTGACAGCCTGGAAAATTGCAGAGTCTTTTCTTTTAGACCTTTCTCCCAAGCTCTCCATTCTTTTCTTCGCTGTATGTTTGTATGGTGTTACTTTTTCTGTTAAGCCTCAGTGCTATTTTAAGTATGACTGGCACATCTTTTATGTGGTTCTGTAGCATCATGGATGATACCGTTTGGAGCTGACAGTCTTCTTATTAAAAGTGCCATTTTTCTTTTTTGTCTGTAGATAAGATCACTGAGAGAATGGACTTCTCTCTTTATTTCAGTGAAGCTACTGCTACCTAATTTTCACTGATGACAGGACATGCAAAAACTGACTTTCATGCTCGGCTGGCTCATCCTGGCCATGGTGATTGGACTTGAGCGTGTTAATTGGTTACCCACACTCACACAGGATTTGATCAGATACCTCATTCTCTATGGCAACTCTGTGAGCCTATCACAAAGTGAAGAGAAGGGTACTCTTTTCACATAACTTCATTAAGAATATTTGCTCAGACCTATGGAAAACATATGGCCATCTTAAGGAAAGTTCAAAGAACACCATGCTGGAGGGGCAGGTCACTTTTCTAATTTTACCCTAAGATCTTTATACATTCCATGTGACAGTCTTTTCAGCCATAAAAAAAAAAAAAAAACATTGTTCGTGTTCTAAGTGTAAAAACAGCAAGTGGGACCTCTACAATACACATTTGTGAGCTGCTGAGTCTTGAGTTTTTATTTTTAAACGGGCCCTCGGGACCAAAATAAGTTGAGTTAATCAGACCCTCAGTTCCTAGCACAGTATCATTATACATTCCTACAAGACTTGTTTTATTTCCTTCCTTTACCCAGAACTCCCTTTTCCCCTTGCACTCACTCTGATGTGTTTGCTATGCATCCTTAAATGTGCGTGAACCTTATACAATATGCAGTGTTTGTGAAAGTTTCCAAACTTTCAAGGATAATAACCTATCCAATATCAATAGCCTTGGTTACTGTAACTTGAACATGAGCAAGCTACAGCTTTAGCAAATGCCATAAAAGAGGTAAATGATGGAGCCCTAGGATCCATGGGAAATGTTCAAAACCAGTCAACTGGAAAGTGATCTCATGTTTGTGAGCCATTTTGACTGTGGTAGGTGACCTTTATTGAATAGTGACTAAAAATCCAGGCACAGAACTAGGGTTTGTACCTTAGCTTTACAAAAGCTATTCACAGTGGCATTCAGTTCAGTTCAGTTGCTCAGTCGTGTCCGACTCTTTGCGACCCCATGAACTGCAGAATGCCAGGCTTCCCTGTCCATCACCAATTCCTGAAGTCCACCCAAACCCATGTCCAATGAGTCAGTGATGCCATCCAAGCATCTCATCCTCTGTCATCCCCTTCTCCTGCCCTCAATCTTTCCCAACATCAGGGTCTTTTCAAATGAGTCATCTCTTCGCATCAGGTGGCCAAAGTATTGGAGCTTCAGCTTCAACATCAGTCGTTCCAATGAACACCCAGGACCGATCTCCTTTAGGATGGACTGGTTAGATCTTGCAGTCCAAGGGACTTACAAGAGTCTTCTCCAACACCATAGTTCAAAAGCATCAATTCTTCAGCTCTTAGCTTTCTTTGTAGTCCAACTCTCACATCCATACATGACCACTGGAAAAACCATAGCCTTGACTATACAGACCTTTGTTGGCAAAGTAATGTCTCTGCTTTTGAATATGCTGTCTAGGTTGGTCATAAGTTTCCTTCCAAGGAGTAAGCATCTTCTAATTTCATGGCTGCAATCACCATCTGCAGTGATTTTGGAGCCCAGAAAAATAAAGTCAGCCACTTATCCCCACTATAAATGGAATTAAGAGAAAAAGTAACCCACCAAAAAATATACAACTAAATTCTGATTCTGCAGTTAAATTACATCTGCTGTCTTCTCTCCAAAAATGCCAAGGTTCATGTCTGAAAATTCCAAGGAATAAAAGATGTCCTAAAGAGATCTGAGATTTCACTGATAAAGTAGCATATGGCCTAAGCATTGAAGAACAGATCAAATTTGGACAGGCTTGTAGGAGAAGCTCTCATCATAAACAAGGATCAGATCAGATCAGTCGCTCAGTCGTGTCCGACTCTTTGCAACCCCATGAATCACAGCACGCCAGGCCTCCCTGTCCATCACCAACTCCCGGAGTTCACTCAGACTCACATCCATCGAGTCAGTGATGCCATCCAGCCATCTCATCCTCTGTCATCCCCTACTCCTCTTTCCCCCAATCCCTCCCAGCATCAGAGTCTTTTCCATTGAGTCAACTCTTCTCATGAGGTGGCCAAAGTACTGGAGTTTAAACAAGGATACAAAGGTGAATTTGAGAGATAGGAAGTTGTCTCCTTTCACTGGATTACAGGCGTGGCCATTAAAAAGAGAGAAAGGCGGGCTGAATCTTAATCATAGATTAGGTATTAAGCTAAGAAGTTTGCAATACAGGAGACCTGGGTCCAGTCCCTGGGTGAGGAAGATCTCCTGGAGAAGGGAATGGCTCCCCATTCCAGTATTCTTACCTGGAGAATGCTATGGACACAGGAGCCTGGTAAGCTACAGTCCATAGGGGTTGCAAAGAGTCAGACATGACTGAGTGACTTTCAAGTAGTTTGGCTCTGTCTAAAAGGATACAGAACTTTATGTTCTGGTAGATTAGGATCAGGAGTGGGAGTGCTGGAGATTTTTTTCCTTGGGTTCAGATATCCAAGTTAAGACAAAGCAGCCACTTCACCAATGAACTCTGCACAGCCCCGCCTGTGTTATTTTAGACACAACCCAGTTTAGAAAGATAAGACTAAGAACTGAAATAATTGAAAAAGATAGTGATAATATGTATTGAGCTATGGGGTGTGTCAGGCTGGACGTTTTCCATAAATTATGTTGATTAATCCTTGTAACAATACAAAATGTTAGTCCTATTATTTTCCTATTTTACAAACTTAGAAAATGAGACTTAATAAAAGTTGGATTATTAACCCAGAATCACTTAACTAGGAAAATGAACAAGGACCACGAGAATCAGTTGGTGTCTCAACCACTAAACTCTACTGTCTCCTATAAGTAAACGGTTAAATGTGTGGCAGGAGCCAACTAGTTTAAACTCAAAGCAGTATTGGGGATATTTTTATCTGATTTCAGCTGAGAAAATAGAACACAGACAAGTGCTCTCTAAGGAAAGCAGGCCATAGGTTTATAGAATGAAATCATCACTTTGAAGGATGTACTTCATCCTCTCCAAGTACTTAGGCAGATAGGACCATGCATTTTAATAAGTCATGTGGCT